>NC_139142.1:166791892-168187725 GCF_964270905.1 Leucopleurus acutus
TGAATAAAATAGTCTTCCTTTTCCTCTTGTCCATAGGAAAAGGGGTTCTGAAGCAGCAGAAAAGAGATTACAAACTGAGGGGGGGGGGACAAATTAGAATTCAGTTTGCTTAACTCAAGTCTGTTCTTGGACTTGTGGTAAAAAGCCTTCTTCATGTTAGAATTGAGGCCTCTGAGAGAGCCCTGGCCCTCCGCTCTGCCCTGGAACATCCTGCCGCCGCTGAGGCACGATGGCCGGATCAGAGAAGGCATCGTGGGGCTGTGGTACCGTTGCTGGACGCTGAGCCAACTTCCGAAGGCCTGTGGCCCCTAACCGCCCCCCACTCCGGGTCCTTTCTTCAGTGTTGATTGAGACCAGTGGTTCTGAGCACTACACAAGGCTACTGAGGCCTCTCGCTATATTTTTACACATTGACCCATTAGATGGCCAGTAAAAGATGTAACGGTTGTGGTGACGACCAATTCATCGGAAGCCCCAGAGCAGCCTGCCTGCAGCAACAGGACCTGTGCCGCAGGCCTGAGGGGCGGCGCCCAGCTCTGTGGTCTAGAATGAGCCACGGCGTCTGAGATGGGACCTCGTCTGAGAGCTGGGAGCCAAGGAATTGGTTCTTTCCGTGTCAGAGCCCGCGATAACTAACGCCCAGGGCTGGAGCTGGCTCCGTCCTATTCCGTTCTGTCTCAGAAACAAGCCCTCCCGCCCCGTTCCCTTCTGTTCACAGTCGGTCAGCTCGAAGTGCCTCTTCAATAGAGGGGTCGAGCAGGCCCAGGCTGGAATCACTTAGCATGCTGAGTCCGTCCAGGCTCAGGGGTTCGATCTGGAGCTCTTCTTCCAATGGAAACGGAGTGTCCACGTTTAGGTTGACCTCGGGCATGCCTGCCAGAGCACTGCCGAGGTCTTTGAACAGGCTGGTGCTCGAGTCTTCTGGAAAGGGCAGCGGGAGGGGAAAACAATGCGGATTAGGAGGCGTGAGGGCCCAGGTCACTAAGAGGACACAACTGATGACAACCCCCAAAATGCCGTTCCTGTCATCTTCCCAACCAGGACAGTCATCACCTGTGTCCCAACCACTCCTGGGCCTACGGTTTTGCTCTGGAATCTATGTTCTTTTCAGTCAGTCCCACAACTCCCAGTTTTGCAGGTATTCTCCCTTGGAACAGTTGTCAATCACAGGAAGTTACGTAGTTCGGAAAAGACTTGGGTCACCAGGCCCCTTCCCCACTGCCTCACAGTCTCTGAGGCTGGACACCTGCATCTCAGAAAGGTAAAGTTTCATTTTCTGCTTCATATAATGTTATGTTGTCTAAACTATCTTACAGTGGTATCTGTAGAAACACAGTGAAATAAAAGAAGCAGCACTCACCTGTCAGGATGGTATTTGGGAAATTCCCGCAGTTGGAATACAGGTTTGGTCTCAAATGAAAGGAGTCCTGTGGTTCTCGGGGACATTGTTGCACCAGGGGCACCTGGAAGCAACAAAGGTCACGTTGTAAGGGACGGTCTCTGTTTCCAAGGACAGAACAGTGCAGTGTGCTCCCGGAGCAAAACCAGATGTGAACGCTCTCTTACAGTCCCTTCTCTCTAGGATCCCAGAGTGCCTGGCCGCTGTGACAGCCTACACAGAACATTCTGCTCAGGCAGGGGGATGCTGCGGTAGAGGAGGGGTCCCTGAGGGCCACACTTGTCCCTGTTTGCACACTGCCTGGCCCTCTATCCCATCCCAGGAGACACCACTGGCCATGGTTTCTGCGGGCCCTCTGGTCTCAGCCACCTCCCCTGCTCAGCACACAAAGGCCTCTGGAAACTACCACCTGTGGAGCCCTTCAAAGGCCCTGTCTGTAACCAAGGAAGTGATGGGCTCTTTTCCTCTCTGGTTTCTAGAAAAATGAGAAAGCAGAACCTTCTCCTTCTCTCACTCAGAGGGAGGAACCACAGGCAAGCCCCTCTCTGTGAGAAAGCCTCTATGAGGATGGGTTAGAACTGGCGCCTACTTTATCTTTTTATTTTTATTTTTTGTTAATGAAAATTTATTAACTATATAACCTTTGAGTACCAGAGAAACTTCAATATGTACAGATCACCATGAAGTTCCCAGTTTCTGGGGCCTACTTTAGGTGCCGTTCCTGAAATTAATTTTTAAACCATTTAAAAAAATCTTTCTAAAGTAGGAGTTTCCATCATTTTTTCAGAAACACATTGACTCACATAGACTCAAATGGCTTCTTTAGAAATTGGGGAGGCAGGGACTATTGGTTCTTACCACGAGGCTTCCCCATGGCCTATTCAGGAAACATCTGTCTTTATTTATTTTACTGTTATTATTATTAAGTTCTGGAAAGTGCTCTTCCTTCTCTCCATAATATATCCTGGAGCCCAAACCATAATTATTGAATATTATAAAATCTAGGGATATTAAAAAATGGTCTGTGTTAGGGGGAAACTAAAAAGCAAAAGAAAAAGCCTGAATGAAAGTACCTTCAGGATTGACCCCTGCGCCAGCCAGGACGAGCTCCCAGGAGGCCACACACTGTGTAGGGCACAGCAACTCAGGCAGAGGCAAGGCCCCTCCCTGGGTCTGAGTCTCCTCAACATGATAGATAGATCTGTGAATTGCTACAGCTCCTTCCAGCATCAATGACTCTACAATTCTATGGCTAGAGTGTCATCACAAGTCTTCTACCACTTGTTCAAACAGGTCCTCTGCTGAGGCCTGACAATTAACTAAGGCAGCCAGCACCAGCCTCTAGGGCTCGGGGCGATGCCAGGCTCTCCTAGCCGCTGAGCACACCTGAGGTCAGAGAAGTGCAGTACCGAGTCTGTTTGGTGTGGGTTCCACGCATGGAGGAGGCCTGACTGTGGCAGTTCCTGCTCCGAGGAAGAGGCAGGCCCTGGCGACCACTCACCTGCTGAGGAAAGGCTGGGCCTGGCCTCATGGACTGCTGGTCAAAGCTCACATCTGGGAAGAAGTTGGTCAAAGATGAGCCCTTCAGGAAAGAAGGAGGGGACCATTTAGCTTGGAACTTGGGGAGACCTAAGCGTTCCCTCCTCCTGGTGTTCCCGGTGGGACTCACCTGGGCCGCGAGGAGCTGGAAGTCTGACTGGGGCAGCGATGGGGCTGCCTGGGGCTGCTGAGCAGCGGGCTCCTGGGCGTGGGGCTGCTGCAGCAGAGGCTGGGGGAGGTCCTGGGGCGTGGGGTAAGGAGGCGGGGGTGACACTTGGGCTTGAGCTTCTGTGGGCAGGAAGGAGAGCGGGCTTCGATCTGAGGACACCATCTGAAAAACAAAGCCACCAACTACTTAGCTTCTGAGTTTCTAGCAGTAAGTCCTTTATGATTAGGAAATGTCAAAGTGAGGAAAAACCCTGAGATTTTCCTCACCCTGATAGTCTATACTATGCTCTGAGAAGCCCAGTTCTGTATCCTTCAAAGTATATCTCAAATCTCACTTCCCCACAAAACATTTTCCATTCAACGACAATTTCTATTGTCTTAAAAAACAAACAAAACAAAACCCAGCCAAGTTAACCAGTTTCATCTCAGTTTTCTCAGTGAAAATCGTGTTTGTTTTTTCACAGCCAAAACTTCTGGTTAAAAATGGAAGACTGAAAAAAGCATTTAGCTCTGCTGTCTCCCAAAACTCTCCTAAAACCCCTAAAACAACATTAAACAACCATAAACATTAATAAACAACACTAAAACATAAACAACATGAAAGGATAAGTAACAACACGAGGACAAAGATAATGAGAAAGAAGAAAATGGCAACAAAATTTGGAAAATGAAAAGCAGATGGACAAGTAGTAGCAGGCTGAGCAGAGCTGAGAAAGCCAAATGCTAAGCTGGCCGTGGGGAAAACCAAGAGACACTCTGGTTTACATCACAGAATCCCTAAAGGGGTCTGGAACTGGGGCAGCAGGCAGCAGCAGGTGAAGATGGAGCTAAACCTGGAGGAGCTCGTGGGCAGCAGTTAGGTTCCAGGACCCTTGCACGGCGGGAGACTGAGGGCTGTGCTCTGGAGAGAGTACAGCTCAGGGTCTCTGGCTGGGGTGCACCAGACCCTAGAAGGCGAGGCACTCCTGAAAACACAGGGCTTATGAGAAAGCCCACTATCGCATCTTGAGTCCTCCATCTCTCTTTCCCAACTCAGCTCTCAGAGTGCTGGGATCCAGGCACATGCCAGGAGCAAGATCGGGATAGCATCCTTTGGGGATCTGACCAGGCTGGGAGAAAATCCAACTTATGACACCAGAGGTTCCCTAAGGAAATGGCTGAGCTAGATCACTCTACCATGAAGACCATACTCAACAAGCCCACCCACCTACACAGAGCTTCCAATCAGTTTTTGTGTGTGTCTGTCCTGTTCATAAACACGAGCAGGGTGCCAAGGATCACCAGACCATGAGGAAAGCATGTGAATGAAAGTCAGAGACCCAAGCAGACAAACTGAGAAAAGAAACTTGGAGAAGTCTATGTAGGAAGAAGTAGTCATGAAAAACAACATTATCATTATAATATTTAGAGCTATTAAAAAATCCTTATCTGTTAGAAATACATATTAAACTATATGTAATATGTACCTCTATATACATTTTTTTAAAGTAGGGATATGGAGGACTTCCCTGGTGGTCCAGTGGTTAAGACTCCACGCTTCCAATGCAAGGGGTGTGGGCTCGATCCCTGGTCGGGGAACTTAGACTCCACGTGCTGTGCGGCACAGCCAAAACATATATACATATAAAAAAAAAGTAGGGATACGGATAAAACAAGATTATAAAAATGCTGATGATTGTTGAGGCTAGATGATGGGTATAGAGGATTCATTATATTATGTTCTCTACTTCTATGCAATTTGGAAAATTCGTATTACAAAAAATAAAAATAAAAGAAACCGGAATAAAAATTACCACTAAAAACCTCAAAGAGATCAAAGATGATATGGCGTTCATGGAATAAGTATGACGCTATAAAAAAGGAACATTCAGAGAAGAAGAACAAAAAAATTCTTGGCAATTTAAAAGTATGAGAGCAGACATGAAAACCTCAACATAAGCATGGAAAATAATGGTGAGAAACTCTTCCAGAAAGAAGAGAAAAAAGACAGAGAGAGAAAAGAGGAGAGAAAAATAAGACGTTAGAGGAAAAGTACAGGACATCCAACATTCATACATTCAAGAGAAAACAGAGAAAACTGAAGAGAAGAAATCGTTGAAGAAATAATTAAGGAAAATTTCCCAGAAATGAAGGCAATGAGTTTCCAGATTGAAGAAACTCACCAAAGAGCCAGACTCATATCAAGCCACATTATCTTCAAGTTTCAGAACACTAGGGACAAAAAGAAGATCCCACAAGCCTCTCGAGGGGAAAAAAAAAGGAGATTTAATTCAAAGTATTAAGAATCAGAATGGAAGAAAAAAAAAGAAAAGAATCAGAATGTCATTGGAATTCTCAATAGCAACTCTAGAAACTAAAAGGCAATGGATTAATACCTTCAAAATTTCAAGAGAAAATTATTTAAAATTTGAATTCTATGCTTAGCCAATTATTAGTTAAATGGTGGGCAGAATGAAGACACGGTGAAGTCACACCAGGTCACATGTACTCTTTCTTGTAAAGCTACTAGAGGATTCATTTTTAACTGTATTGAGAGGAGATCTACCCAACCCTGAGAGTTTGGGATTGAATAAGTAATACATACAGAGAAAAAAGTAAGACATTTATTAACTCCCAGGAGAAAAAGATGTTCATTTTGTTATTTCACAGTAAACTATGGTTCAACTCTGATTGCATTATTATAACCATGAAAACACTAAACACTGAGTATTGCTCTAAACAAAACTATAATAAACCACATTGTGAAGATGAGGAGGGTGAGTAGGAAATACGTGTGGGGAGTGGGGAGTGAGGGGATTGGGGGAGCTGAAAGAGAACTAACCCCTAATTTTCCATGGTAGGATGTCATTAGATAGTACCTAACACTAAAAATCTAGAACAAAATAAGCATGAAATAATGCTGATATACCAAAGAGAGTAGCTAAAATGGTCAAAAGTAGCCATCTCCAGGCAGTGAGAAATATGGCTAGTCGGGGAGGGAGGGGAAGACAACTGTAATTTCACAACAAGCCCTTTAGAAGTATTTGACTTTTTAAATTATGTGCACGAATAACACTGATTTTTAAAAAAATATTTTAAAATATTAAGCAAACAAAAATATCTTTAAAAGGATGCTTTTTATCTCTCCTTAAAATGTAACTAGAAAGAAGGAGTAATATTTTTATATCCTATAAAATAATCGTGCAAAATAGAATTAAAGGCAATCCAATAACATGAAAATAAGCACTAAAAAAACAATTATGAAATACCCTCTTACCCTCTCCCGAAAGGGATTACTCATATAATAAAAATCCCGTAGCTACTAATTGGTAAAGAGTGACTAATAACTGGACCTGCTAACTCCTTCTGCTGTGCTCTGTCAACTCTTTCTTGCCAAATCATTACTCATTTATTGTGAAGTGGTAAGTGATGTTATAATGTATCTAGGGAGTGACCAACAGGTTAAAAACATATTCATTCATGATGGTAGTAAGAGCCACCCTAAGAACTTAGAATAGAAACAAAGTCAACAAGTCAAAATATGACCTTCCCACCCTAAATTTCTGTAACAGGCTTGTGACTTCAAAATGTCCCTCTTTCTAAACAGATTTATTTGGGTCCTTTTACAGAGATATGATCCTATTGTACCTAGTATTTCATCAACAATAGAAGTATTGTTGATGAAATCTGTTGCTGTAATTAGGGAAGAGGTCTAATCCAATACCAAAGCTTCAGGAAGGTATTTAAATGTCTTCCTTGGCTTTCCTCTGTGGCTCAAAGTGCTCATAGAGTCAATTATTGATTTTCCATACCAAATTTAAAATCCCAACCTGGCTTCCCTTAGCTATTTCAGACATGCCTGGATTGCGCCCTCTACACCCGACCCTTCCCTCCAGCTCCAACTTCACCAGAGTACTGCAAACTCTTCAGCGTTTGCTTAAGAGCAATCAACACAACAAATCTGCTGTTGGAAAATCATTAGTGCGTTCTGAATCATTTGATTTCGCACAGAAGTGAGAACTGACCGCATTTCAGACCTCACCAGACAGTGCTCGGTGTGAGGACCTAATCCAATTCCTAACTGCTTCAGTCTGTTTCGCTGTTCGTTTGCTTTTACCTGCGAGGCAGGATACGGCTTCAGTGGGCTGGTTGAAGAGAGCTGTCGGCTGAAACTCTGATGCGCTTCGGGGCCAGGAGAAAGCGTGAGAGGGCTGACGGGAGGCTGCCTACGCCGAGAGGGGCCACTCAGGTTTGTGGTGGAAAGAGATGGGTTGCTAAGGGAGAAGAGACGGAGCGAAGAGTGAAGCGCAGAGGCGTTGGGAGCAGATGCCTGTGGGCGGCTGTTTAGGGAAGAGGAAAGCGCTGTCTTATTGAGCGTGGCCTGGATGGAGGGGTTGCTTCGAGAACTCTGCAGACCTAGAAGACAACACATTCACAAGTTACTTGTCATAATTTCAGACCAAATCTTCTGTTTTCCAAAGATTAGAGAAAACTCGACTTCCTACTATTTGTATTTGATGATGATTCTGTATGAGAAGGAGCTCTGGGCAACTCTCCTACTGAAAATGGTACCAACGGCAAAGAAAAGGTACACTCAGACTGAGAGGGACGATGCCATCAAGATGAGAATAGCTTTTTCTCAGGAAGGAGACTGTGTAAATCACACTGGGAGAGCAGGACTAGGTAAGCGGGGTGGGGGCAGCAGAGGTGAATGTTCAGTGTACTCTGTTCCCACCCAAGGAACAGACCCCAGGGCTGGACAACCAATTCCGCACAGGGCCCCTGGAAGCCTCTGTCCAGTGTACCACCTGGCCAGGTACCACCTATGGTTAAGCCACCAGGGGACAAAGACAAGGTCCTTATGGAGTGGGGAATACTTACCAGAAGAGCTTCTTATGCCCAGGTGAGTCATGGCAGCGGGAAGGTTGCCCACACTGTTCCCCACACTCATACTACCAAAGAGGTGGTCACTGGTGTCCAGGGAGGCGGGCAGGGGCACTGAGTAGTGGAGGTTGGTTAGATCTGGCAACGACCCCCCAGTGTTCAGGGTTCCCAGAAAGGGTGAGAGGCCCATGTTTTGACCACTGTGTGGAAAAGCACTGAAAAAAGAAAGATAAGTATTACTTTCTAAAATGCATTCCGCTGCTCTGGGGAATAGGACATGTATGATACTTTTCCTTGTTCAGTAAAAGCAGTTGGTGCCAAAGACCTAAGTCCTTGTGTAGACTCTGCCTCTTCCTTGTTCTGAAAACTTGCATCCGTGGCTTAACCTCTCTGAAGTGCGATTTGCTTACCTGGTATGTTGGACTAAGGATGCCCACGTTACAGGAATATTTTCCGAGATAAGAGTAGATTATTGATGCAAAAGTACTTTGAACATTATAAAGCACTATATAAAATGTGAGGCACCGCTTTCTATTTATTCCGTTCCTTTTGCTACATTGCTAAATTATCTTTCCTACCAAAAAAAGTATCTCTGTATCAACCAGATGCCTTCCAAGATATATTTTTTCAATTACAGTTTTCATAAACTTTAAAGTGAGAAAGAGATGTGACCATTCCTTTGTCAGAATCTGTTGGGTGGTCACTCTGTGCCCAGGCACTGGGCTAGCTGCTGGAGGTGGGATGATGAATGAGCAGGGTGTGTGCAGGCCTGGAGCAAGAGTACAAACGGAGGCCTAGTACACCGTCTAGTTTAAATTTTTTTAAGTTATAAATCAAATCAATAAATCTTTAAATTAATTATGTTCTATGTTTCTGTCTTGACAAATTGTACCTTTGTAATAGCCTGGAAGGCCAGATTCAAGTTTAGAATTCTCCGACTCCTCGGAGCTCCACACTAGAACGTGCAGAGAGGCAGCCCCGACCCTCAGTCCATGCCACCATCTCTCCCCCCAGCCCTGTTCTGCACCGCAGGGCACGCTTATGGATGTCCCAGCCTGGGGGCCAGCTCTGGCCAAGCTCCGCATCCCCTGTGGCTCCTTGGACTCCTTACTCCACGGGAGCAGAGACCTCTGAAGTGTGGGCCTAGGGAGGGGCTGCGTGGCCCAGGCTGAGGGGGCACTGCTCTTAGAGCTCGCGGGCAGGCCAGAGACAGACCGGTAAGGCAAGCGATTGCAGTACGGCAGGAAGCTCGCTGGGCCAGGTCTGATACAAGTGACGCTGGGAACGCAGAAGCAGGAGTTGGGGTTGTGAGGATGGGTGGGGAAGGGAAGCCTTGACCAAGCACATGACCCTGTGCACATGGAACTGCAAGCAGCGCAGCACGGCCAAGGTGTCGGGGCAGAGTGGGGAACAGGGGACAGGAGATGAGGTGGGGGAGGCAGGTAAGGGAGAAACCAAGGGCATGATGACATGATGCTCTGAAGACTCTGGGTCAGGGAAGGCAGGAGACAGGGAGCCCGGGATTAAATTGGAGCATCAGAATCACATTTTAGAAACGCCACTGTGGTTGCAGCGTGGAGGATGGCTTAAGGGGGCAGAAAGAGAGGGGCGGGGAACCAGTCAGAAGCGCCTGTGTGGTTCAGGTATGATCTAGGAAGAGAACAAAGAGGCTGAAGAGGAGGAGAATGGTTGGAGGAAGTGCCGTTAGCCAGGAATGGGGCGGCAGGGAGAGATTATGAATTCGATTGAGGACACCGGACTCAATACAGCACACACCAGCAGAGCGCCTCCTGGGTGCCAGCCACTGGCATTAGGGCCTCAAGAGACTCGGACAGAGCAGAGAGAAAGAGCCATAAAGAAAACAACTTGCAACATAATACCATGCAGTAGTGCAGTAAGTCCCCTACGTACGAATGAGTTCCATCCTGAGAGCGCATTCATAAGTCCAATTTGCTTGTAAGTCCAACAAAGTTAGCCTAGATACCCAACTACCATTACTGGCTATATACCACTGCTTTTACGCTTGCTTCCGGACATGCTGGGCTTGAAGTAAAGACACTGTAGGACTGTACTCTAAACAGTACTGTAAAGAACACAAAAGCATAACCACTTGTAGAGGATGCACACACGTGACCATGTACACCAGATACGTGAACTAACTTACGTGACTGGACATGTGAACGCACATTCACATCTTCGAGAGTTTGCAACTTGAAGGTTCGTGTGTAGGGGACTTACTGTACAGTGACAGAACCTGATGGTATAAGGTATGGAGGGAATGACCAGCAGGCTGGAGGGGGCTTCCTGGAGGACTTCTGAACTGAGTTGGAAGGCTCGAGAATTCAGACACTCTAAACAGGGAAATCATTTCAGGTAGAGTTCCCAGCACAGGCAAAGCAGAGAGGCACGTGACTATATTGTGTGCCCTAGGAACTTAGCTGCTGCAGGAAGGTCAAGTTTAGGAGGGGTGGATATGATGGGAGATGGGCCTGGAGGAGGAGGCAGAAAGCACATGAGGCTTAAACTGATGCGTTGATGACAAGAAGCCAGTGGAAGGTTGAGAGCAGGGAAAAGACATCATCATTCTTAGGACAGACTTGGGGGAGGGAGGACAGGGTGTGAGAAGCAGAGCCTGGAGGCAGAGAGGTGAGTTATGCTGCTGCTGAAAATCAGACTAGACATAATGAGGGCGTGGAGGTGGAGAGACAGGGAGGACTTCTGGAGATATTTAAGCAAGTACTCCCGATCGGGAATGACTCCCGATTTTCTGCCATGGGGACCAGTGGAACCACCCCTACCAGGACAGGGAACACGGAGGCACACCAGTAGACTGGGGATAAGGGTAGGTGGTGGGGTCAGACAACGAATTCTGCTTTAGACACTGAGTTTCTGTAATACGGGAGGACCTGTCATGGGATGTCTCCTGAGGACAGCTCCATCGGAACAGTGGGGGTGGAAGCCCGGCCATAGTGGGTTGAGGAATAGACAAGCAGTGAGGGGGCCTCAAGAGTAAACACTCTTTCAGAAAGTGTGGCTGAGAATTCTGGAAATGAGAAGGAAGTAACTAAAAGGGAATGCAGGGTCACGGAAGGACTTTTTAGTGCAGAATCCTTAAGTATATTTAAACGCAGAGAGAAAACCTTGTAGAGAGGGAAAGGCTGAAAACATAGAAGAGGGAAGGATAAGCAGGAGAGAGAGGCCTCAGGAAGGGTCAGGGACATGGGTGAGGCTAACAGTCTTGAACAGAGGGACACCTGTGTCCCTAAGACTAGAAACAAAAATGGATGGCGAGGGGGGAAGTAGGGGCGGGAGGGAAGCTGAGCACTCATTCCTGATGGTCTCTCTTTTCTTAGTAAAAGTAGGACTGGGATAACTGTGGAGGCTTGAAAAGAAATGGGGAAGCAGGAAAGGTGTCCGATTTGATGGATGAGGAAGAAGGATGATTTTGGTTGTAGAAAAACTGAATGTGATACTTTGTCTCTCGGATGGCTGGTTGCAGTGTTAAGGCCAAGGACTAGGAAATAAACTTGAGAACCCAGAGCTGCTTGCTATGAGGGCAGATGGGCTCTCTGATTGAGAGAAGAGAGCTCCATGGGTGCTTAGGTCGGAATGAAGGCAGAAGGAGGCGGGCGGGAAGGCTGAACAGCGTCTGGCGGCACAGAGCAAGGATGGAGAAGGTAACTGTGACAAACACGACCCAGGTCGTCAGTGACATTCAAAGCAATTTCTCTCCAATTGAGAGGAATACAAGTTGTAACTTTCCAAATATAGTTGCGACCTGCTGGAGTCATCTCTTGGATCTGATATAAGGCAGATTATGTTCTCCCTCGTTCAAAACCCTCTGATGATTCTGACCTTACTCTGAGTCAGGCTACACCAGCCTCCTTACTCTGCAGGCATGCTCCCGCCTCAGGGTCTTTGCACTCAGGGTCTTGCTGTCCCCTCTGCCCTTCCCTCCCCTTCATCCAGGTTCTGGTGACATATCATCTTATCCCAGACACCCTTCATTGCCTCTCTCCTTACTGTGCTTTTTCTTCACTGCATTTACCAACGCATGACATGTATTTATTTGCTTAATTGTTTTTGCCTATTTCGCTCCACTAGAGCATTAGCTTCTTGAAAGCAGAGACTTGATCTGTTTTGTTCACTGCTCTACCCCAGTGCCTAGAATTAGGGGGTCAATCAATACCTGAATGAATAGGAACCACTGAATAGAATTCTATCTCTAACATAAGAACAAGAAAGCAACTTTCCTTATCTAAGAAACAGCTCCTTCAAGATTCTTGGGGGTGGGGACAAGGGGTTTAAAGTACCGTAGCCCCCTTCTGAAATGTAGGCCTTCGGGGCCTCCATCACTCCTTTGTCTGAGGATTGAGCCAAAATGAGCCCTTGAGAAGAATCTCAGCCCTATCTGTGGGGACATCCTACACCTCTAGGGGTGCTGGTCTTCTCTCCAGTCACGTGTCCTGGCTGGCTTTTTGAATTTCCGATCATCTCGGCTCAGCGGGCTGTTAATTACATGCGTTTATATTTAACTAGCCAAAAAGAATGCCTGCACTCCAGCTACTGAGTATGGAGTGCCCTGAACTCACTGCAGTTAGATACCCAGAAAAGGCTTTACCGGGGAGAATGATAAATAGGATGGCCTGATGTAGATTTAGTTCCTCTGCAGACCCTCTGAAATGCGTGCTTGTACTCAGCTAGATCAGGCAAGGGTCCTGATTTCAAGCCACATGATCTTGGCCCCGGAAAGAGCTGCCGCTTCTGAGCGGGTTTTGGTTCCAAGCCCGGGGGGCAGCCCTGAGGGATGCTGTGGTCAACAGCCCCAGGTGGCTCCCCTGGTGCTCTCCGGACACCGCCTGTGCGTCCCAAGGGCTCGGTCCTCTCTGCGAAGACCCGCGCGAGAATTGCCCAGCGTCTGTGTCACTCAAGTGATGGCACTGATGGTCTCTGTCTTTGCGTCTTCACAGTGTCTGTCAACGTGTGGGCTTCCCTAACTGTCGTCTCCGTGTTCTTCCTTGGTCCCAATTTCCTCAAGAACATCTTAATCTTTTAGTACTACACATATTTTTGAAAGCTGTCTCAAATCTTTCAGGGAGTAAAGTTGTATACTCCTAAATACGTTAATTAATTGTTCCATAGAAATTCTTTTTATATTGCAAATTTTCCTATTTACGCATCTTCCATTAATTTAAAAAAATTGTGGTAAAACATACATACATAAAATTTATCCCTTTTAAGTGTATGGTTCTGTGGCATTCAGTACATTTGTACAAACTCTCTTAGTTAACTTCTGTGTCAGCAAGTTGCCAGGGGCCCACAGCTGCCAAAGGTGCGAGGCTGGTGGGCCCCTCTCAATGCGGGCACGCTGCTGCTTCTACCCGTGGATTTGTGTGTTTACTGAGAGTCAGCTGTGTTATTCTCTAATGTATTTATGGCGGTTTTATTTGTTATTGCAATTATGTAATATAATTACTTTAAATGATATATGAGTACCAAAAGGGAGCTGTTGTTTTGTGAAAATTCAGTTGACTTTCAACTTATGTATAACAAGTGAAATTTCTCAAGAGTTCTCTGATGAAGCAGTAAGACTTCCCTTTTGGGAAAACCTTCAGGATGCCCTCCAAGCCAAGAACTGAAAGAACATTACTTACCTGCCACCTCTGACATCACAGGATCGAGGGCGCCCTGACAGGGGCTGGATCTGGGGAGAGACACAGAAAGCTGGGCTTACTCACTGTCAAGCCAAATTCAAGTTTTTAAAAAGCGTCTTTGCAGGTACCTTGGGACTCTAGTCAGTGCAAATGAGAGTCAGCACATATAAACAGCATCCCCACAAGGCAGTCATTTAAGCTTTTTTTTTTTTTTTTCCAGTACGCGGGCCTCTCACTGTTGTGGCCTCTCCCGTTGCGGAGCACAGGCTCCAGACGCGCAGGCTCAGTGGCCATGGCTCACGGGCCCAGCCGCTCCGCGGCATGTGGGCTCTTCCCAGACCGGGGCACGAACCCGCGTCCCCTGCATTGGCAGGCAGACCCTCAACCACTGTGCCACCAGGGAAGCCCGCCATTTAAGCTTTGACTAGACTTTTCCAGGCATAACGGAGGCATAATATTAACAAATTTTCTTAATTTGATGCTTTCTTAATTTATCTTCTAGATGAATATTATTTTCTTATAAAAGGCCAATGTTTTTCATACAGAGCTTTTAAATAAACATTCATTTTCCAGTTGGCCTTAGAGGAAAAGAAGAAAAGAGAAAAATAAAACAGGATGAAGAAAGAGGAAATTAATGTCAGAAGAAAAAAAATATTTCAACTAGAATCTAAATTCCAGGATGGGGGCGATTTTCATTTTGTTTATTGCTGTATCCCTGCACCCAGGATGCCGGCAACAGGTGCTATACATATATATATATATATATATATATATATATATATATATAAAATGAATGAACCTATTGACTCAACTCTTCACCCAGAAATGATTTATGGAGAACTGCAAATCCATAAGAACTAAGAGAGATGAGGGGAATTCCCTGGCGGTCCAGTGGTCAGGACTCGGCGCTTTCACTACCATGGTCCTGGGTTCAACCCCTGGCCAGGGAATTAAGATCCTGCAAGCCGTGTGGTGTGGCAAAACAAGAACTAAAAGAGGAGACGAACACCTCTTCCCAGAGAGAGCACATCTTCCCTGGTACTTGGGGAAGAGTGGATGCCACTGCCCCCTTTGTGGGGAAGATACAGTTGTCCTCCGATAAAAGCCTCCAAAACCACCTGGGCCTCCATAGCCAAAGACAGTGGGCTGCTTCTCCTATGTTTAAGTATGTGAATTTTAAGTCTCTTTTATTCCCCCAAAGACTAAACATCAAAACATCTTGCTTTTACAAAAGACCATTCAAGCCCACCCTAATGCTAATGATGACTTTGGTAGACTTGGCAGAAGAAATTGGAACTGACTAAAGGAAGCCTGAACAGGTGGCAATGGTCAAGCACGAGACAATACAAGCAACTGCAACAGCACATCTCAGGGCCAGGGCAGACACACTGTTTTCTTTCAAAGGCAACAGCTTCTCTATGGGAAGAAAGGCCAACTCAGGTACTGCTGGGACCTCCCTCCCTTCCACAGCAGGTGAGTTTACAGAGAGGGCCATGGTGGAGACAGGGACAAGTACTCGAAGGCTCTTAGAAACCATTTAACAGAGCACTTCCTTTCTGACTTCTGGAGGACTCGGGTCAAATGGCCTTGATTAAAGAAAGTAGTATCTGGTAAACCAGCAATTCTGGACAGAAGCTGGTGACTGGAAGGCAGTGTTGGCTACAAAACAGAAAAATCTGCCTGTGACTTGTAACCAGGTTTCAGTGCTTCTTGTAATACAAATGAGATGTGAAGGACCAACAGGTTTTTCTGAATGAGTAAATTCAGAAAATTAGGAAGGCAAGAGATGGCTGTACTAATTCATCAACAATGATAATTTTTATTTGAACCATCATTCCCTAGTACATTCTTCCTATCTCTGTCCCCAGACATCCGCTCTGCCTTTTTCCCCAATTCCTCTTGTTTTCTCCTCAGCAGAATTTGACGATGACCTCTGAAGTACAAATATTCAGTGACAACAAACATAGCTGTCCACCCACCTCCTTGGTCTCCCACAGCTGTTTTGGCAGTGGCTTGGGAATGTTTAGCAGATTCTCTTCCTTCAGTGGGCTGGGGAAAGACACAACTAAAAGGGAGAAGAAGCACATTCACTGTGTTAGAAGGAAGCCATCCCACCTTTGGCCGAACCAATTATCTTTGTAAAAATGATTGATTTAACACATATTTATTGCCTGTCTACCAGGGAAGGTGTTTTGAGCGTTACCATGGGTGTGGCATAGGTGAGTAAGACATGGATTCAGCCCTTGAGGACTTTATACTCTAGTCAGGGGAAAGGACAAAATGTGCATACCCATGTCCGGAAGGAGAAGCCGGGGGAGGCCCACAAGAGCGAAGGCTCAGTGCTGCTCAAGGGTAGACCAGGAAGAGCCCACGCTGGCCTCTGGGGCTCGGCACTGAGGCGAGCCCTTTAGAGACACAGGAAATGAACATCCCCAGAGAGGGAGGAATAAGAACAAAGGCCTAGAGAGAGAGGAAGTGGTGGACGACTACTGAGCAGAGCTGCTCTTTTCAACTGGAGTGTAGGGAAAGTAAAGGAGAAGGGTAGGAAGGTCGAGGCCAGATCAGGAAGGGCCCTCAAACTTGGCGAGGAGAGGATGGAAGAAAAGGGATGAGGAGAGACCCACAAAAATCCAGGAGAGAGGAAATGAGGAAGATAACAAAGAGAGAAGAGGAATATTACATGGAAGACATGGTGGCAGTAAAGCTACCTGGTCATAGGCTGGGAGTGGGGGATAAAGAGGAATTGAGAACCCAGAGGACTAAGGCTGGGCAGCTGAAGGGCCCTCTCCTGGCTCTTAAAGCCTGTAAAACAGCCTGGCTTTGTATCAAGGGACCAATCCAGGGCTTTCTGCCAGGTAAAACAGGAGTGCTGAGCCATGAAAAAGGGAAAACTTCTTGTTCTCAGAGAGAGACAAGAAGACAAAGGGCCAACCCTCAGGAATTAAGGGATCTGATGTTAGGAAGGGGATTCATTAGAGAGACGGGTGACGCTCAGAACTACGAGTGCTGTTAGGTTCTGGTGACCATGTAAGCTCCAGGGTGACTGTCATGACTGTCCTGTCTTAGCCCCACACAGGATGACAGACCCCAGAGAGAAGCCACTTCAAACAGACTGAAATTTCAGAGTAAATTCTGAGAATGAGGCAATGCTCTTTACAGGTGACCTACTCAGCACCATCACAACAGCAGTCATTTCTGCTCAAATATTCCAGGCTTTATCAATGAGCCCAGGTGTGTCTTAATTCTGATCGTCAAACCACTCTCTTTGCAAAAGCTTATTTTGTCAACCTTCTTGTTTTCTTCCTTTTCTTGGCTTCCTTGTTAACTTGTCTAACTGTCAACGTAAACTGCTTCAGAAATGTAAGTTCCATGATGGCAGGGCCTTTATTTTGTGCACTGGTGGGCAGTGCTTAAAATAGTACCTGGTAAACACTGGCCCTACAGCCCTCTCTCAACAAACTGGAGGACAGGAATAATAGGTTTGAGAGCCTTTATAAAGCCATACAATGACTCAAGAATTAAAAAATGTTTCTGTAATGTACTGCTAGATGATAGGAAAAGTTTCAAGGGCCGAGTGAGGTAGCTTCATGACTCAAGGCTACTTCTTGTAAGAGTTTGGTCACAGGAGTATGGCTGGAGTGTATTCCAGCACCGGAAAGGGGATTGTTTCCTTAGAGTAGTTCATTGTTTTTAGTCTCTTCATATCCAAGATTGGTTGGGAATTCTTCAGAGAAGTCATTGGGGGAATGCAAACAACCTTGAAGCCATTTCTTTATCTCTGTCCTAGTGGATTAGATATTTATTGCTGTTTCAACTTTTCATGGTTTGACTCATGGCCTAAAATGGCTTGCCCAGAAACGAGTATATAAGATGATGAAAGAGAATTGTGCCTCTGGCGCAAGATGCTCCTCATTTATCATATTCCCCACGAGTCCTGACCGCTGCAATACACAAACCTAATTTAGTTGTTCACTTCTAGATTATGAAAACTAAATTCCAGATTATAAAATTTTAGGGAAAAGAAAACAGTGCCTGGTACTGAATGAATAAATGAACTGTGTCAGACCCTCATTTGTCAATGGCTTCGAGAGTCATTTAGTAGATCTCCAACATTACCTTTTTTTAAAAAAATTTATTTTATTTATTTATTTTTGGCTGCATTGGGTCTTCGTTGCTGCACGTGGGCTTTCTCTAGCTGCGGCGAGCAGGGGCTACTCTTTGTTGCGATGCATGGGCTTCTCATTGCAGTGGCCTCTCTCATTGCGCAGCACAGGCTCTAGGCACGCAGGCTTCAGTAGTTGTGGCACGTGGGCTCAGTAGTTGTGGCTCGCGGGCTCTAGAGCGCAGGCTCAGTAGTTGTGGTGCACAGGCTTAGTTGCTCCACGGCATGTGGGATCTTCCCGGACCAGGGCTTGAACCCATGTCCCCTGCATTGGCAGGCAGATTCCCAACTACTGCGGCACCGGGGAAGCCCTCCAACGTTACTTTAATCAGCTTTATGAAACTCATTATCTTCTGCAAGATTTGCAATTTCATTCTGCAATCAGTTTGCATTTTCCTCACGTTATTTATATCTGTCAATTACTGACTCACAAAACTTTCTAAACAGGCAGAGAAAGACAGCTGAGGAAGGAAGGATATTGGAACAACTATTGGCTTAAGTGACCAATTTATTAATATTTTCACGTGATTACAACTTTTGCTTCCCTGCACAACCTTGTGACTGTGGGGCTGTGGGACTCAGATGATGAGGAGCCTTGTAATCTAACCACACATTTCCTTTTTCGTGGCCTTGATCATGGCTAGTCTTAATTTTATAGAGCATCTCAGAAAACTAAACCCATCAGCAGTTGTCAGCATTTTGGGAAGTCCTGAAAACATGAGTATTAACTAGTTCAGATGTTGAAAGAAGGTTATGAATACTAAAGTCAGTATCTCACTCAGCACAGGTAGGTGAAATCAGTTCATACCTTCCCCATGTACGTCGTTCTCACCATCACAGAAACCTAGTGGGAAAGAAAAAAAAAACACTTTTATGTGGTGCTTTCACCTTTATTTATTCATGAATTAGTAAGTCTTTCTGATTCAAAATAGAATTTCGAAAATTCCAAGGCAATTTCGGTACACTGGTGGTCAAATCAGTGTACATTAGCATTTATAATAAAATTAAAATAGATATGGCTAATTTAAGTCTCAAGTTGGTGCCTATCTACTTTTATTTAAAATTATCTCCATCTTAAAATTTTTTACTGCCTCTGTCCTGAAAGAAGAACAATTTACAAAGTCTGAGACCCTCTAACCAAATCACAAAGAAAAGAAGCATATAGATCGAAACTCTCTTCCAAATGCTTTATTGTGGGGGGAAGGGGAGGTAACTAAAAAAGTCTACATCACTGTTTCACACTCACCATGCGTGTCTAGAGAAACAAACTGGAAGTTCCATGCTGTGTACTGTTATTTCTATTTCTTACAAACAGTCATTTTAAAAAGAAACTTGGGACTTCCCTGGTGGTCCAGTGGTTAAGAATCCACCTTCCAATGTAGGGGACGCAGGTTTGATCCCTGGTCGGGGAACTAAGGTCCCACATGCCGTGGGGCAGCTAAGCCCGAGCGCCGCAGCTACTGTGCACGGGAGCCAGAACTAGAGACTGTGTGCTGCAAACTACAGGGCCCATGTGCTCTGAAGCCCACATGCCACAACGAAGATCCCGCATGCCACAACTAAGACACCCCAATGCAGCCAAAAATTAAATAAATAAATATTTTTTAAAAGAAACTTATCTGGAGTCTCAGTCAATTTAAATCGTATATATGATAGCTATTCACAAAGTTTTAAAAATTTGACTTGTAAGGAATTCTGATCCATAAAATATATTGCAGATGACAAGTAGAGTATATCCTATTGCTCTAAGCTAAAACCAAAGAATCGTGCCAAGAATGTAATACGTTAGCATTCTCTGTGGAGCAATCAAATATACCATATGAGTTTTCAGTTAAGATCAGGACAAATTTTTAAGTTTTAAGCCTTTAAATATAACTTACTTCAGGTTTAGATATGTTTCTGAATAAGCCTAACCTATAAGTTAACCTGATTAGTCTATAAAACTTAAGCCAAATGTCTAATAACCATACACTGAACATAATTAAGTTCCTGCACTGACTGCTAGGTGTGGCCAGACGATACAGTGTAGGTGAGAAGATAGAACACGGAAGCAAATTCTATAACACAGGCAGAAGATATAAAATTTTAGTGGCACCCTGGGGCTGGACAATACTGAGAATCCCCAGAAGCACTAAAATTAAAAATTAAGAACACTCATAAAGACAGCATTTCTCTCAGGCCCACAGAACAGAATCCAAGTTAGTGATTTAAAACTCTGTTTAGTGCACATAAAGACTATTTGGGTAAGCTTGCTAAAATGCAAGTTCGTGGGTCCAAACTGCACAGATTTTGGTTCAGAAGCTGTGAGAATGGGCCCGGGAATCTACATTTTAAACAATCAGCTCAGAGGACTTTACTGCAGATGGTCTCTTAGAGAGACTTGGACTAGGCTGTAGCTTAGTCATGATCTAACACGCCTACTAAAGACAGGCAGTGTGAACAGAACACTAGGAGACAGGTGCGGAGAGACGGAAGGTGTGGCTCTACGATCAGCACATCAGAAGGAGGGGGAGAAGCTTCTGATTCCTGGTTTGGTTTCCCTGGGACCCTCATATTGGGAACTTAACCACTGAGATCACTTAAAAGGTGACAATTCTATTACAGATAAAAAACTAAGTTTGACACAGCAATCTGGTATAGTATGTTGAAGCATCTCTTTATCATTAAGGCACCAATCACTCTGGGTTTAATAAATAAGGCCAGTTTTCCATTTAAGTAGTAAGTCTGACCTGTCCCTGGAACAGACTCAACTGATGGCTACCTTGTGGAACTGCCTGAGTGGGGAGCAGACACCCCACATAATATCCTCTCAGACTGGGACAGAAAGAAAGCCTCGTGGAGGAGGTGGCACCTGAGTTAGCCACTGAAGGACAATGACGGGGATGATAATAACAAGAGCCACTGTGACTGTTCTCTTATTACGTGCCAGGCACTTACATGGATGATCTCAGGTCATCCCCAGAGCAACCCCATGAGGCAGGGGCTATTATCACCCCCAAGATCACACACTAGGAAGTCTGAAGCAGAACTCCGGCCTGTGTGCCTTCAGAATGTCCAACTTGCTTCACCTGGAGGAGTTTAGACACTCAGGAATGAGGATGAAGGGGATGCCCCAGTGTAAAGACAGGAGGAGAAGGAAGAGGGGGAGGGTGCAGCAGGGGCAGAGAATGGTGTAGTCTCGCTGGAGCTCAGGATGGGAGGAAGGGGAGATGAGGCTGGACTGAAGGTGTCTGTGAGTAATCTGGCTTGATGCAGGGAATAGAAGGTTTTGGTTAGAGAAGTGACATGATTATAGCTAAGCTTTAGAGAGATTGTTCTTGCAGCAGTGTGAGATGGATTGAAAGGAGAAAGCCTAAAGGCAGGGAGACCAAGTGGAAAATCCACTGTAATAGTCCAGGCAAGAAGGAAAGAAGTAGGGTATTTATTGCCAGTGAGGACAGAAAAGAGGCGGCAGACCTGGTGAGGGGTATGGGAATGAGAGTAATTTAAAGACAACTAACTCCTGGTTTAGAGTCTAGGTAACTAGAAGGATGGTGGTGGCAATAACTGATATGTCAGCATCAAGCTAACGTATAACCAAAATATCCACGGCTGGATTTTTACTACTGGATAAAAAATATCATATGATACAACTATAAAGAAAGGGATAAAAATAAAAAGGAACGAGTTGTGACTGGATATCTAGAAACAGAGGAAACTCATATCAGTTCCACAGGGGATGGAACAGCCATGACCAAGGCTGCATCTGTGTTCCAAGAAACCTTGAAGTCTCAGAGCCACTGAGGGCTGACCCAGTGTAACGGAGACCATGTTCCCTCTCCCTACTCCCATGCCTGACGAATCTAAAATAACTCCTAGCACAGCCTTGATTTGCTGAATAGAGGCAGAGGCAGGGGGTAGATCCCTTAACCAGCGTGTGTCCTTTCAGAAGCCTCTGGCTTCAGCCTCCCCGTTCTGGGACCTCCTGTCATCCGGGTGACACTCTTGCCCCGCTTTAGATCTGGGATGCTTTTGCCATCCCCCTCTTCCTCCTATCCGTGCAGTCAAGCTTCTTTCAGGGTTACTTGCATTTTAAACGTTAAATGAAACTGAGTTATTTGTAGTGAGGTGGATGGACCTAGAGTCTGTCATACAGAGTGAAGTAAGTCAGAAAGAGAAAGACAAATACCGTATGCTAACACATATATATGGAATCTAAGAAAAAAAAAAAAGGTCATGAAGAACCTAGGAGCAAGACGGGAATAAAGACACAGACCTGTTAGAGAATGGACTTGAGGATATGGGGAGGGGGAAGGGTAAGCTGGGACAAAGTGAGGGAGTGGCATGGACATATATACACTACCAAACGTAAAATAGATAGCTAGTGGGAAGCAGCCGCATAGCACAAGGAGATCAGCTCAGTACTTTGTGACCACCTAGAGGGGTGGGATAGGGAGGGTGGGAGGGAGGGAGATGCAAGAGGGAAGAGATATGGTAACATATGTATATGTATAACTGATTCACTTTGTTATAAAGCAGAAACTAACACACCATTGTAAAGCAATTCTACTCCAATAAAGATGTTTAAAAAAAAAAAAAAAGTTAACTGCGCTGGTCAAAGGTGTTGCCTCTGGCAAGGTCACTGAGGTGGGAGGCAGGCCTCTTTTCCTGGGGAGGAGCTCAGGGCTGTAGTTCTCAAAGCTGGTGACACTCAGCATCTACCGCTCTGGGTGCAAAGACGACAACCCTCATGCCCTCTTCTGCCCGTAGCTCTAGACTGCCCCCTGAAAGGACAGGGACCACCGCAGCCCCCTCCTCCACTCGCTGGTGAGGAGTGGAGGGGAGATAGGGACAGTCCCTAGGCTATGGGACAGGGAAACGGGGCAAGTGCCACAGAGTGCCCTCATGCTTACCCACTGGGGGTGTGTGTGTGGGGGGGGGGGGTGCCTGTGAAACGATAATTAAACTGCACATGCTGCCAGGGAAATGATCAATATTTCTCTTTATAAATTCTGGATAATTAAACAAGAAGAGAGAAATTATAAAAATCTTGTTTGGATGTATAAAAGTTTATTTCTAGAATTTACATCAACTGCTTACCATGGATGCCTAATTGCCGTGCAACCCAATAACCATTATGAAAATTACTAACTACGTATCAGTCTAATGGCTTTGTTTTCTTGGGACACAAACCTCTGCTCATGAATGTATCATAGTTTATTGTTTATGTAGTTAAGCTGTGAGCAGATGCTCCCTTATCATCTGCTCATTATAAAAAGCAAATAAATAATGGGAACATTAACTGAGGTTACATCATTATGCTCAGGAAAGATTCCCAGGGAAAGAGCAGTTATTGCTTCTGCTATGGAGCCTAATTCTGGGCTTCAATTATATTTTCCCATCACTTTTTAAATCTTTACTTTATTTGGTTGGTCCTATAATAAGAAATACCTTTTGGAAAGCTAGTCGATATTTTTAAAGTCCAAAAGGAAAGAAAATGAAAAACTTTAATGAATGACAGGGGGAAAAGTACATGAAACTATTTAAAATAGCTTCCACCAACAAATATAATTCTCCAGAAATAATTCCTATCCCTGGAGACTTGAATAATATTTTAAACACACTGGCTTTCCCATGTAAACACATCCATATTTGGATGTGTTTCTGAGTTCTGCTATACTTGCAAGGCAACTTTGCAGAAGGAGGCACACAGTTCAGACATTCAAGCTGGAGGTCGGCCCACCTTCCACGGTTGAGAGATATTGGGGCCCAACGGTTTCTAACTGCTGATGTGAAAAGGAGTGACCCAGGAATTCTGCTCCAGGATTTCTTTCTTTCTGCTTTTTGTATTGCTCTGTCTACTAGGATCAACACTGACATTCTTCTGCTTTTCTTATTCATCCTCACTCACACCTTCTGACATTTCTCACCTCTTCCCTCAGAGGCTACATCACTCTTGGCATAAATATTTCACTCAATTAATCACTTTCTTTATAGTTTTGTGGGGTTTTTTTCTCTCTGCATGCAGGCCTCAAGATCTTGTTACCTTGTTCTCTGTAGGCCTTTGGCCCTTTCTAGAGAAGCGGAAACTTTAAACAGAGGGTGACACGAATGAAGGAATGTCAGGAGCAGAAATGCAGCTCTTTTTGGGGGGTTCCAGGTTAAAGCCTATCAGTCTGGTTCCCTCCCAATCCGGGGAGACTAATCGCTTGCTGCACCTTGTTTAGGCTTATACATGCCTATAGTCTACCTATAACCCTACCTATCTGGAAGCTAAACTACTCCATCTTCCCGTATATCCTACCTCTCTAAGTGGTAAGCAGTGGACCCATATCCAATTCCAACATAACTGCCAGCTTTACTCTCATATCCCCATGTGTGGAAACAGCTAGACGGTCCTAACCAATTCTATAAGAGCTCATACTTGACAAACTGTTCGGAAAATGCAGCATCTCTGAATTTCACCAGGGGAACAAATGCAGCATTATTACAACAATATAGGGATTATTAAATCCCATCCCTACTATATGCAAGGACTTAAGACCTGGAATATTCTCCTCAGAAGGAAAAGAGACTATTTAGGGTTTAAACTACCTAAAAAGTAAAGAAAACTAGAAAAGCTAGCATTATCTTGGCCAAAGATTTATTTAATCCCATTTCAAGACCAAACACACAGCCCTATTTATGGACAAGAGTCAGTGTGCATAAGGAATGGATAGTTCAGGACCATTGTTCCTACTAGATTATAAACTCCAGAAAGGCAGGCTTGGTCTTTGTCTTAGTGAACCAGACTTGGTTCACATGCAGGTTAGATTCAGCAACTAGAGTGTGCTCTGTACACATAAGCCACTGAGTAATTTCTCCACACTCTCCGTCACTGAGGACTCCTCTGTGCCAGGCACTGTGCGGAAGGTAAGACCATAAGATGCTGACTGTAAGAAACCTCCTGGGAGCAGAAGGAGAGAAGCACATCCACGAGAAAGGCAGTCAAGTGACACAGGTGCCGAGATGGCCATCTATAGGTAGGAGCTTTGGGATGTTAGAAGGGCATGGGGAGCTCTGGGCTGGCAAAGGGAGGAAGGTCAAGGATGGCTCCACAGACGTGGGGACAAAGCTGAGGGCCCTGGTCAGGTGAGCCAGGAGTAAGTTAAGAGAGGAAGAGATGGGAAGAGGATGGAACAGTAATAGAAACCGAAGTAGTTCACCCACTTGTGGGGAGGGGCTGGTGAGTGAGGAGAGAAGGGAGAGAGGTGGGCAAGGGCCAGATCCTGGAGTCTGCGTCATTCCAAACAGAGATTTGGACTCTCTCTGGGAGGTGAGGGGGTGGCACTGAGATTTTAAGCAGGAGAGGAATATGATCAGATGTGGGTTCATTCTGGAAGCAGACAGCATGAATCTTTTCCCCACTCCTGGTCCCCGCTGGCCTCTCTCCACCCCTTTACTCACTCTGGCCCCAGGGAGGTGGAATGATGACCTGCAGCAAAGAGGGGAACAAGTGAGCGGGGGGGGGGGGGGGGGGGGTGGGGGGGGGTGGGGTGGGGGGTGTGCCGGCTCCACTCTGGCTCGCGCTCCTCCTGGCCAGGGGCGCGCCTTCCCTCGGAGAGCAGCCTCCCTGCCGGCCCTGCCCTGCAGTCTGACCTCAGTGCTCCTGCGGGGGCAGGGGCAGGGGGCGCCCTGGGCCAGTGCTGCTGGCCACTGGGGAAGTCAGTCTCCCTCTGGGGTTCAGTCTTAACAGCCACAGACCCACAGAGAGAAGTCACTTCCTCTTGTCAGGAAGAAAGGTGGTATTTACCTCCACCCATCACTTCTACTTTTATTTTTCAGTTTGTCCAGATTCTGGATGGGAAAAAAGGACTTTCAGAGAACCCAACATAAAACTGGATTGGGAGGACATAAGACTGGAAATAAGGAGACCAGTTAGCAAGTTGTTATGAGTCCCTATAAAAATGATGAGGGCCTGAAAATGGAATAGTGTGGAGCAGAGGAAGCTGGAGGGTCAAGAGATGCCAAGAAGAGAGAATTTGCAGAGGAAGAGGCAGGAGAGAAGCTCCATTCTTATTTCATCGTGAGCACACACACATCTCCCCTGCCAGGAGTTTTTCCCTGAGGACCACGAATTGGGGAAATGCACTTGCGGTTTAAGCTTTTCTCTCTCCCGGTTCCCATAGGACAGAATGAGAAGGCACAGATGCTGTTAGCATCGGGCCTGCATGTCTTACCCATGTATGAGGCAGGCCAGGCCGACTGGCCCCCTCCTCCATAGGGGTCCTGGGGCTTGGTGCTCAGAGCACTCGTGTGAAGAGCAGAGTCAGAATTGGTCCTAATGGGGGGAGGAGAGAGTCTGGCTGAAAATCCATTTTTCCTTAGTGAAAATGCAATGTTCTTTGCTGAAAATTACCAACAGGAAAGAAGGCAAGAATAACAGATTTGCAATCATCCATAAAATGAGGGGTCTGGACCTACCTGAAGTCCCTTAGATCAGTAACAGCCTCTGAGGATGGCCCATACCCAAAAGACTGTAATTTGTACTTGTATGATCTTTTCCTTTGAAGCTAATGGCATAATGATCTGGTTCAACAAGGCAGACCCTGGATTCACGGCTTCCTCTAAGAAACTTCCCAGTTTTCCTCGCAACTCAGAAGATCGCTGTGATCAGTATATTCTCTGTGGCTGCACTAGCTTTTCCCCATCTGAGAATAACTCCTCCTATACGAAGGATCACTGACTCTCAGTGACTCTCAAACCCTTCCAGGGAGAATGCAAGATCAAGACAACTTTCAAAATAACCCTAATGTGTCCTTTGCCCTTTCACTCTCGCTCTCTCATGAGCACAGTAGTTTTCCAGCAGCCTTGTGACCTGTGATGTCACCGCAGGCTGAATGCACAAGCAGAGAATCGAGCTATCTTCAAGAGATTTGTAAAAGGTACAACAATGCCACTCTTCTCAGTAAATTTTTTTTGTTTCAGAAAATATAACTGTGCTTCTTAAAAAAAGATATTTATCGACATGTAATGAGTTTATTATTGTTATTTTATTTCTAAATGCATTTAATAAGTATCTTCTATAAATCTCTCAATTTAATTTCCAATATCAATAGCGAAATACAAACAAATATACTCACACAAACAAACACTGAGGGCCTCAATGGCTTTTATGATTGCAAAGGAGTCTTAAGACAAACATTTTGGGAAACGCTGAACTATAGCAAATTTCTGGAATTCTCCCAGACAGCTCCAATTTATATTTAGCTTCGACTCTAAGAGATATTAGTTACTTATCTCATCCAAGGGTCAAACTGTCTGCCATAAAAAGAACTTGTGAGAGACCTGAAATTAATCTAAAATGCTTCTTTGTGGGCTGTTCCAGGTGATGGCCTCCTGTGGCCACCAAGCCATGTGGCTTGACTGTGCACCATGGCTGTGCTGTGTTCAGACAAAGGGAGAGGCGGTTCAGAACCTACATGAAAAACAGGAAGAGTGTGGACTCTGGGATCAGAGAGCCCTGGGTTCAGATTCTAGCTCCTTTACAGATTCAAAAAGACTCAGGAGAATGTCAATCAAATGCAGAGAGACAACTGGGAAAATCTGAGTACAGACTGGGTATTAAATAATGTTAGAAATTACTGTTAATTTTGTTAAGTGTAATAATGGCATTGTGGTTATGTTTTTTTAAAAAAGGTTCCTATCAGGCTTATACTGTTAGATATATTTACAGGTGAAATACTTTATCTGGCCGGTGCTGGGATGGGGGTGTGGGGGACGGCGGGGTAGAAATAGAAGCTGAAGGATGGGCACACGGAATTCTTATAACTATTTTCCTTTCCAACTCTTTTTTGTATGTTAAAATTTTGCACTAATTTTTTAAATCCCAGTTCCATCACATATTAGCTAAGTGGCCTTGGAAAAGTCGTTTATAACCTCTTAGAACAGAAAATACTACTCATTCTTGTAGAATGTTATCAGGATCAAAAAAAAATGACCTGTGTAGAACACTTACCACTGGGGTCCAGCTCAAAGTGATCATTTAATAGCTAATGTATATTGAATACTTACGATTCCCAAGTTCCTTATGTATCTTATTTAATCCTCACAACCACCCCTTGATATTGGCACTGTTATCTCCCTTTTCCAGATGAGTAAACTGAGGCATAGGGAAGCTACATAACTTGCTCAAGGTCACAGATTAAGAGAGGCAGACCCTGTTATCCACTCAGACCTCATGTTCTCACACTGCTGCAGTGTCCTGAGCAGACGTTCACGACCTGGTGGGAGATTTGGGTTCCTTTTTTCTTTTTTTTAAACACTTCATATAAACACAACTGATATAAACGTACTCTGGCAAATGGATGATATATTAGAAAACATCAGGACAATCAAGGCCACTGGCTTAAAGTTTATTTCTACTAGAAAACAAGCCATGTACCTGTTAAGTGCAGATGTTAGCCTGAACCCAGGGTGCTTCTCTTCCTTCCAAGGAGGCTGCTGCCTTTAAAAACCAGAATAACATAAAAAGAAAAAGAAGTTCAATCCACGGGGAGCAAAGGAGAACCTCCGGCCTGGGTTTGAGAACTGGCTCCTCTATTAACCCAGCTGCAAGGCTGACCTCTCCAGTTCCTGTGATTTCTGATTTCCATGATTAAAACTATCACAAATCCATGGGAACAGCGGGAGCAAATGAGATAGCTGGGCACATAACAAGGTTTTTTTGGTTTTTTTTTTTTTGGTTTTTTTTAAAAGGTCAAACAAGCACCTTTGAATGCCTTTTGAAATGTTTCAAATCTATGACCAGTTCCTCTCTGGGGATGTGAGGTCTTACTCCAGATGTGTGAAAAACTACCCCTTGTCACATACCCCGAGTGCGTGGAGTGTGTGCATGCGGGTGCCTGGCCGGACTGGAAGCAGAAATGCTGCAACCCCACACAGACTCCCATGAAGAGGAATATAACTGTTGCAGTAGCCCAGTTTATGAAACTATGAATCTGATTAATCCTCCCGCTCTGGAAAGCCTAAGACAATTTTTCTTGAATACAAATTTTTAGAATCTCAATTTGGAGGTATCCTTTCATGATTTAAAATAAAATATTGTGCTTATCCTACAACCGTGGATCCCAAGATTCTTAAGCGCTGCTGAAAACCTACTTGAGGTAGGGGCCAGCTGTCACTCATCTTCATATCGACCTTTTCCAGGTCCTGACTACATTAGCCACAGGAAGTGCTGCCAGTGTTTGCCCCGAGAATGGATGGAGAATAGATCTCAACCGAGAGAGCTAAATTTTCTCAATACGTACATTTCAAATGCCTCTTAAATCTGACTAGGTGATCTGAAAATGATACCATGCATCCACCGGATGTAACAATCTTTTCAGTTAATTTTATATTCTGTCACCCTCAGTATTCAAAAACACGCAACTTTTTGGTATATATTCTCTATATACAAAAATACTCAGAGAGACCCTTGGTCAAATCCACTATGCAAATTAGTTTCAGGAGCTTACTAAAGTCTTATGTTTCTTTCAGTAGCTTACCAAGACACATTATATATTCAAATATAAGAATAAAAAATCAGAGTAGTATGTTGGTAATTGTATTCCAAATGTGTTTCTATTTGGTCTTTAAAATGAAGATCTAGATTGATTTAAATAACTTAATTTTAGACTTTCATATAAGTCTATGATTATACATGGAAAGACTTAAGTTTTATAAGAGAAAACAAGAGCCTGTGCTTTAGATTAGAAATTTCTAAAACAACATTCAAGGTGGATACAATAAAGCGAAACCATCCAAAAATAGCACATGCCCCTCCTATCTTTGAAAATAAGGCTTGCTTACCTTGGCCAACTCTCATCCAGGGGCTGCGAGGCGTAATTAGCTCCAAATGTACTACCATCAAAGTAGAATTTTCAATAAAGGAAAAATATAATGAATGGAAAGTTGAAGCAGAACTAAGAGGCTGGAATCGTGGGGAGTTCAACAACTTTTTTGGTTCTTATCTTTATCTCTACACCCGACATCTCTTCCTCCATGCTTTGTCTTATCAACTTCCTCTGGAAAAATCTATTCTATCTTCTAACCAGTGCCATCTCTGCATGATTCACATGGGGTGTTTCTTTTTTTTTTTCTGCCTGCCCAACATCTTTTACTTTCAAGAACTGCTTCCACCCCGATCTGAAACCTGGTAAGGCTGTCATTCTGTGTGGGCCTGCCTGCCCCACAAAATGTACACAGACCCAATATTTCCAGTCAAGGTAACTTATCCCCCTGCGACTGGTTCAGGGATGGGCTCATGATACAAACAAGGGGGAAAAGGAGTGCCCCCAGCTGACGTGGTGAGCCCGAGGACCACATGGACCTGGGTTTCCCTCCCTGGAAGTCAATTCAGAGGGAGCCCCTCACAGATGCTGAATCTCGATGCTATTGTACAAACCCCTGGATCTAGCCCCTTGGGCTTCTAGTGACATAAGCCAATAAATTTCCTTTTTTCCAAGTTGAGGGTTTCTGTTTCTTATAACTAAAAGAGAGCGGCATTAGGTTTGTGGAGAAATGTGAACTTCCTTGGGTTGTCAGGGGCCCCGTTTTATAATTTCTGTATTCTTCACTGGGTCTAGCCTGCCTTAGAACATATTCCAGGTGAAATGGAAATACGGAAAAACAAATGTGATGCTACACTATACATGCTGAGCACAGTAGAGCCGTTTTGGTTAATTTAGTTAATTATACATATAGAATAGCCTTCTTAAAACATTTTAAATCATATTATTCTCCTGCTAAAAAATCTTCAATGATTCTGTATAAAGGAAGCCAGGGCTTCTGAGCTAGGGCTCAGAAGGAAATGGGAACCAACGGTGAAGGACCCTATCCTACAGGCAGAATCTGGCATTAGTAAAACATGGGCACTAATGAACTCTTCATGAAATATTTCCTTTGCCAGAAGCATTAAGATCACAAGGTTCACTTCCTGTGTATTAGTTTTGTCATGTCTAGTTACCTTCTTTCTTAATCTGAATCTTAGTCAAGGCAATAAAACAGAACTATTTTCAAAAGAGAGACCAGACATTTCTTCAACACCAAATATTAGGCTTAATGTATGCAAAGTACAGATGAGAACAGACTGCAGAAGGAGACAGAAGAGGAAGAGGTGATAAAGAAATAAGAAGGCCCTCTGAGAGGAAGCACAGCAGTATCTCAGTTGGCAGAGCCATTAGGGAGAAGGCATTGAGCCTTTCTCTTTCCTGCAGAGTTTGATGAATCTCTGTCCAGAAAAGATAAATTTCAGAAGCAGAAGTTTACCACTTCCCTCAGGACACTGCCACCCTTAAAGTCCTTAAGTCCACTTATCTGGAACCTGTAATACAAATTAGAATGCAGTGGTGTAATAGCAGTGCAATGATCAAACATCGATTATTTCAATGTTGAGGTATAAGTCAGCATTTTAGCCTTTCTGATGTGTATTAACAACACAGAAATGTAGTAAATTCCTGAAATTTTAATATGAGTAGGCCGAGGCTTCAAAAGTTAAAAGATGTGACCTCTGAGCTCTCCCAGTTCTCACCATTCACATCTCACTTAATGGATATTCGAAAACCCAACAATTGTTGGCACCAAGAGAACCACTAATGTTAGTAACCACTAATGTCAATAGCTTACAGCTAAATTCAACAGAAGAAAACCTACAAAAGGTTTATTTGTTCTTCTGAAGATTTCAGAAAATTTTGTTCAGGTGGCTTTAATTACTCTACAACACTAATATGTCCTAAAGAACATCCTAAAGACAGAAAAAATACCCTTATTTGTAAACTTGAATTTACCATTTAATTCAACAAACATTTCTAGAGTGCTTGCTAGCTGCCAGCAAACAAACAGAACAGCAGCAGAGGTGACAGGGTTTTTAACAAGCCAGATCAGCTCCTCACCCAGCACTACGTTAGTTAAGCCTAAGTCAAAAAACAGTCCCACAGGGACTTCCCTGGCGGTCCAGTGGTTGAGGCTTTGCCTTCTGGCGCAGGGGGTGCAGGTTCGATCCCTGGTTGGGGAGCCGGGATCCCACATGCCTCCCGGCCAAGGAGCCAAGGCATGGAATGGAGGCAGTATTGTAGCAAATTCCATGAAGACTTTAAAAATGGTCCACATTATAAAAAAAATCCAAAAACAAACAATCCCACCTTATAATGGGCCTTTTTATTTATCCCCCTGTGCACTCCTCTTCTGGCTCCTCCTCTTCTGCCTTCAACCCTGATGGCCCAGAGTTTCTGTGGCCTCACAGCCTCTCAGCCGACATCTGCTTACATTGCTCTCAAAAGGACAGGATGGGGAGAAGGGTCTCAGTATCACGCGTGCCATGTAGAGTGGGAGCAGGGCGGGAGGCTGGGGACTCCGGGCACAGCCGCTTTGGGAAGAGTGTCCTGCCTTCCATGCTCACCTTGGTCGGTCCCACCCATGCCTCTGGCTCCATCCATCATCCACAGTCCAGTAACTCATAAATCCATACCTCCAGCTCCCAACAGTTCTCATGAACTTCAGGCTCAAATTTCCAACTGCCTACTCAGCTTCTCCACCAAAAGTACCTCAAATTCTACCTAAAACCCCACTCATCATCTTGCGTCTCGCCTGCTCGTCTTGTTAGGAGTCCATCGTATGTAATGGAGGGTGCCATCCACCCAGGTGCTCCAGGTGGAAATGCCAGTCATCTCGGGCTGCTCTCTCTCCCCAAGTCCCTGCAGTTCTGTAGCGGAGAATCCTTCCCCTCGTGTTCCTGCCTCAGTCCATCGACAAGGGGGCTCCTGCTCCTTCTCAGCTCGGGGAGGGTCAGAGGGGAAGTTCTCACGCACTCTTTCCCAGAGGAAGGGGAGTAGCCCCTTCTGTTGATATGACAGGACACCTGCTGGCCCATTTCCCCATGGGTGGGGTCACTGAGCCTCAGAAGCTCCAAACAAGTCCGACCCTGTCTCTTTCTTGCGCTGCCTGCTCGTGGCTGGTGAGCACAGCCGGGTTCTTCTTTTGGCTTCCTGTTCCCATGAGGTAAGGGCACCCGGGGCAGGGCTCAGGAACTGCCTTCTTGAGCAGCCTAGGGGCGACCATGTTCTCTCCTGCCCTCTGCAACTCCGTGTTCCTCCAGGCACAGAGTTTGTGGGGCAGGTTCATGATGGTCCACGCAGCTGGTGGGGTAAGTGAACTCCAGGTCTGGTGGGTTAATAGAACCCACCCACCAAGACAAGTGCCAGGGTCAGATTTAACATATAAAACTGACCACAATTTGGTTCCTTCCTAATTTCTCAACCATGTCTTCACCATCGCTCAACTTCCTCTTGTCCTTTTACCTCCAACTATGTCCTGCCAGAATACATCTAAAAGTCAAACATGAAGGGAGGTACATGAGTGAGATCTTTTTTGAGTCCCTGTGTGTATGAAAATGTCCTCCTGTTTACCTCAGCACGTGAGTGACAAATAGGGGGAATGTGGGATTTTAAAGTCTGACTATTTTCCCCTTAAAACTCTAAAAACTAGCATTTCCTTATCCTCCGAGATGGAAATCCTTAATGGGTGGTAGGTAAAAACTGGATTTTGTGATCAACTAAGTTTTGGAAACCCTGGATTAAAGACAAGAAGTTTCTTAACTGCCAGGCTTCTCAGACCCCTAATATAAACTGTGAAGCTTCCAGAAGATACAGAGAACCCGACATTTCTCAAATATAATAGGCAGTGCATTTCAAAGAAACAGTGTTCTATAAACTGACATCCTAAAATTTTCATCTCATTGTATGAAAAGAATCAAAGCAAGGCCTATTCCAAAGAGGAAAGCCATTCCTAACTTTGGCGGGTCTTAAGGCATCTCTTCGTGACTGTTCACCCTAGTTTTCTGGACACAATATACTCTCAAACCTTGCTGGGAATGTAAATCAGAAAATTTCTAAACATTTGTTTTTCTTTCTTCCTAAAAACACATCTCTTTTAGAGGAAGGCGTTTCTTATGATTCTTCAGTGTGTCCCCCTTTTCTTCAATGTATTATCCACAGGTCTGAGATAATATTATATTTGCTGTAAATTTATGTTAATAGCTCAGAAATTCAACAGGATGGTGTTTGGGATACAGGTTTGCTGCCTTTGAGGAGTGAGAAGGGCTGCTGAAGACACGAGCAGCTGCAGGAAGGTAGGAGAGCCTATCCTCCGAGTTCTCAGGCCCAGGCCCCCAGCTGGGGACCAGGCAGCGCCTCTCTGCTGCCCTGAGTACAGCCCTGGGCCAGATCTCAGGTGGGCAGTGCCCTGGTCTCTGCTTGTGGCGGCCCCCATGCCAACAGCAGAGCCCAGAGCCCACTGTGCCAGCCTTCCCTGCAATGGTGGCCGCCCACTGCCCACCGCGGGAGGAATGCCCTTGTGCCAGATCTCCGCTGCTTGTGGTGCCCACACTGTTAACAATGTTCATTTGAGATCATAGGACTGAACCCTTCTCTAAGTCAGTGTGCGCGTTCTAAAATAACACCCAAGCCAAGAAACAGCTGGAAGAAGAAAATTCTGAATACATTTCTTCTCTTTGTTCTAGCAAAGATTCAAACCGGTGTTAATACTTCCGAATAATAAAACTTCATTAAGGAAGTAATAGATCGGTGAGAAAGGCAACCATTTTAAGCAAATTATTGCAAAATCAAATGAATGCAGGCCAGGAAAGGAAAGGTGGAATTGCAGCCCTCTTCCCCATCTTCTCCTGAATATATTCATATCTTCGACATAAAATCATCCCACTTTTATATTTTACTAGGAGCTCAAGGTCCCTTGATTCTTCAAAAGAGACTCGCTGTTTATTCATGGGCAGGCCTACGTTAAAGAACTCTTTTGAGTCAGCAGATGTCAGTCCCAGGACCCCCGTTAGGTGCTTCAGAGAGACATCTCATGGTTGGTGAATCAGACTTGCACTGTCTGATGAACAACTTTAATTCATCTGTATATTTATTTGGTTCTTGTTTCTCCTGCCCTTAGGAGTTGATCTGCTTTGCTGCTGCTCTCATGAGTTGACGCGTATACACAGTCAAGTTCTAACCTATGACTTATTACCTGAAAAGAGATAGAGTCACCTGAACACACAGTGAAGTCTTCCCTCCGGCACTTTGCACAAGCTGTTCCCTCCGCCTGAAACATCTCCTCCCGGCTGTCTTCCTCCCTGCATATCACAACCACCTGAAGTTATTTTCCTTTAATAATTTTTTCTTTTTTTTTTTTTCCCCTGTTTGTTGTCTGTCATCTCCCACAGGACTGTAAACTCAAGAAGGCAGGGACATGTCTGTCTCATACACCTCTGAGTCCCCAGTGCTTAGAACAGTACCTTGTACAGAGAAGGGGCTCTGTGAATACCTGTTAAATAAATAAACATGCTATCCCCTCACTTGTTACCTATCCTTCAAGCCTCAGATTTTCCTCTGGGATGCCTTCTCCATCTCCCCAAGACTGGTGCAGGCTGTGCTACTCTGAGCTTGCACAGCCCCTAAGCTGCATCACCTGCAGCTCACCACACTGTGCTGACACCGTTCGCTTGGCCAGCTGCCTCTCCCACTGAACTACAAGCAACTTGAGGGCAGGGATTACATTATGTTTCCCATGATATCTATAGTGTCTAAATGGTGCCTAACACTAACTGTTAAGTGAATGAACATTTTTCTCCGTTGCTTTTCTTCAATCTCCTCCTCTTCTAGACAGTCCTCTAGTTTAAAAAGCTGTGAGTATATGCATATATTTAGACTATACTTGCTGCAAAAAGGATTTGAAATAGCTATAAATATATCTATATGTATTATAATATTTAGAGAGAACACCTACAAGGGAAAGAGGGAATTGAGAAATTAGAAAAAGATACAATGTTAGTTACATCAAGAAACACTCTTTTACTTGAAAATTCCAAGCAATTTAGACAATGGTTCCAGGTACTACTCCACCCGCACACATGTGAATTAGCTGAAGTACTGCCTGAATTCTCCTTTCCTTTTGCATTCTATGTAAAAGTTACTACACATTCCAGAAAGGAATTTGAGGGGTATTGGTGGTTAAATGGTAGAATTCTCGCCTCCCAGAAAGAAATTGGAAAAATCAGTTATCAACTTCATTTTCCCAGATAATGGTCACATGATACACAAAATTAGAAGTCAAGGTATCTCAGTGGACCAAATGTGGTGTGTCCCTGGGGGTGGAAGAGAGGAGAAGTAAACATTCATTGGGGTCATTACCCTCGCCTCACATTGACAGAAAACTGCAAGAAGCCCAAGGGCAAAAGAAGCAGTGGTTTCCTCTGTGCGGACCCCCCCCTCCACCGCAGCTCCTCCAAGGGGGTCTCTCTTGAGTGTGGTCCTGGGGACCACTGAGTGCTGTAGCGAGGGAGGGGCTCAGGCTGGGGGGTCAGCTTGACCTGGGCTGAATCTGGGCCCCTCCAACCTCAGCAGTGGAATTTTGGGCAAGTTACTCTGACACTCAGTTTCCTCATTGGAAAATGGGGGTTAAAAAAAGTAAACTGCTCAGTAAGTATTGAGGACTAAATGACATATGAACTGCCCAGCACAGTGTCTGGCATGGGTAGGTGCTCAGTAAACATAAGCGTCCTCCTCCCACTTCCTGGTTTCTAGGCTGGTGAAGCGAACTCTACCATCACTGCCAGGAATCCAGCTCTGCAGTAAGACTTACCCCGCCTTTCTCGTCTTCCTCCACCCCTGCGGGTGAGAAGAGTGAAGTGAGAACGCAGGCCTTCCTCCCACAAAATCCAGCTCAGGTCTGTTTCCAAAAGCCCTGAGCACAATGCTGGACCCCGAGCAGCACACCCCACTCTGGCCTCAAAAATAAAATTGTCAGATGAATTCACAATCTCCTTTTCTTTCTTCCTACTTAATAGCCTAGGATTTGGTGTGAGTGAATAACACTACGTAAGATTTTCCTAAATACCAGCTTTATATTTTACTTGTCATCTATTGAGTTTGAAACTCCATAAATAGAAAATCATATAAAATTTCTTCTGTAAGTTCTAGCAGCAGGTCAGTGGGTCAACAGAAATAAAAACAAATCACCTATCTGTCTGTTTGTTTTGGCTGGACAGATTAAATCTATCTAACCTGATTCAAAGTCACGTTTAATTCTGACTGCTGATTTCTGAAGAAAATGCTGAGAAGGCCTTGCAGTGGGGCTGAATTACATGTTGTTTATGTTCAGTTACTTCATTAAACTGAACTTTATTGACACTTTCATAAAGTAAACGTCTACAATGATCCTTCCAATTTCTACCTGCGGAGATGTTTCTGGTTTCCAACTCACTTATTTTTCTTGCCTCTGTTCATCAGATAAAATGAAGATTTTGAGGCCAAAGGGGAATGACAGGGAAGATACATCCTGAAAACCTTTCAAAACTTATCCTCTCCTCAGACAATGAAAAAGGATATTTGTCGTCCTGGCTTGTCCCCAGACCGTCGGTGGAGGGGGTGGAAGCGGGTCCGGGACGGCCTCTCCACCAGCCCATGGTGGCGGGTTCCGCGCACGCTGTCAGCTGGGTGGAACGCCGGCTGTGGAGAGAAGGGAGAGAGTTGGCCTGTGACCGTGACATTGCCACTCACCCTCAAGAACACCAACTGATCACAACAACAGATGACAAGGCTGAGTTTATAATTTTACTGGTGTCTATGACTGTGCCTTGAGTCAAGGTAAATAAAATGCAGCACATGGAGCTGTTTCTACACCATTACAGAATAATTTAAAATAGTCTTTAGTGTGTGAAGATGAAAGCTGAAAGAATGATATATTAAAAGTTGTCACAATTTGGAGACTACGGACTCATACATCAAATCCCAGGAATTAGGAGATAAGCATGAAATGTAAAAGAGGTATACTTAAGACAGAAGCAAACTGAGTACCTACAGCGTGCAGTGTGCAGAAACATAGATGTGGCATCCAGAAATAAAATGGGATACCTCCTGGGGACTGGGGACTACTTGCTCTATACGGTGTCTTTTTATATTTTTGATTGACTCGACAATGTTTAAAAATTCAGGTTTGGGGCTTCTAGTGAAAAATCTGAACATCTTGGCCACACTGGTCCCAAATTCCCACTTGGCAATGGGGACTGAAATTGAGAGTAGCTGCTCTCTGCAGGTGGGACACCGGACCACTCAAATGACTTCTTATGTTAGACATCTGAGTTTGTGACCCCTGAGTCAAGGCGAGAAAAAAGAATACTACCTGAATACAAGTGGGAAACACACAACTCATTATCAACTCATTTATACCCCAAATGGCACAAATGAAAATACAAACAGATTTAAGATAAATCCATGGTCAATAAATACAAAATCTTTTATTAATGGAGGCTTGGGTGACATTCTTAACATTTTTGAGTTTGGCATGATAAAAGGCAACCTTTTTTTTTTTTTAACATCTTTGTTGGAGTATAATTGCTTTACAGTGCTGTGTTAGTTTCTGCTGTATTACAAAGTGAATCAGCTATATGCATACGTATATCCCCATATCCCCTTCCTCTTGCGTCTCCCTCCCATCCTCTTTATCTCACCCCTCTAGGTGGTCACAAGCAAAAACCAAATCCTAGGCTGGACCATTCTACCTCACATAATGGGGCAATGTGTATACAATATTATGCCAGAGATGTTTGTGAAATACATGAAAACAGATTTTCTTTTATGTAAATTGAATCATATGTCAAATACCTAGCTTACTATGAAAGGAATCCTTTGACGGAGTATGTCTTTCTGGGGGAGCTTCTTTTAGTTAAGAATTGGTCGCTAATTTTTCTTTGTTATAAACACACAGATTTTCTTATATCGGATTTGGGAATGACTCCTATTTCTCCCGAGTGGACTGATAAAATGTCTGGACTAGTTTAGTTGAACAGTTCTGTCAGCAAAGGGTCCCAGGTCCCAGCCTGTCTCAGTTCTCTAGTTTTACAATCCAAATCTATTAACTCCTAAAATAAAGAGATCTTACTGAGGAACAACCTCTGGTACTGGAAGAAAAACATCCATTGTGATAGGTAAGATGGATGTTGATCTCAGACAAGACAGCACACTAATCTAGGGAGTGATAAATTGAAACACCTTTGTTGATCAAGAGGATGAATACCCAAGGCACACTTTATCAGGACCTGCTTACACAGTAGACATAATTTTTAAGAGACAGATTACTTTGTTCCAGGATAAAAGAAAAGGGAGGACTCTCTGGTAATAAAATCACACGAATGTTAACTGTACTTGAAAATAACATTTTCCTCTAGGAGTCGTAGAGCACAACTACTGCCAGACTGAGCTCCCAGAGGCCAGCCTACAGAAGGGGCACCGAGGGTCTTTAGAAGGGGATCCAAGGGGACTTCCCCGGCGGTGCAGTGGTTAAGACTCTGTGCTTCCACTGCAGGGGAACTGAGATCCCGCATGCCGCACGGCGTGGCCAAAATAATAAAATTAAAAATAAAGGGGGGGGGGATCCAAAAAGCAGAAAGCTCTTGGAATGTCTTCTGAACTTCCTACTACACATATATTTTCTATTTACACTTGCCTGTTTTGCCTTAACCCCTGCTGGCCCAATCCTCTATTATTACTTGGACTCTGTGTGTGTGTGTTGTGTGTGTGTGTGTGTGTGTGGAGGGGGAAATCTCTGGCCACATTTGAAATTTTCTTCTCTTCCTCATCGTGGCACAAATTCAACTCTCTGCCCCTGTAGTAGCTGATCTTCTTCCACACTATATTTGACTTTAGCCCTCTCAACTCACAGGGTCTTGCCCATCAAATGAATTAGAGCAGTTCAGCCCAGGAAGCTGGAACTGGAGGAGGTTTCACAGTGAAGGAGTCTGTTAAACACCATGGGGTTTGGTAGTTGGCCTAAGTCTCTGGATCCCAAAAAGCTAGGGACAAACAGACACACAGTTCTCCTGTTCCCACCAACTTCCAATCTCATCCTTGATAAGAGCTAAAATTCTGTTATTTAAAAATGTATTTCTTAAGCTAACTTTAATACAAAAAAGAAATAAAACCCTACCACCCTGAAGGTCAAGTACTTCATTTTTTCTGTTCCTTTTCAAGTTTTATCCATAGTTTTTACATGGTGGTACCCATAGCACATTTATTTTTGTGATCTATTTTCCGTACTTAACATTTTGTAAACAATCTTCCATATATTATGTAATCCTTACAGTTATTAGTTCAATAAGCGTACAGTATTTCATTTCCAACATTCATAAGGCCAAAACTCCATTATACAGTTCAAAGAACTTGTGGTTTGGAATCAAAGAAAACAGTCTCAGTCCAGAATCTTCCACTTACTAACAAGTTACTTCGTTCGTCTTCCTTATCTGTAAAGTGGAAATGATCATCTGATAACTTCCTCACAGGCTTGTTGAGAAAACGAAATTAGATTATGTGTGTGAAAGCTGCCTTATCCCAAGGAAACTGGGTGTTACAGACTGAATTGTGTCCCCCAGAATTTGTGCATTAAAGCCCTAATCCCCAATGTGACTGTATTTGGAGATGGGGTCTTTAAGGAAGTAATTAAGGTTAAATGAGGTCATAAGGTAGGATCTAATCCATAGGACTGGTGTCTTTTTTTTTTTTTTTTTTTTAGGACTGGTGTCCTTTTAAGAAGAGGAAGAGACACCAGGAGGACACGCACACAGATGAAAGGCCATGTGAGGACAAAGCAAGAAGGCAGCCATCTGCAAGCCAGGAAGAGAGTCCTCAATAGAAACCAAACTACCAACACCTTGATTTTGAACTTTGCAGCCTCCAGAACTATGAAAAAATAAATTTCTGTTGTTTAAGCCACCCAGTCTGTAGTATTCTATTAGGGAAGGTCAAGCAGGCCAATACACTGGGCATCAGAAGGAGGATGGATATCCAGGTGGTGGGACACTGGAGAGCATCTTGTTAAAGGTGAGGCCACCCCACAGAGCCCTTCTGTGGACAGCAGGAGTGACATCATCGTTAGGGGCATCCTCCAGCATTCTGAGCCTCCCACACCCATCTGCTGCCCATGCCATGTCACCTCTGAAAGCTGCAATCTGGGATGAATGCCTAAAAAGAACGTTGGCAGGGTCTTGTGACTTGCTTTAATCAATGGATCATGAGCACACGTGATATACATCTTGTCCAAACAGAAACTCTCACACCCTTCCTTCTGCCATGAGAATGCCATGTACCAAAGAGCGGATGCTGCTTCAACCTCAGTTGCAGAAGGGGAAGATACAGGGAGGAGAGCACAGCAGGGAATATGAGTGAAAAACAAAGGTTTGCTGAAAGTCCCAGAGTTTTTGAATTGGTTGGTACTGTAGCAAAGCTGACGGATATGGCAGTGATGGCAGAGAGACTGCAGTAGATGGGAGAGTCCTGCTTTTCACGAAGAGCAACGAGGGAAGTGTAAAGTCAAAAGAGCCTGCAAATTGGTGCCTACATGTTTTAAGGAGGGCCTCAGGCTCAGGCTCTGACAAGCACCACCCGATCTGAAAACGTGGGACCCAGACACTAAGTAGAGAAGACAGGACTCCTGCACACCCGTATACAAAAGCTCCTCCACACTGATATCTGGGATCGGTGCTGGACAACCCATAGGTAGACCGAGCACATTCTTAGGATACAAGCAAGAAAAGGACAACCCAGAAGAGGAAGACTCTATTTGAGAGACTGTCCAATAACATTCAAAGTATTCAGTGTGGGAAAAATCAGAACTTAGCTGGATTTCCTTATCTTTTTGTTTGTTTGTTCTGGATGGCTTAACAGTTTTTATTCTGAAATACATAGGGATGGGAGGTCCAATAACCGCTTCAAGGCCCAGGCCAGCATTGGTGTTACTGCAGGGCCCCAGGCACTAGAAAGCGGATGGGAACCGCACATGGGGAGTGGCAGTGTCCTTGCTGGCTGCCTGAGGTAATGCAGGGGTGAGGGTTAGCACCAGGAGGCTCTCAGTAGGAAACTGAGCAGTGAAGGGGTGGCCAGAGAATTCTGTTTCACATTGTGACTGAATTGCCAGGGCCTGAGCATGGAGAGGAATGACCGAGTGGTAACCCAAGGCAGGGGAAAGGTGGATTCTGGGCTTAGGTCCCCAAATCTGAGAGAGGGTAGTCTAGGCGGAGCACAGACCAAACACCAAGGTTCCACGGACCTCAACAGTGAAGGACAATGAGGCCGGGGCGGGAGGGTACAGGTGCTTCCTGAGTTGGCAAGTAGCTAGCCATAGGCAATTCTTACTTAGTTTCTGTGGCTGGGCTTTGGGGGGAGGAGGCGAATTCAAAGCGGTTCAAGGTACTTCTGGGAATTGAATGTCCACTTGCAGAGAGCCCCCATTTCAGGCTCTCCCCGCTTTGCAGAATTGCATGCTCCTGATTGCTTCTGAAAATACCTCTACGTGGATGGCAAATTGGTTCAGGTTTCCAGGTATTAGGGTGGCTGACAGGGCGGGGGCGACATGGCTAATGCTGATAGCGGAACTCTTTCCAAGATGAAACAGGACACGTGAACCCTCCAAAAGCAGCAGCGTTGTGGATTTGCAGGGCAACGGCAGACAGGACCACACTCTCAGAGCACTCCCCCCAAGGACCGAGACCTCACGCAGGTGTCTTTACATGCAGCACCATATGCAGTCACCTCACATCACCTGTGAAAGCTGCAGCCTGGGGTGAATGGCTGAACGTGGCAGCTGGATTTCCTTACCTTTCCTGGGAGGAAGATTACTTCCTCTAATTAGACACTATTGATCTATCAATGTGACCTACATTTGCATTGATTCTTTTAGCAGACGTACCGCATCACTGGCAGATCATTAAGTTTGTGGCTAATTAGAAACCCCAGATCTTTCTTACATGACTAACAAACCACAAGCAGATTCCTACTACTAAGCCCATGTTTAGTCATGGAATGAGCTGAAGTTTGAGAATTGGAGAGCTGCTTATTGCCAACTCAAGGAGACTGTCATTATTAAAGGTATATATGCTATAGCATATTCTTTATACGTGAATGACCAAGCCACACTTCTTTCTTGCAGCAAAATCAATTCTCACTTACAGCTGTGTTTCTATACGATGTTATTAAAAAAAGGAGAAATGTAATTTGCAACTTCTCTCAAGTGAAATATAGATTTCTAAATGCTAGTAGGATGGCCAAGTACATTCCTGCACTGTAAGAAGTTCTACTGAGTTTTTAAAAAATATTTAAAACATTTGAGAAGACAGAGATTAAGCATATTAATGGTTCCTCTGAAAAGTCTTGATCCAGAATACCATAACCTCAGTATCTTTTACAAGGGGATGCCCAATCACTATCTCAAACAGAAACAATTCCACATAAGACAACTCTCAGTAGCATCATTTGTAGACATTATGATAACTAAAGCGCAAGAAAAAAAAAAATCCTGTCAGAGCAACAGATATTTTTCTGGAATACCACTGTCAATACTAGAAACACATACTGACAGGAGTTGCACTGGATGTGATGATACCGTTATTTTACGGTATGAGGACAATGTGCTAGCCTGAACCAGGGGTCATTTATGTGACAACTTCACCCATCTCAGCAGCAAACCAGGAAGCAAAGAGAGTCTCTAAGCAACAAAAACAGAACCCTCCAGGAGAGCACTTGGAAGGGAGCCCCTCAGGTTCTCCATTACACCTTACCTGAGCCTAATAAACTGGACCACCTGGCTTTTCAGCCCAGAGCAGGTGAAAATAAGGTGGGGATGAGCAACACAAGGGAACAGGGCTGCTGGCTTATCGGAGTGATAAGCAAAAGGACTGCTGACCATAATGGAATCCAGCTCCGTGCTTTCCTTCTACAGATGAGAAACCAGGACCCAGAGAGATGAAGTGATTTTTTTCTCACCGTCACACAGCCTGGCAACTTGAACTCAGGATTCTGAGTCTCCTTCAGGGTTCTCTTCACCTCACCATTTTGCCTCCTTTGCTCAGTCACCCACACAAAATCAGTTATTTTTGAGATTGTAAGTGGATTTTTGCTGACATATACAGAAAAAATAAAAAATATTTTTCCAGAAATGTTCCAGACAAAATTTTATTATGTTCTCATAAATCTACTGACGACCCAAGATTCAATTAAAGGGTAAGAGCCCTGCTAGGGTATCTGGCTATCCTGCAGTATAAACAGCATACTTATCTTTTATATTGGATCCAACAGTCTCATTTGGGCTAAGTGTCCGACAATATTTTATAAAGGTTAGCTACAAGTCCCAAGGCTATTTATTGACCTTCCCATGCTTCCTCCTATAGAATTAAAATGCTACCTCAATCCTTCTAAATTACTCTATATATTTGAGCTCCCATCTGTTTCCCTCCTCCCCAGTAGAGCTAGAGGTGGAACAGGAGACTGGGTAGAAGTTTAACAGATCATAAAGGCACTGCTAGACGTGGTGTGTTAATGCTTGGCTCTGAGGTCACCCTCGCACTCACTAATTTGCTCTACAGGACCTCCAGCCCGCCCACAATGCTGTTTAGCTCTTCTTTCGATCATGAAAGACTAACCCCTGGTTCTGAATACATTTCTCTGGGGGGAAGACTGGAGACTTTAAAAGGGCAGGAAGGCAGATTCCCTGAGTTTGCAGCGCTTCTTATTTATATGCAGGCTATAGTTAATGGACGACGTTATAGGTCCCCTCTTTTAAAAAAGAGTCTAACAAAGGGACAACTGTGCCTCTCTTGGGAACCCAGCCACATTCCAGGATCATTCCAGCCACTGCCAGGGCTTCCTTTGGTTCTCATGATGAAGGGAGGGAGGGAGTCAGGAAGACCTGCCCACTGCAAAGAAGAGGCTATTAATTCACTCCCTGGGGGCTAAATGGAGCATTTTAATTCTGCCTTACAAAACGAGCAGAATAAAAAGGATTTCATAGCTTGGTTAGAGACCCTATTATATCACCATCAAAACAAAACAACCTTAAAATGTAATTCAAAATACTTTACAAATCTCCAGGATCAGACGTGCCAGCGCTCTGCCAGCCCTCCCTGACCTCAGCTCCCCAGCCTCTTCCTTTGCCCTCTGCAGTGTTAAAATTGGGCAGCAGCTGGTGCTCAGCCACGCCAGTGGGCTAGATCTTGAGTTCACAAAACTGTAAGGCTCCTAACTTCTGGGAATAAGGTAAGGCTTTTCTCCCAGCAGGTGCCCAGTGCTACACTATCTTCAGGCTGGTCTTACTCCAGTTTTACAGGGTACTTTGACTCTCAGAGCCCCTGAATCACCTGAGTGGGTAGTTTTTATTTTATTTTTAACATTGAGACCATGCCTTTTTTGACAACTGAATTTGGGATCCAATCTTCTCCCAAGGACCAAATGAGTCCTGCTGTGAGGATGAAAAGAAGCTACAGTAAAGAGCAGAGCAGAGCAGAGAAGGTGCTGGCACCCAAACCTTCTAACCTGTGACATGGCCTGTCACCATATCTGTATCCCATGTGTTGCCCCTTCCTAGTCCTTATTTTTAAATGAAAGGTAAAAGGGAAGAAAAGTTAATAAGATAAACTAAGGATAAAGATTACTCTAAAATATGACTGATAAAACAGTTTGTTTTTTAAGGCAGCAAAGGTCCAAACAGAAAAAAAAAAATCAAAGCAGTCAAAATTATCTCAGAGGACCAGGAGGAATAATCTGTAAAAATAAGAAATAACAACAAAGCATAAAACATGCCCAGAGTGCAGGGTTTAGGGTTCATAGCGGGGCTCTTGTTCCCGGAAGAGGCAGTTGAGAAGGTCAATATCCCAGGTGGGGCTCGCACAGGCATCTCACCTGGAGAGGTTGGTGGGTGACATTCTGCTGACCTAGCGGACCGCAAGCGGTGAGACCTGTTATTCTGCCCCAGCACCTTCCCTCTCGGCCCCCACATGGTGTCTGTGACAGTGGGTTCCAACACACGTTTGATGAATTATTATTATGTTTCTAAATAATTAGGATCCAAAGCAGAGTGTGTGATGTATATAGGGTGTAGAGAAGATATTAGAAGCCCTGTTTCCACCACTCAGTTTTCTATTTTTTTGTGTAATAATATAACAGTACAGGGGTATGTATATATAACTAACAAACAAAAACATAACCAGATTGGGGATACAAAACTCTTTTTTACTACTAGGATGCATGATCAAAAAGTTTAAATGACAAAATGTTGAGAATTATTGAAACTGGTGATGGCTATATGGGAGCATAGTATTCTATTCTTTCTACTTTGGGGGATAGCTAAAATTTTCCATAATAAAAAGAATTTCCACTTCAAATCCTCAGGGATGGGCATGGGCATGGCAGAGGTTAATGCAGACCCCAAGCCCCTGCAGGCATATTACTGTCTTTCCAGGAAATACCACACAAGCACCCACAGAGGTAGAAGTTTTAAACTGTCCATTCCCATCCCCACCTTCCTGCCTGGTGCAATGTCTTCACTGGAAAGAGAGGCCTTCTGTTGAGTGCAGCTCCCCTTTGGCTCCTAATATGATCATGACTAGAGAAATCAGTTCTGGGTAAATTGGGTCTGCCCATTTATTTCCTCCAGAAGAAGGTGATTTGCTTCTTATGTGATGATGGAATGATGGAAAGGAACTGTGGAAGGGAGGAACTGGTTTTTGTGAGCTAAGACTTGAGCAGTGACAGGGCAGGGCAGCAGGTGCCTGGCCTAGAGGCAGGTTAAACAGGAAAGCAACTGGCCAGTAGAGTAAGGCCAATGGTGTCCTCAGAGGCCAGAGGGGTCAGATAGGTATTTTAGGTCCGGTAGGAAAGGAGTCAAAGCACCTGAACGTGGCTTTACCCCATCACCTGCCTCTTCCTGCCGTATGAGACGGAGGTGAGGAAGAGTCATGTGTGGGCACGGACTGCCCTTCTTCCCTCTCCTTTCAGTCTCGCTGCATCCTGAATCACGCCAGATACACCACCCTGATTAAACTTGGTAAGACACTTCACTGAGTTTAAAAGAGATCTGTAATTTGGAATTAAAAAAAAAAAAAAGTAAGGGAGATAAATGCAACAAAATTGACAAAGTGTTGAAAATTATTGAGGGAAATGGGTGGAGGCAGTCAAAAGGCACAAACTTCCAGTTTTAAGATAAACAAGTTCTGAGGATGTAATGTATGGCATGGTGACTAGAGCTAATAATACCATAATACATATTTGAAAGTTGCTAAGATAGTAGATCTTAAAAGTTCCCATCAATGAAAAAAAAAATGTGTAACTGTGTGTGGTGATGGATGTTAACTAGACTTATTGTGGTAATCGTTTTTTAAAAATCACATACATATTTAATTAAGAAACTAATAATGCAATATTACCCAAATAAAAGTAAGCACATGCTTAATTATCATGTTCTATATTTCAGAGAAGAGATATTAAGGATTTATGCCATAAGTTTATTTACAAACATATCTAGGATGCTGAGTTCAAGAGTTTGATCCTTTTTTCAAAGAGACAGCACATCTCAAAATGCTCCTCTTCATATCTGTCTCATGGATTATTTTTTAAGCAGTTGGTGTCTTACTATAAAGAAAGGTGCAGTAAATCCAGACACAAAGTACAAAGTCATCATAGCTAGTATCCGCCACTTGTTTTCCACTGAAAATGCTAAATTCTTCCCCAGACCCTCCTCATAGCGGCTCCTACGGACCACTGAGGCTGTGAACCTCCGAATGCTCTGTCCCAACACAGTGCTGTTGAAAGCTCGGCGAAAGGCGCAGAGACTGAAGGTGGAAGAAATGGCAGCAGCACACCAAGCCCGCCTTTCCTCATGACCTTGTTCCCCTGTGTATTGTTTTTTTGCAATATATACACAGAGCAAATCATTATGTTGTATACCTTAAACTAATACAATGTTATATGTCAATTATACCTCAATAAAACTGGAAAATATTAAGACTGGTGATGAGTATAAGGGGGTTCATTATTCTATTCTCTACTTTAGGGTATATTTTACATTTTCAAATAAAAAGTTTAATTTTTTAAAATTAAAATTGTGACATTATAGTAAATTAAGGGTGTCTTTTTTTCAGCTTTAACCCAATAACTTACAGACATGCAAAAAAAGAGATGAAAGCTAAGTGTTTTACCATATGGCCTGCAAAAATTATTACTAAAATACTTTTCTTCACATGACTTTAAAGGACAAAATAAGTGTATAATTTCACAAAGGAACTAGGAAGGTATATCATAAAAGAAAATGTTTCTAGAGGGAATAAAATAATCTGGAATATTTAGTTAGATATAACAGCACATGGCAATTCTAAACAAAGCATATTGAGTTTTAAAAAAGACAACGAAATGTACATCCTGTTTTTGATTTAAAAGAGCCTTGGGTACTTTTCCTCACCCGACTACTTGCTCATGAAGAGGCACACATAGTGTCCTGTTCCTCCTTCATACAGTCAGTCACAAGAGTTAGGAACGCCCTTACAGGCCTGTCAATCCCACTACGCAGCACCCTTGCCGCAGCCATCCAGCCTGTACTAGACCCCACAGGAGATGGGACCCGATGACTTTCCCAGGCAGGCCACTCCTTTTTCATACAGCCCTGCTTCTGGTATATCTTCCCTTAGGCTGAGCTGTAAAGTATCCTTGGGGGAATCTCTTGGGGGAATCTGCCCAGATGAGAGGTTTCTAAAAATTCATCATTATAAGGTCATTCTTCTCCATGAGGAACCAAGTTACCAAAAGTAGGAGGATTTGCCTGTGGGACCAGGTTCTCCATTTAATTTGAGTTCAAACTGCAAATGAGTCTGGGTGCTTGTTTGGAGACTCCAGGTTAAGTGGGTTTGGCATTCCTTTTGTCACCTAATACAAAAACTGGCAGGGCTCATAAGGAGGGAGTCTTTTCTTCTCACCTGCAAGTGCTCCCCTCTGCCTACAGACAGGGGAGAGAAATCCAACCACTCAGACGTGAGCTGGCGAGAGCTGCCATCCTGAACCGGGCCCCTCCTTTGGATGGGTGAATGTGCTACCGACAGCTTCTTGGTTCCCAACAGTAGGGCAGGGTCTCTCCCTTACAAGGAAGGTGGGCCTTTCTCCAGCTCTGGCCTGTGACTGGTGAGGTAAGCCTGGTCAGCCCTGCCTACGCAGGCGCAGGTGGCCTCACTTGCAGGAAGAGGGAGGCGTGAGGAGGGATGTCCCATTTTGATCTCAGAGCCCCGCCCAAAAGGGCTCTGGGAGCTACCCAGCAGCTAGTAATAAAGCTAATGATCTGATCCTCCATCGGCCCCCTGAGTCAGCTCCCCACCAGTGAGAACCCAGAAAAGGGAACGGCGATCAATCAGCTTCCTCAACTGCCAGAATGTTATGGTTCAGCTGCTCAGATTAGCCACCATTAACACAGCCCTAACTAACTACTTTACCTGGTACCCTAAAAAATGGATAAGGAAAATTATCATCAGTGAACTTGGTTATTTTTGTGGGATTTCAAAGTTTTGAGGTGACTGTATTTCATCTGATGCTCCAACGGTGGAGGTGTGCAATCCGCATGGAGTATAAAACAGAGATTAAAAGTAAAATGGTTCATCAATGCAATAATTCAGATGTTCCCTCTAAAGCCACCAAGAAACTTATTGAGAAATGATAAAAAAATTTTTTTTTTTTCATTTTCTGTGTATTTCACTTGTTTGTGTTTAGGGAATTTCTGATATGTTTTGAAAATTTTTGGAGTTTCTGGAAATAATTTGTGGTAATGGAGAGACTGACAAGTCATGGGATTAACTGTCAGTGGGATGTGCCACAGCTGGGAAGGGGACAACCAGTGGGAGACTTCTGCCTGTGTCAGGATAATGACTGTCCACTTTCTCCTTTCTCTTCCCTATAAACCAGCTTTACAGCTGTGGGGTTGTGACTTTTAATAAGGAAAACATATTTGGTCTTCCTCCTCATTTCTGGCACAGAGCTCCTTTGGAATTTCCTAAGTGATGAGAGCAGCAAAGGTGTTTTTTGTTATGTTAATCAGGTGACTTTTGGAACACACCTAATGGTAGGGGCTGGTTGTCTGGAGAACCAACCCTGTGATTAGAGGGTTGAAACTTTTAGTGTCCCCCTCAGCACCACCAGAGAGGGGAGAGGGACTGGAAGTTGAAGCAATCGCCAATGGCCAATGATGTAATCAATCATGCTTCTGTAATGAAGCCTCCGTAAAAACCCAAGAGGACAGGGTTTGCAGAACTTCTGGGTTGGTGAACACATGGAGATGTGAAGACAGTGGTGTGTCCTGGAGAGGGCACAGAAGCTCTGTGCCCCTTTCCCACATACCTTGCCCTACACATCTCTTACATCTGGATATTCATCTGTATCCTTTATCATATTCTTTTATAATAAACTGGTAAGTGTAAGTAAATGTTTCCCTGAATTCTATGAGCTGTTCTATTAAATTAATTGAATCCAAAGGAGGAGGAGGAGGTCATGGGAACCTCCGATTTACAGCCAAGTTGGACAGAAGTTGTAGGTAACTCGGGGACCTAGACTTGTAACTGGTGTCTGAAGTGTAGAGGCGGGGCAGTCTTATATAGGACTGAGTCCTTAACCTGTGTCACTTGATGCTGTCTCTGGGAAGATGGTGTCAGAATTGAGTTGAATGGTAGGAGAATTGCTTGTTGGTGTCGGGAACCCCCTTCTGCCCATGGTGGAATTGGGTGCAGAACCCTTAATAGCCCACTCAGTCGAACTATGGATAGTAGGGCCAGGACATGCCAGGCCAGGGCACAGTCTTTTTCCCTAAACCAAAATCTAGGACTGCCCACTTCCCCAGCGCTGCTGTTCTCCAGTGGGGAAGAGTAGAGAAAAGGCAAAGGTCCACACCTCACAGGCATAAAGCAAGAACTTGCTTCTTGGTGGTTCTTAGATATGGAAGAACAGATGGACCCCACTTAGAGCCATGAGTAACTAAGAAAATTCAGGCTCTGCTGGAACCATTACTTTTAAAGACAACCAACCCGCTTAGATCAAATTATTTAAATAAGAAATATATTTACATTCTTAAATAAAAGATGGACAGTGAAGAGACAACCTCCACCCCTTGTTCCCCTCTCTCCAGTCCCCACCTCCCAATGGGTAATTACATTATTAGTTTCTTGTGACTCCTTCCAACTACTGATTATGCATGTACAGCAAATACATATTATTTCTACCCCCACCCTTTTTTACACAAATGGTAGTACACTAATACACTGTTCTGTACCTTTTTAACTTAATTGCCAATTAAATTTCTAAACCTGATTCCAATTTCTTAGAAGTTCTTTCTCTAAATTCTCAAGATACAAAAATAGCCAAACAGGGACTTCCCTGGTGGCACAGTGGTTAAGAATCCACCTGCCAATGCAGGGGACACGGGTTCGAGCCCTGGTCTGGGAAGATCCCACATGCCACGGAGCAACTAATCCTGTGGGCCACAACTACTGGACCTGCGCTCTAGAGCCCGTGAGTCACAACTACTGAGACTGCGTGTCACAACTACTGCAGCCCATGCACCTAGAGCCTGCGCTCTGCAACATGAGAAGCCACCGCAATGAGAAGCCTGCGCACCGCAACGAAGAGTAGCCCCCGCAACTAGAGAAAGTCCACGCGCAGCAACAAAGACCCAACACAGCCAAAAATAAATACAGTAATTAATTAATTAATTTTAAAAAAATAGCCAAACAAAAATATTAGAAAACTCAACAAAATTAAAAGTAAAAACCATCAGAGAACATATACCAAGGCTATAACTGGATCACTCCCTTCTAGACAGTTCATCTTGGCCAATTTCTCTAAGCCCTTATATCTATCTCAGAATTACCTGGTCCTCAAAGCCTACGATCACTACTCTCTCCCCTTTCACTGCCTCCCTCTCATCTCCATTTAACCACAGCCAAGCCTCTCCCCTGGGGGGCGGGGGTGGTGTTTGAAATAGAACTTAATGCTCTGTTCTTCTCCTCTCACCCCTGTGTCTCTTCCCTTCTCCACAGCTAAGTTTCCTGATGAAGGAGTTGCCTCAACTACCTCCTCAACTCCCACTCACCCCTCAGCCCCTGACCCCTCTACTCCACTGAAACTTCTCTCCTCAAGATAACCATTGACTTTCCTTGTTACTAAATGCAACTGGACGTTTTTCAGCTCTTAAGTTACCTGACCTCTCAGAACCATCTGAAATTACTGACAATTCACTCTCTTTTGAAAATGTTCTTCTTCTGGCTTCCATGCTCTCCAGTTTCCTTCCTACCACTGTGGTATTTCTTTCCAGTCTTCTGTGCTGACTCCTGAACTTCCCGACCATCCTTTAAGTGCTGGCTGGCCTTCTTCAGGACTCTGTCGTATAACTCTTTATCTTCAGCAGGGACCTCTCACCAAAGCTTCAGACTTGTAGTTCAACAGCCCACTGGACAACTCTTCTAGGACTACCTGGCAGGCATTTCAAACCCAGCATGTTTAGAAACGAATCTGCCATCTTCCTCCCATACCAGCTCTATCTCGTGTATTTCAAATGTCTGGGAATGGCACCACCCCACAGCCAAGCCCTGGAAGTTTGGGGTCCTCCTTGAGCACCTCCTCCCAGCCCCTCCCCATCCCAGGCATCTCCATGTCTGGTCACTCTGACCTTCCAAACACTTCTCAAACCTACTACTATCCTCAATTTCCCATCTACCCATTCCCCGGAATTACTGTAACAGCCTTATAATTGGTCTTTTTGTCTCTAATCTTGTTTCCTCCAATCTAGCTTTCACAATGCAGTCAGAGTAATCTTCCTAAAACACAAATCTGATCACATCATTCAGCTACATAAAACCCATTAATGACAGGATTTTTAAAAATAGATCCTAACAAGCCGATTTTAAAGTTCACCTGGAAAAATAACTATGCAAGAATAGCTTGGAAAAATCACTGAAAAGAAGCATGAGAGTGAATTAATCCTACTAGAATTTAAAAATGTAATATAAAGCTACAGTAATCAGTTAAAACATTGTGATTCTGGTGTATGAATAGACACATAAATCAATAAAAGAGAATGGGAAGTCTCGAAATATAAGCAAACACGTGGGAATTTAGTATATGATAAAAGTGGCATTTCAAATTAGTGGAGAAAAGATGATTATTCAATAAACAGTGTTGGGACAACTGGCTAGCAAACTGAAAAAAAATTAAGTCAGATTCACATTGCATACCCTACGTTAGCATAAGCTCCTGATGGATCAAAGATTTTAAATCTAAAGATGAAGGCACAAAGTATTAAAAGAAACAAAGAGAAGACGACTTTTTACAAAGCCCTAGAAGCCATTGAAAAACATTAAAGTTTGATACATAAAAAAATGTAAATGTCTGCATGGAAAAAAAAAATCCCATCACAAAAAAAGACAAACGGCAAACTGGGAAAATAGTTACAACTTATAACACAGATAAATGTCTACATTTTTAATATATAAAGAGCTCCTAAAAAGTCAATAAGAAAAAGATCAACCACCCTAAAGAATTAAGAGCAAAAGAAATGAACAGCTTGTTCACAGTAAAGGTAATACATAATACATAAACATAAGAAAAAATGTACCTCACTCATAGTAAGAGAAATGTAACTTAAAAGAACACAGAGACATAATTTTTCATCTATAAGACTGACAAAGATCAGTTGATAAAACACTGAGCTGGGGAGGATGTGGGCAAACAGGCACTTTCATACATGGCAGGTAGGGATGTAAATTGGTGCAACTTCTATGGAGTGTGAACTGACACACCTATCAAAGCTATAAATGCGTATACTCATTGCCCCAGCAATTCCACTCCTAGAAATTTTTCTTGCAGTTATATTTGCATGTGTATAAAATTATATGTGTATAAGGTTGTTCATTGAAACTTAGTTTGTAATTTTTTTTTAAAGTCTGTAAATAACTTAAATGTTCATCATTGGAGAACTAATTGAACAAATTATGGTAAATCCATACAATAGAATACTGTGCACTCAGAAACAAACCAACCAAAACAAAATAAGAATAAGGATGCTCTTGGGGAGCTGATATAGAAAGATCTTTAAGATATATTAGTGAAAAATGCAGTGTACAGGAATGTGTATGGTTAGCTACCTTCTGGGTAAAAGGGTGGGGTGAAGTGAATTATATATTCACATTTCCTAATACTGCATAAAATATCCCTGAAAGAATAAACAAACTTGATAACAGGGGTTGCCTGTAGGGAGTGAACTGGGTGACTAGGACAGAGATGGAAGGGGTATTTTCACTGCACACTCTTGATTATTTTTAATTCTGAACCACATGAATATAAATACATATATATTCAAAAAACAACTAACATTAAAATTGAAGAGCATATTACAAAGCTACAGTAACTACACTGATATGGAAATGGACAGAGGAAATGGGCAGCCATATCAATGTAACCAAACAGAAAGGGACTTCCCTGGTGGCGCAGTGGTTAAGAATCCGCCTGCCAACACAGGGGACACAGGTTCAATCCCTGGTCCGGGAAGATCCCACATGTCTCAGAGCAACTAAGTCCGTGCACCACAACTACTGAAACCTGCACACCTAGAGCCCATGCTTTGCAACAAGAAAAGCCACCACAATGAGAAGCCCGTGCACCGCAACGAAGGGTAGTCCCCGCTCGCCGCAACTAGAGAAAGCCCACACGCAGCAATGAAGACCCAGTGCAGCCAAAAATAAATAATAAATAAAATTAATTAATTTAAAAAAGCAGAAAGAATCATATAAAAAATGAATTATTCAAGAACTGAGACAACAGGTTGGACACAGAAGAAAAAGGGTGGGATCTCTGTCTCAAGGCTCAAGACAAAATAAATCCCAAAGTAATAACAGTATTAGAATACTAGTATTAGTATTAATATGGGTTAAAAAAATTGGGTGAGTGTTTGAGAAATCTTGACATGATAAAGGCCATTCTAAACATACAGATTATAACACGGAAGTCACAAAAAGATCAATACATTTGCCTCATAAAAATCAGAACAGAAAACTCCCAAACAAAAAAAAAATTACTAAATGGAGAAAATATTTGGCATATATATGGCAGATTGTGGTGGACAGACTCTAAGGTGTCTCCTGATGATCGCCACCTCCTGGTTCATGCCTTTGTGTAATTCCCTGCCCTTAAGTGTGGGCAGGATCTGTGACTTTTTTCTCACCAATAGGATATGGCAATGGAGTGATTCCGTTTTGATATTTGAAAGCCTCTGTCTTGCTAGCAGAGGCGTTGGAGAGACTCCTCTTCACTGGCCTGGAAAAAGTAAGCTGCCATGACATTAATGGCCATGCTGGAGAAGCCCACGTGCCAAGCAAGTGTGGGTGGCCTGTAGGAGCTGAGGGGAGTCGCAGGCAAGAAACTGGTGCCTCAGTCCTGCAACCACAAGGAAATAAACTCTGCCCAAGGGAGCTGGGAAGCGCATTCTTGGTTCAGCCTATGATGAGCCCACAGACTCAGCCAGTATCTGCACTGCAGACTGGTGAGACGCTGAAGCAGAGAAACGAGATAACCCGTACCAGACTTCTCACCCACAGAAACTGTCAGATAATAAAATGCGTGTGGTTTTGAGCCAGAAGCTCATGGTAATTTGTTACACAGTAACAGAAACCCAATACACAAAAAGCCAATTTCCTTAATACATAATAAAGAAGTCTTAAAAACCAATGAAAGGATAGAGTACTCAACAGAAAAACAGGCAAAAGACTTAAAAACATAGTCTACAGAACAGGATATACAAACCGTCAAAGAAACATAGAGATGCTCAACCTGTCCTTTGTGTTATTGTCCTTAGCACCTTAGAACAGTGCCAGACAAGTAGGGGCTGCTCAATATTTATTTGTTGAATGAATGAATAAATTTCACTCATAATTAAAGGAATGTCAATTGAAACAATGAGATGCTATTTCTTACCCAATAGATTAGCCAAGATTAGAAAGATGGATATAATTTGAATAGATGTTTCTCCAAAGATAATATACAAGTGGCCAGTAAGTACATGAAAAGATGCTTAACGTCACTTTTCGTTAGAGAAATGCAAATCAACTACAATGAGATATCATCTCACACACATTAGGATGGCTACTATGAAATCCACAGAATGTAACAAGTGTTGGAGAGGATATGAAGAAATTAGAACTCTGTACACTGTTGGTGGGAATATAAAATGGTATAGACAGTATGGAAAACCATATGGCTGTTCCCCAAAATATAAAACAGAATTGCCAAAAGATCCAGCAATCCCACTTCTAAGAGTATATTGGAAAGAACTGAAAGTAGGATTTCAAAGAGATATTTGCACACCTACGTTTACAGCAGCATTATTCACAATAGCCAAGATGTGGAAGCAACCCAAGTGTCCTTCCCTGCATGAATGGGTAAACAAAATGTGTTATATACATACAATGGAATATTATTCAGCCTGTGAAAAGGAGGTGATCTTGTCACATGATACAACATGGATGAACCTGGAGGACCTTATGCTAAATAAAATAAGCCAGTCACAAAAAGACAAATACTGTAAGACTTCACTAATTTGACCTCGAGTGGTCAAATTCACACAGAGAGAAAGTAGAATGGTGGTTACCAGGGGCTGGGAGGAGAGGAAAATGGGGAGTTATTTAATGAGAACAGAGTTTCTATTTTGCAAGATGAAACGGTTCTGGCTACTGATTGCGCAACAGTGCAAATACACTTGACATTACTGAACTTATGGTTAAAAATGGTAAAGATGGTAAATTTTATGTTATGGTTTTTTTAAATTTTTTACCACAATTTTTTAAAGTAGGTATATTCTGTGGTGCAGACAATATGAAGAAACAGACGCTCTCAAAATGCTGGTGGGAGCAGAAAGTGTAACTACCTCTATAGAGACTATTTCGGTAATATCTACCTTAATTGTAAATGTACACATCCTCTTACCCAGCTATTTTACTTCTAGGAACATATCCTACAGGTATTACCCTTACATAAATACCCAAAGATACATATAACAAGAACGTTCACTGCAGTTTGCTTTGTAATAGTGAAAAACTAGACAGTCTAGGTGTCTAGACCTCAATAAGAGACTGGTTAAGTAAATGATGGGATAGCTATGTGAAAGTATACCATGCAGCCATTGAAAAGAATACATATCTTTATGTACGGATATGATGTCCAAGACATTCAAGTTTTGCCTTCAAGGTGGAAGTTATTTATTATGGCATGGTTCCATTTGTGTAAAGATAAAGTATATATATATATATATATATATACACACACACACACACACACACACAATACATGCTTGCATATACACAGAAAACTCCTGGAAGGGTGCAAAAGGAACCCTTGGCAATAAGTACCTCTGGGGATTAGACTGGGGGAGAGTGTCAAGGAGAGAAAGGGAGACTTTTACTTTTCATTTTATATACTTCTATTTTATTTGAGTTTTTTTAACAAACATGTATTACTTTTACATAAAAATTAATTTGGAAGAATAAATAAGTGAGCAAGCAGACAAGCACATAAAGAAATATTTCCCCAGTATCTTTACATTGCCCTTAGGACAAAATCTAAATCCCTTAAAAAGAAAGTAAAATCCTTCGCAATCTGGTCCCTGTTTTACCCTCCAGTCTCACCTCTCACCACCACCACCCCCACTTCACACGCAATCTATGCTCCAGTCTCACCAACCTCCAGTTCCTCAAACAGGACACGTTTTCTCTCGCCTCCAAGCTTTGCCAGATGCTGTTTCTTTTGCTTGGAACACTCCCCACTCTAACCTTCAGTCACATGGCACTCAAGTCCCAGCTCAGACATCTCTTCCTCCAGGAAATCTTCCCTGGAGCTCCCCCTACCCCCAGTCTGGGGTAGGCACCCCTCAGATGTGTTCCAGACGCTCTCTAAACCCCTCCGCCCTGGGTTTATCACATGGTCTCACAATGACTTGTAAAATCATTTGCAATTTCCCACTGGACTGAAGTTTCTCCAAGCAGTGACCATGCCTGTCTGGGTCACTGCCCTATCTCTGGCATCCAGCACAATGTCTGGCACATAGATAGTGTTTGATACATATCTGTCAAGTTGGACTTTCATTACAAAAGAACTATAACCACTTTATAGACAAATTAGGAACACAGAAGAGGGGAGGTAGAATTATAAACCTACCACCCAAACACAAGCACTGTTTCCACTCAGTGCTTTTGTTCCTGTGCATGTTTTTTCATAGCTGTATTCCCAAGCTGGACATTTTGACAAGACCCTCCTGACAGAGACATTTTGGTCAGGGAACGTTTTGCTACATCCTGTGGAAACATGAGACTTTTATCAGCCAAAGTAAAGATTGCTGTTTTTATAATCAAGTAATGTGCACAAGAGACCACAGACATCCCAGACTCTTTCTAATCACTAACCTACCTCTCATTCGCCAGGACTTTTACTTTGTACCCCATTAATTACTGGATTGTTTGAACTTGTATGAGGATGGATTACTATTATAAGTTTTTAAAAAGCAGTGATTTGGGATTTCTCTGGCAGTCCAGTGGTTGAGACTCTGCCCTTCCAGTGCAGGGGGCGTGGGTTCGATCCCTGGTCGGGGAACTGGGATCCCACATGCTGCTGCCGCTGCGGAGCAGCCAAAAATATAATAAATAAATAAATTAAATTAAAAATAAAAGTTAAAAAAAAAAGCAATGATTTATTTACAGCCTACTTGGTTAACTTCTAAAATTTAGTACTCCTTCTCCCAAATAATCACTATAAAGAAGTGTTAAAACATCAATATAATTATGCGTGGCTGAAGAAACTGTTAAGAACTTCACTGAGGATGTCCCTGACAGTGGTGAGGTCAAGAATAAGAAATCACACTAATGCCCACACACCCCTCTCCCCAGGTCTATAAAGAGAATTTTGAGAATCTGAGAAGAAGCCCATGTAAGACACAAGTGACTCCTCAGAGCATCTCTGAGCCCTGCCTCAACCCTCACTATCCTCCATCGTTTACCCTCAGCCTGAGTTTAGAGGTTGGCAACAGGGAGAAGACTCAGACACGAGATTCGGTTCTGTGTTTTGGTCATTACTTGACTTTTTTTTTTTTTTTTTTTTGCCACATTAAAAAAACAAAAACAAGAAAAACTAATGTCTCAGTGGGAGTGTCAAAAAGTCCCCAGGGAAAAACCAGTTATGTCCTAGCAGCTGTGTAGAAACTTCATATACTCCTCCAGCCATCAGTGCATACAATTTTGTACCTCCTTTTAAATTGTTCCTTTAATATAGTAATACAAGTATTTTTCCATGTAGCTGCAGAGTCTTTAACTCATAATTTTAATACTGAGCAGATGTATCATATTTTATTCAAGTCAATTATTCACTATGACAAATAATACTGCAGCATTATCAGACCTAAAGTTTTCTTTTCACACCTTGGATTACTTTCTTAGGCTAGAGTCCCAAAAGTAGAATTCATGAAAGAATATGAATATCTTAACACCTCATGCATATTCTTAAACTGCTTTCAAAAAGATACATACTGGGACTTCCCTGGTGGTGCAGTGGTTAAGAATCTGCCTGCTAATGCAGGGGACAAAGGTTCGATCCCTGGTCTGGGAAGATCCCACATGCCACAGAGCAACTAAGCCCGTGCGCTACAACTACTGAAGCCCGCGCGCCTAGACCCTGTGCTCTGCAACAAGAGAAGCCACCACAATGAGAAGCCTGCACACCGCAACGAAGAGTAGCCCCTGCTCACCACAAGTACAGAAAGCCCACGCGCATCAACGAAGACCCAACACAGCCAGAAATAAATAAATTTTTTTTTAAAATGATGTATACCGATTTACAATGTCTGTAATAACATATACAAGAACAAATTTTATTATTCCCTCACCAACATTGAGTATTAACTCAAATTTTTTCCTAATTTAATGAACAAAAAGGCTAAATTATTACTTTGATAATAATTAACCTTTATTGGCATTTACAATGTTCCAGGCACAGTGCTATATGCTTCATATACATCATCTCATTTAATTTTACAACAACCTTTTGAGATGGTACTGATGTTATCCTCCATCTTATGGATGAGGAAACTGAGGCTTAGAAAGCTTACGTTCTTGAGTGCAAAGCTCAGCAAGGGTGGAAGCAGGCTTTGAACCGAAGCTGTCTAAAGCCTGAGTCCATATGCCAACCACTCCTGCCCATGGTATCTCATTACTGTTTTAATCTATGTATCATTGCTTATAGTGACAAACACACTCCCAAAGATCTCTTTGCTGGGTGAATTTCCTATTTCCTGATTTTTCTATCCATGGCAAATACAAACAAGTCCAAAGGGTCAGAGGTAGCTTAAAAGTCAGGGTTTCAGAGCCAAAGTTTTGACAATGGGCAGGACAGGGTCTGTAGTAAAGCAGATCGGAATCAAGAGAAGACTGTCTACAGTTACTGCAGGGACTGGATGTGGGGCCTTTGCCATGTGCCTTTCCTCAGTGGTTGGGATGGTAAGGCTTCAAGGGCCGGATGTAGGGCAGAGAGAATCAAAGAGGCGGGTCGAGCTTCTGGCCCTCCAAACAGCCTCAGAAGTTCCTAAAGAACTATCTCACTCCATTCTGGTGTGTGAAGGCAAGAGGGCGGCTAGTACCAGCCCTAATGATGTCACAGGGTTAACAAATGAAGAAATCAGGAAATGGTTTCTTTTTTCTTCAAAAAATACTCTGGTTGAATTTCCTCAACAGGTTTCAACTTCTGCATTTAGAGAAAACAGTTCTGTTTTAGTAATTCAACAAAAGAATAAAAAAACTGCCGGAAGGATTGCTAGTAGCTACAAGCACAAACTCCACAATCAAACAGCCAGGACTTGAAATCCGGTGCTACCATTTATGGCTGTGAGATCTAGGGAAGCTTCGTAATCCTTCTTAGCCTCCTCTGTCCCCCGCTTAAATAAAGACAGTAACAGAACCTACCTTCGGGGTTATCGGGAAGAGTAAACAATGAATGCAAAGTACTTAGCAATAGTGCCTGATGCCTGGTACAAATTCGGTACATTTTCACCAGGAGAGGCAGTGGTAGAAGTGGTAGCACTAAAATACTAACAGTAGTAATCTTGTTTGGATGGAAGGAAGGAAGGAAGGCAGGGAGGGAAGGAGGGAGGAAGTAAGGAGTAAATTTCCTTTTCCACTGCACTCAGAAATAAAGGGTAAATGTGCTGGTCAAATGGTATGGAGTGGCTAAAAAACTCTAGACAAAGTAAGAAGAATTTGATTCTGGTATCAGCTACCTACTAGATGAGAAACATTAAGATAATCATCTACTTTTTCTTGCTTTCAAGTTTCTGACCTATAACATAAGAGTGTTGCATCAAAAGAGCTACAGGGTCTGTTCTGGTTCTAAAAATTCTGCTTCATCTGCCAGGGCAAGCAGTCAATATGGAAAGATCTCTGTTCCAAATTAGAGCCGTCCTTTATTGGCAGAAGCCCAGTCAAGGCTATGCTTTGCTTCCCATAAATGTTGCCCTTTTAATGTCCTTCTCTCTGCTTTATTTTGAGTTACATTTTAATTTATAAGCCGCTTCAAACCTTTCAAATGATAGTTCTAAATTAATTAATTCTAAATTAACCCTGAAAACTACTTAGAGACCAACAGGCACAGACTGGTAGAAAGCATGTCGAGCAATTTCATGAACGACAAGATGGTGGGTGAGAGATACTGAGAAGAGATAAGCACAGCCTCTAATGCAACAGCAAGTCCCTGAGCTCTTTAGGTCATAGGCATCCTGGTAGATGCGGCAGCCACGGCAGCTGGGGAAGAGTTACGACCTGTGTGGCCATATCTGCTTTTGTTGACCACCCCTGTCCACTTCCTCACTAGCTCCCTGATCTTTCGGACCCTGCTTGCCTTTGGTCTTGTGTGTTTTTTTGTTATCTGAGCCACCTTTTTCTTTGTGGCTCTAGCATCCCAGTTCTAGCTTTTCCTGACCAAGTTCCAGTATGAAAATCTCAGCTCAGGGGAGACTTAAGACTAACCCAATGAGAGATTTCCTAGATAGTCAAGGGAAGGGCGGAAAGTAGGATTAAACTAGGCAAAAGACTTCTCAGGTGGCTGACAGGTGAACAAACAGATATAACCTAACAGAAGGAACCAAGCAAAAGTCACATTGAAATGGGCGTCTGTTGGCCCCCGGGGACTAGAAAAAGGCATCTACCCAGATGAGAAAAAGAAAGAATAAAACACTTTCCTGGGCTTCCCTGGTGGCGCAGTGGTTGAGGGTCCGCCCGCCGATGCAGGGGACACGGGTTCGTGCCCCGGTCCGGGAAGATCCCACATGCCGCGGAGCGGCTGGGCCCGTGAGCCATGGCTGCTCAGCCTGCGCGTCCGGAGCCTGTGCTCCGCAACGGGAGAGGCCACAACAGTGAGAGGCCCGCGTTACCGCAAAAAAACCACAAAAAAACACTTTCCTAACTGAAAATGAATTGATTTAGTGTGTCCATACTTGTTTAATTTGCAAAATAAAAGCAAAAGCCTGGGACAGATAAACCTGGGTTTGAGTCCGGACTCCAACACTTAACACTTTGGTGACCTTGGGTACGGTTACTGTTTAAATGTCAGTAAGATGGGGATAATAATGCTTATCTCAGAGGGCTAATGAGAGGATTAAATGATACGGGGTTCACAAAGCATAGTCAGGTACTCAGTAACTGTACTCTTCTCCTCACCAACGCTAAACTTCTATCTAATTAACGCCTGTGGGGAAGTGTTTTCCCTTGTACTCAGGCAAACTAGCATAAAAGAAGGTAGTTACCACGGTGACTGTCTCTGCCAAGGTTCCAGGAGAACATGGATAGGGGAGAGCTTTCTGAGGTCACGTCCCCAAGAGGCTGGGGGTAAAGACGGAAGAGGGCTAATTTGTTAGTTAGCTAGCTGTTGCTGAGGCAGCCAATTTCTATACCCAGGGAGTTCCTTGAAGCACAGACTATTGCCTTTGAATGGGAAAACACCTTGGTACCTGACATCAAGGCCTGTGTAGAATCTTCTACAGATGTTATCCTGAGTCCTGGAAAACATCCAAAGTAATCATAAACAACTAAAGCTTCATTTTTAAAGTCTAAAGTATAAAAACTGGCTGTTTCATAACATAGGGACCAATTCTGACTCCTGACTATTGTGAAACTTTGCAGGAAATCAGAACAAAACTTTGGTTGTTTCTACTGCCAAAAAGTGTGAGAATTTAAGTTTAGTTAGAGACAATCACTGCTTTAAATGTAGTGCCTCTTCTCACTCTCTTTTATGATTCAGCAGTCAGAGGCTGGAACAAGGACAAAGGTAAGAGGATTATTTCATATTAATACGGTATGAACTTAACATGAAATCAAAATGCAAGGAAATCCAGAGACCTGGGCTCTGTCCTGGTGCTGGCTCTGACACCACCCAGGTCTGTCTTCTTTACGTGAATATTCCCTCTACCTTTCCTAGAAGCTGCACTGGGTCAGGGGATCAACACATAGCCTAGCTGACCCCATGAGAAGCCAATGAAGACTCTCCACAAAAGCGTTTTCATCTAGTCAGTGAAGAACGAGTAAGACGTAACTAGCCTGTCCAGAATTTAAGCAGCTTTATATAAACAGCAAAAATTCTTAGTTCTCTAGCCCTAGAAAGGGTACTTGCAATGAAAGAGGGAAAAATGATACCAACAATTTGTTGAAGTTAAATTAGAAGGCTGGTATGCCTAGCTTCTAGTATTTCACTCAACAGGAGAGTTTGTACCAGGAACTTTGCAACATTTCGTGAGCAATAACTATGTGTTGGGCATTGTTCTAAAGACACCAGTGTACTAACTAATTTAATCCTCACAACGACGTTATAGTAGGTACTATTTTTTTATTTTATTGTTATTTTTTAATATTTATTTTATTTATTTGGTTGTGCCAGGTCTTGGTTGCAGCAGGCTGGCTCCTTAGTTGCGGCAGCCGTGCTCCTTAGTTGTGGCTCACCAGCTCCTTAGTTGCAGCATGCACGTGGGATCTAGTTCCCTGACCAGGGATCGAACCCGGGCCCCTGCACTGGGAGCGTGGAGTCTGAACCACTGAGCTACCAGGGAAGTCCCTTAGGTACTACTTAGTAGCCACATCTCAGACTAGTGAACTGAGGCACAGAGAGGTTAGGGATCTTGTCTAAAGTCCCAGTGACAGTTAGTGGGGAAACTGGTAATCAGATTCCCAGACTGACTCCAAGGACTGCACTCTTGACCGCACGCAGAGATACCAAGACAGAGCGTGAAAATTGTGTTTATTTTGATGCACTGGATGGCAGGTTGTAGAGATTTATGGAAGAGATTTACTGAAGATGCTTTTTTTCAAAAAAAGGACTTTTGTATTATTAAAGGTTTCTGAGAGACCCATTTGTTTAACCCTCAAGAGGCTCACAAGACAGTTCTTGTGTGAGACGTCTCCACAAACTAAACCTGGACTGGAGGGTGAAACCAGGAGCATTGGTGACTCATTCACGGGACATTTACTATTCAGACGTACCTAGACCTGCAGCTGGGGTGGGCGGTATGTGGCTGCTGCCCTCAGTCCCCACTGCTGCACCATGCGGACCTTTGAGGACCTGCAGAGCTGGCGGCCTGATACTATGTCACACGATTTCAGAAGAGCCTCCCAGGTTTTGACCATATGAACTATGCATCTAGTTTCTGACGCTGCCCTGAGCTCACCCCACAGGGCAAGTCTGAAGTCCTCGTTATCTGCTCTATTCATGCCGCGGAGTTGCAGGGGGAAAGAAGACTCTGCCCACAGAGAAGACAGTGTAGACCCGATCATTTGGAGCCACACCCACAAATTTCAAGACTCTTGAAATTTCTGATTATGTGGCCAAAGTCTGGGAAATGTTTGGGTCTACCTGACTCTGAGAAAACACATTCTCTTTCAAGAACCTGCTAAAACCAAAGCTGAGAGCCACCACCAGTGACACAAATTGAAAGGCAGGATTTAGAGCCGTCCTAACTGAATCCCACAAAGTCCTAGCACTCAGTCAGCACTTGTTGAATGAATAAATCTGTATTCTCGTTAGCTTGATCAATCACTAACACTTGACCGCTAACTACAGGTACACCGTGCTTTTATTGTGCTTCGCGGATATTGCATTTTTTACAAATTGAAGGTTTGTGGCAACCCTGCATTGAGCAAGTCTACTGGTGCCATTTTTCCAACAGCGTTTGCTCGCTTGTGTCTTTGTGTTACATTTTGGTAATTCTCGCAATTTCAAACTTTTTCATTATGATTATATTGGTTGCAGTGATCTGTGATCAGTGATCTTTGACGTCACTATTGTAATTATTTTGGGGTACCATGGACCATGCACATATAAGACAGTAAGCTTAAACAGTAAATGTTGTGCGTGTTCTGACTGCTCCACTGACCAGCCGTTCCCCCATCTCGCTCCCTCTCCTCAGCCTCCCCATTCCCTGATACACAGCAACATTGAAATTAGGCCAATTAATAACCCTACAATGGCCTCTAAGTGTTCAAGTGAAAGGAAGAGTCTCATGTCTCTCACTTTAGATCAAGAGCTAGAAATGCTTAAGCTTAGTGAGGAACGCATGATGAAGGCCGGAAAAGGCAAAAAGCTTGGTTTCTTGCACCAGTTAGCCAAGTTGTGACTGCAAAAGAAAAGTTCTTGAAGGAAATTAAAGGCGCGACTCCTGTGAACACATGGATGATAAAAAACGAAATAGCCTTATGTATGGAGAAAGTTTCAGTGGTCTAGACAGAATATCAAACCATTCCCAACATTCCCTTAGGCCGAAGCCTAAACCAGAGCAAGACCCTAACTCTCTTCAATTCTATGAAGGCTGAGAGAGGTAAGGAAGCTGCAGAAGAAACTTTTGAAGCCAGCCGAGGTTAGTTCATGAGGTTTAAGGAAAGAAGCCACCTCCATAACATAAAAGTGCAAGGGGAAGCAGCCAGCAAGTGTTGATGGAGAAGCTACAGCAGGTTATCCAGAGGATCAAGCTAAGATAATTAATGAAGGTGGTTACACCAAACAACAGATCTTCAGTGTAGCTGGAACAGCCTTCTATTGGAAGACGATGCCATCTAGGACTTTCATAGCTAGAGAGAAATCAATGCTTGGCTTCAAAGCTTCAAAGGACAGGCTGACTTTCTTGTTAGGGGCTAATGCTGCTGGTGACTTGAAGTTGAAGCCAATGTTCATTTACCATTCTCGAAATCCTAGGGCCCTTAAGAATTATGCTAAATTTACTCTGCCTGTGGTCTATAAATGGAACAACAAAGCCTGGATGACATCACATCTGTTGGCAACATGTTTGCTGAATATTTTAAGCCCACTGTTGAGACCTATTACTCAGAAAAAAAATAATAAAAGATTCCATTCAAAATATTACTGCTCACTGACAAGGTAAATGGTCACCCAAGAGCTCTGATGGAGATGTACAATGAGATTAATGTTGTGTTTGCAGGTATGAACGTGCTAACACAACATCCATTCTGCAGCCCATAGATTAAGGAGGAGCTTCAATTTTCAAGTCTTATTATTTAAGAAATACACTTCAGGGCTTCCCTGGTGGCACAGTGGATGAGAGTCTGCGTGCCGATGCAGGGGACATGGGTTTGTGCCCTGGTCCGGGACGATCCCATGTGCCGCAGAGCAGTTGGGCCCATGAGCCATGGCCGTTGAGCCTGCGGGTCCGGAGCCTGTGCTCCGCAACGGGAGAGGCCACAACAGTGAGAGGCCCACATACCGCAAAAAAAAGAAAAAAAAAAAGAAAAAAAGAAATACACTTCAGGGACTTCCCTGGTGGTCCAGTGGTTAAGACTCCATGCTTCCACTGCAGGGGGCACAGGTTTAATCCCTGGTTGGGGAGCTAAGATCTTGCATGGTGCACATGGTGCGGCCAAAAGAAAGAAAAAGAAAGAAAGAAATACACTTCATAAGGCTATAGCTGCCATAGATAGTGATTCCTCTAATGGATCTGGACAAAAGTCAATTGAAAACCTTTTGGAAAGGATTCACTATTCTAGATGCCATTAAGAATATTCATGATTCATGGGAAGAGGTCAAAATATCAATGTTAAAAGAAGTTGATTCCAACCCTCATGGATGCCTTTGAGAGATTCAAGACTTCAGTGGAGGAAGTAACTGCAGATATGGTGGAAATAGCAAGAGAACCAGAATTAGAAGTGGAGCTTGAAGATGTAACTGAATTGCTGCAACCTCATGATAAAACTTTAACATAAGTTGCTTCTTATGGATGAGCAAAGAAAGGGGTTTCTTGAGGTGGAATCTACTCCTGGTGAAGATGCTATGAAGATTATTGAAATAACAATGAAAGATCTGGAATATTACATAAACTTAGTTAATAAAACAGCAGCAGAGTTTGAGAGGATGGACTCCAATTCTGAAAGTTCTGCTGTGGGTAAAACGCTATCAAACAGCATTGCCTGCTACAGAGAAATCATTCGGGAAAGGAATAGTCAACTGATGCAGCAAACTTCACTGCTGTCTTCTCTTAGAAGTTGTCACAGCCTCCCAGCCTTCAGCAGCCACCACCCTGATCAGTCAGCAGCCATCAATACAGAGACCCTCCACCAGCAAAAAGATCACCACTTGCTGAAGGCTCAGATGATGGTTAGCATTTTTTAGCAATAAAGTATTTTTTTTTATCCCTTGATCTTTTTTTTTTTTTTTTTTTTTTTGCGGTATGTGGGCCTCTCACTGTTGTGGCCTCTCCCGTTGCGGAGCACAGGCTCCGGACGCGCAGGCTGAGCAGCCATGGCTCACGGGCCCAGCCGCTCCGCGGCATGTGGGATCTTCCCGGACCGGGGCACAAACCCGCGTCCCCTGCATCGGCAGGCGGACTCTCAACCACTGCGCCACCAGGGAAGCCCTAGCAATAAAGTATTTTTAATGAAGGTATGTACATTGTTTTTTTAGACATAACGCTATTATACTTAATAGGCTACAATATAGTGTAAACATAACTTGTATACGCACTGGGAAACCAAACAATTTGTGTGAGTGCTTTATTAATATTTGCTTTATGGCAGTGGTCTGGAACTGAACCTGCAATATCTCTGACGTATTCCTATATATGAATAAAAGAGTATTCCAAAAACATTATCAAAAGACAAATGACAGTGTGAGCAAAATTATTTGTAACACATAGGACAATGTGTATATCTAATATTCAAAGAACTCCTGCAACTTGATAAGGGGAAAAGAAGGAAAACTGGGCAAAGGTTATAAACAGGAAATTCCCAGAAGACATCTGAATGGCCAATAAATATATGAAAAAAGTGTCAACCTTACCTGCAATCAAGAAAATATGTTTGAAAATAACATACCCATGATCTCATGCAGTCCTTCTACCTGAGAAGTAGAATCATTGTCCATTTTTTATAACTGAGAAAAAAAGCTTGAAGAGGTTTTAACTCAACCAATAATTGGCAGAGCTGGGACTCGAATGCAGATTTGTCTAGTAAAAAAAGTCTATGTTTGTTCTAACATGCTGCCCTATCCAATTATTTGTGTGTGCTCACATCCTCTTGGTCAAGTCACTTAACCTCTCGAATTAGACTCACTTCTCTCATCAGCAAAATGGGATTCACAAAAGTACCATCACATAAGGTTATTGTGAGAATTAAATGAGATACTGCTTATAAAATGCTTGGAACAGCGCTTACACACGGCAAATATTCAACTACCTGATTCATTCATTCAGTAAATATTTAATGAACTCATACCATGGCCAGGCACTGTTCCAGACTTTAGAATTACAGCAGTGAACCAAAGTGCCCCTGACCTCATGGAGCTTACATTCCAATGGAGGAAACAGAATACAAATAAGATAAATAAATAGAAATATACAGTATGTTGGATAATGAGAAGGAGAAAAAAATAAAACAGGAAAGAGGGTGAGGGGTTATGATTTTAAAGAGGGAAGGCCTCACTGAAGGGAGATATTTGAATAAAGAGCTAAGAGAAGTGAGGAAGTAAGCCATTCAGATTTCTGGGGGGAGAGCATTCCTGGCAGCGAGATGCTAGGGAGGGTCCAAGGAGCAGAGAAAAAGGCCAGAGCAGAGCGAATGAGAAAGGGTGCTGGACAGATGTGCAGCAGGTAAGAGCAGAGAGGTAATGGGCCTTATGGGGCAGTGACCGCAGTTTGCACTTTGGTTTTACACTGTGAGATGGGAAGCCACGGGAGGATTCTGAAAAGAGAAGTGATATAATCTGGCTCATCTTTTTAAAGGATCACTCAGATGGCAGTGTTGAGAATAACTGAAAGGGGATCAGGCAGAAGCCAGCACACCAGTCAGGAGGCTCTTTGTAAGAATGCAGGGCAGAGAAGACACTGGTTCAGACCAGGGCAGTCAGAGTCTGGCTATATTTTTAATGTAGAACCAAGAATTTGCTGATGGTTCAGATGTGGGATGTGAGAGAACGGGAGGAGCTAAGGATGAGTCCAAGGTTTTGGCCTGAGTGACTGGAAGAACACAGTTGCCATTTGCTGAGATAAGTGTCCAGAACAGAGGCTTCCTGACTGTAGGCACTGTAGAACAATGAGAAATCTAGGGCGCTCTGGAATCCAACCAGAAAGGCAGAATGGGTGGCTGACATCAGGAAAGTGCATCGGTCACTGTTTCAGGGCAGGACTTCAGTCCCTGGGAGAGAAGCTGATAAAAACAAGGCACAGGGATACAAGGCAGGTTACCATGGGATTCTGGCACTCAGGAACCAGACAAGAGTCCAGTTATCAGAACCGAGGCACAAGGCCAACAATGGTGACTTGAAGCCAAATTACAGAGTGTGAGGCAGCCTCAGTCCCTCTGCTCAGCTCCGGCTGGGTCTTAGAGACGGCAAGAGGCTGGCTAGCCAGAGGTCACGTGGCCCCCAGAGCCTGGGGAAGAAGGCTACACCAGAAGCCAGAAACCGGACAGATGTGACTCCATTTCTGTCCACAGCTGTATCATTAGGGAGATGTCGGCACGTTACAGACTGATTCCAGTCCTTTAACATACTGTGCAGGGCCACAAGGCCAGATCACTATATGAAAGGTGCAGAAACATGAGTCCCAACAAAGAGGGGGCCCCATTTTGCATATGTCTGAGACCCTATCAGGGGAGGGAAGAAAAGGCAGGTCCTAGGATCGGAAAAGTTGGGGGTGACAGTTTGCCAAGGGACTGTGAAATAAAAGAAACATTTGGGGGGCCAGATAGGAAGCAACTGTAGCTACCACCACCTCCCTGTCACCAAAAGAAGAAAAAGCAACTTCAAGGGGAATAGTTCAAACAAAGTGGGTAGGCGGGGAGGCTGCTCTAGACTGTGATGCTGGGGGCTGGCAGGGTGGGTGGTTCCACTTAGAAGTACAAGATGAAGCAGAGACTAACTTGTGAGTGGTCTAAGCAATGTCTCGTGTGTTCTCTGACTCCTTCCTAGACACTGGTTAAACTGTTTTCCACACACTTTCCTTCCTAGCTAGAGTAAGACATTCCCACCAAAATACAAAGAGCTTCTTTTAAAATTAATGCAAGTGGGGAAATATCTGTTGCAGCTCATTGTCTGATGACTTCATTAATGTACTTATTTTCATATTTTATTATAAAGATATATATAACCCTCACATGACTTATTATAAAGACAATAATTTCTTCAGCTGGCACTAAAAATGAAATTGTATTTATTTTCTAGAAGTGACAGGTTAATACAAGCTATCAAACAATTAGATAGTAAATCTTCAATTTTCTAATATGAAAATATCTGTACAAACTTGTTTTTTCTTGAGTCACATTTCTCTGACAGTCACGGATTTTCTATGCATGTTTGTATACTATAAATTAATGGCTTTTTCAGTGTTCACAAAAGTTCTCTATGTTTAAAAAAGTTAATTTTTAAAGCAATATATGAGAGGTATTGCAGAAAGAACCATGAAGCCCCAGCGAAATGTGCTAGGCAGCCTTGGTCACTCACTAGTCAAGGGACTCAACTGTGTACACCAGCCTCAAGGCCCCTGTGATTAAATTTTGTGCTTCAGTAAATATGCAAACTACTTATGTCATGAACTTTGGAGTCATTCTTTTTTTTTTTAGTTTTTTTTTTAACCAAAGTATAGCTGATTTACAATGTTGTGCTAGTTTCTGGTGTACAGCAAAGTGATTCAGACACACACACACACACACACACACACACACACACACACACACACACATATGTATATTTCCCCCCCCTCCTTTGGAGTCATTCTTGAATAGTCAATACTTGGGATGTTAGATCTGCAAAGGCTAAGGACCTAAGGTAATAAACATTCAGGCTAAGGCAATAAATATTCAAATCAGAGTCAAAATTTTTGTCAGGTTAAATATCTTTGCCAAAAAGCAACAAAGCCACATGTATTAATAACATTACAAATATTTCTACTCTTTGAATAATTCTACGTATGGGAATCTATGTTTCAGAAATACAGATGACTCACACACCAAGATTTTATTACTATATTATGTATAATAAAGAAAAATCAGAATCAACCAAAATATCCAACATATAGTGAGAGTGGTTATGAATTATAAGTCATATGTGAAGAAATATTATTAAACTATTAAAATTATACTTATAAAGTATCTTAACTTAGGGAAATAATGATTATATAATGGCTAAATTTTTTTTAAAGGATATAAATACAGATAATGATTTCATCCACATAAAAGATGAAAAATAACTAAAAACATTCAAATGGTTATTTCTAGTTGATGAAATATAGATAATGTTTTCTGTTCCTTTTTCATTTTTATATATTTTCTAAATTTTATACAATGAGTATGTATTACTTTTACACTGAACAACAAAGAATTAAGGACCAAGCTATAAACAATGTATTACTTTTCCTGAATGTAAAAGTTTAAAAATGGAAGCTAAAAAAGAAAAAGAACACTAGAACCAATGTTTTTCTGCTACAGTTCTGTGTACACAACCTGTCTCTCAAACTTGATTATAAGCTTCTTAAACGGACATTCTCTGAGTTATCTTCATAAGCCCAATAATAGCTTTCTCTTAACAGGCACTCGGTAGATATTTATTAATGGGTAAAGTCAGGGCAAGTCACAGTAGCTGTTTAATGTATAAGGAAAGTGATTTTAAGAGTAAAAACAAGTATTTCTTTGGTACCTACATATGCTTGGACAGGATAAAAATGGTTGGGTTTGGGGAGGGTGGCGCTTTGGTCTGACAAGCACAGGAACAGAGGTTTGCCATGAACATGGAAGACTGTGAACAGTATCCTCTATGGCAGAAAGGCCAGCACCCCCGGGCCAGTGGTTCTCACGCTTGCTTTCTGCCTCACACAAAGCACTCAACTTTCAAATGCAGGACCCGTGTTCCAGCAGGTATACCCGGGGTGTTCCCACCCTCCAAGCGCTTGCCCACTTCTCAATACAGAAGCCAACAGCAATGCTATGTGGGGATAACCTTGACTTAGTTCCAATTACCTTTTAAAAATAATACTCAAGCACTGACAGCTTATTAATAAAAACAAATTGCTTTTGACACAACTCACCACGGAGCCCAGTGCTCTGTGGGTGACACCTTGGCTGCGAGACACCGCAGTAACGATAAGACAGCAACAAGCACCGATGGCTCCAGGCACGGGCACAGTGCCCCACACGCACTATCCTGGTGTCACCTTCACCAGGACCCTGGGAAGCACACTATTAACACTGCTATTTTACAAATGCAGACACGGAGACGTTTAGACTTAACTAGTCAGAGCTAGAACTCAACCCAAGCCGATGCCAAAACCCGAGAGGTAGTATGGCCGTAGAGGTAGCCATAGACGAGTTGGTAGAAGTAATTAGAGTGGTGGTAGCGGCCTGATGGGGGTGCGGTAGGAACAAAACCAATAACAAGAGGGAAGACGTGCAACGTGCTCACCTTGTGCCAGACACTGCTCTAAGAGTGTTATATATATTAACTCACTTATTCCTCACGACAAAACTCTGATATCAGCATTACTGCCATCCTCACTTTACAGGTGAGGAAACTGAGGCTGAGATGGTAAGTGACTTGTCGCAGGTCACCAGGCTGGAAAGTGGCAGAGGCTGGATTTGAAATCAGAGTCCTACCTTTCGGCCATCATACCACGCAGCCTCTGTGTTGCGCTAAAGCTTTTACTCTAAAGCAAAATGTCCATTGGCACTTCAGTCCTCGTGGTATTTCTTTTCCAACAGACCTCTGATTTTATCCAATAGATGGACTTCTCAGGAGAAATTCCCATCTTTTCCTACTTTTCCGGCATAAAAAATTTAAATTGATGTAATACAGTTCAGTCTTTAAAGCACTATTTGGAGTATCCACGCTATTTCTGACCCTCCATTACATGAACACTTAGGAGCACGTGAAAGGCAGAATGAAAGTGGCAATATTCCAGGTCTCTTGTTCAAGTTCTCATGGATGCAGATGTTCCTAATTCAGTGTGTGGAGCCAATGTGCCCTTGCCCCTTATATAATATCAAAGGCCTTTATTCTGGATGACTAGAGATTCATGAGTTGTCTACTTTACTCGTTCACTCTTAAGTTTTCTATTCAACACGTATGGTTAGATAAAAAGGGGAAAAAAGGACTACTCAAATCTGTATTAAAAATACGACAACCATATTCTTGGTCACAGTTCCTATTTTGGGACAGATGCACATTCCAAAACTATTAAGTAAGCCCCTAACTTTCTGTGCTTCTCACTGTTTCCTTAGGCAGAAGAGAAGAACATCTCATTGGAAGTCAAAACCAAAGGTAAACCAGGGAGCAAATCAAGCACAGAGAATGATAGTAAAAAAAAAAAAAAAAAAAATCACAGTTGTAAAGTGCACATAGTTTGGGAGGTACAGACTCCTAAATAGAGTTTAGGGACAAATTCAGAAAAATAACATTCGCTGAAAAAGAAACTAAGCCATAACATAAAATAGATATTAGTAATCAGTGAAAATCTTTCCTGGAAATAACGCACGCTAAAATAACTAGTAAATGTGGTCTTCTACATCTCACGCAGAAGCCCAAGGTCACGCCCTATCTCATTTTACCTAATAGTATTTGGATAAAAGGGTATTGTTTTGGGGCTGACAGAGACCATGCTGTATCAAAGAGCAGGGCTGGCTAAGATTTATGACCTTGGGAACAAAATTCCCTCTCACTTTTAAGTTTTGAGCAGATGACTATGCCACAAACTCTGATGAAGGAGCATACATAAACAGAATTTAGTTAGTGGCTTGGGAAGGAGTCAGTTATCTTTACACCCTAGTTCTCTTAACTCACTCCAGCTCCCAAATCCCTTGGTCAGTGCTTCCATACCTCCCATTATCTCAGTTTATCTTATGGATAATTATTATTATCCCTATTTTATATACCAAAAAAATGCTTAGAGAGGTTGAGGGAAAGCCCAGGATCACAGATCAAAAGAGTGATAGAGCCAGGACTCAAGCCTAGGTCAGCCGGACACCCAAGCCATACTCCTCATCACACCACAGCCTCCTCCTGCGTGGTACCCAGAGGAAGCAGAGGCTTAGGGCAAGTTCACCTTGCAAGTCACTGCCAAAATTCCAGGAGAGAGAACTAGAGGAGAGATGGTCAGGAAATATGAGGAGCTGGGAGGGAGCTGAAGGTAGAGATAGACGGAATTTCTGAAGACCAATAGATGGCACAAGAGGCTGTTCTGAGGTCTCTGCAGAGACTCTTTCATCTGTGACCCAAGCCATAACCATTTTGGGATGGTCTCTGAGATTCCAGGATCACTCTTTTTTCTGGAATTTTGGAATTTTATTTATTTTTTATACAGCAGGTTCTTATTAGTTATCTATTTTATACATATTAGTGTGTATAGGTCAATTCCAATCTCCCAATTCACCCCATCACCACCACCACCCCACTTTCCCTCCTTGGTGTCCATATGTCTGTTCTCTACATCTGTGTGTCCATTTCTCCCCTGCAAACTGATTCATCTGTACCATTTTCCTAGGTTCCACATATATGCGTTAATATACGATATTTGTTTTTCTCTTTCTGACTTACTTCACTCTGTATGACAGTCTCTAGATCCATCCACATCTCAACAAATGACCCAATTTCATTCTATTTTTATGGCTGAGTAATATTCCATTGTGTATATGTATCACATATTCTTTATCCGTTCATCTATCGATGGGCATTTAGGTTGCTTCCATGACCTGGCTATTGTAAATAGTGCTGCAATGAACATTGGGGTGCATGTGTCTTTCTGAATTATGGTTTTCTCTGGGTATATGCCCAGGAGTGGGATTGCTGGGTCATATGGTAATTCTATTTTTAGTTTTTTTAAGGAACCTCCATACTGTTCTCCATAGTGGCTGTATCAATTTACATTCCCACCAACAGTGCAAGAGGGTTCCCTTCCCTCCACACCCTCTCCAGCATTTGTTGTTTGTAGATTTTCTGATGATGCCCATGCTAACTGGTGTGAGGTGATACCTCATTGTAGTTTTGATTTGCATTTCTCCAATAATTAGTGATGTTGAGCAGCTTTTCATGTGCTTCTTGGCCATCTGTATGTCTTCTTTGGAGAAATGTCTATTTAGGTCTTCTGCCCATTTTGGGATTGGGTTGCTTGTTTTTTTAATATTGAGCTGTATGAGCTGTTTATATATTTTGGAGATTAATCCTTTGTCCATTGATTCATTTGCAAATATTTTCTCCCATTCTGAGGGTTGTCTTTTCATCTTGATTGTAGTTTCCTTTGCTTTGCAAAAGCTTTTAAGTTTCATTAGGTCCCATTTGTTTATTTTTGTTTTAATTTCCCTTACTCTAGGAGGTGAGTCAAAAAAGATCTTGCTGTGATTTATGTCAAAGAGTGTTCTTCCTATGTTTTCCTCTAAGAGTTTTAGAGTGTCTGGTCTTACATTTAGGTCTCTAATCCATTTTGAGTTTATTTTTGTGTATGGTATTAGGGAGTGTTCTAATTTCATTCTTTTACATGTAGCTGTCCAGTTTTCCCAGCACCACTTATTGAAGAGACTGTCTTTTCTCCATTGTATGTCCTTGCCTCCTTTGTCATAGATTAGTTGACCATAGGTGTGTGGGTTTATCTCTGGGCTTTCTATCCTATTCCATTGATCTATATCTGTGTTTTCATGCCAGTATCATATTGTCTTGATTACTGTAACTTTGTAGTATAGTCTGAAGTCAGGGAGTCTGATTCCTCCAGCTCTGTTTTTTACCCTCAAGACTGCTTTGGCTATTTGGGGTCTTTTGTGTCTCCATACAAACTTTAAGAATTTTTGTTCTAGTTCTGTAAAAAATGCCACTGGTAATTTGATAGTGATTGCACTGAATCTGTAGATTGCTTTGGGTAGTATAGTTATTTTCACAATATTGATTCTTCCAATCCAAGAACATGGTATATTGCTCCAACTGTTTGTATCATCTTTAATTTCTTTCATCAGTGCCTCATAGTTTTCTGAGTACAGGTCTTTTACCTCCTTAGGTAGGTTTATTCCTAGGTATTTTATTCTTTTTGTTGCAGTGGTGAATGGGAGTGTTTCCTTAATTTCTCTTTCTGATCTTTCATTGTTAGTGCATAGGAATGCAAGAGATTTCTGTGCATTAATTTTGTATCCTGCAACTTTACCAAATTCACTGATTAGCTCTAGTAGTTTTCTGGTGGCATTTTTAGGATTCTCTATGTATAGTATCATGTCATCTGCAAAAAGTGACAGTTTGACTTCTTCTTTTCCAATTTGTATTCCTTTTATTTCTTTTTCTTCATGATGATCACTCTTGGCTTAAGGCAGAGCAGCCCTACTTCCATGGGGGCAGTGGCCAAATGCAGTCTGCCCAGACTTCAGGACCACAGCTGAGGGGTGTTCAACAAGGACTAACCGGGCCACAATCTTCTTCTGTGGAGGGGCCAACTTACTCATTTCCATCTTTCTTCTGCTTCATACAGAAATATGTTTCTGCCACCACAGTAGGTGCTCAAGAAATTTTTGAATTTATTTTTTGATTATCTATCAATTAATGAGAAGTGAAAGAGTAGCTAATCCTCTCTTAGATGAAGTAAGGAACAGGAGAACACAAAGCCCTCCCAGGGTCAGTATGCTGATTCAGATGTCCACCTGCGTGTGCACACACACGTGTGTTTGTGTGTGTGTGTGGTGTGTGTGCATCCAGTTATTTAAGGATAAGCCCTTCCTCACAGCCTTTCAGATTAACTTCCATCATTTATTGTGTGGAATTCTGCCAACTGGAGACATGTGATTTTGCAGGCATCCTCTTTTGAAATATTGATAAATGTGCTTCAGAGTAGTGAAGTGGAAGCTAAAATTTTTTATTTTTTTTATTGAAATATAGTGATTTACAATGTTGTGTTAGTTTCTGGTATACAGCAAAGTGATTCAGTTATACATATGTGCACATATATATTTTTTTCATATTCTTTTCCATTATGGTTATTACAGGATACTGAATATAGTTCCCTGTGCTATACAGTAGGACCTTGTTGTTTATCTATTTTATTTATTATTTTTAAAATAAATTTATTTATTTATCTTTTTATTTTTGGCTGCGTTGGGTCTTTGTTGCTGCGCATGGGCTTTCTCTAGTTGCAGCAGCTTCTCTTGCTGCGGAGCATGGGCTCTAGGCACACGGGCTTCCTTAGTTGTGGCACGTTGGCTCAGTAGTTGTGGCTCACAAGCTCTAGGGCACAGGCTCAGGAGTTGTGGTACACGGGCTTAGTTGCTCCGAGGCATGTGGGACCTTCCCAGACCAGGGCTCAAACCCATGTCCCCTGCATTGGCAGGTGGATTCTTAACCACTGCGCCACCAGGGAAGTCCCTATGTATTTTATATATAGTAGTTGGTATCTGCTAATCCCAAACTCCTAATTTATCCCTCCCCACTCCCTCTCCCCTTTGGTAACCATAAGTTTGTTTTCTAAGTCTGTGAGTCTGTTTCTGTTTTGTAAATAGTTCATTTGTATCATAGTTTCGATTCTACATGTAAGTGATATCATATGGTATTTTTCTTTCTCCGTCTGACTTACTTCACTTCATATGATAATCTCTAGGTCCATCCTTAAATTTTTTATATGAAATTTAATCAGAATACTTTTCTTTCTTTTTTTTTTTTTGGCCGCACTGCGTGGCTCGTAGGATCTTAGTTCCCAGACCAGGGATTGAACCCGGGCCCTCAGCAGTGAAAGCATCGAGTCCTAACCACTGGACTGCCAGGGAATTCCCCCAGAAAACTGTTCTTGTAATCCAAACAAGCACTTTAGCCAAGACACAAAAATCTCACTGACTGATGAAGGAAAGGAAGGAGGGGAAGGATCATCTGAAAGCACCTGGTTTTTAGGGCCAGGTGAAGCCTTAACCCAGGGCTGAAATGGGGACTCGGGCACAGCATAAAGAGGGCCAACCGCAGGAGCAGCCACCCACCACGTGGCGCCTACTGAGACCTGAAGTGTGGCTAGCGTGAGTGAGAAACTGAATCTCTAATTTTATTTCATCTTAATTAAAGATGTAAATCTGGCTCGTGACTACCATACTGGACAGCACAGGTTTCAGTGGGGTCGGGAGAATGGGAAGAGCAGAGGAAAAATAGAGGTAGAAAGTGATAAATACAAACTTCCGACTTCAAAATTGTTCCTGAGCACTATTTGTGTTAATAACTGATGGTTGTTTCACACTTGACAGTTTCCAAAGCTCTTCTGCATTTTATTCTGCATTCACTAGATGCTCATAACAACCCCATCAAGTGACTGTCATTATCATGATTCACAGATGAGGTTTAGAGAATTCCATGGTTTGCCTGAGGACGCTCAGTAGGAGGATGGGCTGCAGGCCCGCCGGTCATTTAACTCCAAGCTGACAAGGTAGCATCCAGGAACCTCAGCTCTTCCTTCAGAAAAAAAGAAGTACAAGATGGACAGATCCCTGTCATCTCATCTTTCTGCCCTGCACAATCTGCAAGGATATTCAGTGAGAATCAGCCTCTCTTGTTTCACTACATAAGCTTCTCACCACCTTGGAATTCAGTTCCTCGAAGTTCAGAGTGTTCCCTGTGCTGTGTGGTGGGTGCACAGATCTCCACCCTTCATCCAAACCTGCTTCTGCTGCCCTTTCCCCCTTGTCAGGCCCCATAGCCCACAGTGAGGAGGACAAGGGCCTGGAGGAGCTCTGAGAGATGCACTTCGACTACAGAAATTGGAGGAGTTTGGGATTATCACGGTGGAACATTTTTTTAACTTACTGAGAAATTCTTTGGCCTAGTATATGATCGATTTATACATATAACACACACACACACACACACACACACACACACACACACATCCTATGAATAGTGAAAACAACCCAAATGTCCAACAATAAGGGAGCAGTTCAATAAATTGTGGTGCATCCATGTGATAGAATATGATAAATCACTAGAAATAATGTTTCTGAAGACCATTTAAACATAAGAAAGTGTTCATGACGTCAAAAAGGTACAAAACTATACATGCAGTATGATGTTGATTTTGTTAAAAATATTTACAGTCAAAACAAAACTACTGAAAGAAAACAGCCAAAATGTGAACAGGAATGTTACCTGTTTTCTATAATAAGCATCACTTTTACAATCAGGAAAAAAAATGTTGTTTTTAAAATTTGTCTATGAATATGTAAAAAAGGTTATCTTACCTTTTTAGAGAAAAAAATTATAGGAATAAATTTTTGAGCACAGGGAACTATACTCAATATCTTGTAATAATCTATAAGGGAAGAGAATGTAAAAACAGAATATATATATATATATATATATATATATATATATATATATATATATTTATATATGGGTAAATGAATCACTTTGCTGTATACCTGAAAGTAACATAACATTGTAAATCAACTGTATTTCAACAAAAATTATAAAAAAGTATTTCAAGGACCAGGGCTTCACTGGCAGAAGGCTGAAGAAATGATATATGATTTTACATATGTTATATTGAGTAGAAAATAAAAGGGACTTTTATCAAAAATCATTTTGTATATAGTAATCCTCATTTGCTAATGATATCACTCTATATTTTGGGTACTGACTCAACTGTTATAGTGAATTAAAAATCTACAATTGTGCTGTCACATTCTCCTAATTTTACTAGTTTTTGCTTTTTGCAATTTGTTGCTATGTTATTATATCACATACAACTCAAATAATGCTATGACAATTACCAAATACATATACCGAATGGGTTTTTGTGAAAATTAAATAATCTATGTAGTGAGCTTAATGCAGTGTCTGACACATAGCTCATACTCAACAAATGTTGGCTATTATTAGCAGCAGTATTTTGAGGTTAATATTGCTACTTCTGTTTTCCATTTGTTTGAATTTAACAAATGTACCTTGACAATCTTTTTTTTTTTTTTTTGGCTGCACTGTGAAGCTTGCGGGATCTTAGTTCCCTGACCAGAGACAGAACCCGCACCCTCGGCAGTGAAAGCGTGGAGTCCTAACCACTGGACCATCAGGGAATTCCCTGCCAGTCATTTTTTAAAGAATCTTATAAAACTTTTAAAGGAAATTCAGCAAAGGAAAGCCACTAAAATTGAACTAGGAGTCAAAGACTCGATTTTTAAGTTCTGCTTCTCCAACAATACTTGCTATGCAAACTCTGGGCCTCACTATACCCACTTGTATTGGTGGTGGGTCTCAGAAAAATCACCATTTTGCATCTGGCCAAGCCCTTCTGCTTGCAATAGGGCTTTCTCCCTTTGGCTGCCAGACTGCTCCCTAAATTATAAACTCTCAGTTATAAACAAGATGACCCAATTTTTTAAAAATGTAGTAGTCAGAAATGTAAAAAAGTGTGATTAGTTTTTAGTGATATAATTTGAAAGAACTAGGGAGGTTATGTGAAGGATGTGAAAGGCTACAACTGTACCCAGATAGCACTATACAAAGAGATGCCCTCTGTCCCTCTCTCTGTAGCTGCCTGACAATCAGGCTGCACAGCCAACAGGCGCCCTCGCTGTTATGCAGGCTGCAACGCACTGGAGAACGGCAGGCCCTCCCCTAACCAGAAGAGACAGCCCTAGCCCTCAGAGAAGAAGATAATGCCACTTCCTCTCTCTGCCTTCAGTGTACACAGGCCAGGCCCTGCTTAGAAATAGGAGGGCTGTAACCTTAGCCACCCCTGACCAATGACCTGTCCGTTGCTAAGGATTATCAGAAGTTAGCCTGAAAAGCTTACTTTGGTTTACTCATCTGGTAAGTTTGTGTTCTCTGAATAAGGGCCCAATGGGTTAGGTGAAAAGAATGTACTTTTAGATCCTCCATTAGGATAGAAAATTGGTCTTTAACCAATATTAATATAGTGCTATGCTTACCAACTAATGTATTAAGGATCAAGTAGAATAAGAGTTGTGAAAACATTCTGTAAACTCCAAAATGATCTATAAACATAAAAGGAAGTGGACTGTGTTTAAATAACTAATTATAAGCAACTTAACTTGAATCAAAAATCTCTGCTTCTGTTCCATGTTCATGGATTAGAAAACTCAGTATTAAAACATCAGTTCTCCCCAACCTGATTCAGTGAAATCCCACTTAAAATCCCAACACGACTTTTTGTAGAAGTCAAAAAGCTGAGTCTAAAAATCTATGGAGGGGACTTCCCTGGTGGTCCAGTGGTAAAGAACCTGCCTTCCGGGCTTCCCTGGTGGGGCAGTGGTTGAGAGTCCACCTGCCGATGCAGGGGACACGGGTTCGTGCCCCGGTCCAGGAAGATCCCACATGCCGCGGAGTGGCTAGGCCCGTGAGCCATGGCCACTGAGCTTGTGTGTCCAGAGCCTGTGCTCCGCAACGGGAGAGGCCACAACAGTGAGAGGCCCGCGTACCGCAAAAATAAAATAAAATAAAATAAAAACAAAACCTATGGGATGCAGCAAAAGCAGTTCTAAGAGGGAGGTTTACAAGCCTACCTCAAGAAACAAGAAAAATCTCAAGTAAACAATCTAACCTTACACCTAAAGGAACTACAGAAAGAAGAAGAAACAAAACCCAAAGTTAGCAGAAGGAAAGAAATCATAAAGATCAGAGCAGAAATAAATGAAATAGAAACAAAGAAAACAACAGCAAAGATCAATAAAACTAAAAGCTGGTTCTTTGAGAAAATAGACAAAATTGATAAACCATTAGCCAGACTCATCAAGAAAAAGAGGGAGAGGACTAAAATCAATAAAATTAGAAATGAAAAAGGAGAAGTTACAACAGATACCACAGAAATACAAAGCATCCTAAGAGGCTACCACAAGTAACTCTATGCCAACAAAATGGACAACCTGGAAGAAATGGACAAATTCTTAGAAAGGTATAACCTTCCAAGACTGAACCAGGAAGAAACAGAAAATATGGACAGACCAATCACAAGTAATGAAATTGAAACTGTGATTAAAAATCTTCCAACAAACAAAAGCACAGGACCAGATGGCTTCACAGGTGAATTCTATCAAACATTTAGAGAAGAGCTAACACCCATCCTTCTCAAACTCTTCCCAAAAATTGCAGAGGAAGGAACACTCCCAAACTCATTCTATGAGGCCACCATCACCTTGATACCAAAACCACACAAAGATACTAGAAAAAAAGAAAATTACAGACCAATATCACTGATGAATATAGATGCAAACATCCTCAACAAAATACTAGCAAATAGAATCCAGCAAAACATTAAAAGGATCATACACCATGATCAAGTGGGATTTATCCCAGGGATGCAAGGATTCTTCAATATATGCAAATCAATTAATGTGATACACCATATTAACAAATTGAAGAATAAAACCCATATGATCATCTCAATAGATGCAGAAAAAGCTTTTGACAAAATTCAACACCCATTTATGATAAAAACTCTCCAGAAAGTGGGCATAGAGGGAACCTACCTCAACCTAATAAAGGCCATATACGACAAACCCACAGCAAACATCATTCTCAATGGTGAAAAACTGAAAGCATTTCCTCTAAGATCAGGAACGACACAAGGATGTCCACTCTCACCACTATTATTCAACACAGTTTTGGAAGTCCTAGCCACAGCAATCAAAGAAGGAAAAGAAATAAAAGGAATACAAATTGGAAAAGAAGATGTCAAACTGTCACTGTTTACAGATGACATGATACTATACATAGAGAATCATAAAAATGCCACCAGAAAACTACTAGAGCTAATCAATGAATTTGGTAAATTTGCAGGATACAAAATTAATGCACAGAAATCTCTTGCATTCCTATACACTAATGATGAAAAATCTGAAGAGAAATTATGGAAACATTCCCATTTACCACTGCAACAAAAAGAATAAAATACCTAGGAATAAACCTACCTAGGGAAACAAAAGACCTGTATGCAGAAAACTATAAGACACTGATGAAAGAAATTAAAGATGATACCAACAGATGGAGAGATATACCATGTTCTTGGATTGGAAGACTCAATATTGTGAAAATGACTATACTACCCAAAGCAATCTACAGATTCAATGCAATCCCTATCAAATTACCAATGGCATTTTTTACGGAACTAGAACAAATCATCTTAAAATTTGTATGGAGACCCAAAAGACCCCCAATAGCCAAAGCAGTCTTGAGGGAAAAAAACAGAGCAGGAGGAATCAGACTCCCTGACTTCAGACTATACTACAAAGCTACAGTAATCAAGACAATATGGTACTGGCACAAAAACAGAAACATAGATGAATGCAACAAGATAGAAAGCCCAGAGATAAACCCACACACCTATGGTCAACTAATCTATGACAAAGGAGGCAAAGATATACAATGGAGAAAAGACAGTCTCTTCAATAGGTGGTGCTGGGAAAACTGGACAGCTACATGTAAAAGAATGAAATTAGAACACTCCCTAACACCATACACAAAAATAAACTCAAAATGGATTAGAGACCTAAATGTAAGACCAGACACTCTAAAACTCTTAGAGGAAAACATAGGAAGAACACTCTTTGACATAAATCACAGCACGATCTTTTTTGATCCACCTCCTAGAGTAATGGAAATAAAAACAAAAATAAACAAATGGGGCCTAATGAAACTTAAAAGCTTTTGCACAGGAAAGGAAACCATAAATAAGACGAAAAGACAACCCTCAGAATGGGAGAAAATATTCACAAATGAATCAACGGACAATGGATTAATCTCCAAAATATATAAACAGCTCATGTAGCTCAATATTAAAGAAACAAACAACCCAATCCCAAAATGGGCAGAAGACCTAAATAGACATTTCTCCAAAGAAGATATACAGATTGCCAACAAACACATGAAAAGACGCTCAACATCGCTAATTATTAGAGAAATTCAAATCAAAACTACAATGAGGTATCACCTCACACCAGTTAGAATGGGCATCATCAGAAAATCTACAAGCAACAAATGCTGGAGAGGGTGTGGAGAAAAGGGAACCCTCTTGCACTGTTGGTGGGAATGTAAATTGATACAGCCACTATGGAGAACAGTATGGAGGTTCCTTAAAAAACTAAAAATAGAATTACCATATGACCCAGCAATCCCACTACTGGGCATATACCCAGAGAAAACCATAATTCAAAAAGACACATGCACCCCAATGTTCATTGCAGCACTATTTACAATAGCCAGGTCATGGAAGCAACCTAGATGCCCATCGACAGATGAATGAAAAAAGAAGTTGTGGTACATATACACAATGGAATATTACTCAGCCATAAAAAGGAACGAAATTGAGTCATTTGTTGAGATGTGGATGGATCTAGAGACTGTCATACGGAGTAAGTAAGTCAGAAAGAGAAAAACAAATATCGTATATTAACGCATGTATGTGGAACCTAGAAAAATGGTACAGATGAACTGGTTTGCAGGGCAGAAGTTGAGACACAGATGTAGAGAACAAACGTATGCACACCAAGGGGGGAAAACCGCGGTGGGGTGGGGATGGTGATGTGCTGAATTGGGCGATTGGGATTGACATGTATACACTGATGTGTATAAAATTGATGACTAATAAGAACCTGCAGTATAAAAAAACAAACAAAAAAAACAACTAATGCTAAACTTTCTTTGCGTTATTTATATGGAAATATGTTAATGTAAATGTTTCAGACATTACATGAAATTTCTAAAAATCTTATATGTTCTGGTATAATGTTATAAGTCATAATTCTAGTTATTACTTTAAAATGTATATCTCAGAAATAACTAAATTTCCTTGTCAATTGCATTATTATGAACTTTCACCAAATCTTTAACCATGGTCATTTTTAAGTCTTTTGTCATTTACAGACAGTTCTGGGTGTACTCTGAAGCTTTCACAAAAATGTTTCTATAAAAGGGTTTCATCTTCAAGGAATTCATGGAAAAGACTCTGACAAGTACAGGTTTCTGGTAACTGACTATATTGCTAAACTGAATGAATAAGCATTTTCAGAACTCTAATGGAAAACTGATGAATTCATAAAAGTGCTAACAAAAGATCAAGATGAAAAAGAAAATTAATTACATGGGACTGAGTGGACTGATGAGGATGATTATAATATTTGTGACTTTCTGTTTGAATAAAAAAAAAATAATCCCACAAGGACTCAGAGGCAAAAAATATACAAATCAATTTTCACTGCAAAGTAAAGGCGCTGTTACAGTGGAGGATTGCTGGACTGAATGTCAATATTATGACATAGTATGAGTGTGTTTCGTGTTTGGTGATTGCAATCGTTGTTTTTGTTGTGGTCATCCATTTACAATGCTTGGTGTCAGTTTATTTATCTCTTATAAAAATAAAATACAGTGTGTGTTTGTGAAAAAAATAAAATAAAATAAAAAGTCAAAAAAATGGTTAAGATGATAAATTTTATGTTGTGTTTTTTTAACCACAATTTTAAAAAAAAGAAATGAAATACCAAGGGCTGGAGAGAATGCAGAGTCACTGGAACATTGCTGGAATGTGAAATGGTATAGCCACTTTGTAAAACAGTTTGGCAGTCTCTTACAAAGTTAAATATACACTTACATTTGATCCAGCAGTTCCACTACTAGGTGTTTACACAAAAACTGAATGTGAATATCTTTACTCACAATTGTCAAAAGGTGGAAACAATCCAAATGCTCATCAAGTGATGAATGGATAAACCAATTATAGTACCTCCATACAATGGAATACTACTCAGCAATAAAAAGAGTCAACTACTGATAACTGCAACGTAGTGGGTTGAATCATGTTCCCCAAAAAAGATTTGTTCAAGTCCTAACCCCAAGTACCCATGAATGTGACTTTATTTGGGAAGAGAATCTTTGCAGATGTAAACAAGTTAAGATGAGGTCATACTGGATTAGGGTGGGCCCTAAATCCAATGACTGGTGTCTTTATAAGAGAAGGAAGAGGGAGATTTGGACACAAACAGGGAAGAAGGTCATATGGAATGGAGGCAGAGAGCAGAATGATGGAGCTACAAGCCAAGGGACACCAAGGACTGGAGGCAACCAAGAGAAGCTAGGAAGAGACGAGGAAGGATTCTTCCCTAGAGTCCCCAGAGAGCATGGCCCTACGGACACCTTGATTTCACAATTCCAGCCTCAGAACTGTGAGAGAATAAATTTCTGCTGTTCAAAATGTACACCACCCAGTTTGTGGTACTTTGTTATGGCAGCTCTAGGAAACTCATACATGCCACAACATGGATGAGTCTCAAATGCAATTGCTAAGTGAAAGAAGAACTCTACTTCTGATTCTGTTTATAGGATACATTGGAAAAGGCAAAACTACATATCAGTGGTTCCAGAGGCTGGAGGTAGGGGATGGGAATAGATTACAAAGGGATATTAAGGGAACTTCTGGGGGATGATGAAACTGTTCTGTATCTTGATTGTGGTGGTAATTATACAACATAACCTGTAAATCTAAAGAAGGTCAATTGTATTACATATAAATTACACTTCAAAAATGTTTGCTTAAAAAAAATTTATGCTTCTGGGATTCCCTTTTTTTCTGTTTGACAAGAATCCTGGGAAGGAGCTCCTATTGGCCTAATCAGGGATAATGTGAGGATCAAAATAACAATAATAGTTATAGATTATAAACCATGGAAAAAAATAAGAAATCACAAAACCACAAATATAGAAATAAATAAATAAATGTATAAATTGAAAGTTTGATGAGAATCAGGATAAAGTATCTCCTCACAAAATACCTATTAATTACAAAGGAGAAGAGTAACTTCAGAGTGGAGAAGACTGACAGACACCACCTTAACTACGTGAGAAAAGTGAACATCATGAAAATGAAAAATCACCCACTTAATGGGATACAATAACAGAACCACCTTTGGCTATTCCTGCCAAAGATGTGTAATCTGAATCCAATCATGAAGAAACATCAGACAAACCCCAACAGAGAGATATTCTAAAAAAGAACTGGCCTGTGATCTTCAGAAGTGGCAAGGTCACAAAAGTCAAAAATAATTTCTTTAATGTCAAAAATAAAAGACTGAAAAATTGTTCTAGACTGAAGGAGACTAAAGACAATGTGTGTGCTCTGAACTGGATCCTTTTGCTGTACAGGACAGTAATGGGACATCTGGTGAAACCTGAATGGGGTCTCAGGATCAAATGGTAATAATGCATCACTGTTAATTTCCTGATTTTGATGGTTCTATTCAGGTTATGTAGAACAACGGCCTTGCTTGTAGGAAATACACGGTGAAGTATTTTGGGTTGATAGGGCATTAGGTCAGCAACTTATTCTCAAGGGTAAAAATACAGTTATTTTTACTGTACATCCAACTTTTCTGTAAGTTTGTGATTGTTTCAAAGTTTAAAAATTACTCAGAGAAAGAATCCCGGGAAGCCCTGGGTCTGTCACTTCATCCCATCCCCCAATACACAAGGAAAAGGACACTACAATACATTCTATATTCCTCTAAAGTTGACAGGAAAGTACCACAAAATCGGGATTTCAAACACAGCATATCTTGACAAAGTTCTATCTTCTGAAGCATGAAATCCAGCATAAAGCAGAGATCTACTTTATTTGGATACTGAATGACCCAATGGCCAACATGTAAGATAGTTTGATCTATAGAGGTAGGTTTCTAATATAGGCAGTATTATAGTGAGATTTCAAACTCATTAAAGACAAGATTCCAGTGTACTAAGGTACAAATATGTTCATATAGTACTTTTTCTAATCACATTACATTTAAGAGTTCCTATTAGCACTCCCAAATGGAAGTATCCATTTAAATAATATTTCTGCTTTACGGGACATCATCAAACAAGTGAACCAGATTTCACAACAAAGAAATTTAACACTGAATCTTAAATTGTATAATTAGACTGTCAGCCTCCTAATTATTCAAAGACTAGGATATCTAAATCTAATTCAGATCTTAAAAACAGTACCATATACCACTGTCTAAATCACCAATTCCACATTGTTTTGAACAAGGCTCTTCACTAATATGAATGATTAAAGCACCCTATGACACTGCACTAATCTAAATGCAATATAGGGACTTCCCTGGTGGTGCAATGGTTAAGGATCCGCCTGCCAATGTAGGGGACAGGGGTTTGATCCCTGGTCTGGGAAGATCCCACATGCCACGGAGCAACTAAGCCCGTGTGCCACAACTACTGACCCTGTGCTCTAGAGCCTGCAAGCCACAACTACTGAGCCCATGTACCACAACTACTGAGCCCACATACTGCAACTACTGAAGGTCATGCATCTAGAGCCTGTGCTCCACAACAAGAGAAGCTGCTGCAATGAGAAGACCACGCACCTCGACAAAGAGTAGCCCCTGCTCACCGCAGCTAGAGAAAGCCCACGCGCAGCAACGAAGACCCAACACAGCCAAAAAAAAAATTTTTTTTAATTTAAAAATAAGTGCAGTACAGACCACTTATCTATGCTGTAGATTTGTCCTGTCCAGCATGGTAGAAACTAGCCACATGAAGGTAGTGAAACATGGCTGGTACAAATTAAGATGTGCTTTAAGTGCAAAATACACACCAGATTTCAAAGACTTAATTTAAAAAAAAGAAAAAAAAGAATGTGAAATATCTCACTAATGTTTTTTAATATTGATTCTACGTTTAAACAATAATATTTTGGATAGATTGGGTCAAATAATTATTTAAATCATTTAAATATTAAAATTAATTATACTGGTTTCTTTTTCTTTAATGTGGCTACTAGAAATGTTTAAATGACATATGTGACTCACATTATATTTCCAATGGACAGTGCTGCCTTAGACCATTTATGAAATAACACTATCTTATGCTGCAGTAACTAGGAAAAAGAATAACAATGGACTTCCCAGAAGAACACTGAACTGTATCTAAGCCCAGTTTATCTTCAAGATCTAATCTCTTTTTTTCTTTTATTTTTGGCTGCATTGGGTCTTCGTTGCTACATGCAGGCTTTTCTCTAGTTGTGGCGAGTGCACAGGCCCCTCATGGTGCTGGCCTCTCTTGCCGCGGAGCACAGGCTCTAAGCACGCGGGCTTCAGTAGTCGTGGCTCGTGGGATCCACAGCGCAGGCTCAGCAGCTGTGGCGCATGGACTCAGCTGCTCCGTGGCATGTGGGATCCTCCCGGACCAGGGCTCGAACCCATGTCCCCTGCACTGGCAGGCGGACTCCCGACCACTGCGCCACCAGGGAAGCCAAGATCTAATCTTTTCAAGGAAAATTTTTGCTTCTCTTTTTACACTCCACTCAGCTCAAAGAAAGTAAGTATCTCAGGTACCTGAAACTCGGAGGCACTGCTCCGCAGCTGGCTCACATTGGGTAAGGATCCTCCATGGTACTGTGTAAGGCGCAGTTGCTGAAGCTTCTGAAATTGAACCTGGGAACAAAGACATTTGAAAGTTGTTGAGAGATGACAGCAAAGATCTGAAAGAAGCATCAAAGTATGGTGTTGTGTAGCGAAATGGTTCAAGAGTGAAAGTCCTGGCTTCAGTTTCTTCTCTATTTAAAACCTTCAGGTTTCCAGTGCTTTCTGGGTTTTGATTAGTCTATTTTTGGAAAGAATTTACCCCTGTGCTAAATGTCTCAGCCATGACAGTGAGGTACTCTTGCATGGTCTTTGAGTGTATGTGTGTGGAGGCACAGCAACAAAAGAATTTCTTAAAAAAAACTAAGCCACTGTCCATGACTCTAACACACTGACTATCTTCCCTTCTCCATGCTCTTTTCCAGTCTCCTTTTACATTTATGTGTAATAACTACACAGTGGTGACCACAACATAGGTACAATCTTGCATGCTTACATCATAACTCTTTTCTATGATATTACATAAGCATTTTTAATGGCTATATGACATTTCTTCTTCTGAATTATTTCCTTAGAACACACTGCAAAGAGTGATTACTAAGTCTCTGGGTTTGGGCCTTTTGATGGCTCTCCATACACACTGCCAAAATGTTTTCCCAGAGGGTATACCAATGTATATATGAGAAAACAGTTTGACCAAAAACTCACTAACACTGGAAATTATCATTAATTGGGGAAAAGAAGGAGGTCAACTGAACAGGTATAAAATGGTATCCCACTGTTTTAATATGCTTTTCTTCTGTAAGTTCTTCCTTGCTTCATTTTTCAAAAGGCAGTAAACTGGTTACAGTTCTTGTAAACCCCAGAGTGGTCCAATTTGGTCTTTAAGAGTTCTGCTTCTAAAATAATAAATTACCTCTGTGGTTATGTAACCCTTGGCACTTGTAATTCATGTAGGGAAGAAAGGGTAGATAGGAACTCCGAGGCAGGTTTTTACCCTTTCATTACTCTCTGTCTTTGTCTAATAATAATAAAAACTACCAGATATGAGCCCCTAAGATGAGCCAGATGCTGTCCTCAGACGCTCTGCCCACTTTATCCCTAACCCTCTCAGCAATCACCAAGGGAGACCACATGATCCTGCTTTTACGAACATGGAGACCCAGACTCAGGGAAGTTCAGACACCTGCCCAAGGTCACACAGCTAGAGGAGGCTGAGCTATGGCTAACTCAAAACCCACATTCTTATTTCTGCCATGTACCTTTCCTTTGTTCCATTTCTCCCTCAATGATCATACTATTCACAAGCTCAGAGAAAAGTGAAGTTTGATTGACCAAAAGCATCGCTGCACCTATGAAGCGCTCTGATTTTTTGTTTTTACATTTATTATGAAAATTTTCAAATACGTACAAAATAGAGACAAGTAAAATGAAACCCCATCTCTTCATCTTCCAGCTCCAACAATGATCAACTTACATCCAATCTTGATTCATCTTTACCTCCTCCATCACCCACTGCACTCCCCTGAAAGAAATCCAGGCATCCTAGCATTCCATATTTCAATATGCATCTCCAAAGATAAGGACTTGTATCTGTTTGGAAGTTTTAAAGGCATATAAAACCCTTTGGCAGCCTTAACTTCCTTATACCCACTGTACTTGATTTCTCAAACATACTGCACAGTAAAACTCTATTAATCAAAACCCAGATCTGAGAGCCAAATATGAGAAGGAAGCCATGATGAGCTTTTCCCATCTATCAGCTAAGTTATAAAGTCTCAGCTTTTGATCTTGACATTCTCAACCAGAAGCATTTGACTCTCTATCCTTGAAAGTCTCTCGACAAAATTCTCAGCCCCCTTGATCTAAAGGCTTTGATTCCTTCTTGCATCAATCCATCCACTTAGTCACTTACATAAAAACGTTTAACTGTGTGTCAGGTACTGTGCCAGACGCCAGCTTACTAAGATGAATACGTGCCAAAGTTCCCTACCTGCAGGGAGTTCTCACAAAGGCTTCAACTCTTACCCAAAAGCCTTGACACTTCAACCAAGCTAAGTTCTAAATCTAGCTAGAGATTTGCCTTCAACTGAGCTTGAGGCTCTCTTAGCGGTCGTCCATATCTGCTGTCCCTACCAAACTGCCCATTTCTGGAGTCTTCAGAGACGGTTGTGCTACAGTAAAAAGAGCACTGGATTTGGAACAGGAAGACCTGACTTTGTAAACCGGAGCTCCCATGTGGTTGCACAGATTATTCTGCTGCCTACTTCACAAAGACGGTGGAAGGATTAAAACAGAGAACAGACATGACAGTGGTGTGTAAAGTGTACAGGTCTGGACAACTGCTCAAAATATTATCATTATTGTTGATAACCTCAACTACCTCCTAAACCCTTGAGTAATTCTGACACTTTTCTCTTTTGAAATTTAGAGCCATTGAGCTAGAAAGAACCTTAGAGACTGTCTTCAATACCGTCATGCTTACTGATGAGGAAAATGAGGACAAAAGGCTGATTAGCCTGAGGCAGAGGTCATGGACTGGCAGGCGACAGGACATGGTTAGCCTACAGAGTTCTGTCTGACCCACATGCTACTGACCCACTCAATGTTTTAAATTTTTAAATTGCAAGAAGCCACAAACATCTGGATTTCCATCTTGTCTTGATTGAAAGATCTAATGACACTGAACCCATATTCTTCATGGCAACAGTGCGTGGAGCTGAGAAATGCCTGCCCCCTTAGACAGGGCTTGGGTTCTCCAGTTTGCCCGTGTCCTCACTGTACCCTGTTACTCCTCCACTATGGCCCAAGATCAGCTACCATTTACCATCTCATTCCGCGCCCCTCCACTCATTTTCCTGACCTGCCTCACCCAGTACCTTGAGTTAGCAACTTTTAGCCTATAGTCACACACTTTTAGTGGAATTTTCTCCAATGTCTATATGAAATGAGATCTAAGTCTCACTAATTCCTTTTTGAAGAAGTGTTGTAGTAGTCAGCACAATCCCAGCAGCCCTTTTCACAGAAATTGATAATTCTAAAATCTGTAGATGTGCAAATGACCTTGAGTAGCCAAAGCAATTTTTAAGAACGGTAAAGGTGGAAGACTTAAGTTACCTTGTTTCAAGACTGACTATAAAGCTATCGTAATCCAGGCAATGTGCTGTTGTTCAAAAGAGAGATGAACAGATCAATAGAACAGGAGAGAGTCCAAAAATAGACCGATGTATACATGGCCAGTTGATTTTTGACAAAAGTGTCAGAGCAATTCAATGGAGAAAGAAAACCGTTTTCAACAAATGCCGCTGGTACAATTAGATATCCTAATGGGGGAGAAAAAGCAGTTCAGCATATAGACATTCAGTGAGACAACCATAATCAAACCCCAGCTCTGCCTCTTACCAGCCACGCAACCTTATGTCTCAAGTCTGTTTGCTCTCCCGCAAAATGAGGATCGCTCCAGATACACAGTCCACAGGGTTACTGTGAGAACTACATGAGATAATGAACGTAAAGTGATCAGCACAGTGGCTGGCAAAGAGAGAACGCTCCATATTCAGCCCAAATCTAATCTTTCTAGTCTCCTCTATTCCTCTCTGAGGCCTCACTATGCCATAACATATCTATTGTTTGTTTTAATATAAAAGTAATAGTTTTTCCCAAATATTCCAGCAAAATTAACACTCCAGGTTGATGTGCTATTATTGATCGTGTGGTTTCTCCACACTACCAGTTGTCCTTTAAAGCCAAACTTCTTGAACAAGTTCCCAACCCTGTCCCACTTCCTCCATTCAAGGCCTCAGTGCCTCACAACCTCCCTTCCACCCAGCACACTGTGGACGTGGTGGCTCCCACCAAGGTTACCAACGACCTCCACATGACTGGACCAAAGAACAAGTCCTTATCACATCAGACCAAGTCAGCAGCACGGGGTTCGGCTGCTGGTCCACATCCCCTCCTCTTAACCATAATCCTCCTGGCTCTCCTCCTACCTCTCTGGTTGCTCTTCAGTCTTCTTTGCTGGCTCCTCCTCCTCTACCTCCCCTTTAAATGGTGGAGCTCCTTGGGCTTCTCCTAGGCCCTTTCCATGTTTCACTCTGTGTATAGCAGGGGTTACAAACTCAAAAGCCTATGGGTGCCAGGTATGGAAGATAAGTAAGCGAAGCAGCCTAGAATCACTGTGAGGAAACCATAGGGAGTGACGGGGACTGTGGCAAACTGAAGGACACACTGTGCCCTGTCTAAGGGGGGCAGCAGCTATTCAACTCCAGGCAATCGCTGCCATGCGGAAATGTAGGGAAGTGTTGTTAGATGATCTCTTTTTTCAAAAGAAGCCAGAGTCCAGATTTTAATGTAAAATCACAATATTCACTGTTGGCCCTAATTGAAGAAAAAAAAAAATCAGAGGGCCAAATTAGAATTTAGGCCACCAATTTCTAAGATCTTTTCTAGAAATTCTTCCTAGGCAGCAGAATCTACTCCTGCTGCTACACACCAAAGATTCCCACTAGCCTAGACTTCTCTCCTGAGCTCCAGGACCACATATACAACTATCTGCTGGCCCATCTCTACTTAAATGCCTCACAGGCACCTCAAACTCAGCATCTCCTGACACTGAGTCAGCTCCCGCCTTGCTCCTGCCAGCGCTCCCTCTCTTAGCAGAGGATACCCTGGAATGGCTCAAGTCCGAAAGCTGGGGATCATCCTTGAGTCCTCCCTCTCCCTCACCTCCCTCATCCATTCACCAAGTCTGGTCCTTTCTACTTCCTAAGTATCAATCTGTTCACCTCTCTGCCTCCCTGTGGCTACCACCCTTGCCAATGCCACCACCATCACATCTCCTAGACTCCAAAGCATTTCCCTGCTACCTCTTCCTCTGATCTATCCTACGTTCTGGAGCTAGAGGCATTCTTTCAAAATGCAAATCTCCCCTGGTTCAACCCCTTCAATGACTTTCCATTGTCCTTAGGATCAAGTCCCAAATCCCCATGAATGCCTCATCTCAAATTACCCTCCTCATCCCCTTGCTGAACCTCTGTCCCCTGTGCCTAAAACACTCTCCCCTCCCTCAACACACGAGCATATACCCTCACATGCCTTCCCCACTCCTACTAACCCTTTACGCCACTAGAATAGGTGAGGATTCCCTACCATACACTCCCAACTGTTCCCCTTTCGTACTATTCATCAAAATGTGTCCTGACTTGTCAAATGAATGTCTTCCCCATTAAACCCTAAAATCTATGACGAGACACTACTATATCCCCAGTGTCCATCCGAACCCCCAGCACGCACTAGAGACTCAAAAAGTATTTGCTAAACAAATTAATACGATCTTTGAAGCAAGGTACCACGTCTTCACCTCCCCCCACCCCTACACCCCCACTGGGGACTCAAGTACCAACAAATTAATGAATGAACAAAGGACCAGCCTCTTTCCAGGCATATCTGCCTCCATTTTTTTCCCTCTCCTTATCATCCCAGGTACCACCATTGAACTGATCCTCCTAGCATTCTCTTCTCAAAAAATTTCCATTGCTTCCAGGTAAGGCTGCACCCCTAAAGCTAGAGTGAAAAATTCTCCATAATCTAATCTATCCCACCAACTAAACAAATAGGATTTAACTCCAACTCTGAAGGGCTGACTCTGATTATATGGAGAAAAAGTCGAAGCCCAACAGACTCAGAAAGGAAAGAGTACCTAGATTGATTAGCGATGTCTGTTCCATTTATAAGCATGCCCACCATGGGCCAGTAATGGAAAATCAGTATGTCTGCCATCTGGTTATCAATAATGAACTGGATAGATTCTTCTCCATCTGAGATCTTTGGACCCTTGGAACAATTGCTTGGGGATCTACGAGTTCTCTACAAGAAGTGTTTCAGTTTTATAATTTCATTATGAAAGTTACCCTTAAAATTTTAAACAAGCAAAGATTACTAGGCAAATTCAGTGTTATCGTTTGCCTTTGTGTGTATGAACACAGTGGAGCCAAGCAGTATTTATTATTTTACTTGCAATTGGTAGAGAGTAGAAAAGAACACAGGCAGAATTAACATGTAAATAATGCCCTGTACAAGGTGAAGGACAAAATGACATCATAATTTTATAGCAATTAGAATAGAGAAAAGTGGTGGCTGAATTGAGTTATCATATGGGGCAGAGTTGGTCAGGCTTGCTAAACTCAAGAGAATCTGAGCTACAGGGTTTAGCACTATCTATATATATTTCTTCTCATCATGATAGAAGTGTAAGTACAAGAGATATTTCACTTTCTCCTTAACCTCGCTAAAAGAAAACACCATCAAAAATATGATAAATGGCAAGTGACACCTAGCCTCAGGAGTGGGGGACATGACAGGCTGTGGGGTGAACTGTGGCCAACCAGAGAATACATGCTCCATTTGAGGGGGCAGCCATCACCCAGCTCCAGCCAGCTAGCTGTCACATGGGAAATCAGGATGAGTGTTATCGGGTCTCCCAATTTTAAATGTATATAAATATATATATTTAAAATAGAGAGAAAGAACGAAATTTTGACTGTACATTAAAATCTCCAACTTTGATTTCTATGAAAAATCTCCCAATTCTGGCGACAGATTCCAGAAGTTTTCCCAAGCACCAATGGCCAAAAAATATCGCGTCTGCAGCTCAGCGAGCCAGGGACCACCAGTTTGCGACTCGGCTCTCAATTCTCCTTCAGGATGCCCACAACCCCGCCCCCGCTTCTGTACATCCTCCCCCATCCTCCTGATGGTCCTTCAAGGTCAGCATTCAGGATCCTCAAGGCCTGCCTGCCCCGCTCATGCTGACCCTCGTTCTCTGCAGTTCTGCGCGGACACTCCTGTTGGCTCTCCATCCTCCACTGCCTCCCTCGACAGTTACCTAACCTCGCCGAGTGTTTGTCCAGGCTGGCGCCTTATTCCTCCTGGACCCTCCTCCGTCACCAGCAACGCGGTACACCTTCCCAGTTCTCATGAACCATCGGGGCTGAAGTCAGTAAACCGGACCGATACAGCACCTCCATGGAGGAAGAGTAGCGAAGTCCCACACTCGACATGGAATCACATCTCGATACCCAGACAGACCCCAAACCAGCCCGGGGCCGACCCTGGATTCACTGGTGCGCGGAGCTCTCCCGAAGGAGCGGGTGGGTGCCTCGGGCCCTCCACGCCGAGCAGTCCGGGAGGACTCGCGGGTGGTGGATGTTCGGAGCAGTGAGAAGCCGCACCGCCCGCCTCCGAGCTGTTTGTGATTTCCTCCCCGCGCTCCCGGTCACCCTCCCCCTTAGGCCGCCCTCACTCGGCGGCCCGCCTTCCCGGGCTCGGCCCCTTCCCATCTCCCCGTACACACTGCCCCGCGACCCTCCCACCTCCGCGGCGACAGCAAACCTCCAGCGGGTGTCGGAAGGCAGGCAAGCGCCGAGGCCGCGGCCGCGCCGGCCCCGCTCCCGGGTTCCACTCCGCGGGCGCGACCCCGCCCGGCCCCGCCATCGCCTCGGCCCCGCGACCTCTCACCCGCCGCGCGAGGCCCGCCCGCGGCCGTGGCCGCCCGCCCGCACCGGCCCGGGCCCTCACCCGCGACAGGGTGAGGTCGGTCATGAGCTGCTCGAAGGCCCGCGTCTCCTCGGCCTGCCGCTGCGTGTGCAGCGCGATCTTCTCACTGAACTTCCGCGGGTTGGCGCTGCCCGAGCCCGGCGAGGCGGCCATGGCGCGGGCCCGGCGCAGGCAGGAGGGGGAGACGGCGGGCGCGGGCCCTGCGCCTCGGCCCACCCGTCCGTCCGCAGGCCGCCCCGGCCGCCGCCCGAAGCCCGTCCTCCGGCGCGACCCGGCAGAGGAGCCGCCGCGGCCCCACAGCCAGCGAGCGGCCGGGAGCGCGCCGAGGTCCGCCCCCGCGCGCCCGGCCCCGCCCTCGGCGCGGCCCGCCCGCCGCCCGGCCCCGACCCGGCTCGGCGCCAGCCACCGGAGGGCTTTCCCCGGCGTCCCGAGCCGGGCTCGCGACCCGCCACGCAGACACTGAGGAAACCCCGTCAGCAGAGCAAAACGCATCCGACGTGAGGGAGCAGCTAGGGTACCATTTTTCCAAAACGCTCCCTCGTAGGGACGTCCTGGCCTTTGGATTTACGTTACAACTTTAGAACAGTTTTAACATCCTTCTCGCCCGGCTTCCCTCCAGTTATGCTGATTTCCTTCAGGGGGTGAAAACGGGGCGACCTACGCTTGAGCAATCCTCTCCCTCAGTTCCCACACTCTGGGGCCTAACGTCTGCCCTCCGTCCTCCGCCTCCCAGCCCGCTTCCTCCCTCGATTTGTGTCGTTGACAGTCCGCTCAGGCCCACCCAAGAAAAAAGTTACTAAATCTGGATCTCAGTTTCTAAAACCATCTCCCGAGTTGCCCGAACTTGAGCCGTGGGCACCCTCCTCGCTCCTCGGCCCCGGCCCTTTTTCCAGGCTCTTTCTGAGCATCCGTGGGCTCTGCAGACTCCAGCTCGTCAGACGTCAACTCCCCGTTTATAACTAGCTTCTCAGCCTCAACGGTTTTCTCCCTCTCCTGCAGCCCAGGAGCTCCTCTCCGTATAGATGTGGCTGTGTGTAAAGATGTCCTGGACGGCTCTAAGAGTGTGTCTGCGTTTTGTAAATTAGGAACTATTAGGGACACGCAGAAGAGTGCAGAAAATGATGTTAGCGACACCTACTCCCTCCACTATCAAGATTAAATGTATCAAAACATTTTGCTTCAGTTACTTGGTATTTGTTAAAGAAATAGAAAATTAGACAGAAGTAAAACCCGACCCTTGTTCTTTCTCCTTCCTCCCTAGAGATTGTCACTGGGCTCAAGTTGGTACGTATCACTCATATTCATGTTTTTACACTTTTACTACATACGATGTACGGCTCCACCAACTGCATATGAAATACCAAATTTGGCTTTAAAATTTACAAAAACAACATCATGCTGAATAACCTTTTGCAACCTTTTTCATTTACTATTCTTTTTGAAATTCATTTGCATTGATTCATTTGTTTTAATTACTGTGTAGTATTTCATTGTAGTTTTCATATGTCTGAGATTTTTTTTAGAAAATTTAATATGAGAACATATCTCTATTAGCTAGAGGTTAGCTTGTTTTATTAAGCATAATAGGATTTATTTCTTCTGTTTTATTTTGTGCCATCTACCATCCTTTTTCTTTATATTTTATTTTCTGCTTTCCTGTTACATTGGGTTCAGTTTCAGAGAACAGAATTCATTCTAGATAGTTTAAGTATAAAAGGGTATAGGGTATAAAATGGCTTAAGGACTTGTTTGGAGGGCTGAGGAAGCAGACTCCAGGTTGAAAGGTTCAGAAATGACCTTGAGAGACATGCTGCAGAACCAGGGCACCAAAAGAGCCACTGCCTCTTCTAAAATCTGGAAGCCACCTACTGAATTGGAGAGCTGTCACTACACTTGCCACCACCTGAACCATATGAGAAGAAGCCACTGTAGAAAAGTCTGACAGTCCTCACCAATAGAAACAGCACATACACAGTCTCAGCTTCACTGCCACCTTACAAATCCAATAAGAGAGAAAATTGGCTTGGAAGTGCCAAAACTGCATCCAGAATTCTAGCTGCAATAACATCTAGGAAATGTAGCTTTTCAGCTTCTGAAATATAGGTAGGCACAGGAGGACACTGGAATGGGTGTTGAGCTAAATCCTCCATTTTCATCCACCAATTCACCAATGCAAGGATCTATCATATCGAATTCTATTGCACTGAATGACTGTTTTTTATTTCCATGTTTCTGTTATCTAATTTGGAAGATAGTCATCCTACTTCTATTCTTATTATGGTTAATCTAATCTTTTTCTATTTAATTTTTTAATCAAATAAATACATGTGGATTTTTTTTTTTTTTTTTTTGCGGTAGGCGGGCCTCTCACTGTTGCGGCCTCTCCCGTTGCGGAGCACAGGCTCCGGACGCGCAGGCTCAGCGGCCATGGCTCACGGGCCTAGCCGCTCCACGGCATGTGGGATCTTCCTGGACTGGGACATGAACCCATGTCCCCTGCATCGGCAGGCGGACTCTCAACCACTGCGCCACCAGGGAAGCCCCATGTGGATTTTTTTAACAATTGTTTTACAAGACATACAATTTTAAAAAGAAGTAATGCCCAATCCCACTGTAATAAGTTTTTCCTGCTGTTTTGTGATTATTTTTCAGTTTTAGATGTTGACTATTCATTTTCTATTATGGGAAAGGATGCTCTGGCTCTTTTGTGCCCCCCAACAAAAATATGATTTTCCCTGCTCCCATTCTTTCAATGTAGTTATATGATAATTCTTGGTAAGTCAATATTAAGTGTTTACACAGTGTACTATAGTTCCATTTTTATACAACTTTTCTGAGTACTGCCTTTGTTTTTTATTTGCTTAGATTTCTCTCAACTCATTAGAAATGCTTTCCCAAACTCTGATTTATAGTATTTGGATTTTCAGCCCTGTCCCTCCCCTCTTCTGGTGCCTCTGGTCTTCTTTCTAAAAAGTTCCCAGAACTGTGAAAGACATTACTGAACCCATGAATGATCAGTTTTGGGGGGGAACTTCTCTCCTAGAGCACTTTGCCTTCCTGCTGCATCCTGGACTGGTTGCTCTCCAGGCCTGCTGCACTGCTATCTGCTGGCTGACCTCACCATCATCCTGAGGGCTCCCTTCATCTCCTGTCTTCTGACTTCTGCCTCCTGCGTCCCAAGTTGTCCTCTTGCTCCGTGTACTGCTTCATGTTAGTGGAGGACATTCTCCAATAGTTTCCTGAGAAAGAAAGAATACATAAAAGATAAAATCCTTGAGAATTTGTGTGTATGCAGATGTTTTTATTTTTCCCTCAGACTTAATTGATATTTTGGCTAAGAATACTCTTCTTCATCGGAAATCCTTTTCATTTAGTTCTTTGAATGCGTTGCTTCACTGTTTTCTCATGTCCAGTGTTGCTATTGGGAAGGCCACTCACATTCTGTTTCCCTTTCCTTTGTAGATGACCTGTTTGTTTCGGTTTTTTTTTTTTTGAGGGCTGTTATTGTTTATTTATTTTCATTCCCCCCGCCCCCCATTCTCTGAAGACTTTGTGTTCTGATATTTTATGATGCCGTGCCTTGGTGTGAGGATTTTGTTGTTTGTTGTTCATTGCACTGGCATTTGGTATGTGTGTGGAACCTGGACACTCATGCCCTTTAGTTCTGGGAAATTGTCTTATCTTTTTGATAATTTTCTTCTCTTTATTTTCTTTATGTTCTTTCTTTCTGGAAATTCTGTTGGTCAGTTAATGGATCTCCTAGATTGCTCTTCTAATTTTCTCATCTTTTCTCTCCTATTTCCTATTTCTGTCTTTTGTTGTTGTTGTTCTATTTCCTGATAAGTTTTCTCAACTTTGTCTTTCAACCCTTCTGTTAAACTTTTATTTCTGTTAGTGTATTTTTAATTTCTGAATGCTCTTTCCTGATTTCTGAAATTAAAAAAAATAGCATCCTGTACTCATTTCATGGGTGTGCTATTAATTATAGGTTATTTCTGTTTTTACATTTTCTTCTACTCCTTGTATTGTCTGTCCCTGTTTTGTCTGAGTTTATTTTTCAGTTTGTTCATTTTGGTCTCCATCTAGAGGTTTTCCTCAAACCTCTGGTGATCCTGACTCCATTCATAATTAAGACAGAGACACTAAATATGTATAGATTCCTTGTTTCTGGAAATTAAAATGTTTTAAAATAAATATTTTTATATATTCTGTAGCAGAGATTGCTGATTGTCTCCCAATATTCATTCTTCCCTCCTTCCTTTATTAAAAGAAATACTGAGCTTTAGCTGGGTGCTTCACTGCCCAGCAAAAGTCAGCTAAAGACTACATTTCCCATTCTCCCTTGCAGCTAGGTATGGTCATGTGACTGTGTTCCACCCAACAGCTGTTAGCAGAAGAAATATAGGCAACTTTGGGATCATGCCCTTAAATGTAAAGGAGAATGGCCTTTTTCCTCTTCTTCTCACTGGCTGGAATATGGTTGTGGTAACTAGATCAAGGGCAGCTATCTTAGACCATTAGATGAAAACTATGTGTTGAGAATGACAGAATGATGGTAGCAAAGGCACCTGGGTTCCCAGCCCTGGGGAACCACAATGTTAGCTCTAAACTGTTTCTAGACTATAACATCACTGAGAGATAACCATTGGTTTTGTTTAAAGCCCTGTTATTTTGGTCTTTGTTACAGCAACCAAACCAGTACCTGTTATACTTAAATAGAAAAAATTTTGTAAACATATCAAGATATGGTTAACAACAGTTGTCTTTGGGGATGTAGGGACTACTGGGAAACTTACCTTCTACTTTACACATTTCTAAATTATATGCAATTCTAAAGACAAGTGTGTATTACTAGTAAAATCAGAAAAAAGAAAGATGGTACAAATATCAATTATTTTTATTTTTAAAAAAATCTTTATTTTTGGCTGCTTTGGGTCTTCATTGCTGTACATGGGCTTTTTCTAGGTGCGGCAAGCAGGGGCCACTCTTTATTGCAGTGTGCGGGCTTCTCACTGTGGTGGCTTCTCTTGTTGCGGAGCATGGGCTCCAGGCGCGTAGGCTTCAGTAGTTGTGGCATGTGGGCTCAGTAGTTGTGGCTTGCAGGCTCTAGAGCACAGGCTCAGCAGCTGTGGTGCATAGGCTTGGTTGCTCTGTGGCATGTGGGATCTTCCCAGATCAGGGCATGAACCCGTGTCTCCTGCATTGGCAGGCGGATTCTTAACCACTTCGCCACCAGGGAAGTCCCTGGGGAGTTTTTAAAATTTGTTTGTTTTGTTTTTTCTCTTGGGCAGGTCAGTTTCTCCCGCCTAAAGAATCTTCCAGTTGACTATCCAGGAGTATAAATAAACTGCTGGCTTTCTGAGAGTCATGTGGGAAAAAAGAAGAGCTAAGGGTCTCACCATTTGATGTGTTGACTTGCTGTTACTCTCTCTGTTTTCAGACAGCACCTCACTCTAGCTTTTTCTTTGCCTCACCCTGAGTCCAGAACATCTCTAGCTCTGCTTCCCCAGAGTTAACCTCCTGTTTACACTCCTGGTGGAAAGGAGTCATCAGGTTGCTTTGAGCAGTTGGGGAGGAGATCTGTGTGTCTAACTGCTCCTCGTATACGCTTTTGACCAACATTTGTATTTTCAGCTCTATCCTTCCCCTCTTCTGGTGCCTCTAGTCCTCTTTCTGAAGTTCTTTGGTGTAAATCATCTTGCTTCTTATTAGTTTTTCCCCTTTCCCCTGGTTCTCAGGCACTTTGGTTTCAGCTTTTTATGTTCTGCTTTGTCAATTACCATTGGTCCATGGGATGGGGGGAGGGGAGCATGGCTAGGCCTGCTATGGGAAAGCCCCTAGCTGGACAAAACTTAAAAGTTATACATAGAAGTGCTGGGAGGGTTAAAAAAAAAATTAAAAGTAAAGGCACAGGCAAGGAGAGATTGCATAATTTGGACACACTAAGAATTTCAGGACCATGAACCTGGACCCAGAATCAGGACCCAAGTGACCTGGCTTGCAGAGTGGCAAAATTATTTCCCTATGTGCTACCGTAACCTAAGTTGTTTCCAAGTGCTGATATGGCAGCTCTGGCAGGTGTAGAATTTAAAACTGGGAGCTTTAAATTGAAGCTCCTCAGGCCTGTTGACCATTGCTACCGCCAGCTGAGCATCCCCTAAGAGGAATAGAAGGGAAACTGGGAATCCACACTCACTGAGAGGTATAATTTGTCTAAGTCAGGGATTGGTAAACTTTTTGCTGTAAAGGGCCAGATAGTAAACATTTTAGGTTTTGCAGGTCATCTGGTCTTGTCCCCTTGTAACTACTCACCTTTGCCATCATATCATGAAAGCAGCCACAGACAACACATAAATAATTGGACATGGCTGAATTCTAATGAAACTTTATTTAACAGTGGGACAGATTTGGCCCATTGACTATAGTTTTCTGACCCCTAGTTGTCTAAGTTGTTCTCATACCTCTTCATTTTTCATAGAGATTGTAGGACTTCCCTGGTGGCGCAGTGGTTAAGAATCCGCCTGCCAATGCAGGGGACACAGTTTCGATCCCTGGTCTGGGAAGATCCCACATGCCATGGAGCAACTAAGTCTGTGCACCACAACTACTGAGCCCACACACCACAACTACTGAAGCCCACATGCCCTAGGTCCTGCGTGCCGCAACTACTGAGCCTGCGTGCTGCAACTACTGAAGCCCATGCTTGTAGAGGCCATGCTCCGCAACAAGAGAAGCTACTGCAATGAGAAGGCTGCGCACCGCAACAAACGGTAGCCCCTGCTCACCGCAACTAGGGAAAGCCTGTGTGCAGCAACAAAGACCCAACGCAACCAAAAAATAAAATAAAATAAAAAAATAAAGATTGTAAGAGAATTGCTCGTTATCTGTATCAGTTATTTTCAGGTCAAACTCAGAACTTAGAGTTGTTGGTTTTTTTTTGGTCTTCTGGTCTCTTTTGTTGCTGTTGCTCTTAGCTTAATTTCTGTTCCTTTGTAGACAATCTGTCTCCTCTCCTTGGTTACTTTGCAGTTTTGTAACAATATGTCAAGATATGGATTTTTTGTTTATCTTGTTTGGAACTCAGTATATTTCAATCTGAATACCTATATCATTTAGAATTAGATTTAGCTGTAACAGAAAACCTCCCAAAAAGTAACCTTAGACAATAAGAAAATTTATTTCTCTCTTGTGTAAAAGTCAAGGTACTATCCTGTTGCTCTGCCATTCACACCCTCACCTTCATGATACAAGATGGTAGTATCTCCACGCTAAGCAGCAATACACAGGAGGGTGAAAAGAAAGGGAGAAGGGCACATGCATTCTGTATCTTTAAGGAAGGTTCTCATAAGCTGCTACATGAACTTCCTTCTATATCCATTCCATTGAACAGAACTTAGTTACATGGCCATACCTAGATACAAGGTAGACATGTCCAACTAAAAATCAGGATTCTATTATGATGGAACAGTGGTTCTCAAACTTTAGCATTCATCAGAATCACTGAGGAGCTTCTTAAAACACAGATTGCTGACCACCTTCTGAGGCTCAAATTCTTCTGAGCTCAGAAACCTCTGAGTTTCTGACTCAGTATGTCTTGGATGGTGGGGAGAATTTGCATTTATTTAATATAAATTTATTTATTTAATTTATTTATTTTTGGCTGCATTGGATCTTCGTTGCTGCACACAGGCTTTCTCTAGTTGCAGCGAGCGGGGGCTACCCTTTGTTGCGGTGTGTGGGCTTCTCACTGTGGTGGCTTCTCTTGTTGCACAACATGGGCTCTAGGCGCACGGGCTTCAGTAGTTGCAGCATTTGGGCTCAGTAGTTTTGGCTCACGGGCTCTAGAGCACAGGCTCAGTAGTTGTGGTGCACGGGCTTAGTTGCTTCACGGCATGTGGGATCTTCCCGGGCCAGGGATCGAACCCGTGTCCCCTGCATTGGCAGGTGGATTCTCAACCACTGCACCACAAGGGAAGCCCAGAATTTGCATTTTTAACAAGTTCTCAGGTGATGCTGATGCTGCCTGCTCTGGGACCTCACTTTGAGGACCATAACTTTTAGATGCCAGGAGAAAAGATACTGAAGAACAACTGGAAGACCCTGCTACATGTCTTCCAAGTGTTCCAGAAATTTTTCTAAAATCTCTTTAAATATTGTTTCTTCTCCATATTTGTTCTTTCCCTGTAGAAGTGCAGTTAGATGCATATTAAACATTTCCATTCTATCCTTCATGTCTTTTTACCTCCCTTTTATATTTTTCTACTCTTTTGGTGTGTGTGTGTGTGCTACATTCTAGGTAATTTCATCAGATCTATCTTTCACTTTACTAACTTCTCTTTTCAGCCATGTCTAATCTGCTGTTTAACCTGTCCATTGAGTTTTTTCTTCCTCAAGGACTGTTTTCCCATCTACAAACTCCATTTAGTTCTTTTTCAAATCTGCCTACTCTTTACTCAGAGTCCTGTTTCTTATCTTTTTATTCCTTCTTTTATACCTTTAGTTATACTAATTTTATATTTCCTTTCAGCATGTAGTTCTATTATTTCAAGTTTGGGGAGCTCTAATCCTGTTTGTTGTATTTGCTGGCTCTTGTTTATGATGGATTGTTTCCTAATGTTTTTAACTATGCTTTCATCTTTAGGAAGGTTCAATTATCTTACCCCATGGGGATTCTGGGTAGTGGAAATAGGACTCAAATATTGTTTTGTTTTGTTCCATGAGCTGCATGGGAATCAATTACTAGACCTGAGAATTTTATTACATAGAGACCATAAATTCAGCCCCTAAACCCATGTAGGGCCAAGTTTTTGGCTTTTCAAGGGGCTTCCCATCCCCAACCCCCCAGAGCCCAGCCAGAGATAGTCAAGCTTCCTTATTAACTTTACCTGTGGTAGAGTTTACCCTTTCAGGCTGGGATTTTACCCTACTTACAAACTAGTACATTAACCTGTTACTACTTCATGGATGCTGGCAGGAGGCATGAGATGCCTGGGTCAGAGACACTGCACAGCAAACAGCATGAGCATCATTTTTGTGTCAATTCCTCTTGCACACCAAGTCCCACGGGGGTGATGCAGAAGGGCCCAGATGGATGCCTACACATGCAGTGGCTTCTGTCACAAGAGAGGAACCAACCTGCTCTTTGATTCAGAAGAAGGCATTGCCTCATCCCTCAAAGTTGCTTGCTGCAAACACAGCCCTGAGAAATGCCCCAGTAAAGAATGATCAGAGCTTTGTATTTGTGGCATAACCAGCCAGAATGTCCAGGAATGCTCAGGGCCCATAGAAGATCAAAATCACAGAAGGTGATTTTTATATAGGTGGTTTATGGGTCAAACCTTAAGAAATGCTGCCATTAAGAATGAAATCACAGAGTGAATCAAAGAATTACTATGGGCTATGGTTTTCAAATGGAAAGTAATCGACTTCTTGGTATGGCAAACCCTCCCTCCACTCTTCTTTCACAGAGACCAGAAAGGCAGATGCCACTTCCAGGGCTCCCTCACAGATGGGCCTGGCCACATGACCAGCTTGGTTATTGAGACTTAAGGAAAAGCCAATTGGAAAGCTTCCCAGAAAACTTTGGTTTTCAGATAAAAGGGACATATTTAGCTGTAGCTAGCCCTTTCTCCTTTATACTTTGAATACAGACGTGCTGCCTGGAGCTATGGAGCCTTCTTGCAACCATGAAAAGAGAAAGTATAAAAACAAATTCGGGCTTCCCTGGTGGCGCAGTGGTTGAGAGTCCGCCTGCCGATGCAGGGGACACGGGTTCGTGCCCCGGTCCGGGAGGATCCCACATGCCGCGGAGCGGCTGGGCCCGTGAGCCATGGCCGCTGAGCCTGTGCGTCCGGAGCCTGTGCTCTGCAACGGGAGAGGCCACAACAGTGAGAGGCCCGCGTAATGCAAAAAAAAAAAAAAAACAAAAAAAAAAAAACAAATTCAACATTCAGAAAAATAGAAAACAACCTGATCAGTGTTAGTATTGTGAGTAGCTAAACAAACACTTGCAACTGTTTTTTTCTAGACTTATGTGAAACAAAGATAACCCTATTTGTTTAAATCACTGGAAGTCTGTTTTCCATTTCTTGCAGCCAATTCCTGATGCACTTCGGTAAAGATCCTCATTTCTTTTTTTCCTTTTTTTTTAACTTTTAATGTTTTCATAATTTCAGATTCACAGAAAAGTTGCAGATATGTAAAGAATTCCCATATACTCTTTACCCAGATTCCCAAATATTAACATTTTACTGCACTTGCTTTATTATTTCTTTTTCTATATATATGTTCATTTTTCCTAAACCATTTGAGAGTAAGTTGATATGATGCCCCTTTATCCCTAAATATTTCAGTGTTTATTGCATAAAAACAAGGATATTCTCTTACATAACCACAGTATAATTACCAAATCAGGAAATAATCTTTGATATAGCACTGTTATCTAATTTGCAGATATTATTTAAATATTTTGCAAACTGTCCCAATATAATATTATGGCAAAAGAAAATCTAGGATAACTCCCAATATTCAGTTGTCATGTCTCTTTAGTATCCTTTAATCTGGAACAGTTGTGCAGTTTTTGTATGTCTTTCATGACTCTGAAAAGTTTTGAAGTTACAGGCCAGTTATTTTGTGGAATGTCCCTTAGTTAGGGTTTGTCTTGTATGTCCTCATGATTAGTTTCACATTATGCATTTTTGGTAGGAATAGCACAGGAGCAATGTTGCATTCATAGTTTATCAATCAGGATGCACACGATGTCAACTTGTCCTATTACTGATGTTAAGTTTGGATCACTTAGTTAAGATGCTCTCTGCCAGGTTTCTCCACTGTAAAGTTTCTATTTTTTCCATTAGTAGTCAATACAACTCTTGAAGGGAGACAGTCTGAGACCGCATAAATATTTTGTTACTCAATAAACTTGCACCCAACTAGTTTTAGCACTCATTAATGATTCTTGCCTTTTCCCCATTTATTTGTTTATATTAGAATGGGCTCATGAATTCTTATTTTATCCAATTAGGTTATAATCCATTACTATTATTATTTTTATATTTAAATTATCCCAGCTTTAACCCTTAAGCTGGCTTCTGTATCCTTTTAATATGCCCCCATCCATTTTTTAGTATTTTTTTCTTTTTGGGCACAACAAGATATTCTGGCCATCTTGTACTTTTTCTTCCCAGCCCCAGATCCAGCCACTTCTCCAAGCAGTCCTGGTTTCTTTTAGTGGAAAAGCGTGTTTGGGCACTGGTTCTTTTTATTTTTGGAAGCTAGTCTTTCTGAGTTGGCTTTTTGTGAGAGGAATTATCCTTTAATTTCTGTTACATCATCCTTTCAGTTGTATGCCTTTTCAACCCCTACCTCCAGATTTCCCCTCACCGTCCAGATCTCAGTGCCTCTGTACCTATAGGAACTGGGAATGTGTTTCTCCAGGGACAAAGGCCAGTGACTGTGAGCAATATAGTGAGTTTAGCAAGCATACATTTTTACATAATCATATCAAATTTATTTTCTAGAAAATGGGGCAAATTTTAAAATAAATAACTGCAATTTAAGGCCAAAAGTGTTTCACAAATAATTTCACCAAACTCATATTGTTGAATGGGATCCAAAACTCTTTAGCAAAGGTGATATACAAATACATATTTTTGATTTTTTGTTTCCTAAGTAATATTTAACAGTTATTGAGAGCTTAAAGTCAGGTTCTATTCTAGTCTCCTCTTTTTCCAGCATTTCAGAGTGTGTTCCATGGAACATGAGTGTCAGAGATGGCTAAGAGGAGCTTCCTGAAAAGTAGGAGGGGTGGGACTGCATAGTCAAATACATTTGGGGAAAGCTAGGCTACACAAAGTTAAGCTGGTCTCTTGACTGTGGGATTTCTGAAAGCTTTTTTATTTTTACTTATTTTTATTTTTAAAATTTTGGCTGCTCTGGCTCTTCATTGTGGCGTGAGGGCTTCTCCAGTTGCGGCAGGCGGGCTCCAGAGCACACGAGCTCAGTAGTTGTGGTGTGTGGGCTTAGTTGCCCCGCGACATGTGGGATCTTAGTTTCCTGACCAGGGATAAAACCCACATTCCCTGCATTGGAAGGTGGATTCTTAACCACTGGACCACCAGGGAAGTCCCCTCAAAGCTTTTTAATACATTCATGTGTGGTTTGACTTCTAAGTAGAATGGTGGGATACAGCATTTCCCAAACTTTCCTGATCATAGAATATTTCCTATAGAGCACTGGCTGTCCCAGTGTTCCACAAGGTTCCACTCTTCCAACATCCAGTAAATCAACTCTGCTTCCTAAATATCTCTAGAATTTACCTACCTCTTTTCATCCTAACAACAACCATCCAATTCAGGCCACCAAATCTCTAACTGAGACCTTAATTGGTCAACTTGTGTATCAGTCAGGGTCCCAGCAGGAAACAAATGGCACGCTGAAACTGGTAATTTGAAGAAAAGTTAATAAAGAAACAGGGCAGGGTTTATGGATAATGCTGTACCTCCCGGGTCTAGTTACAGCAGGAATCATTAGCACTCTGGGCCTGAAGGGAATTGGGGAGGGATTGCTTACTGCAATAGGGAGAAGGTACTTATTTAGAGAGAGCAGCCTGATAGGAGCTCTGGCCTTTGGTAGGGAGAGGCAGCCAATTCACAGTGACCTGGAAGAATAAATCTTAACCTCACCTTATTTTAGACCTTTATTTTCCTTGTGGTGCCTGTCATTGGCCAAACCCAACCAGAAGCTGGAGGGAGACACTGATGCAGTCCATGAGGCCAGCTTCCCAGGGCACACAGAATGGAAGGTAGACGGTGGATCTGGAGGGACAAACAGGAGATAGCTAGCACAACCTGTCTTGAGTTTTGACTCCTTATCGCCATCCAGCTCCACATTTCTAAGGTCCAAATCTGATCATTTCTTGCTCTTCTTAAAATCCATCAATTGCTCCCTATTATTATTCTTGGAATAAAATCAGTAGTTTAGCACCAGCTCATGAGAGCTGCTGGTTAGCATCTTTTCCCAACTCTACATTCAGTGACCAATGGCGTCAAGCTTGAAATCAGCTATGGGGAGGTATTTACACCATGGAACTGGCAAATGCTACTAATCATTATTTTTTTCTTTCATAGAGCTGCATATTTTAGAATAAAAACATTTTATTAAAAGAAAATAATGAATTCAGGAAATGTTCTTAAAAAACTATCTCCATTGAAAACACTCAGAAACAATGACCAACCTAATAGTGATGAGGGCTCCTAGCACCCAGACTATATTCTCTAAATACCCTTTCCTACTAAAAGTAACAAGGGCTCCTTGGAGACATAGCTGATTCTGGGGTGATGGGGGTGGGAGGAATTGGGAAGTTGGGACTGACACATATACTATTGATAAAACAGACAACTAATGAAAACATACTGTACAGCGCAGGGAAGTCTACTTAGTGCACTGTGGTGACCTAAATGGGAAGGAAATCCAAAAAAGAGGGGGTGTATGTATATGTATAGCTAATTCATTTTGCTATATAGCAGAAACTAACACAACATTGTAAAGCAACTGTACTCCAGTAAAAGTTAATTTAAAAAAAAAGAATTCTGTGGTGAGAAAAGTAACAAGATGTGGCTGGAACACTGGGGTCATGACAAAAGAACTCAAGAGTCTCCACTAGAAGGTACTTCTACTGGCCCAAGAGGGGACAATTTGAGCATGTAAAAAATTAAAAATTAAAAAAATATATGTATATCTGCCATGAGTGGATTGAAAGACATGAAATATATCAAAAATCTAGGGCTTCCCTGCTGGCGCAGTGGCTGAGAGTCTGCCTGCCAATGCTCGAACACAGATTCGAGCCCTGGTCCGGGAAGACCCCACATGCCATGGAGCAACTAAGCCCATGCGCCACAACTACTGAGCCCGTGCTCTGGAGCCCGCAATCCACAACTACTGAAGCCTGCATGCCTAGAGCCCATGCACCACAACAAGAGAAGCCACCACAAGTGAGAAGCCCACGCACTGCAACAAAGAGTAGCCCTGCTCGCAGCCAAAAATGAATAAATAAATAAATAAATAAATAGATAAATTTTTATTTAAAAAAAATCTAGGAGTCATGTGATTGAAAAAAACAAAACCTCATTGGTCAACTTTAGTAGATGTTAGGGAACAGTCTTATTCTGAAAACTGGTAAATAAAGGGAGAGAAACAGCATTCATTATCTTTCCTGTATAGTCTTCAAGGTAACCAAATAATTAATGATAGGACATTCTTTTTAGAAAAATTCTGATAAATGAAGAAGGAATGATAGAATATCACCATTTTGCAACCCCTAATGAAATAAAAAATCTAGTCAGTCATTATCAGTGGCTGCCGAATCCATGTGATATATGATGAAAAGCTCATGGGAAACTTTATAACAAATGGGTCAAGCTGACATTTGAACCTAATGATCAGACTTCACATCCCAAAAAGATAAATCCCTGATGTGCTGTAACAGGAATTCTGAAATATTTTTGCCAAAAGGTTGAAACTGAGTCCGACCCACAACAATGTAATAACAAACACCAGAATATAGAAATTCTATAGGATCAATATCAAATACATTACAAGACTTAAAAAAAGAGAGAGAATTCATAGATTAAGGGATTTAAGAGACCTATCAACTAATAGATGTAATGTGGGGATCTCGTTTGGCACCTGACTCCCATATATGAAATGTTTAAGCAATTGTTAAGAGGTCTGGGGAAATGTAAACACTGACTGCATATTCGATATTTCAAATTTATTTTTTAGGTGTGATAATGGTTTGGGGATTTTTTTTTTTTTTTAAGTGTAAGAGTGTGATTTCTCACCCTTGGTACTACTGACATTTTGGACTAGGTAGTTTTCTGTTGATGGGGCTGTTCTCTGCATTGTAAGACATGCATTAGCAGGAACCCTCGCCTCTACCCACTAGATGCCAGTAGCACCCCCTTAGTAAGGACAGCAAAAAATATCTCCAAATATTGCCAAATGTCTCATGGGGGGGGACAATTGCTCCCTATTGAGAAACGCTGTGTTAGAGATACATACCAAAGTATTTGGTACGTATACATACCAAAGTGGTTGAAATGATACTGTATCTGATTTGTCAAAATAACCCAAGGGAATGTGGGTGACTGTAGAGATATGAGTTTGACCCTGTATTGGTAATTGTAGAGGCTAGACAGTGGACACGTGGGAGTTCATTATACCATTCCTTCTGTTTGTACGTTAGACGTTTTCTGTAATAAAAGTTAAAAAATTGTAGTGCCAAAGGAGTATTAAAATATTTCTATTTTTCCAAAGCATCATTAGCATATTAAGTTAAATAAGTTGTCTCTAAGTCAGAAGGTTTATGAGTATAGTTCACAGTCATTTGATGTCTTAGTAAAGCCCCTGGCCTACTTCCTAAGTCCCAAGTCCTGAAGAAGTGGATGATCTAAAGACTGGATAATAAACTCTTTTCCAAACTAGGTAACTTTTTTTTTTTTTTTTGGCTTTCAACAAAACTAGAGGACCTAATCATGCTAATCATGTGATAATTTTTTATTATAATTCATTGAGATTTGGGAGCTATAACTAAGGAGTCCTAAGAAATGGGTGACATTATCACAAAACACCTTCCATCCATATACTTATTATGACAGCAAAGGTTCTCAAAGCTTACATTTATAAAAGTGAAAAATAGGAAGAGAATTGGTCATGAGCCCTATCTCATTATAGCAAGTAATAATACTTATCCATAAGTTTTTTAAACCTTCACTTTAAGAACTTTATTAAGAAATACATTTCAAATGTCTTAGAATTCTTTGTCAAGATAATATATAAGATTACTTTGATCAAAAATGCATTAACAATAATTATGATGCAAAGTATGTTTCTGGATTGAGTTAACAGCCTTATGGTCACAGGAAAAAAAAATTTTAATTTTTTTTTCTGCGGTACGCACGCAGGCCTCTCACTGTTGTGGCCTCTCCCGTTGCGGAGCACAGGCTCTGGACGCGCAGGCCCAGCGGCCATGGCTCACCGGCCCAGCCGCTCCGCGGCATGTGGGATCCTCCCGGACCGGGGCACGAACCCGCGTCCCCTGAATCGGCAGGCGGACTCTCAACCACTGCGCCACCAGGGAAGCCCCACATTTTTTTTATTACACATAATGACAGGATGGTCAAAAGTAAGACTTAATACCGCAAAAAAAAAAAAAAAAAAAAAAAGACTTAAGCTTAAAAATATTACATTAGAATAAAATTCTGAGGGAAGTGGAATAGACACTTTTTTTTGTTTTGTTTTTTGTGGTAGGCGGGCCTCTCACTGTTGTGGCCTCTCCCGTTGCGGAACACAGGCTCCGGACGCGCAGGCTCAGCGGCCATGGCTCACGGACCCAGCCGCTCTGCGGCATGTGGGATCCTCCCGGACCGGGGCACGAACCCGTGTCCCCTGCATCAGCAGACGGACTCTCAACCACTGCGCCACCAGGGAAACCCTAGACACATGAGTTTTAAAGAGAAAAAAAGATGTCAAGTTTCCAACTGACGAAGGGCTTTGTTCATGTGCCTTTTAAAATAGGGGGTTCCATTGCAGTGTTCTACTGAGGAGTTTCCTTCTCATACACAGTGGGGCGCTATCTTCAATTAATAATAATAACACACAAGTATTAAAAAATAAAATAGGGGGTTCCATTGGATACCTTTAAGAATGAGGTAATTTTTACCTGGAATTTCACAATGTTGGCAATTACACATTATACAATTTAAACAAAAAATTTGGATGCCAAATTTAAAATGTGTGGAGGGGTGTACTCTTCTCAGATTCTCTTTGGTTTACACAGGTTTACAAGGCGTCTACAGCACTGCTGAGGCACCCCAGCTCCTTTCTGCGAGGCCTCACGGTGGCCACTCTCTTCGAGCATCACCCCAGGTGCTATCCACCCTCCTCCTATTTTCTTCTCGTCCTGGTCTCCTTACTCAACATCGTTATACTTGATAAGCACCTTCCTAACTCCCTCGATTTCTTTGCAGAACAATGTAGAGCATGTTGTTAACGTGTATTTCAGGTTTCAGTAACACACGTACTCGATGGCATCTCCCCATTTCGGAATGAGGAAACAGGCTCCGAAGGGGTAACTTCCAGAAGGGCCCACTACCAGGAAAGCCCAGGTTCTTACCACGTCTCTCTTCCTCAGAGGCCTGTGGGATCTCCAGCCATGCACACAAACCATCACCTCCAATTTTGCACTTATGTTTACTTTAGAATTATTCCGTTTCCCTCCCTTGTTTCATATTGTCACTGATTTTCCAATATAGTCTGGCCACAATTTAAAAACACAACAGGATGGGACTTCCCTGGTGGCGCAGTGATTAAGAATCCACCTCCCAATGCAGGAGACGTGGGTTTGATCCCTGGTCTGGGAAGGTCCCACATACCGCGGAGCAACTAAGCCCACGCACCACAACTACTGAGCCTGCGCTCTACAGCCCGCGAGCCACAGCTACGGAAGCCCGTGCACCTGGAGCCCGTGCTCCGCAACAAGAGAAGCCCCTGCTCGCTGCAACTAGAGAAAGCCCACGCGTAGCACCGAAGACCCAACTCAGCCAAAAAAATAAAAACAAAACAAAAACACAACAGGATGTTTCCATATGAATTTGTATGTTAAGTAAGGGTGCCCCCCGGGGCCGTACTTAAAAGGAAACCATTTTTCCTCCCTTTTGCTGCTGTTTACTTTTTCCATATCCAACTTCCCCTAGTCTTTTCTGGTGACTTGTATGTAACACAGAAGTCCCCTGAGGGACACACTATGACCTAGGGTGCTACTGTCATAAAACATTTAATGCTGCTGTAATTTGAAACTTCCAGCCATTAACTGACATTGAAGTGTCCACCAATAATGATTAAAAACAATTTTGGATTATTAAAAAGAAAACTAAGTGACATTATGTTAGTTCTCCACCTCCCCCCACCCCCCGCCCCAGTTCTTTTTATGTGGAGGCTACTTCAAGCATTTTACATTTAAGAAGGCTAAACTCACAAGTTAAAAATTGCTTTGAGATAGCTGACTTGCGTTTGTTCGTTCAAAAAGACTATGAAGGGGTTGTTTTTGTTGTGGTTTTCAATTATTAAATCTCACTCTAGTTAACACTGTTTTGCAGGAACTGCTAACAATGACACTGAGAAAAAGAAACACAAAAACGAACAAATGGCCTTTTATTTCATACAAAGATACAAAGGAAATTGTGTGCAGCAACAATCTGATGGGCAGTCCAAATTCTTGAGGGAGGAAATTCATGGTAAATGTCACGATGGCTGGTTGAAGAGAACGTCAAAGAAGGAGAGAGTTGAGACAGAGATTGCTATAGCTAATAAATTAAAATAAGAGCTACAAGGTTTCAATGCCATGACTTGAGCTCGTCTGGGCATCCTCAACACTGTTAACACGGTTAATTCTACATAGTTACCATCAAACTTCTTGAAGTGTATTTTGTGCTATTTTGCATTAGAAGTTGTGTTAAGGGAACTATATCCTTACAAATAATTGAAACATCATATTTTGTTAAAGGAGTTGTGAACTTTGCTCACTGTCTGTCATGGATGTGGCCTTTGGGGCATGACATGCATTTGGGATGAGTATCATCTTTTAAGGTAAAAGGGTTGACAATTTGGTTGGTCCCAGTTTTTGAGGCAATGCTACTTATATAACATCTTCTTTTAATCTGAGGAAAATATTTACTAAAAAATTGTCTTCCAAAATACAACAAAAAACAAGGTGAAGGTAGTGGAGACTCCTTCCGTGGCACTCCACACCTCACCTCTTCACCTGCCTGTGGGCTGCCTGGAGTGCGTAGACTCCTACAACTATTACATTTGCACCCGTGGACCTGACTGAGTAAACAGTCCGTCATGAAATCCACATTTCCAACACTTACATTTGTAATTGGGACACATCACATGATTTGTTATTAATGAAACAGTTTATTGGCTTTAAATATACATCAGTAAATTTTTAAATGTTAGTTTATGTTTTACGATAAAAGAATACTGAACCAAAACATCAGAGAAAATAGAGGCTCAGTAGCATGATTTCAATATATTTTCCTGAATAAAAAGATTTTTTTTAAAAGCATATGACTTAATCTAAGAATGAAAGCTTCTTAAGCTCAATGTTTAGAATTGGATTGTTTGTGATTAAATTAAAAAACTGGAGTTCATAAAATAAAGGCACAGTGTGGGCAGCAAGAGAAAAGAAAAAGAAATAGGGAAAAATAGATTTTAATATCAAGTATAACATCAGTTGGCTGGTTTTGTTTGTTTTTGTTTCAGTCTATTTAAGGCAAGATTGTCTCTCTGCAACCCTGCAGATAAATCCTAGTGTTTTAGCTATAAGAAAGTTTTAAGAGTTCAGATATACAGATAAGCCAATTAAAAAAAAACCCTTTTCTTACAGTATTCTAAAGGCTTTTGAAGCATTATATAAATCTTTAAAATTCCTATCACCCACATTTTAAGAAATAAATCTACACTTTAATAAGACACTCTTAAGATATAAAACAGTTTTGAAAACAATTACATTCTACGCTAGGGCTTACCCATTCCTTTGCCACAGGGACAGAGTGGACTGTCTGAATCTAGTCAATCTCTGCACTAACATAACACAAATGAGCAGGCGCTCAGACCATTCCGAATTTACCTAAGTACCTTAATTTTATCAGTGGGACTCTCCCATCCACTGAGGAGAGAGTTACACTAACAGAACTGCCCAAATTTAATGGTGAAACTTAAAAACAATATCCCCCTCTTTCTAGAAATGCTTCCTTTGAACACAGAACAGTGACTTCTATTAGCTCCCGCCCATAAAGGAAAACAGAATGGAAGAGAGCCAATGACTCCCCGTATCCTTCCATTCTACGGATGAGACAGAAATATAAATGACAACCTAATAACTATGGATAACCTGACATTTTAATTATGTGTCTTATACGTATTCATGTTATCGGTGCTAATGGCTTCCACTTCTAAATAACAAGAATTCAAATCCCACCATCCCTATTGCTAACTGAAACAAACACGAAAGCTTATAATATAGTAATGCAACCTCTAAGACTGTAACAACATGAGAGATTTCAGGGGAGTTCTCACTCTTTCCTAAGGGACAGAAGAAAATGCAGGAATAAGAAGGGTCAGACTAAGCCTGAAATACAATTTCCCTACGAACAAGGGGCAACAAATGTCCCATTGAGCAGGAGGGGTTAAACATGTGGCACTGGGGGTGTATCAGATTGAGGCAATGGTGTGGGCTGGGTGTTTGCTTCCTATGAGTAGAGGAGCACCCCTAGAAAGGTAGCCGAGAGGTACTTCTTTCTTCATCCTTCTGGGCTGGCAGCAAATGATCAATCACTTCCCGTAGAACTTTTTGTTGAGAAGGAAGATCAGGAGGTTGACATTTACCTTCGCTCTATCAAATAATTTCATGACTGCGACGCCTTCATACTGTAGTTGCAGCAGGTCCTGTTCAAAAAATCATTCTGACAGTTAATCAGGTCTGTGGAACAAGAAAAGGAAGGACACAATGTAGGGAGGGATCCAGAAGGAATGAGGCATGCGCCTTGTGTGCCAGGTATGAACTGGGGTGAGAATCAAGTCCCCAACTATGGAACTGCCTGCCCGCAGCCTAGTTCGTCTAAGTGATGTGTCACCTGGAGAAGGTGATGGCATTTCAATCCGTGACGAAATATACTAACAACTGAAAACAAGATAAGGCCAGTAATGTCTCAACACTATCTACTAGAGTCTTAATTTCTATTTCAAATGACAAAGCTTTTATACCCTGAACGCAAGGGGAAAGCGAGGACTAAATGTTTTTTATGTGTTTACTATGTGTTCCACAACGTAGAAGCACGTTAGACAGTGTCTTTTCAAGTCCTGTCAAAAATCCTATCAGGTATGATTATCTCAAATTTAAAGATGAGGCTTCTGAGGCTCAGAGATGTTAAATGACCTGCCCGACAGTACAGAGCTGGATGTGGTGAATCTGGATCTGACTGCAAAGCCCCTGCTTTCCCCACTACCCTCCACTGTCCAGAACAAATTGAGGAAATCTGAGTGGTCGCACCCCTAAACTTTGGAAGAGTGGTGATGACAAAGCAAGAGTCAAAAGGCTTGAAGGGATCCCGAAAGTTCAACCAATTCATCTTTTGGAAAAATCTTAGCAGCTCTATGAGGACGAGGACCCTGGTGCATCACCTGCACCTAACATAATACCTTGCACCTGGCAGTCATTCTGCACTTAATGAATTTGTGCATGGAAGAATACACTACCTGAGGCAGACTGGGCGGCCTACATGAACTTGGTGAAACTGAGGGAATAATAGGATCTTTTCTGTGTAAGGACTTGAGTTAGCTATGTGCATCACAAAATCATTTCACATCTGTACAGTTAACGTGTTTTGAGTGTCTACTGGTCACTAAGAAGGAAACAAAGAAATACTACCTGTCCTTAAGGAGTCTGCAGTTTGGAAGTTAAGAGGAAAATAAGTCAATGCCTGTGGTGAACAGGGGTTGTCTCTACAGGTTATGGAAGTGAAGGAGAAAAAAACTGTGGCTTTGCTGGTGGGGCAAGCTTTAGGGGTTGTAACAACGTGAAAGTCCTCAATAAATGATGGAAGAATAAGGGGTTGGGAGGGAGAGCCCCCATTTAAGGGAGATCAATGTGTGCAAGAGCCCAAATGCACGTTCAGAGAAAGGCCCCTGCCCAGCTTCACGGAGTGCAGCCCTGTGTGGGTACCAACGATGAAGCACTGTGTTCATAAAACTAACAGAGGCTGGACATTACCTAGGAATCCTTCTGATGCCCTGACATTTTTCAATGCAATAAAGAGAGAGATTTCAAAATAAAAATTAGGGACAGTTATGTTACAAAATGATTCACTGCAGAATTCTTTTTGAATTTAAAATGGGATTCGGACGAATTCCCTGGTGGTCCAGTGTTTAAGACTCCGTGCTTTAACTGCCAAGGGCCTGGGTTCGATCCCTGGTTGGGGAACTAAGATCCCACAAGCCATGTGGCATGGCAAGAAAAAAAATATCATATTGCATAATAGTTTCAGATTGGAAATCCAGGCCCATCATTTCCTTTTTCATTCTGATGTAGCTCACGCTGTTGTTTGTTATTTGGTCTGTGATCCCTATTTATTAAGTCAGATTCCAGTAAAAAGTTGTTTTCTCTTAAAAAAAAAAATCCTCAAAAAATATATAAATAAATAAAATGGGATTCAGTTTTACAAAGATCCAATTTACACACATCTTGTCAGAAGTACACCTTTAAGCCCCTATATCAAACCAAAATGAGAGGGGAAAAAAATATCTAAGATTTCAGGCTACTGAGAAGGTTTATAATTTTGTACTGTCAAGATATGTACCTAAGCATTTTGTTCAAGCCCGAGGTATAAGCTCAATTTAGTGGCAACCTTAAGTGTAAGCTTCAGATATGCTTTCTGAAGATTTACACATCTGCAAAAGCTCTCCAGCCTGTACCGCTCAAATCAGACACACAAAACTCCTCAGCTCACTCACTGCTGACTGTGGGCAGCTTTCCCCACATGGGTCTCCTTTTCAGCCATTCTCCTGACAAGAACACAACTACCTCACACCCAAAGCTTTCGGCTTTACCTGGTGCAAACCCACCTGATAATGTAACATAAACGTCTCCATCTGAACTCCCATGAATTTGGCTTTCACTTCAAAGTCTCCAACTTCTTCTGTTGGACTGATTTCAAAGATAACATTTTTAAACCTGTTGAAACACAACATCGTAAGGGTATGATTTCCGTGTTCTCATGTAAAAATATTCTGTGAAATGCAGAAAGGAGATGAATAAAGTCTTCAAGAGTGAAAAGGCATACAAAATAAAGGTGCAAAGTACTTCTGCAGGTGAAGCAGTGTGCGATTGCTACTCTAAGTACCATCTGCTTTGGGATCTGGAGAGAAGGGTGGCAGCCTCTCCTGGCAGCATTTGCTTTCCACTGGAAGAGGAACCACTGAGGAAGGCCACAAATGGCCTCTGAAGGGATGATGTCAGGAATCCTGTTGGCCTTCCATGTGGCCACTGCTGAAACCTAATGATAAAAGGAGAATCAAGAGGAAATTGGGGGCTTCCCTGGTGGTGCAGTGGTTAAGAATCCACTTGCAGGGGACATGGGTTCGAGCCCTGGTCTGGGAAGATCCCACATGTCGTGGAGCAACTAAGCCCGTGCACCACAACTACTGAGCCTGTGTGCCACAACTACTGAAGCCCGCTCACCTAGAGCCCGTGCTCCGCAACAAGAGAAGCCACTGCAATGAGAAGACCGTGCACCGCAATGAAAAGGAGCCCTGCTTGCCACAACTAGAGAAAGCCCACGCGCACAGCAACAAAGACCCGATGCAGCCAAAAAAAAAAAAGTAAATAAATGAGAGAACTAATTATGTTCTGCAAGTAAAATGTTTAAAAAAATAAAGAGGACATTGGGCTAGAAGGAGGAGGAAAAGATGCATGTTTGAATCCATGCATGTCTGAGGACTGGAAGAGGTAAGTAAACAAAAGGCGGGGAGGGGGGGTGGAGTGGGGATGGTCAGAATGAAAAGAACCAAGAGAGGAGGTTTTCTGAAAGGAGTAGGTGCTACAGATATAAACATACTGAGTACCATCAAATATAAACTACTATTACTGAAAATATTTAGGGTATCACTCACTCTGGACACCTTACATGCCCAGAAGTTTTAATACACCAGAAGGTGGGAGTATGCTGTTCCCCAGGTGATCAAAGTGTGTCACCCCAGATTTCCAGAATTCAACTACAGAGCAAACTGATCTATTGTGAACAGCGCTGAGAACCATGAAGGATGCAAGAGGGCCACTAAGAAGCTAAACGAGAGGATACAAAATCCATGTACTAAAACACATGCATTTTACTCAATAGGAGACCCTTTATAAAGATGTTTATTTTATGTGATAAATAATTTTATTTTAACTGGTTTGGTTTGTCACCTGTTTCCTAAGCCCATGGTAGCAAATTAAAAAGAAGAGTCAAATAACAGGAGGCACTTGAACAGTAGTGGCAAATAATGACAAAAAAGAAGGGAGGAGATAATAAATTATAAAACAGATTTGAAAAATGGCATAAAGTGGTCAACTAAAAAAAAAAACCTCAAAAGATCAAGGTCCCCAATTGAAAAAATGATCAGAGAAAACATAGATAATAAGCCCTGTTTAAACACGCACACACAGGGACTTCCCTGGTAGTTCAGTGGTAAAGAATCTACCTTCCAATGCAGCGGATTCGATCCTTGGTCGGGGAACTAAGATCCCACATGCTGCAGGGCAACCAAGCCCGCGTGCCGCAAACTACAGAGCCCATGCGCTCTAGAGCCCCTGCGCCACAACTAGGGAAAGAAAACCCGCATGCCACTGCTAGAGAGAAGCCCCCACGCTGCAACTAGAGAGAAGCCCTCGCACCACAACGAAGAGCCCACACGCAGCAACGCAAGATCCCGTGTGCCACAACTAAGACCCAACACAGCCAAAAATAAATAAATATTAAAAAACAAATAAACACACACTAAAAAACTCAACCAGAATTCTAAAAAGTGCAAAATTTTAATATGCTACCTTTTAATCTATTAATTCAAAAATATCAAAAACTGTTTTATTACTCAATGATGGCAAAGAAGTAGTGAGGTAAGTAAGCACTTTCATACACATTTTAGACACTGCTAGAAAAAATATATATGAATTAAAAAATTTTTTCAACTGCTATGGAAAACAGTATGGCAGTTCCTAAAAAAATTAAAAATAGAATTATCATATGATCCAGCAATCCCACTTCTGGGCATACATCAGAAAGAACTGAAAGCAGGGTCTCAAAGAGGTATTTACACTTCCATGTTCATTGTAACATTATTCATAATAGCAGAAAGTGGAAGGAACCCAAATGTCCATCAATGGATGAATGAATAAGCAAAATGTAGTACATGTACACAGTGGAAAACTATTCAGCCTTGAAAAGGAAGGAAATCTGTCACAGGTTACAACATGCATGAACCCTGAGGACATCATGCTAAGTGAAGGAAGCCAGACACAAAAAGACAAGTATTGTATGATCCCACTTATATGAAGCACCTAGGGAGTCAAATTCATAGAAACAGAGAGGAGAATGCTGGTTGCCCGGGGCTGGGGGGGAAGGGGAAATGGGGAGTTGTTATTTAATGGGTATAGTTTCAGTTTTATAAGATGAAAAGGTTCTGGATTGCACAACAATGTGAATATGCTTAACACTACTGAACTGTACAATTAAAAAATAGTTAAGATGGTAAATTTTATGTTTTGTGTTTTTTACAATAAAAAAATATTTTTATACTCTGACCAAAAATTACATTTTTAGGCATCTATGATACAAAAAAAAATTAATAATCTGAGGTAGAATCAAAGATGTACATATAAAGGTGTTATCACATGTGTAATAATGTAAAAAGTAAAATCAACTTAAAATGTTCTACAACAGGTAAATGGCTAAATTAAAACTACAATATGGAATATTATGTGGTCATTAAAAAGGATACTTTCAAACTATGTGAAAAATGCTCACAATGTTATGAGGAAAAAGCTGGATACATGACTATAAACAGTATCATCCAAATTTATGTTAAAAAAAAGTAGGAAGGTAAGTAAGTAATCATAGATAATCTTTATGTGAATAGAGGCACAGAAGAAAATATACTAAAATGATTTCAGTGGCTATCTTTGGCTTGTTGGATTATAGGTGCTTTTTCTTTTTCTTTATGCTTTACCACATTTTCAAAGTTCAACAGTGAATACATATTATTTTAGAATCAGAAAAATATAAAAGTTTTTTGAAGCAAAATTAAAAAAAAAATTTAAACAGACACAGTAACAGAAAGCTCAGCTGCCTGAGATCACAGGGTTGACTGAGCAGGTACTCAATAAAATGCTTGTTAATGGCAGCTGGGCCAGGACCTGAGGGAGGATGGTCAGGTCAGGTCAGGTCCGTGAACCACATGTAAAGCAAGCTGGTGCTTCCCAGAAAAGAAGATGAGGGTAAGCCCCTGGTTCATGCCTCAAGTGGAATAAAGTACACTCCTCTTCTTGTTATTCTTTATTTATCCTTGGTTTGGGCACAGGAAAAAAAAAAAATGGAAGGAATGGCTTCCTGCTTTAAAGAGGAAAAGTAGGATGTCCTGAGACAAATGTTCCACAAACAAGGAAAAGAAATACCTCTCTTCTATGACAGGCAAATTAACTCTGAGTATTAGGCCAAATTCTGTACATAATTAATTAATTACTTATTTTAATTAATCAACTATAAACACATATAAAATATAAAAATGATTATCCAGATAAGAGAAATAAAGTCAGTAAGATAAAGATATGACAAATAAAAAAATCAACATATAAAACAAAGTTAAAAAGCAAATACTCACTGATTCACTTGCAGGTCCTCAATTTCCAGAAGAACTCCTTTTTCATGTAGTCTTGCTGCTGTGTATTTTAGAGAAATCTTTTTGCTTTTCTTTCCTTTCATTTCCCTAGGCTTTTTGGAGACCCTGTAAAAATCACATTATGTCATTTTCTATAGGTAACTATCTACTATGAATCTTTGTTGGTAACTCAAGGATATGAGGTCAGAAAACAAACTTCCCATACACAAGCGTAAGTAACAAACCAATTCTAAAATGGCAAATAAATGCTAGGATTCGCCTAAGCAATCTCTCTGCAAAACAGGGAAACATTACTAAACTGCTTTTGCCTTTGATTTAAACTATACATTTGAGAACACACGATGAATTTGACAGTGTCTGAATCCTTCTGTGTCCCTCTCAGAACCTAAGCACCTAAAGTAAGTGTGAGGGCTTCTAATGCCAGCCTGAGGGAACTGTACTGAACCCCAAGGGAGTCACTCTAAGTCCCTTGGCTGTGCAGAGAAAAAATAAAAATATTTTAGAATACGAAATTTTTAAAAGCATTTAAGCCAGCATAGCAATTACAGAGGAATGGGAGCAAGGAAAAAGAAACAGATGTCAGAAGGCTGTTGGGATAATCAAGGCGAGAAATGGTAAGAAGAGTAAGCAAAGGAAGAATACAGATGAATGAGAATGGTATCTGGGACTCTCAAGGGAAGGGTCTCAAGAACTGGGGCAGAAAAGCTGGTAGTTGTGTAAAAGGTAATAAATCCCTATGGCTGGCAACTGAAATATCTATCAAAATCACAACTGCACAAAAATCTTAATCCAGCAATTACATTTCTAGAAATCTGTCTTCAAAAACATGCCTACAGGGGCTTCCCTGGTGGCGCAGTGGTTGAGAGTCCGCCTGCCGATGCAGGGGACACGGGTTCGTGCCCCGGTCCGGGAGGATCCCACATGCCGCAGAGCGGCTGGGTCCGTGGGCCATGGCCGCTGGGCCTGCGCGTCCGGAGCCTGTGCTCCGCAACGGGAGAGGCCACAACAGTGAGAGGCCCGCGTACTGAAAAAAAAAAAAAAAAAAAAAGGGAACCAGGGATGCTTGGAGAAATAGCTAATTCCAAGCCCAGGGAGGGAAAAGTACAAATTGAACCAGAAACATCTTGTGCCACAAAGTCAAGAAGTGCTCAAAGAATGATGGGGACATTTCAAAAGGACACAGGCACCAACTCTGCAAGATGGGTTAGGTGGACCTGATTTTCACCACTTCACAACAGCCCTGCCTCACTCCATGAAGCCTTCAGGGAGGGAGAGGAAAAGCACAGACACAAGAGCAAGCAAGCTATAGAGAGGGGAAGCTGATGTGGCAAAATGTTAAGTACAAGTGAATCTAGGTGAAAGGTATATGGGTGTTTATTGTTCTATTCACTGAAATTTTCTGGGGTTTCAAAATTCTCAAAATGAAAAGTGTGGAGTAAATAATAAACTAACCCTTCTAATACGCAGAACCTGTGCTTAATCACGTCACCTCTCTGGATTTTCAATTTCCCTCCCTAAAAAATGGGCAGGCTGAATGGTTTGTGGCCAGCAACAAGGAGGCTGCAACAGATCTTCCTTGGTAGCTGAAAAAAAAATCATGGTCTGGGAGCCTGTGTCCAGGAGGTGTAGACGCCAGGGAATCTAATTGTTTATGATGTTCCTTAAGTGATTTTTGAGGCACAACCTGGTTTGGGGGCCACTACATGATCCCTTTCCTAGATTCTTTAATTTCTAGAGCCAAGAAGGTATTTTGGAACACAGGATGCTTAGAAATAGGCATCCTTGAAATCCTCCACACATTATTTATTTACACCATACCATAACAAATGGGACTAGGAAATTACACAAACAATTAGAAGAAAAATAAAGGACTATTGCAATAAATAGATCCAGTGTGTTGTAAATAAAATTTTCCTATGTCACTTCAGTTGCCTCTACTTCTTTTTCCCCTGACATTGACTCTTCAAAATAAAATACTCACTTGCCCTTGCTGGCTAAGTTATCCAAGCAGGTTTTGATGTAGCTTTTATAGTAGTCCACCTGCTCTCCATAAAAGGTGGCCTTAGAGTTCAGAGCAGCGTACGTCTGCTGCAGTTTCACCAGTTCAGCCTTTCTCCTCTGTCGGTATCTCCGCTGATTCCGAATATCCTGAGACATAATTATTAAAATTACAAAAATAATATCATGTGCTTCTTGAATCATTAACACTAGAACCCAGCAGCGCTTAACTTTGCCTTGCTTGACCACACATTTTTAATAGACAGCAATTCTTTTTTTCTTACTCACCTCGAAATTTTTTAAAGATTTTTGCCCATATATCTGGAGAAAACCATAATTCAAAAAGACACGTGCACCCCAATGTTCACTGCAGCACTGTCTACAATAGACAGGACATGGAAGCAACCCAGATGTCCATCAACAGAGGAATGGATAAAAAAGATGTGGCACATATATACAATGGAACACCACTCACCCATAAAAAAGAACGAAATAATGCCACCTGCAGCAACATGGATGGACTTAGAGACCATCATACTAAGTGAAGTAAGTCAGACACAGAAAAGCAAACATCATATGATATTGCTTATATGTGGAATCTAAAAATGTTGGCAATTTTATGTTCAAAAATTAACAAAGAAATTCAGATCTCATCAATTTTTTCCCCATTTCTATTTCATGAGGCAGGGAAATGTGTTACTTTTACAGACCTCCACATTCTCATAATTGACTTGCAAAGCTGGTTTAAACCTCTTAAATATGTTGTCAGGAGAGGGAGAAAAAGATAACTTTAATATAACAATTACCAAGCTTGCAGTTGTGCATGGTGTGATTTTAGGGCGACAGCAGAGAATGCCTAAACTTCTCAGCCTGCGCCAGAGCCCCTTACTTGAGAAGATTCACACAAATCAAGATTTGATGATCAACTTGATGTTAATTTATATTTCACAGTAATCATTAAAAAGATCTGGAGGAATTCTTTAAGGCCAAAGACAAACTGAGACATAGGAAGCTCTAATTAAGGTTTTCTCCCTACTAATTTAATTTAGGCCATGGAATAAGCCATCAAAGGGCAGGCTAGGACCTCATGTTGGAAGAGTCAGAAACGATTCCCCAGAAGAGAGGACTCTAATCTCCTCTCCTGAAGGTACATTGAACTGAAGGTACGTTGTCACCAGAACAGCTACTGTCTCCTCACAAGCCTCTGAGACAGCTTTAAACATGGCCAGGCCGTCACTGTCCCCCAAATGCCTTACCCTGGCAATGTCGTTGATCAGTTCCTGGTATCTGTTCTTTGGGTCCACGGTGCCAAGCTCTGCTAGCTTCTTCAAGCCTGACTGGATCTTCTCCTTCTTCTCCTGAAGAGTGAGGTTGCTGTCTTCCTTTGCAGATTTTGACTTTTTCATCTTGTCAGGAGTTTTGGCGTCACGGATAGCACGTCTCTGCATGGCCCTCTGGTGTTCTGCTTCCTACAGTAAGAAAAAGAAGTTCGTGGCAAGGTCTCCACACTGAACCACACTTGAATTTATAAAGCTCTCAAACTCTATTCTGGGGGACTTCCCTGGTGGCGCAGTGGTTAAGACGCCACACTCCCAATGCAGGGGGCCTGGGTTCGATCCCTGGTCAGGGAACTAGACCCCATGTGCATGCCGCAACTAGGAGTTCACATGCCACAACTGTCTGACTCCAGTTTATGCATGCAGCAAAGGAGCCTGCATGCCACAACTAAGGAGCCCGCCTGCCACAACTAAGACCCGACGCAAGCAAGCAAATAAGTATTTAAAACAAACAAACAAACAACTCTATTCCGGAAATAGAGGGGAACAAACTTACCCCCACCCCCGACAACTGACAAAGAAACTGCATGAAGCAGAGACAGCTCTCTTTTCATCTAGAAGAGAAACATCTATGAAGTCAGATGTTGGCTTCTTAGGGCTTCTTTCCTGGACAGGAGATTGGACTCCACTGGGTACAAAATCCCTCGTTTTTTCCCTATCACACTGGGGACATGGAAATCATTTAATTTTATTTGAAATCCGGCTTGATGAACGTTATAACCACACCAATGCAACACCAGTGGTCAGTAAATTCTTGCTAATCCTTTTTGCTACCTCGTCCCAGCTGAATCACGCTCAAGCCGTCCCTCTTTCAAACATGCTGCAAACGCCAGTAAAGAGACCCTTCTCATATCTGCTCTGTCTCCTAGTCACCAACCAACGTTTGTCTGTTATGTTCCCACCCAACAAACGATCCACACTTGCTGTTGCAGTCTTTCAGCACTTTCCTCGCAGTCTGGCTTCTCTCACCAATTCTCGTTACCATTCCGCCCATCCCCAATCCAGTGCCTTTTCTTAGTTGTTGCCTTGATCATCTTCTCTGCACTTTTTCCTTGCCCTAAGCATGCGCTGGTACCTCCAAGTGGCCCATGGTCATTTCTTTGTAAGTGTTCTCCCTCAAAACTTCAATGATCACCTCTATGCTGATAGATCCCAGCATATGGTTAAGGCTCTGGTACCACATTTTGAACTGTTTTGTACTGGGGATGTTTACATTTGTAAAGGTTTGTAGTTCAGACTTGTAATATTTCCCAAACTGGAGCAATTCCTTTCCCAATATTCCCTTTTCTTCTAATGTCAAAATTACTCTTCATCAGATAATGCAAAGAGCATAAACTGGAGTCAGACAGAACCCGATTCAGGTTTGGTTCTGCCACTACAAGTGAATGATCTTGGGCGAGTTATTTAACCTCTAGGGGTCTTGGTTTTGTCATCTGTGAAAGGAGGATGAAAAGACTCACCTCATAGGGATAGTGCAAGGATTACAGGAAAGAACATAGGTGAAAGCACCAAACTAATAGCAGATTCTCAGTAAAGACCAGTTCCTTCTTCCCTACTTCAAATTTCCTTCCAAGTTAAACCAGTTGCAATTATTGGTTATGCCTCTTTTCCTGCCCATCACACACAACTAATGAGTAATTAGCCACAGCATCTAAAAGCTGACAATTCATTTAAAACTGGTTTTCAAATAGTCCTCCCTGCAGCTTTAAGGGTTTCCCAGGGATGCCACGAGTCCTGGAGGGTGGGCTTCCAAGGGCCCATCCCTGGGGCTGCCAGAGTAGCTCCAATTTTACCTCTTTTATATGTTGGGCTTCCAAATACATTGTTACTTAATGAAAAGGATTCCCATGCTCAAAAAATTGAAAACGAATGACTTGACTTAATTTTCCCATTTTATAAACATGAAACAGAAGCCTTAAATGTGACCCATCCGTCCCTCCCCACTGCCGTGCCACCCCTCACCCAATTGGACCTGGAACCCTGTCACACACACAGATGACTCAACTACCATCTGCTCTGACAGCACTGCAAAATTAATCAATGTCAAATGGTCCCAAAGGTTACAAAGGCCCTTTACTCCTATCTCTCTGGTGCAAAATTCCTAAGTTTTGGGTTCTACATAATTTGTCCTCACGTTTAATTTCTCACTACTCACCCTCACCCACACCTTCATTCTAGATATGTAGGTCTGGTCACATCATGCTCTGCCCTCCCTTGTGCCTCTGTTCACGGGGACTCCCCGGTCTAGAACGTCCCTCTTGTCATACATGCATGTTCTTTGTAAGCTTGGTTCAAGTCCCATACCTCCCTGATGCTTTGCTCCTCACTGGACTCTTGCTTTAATTTCTAGCATTTTTAGGGCCAAAACCATAGTGAATTTTCAGTGGTTTTCTAACTGTTTCAGGGGCATATGTCACACGTCTCCAACTAAGTTCACAGAACTTAGGAGCCACATTCTATTCTTTTCTCCTATCTACCAAAGCACTTAACAAAATTCTAACTATATAGTATTCAATAAATTACTGGGCAGACTCACTGATTCTGCCTCAGGTTAAATTAAAGCACACACACAGACTGCATGTAAGTGCCAGTGAGCTCTGTGCCCTAGAAACAACCACCTCTGGATTTAGGAACCAACAACTTTCTCAATAAGCCCTAAATGCCACCACATCCAGGCCCACCTTCCAGTGACCACCTCTCGCCACCTAGGTCCCACCTCCTCAGCCTTGTCACGTGCCTATCACAGGAGCACCTATGCATCTTACTGTGGTACCTGGTAAACCCCCAAACTTTACCTGTTCACTGGTGGCTGGTGTTTCTAGGATTTCAGTCAAGGTCTCTCCCGGCTGGAACCGGATGACATCCACAATCAAACGTTTTGTGCTGAAAGGAGGTGTGCGAAGCATTTAAACATTAGCAGGTGTCCTACTTCCTTCGAATGGACCTCAACAGGAGCAGAGCAAACACTACCTCACAGAGTCCCACTGGGCAGCCCTAATGCAAGGTACGCAAAGTCCCAGGCTTACTTACACAGTTATGACAGAGTGAGTACCAAGGTTAGGATTTCCAAGCTACAAATTCATTTCAGCATCTTATTAGCAAATAAGGCAAGTAAGCCCTGCGTCAAGTATAATACATGAGGTGACTGGAAATGTATGAGGCTTAAATGGCTGAGATGATCATTTTAGGGATGAACAAGAGGACTCATTCACCAAGACCAAGGGACAGAAGGGATCACTGGGTTACACTTACTCCGTTCCTCCTCCTTCCAATACTCACTTCAGTAAGATGGTCCGAGCGTCCATTTCTGCATTCTCATCTCCAGGCACATCAAACTTGTTGGTCAGTGTGAGGGACACTTCTGTCTTAGCGAGTGCCTCCTTATTTGGGTCATTTAAATTGCCAGAGCCTTCTCCTAAAGTTTTGGGACGGTAGAAAGAATCAATACCATAAACAGAGGAGACATTGGAGAGCAGATAATAATTCAAGTAAAAGATAATGCAAGTTTAAGAAGGTAGTTGAATAAGCCTATATGTACACTGTGGTGAGGACACCTTTTACTGAGAAATAAAACATCATGCCAAATGGTAAAGGCAAAGGATCCATAATAAAATAACTTAACAAATGTTTGAGAAATCATTTCAACACTGTAACATTTCTCTCTCAAAATACTCTGTTCAGGGACTTCCCTGGTGGCACAGTGGCTGACATTCCACGCTCCCAATGCAGGGGGCCCAGGTTTGATCCCTGGTCGGGGAACTAGATCCCACATGCACGCTGCAACTGAGAGTTCGCATGCCACAACTGAGGAGCCCGCCTGCCACAACTGAGCCCGCCTGCCGCAACTGAGGAGCCTGCCTGCCACAACTAAGACCCAGTGCAACCAAATAAATATCAAAAAAAATACTCTGTTCATTTCCTTTATAGGACTTATAAATTTCTAGTTACATGATTATATGTATCTATGCATTTAAAATGATCTCTTCCACTGGACTTCAGCTCCTAACAGATAGGGATCACATCTGTTTTCTTCTCTGATGTGTATTCAGAGCTTGAACAGTGTAGAAACAGAGAAGGTGATAATTACAGCACTCCTGCCAATCTCCTCTCTCAGCTTCTGGGCAGTTAAGTCAGAACTTTACCTATTAGGGACTCGATGGTGGGCACATCGCCAAGGTCATCCAGCAGCTCATGGATTGGATCATTGTGCTCCGGGGCAATGGCATCCTGGTGATCTAACAGGAGCTGCATCCAACATCCAGGGATCAATTCCATTTACACACTCAACCCACTAGCCCCCGTCCCCATCCACAATGCCTAACAGCACAAAAGAGGTTAGATAACAAAACTCCCATATTCAAAGAACTGAAAAACCAATCCTCAACAAACTAACCCAAATAAACAATATGATATATAAAGCAACACATTGGCCCGTGATGAATGACATATGTTACAACATATGAAGAGGAAATACTGGTACTCTCTCAACCTTACAGATATAAAGGATTTAAACGTACCCTATATAAGAAAGAACAAGGAAACTCACAGACTTCAATATCCAAGTCATCAATATTCCCTACAACCAGTTCAAATGACTCACATTCATACTTTTACTTAAAGTTTCCAGTATATAATATCTTTTAATTCAGAAAAAAAGTGCATCAGATCAACATTATCATTATTTTAGGGGTATTCGGCAAAGCCTTAATAAGCTATTACCCCAGGTGACTTCATCAGAAAAGACAATCCCTGAAATTTCATTTTATTTCCTTATTTCCTGTTCTATATGCCCCCAAGGGGGGATGAATTATAAAAAATTGGGGAGGGGGGAAGAAGTACCCAAGGGAAAAATCACTCAAAGGTGACACAGAGGAAAAAGCTGGTATTCTAGATCATGTTAGAAAAGTAAGACAGAGGGCCAGGGTAAAAAAAAGGACCAATAAAAACAGTATTTTATCAAGTCACTATATCAGGGGTCACAATGGAGATTCTGAAGCCCAGCCATGGGGATTTTGATTCAGCTGGTCTGTGGTGGGGTTCAGGAAACTTCATTTTTTAATAACCAGCCCAGATGATTCTGATGCAGGTGGCCTGGTGATCACTTCAAGAAAGTTAAGGATAATAAGCAAAGAAGATAAACAACAAGGCAGATGTGATGTCAGTAAGATCAAACTGAGATCTCTGGCTTCCAGAGATAGCAGGCAGCAGCCGGAGAAGGCAATTAAGACAGAGCAATGAAATTAAATCATTAAAGAAAAATACTTACAGTGTGGGTGTTGATGATTTCACCAATGGAAATGTAGATCACAGGTTTGGTGAGGGTCACTAAATCAGAGTACTCATCCACATTAAATTTATCCTGAAGCTTTGGGACATCACAAGCAGTTTGGAAAAACCGTCTGAAAATAAACACAGGAGCCAGGCCCCAACAAGTGACACATGTGTGAGAAGTTGATGAAGGACATCCCACAAACCTCTGGGGCAGTGAGTTCAAAAGAAGCCAGTCAAGACAGTTAATTCTAGAGAAACTGCTGCATGTTCGTTGTGCTTGACAGCCTTGGGACGTTGGTTCTCTTTCCACTTCGTTTTAGTTCTACCCACAAGAACTGCTCAACCATAATTTAAAACAGTTCTCAAACACCTGCGTTGTTAGCAGAACCAACTTTCTAAGACAACGTCCCGAACTCGAACTCTCAACTGAATGTTTAATTTACAAATATTAAAAGCACTCTGCAATTCTTCTCTGGTTACAAAGTAACACGTGCCTAACGTAGACCATTGTTTCTACGTGAAGTACAGTCTATTTCATAGGAATACATTTTAATAGCTCAAACATCCTCTTCATCATCCCCTGGAGCTCTGAGCACATGAGATGTATACAACACTGCAGTCCAGGGAATGCTGGGTGTGGTATTTAATCTTGTCTTTACCTTCAGAGTTAGAAACACGCCCACAGAATCTTTCAAGTACCTTGTCCCTTTCCCCTTACCTGAATTTCTGGTAGGACTGGGAAAGATATTCGTTAATGATGCTTAAGTGAGCATTATCTCCCAGAAACATCTTATTGGAAGCTGCATGCTGAAGCATCTTTGCAATGGAGCCAAGATTTCGGCGTTGGTCTGTGGTAAGCTGGCCTCCTGCTGACAGGTCGATGATGTCAAAGGCATCAGGAGCAACAATGGCTGGATTCATGTATCGATAGTAAAGCAAGTTACCAATAATCTGGGAACAGAGGAAAAAGAAATGGGTGTTAAAAACCATTCCACCAAGTAAGCCATAAATGACTTTGCTAGCAAAGAAAATGTGGTCCTGTGAGAAAAAAATTAAACACTACACACACACACACACACACACACACAATTTCCCTCAAGGCCTGAAACTAAAATGACCAAACAGCCCTTGGCTGGATGCAGAAAAAAAGAAAATGAGAACAGAACTGAAAATCACGACAATGAAAGAGCAGATTCAGAAGGTAAAAATGATAGACTTAAAGTCTGTTACTGAGCATTTTAGGGCATCCTTTGTTCACATACCATGGCAGCAAATAAGGCTGCTGTCAACCACATGCACTTTTCATTTTCAGGCAGATGGGCTTTCATTTTAAGAAGCTAATGAACATAGCTAAAATAAATCCTTGAACACGACCTAATTAGCAGAGCATAACCTGTCCAACCCCCATCATCCTCATGCTGAAGACTTCAAAGGTGCACAAGTTCATGCCTCTGAAATTAAAGTCACTCAACACACATCTCTTCCACAGAAGAATTCAAGGACAGTCACAGCATTTCCCCTAGAGTTTCATTCAGAAAAAAATAAAATTAATTCACCTGAACAGAAAGTCTAGAATCGAGGCCTCACTGTAGGAAAGCACAGAACTAGGAGAGAAGAAAAAAGCGTTCAGATTAAAAAAAAAGAAGAAGAAGAAGGAAAAAAAAAAGGAGGGAGCATAGCTGAGTAAGAAAGAATTATCAGCAACAGCCTTAGTGGAAACAACTGTGCTTGCTACCATTCACCTGGCCACCAGCAGAGGGAGCAATTCTTCAGCGAAAAGATAGGACTCAAAGAAATGTATCTCAAGACAGGAAAATCCATCTTCTCTACTTGTTTGAGGTCTGTGTGCCATTCAAACAACACAGGAACTATATAGGAACTAAAAGAGGTATGATTTACTATTTACAAACACTTTCAAAATCTCACAATCAACGGCAAGCTACTGACAAAATCTAGGTTAAGGTCCTTAACGAAAGTCTAAGGTCAGGCCTAGTCTTAGAACTTTTTCTTCAAAGGGCTATTATTGGTAGGGCAAGAATGTGCCAGCTTTCAGTCTTACCTTCAGCAGCTCATCTTCACCAGCATCAGGGAACTTCTCATGTAATGAGTCCTTCAGCACTTTGGCAATGAAGCGCATCCCGTAACTGTGGGGTGGACAAAACGTAGTGAGAAGGGCCAGGGAGCAGAAGGCCACTAATTCTGGGCTCAACAGGGGGTCACAGCTGACAGAACTCACGGGATTTTGTCCACAGAGCTGATGATGGCTGACAGGAACTTGTCCGTCACGGCCCGCATGTTCCTGATGGAGTTGTCTAACCGTGTCCTGACTTCTTCATGAGCCAGAGCCTGCTCTGGGGTCACATCATAGGGTAGTTTGCTGGGAAAGCAGAAATTATCCCCATGTATGTTAGACCAACAGCCAGGAACAGCCTGAGGCGAGACTGTGTCTTTCATAAACAGAAAGACCCAGAGAGAGTAGATAATTTTGTTGTGCTCGTAGAGCTGGTAAATGGTGGGGCCGGAATTGGGGCTCAGGTTTTCAACTGTGAATTGGGTGCCTTGAACTATGTGCCAGGCACTTGGGATAAAAGGTATTGGAGACATGAAAGCTTCTCGAGTCTCTCACAGTCTGGTGGAAGAGACACACAAATAAGTATCTGTAAACACACTGCACTACAAAGAAGAAGCTGACCAGAAGTGCTACAGTGCCGCAGAGAAGAGGCTTCAATTCAGACTGGAGGAATCAAGGAAGACTTCCATAAGGAAGGGACATATGAACTCAGGAAAAAGGGAGAAGAAAGGTCTTCTGGGAAGGAAGATCAAATGCAAAGAAAGGGAAGAGGAAGGAGAAATGAGGGTGGAAGAGTAAACAGGGGCCAGATCATGGAGGGCCCTGTATATGATGCTAAGAAGTCTGGACTTTCCTAGAAGCCACAGAGAGCTATTAAGAGACAGATCTGAATTTTGAGGAGGATTGCTCTGATCCACATGAGAAATGAACTAAAGATGGACAGTCACAGATGAAAGAGCTAGAAGACTAGTGCTACAGCCTGATCAAGAAATGATGAGAGCATGGGACTTCCCTGGTGGTCAGGTGGTTAGGACTCTGTGCTTACACTGCAGGGGGCGTGGGTTCGATCCCTGGTTGGGGAACTAGGATCTTGCATGCCACGTGGCATGGCCCCCCCCCCAAAATATGATGAGGACATGAACAAGGATGCAAGCAGTGGGGACCAAGGAGACAGATCTGAGAGATATTAAAGAGACACAATCAATGGGACATGGTGACCCTTTAGGTACTGGTGAGGGAGCTGACAGTTACATATAGGAACTGAAGCCAGAGGAGCTGACGAGATCATTCAGGAGAAGGCCCTGAGTCAGAAGGAACTGACAAGAGAATAGTAGATGTGCTAGAACACTGGGCCTAGGCTTAATCAGGAAGGAAACAAGGACAGGAGGGAGCTGAAAGACAAAAATGAATTGCAGGGGTCCCAGTGTGGTACTTTCAATGAGGTCAAAAAGCAGTAATGATTATCTTGGTGGCCTAAATCCAATCACAAGCGTCCTAATAAGAGAGAGGCGGAGGGAGATTTGGTGCACACAGAAGAGGAGGCAATGTGGCGACGGAGGAGGGCAGGCAGAGACTGGAGTGATACAGCCACAAGGCCAGGAATGCCAACAGCCACCAGAAGCTGAAGAGGCAGGGAATGGATTTTCCACTAGAGCCTCTGGAGGGAACACAGCCCTGCTGACACCCTGATTTCACCCCTTTAATACCAATTTCGGATTTCTGGCCTCCAAAACTGTGAGAAAATAAATTTCTGTTGTTTTAAGCCATCAAGTTTGTGGTAATTCATCCCAGGAGCAATAGGAAACTAATACCAGCAAATAAGGACACAACTCCATTCGTCATATGGTGGCTGAATTACAAACACTGGTAGACTATGAACACAAAGATTCAGCAAAAATTAACAAAAGCATTCTGTCTCAAACAATTGGCTGTATTGAATTTATACGGGCATTTATATTTTGTAAGTTATGTACTTTACATCTTTTATATCAGTAAAATATAACTGTATACGTATACGACATTTTAAAAAAGGTAGCAATGAACAAAGAGAATGAAAGTGTTAAACTAAATGGGTGTAGTCAGAGAACAGAATATTAAATTTCAAAGATTTTAGAGGTGAACACTGCCAAGAGGGACAACGTCCCAGTTTGCTATGAGTTTCGTGGCTGAAGCTCAAGGATCCGTGATGCTTACATGCTGCACGGGCTCCCACCACATACCACTACACCTCCCAGTTATCCATATTAAAAAAAATGTGTTAAAATCAATTTCCATTTTATGAAAAGCAAAATAAGACACGTTTCTGATAGGCACCTACAAGAAAAAATCTTGAAATACCTACTGGAATTTTGATCTAAAAATGACCAACTCATGGACCGGCAGAGGAAGTATCTTAGTACCCTTGAGCCTGTGTCCGTGGGGCTCCCATCTAGGGATGCCCTGAGCTTCAGTCAAACCTTCCCAGTCAACTACTGCAGTTGGCTGACCATATTCCAGGATTTGGGCCTGGTGCAGGTCAAAACAAAAATGGATTTTTCTATCACACCCAGCAACGATCTGACTCTTGGGTGACAGGCTGACACAAAGCAGAGAACCAAATCAGGGTTGGTTCCCACACGATTCCCAATAGGGGATAAGCCCTTTGTAGGAGTGAGCAGAATGTGCTGTTCTCTATCCAGGGTAACCTCCCCCTTTGCCTGGTGTCCAGGTACGTGGAAAGCAGCATTATTCAACATGTAGACCATTCTACCAATCAGTCCAAGACAGGATAAGGAGCTTGAGCCAGAATGTAATCAACTTCAGAATGGATACTTCCTTCATTGAGAAAGTCTTGCTATGGAAAAAAATGTCAGCTGAACTAAACAGTGTGTTTAGCGACACTGATGATCTACAGTTACTGGCCCACAGATCAAACTCTGAGTAGCAATCATATGGAGAGCTACTCCTCCCCTGTCCTCACCCAAGCTGGATAAAAATATTTTAAACATTTTGGCCCTCTGAACTGTATTTTCCCAGCATTTCCCATATTCTACTGACACATTTTTCCTTTAGATGTGTTAACGCTGGTGGTGAAAACTACCGCCCTGGCACAGAACTCTCCTGGATTATGTTAATTTAGTTAGTCCAACTCTCAGTATTCCAAGGCAGCTCATCATTCGCCCACACCAGCTCCTCTTCCCTTTAATGAAACACAGTGATCTCACTCAGATCTGTGCGAGTCTTCCCATCCAACTGCATCTCTGCTGATGCCCAGTGTCCTTCCAGGTCCTAGACTCTCCCAAGCTCCTTCCACCTGACAGCATCCAGGCATGAAGACCCTGCACCTAGCTCTTAGCAAGGCTGGCCCCACTGTACCCTTCAGGCCTCCACCATGTGATGGTTCACCTTCTCAGGGAGGCTCTCCCTAACCCCTCTAAGTTAGCTCCCTCTTGAATTCTCCATTACAGTTCCCTACAAAACATCATGAAACTCCCCTCAGTTTGCAACTTTATTTCTATGTACCTGTGTGTCATCTCTCCCACGCAATAAACTATGAACAGAGGGCAGGGAGCATGTCTTCTTCATTCATTATTGTACATCTCATTCGTTATCGTATTATTGTAGGTGTATCTAACACAGTGTCTGGCACTTAGTAAGTACTCAATAAATATTTGCTAAATAAGTGAATAAATTACCAAGGCAACTACTTAAAGAAGGGGTTTCTAAGGAAAACCTATTTAAGCAATTACTAATTTATAAATCAAAGAAATGTTCACTGTTTAAAAAAGAGAGAGAGAAAATAATAAAAACATGAAAGAAAAGGTGTTGTGGTTACCATACCTTGCCTCTCCTGTCTGAGACTCCATCTGATTAACCCAAGATTTGTAAATATCCACAGGGTCAGTTTTGATATTGAGAGATTTGTCATCCATAATCTCCTTAACCACCGGGGCCAAGATCTGTCTCAGCGCATTCTGGCCCCTGGCCCCACGGTTGAAACTTACAACCATCTTAATAACTGTAGGATTTCCTGTCACGATTTCTTGAATCTGATCTACTTTTGACCTATAAAACATAAATACAAATTCAATTCAAACTAATCACAAATCTACCAACCTAAAGATCCTTCCTACTTAAAGATCCCATCTCCTAAAAACAGAAATATGATAGTTGGAAGGAAAGGGTTACAAGCTCTTTCTCTAGAAACACTCCCCAACACTCATCTGAATACTGCACCTTCCTGCTGTTGTTGCAAACTCAATCATAGGAACATGATCAGGTCCTTCATTAGCTAAAGATGTGAAATCTTCATGTTTGGACCAGCTTTTAAAAAATTCTATCTTAATACAGAATATTCCTAAAATTAATTTAGCAAATCTCTATCACCTCCCCAGAAACAGCGACACTTTATATTAGTGTTTATTATATTAGCTTATAATTAGCATATTAGTTTATATTGTGTATATATTATTAGTTCATATTGGTATACAGTATATATATAATTAACATATAATTAATTTGTATTTTCAGTATAATTAGTTTGTGTGAGTGCATAATCTATATTATTACATTATAAAAGGTAAATGCTTCTTTAGAGTGAGTATCTCACACATGTCACAGTATTGAGAAAAGGCACAGGCAGGCCTGAATCTCAAACTATGAGCACCTATGACGGTGGGGAGGGGTCCCATGTATGCCCTGCAGAAATCTGTCCGTACTTGATTTCCTCCTGCAGTGCTGTCTTAAACAGCCGCAGGAGCAGGTACTCCTCTCGCTGGTTGGATGCATAGTTGTAGAGTGTGAAGATTACAGAGTCCATGAACTTGGTGGACTTGTTCTGGGGCATCTGAAAAATCAGCTTCGCCAGATAGGTGGGGTTGGTCTGAAACGAAAGCAAGGGATAAGTAATTTCTAGATGACATGAAGGCTGGCACAAATATTCAAGATTTTTCAGCTTGAAGGATTAGAAAGTACCTGAGTAATGAAGAAAAATAAGACAGCCCTTTGCTCATCTCTCAGTGGAAATCAGAAGGACTTTCACAGAGATCTATGCATAAGGTTTTCTTGAGAAAAGTAAATTAACTAAATTTTACAATACTAATTCCAGGAGCCACTCACCTGCAGTAAATAAAACAGGTGTTGATATGCTTCCAACTTCTCTCTCTTCTCCTTGCTCAAAGCCTTGAGACCTCCCTTCTGTTTATTTAACATCATCATATCAGACAACTGTTCCTTATTTTTTTTGGTAAGTTTTTTACTGTGGGAAACCACGTCCTATAAACAAACACATATACATAAATCAAAAAGCTTTCAAAGATGAAACTCTGGGCATTATGGAAAGGTCTTTTGGCACCTAAAAACTTTCATGAAGGTCTACTGCACTGGCAGATCCCCTAAATATTTTTGAATCACTACACTGTACCTTATTTTCAGTACATCAATCAAATCCATTCCTACTTCCATCTTCCTATAAAGAACCTCATCTATAAAAATGTCCATTGATTCAGGAAACCAACTTCTAGGAATCTATCTTACAAAGTCTTAAACACAATAAAAGCTACATATACATTGAAACATTAACTGCAGTGTTATTCCGTAATAATAAAAGTTGAAAATGTCAAATAGTCTAGAAAAAAAGAGGTAACTCAGATTATTTCCTGATAAATTATTACACTGCCACTAAAAATAATATTTATGATGACTTAACATATGGAAAGTATCTTATCCTCTATATTAAATAAAAATGTAGGATATAAAATGATTGTTAGGGTGGTGGAATTATGGGATGGTTTTTATCTACTTTTCTCTATTTAAAATTTTGTGATTAAATCACTTAATTTCTTATTTAACTTAAAAAAAAAAAGGTATGGCGTTCGCTGAGAAGAAAGCCAGCCTCCTACCCCCTCCCTGCAAGTCACCTAGGGAGAGACAGGGGTACCAAGCAGGACAATGTACCCCAAGGCCCTTACTGGCACTGGACCATACCTGTAGTGTAATTTTATTTTTCACTAGCAGTCCAATTTTGATATCCATGAGATTGAGGTCATTCTCCAGCTGCTGGTTAGAACGGATGAGGGTAATGACCTCTTCCCTCATCTTCATAAGATCAAGCTCCTCCTGAAAATCCTGGTCACTTTGGTCGAGCAGGTGGACAAATTTTCGGACCACAACCATAGGGGGATCCTCAGCATTGACTGACAGAAAGAAAGCATGTGTCAGACGAGGAATGGAAGCGTCAATAAAATGGAAAACATCAGCACTGTCTTAAAAAAAAAAAGCTCTATTCACACGTAAGATATTTGTTTATTTTTGAGATGTGCAAAGACAACCACCAAGTGCAGTCTTCCCAGTCATGCTATTGCTATGTTGTTATGTGGAAGGCGAATACAGCAAGCAACAAGACATCAAGTCACAGGTGAGCAATGGGGCTTAAGTCACAAACAGCACCCTACCCCCCAAGCCTTGCCTGCAGGACAAGAAAAGAGATCCGTGGAGAATACTCAGAACCTGACGGCTCTCAACCACTGCCTCAACTGTCCTCTGCTGAGCCACAGTTACTCACTGAGAGTCTTGTAGTCATCACGAGCTTTGTTTGCCCGAATAAAAGCCTGGATTTTGATAATGTCGTTCATCTAAGGAACAAAAAAAAGAAATTCCTTTGTTCTTCTGTCCACCACAAACACAGCAAAACTAACTCTACTGGTCCTTGTTACCCAAGGGTACTCACATGGTCTCGGAAATACTGTAGGCGATCTCTGTAGCGCTTTCTGGCTTGATGCATCCTTGCCAAGGACTGAATCTGTGGAAAAGGAAAAGGCGGTCCTGGAAATTAGAAGAGCCCTTCATCTCCACACATATCATGCTCACGCCCCACGCTGAGAAACCCTGCCTGGGCTACACACCTTTATAACTTCATCTTTATGGGAGCGCAGGTAAGCTAAGCGGTCCTGATACGCCTTCTTCTGCTTGTATCCTCGCCACTGCGACTGAAACCATCAAACATTACATGCGACACATTATTTCCCAAGGGTCAGAGGAAGCTAAAAGATTCTGTCTTGAGATACCATCCAAGTGCAATTCATGATGCAGCTTTAAAAAGGATCACGTCCACCAGTGACAGGGGAAGAGGGGCCTGGGCTGTACCTCCACCAGGAGAGCACACTGGCTAACTTCCACCTCCCTGATGTGAGCACAGCACTTCACACCTTAAAGTGCATCTGCACAGATGCTCTCATAGGCTCCTTACAACGAATCAGATGAGGAAGGTAAGATAAATATTAGTATCCCCATTTATAGGTGAGGACACAAACTCAGAGAAGAGGTTTACCACTACCTGGCAGTGCTGGAGCCATAATTCCTAACCCAGAATTGTTTCTGTGACATTGTGCCTCCCTGTCATTGAAGCAAAATTGCAGTTGCTTCTCTCAATATTCAAATCTGACACAAAGGAACAGTCTTAGAAGACAATGAGGTGCCCAAGAAGAACTGCCACTGAGCTGGACAACTCACCACACTAAACAGCAATGAGCACACATTGATTCCAATGGTAGGAGAGGAAGTGCTTGTCAGAAGAAGGACAAGACTAAGAGGTCAGAAGACAGAGGACATACTCAGACATTCGATCGTAGGAGCTGACTTTTTATTACCCCTGCTCTAGAAGCCCACTTGCTGTCTGCTTAATAGGCTCTGAAATACCTGAATGCAGGTGATGGCAGGGATTTGTTTCTTTAGGAAATTCATCCTGGATCGGAATTCCTGCCGAACTAAGTATCCCCTGAAGCAAGCCTGCAGCTTGGTGATCAAGCCTTCGTTGGCCAGCCAAAGCTGTTCTCGGTTATACGCAGCAGTCACCCCAGAGATGGAACTCTGAAAAAGCAATGGTCACATGAGAAGACAAACACAGGTGAGAATGGACACAAATTTTTACACAGTATCACACAAACTAATGCTTAAGGCTTTCCAAGGCTATACTAGATCTTTAGCCAAGAAATGGGAATGCAGACTTCAGATCTATTTTTCAAGGCCAAGTTGTCCTCACATCCCCCCAAAAAGTCATAAACAAAAACTTCACCTTCTTTTACCTCATATGTTATTTCCTTTACTCACCTACCTAACACTGGCTGTGCCAGGAAGTGTGCTTGCTGATCTGGGGTCATTGCTGACAAGAAGACAGAGTAACAGGTGACAACACCAAGGCCCAGATCCCCTGGAATGACACAGAGGAGGGCCCTGCAAGGGAGTGGACAGACTACAAATCGTCTTGAGAAGTAGCCTAGAGTGTCTGAACTGTTACTACAAGCACTGGAGAACCAGAAAACTTTCAAACAGGAATAAAGCCATCAGATTTATTTTTAGAAAAGCAGCACTGTTAGCAGAGTAGCTGACAGATTAGCCTGAGTGGGTGAATTAGGATGCTGTTATCGTATAATCCAAGTGGGAGAGGACCTGGCTTGAATGAGGGCAGGAGTGGTGAGAATGGTTAGTGAGAACACCTGGTTACCCACCTAATATCCATGGTATATGGATATACCATGTATCCCCCCGTCCTTGGTATCAGAGCCTTGATTTTTTTTTTCCTGGGCAACAACGTGTGCAGTTAAAGACTGCACTAAATTCTGGAAAGCACTGATCTAGGTTACATATTAGAATAATCCAAAAAATGAGAGGAGGTGGAGTACACGGTCTGCAAGGAACTGGGAGAGAATAAAATCAAGAGACAAGATAAATGATAAGTTTGGGAAAAGAAACTTTTCTTTTGGGAAAAGAAAATGATGAAGGATTCAGTGAAAATCCAGATTCACTGAAAGGGAGGAAAGTGGAGAGTGGGAGAACCAATTTGATGGTCACTGTTTTTTGTTTTGTTTTGTTTTCAGGGAGGTAGGAGGTTAGGTAACGTGCTGAAGTGAGGTAACATCACTCCTCTGTTTAAAATTCTTAGGTCCAGGAGCCTGACTCCAGACTATACTGCAAAGCTACAGTAATCAAGACAGTATGGAACTGGCACAAAAACAGAAATATAGATCAGTGGAAGAGGATAGAAAGCCCAGAGATACACCCACACACCTATGGTCACCTTATCTTTGATAATGGAGGCAAGAATATACAGTGGAGAAAAGACAGCCTCTTCAATAAGTGGTGCTGGGAAAACTGGAAAGCTACATGTAGAAGTATGAGATTAGAACACTCCCTAACACCAATACACAAAAATAAACTCAAAATGGATTAAAGACCTAAATGTAAGGCCAGACACTATCAAACTCTTAGAGGAAAACATAGGCAGAACACTCTATGACATAAATCACAGCAAGATCCTTTTTGACCCACCTCCTAGAGAAATGGAAATAAAAACAAAAATAAACAAATGGGACCTAATGAAACTTAAAAGCTTTTGCACAGCAAAGAAAACCATAAAGAAGACCAAAAGAAAACCCTCAGAATGGGAGAAAATATTTGCAAATGAAGCAACTGACAAAGGATTAATCTCCAAAATTTACAAGCAGCTCATGCAGCTCAATAACAAAAAAACAAACAACCCAATCCAAAAATGGGCAGAAGACCTAAACAGACATTTCTCCAAAGAAGATATACAGATTGCCAACAAACATATGAAAGAATGTTCAACATCATTAGAGAAATGCAAATCAAAACTACAATGAGATATCATCTCACACCAGTCAGAATGGTCATCATCAAAAAATCTAGAAACAATAAATGCTGGAGAGGGTGTGGAGAAAAGGGAACACTCTTGCACTGTTGGTGGGAATGTAAATTGATAAAGCCACCAGGAGGTTCCTTAAAAAACTAAAAATAGAACTACCATACGACCCAGCAATCCCACTACTGGGCATATACCCTGAGAAAACCATAATTCAAAAAGAGTCATGTACCAAAATGTTCACTGCAGCTCTATTTACAATGGCCAGGACATGGAAGCAACCTAAGTGTCCATCAACAGATGGATGGATAAAGATGTGGCACGGGCTTCCCTAGTGGCGGCAGTGGTTGAGAGTCCGCCTGCCAATGCAGGGGACACGGGTTCGTGCCCTGGTCTGGGAAGATCCCACATGCCATGGAGCGGCTGGGCCCGTGAGCCATGGCTGCTGAGCCTGCACGTCTGGAGCCTGTGCTCTGCAACGGGAGAGGCCACAACAGTGACAGGCCCGCGTACCGCAAAAAAAAAAAAAAGATGTGGCACATATATACAATGGAATATTACTCAGCCATAAAAAGAAACGAAATTGAGTTATTTGTAGTGAGGTGGATGGACCTAGAGTCTGTCATACAGAGTGAAGTAAGTCAGAAAGAGAAAAACAAATACCATATGCTAACACATATATATGGAATCTAAGACAAAAAAAAAAGATCATGAAGAACCTAGGGGTAAGACGGGAATAAAGACACAGACCTACTAGAGAATGAACTTGAGGATATGGGGAGGGGGAAGGGTAAGCTGTGACAAAGTGAGAGAGTGGCATGGACATATATACCCTACCAAACGTAAAATAGATAGCTAGTGGGAAGTAGCCACATAGCACAGGGAGATCAGCTAGGTGGTTTGTGACCACCTAGAGGGGTGGGATAGGGAGGGTGGGAGGGAGGGAGACGCAAGAGGGAAGAGATATGGGAACATATGTATAACTGATTCACTTTGTTATAAAGCAGAAACTAACACACCATTGTAAAGCAATTATACTCCAATAAAGATGTAAAAAAAAAAAAAAAAATTCTTAGATCCAGGGCTTCCCTGGTGGCGCAGGCAGTGGTTAAGAATCCGCCTGCCAATGCAGGGGACACGGGTTTGAGCCCTAGTCCGGGAAGATCCCACATGCTGTTGGAGCAACTAAGCCTGTGCGTCACAACTACTGAGCCTGTGCTCTAGAGCCTGTGAGCCACAACTACTGAGCCCACGTGCCTAGAGCCCATGCTCCACAAGAGAAGCCACCGCACTGCAACGAAGAGTAGCCCCCGCTCACTGCAACTAGAAAAAGCCTGCGCACAGCAATGAGGACCCAATGCAGCCAAAAATAAATAAATAAAATAAATTTATTTTTTAAAAAAATCTTAGGTCCATACACAAAACACCAAGTAGGAGTGTCTCTGTGGAGGTTAGTTAGATTCTCAAAGGTGTACACGACCCAAAAAGAGTTAAAAATCACTCTGCTGGAAGATCACCCTGGCTTCCTTCAAGTGGCCAGTCAGGTCCTTGCCTCTCTTCTCTGCCTCCTCCACTTCGCATGCCAGTCAAAGGACCACTCGTCCTCCCTGAAATGGCCCATGTTCCTCCAGTCCTTGATGTCCTTCCCCACACTGTCCTTTCTGTCCAGAATAGACTTCCCTCTGTTTCTCATCTGCTAAAATGTTATCTACGCTGTCTTTCTCCAGGATAGAATTAACTGCTTCCTTAATATTTCCTCTATTTTACTGTTATTAGAGCATCTATTTCTCTCTGTCTTACATTGCAGTACTCAGTTCTGTGCCTGCTATTTTTACCACAATATTGTTAATAACTGGAAAGTAGAGACTGATACATCTTTATAGCCCCTCAACGCCCAACAGAGAGAGAGTTCAATGAGCTTAGTTAAATTTAATCACCTGTGAAACCATTAGCAGTGAAGATGAAACACTGGGAAGGTACGAGACTATAATTTCCCTCAGAGGAGAACTTTAATAAACACAAGATAGAAACTCATTCCTCTGATAGGTGAGTTCTGAAGAAAGGGACTATTTCAGTTTTTACATATGTGAACATTCCATTTTTTTCTATACAGGATTTGGGAATAACTGCCCAATGGAAGTACATAACCTTTTTAAAAGTCCTTTACTGTCCCTTCTCTCTAGGAATCTTTGTGTGTATTAACCATGTGTCTAATCATGACCCACAGGAGCCTACTGAACAACTTCCCTCAATATATTTCCCTCTCCTTTCATGTACATTAGACAACTCCAGTTTGATAACCACGAACTTAGCACCAGGTAACGTTGGAAGTGCTCAACAGCCCGTCAAGGACAAAGTAAGTGGCCATTACATACAAGGACTGCAAACTTAGTACCTCACCTTAAAAACTAACAGTGGGCATAAGGTAAGTACACACACGACTGAAACAAATCCAAGTTGGTTAAATTCTAAATGAATACAAAGACTATGGGCGGGGGGCTTGAAATGAAGATGGAGTGGGGAAGGAAAAGGAATTTTAATAAGCGTTGTAGAGGAGGCGACACTTTGAGATGGGTGTGCCTGGAAGGATAAAATTTTGACAGATGTAGATGGCAGGGGAGGGACAGCTCACGACAGCAGGAACTTTGTTTCGTTTATGACTGTATCTCCAGTGTTTAGAAGAGGGTCTGGTACATATAGGAGGTATTCAGGAACTGCTGAATGAGGAAATTCTAGTAAGAGTGAACAGCATAAGCAAAGAGACGGGATGAGAAAGAAGCACTTTAAAAGCTGCTTTAAGAAAAAATGCTAACTTTATGTGAAAGTGCAGGTTATATTCTAACATAGTACAGTTGGAATCTGTGGAATAGTCAGAAAAGAGATTAAAAATGTACACTGGGAAAGAGTAAGAGTAGTTGCATTTAATGAGAAGTCAGAGCAACTTTTTTTGTTCTTTGCTGGATCATCCAGTTTTTTTAAAAAGCACACAATTCATCTGACTTAAGTCTATAATCCAGATGTTTTACTAATTTAGGCCTTAAGCACTCCCACTGGAAAAATTACTCCAAAGTAGTTTGTTATGTAGCCTTAATTTCAGTCTAGGGCTTCTGACCACATGCCCTGTTCCTCCTAAGTAATATTACCTCTAAAATACAGGTGCTTTCCCTCAGCTTCTTCTTTTGTGAAGAAATGAGACCTACCTGGATCTCCTCCCGAGAAAGCTGCATAGAATTTTGCACAAAGTCTGGGGGTTCATCCCATCCTCCTTCCAGCGTCTTCAGATTGTGGTAATAATAATAGCCACCTTTTACCCAGTGCTTCACCCACTTGCTGTTATAATCTCCTGGCAGAAAATAAAGGAAAGATGAAAGAAACCCAGAGCCACACTCCCCACATTCACATGTCTGATACCACAGGATTGTTCTGGTAAGGGTTAACAAACTGAATGAAGACCATTCCAAAACCTGTCCCTGGGTCTATGAGAGTAAAGAGCGATCCTAAGTCCCTCTTAAATTATGACTTTGGGGCTTCCCTGGTGGTGCAGTGGTTGAGAGTCCGCCTGCCGATGCAGGGGACATGGGTTCGTGCCCCGGTCCGGGAGGATCCCACATGCCGTGGAGCGGCTGGGACCGTGAGCCATGGCTGCTGAGCCTGCGCATCCGGAGCCTGTGCTCCGCAACAGGACAGGCCACGGCAGTGAGAGGCCCGTGTACCGCAAACAATAAATAAATAAATAAAATTTAAAAACTATGACTTTGTAATGTCTCATTTAGCTCATTCATATCCACAGTATAAAAAGAAAATACTTATGAAGTCCAAATGGGGAAATCAACCTTGACTGCCTCTGTTCCTTCCGAAGCCTATACCTAAGTAAGACCTTGTGTGTCAGAAAACTATTCTGATAAAAGACTTACAGCCATTCAGCCTCTCTAGTTAATTTTAAAAACAGGGCCATGAAACGGGATGAAAATTCTTATCTTTATTCCCCTCTTTTTGCAGATAAACTTTTAAATATCTACAGGCTTAGGTAATCAGAACTACTAACACCCTATGAAAGATAAACGTTTTCAGAAAACTGACCTTTTTATTAACATAGCCACCCTCAAGGGGAAGAAAAAGAATATTTTCAAAAATAGGAATATTATCTCCTTGGGTCTTTAAAATAAGCCTAATACTGTACTTCTGAATTTCCCTATAGCTTGTCCCTTTGCTCTACATCTGCCCTGTGATATTTTCAAGTTCTTACTTTCAGGGCACATATTTATTTACGCAAACTCACCTGCTGCCAGTTTTTTCTTCTTGGCTTCAGCAAGGTCACTCTGGTAAGTTTCACCACATTCGGGGATGACGCCATACAAGCCGACATCAGGGGAACGAAGGGCACTCAGTGTTTTTCCTACATTGCCCTTCTCCACTGCTTCATTAATGGCAAAGATTCCTAAGGCAACTATCCCAGAAGAGAATTGTTACTGGAATAGTTTAGAAGGTGTCTAGATTCACCTACTAGCAAACTGTTCCCCCTACATCTTTCTATCTTGGTCAAGCTGAGTTCTAAGATACGGAGCACCTCGCCACCCCCACTTTCCACCAGAGTAGAAATAAAACAACTGATACATACACTTTTGTGCTTCTTGGGTGTCTTTGTTGGACTGCCAGATTCCACCTTGAATTTCATCCAACCATAACACAGCTGACTCATCCTGGGTTTCCTACAAACCATTAAAAGCAAAACAATACTATAGTCATCAAATCAGGGTACATGTCATGATGGCGGCTTCTGAGACTCAATTAGAGACAGAGGAAGAAGTTTCCAACATACAAGACACGTGGAATAGTCAACTGGAAGAAGCCGGGCACCAAAAACCTGGTAAAGGGTTACAAGAGAAATATCACAGATGTAGGTGATGGATATAAGAAGATGGATTCAAGTTGTTCAGGAGGACAAGAGCTGCTAGAAGGGGCAAAACGTCCCAACTGGGAAGGGGCGTAGGGACTTAAATACTGTGACAAGCACCATGACATGAAGTACTTTTTAGAAAGCCTCCTTTGCCAACAATATTCAGAGGGAGTTAATATTCTCTGTGACTACTGTTTTTAGGACTATCAAGATGTTATCACATGTGAAGCCAGGAGTCACTATAGGCAATTTAATCTTATCACCAGCTTATATTCTAAAACTTGAAAGTTATATCAGTTGTTGGAAACTTAAAAACACATTTTCACACAGAAACATAATAAATGGTGATTAGTTTTCTCAGCATGGCCAACAAAAGCCTCTCTAGTCCATAGTGTAGTTTGAGCTGAATACTAGGGACAGAGGTGAAATAGTAGTAGAGTCTTTTTCTCCTTCTAGACAAGGCACCTCAGGTTTTAAAGTGTCCAGGTTGAGAGTCATGTCTGAGGCAATCTTGACAGACCCAACAAAAGTAACTGTTCCTGAGGCTTGAGCTAATAGCAATTGGGATAAATAGTAGCTCAAAAATCCATCGAGACTACTTGATGTAAATATAATTTGCCAAGGCACCAATGAGGCGGCTGGGATCAGTAACTATAACTGTGTTGCCAGGTGAGGCAGGGTCTAGGCTGTGGGGCAAAATGGAAAGTTTCACTGCCTTCTGCAGGCCCAGCAGTTGAAGTGCAAAACCTTAGAGGAGGCTTGGTTTTCCTCCTGCATTACTGGGGAGAGATACACAATATTTCACTCAGCAGAGCCAAGCAGTCACAAACCCCTGCAATTTATAAAGCGCCTTGGAGACAGGGTAAGGCCAAAGGAAGGCATCTGAAATCGAAAGATGTCTCTGTAATTCAGAGTTTTAGAAAGATCATTTAACTTACAATCATAAGAGGCACCATCCCAATTTAAGAAGCTCATATCTTGGGAAAGGAAAAGAGTAACCCGATAAATAGAATGCAAGAACAAGTCACCTAATAGCTGCAGAACTTAGCACTTTTCTACCACTGGTCAGCTTCTGTTACTGAAAATAGAAAATGGCCACACACAATTCCCTAGAGTCATACGAATAAATACTGGCAATGCTAAGCAATAGTTTCAATATGAGACGATACAATGAGTCAGCAACAACTTAAAATGAGAAGTCATAAGCTAGACGGCTGAAGGTGCAGTCTCCAAGAGAAGTGGCATAAAAACCCTTGCACCCCCAAAGCAAGTATTTCCACAGAACCAGGCCACTTCTGTCTCAGTTTTAGGCTAATGCACACGTCAGACGGCTCTGAGCAGAGTCTACTGTAAGCAAAGCTTGGGGGCTTGGCACAACCTTCCTTGCAACCAGAGAAAGGCGCAGCTTATCATGATTTCTGACCATTCAGAGTTCTGTCTTCTCTGCCCCGGACAGACTAAAGCAGAAGGATTAAAGCAAACACTTCCATACATACTCCCCCCTAAGAAACAAGGTACAGAGCTGTGGTGTGAGAGGAGGGAAAAACAACAACAACAATGGAGCAGTACATCAGGGGAAAATGATATATAGAAATACCCCTCACCAGACTGAAGGAGGCAAGATCGGTGACATACACCTGCTCATCCCAGTGTGAGGAAAGAACAGGCTCTCTCTGCTCCAATTAGATCGAATAAGATGACAAAACCCAACATCCTCCTGTTAAAGTTTGCTCTAAAGATTAACTCAAATCACTCAGTAGAGAGTTAAAACCCTGAACGACATATTGTGGAAAATACTGAGATAAAATAGATTTAATGTGAAAATGCTATATGAAGTATACTGAAATAACATCCCTAACAACTCTGACTGACACTTAGAAGCACACTGACTGCATTTTAGAAGAGGTAAAGAGATAGGGACCAGAGATAAGAACCAAACGAGTGGGCAATGACTAGAGGTAAAAGAGGTGGAGAAGCCACAAGATACGGCGAAAAGAAAGGGAAAAGAGATGAAAGAATGGCTACCATAAATATATGTGTGTATATATTCGGAAAGCACAAACACACACACTTGCAAAGGGCACTTCTCACCCCTTAAAACCTCCTTAAAAGTCTCTCCTATTATATGTGGCATGGATGCGTGTGTCATGATTGATAAAATATTACACATATGTACTGATAATATATATGTAACATATTATAGATACATATATGTGTAACATAAATATAATGTTTTATCGCTCATCACATATGTAAACTATGCTATATATACATATAAACCACTCCATACCTACCATATACACATGTAAACACACACACATGAATCTATACAACATATTTATCAACACAAGCACTGATCAATCAGAGTGGAGCAGAGATCTCATGGCCCCTTGCTGGTTTAGGTGTTAATCCTCCAGTTGCTCATAGCGGAAGTTCAGGGAAAGAGCTAGAACTGGGGGTGGGACACATTTGGGAGGCCTGGGACAGGAGCAATGTACCAAACAAAAGTATTCAATATTTTAACAACTGGTACAGCCATGTCAGTGCACACCAGCTGATTTTTAGCTACATGCATGTATGCCTGTCTGTGTACACGCAGACTGTGGGGTGGGGGAGGAGAAGCCAGACTTAAAAATCATTCATATTTGTAATTATAAAATGAGTTCCTTGAGAATTCCTGATATCTCTGTCTTGGCATTCAAACAATACTACCCAGTGACCAGTAATCTACTTTTAACAAGTATTCCAAAGGCACTAAATTTAAATGAAGAGAGAACTGACAATGGTGAAAACAGTAGAGGAAGGACCTCTGAATATCCCCTCCTACATAAAAGCAACAAAAACACTGACAAAAGTCATCAGAATCAACTTTTTCAAAACTACAGAAATGAACCAAAGGCTTGCAGCAATCAGAGAGAGTTTATTCAAGAACAGTTGACTCTCAGTAAGAACAGTGAGGCCTATGGCACTTAAACTGCCCTATTCCCATTTGTGCTCTGCCCACCCCCCTCCGCCCCCACCCCATAAACACCTACCTCCTTCAAAGCCCTATCTATTCCCACAGAACTGTCATTAGTTGCCATGTTAGGTAGTTCCCTGGAAGACCACAGCTAGGCTGTCTTTATTTGACCTGACTTAGAGCTTGCCCAGTGCAAACAGCCTTTTCTCCAGGGGTATTTGTCCAAAGCAGAGGTAACTGCTTCACATCACAGATGCCTGGGGCAGTGGGTAAAAACTTAGGCAAATAATAGGTTAACCAAAAAGCTTAAAAGGAAAAGCTAGAGAATGAGATGTCCACAGAGAGCTTTGAAAAGCTCTGACAAATTCCTGGGATGGGAATCTAGAAGGTCATAGTGCATTATGGGCTATGCACATGCTCAGAAGAGATCTGATAAGGCTGTAAGCTCTGACCTCTGGCTGACCTTGAGGCTCTGGGCAAGCATGAAGTGAAGGGTAAAGCAAAATTGTAAACTGCCTGGCTGAGAGTCGAGGGCATGCCCCAACACACACAAAGGCCCTCAGCAAAGGCTGGGAGCTTTATTGGTTCTAGGCATTTAAGGAAATTTCTGACTAATCATTAGCGGACCACTAGCTAACCAAGCAGAGACTTCAGTGGACACACATGACAAAGAATACAGACTTGAAAATCACTAAACAAAACAACAGCAGAAACAAACAGGGACAACCATAAACCCTGAGGAGGGGGTAGAATCTGATTTCCAAAGTTGACCCATTATTATTAAAATGTCCAGCTTTCAACCAAAAATTACAAGACATGCAAAGAAACAAGAAAGCATGGTCCAAACAGGAAAAAAACAGACAACAGAAACTGTCCAAATTGAACTTAGTAGACAAAGACTTAAATCAGCTATCTTCAGTATGTTCAAAGAACTAAAGGAAACCATATCTAAAGAACTAAAGGGAAGTATGAGAACAATGTCTCACCAAATAGAGAATATACATTTTTTAAAAAAGAACCAGATTAAATTATGGAGTTGAAAAATATAATAACTGAAATGAAAAATTCACTAGAGGGATTCAGCAGATTTGAGTAAAGAGAAGATATATGCATAATGGAATTCCCTAAAGGCAAAGAGAAAGAGGCAGTTTACTTGAAGAAAATCTGAACAGACCTATAACAAATATAGAGATAGAATCAGTAATCAAAACATATCCCACAAAAACAAAACCAAAAATTCAGGACCATATGGCTTCAACGGTGAATTCTACCAAATGTTTAAAGAACTAATATCAATCCTCTACAAATTCTTCTAAAACATAAAAGAGGAAGGAACACTTCCCAATTCATTCATTCTATGATACCAAAACCAGACAGAAAGATATTACAAGAAAAACAGATCAAATTTAAATTAAGATCTTTTGCTTGCTAAATTTGGAACTCAGATGATTATTTTTAAAACTACTCCCAAGAGGAACTTAAAAGCTGAGCTGAGGCTTAAAAAAAGACAATTACACCTAAAGTATAGTCTACCCATCTGAGCACGGCACTGTTAAGCACATTTTCCTCTAACTCTCCCCTTCCTCTGCCTTTGATGAACTCTGAAAAGTTATTCCACAGCAAAAGGAAATGCTTCAAACTCTAGTCACATCCTCTAATAAAAGTTTAACTCCTATGATCCAAACAAAAGGAGCAGTAAGGCCCATCACATGCGTGAGAGCTGGTACAAATTATATCTTCAATCTACTTTCCTTTTTTAGACATGGACTCAGACCTAGCTTATTCTTTCAAAGCCCATTCCTCTGTCAGTTGGATCGGATATAAGACTCCTTTCGGACTAATACGGCAGCAAAAAATAACACTACCACCACTGGCCTACAGAGAATCATTGCAGCCAGGCCCCAGGTTAGAGATTCTGAATTAGCAGAAATAGAATTAATGCCTAGGAATCTGTATTTTTAAAATGACTTTTCCAGCGTTCTAGTCATCAGTCAAGTTTGGGAAGCACTGATCCAGTAAACTGATATCAAAGACAGGCCTCTATTTACAGCTTCCCTACAGCCAACCGCTTCTCACTTGCGTAAGTAAAATCAGTTAATGCTTTTGTCTAGATTTCCTCGCTACAAAATGGGGGTTGTGATTCAACCTTCATCACAGGATCAACTGACATGCATAGCAATGACCCTCTTTTTTTTTCTTTTTTTTTTGCTGTACGCGGGCCTCTCACTATTGTGGCCTCTCCCGTTGCGGAGCACAGGCTCTGGACGCGCAGGCTCAGCGGCCATGGCTCACGGGCCCAGCCGCTCCGCGGCCATGTGGGATCTTCCCGGACCGGGGCACGAACCCGTGTCCCCTGCATCGGCAGGCGGACTCTCAACCACTGCGCCACCAGGGAAGCCCAGCAATGGCCCTCTTAAAAGGAACCTGGTACTTGCTACACTTATATGTTTAGGACACAGTAATGTCAACTACTCTCATGACAATGGAATCAAAGGAGATCTATCAACATTATATTATCCACAGCTCCTCCCCTACAGCCCAAACTTCTAGAGCCCACAAGGCTGTCGGCGTACAATAGCTCCCTTAACACAAAAGCCCTGATCTGTTTTACCACTTTTGGCTTCCCAGAAGGAATCTGACCCCCCGAATTAAGAATTTCTTTTAGGGCTTCCTAAAGCAACATGGCAACTTCCTATTCAGCAAGAGGATTAAAAAAGGAGTAAATCTCATCCATTTCCTCAACAAACTAGCTGAGAGGCAAGACAAACTTTTTAAAAGATGGGTTTGTATTACAATTACTTTGGAGAACAGATTCATAGCAGCATTATCCCTAATAGCCACAAAGTGGAAACATGATCACTGACTCATGAACAGATAAATAAAATGTGGTACAGCCATACAATGGAATATTATTCAACAGTAAAAAGAAAATACTAATACATGCTACAGCTTGGATAAACCAAGCTAAGAGAAAGAAGCCAGTCACAAAGGACCACACATTGTATGATTCTATTTATACGAAATGTCCAGAATAGACAAATCCATAGACAGAAAGTAGACTGATGGTTACCTAGGACTGGAGAGACTAAGAGAAATGAGGAGTGACTACCTACACAGGTTTCTTTTGGGGGTGATGAAAATGTTCTAAAATTGATTGTGGTGATGGTTGCACAATTCTGTGAATAGATGAAAAAACCACTGAATTGTATACTACAAAACAGTGAGCTGTATGGTATGTGAATTATATCTCAATAAAGCCATTATTTAAACTAAAAAAAAAAGAAACTTTACGGCACTACCTACTAAAGCTTAACATATGTATTCCCTATGACCCACAAATTCCACTTCCAAATGTATACCTAATAGAAATGCATACATATATTTACCAAAAGACATGTGCTAGAATAAATCAGGATAGTGGTTTATTCCTGGGGAGTGGGGAGGTGAATAAGGATGTAAGGGGATATAGGGGGTTTCTGTTAATGCTTTTTATAATCCGAGCACCAATTACATAGGTATGCTCACTTCTGAACATTTATACAACCGTACACTTAAATAACTGACACATTTTTCTGGATCTTATATTTCAATTGAGAATTTCTTTAAAGAGACATAAGAGATGTGTCTATAACCATAACAACAAAGGACAACAAAAAAACCAAATATGTAAAATAGCATAAGCTTCTGGAGGGCAGAGTCTATGACTCTTATGTGTCCCTCCAGTGCTCTGAATCTAAGGGTGCCCAGGAAATAGTCATTGAGAGAACACCCCTACCTCTATATCCGTTCTAGGAGGGATGGAGTTCTCGGAACAAAAAGGAACAATTTAGTGCCACTCACCTGGGCTTTCTCTCTCTTTGCTCTGATCAGCGTGTCTTGGTAATGCTGGGCCACTCCTGCAAGGACCCCCTCGAGTTTAGCTGCAGGAATCTGCAGGGCCTGCAGAGTCTTTTGGGCATCACCTTCATCCAGGGCTTCATTAATTAAACCAATGGCTAAAATCCCTAAATATGAATGGACAAAAGGTTATTTTTTAGATTAAGAAATTGTATAAATAAAACAGTCTTTAAACATGGTAAGTGACCATAAATCCTCTATCCAAGAGTTACCATGATTCAAACTACAATTTGTCATCCATAATATTAAGCAGCATTTAAATCTTTTTCCTTTAAATTTAGTGGTTTTTTTCAACTAAGTAAACTCCCTTATATCCATATTCCTATTGAAATCTCAAGTCCTTTTGTTTTATCTTTACTTGCCCTAACTTAAGAGTGATGAGGATTTTGATGAAACTGGCTTTATAAAGGATAGCTTTCAAGTATACTCCAATGTGTGATCAAAACCATTCTTGATTCACAAAAAGTCAAGAGTTCAAGGGATCTTAAAAGTCACCTAGTGGGACTTCCCTGGTGGCGCAGTGGTTAAGAATCTGCCTGCCAATGCAGGGGACACGGGTTCAAACCCTGGTCCAGGAAGATCCCACATGCCGCAGAGCAATTAAGCCCCTGTGCCACAACTACTGAGCCCGCATGCCACAAATACTGAAGCCCATGCCCCTAGACCCCATGCTCTGCAATAAGAGAAGCCACCGCAGTGAGAAGCCCACGCACCACAACGAAGAGTAGGCCCCGCTCACTGCAACTAGAGAAAGCCCGCACACACCAACGAAGACCCAACGCAGCCAAAAAAAGAAATAAATTTAAAAAAAAAAAAAGTCACCTAGTTCAACATTTTTATAGAAAAAAAAGATGAGTCTTAGGAATCTCCTCTCCTACACCACACAGCAAACAAGTAAGAGACAGAGAATCAAAGCTCAGGGTCTCCTACTCCAAGGGAAGACTCTTCCCACTAAATCACTGAATATTTCTTACAGGAAACACTAATTAAAACTAGAAATAGTCACTCCTCAGGTATCTCATCCAACTGGACTACTTTTGTAAAGACTCTGTTGTATAATAAAAAATTTGGCTGGTCTTTGTCCCTGGTTTCTGGAAAGGAGGCTCTAAACCCTTGGAATTTCCCAAGCGATAGGAGTATCTTCATTATCCATAGTGGGCCCCTAGGACCACACCTGAGTTTATGCCAACCAGGTGACTGCTGGTGGGCCCCTAGAAACTTTTGGGATAGGGGCTGGTCACGCTGGAAAGACCAACCATGTGATTAGAAGATTGGGGCTTTGAGCCATGTGATCTCAGAATATCAGCCCAGCTATTCCAGGGAGGAGAAGCAGACTGGAAATTGAATTCAATTACTTGGCCAATAGCTGGCCATAATTCAATCCATTATTTGTATGGAACGAAGCCCCACTAAAAACTCTGGATATCCAAAGCTCAGGTGAGCTTCCCTGGTTGTGATACTCATCAATGGGCTAGGAGGGCAACACACCCTGAGGATACAGAAGCTTTGAATTTGGGACTCTACCAGACATTGCCCTCCTGTTCTCTTCTTTTGACTCATCCTGATTTGTATTCTTTACAATAAAACTATAACCGTAAGTATAGTGCTTTCCTGAGTTCTGTGAGTCATTCTAGCCAATTATTGAACCTGAGGGGATAGAGGGAACCCCTGAATATATAGCCAGTTTTTCAGAAGTGTGGTGACCTGGGAACTCCAGAGATTAAGGCTGGTGTCTAAAGTGAGAGGAGTCTTGGGGAGGACTGTGCCCTCAATCTGTGCAATATGACCTAACTCCAAGTAGTCAGTGTCAGAACCACTTCTTATAATAGCATTTAAAAATAACAGATCATGTTCAATTCGCCTCCTGAAAATTTTAGTTCTTATTACATACTTATCTAATCATAGCAGTTGCCTGGTGTTTCGAAAACAATATACAACTGTAGCTTTTTGAGATAGATTTTTTTTTTTTTCCAATTTCCAAAAATCCTCCTGGGAGTAGTGTTTAGAACCAGCTCATGGAATCACATTATCTGTAACTGTGACATTATCTGGGGGGACGGGAAGTAGATTACTCACTCTCATGTTCCTCCTGCACCACAAGATTCACATGGTCCACACAAGCTTGGATGTCATTCCACGTAATAAATTCATTATTCTCTGCATCTGCTTGAGCTTTCAGTTTCATCAGCTCATCGAGATACCTGCTCCATTCCCCCAACAAAAGAGACAATGAAGTGCAACATAAGAAAAGGGACCTTCAGGATTATTTTGGTTGACAGGAATGAGAAGACATGGGGGCAAAGGATCCAAGGAACAGAGATAGCTAAGGAACCCCAACAGCTTGATGTATTCTAGAGGTCAGCTTTGGGACCGAGGAGTTACCTTGAGCAAAGTGTAAAAATGCAAGGATATCACTTATTCTTAACGGCCTATTTATATTACATGTTCTAAATTCCAAGTAAGACCAACTCTGGAGTCAGTGGCAGCAGCTCAAGCAATCCCTCTAAAGACAAGGAAACAAGGCCATACACCAGCTAACAAACACAGAAGGAATGACAGATCAACAAATCACCATTCAGCAACTCTTACTGAAAGTATATGGATTTAGGCAAGGATTATCAATTGGGGTTAAAAATATTAGATGAATGGTTAATGGGGAACTGGACATTTTGATGCTGCAAAAGGTACAAAAAAGATTATATTCTGGGGATTCCCTGGTGGTGCAGTGGTTGAGAATATGCCTGCCAATGCAGGAGTCATGGGTTCGAGCCCTGGTTCGGGAAGATCCCACATGCCGCGGAGCAACTAAGCTTGTGTGCCACAACTACTGAGCCTGGGCTCCAGAGCCTGTGAGCCACAGCTACTGAAGCCCGCAGGCCTAGAGCCCATGCTCCACAACAAGAGAAGCCACCTCAAAGAGAAGCCTGTGCACCGCAACGAAGAGTAGCCCCCGCTCGCCACAACTAGAGAAAAGCCCATGAGCAGCAACGAAGACCCGAGGCAGCCAAAAAAAAAAAAAAAAAGTTACATTAAAAAAAAAAATTATGTTCTGGTGATAAGGGAGAAAAATAAATATGCAATTGGAGGGATTAATGTCCCTTAGTATCTCTAATGGTGGGGACAAGCAGATTTTATATGCCTCTTGATATGAGAAAATATGAAACACACATCGCCAAAAATATTTAATTGAATCTTGACAAGTCTTTAGACCTAATTTACAGGAATAAACCAAATATTAGGAAGCAACCAGAACTGAAGATGGGACATTTTATAGGACAACTGGCCCCATCTCTTTAATAAGTCAGTGTCATAAAGAAAGGGACAATGCTAGATTAAAAGATACCAAAGGGACACAATAATCAGATGTTAACATGTGGTCCTGGATTGGATCCTGGTTTGAACAAACCAGCTGAAAAAACAAACAGTTTTGGAACAAGAAGTACGAAAATGGACTAGGTTTAGAAAGTATTAAAGAAGTACTGTTGATTTGTCAGGGTACAAGAGTGTTATTTTGGCTATATAATATCCTCATTGTTTTAAATAAGCATACTTATAAATTTAGGAGTGGAATGTTATATCTGTAATTTACTACAAAACCTTCAGCATAGTAAAGAATAAAATGTATCAAAATAGAAAAAATAAAAGACAATCACACTGAAGTCACAATGCCTGCAAAGAAAATAGGAGTGTTGGCACACAAAAGACAGAGGTGACAGCTACCTAATGGATTCAACCCAGCACTCTGGGCACCCACCTCTGGCAGTTTTCTTCTTCAATATTGGTAAGGCCTGTAACTGAACTGCTCAACTGTTTCCATACTGTATTCATGTCTCCGGATTCCAGCGCCCTGTTGATTAGGGCCACCGATGACAACATCTCCACTGCAACAGAGAGCTCAGGATGGGTGAGGCTATGCTGTACAGAAAGCGAGGGGGGAAAGAGTAAGGAAAGACATTCTGGAATACCAAGGGAGGTCAGAAGTTTAATAAAACTTTTACTAAGTTTCCAGTAAAACAAAACAAACAAACAAAACCCCTCTACCTAACTACACCAAGAAGTGGGTATTAAATTTTAAATTCACGTCCACTCTGTTTTGCTCACAAACAGCACAGGTTCAGTTAACTCACCTGAGGACTCTGTTGCTGCAGGGTAGCCAGTTCCTTCTGATAAAGATCGGCAGCAAATGGAAACACCTGGGGCAGCTGGGCTTCGGGATTCATTAGCTCCATAACAGTCTTCTCAGCAACACCCTTCTGGATTGCAGCATTGATCGCTGCCACTGCTGTCAGTCCTGGGTAGAAAACAAGGAGGTCACAAAGGCAGCTGGCTTTGAGAGGCCCGAGGGGAAGCAGATGCCAATTTTCACAGAAGAAAGTTATATTCTGTGGATAAGCTATTAGCCATGACGTTTGAAGTAGAACTTTCATCTTTAGAAAACAGCCTCCTTTGTATGAGGGTGAACTGCATGGTATGTGAACTACATCTCAATAAATCTGTCTCTAAAAAGCAGCCTCCTCTTCTCCTCACCCCTTTTTTCTTTCCACTCCAAATCATCCTGCCTGCCACCACTACGCTCTACCTAAGACATCCTTCCCCTACAGAGGGGAGTCTGGCAAAGAACTAGCTTATTAAGCTGCCATTCAAAGCTTTCCACAATCTTTCCAAGCATTTATCTTACACAACTCAGCCTAAAACATCTACAAAAATTTTATTCTACCCACTGTTCCATAATACATCTTTCACCTTCTGTCCCTCTGCTCACACTTCCTCTTCCCCTGTTGCCCCATATTAGGAACACCCTTCTCTCCTGTCTCTCAACATACGAATCTTGCCAATCAATCCCTAGTCCTATCTCCTCCAGATGCTTCCCTAACCAACCACGTAAGCACGAGCTTCCTAGCCAAAGTGAGCCTATGCTGACTCTGGTTCTACTTTTAAAACTGGAGGAACCCTTCTGCCACCAAAGGTACCTGGTAGGTGACTGCAGCTAGTAGCCTTGGGGTGGGGTGAGGAATGACAGAATCTAACCTCAGGTCCCTCAACGACACAAAGCCACTTTCCTCCCCTACTCAGGATCTCAGTGGACACGCAGCTGAGAGGACTCTTACTTCTCTGATACTGCTGGGCAGCAGTGTTTGCGGCATCCACTCCAGACTGTAGCTCCTCCTTCTGCAGGGCCTCAGCCTGACCACCATGAGAAAAGCAAAGAACACTTAGGTAAAGATGACTCCTGCCTAGGCCTCCGGGCCTTGTAGTTCTCATATCTCAACAGCAGTCACTAGGGACAGAGAGCCACAGGCATAAGAGACAGCTTCAGGCTACACACAGCCAAAGCGGCAGCCTGAGCGAGAGCCGAATGCCCTTGTCAAATCTCGGGTAGAGTGACTCTCCTGATATAAGCACATTAAAAAAATATATTTTGTAAAGAGCATCAAAATGTTCTGAGATAAAATGTTTGTAGAATCATTAGCACATTAATGCTGCTTTCTCTGGCCAATGCTGAGGATTTGTAAAATGTATACTTGTCCTTATTTAGAAAAAGAAAAAAAAAAAGAAATCCCCTCATATTTGTTCTCAAAAAAGAAAACCATAAAGTCCCACACAGTCTACTCTTACTGCACATTAAGTACTTTCCCAGTGTTGGCCAGAAGAAACTCATCAGGTATGGTTTTTTAAAAGTGGAAATTCCTGAAGTAAGAATAAAAAATTTCAGGTTCTCCCCAATGGCTTTTAGTTGGGGATTTAAGGGACTTCAAGTGAAGGGGTGGTCAGATTCACTTGCCGGGATGGGCAATGTTTATTTTAAGAGACGATTTACAACTCTAAAAGCAAAAGAGAGCTGAAGACAATGTGTACTTTACCTGAGTATATTAAACAGCCTAATTCATCTGCAGGAGAAAAAGTTATATTAGGGGGGAAAAAAAGCCCCATATATACCTTGACACAACAGCATGGGATTCAAAAGGATGTATATAAACTCTTGCAGGTGCAACTCAGGGTACTTTTACCTCTCTCTTCTGCTGTCTATCACTGAGGAGCTGCTTGAGGTACCAGTCACTATTCTGCTGCTGCAGTCCTCGAAGGCCCAGCGCTGGTGACTGCAGAATCTTGAACAAGGCCAGTGCAGATCCCTGCTTCAAAGCCAGGTCTATATTCGCTAACGCAGCAAACACTGAGGAGGAAAAAAGGCAAACGCTTAAGAAAAAACTATGTTAACATTATAGCCTAAAACATTTTTTCCTTCCTGAAAACCAATCCCAGTCCCAGATCAGGGAAATATAATTAGATAGCTTTTATTCTGGAGTATCACAGAAGCATTAGACTTTGGGGTTGGAAGAGAACCTTAAAGTCATCACGTCCAGGGGTTCCCAAGTTGTTCAGATTTAACAGATTCCTGGACCACACCCCAGGCCTACTTAAAAGCTTCTAGATGCAGAGAGCTTGGCACCAATATGGGCAGCAATATAAGAGGCACCAATAACACATGCCTAAATTCCCTCTAAAATGCCAAGTCATTATCCAGACTAAACTACTATACAGGAGAAGGTATCCCACACAGCAATTTACTACATCTCTGGACAATTCTGTTTATAAAAATTGTTAAACCTCCCACCCTAGAGTTGATACTTGAATACATCCAACCCCCGTCCCTGTGACTGTCTACTCCTGACTAAAGAACCTTAGTTCCTCCAACCATTTCTTATACAGCATCATTCTGAATCCCTTCATTATCCTGGTGTACTCTGGTGAATGTACTCTGCCCAAAGCAGTGCTTAGACATCAAGGCTGGTCTGACTGCGTGGAGTGGAAGGGGCTCTCTACACCACCTCAATATTCTCTACTTCTAGTCACAGAACCTGACGTCACACAAGGGCTTTATTATCCAACAGTAAAAATGCAGACTTTCCTCCATCTGAAAATGATAACAAAGATACCCTCCTCATAAGATTAAATAAAATCATATACATGAAAGTACTTTTATATTGTAAAATAAATAAGGTATTATTAAGTTGAAAGTCAAAATATCGTACTTTCTGATTTCAGAAATGACAGCCACTGGAAAATCATAATTATTGTATTATTTTCAGCTTTCCTATTTTAGAAGAGAATATAGAGTTCGCCCTCCCATGTCCCACCCAGGAATGACCATATGATTTTACCACCAAAGTAGCAAAAAAAAAGTCAATAATAAAATACTAAAAATTAAAATATTTGGGGCATAGCAGTATTTATCAATTTTAACTGTTTTCATTAGTAAAGAAACAAAAAGAAAATTAATGTAAGCTGTTATAAAGAAACAAAACAGTGCAAGAGAAAACAAAGTCTCAAACTAGAACTAAAAAATAACACCAAGAGGTGAAAGGATGAAAAGGTTAGATTCCTAAGAGACTGTCTCCTTCTTCCCAACATTCCCCTGCAATTCAGCTCACTGATCACCACACGAAGGAGGTGAGCAGCTCCTTGAATCATGGCTGCAGGTCTATGTGGCCATTAGCCAACTAAACAAGCATTTTTCAACAACACAGACCAAGGCACCTGCTGCAAACACAGCCATGAACAAAGCAGACAGGTTATCTCCATCTTCAGGAAGTTTTTGTAGTAGTGGGGGACAGAAAACAAAAGCAATATAGGTAACAAGCAGGTTTCCTCTACGTATGCAATGCAGAATCTCAGACTATCCATCTGCAAAGGCATCTGGTCAATTATGCTTTTACTAGAAATGTAAACTTACTACTTAAATATGTAAATATTTAAATGAACATTTCCTAATACTATAAAGTTTACAACATTATTTAAACACTTTCTCCCACTATGCTTTAATTACCTAACTCTCATTTTCCTTATCCTACTTAACAAAAAATAAAAACTTTTTCTCATTTTTAACTATCTGGCCTGCAGCTTTCTTCTGGGGCAGCGTAAATGGCTTCTCAAGCCCTAGGGAAAGAATCTTATCTGTTATTACATTAAGATGATTCCCAGGACCTAAAGTCCCTCTATCTTCCTACCATACAACTTTCCCTTGTCTCAGACTTTCTCTACTATTAGGAAAAGCTTGTCCCCCATGGGGAATTCTGCCTTATCCTCACCTTCTTAACTACCCTAAGAACCCCAGTGAAGGTTCAGATACAAACCTCGAGGAAAAGTCATCATTCTTTTCTTTATTCTATGACTGTACTTCACACACCTTTGGTTGCCTTGAAATTACTCACTGTATTGTTCTAACCAAGTTGCCCTGAAATTATTCATTTGACTATTTACCTTCCTCACTATACTGAAAGCTATTTGAGGGAATTTTTACTATTTTGCTCCTCTGACCACATGAGAACAATATGCATGGAACACTTTAAAAATATATACATATGTTTCTCTCCTTATAAGTTTATAACGGACTCTAATATAATTAGCCAGGTAGGGCTATAAGGCTAAAAAATCCCAGACAACATGGTAGAGAAAAAATCCCTTAGTAAATAAAAGAGTATTTTACGCGGTGTATGCAGCAGGAAATGTGCTGGACTTTCTTCTCACACAGAGAACTAACTACAAGGGCATTCTGGTTTATACTTGCTGACTTAAGTAGTATTCATACAGATACAGCACAACAAATCACCCATACGTGAATGGAACTATCACTCTGTTCAGAAAGCTATTATCCTACATGAGCCAGAATGGAACAGAATACAAAGACTCCTGGTCAGGATTTAGAACTCCCTATCACATGGAGTTGGTAAAATCTTATAAATTCACTCCAGTTATTCAGAGTATTAGTTCAAGTGAGAAATTGGGATCTCCAAAGGAACAAAGAGGACGCTGATTACTTTTACTATTATTATTATCTTGATCAAGATAAGATCAAGTCTGGTTGAATCAAGCAAGGTTTTTTAGTTCTTTTGGTGAGTCTAACCCTATTCTAGGAATTATGAGGATTTGAAAAGCAGAACTCAGAAGTAAACTCTACTTTAAGTTTATAAATATGTCAGAAACAAAAAGCAAGCAATTAAGACAATACATAATTAAGAACAAAATTGTGTGGTTTAGCATATAAATGCAGTAGGACATGTGAAAGGCAAGTATATAGTGAGCTAGGATGGGCACTGAGGTGAGAACTGAGCTGAATCTTGAATGATGGGTATAATTTGGATTAAGTAAGAGATGAGGCATGAGGGCATTACAATGGCGAGATTACATGATTAACAAAAGTGATAATAATATTGTTTACTGACTGCTTACTAAATACCAGGCAATTGACATACATTATCTCATCAATTCGTATAATGATTCTATGCCACACGTACCCAATTCCCACAGCTATTAATACGAGGGCAAGAGATCAAATCCCAGTTCTGAACAACTCCATAGCCATTTTTCATGAGTCATGAAATAAACACAATGAATATGGGAGACAATTAGGCACATGAGTTTCTATAGAGTTATATGCATAAAATACTACATAAAGAACTCCACCAGGCTAGGGATCTGCCTTTTGTCTGGCAAGTAATAAGGAACTAATGCAGGTTCTTTTGAAGAAGAGTAACAAAATGAAAATGACACTTTCAAGAAATTAGTTTTTCAAAAGTGTGCAACATACACAAAATCAATATGAACAGTACAATCTCATTTTTGTTTAAATATATGTTTTGAAGGATATGTTAAAAATATCGAGTGGTTATCCTAGGTAATGGGGTCTAATTTTTTGTTTGTTGTTTATTTCTGGATAACTTGTATTACTCTTTAAAAGAAAAACAAAACTATATAGGAAAATAGGGACTTCCTTGGTGGTGCAGTGATAAAGAATCCGCCTGCTAATGCAGGGGACACGGGTTTGATCCCTGGTCCGGGAAGATCTCACATGCTGCAGAGCAACTAAGCCCGTGCACCACAACTACTGAGCCTGCGAGCCACAACTAGTGAGCCCGCACGCCACAACTACTGAAGCCCGTGTACTCTAGGGCCTGCATGCCGCAACTACTAAGCCCGTGTGCTGCAACTACTGAAGCCCATGCGCCTAGAGCCCGTGCTCTGCAATAAGAGAAGCCACCACAATGAGAAGCCCGTGCACCGCAATGAAGAGTAGCTCCTCTCACTGCAACTATAGAAAGCTCATGTGCAGCAACGAAGACCCAATGCAGCCAAAAATAAATTGTTCTTTTAAATTTAAAAATAAATAAATAAATAAAAACAGGAAAATGAAATCCCTATTCAGATTTAAGTGTCTAACACAGGGTGAAAGAGTGAAACTGTAGCCAAAAAATCCAATTTGTAAGTTACAGTAGATGAATAGATGGAGGAGTGGGGGCCTGTCTGAGGGCAATGGTAGCCCAAAGAGAAGACGTATGAACACAAAAGACTTAAGTAAATGAGTAACAGTTCCTAAGCAAACCCATGAATGTCTGAAATAAACAAACTTAAACCATGCCATAGGTCCAAGAAGAGATCAACAGCTGCCACATTATTCTGTAACATTCTTTTAGGTGCCTGATGTGGGGACATACTTACTGTTGACTTTATTTATATTGCCTTGAATTTCAGCTTGAGTGAGCAGCTCCTCATAAACGTCCCTTTCTCTCTCAGAGCTTTCTGTCTGAAGATGAATAAGAAAGTGTAACTAAATTAGCTCAGGTCTCTAAGAAGACCACAGAAATATATTTGTGCTCCTCCCCCACCATTACAGAACCAACAGCAAGTAAGGGTGTGGCTTAAAATCCTTAATAAAGAACAGAGCAGAATGCTACACAACTGTAACTAAACACATAAAAAGCAGATCTGGGCTTCCCTCATGGCTCAGTGGTTGGGAGTCCGCCTGCCGATGCAGGGGACACAGGTTCGTGCCCCGGTCCAGGAAGATCCCACATGCCATGGAGCGGCTGGGCCCGTGAGCCATGGCCGCTGAGCCTGCGCGTCCGGAGCCTGTGCTCCACAACAGGAGAGGCCACAAAAAAAAAAAAAAAAAAAGCAGATCCACTTGTAAATAACAAGCCCAGGGGTTCTTCCAGAGTCAGGCAAGAGAAGGAAGCACTGGTGAACCCTGCCCTGCTCACTGTGAGTCTGCAGCCTTGCCTCAGACCTGAGCAGAACAGGTACATCCAGGGACTAGATCGCAGAGCCTGTCACTGGTTTGCACAAAACTCAAGAAGGAAGCAGAAGTCAAAATAGAATCTAACACCAAAAGACTACATACTGGGTAACTCCATTTCACTTATATAGAATTCCAAAAAAATAAACTAAAGTGATCGAAAACAGACTGGTAGTTGCTGGGGTCAGGGGTGGGGAGTACGAGGAGGTACAGACTGACTGCAAAGGGGAGACGTGGGAACTTTTGGGGTGGTTACACATCCATATACATTTGTCAAAACCCATCAAACTGTACACTTTAAATGGTTGAATTTTATTATATGTAAATTAATACCTCGATAAAACTGATTTTTAAAATGGAGTCATATCAAACAGTGAAAGAATATAAATCAGTTAGAAAGATCAAATGTTCCATTTTTACCCTGTTTTTAGCATTTGTCATTTTGTCCTGCTTGGCCTGGTAAAGTACATCCTGGTAAGTGGAAGCCAGGGGCTCTTCAAGGTTCACAAGCATGGCATTGGGATTTTTCAAAGCTGCAAACGTGTCAGCTGAAATTCTATGGTCAATAGCTTCATTAATGGCAATAACGGCAGCATGTACTAAAAAAAAAAAAAATTCAAAACATAGAACACTAAGGTTATACAAAGTAAAGGATATACATTACACATTCAAACACTGCAACCCCCTATCACAGAAAGAGGCTCCTTTTCATAGATGGAGGGGTTAGAGGACCCCCAGATCTTTAAGCCCAGTCTTTTTCCTCTGATGCACAAACCCACAGCTCGGCCTGTGATCCATGTCTGGAATGCTGAATCTGAAATCTTAACAGGGAAATATTCATAAGAGACTCTGAAAGGAGCCTTTGAGCATTTGTTATGGAAATGTTCACCTTAATCATCACGTAAACACCATCAGAAAATAAGAAACTCCAAAAGGCACTGAAATGTAGAATTCACTTTCTAGTGCTTTTATTTTAATCAAAATCACTCACTTATTTCCAAATAACAATAGCATAGATAACTGTATAGTAGTGTTTAAATCTATATCTACTGACCTAAACTTGCTAGCAAAATTCCTAATGTCTAAGACCATCATTATAGTATTAATCATTAAAAGTAGTAGCAACAATCCCATTTGAACCCACAAAATTTCTCTCTTCTTACATGCAGCTTCATCCACTGACAGTTCATTAGCCAGAATGCCCCCGATCTTGCTAAAGGCAGGCATCTGGATCCCATACTTCTCCAGTTCAATCTTCATGTTGTTGATTTCTTCTTCTACAGGGAAAAATTAAGACCCAAACAAGCAAGTTAAGCACCTTTCCATAACACAGAGAAGGAAACATTCCTCAACTACAAAATGTATTGGATAAAATGACATCTACCTCTTAGGGTTGTTAGAAGGATTTAAGTAAGATAATATATGGAAAGCACTTAACATGATATCCGGTACATAACATGCACTCAATAGACACAGTATTATCAAGAGCATCAGAAATAACTATAACATGAGACTGGCTCTATTGAAAATAGTTCTGCCAAACTGCTACTTATGGCATTCCCTATAATGAACTTACGAATGCAGCAGCTTTAAAGGCAGCTCGAACAAGAAGTGAATCACAAGCCAGTTATCTGTCTTTACAATTCAAATCACTAGCTACTATTACACAATTTCGTTTCTAAGGCAGAAAGCCAAATGATAAAGAAAACAACATGTAAGGTTTGGCCCTTGCCCCAAGTCTGGGGAACAACTTCTCTGGAAGGAAAAATATCACAGATAAAAGTTTTATTTACAATTTTTAAAACTCCCCGGCCTACAAAAGATTTGACTCTATCTTACCCCTAACCAATATTACCATTGTTGTTTTGCTCCCCAAGCCCCCATCTCTTCAAGCATCTGACTATAGCAAACACCCACCCAAATAAGCTAAAGTTTTAAAATTAGTAAATTGTCATCTTTGTATCATCTCGCTCCCCTTCCCTTGCCTACAACTGGTGCTCACTGGAAGGGAAGGGGCAAGACTGTTATAAAGATTTTTCACTGTACATGAACCTTTAATGTTACATGTTAGTATTATATTATTTTTTACATACTACATGTTAATATTCTTTCTAACTTACATATAAGAAAACTGAGAATTATCTATCATACCCATGTCATAACTGAGAGAACAGAGCTTGAAATTCCAAGTTTAGTGGAAGAAGAGGAGAAGCAGGAGAAGCAGGTTACTCGTGCTTTTTTTAAATCTCTGTTGGCACAGTGTTTTTAAAGCCGTACGTCTTTAAGATTTGCACTGTTGACTCTCCAGGTTATTTCCACATAAATCAAGCACTTCCTGCCAAGTTTGTAACTTCTTACCTGTGAAGTCAACCTTTCCATATAGGTCTTGAATCTGAGGAGCCAGGCCTAGTTTGAACAGGTACAAACTAGAAGATATAATATGCAAAAGAGTCAGGCCTCGCAGCTGAACCTCCCTGTTGCTCTAAGTTCAAAGGGGAAAATTAGCATAAAGAACAGAAACACTCTGAACACAGAGACTCCCAGTACTCTACCATATTCCACTTTGCAGTTACAATACTTTACCTCAGAGCCTTTTTTTAGTTTTACATAACAAGGAGGTCCTTAAAAAGTCACATAATGTAATGCAAAAAGCACTGGACTGGGAATCAGCAGATGCAAGTTTAAGTCCCAGCTCCAGCACAAATCCAATGTGTGATTAGATGTTAATATAAATGTTAACATAATAAATATAAGTGAAGTCTCTTCACTGTTTACCTTCCTGTGATCAGTAAGTTTTAAGTAACAGGACATTTTAGAAAAGTCTCATAAAAATGATTCAGACAGCAAATCTTACTTAAGCTGAATTCATATTACTGATGGAAAAGTTTAATTCAGGTACTTTAAGAGTTTTAAATAAAGTATATATTATAAATCTTTACTCTTTAAATAAAAATATCCTACACTCTAAGCTCCATGAAGGCAGGGACAATGAAAGTCTTATTTACCAATGCCTACCCAGAGCCTGGCATATATTAATAAATATTAATCAATATTTCACAGATGGATGGAAGTCTGTAACATGAGTTAGATTAACTGGATTCTAAGGCTCTAGCAGGTCAGAATCAATAAATTAGAAGAGATCAGAAGGGTGACTTCCCTGGTGGCGCAGTGGTTAAGAATCTGCCTGCCAATGCAGGAGACACGGGTTTGATCCCTGGTCCGGGAAGATCCCACATGCCATGAAGCAACTAAGCCTTTGCGCCACAACTACTGAGCCTGCACTCTAGAGCCCGCGAGGCACAACTACTGAGCCCACGTGCCACAACTACTGAAACCCACACGCCTAGAGCCCGTGCTCCGCAACAAGAGAAGCCACCGCAATGAGAAGCCTGCGCACTGCAATGAAGAGTAGCCCTGGCTCGATGCAATTAGAGAAAGCCCGAGCGCAGCAACGAAGACCCAACGCAGCCATAAATAAATAAATTATTTATTTATTTATTTTTAAAAAAAGAAAAAGAAGAAGAAATCAGAAGGGCACTCCACAGGGATTAACGTGAGCAAGACACTGACAGCCTATCAATAAGGGAGGAAATAAAAAAATATCTAAGCAATAAATCACAGAAACTCAATAGAGCAGTCTACAGTTTTTGCAGATAACCTATAAACCTCAATATTATCCAAATACAAATATGTATCATGCATATTGCATTCACAGAATTGATCAGAACCCAAACTGCATATAATAAACCCCAATGCATAATCTAAAAAAAAAAAAATCAAGTGTTCTAAAAATACATTAGAATATATACATCCACAATAACTAATCACTTTCTCAGGTAAGTACAAATATAAATCATATGTATATGATTAAGGGCTTTTCTTTAGAATAAAATGCTCAAGATGGAAATACATGAAGTTCCTCTCTGCAAAGATTTTACATCTATTCAATAAAGTTTCCAAAGCCAAACAGCTAACAACTTTCTATACACATTTTACCTTATATACTTTCCCCACACAATGTTCCATCTGCATTCTAAATTAGTAGAAATATTTTTCTCCAGAAATTTCTTCCTCTTTTATTCCTAATTTAAAACAAGAAAGTGGCTGCCACACTTTAACAAAAGCTTGGGCATGTCACTTTCACAGCCCCAAGAACAGTGAGTTAGCTTTTAATGTCTTTCAACAGTAAATTAAAGGTGTTACAATGATATCACTAGCTGCTATAAAAAGTAGAGGAGTGGTAAGCAGAAAACAGATGGGCATCATCTTTCTTTTATCTCATTTTAATTATTAGGAATATTTTAAGGATATGCTGGAGTTTTAAATGGAATCATAATGGCCACTTGGATCCTCTTATCCAGCATCCAAAGTATTTAACCTCACAGCTAAAACTTAAAACTCCTAACAATAAACACCACTTTCAATCTTTGTTCCTAGTCTCCTATGTCTGCTTACAAATAAGCTGTTAGGTACCTATAATAGTCAGCCTGTAATTGAGCTCAGATTTCTTTTTCTTTTCCTATCTAAGATATACTTTATAGCAATGAGGAAAAGGAGGTTGTGTTAGCCTATCTGGATTCCAATTACTGTTACTGATTGTAGAGTAACCTATGAAAGAAAGTTTTACAGTGTAAACAGCATTATAAAACACCCCCAACAAGCCTTGGGGAAGCACCCCTAATCAAATACACTACTTTTCTGCAAAGAGACATATGAATAATCATATTAAGTAGATAAACATTCTAAGTAATCTCAATTAATACTGATCAGATCTTGCCAACAAAGGAGTTTGAACTAAACCAAAACTCATTTTTCAGATCTTTCAGCATGTTTTTTTGAATTTAGGATAAAGGATTATGGGCCAATTTAATCCCAAAATCAGTTCTTAGAAAGATAAAGCATCAGAGGAAATGGAAAGGAAGTATACAAATATATTTGAAATAATGGAGAATTAGGGTCTTATCTGAGAGTGGAATGTAATCTACAAGAGTAATTTAGTCTCACTAAAGTACAGTAACTATCTCTGGAATAATGCCAGTCAAGACTGAGGGAGAAAAAAAAAAGATGGCAGGAAGGGAGAAAACAAGAAGATAAAGCTTCTCTATCACTGTTGATCCAAAAGGGAAACAGTGCCTCACCCAATACAGGTAAGTGAAGTGAGGAACCTGCCTTGAACACTGCTGTGTAAAGGTAAAGAAGAGGCTCAAGCAGTTACAAACACTTCCTACATACCCTTCAGGAAAAACACTGTAAGGGAGGAAAGAAATCATAAATCACCAACCAGAACACACTGCTGTGTATATACTTTCTAAGCACGAACTGCATATTGAACAGAAATGGAAAACAGTAACAGGCTTCCTCCCTTTCTCATTTTGACTCCATCATTAGAAAGGCAGTTAATTCTTCAATCTGTCTTCAGAGAATTTGAGGGCCTGGGACTCAGGTTACATTGCAGAGTAGTGGCTACAGAACTAGCAGAGAGGAATTCTGCCAGCTTAGTTGCTGTGCCTGCCAAGTTCAGATATCCATTGTAGGTACAGCCTTCACAAGGTTATCAACATAGACTTCACAGAACACTAAGCCAATCACAATACTCAGAATTTAGCTGATTTTGGCTCAGAAATATGCATCTGAAATTGCTACATTCTGAAAATTCTCCAATATATCACCTATTCCTAAACAATTTTTTTAAAATTCTCATTTTACCATTGTTTGTCCAATGTTATGCTATGTACCTTGGAGGGGGAAAAAAAGTAAGGCATGACTTCTGTCCCTAAGATGCTAATAAATGTAATAGGGAGAAAAGATATGAAAGAAGCAATATATAACAAACAAACAACAAAACAAAAAACACACACAAAACTAAACCAAAAAAAAAAAAAACAAAAAAAACCCCCAGAGGTTTAGAAAAAGGAATGAGCTGAGGTCATTTGAGAAACTTCACCAAGAATGTGGGAACTGAGCTAAAACTTGATTGGATAAGCAGAGACAAACATGAAGAGCCCTTCGACAAAGTACCATTTCCTTTTTCATTTATAGGACAGAAAGTACCCCCTTGAGCTGGGGGAGGGAGAGGGAGATTTGTTATAATGTATAACTTTGACACACATTTATTGTGATTATAGGCTAGGCATCTAAGTGTTGATACTAAAGACACATGGATAAAGAACAAAGGAAATACTTCTTGTCCCTAAGGAATCCACAAGAAAGCAAGTTATAAGAACAAACAGTAACCAGAGTACAATGTAACAAGCACTATGCTTGAAGTAAGAGGTATGTTATAAAATGCTAAAGGAGCACAAAGATGGTAAGTAGCTAATTCTGCCAGAGAGGGAAAAAGTAAGAGAACATATTAATGGTAGCATTCTGAGGTGGCACCTGGAGAAAAGCATACGTTAAACCAAGGAGAAAAGGCATTTCAGGGCTTCCCTGGTGGCACAGTGGTTAAGAATCCTCCTGCCAATGCAGGGGACACGGGTTCGAGTCCTGGTCCACGAAGATCCCACATGCCGCAGAGCAGCTGAGCCCATGCGCCACAACTACTGAGCCTGCGCTCTAGAGCCCACATGCCACAACTACTGAAGCCCACGCACCTAGAGCCTGTGCTCCGCAATGAGAAGCCTGCGCACCGCAATGAAGAGTAGCCCCCGCTCGCCGCAACTAGAGAAAGCCTGCGCACAGCAACGAAAACCCAATGCAGCCAAAAATAAATAAATAAATAAATTTTAAAGAAAGGCATTTCAGGCACAGGAAACAGCAAAACCAAAGGCAAGAGTACATAGCCTCTTTGTTGAAAATACTAGAACATAGGTACACAGGAGAGAATGGCTGGAGGTGAGGCTAGAAAGGAAGCATCAAAATATTTTATGAAGCGTCTGATACCATTAGGGCTGTTTTGGAAAGAGCTCTGACAGCAGCATGGCAGATGGATCAGAAGGGAGAGAGCCTAGTGAGGGAACCCTCTAAGGAGGTTAATGCATTCATTAGTCCACACAAGAGATCTATTAGTCCTCAGTTATATTCTCTCTTTTATGGGTTTCACACTGATTCCAGTGATACCAAGGATCTGGCAAACATTTGATCCAGAAACTGGAGACAACAGGTTTCTTGTGGGTCAATGTATATATTATACATTCATACATATAATTAACATTTATTAAGTACACATACAGGATGCTATATAAGAAGAGCAGCCCAAGAAAAAAATCTCATCCTCATGTCCCTTCTCATACTTACTTCTATCATCTTCTGCTTTAGGTCTACGGCCATCAAGTAAATTTGCACCACTCTGAAGTACTATACTACTAGCACCTACACCTCTCCCATCCCATCCTCCATCCAGACATATCACTTCTTCCCTCCAATTTAGTACTTCGTTCATTCTAAGAGCTGAGGACCTGAAATTAAGTCATCTTCCAAATTTACTATGAAGCTGTGATAAAATTATACCTTGTTTCAGTTCCTATTTATTATTTTTGCATTGACATAAAAATTACTTAATGAACAAATGACTTGTCAAGGTCCTAGATAACTTAATAAATTATCAATCAACCATTTGATATTTGCTGGTATTATTTGAAGATGTTGCCAAAATTTAACTGTACTACCAAAGAGTATCAAGACACAGTGTATTTAGTAAATCAGTTTATCAGCTTGAAACAAAATGAGAAACAATAAAAGTTTTCAAATGTATGTAGTTTTTATAATTTTTAAGAGACTTTAATTTAAAAGAAAGGGACTACATCTCAAGAGAAATGCATAGTTCACTGAAACACTAGATCAATAATGAAAGATTATATTATGTTTTTAGAGGAAGATTTTTTGTTATTATAGGAATAAATAAATCCTTTCTCCCTAGAAGAACACAGCTGTTTCTCACCATTTTGTTAAGATAATAGTGCTCTATTCTATTTGAAAATTCTGAAGCAAATGCAAAAACTTTTTCATCATACCCTGGACAACAAGCTACACACTCAATTCAGATGTGACTCCTAAACTGCCTTTTTTTAGAATTGAGATATGACTGACATATCATATTAGTTTCAGGTGTACAGCATAATGATATGATCACCATAGTAAGTCCAGTTAACTTCCATCACCACACATAGTTACAAATTATTTTTCTTGTGATGAGAACTTTTAAGATCTACTCTCTTAGCCACTTTCAAATACATAATACAGTATCATTAACTGTAGTCACCATGCTGTACATTACATCCTCAGGACTTATTTATTTCATAACTGAAAGTTTGTACCTTTTGACCACCTTCACCCATTTCGCCTACTCCCAAATCCCCGCCTCTGGCAACTACCAATCTATTCTCTGTATCTATATACTGCTTATTCTACCAAGAAAATCTGATTACCTAAGTGCATGGATACAGTAGATACATCTTGGCATGTTCTTTCGATCATAGATGTCTGTAGTTTCCGGATAAAAAATCTAAAGAGAAATAAAAGAAGTAGAGTAAGGCATCCATCCACTAGAGTTTATTTAATCATTCAACAATCATGAATAATACAAGTAAAACTTTGGACAATTAGAAAACATTGTCAGCATTTGGCAAATAACCTCATTAGGGTGAACAGACATTTCATTATAAGTAATGTAAGGAACAAAATGATACAATACACAGTGAAAAGCACTACTTGGAAAAGACTTATTTGGGTCAACCCACTGAATTTTACTAAGTATGTGAGAGTGAGTTACTTACTGCAGACACAGACATGGGCAAACAAAACTCAAGTTCCAGTCCAGCTTAAATCAGTGGCAAGTGTATGAGGCTCTGAAGGATTGCAATCTTCCTAGTTGCTATCTAGCAGGCCTAGATTGAGTAATAATAGCTCAACAATGAACATTTACTAAGTGCTTCAGTATGTGTAAAATCACTACATTTAGACATTGAAAAAACCTACAAAATATTAAAATGTGTTATAATGCTTGGGGGAAGTAGAAAGATACACAGATAAAGTAGGTAGAATAGAGGATGTATATGGGAATGAGAGAGATGGGGAGTTTTCCTTGGTAGCATGTACCACAATTAATCAACTATGTGCACTGAAATTATCTGTCTGACTCCTCCAATAGACTATAAGCCACATGAAGGCAAGGACTAGATCTATATTGTTCACTGCTGTATCTTCAATGCTAAGCCCAGAGTCAAGGTCATGGAGGGAGCTCTCTATGTTTGATGAATTAACGAATGAGGTAGGATAGGAAGAGAGTAAGTTTAGATGGAGAATTGCCTTGAATTTCAAGACCTTTTCTCATGGTAATGTGGTACTATACAACTCAATCTGTAATTTAGAGGAATAAAGGGGTAACAGTGGATTAGAGAAGTGAGACTGGATTATGAAGCGATTAGAGGAATCTGGATGAGCAATAAAAGGCAGTGAGAAGAGTACTATAGCACTTTGTATCTAACTCTATTATAGAACTTAACACATTGTGTTTAATTACTTGTTTTTATGCTTGTTTTCCCCCACAATACCTATTGCTCCTGATGAGGAAGAACTGTGCACCCCCAAGAGAAATGGGGGTCTTTTTTGATAATTTTTCAAACTTTCCATGCTCATTTCCTAAGATTGAAATGTCTTCTCCTGAACGGTGAAAATCATGGTCAAAGTCAGTCACCCTCCCAAAAACAGTACAGAATACATTTTAGAAAGCAATAGAAAAAAAATAAGGTTGGGAGGGAGGATAGAGGCAGATTATGAGGACCTTGAAAGTCAGACAAGTTTGAACTTGATATTCAGGCTTTAGAGAAGTCCTAGCTTTGGAGCCAAGGCTAAAAACAACCTCAGGAAGATCTGACTGGAGACAAGACACAGGATACACTGAATAGTGAAGAGATCGAAGCTGAGAAAGCAGGCTGGGAGGTTGTTTCAACAGATAAAAGAGACATTGCAAATAACTGAGGAAGGCTTGGGGAATGACTGCATTTAGGAGTCCAAGGTAAATCCAAGGTTTTGAGACCGGATGACTGGGAACATAATGACATGGTACCATTTATGCAGAGGAGAGGAGGTTCACTTGGGGGAAAAGGTAGGTTTAGTTTTACATATGAGAAACTGTAGGAGATAGAAAGCTATCCAAGGGGAAATGTCCAGCAGCCAACTGAAGAAACTGTGTTTACCTTATAGCAAAGAGTCTTCAAAACAACTGAAACCATGAGAATGAGAGAATGTAGCTAAAATAAGAACTGCATCTTAAGGAATGCCTGCCACTAGGATGTAGAAGGCAGAATAATTGAAGAAAACAGAGGACTATTAGGCAGATTAAAAACAATTTTAAAAATCAAAACAACAAAATGTTTCATGTAGGAGTTGGCCAAGAGCACCAATTATAATAAAGAGTCAAATGGATAAAAACCAAAAAATTATCCTCTTAAGTCTCTATAATTTGTATGTACCATATAAAGAGATTAGGGAAGATATCCCAATAAATACTATTATTGTCAATTATCCATCACATGTTATATTATGAGCAAAAACACATTTTTAGGCTAAGTATCTTTAGTCTACATTACTCAGAAGTCTTCTGGACTTAAATCATATAGAGCAGACATTTCAAGGGTAAAAGCCATAATAATCCTATTGTTCCTGATAGCCTCAACAGTTTGTTGAGATTGTGGTCCAGGACAATGCACCACTGTTAGTAAACAAAAAAGGTAATAAGATTAAATTATTAAAAAGGCATTTTGTAGTAACAGTACTATTAGCAATAGCAAATATTAACAAAGCTCTTAGTACATTCAAAAGAGGTTAAATTGTTATTGCCCATTGGGCATACTATATAAAAAACAGGAACAGGAAGTTACAGGTGCATAGAAAGGCCAAGTAGCTGTAAGAACTTGACGTATTGCATTTCCTGACATTTGTGGGGCTTAATTCTCAAACATACCAGTGCAAGGAAGAGAACTTCAGCACTTTGCTCTGAAAAAAAGAGGACACAAGCTAGTCTGCAAAGACTTAGCTCTGAATTTACTCAGTTCAACAGGTATGTATGCAACAGTGAGCTGAGCACTCTGCTAAATGCCAAGTGTTCATTTCCAAGTGGTTTCAGCCACTTTCTGATACTCCACATCTCATTTCTTTTTAATCTTTCTTTGGTTACAGAAATTTAGACTCCACAGAAACGTATAAAGAAAATAAAAACCACCCTTTAACCCCATCACACAGAAATGAAAACTATTTCTCCTTGCAGATTTTTCCCAAGAATACTCACTTTATTTTTAGACAAAAATAGTGATCTCATTTTAGCCAGAACACAAGCTCTTATAATCGTAGCCTGTTTTTTTTTTCACTTAACACATCATCCTTGACATCATCCTTTTCAACGGCAGCACTAGTATTTGACTGGCTGTAACACAATTAATACCCTGAGTGAAGGAATATGTGGTTTGCTATCAATTTTTTCTATCATATGCAATGCTGAAAAATCCTTACATATACATTTTTTGTGCTTGTCTAATTTTTTCTTTCTTTTTTTGAGCCGGTGGGGTGGGAGTGGGGATAAATTCCTAGAAGTAGAATTCTTAGGTCAGAGGATGGGGGGAAAAAAAGCTGTCCATGCCTCTAACAGTGACACTGTATCAGGGCCTCTACGGATTCAAGGTAGGACTAGGTAGCTAGATGTATGATCAGGCCACCCAAGATGGCTATTCTCTTGCTCTCTGTACATCTCCTGCTCAACCAGTCCCTGCTTCACCTATACCCTACTCATATGGCTGACATTCCCTCTTAATTATACAGCCTAATCAGTAAATGTTAGTGATCTTTAGATCAGAATGGCTCCACTATGATAGCTTATCAAAGGGAAAAACTCTGCCCAAGGGGCTATGAGGGACATGCCCCTCTGCTGCTTTCCCTGGTAACTAACTGATGAGCCAAACTGACGTCAATTCCCCCATAACTGGTAAACTCCTCCTCCCCCTCATCCCCACCCCCAGTAGCAAAGACTGCTGCCGTGTTCTGCCTGCTGTCTGCCGTCCACGGTAGGGTGTCACTCCAGAGCCCTGACTCGGACAGCTGAGATCCCCTATCTAATAAACCAGTGATGTCTCTGTTGCTGTCTCCGGGCTCTTCCCTCATTCTCAAGGCAACTACAAGGCTTGCAGGCCTGCAAGGTGCAGCCCAACACTTGAGATGGCAATTTCACTAAGAGAAGCACTAAATAAACTCTTGAGCAAAACACTCAAGGATGCACACTCCCGTATCAAAACTACAGCTATCATTCCAAACTCATTAAATTATATACATTAAATATGTATGGTTTTTCTGTAATCAATTACACCTCAATAAAGCTGTCAAAAAAACAAAAACAAAAAACCTACAGCCACCTCCAAAACCAGATAAAAGAAGTAAATCTCATTATACTGCCTCTACAATTTGAAATGTAAAATAAACCCTTCATATTACCTACAAATTTGGTTATTCTGAAGCTGGAAGATGACATTTCTAAAATATTTCCTTATGTTTCCTAAAGTCAAACTTGAATGTAGCAACTTTGTGAATAAAATCCACTGAACTGTACTCTTTAAAATGGTGAATTTCATGGTATATGAATTTGTTTGTTTTGTGGGGGGGAGTCACATTGCTCAGCTTGCAGGATCTTAGTTCCCCAACCAGGGATTGAACCCAGGCCCTGGCAGTGAAAGTGCCGAGCCCTAACCACTGGACCACCAGGGAATTCCCTCATGGTATGTGAATTTTTTTTATTTTTATTTTTTATTTTTTTTTTTGCAGTACGCGGGTCTCTCACTGCTGTGGCCTCTCCCGTTGCAGAGCACAGGCTCCGGACACACAGGCTCAGCAGCCATGGCTCACGGGCCCAGCCGCTCCGCGGCATGTGGGATCTTCCCAGACCGGGGCACGAACCCATATCCCCTGCATCGGCAGGCAGACTCTCAACCACTGCGCCGCCAGGGAAGCCCTGAATTATAATGTTTATAATTTGGTGTAGTAAAAGTAACTGACATCATAGGGAATTTCTCTAGGGTGAGGTGAAGCAGGGATGAGAAATATAAAAGAAAAAGAACAAAGCTATTTCCTAAAACAAACTGAAGAGATCCTTTAGTATTAAAATATATATATATATAGATAGATAGATAGATAGATAGATTACCAAAGAATCAATTGAGAATAATTTTACAGGTAGAATGAGAACTGTTATGCCAAACAGCCAGAACTAAGCCAGAACAATGAATATCACATAAATTACCTTAGGCAATCCAATCTCGCCCATGGCATTCAACCACTGAATCACATTATCAGTGTGTCTAAAGTGGAGGCCAGTTGCCTAGAACAAATAAAAGACCATTAGGCACTGTTTGGCAATATTGAAGCAAATACTAAATAAATACTCTGTATCAATAAAAGTTTCCCTGTAAGACTTTACATGGTCCCCTTAAACTTAAGGTCTGTCTGTATCATTACACATTCTAATCTCCAAAAGCCAAATCCACATCTCAGCTCTCCTCAGTTAAGAACCATCTGGAGAATCTTCCTGTGTACAGTGTGCTCAGCAGAACATGGTCTTTGGAATTCAATTATGTTGGATTCAATTCCTGACTTGGCTATCTATTGGTGACACTGGGCAAGTCACTTCACCCTACTGATTCTGAGTTTCCCCATTTTTTTTTTTTTTTTTTTTTTTTTTGCGGTACGCTGGCCTCTCATCATTGTGGCCTCTCCCGTTGCAGAGCACAGGCTCCGGACGCGCAGGCTCAGCGGCCATGGCTCACGGGCCCAGCCGCTCCGCGGCATGTGGGATCTTCCCGGACCGGGGCACGAACCCGTGTCCCCTGCATCGGCAGGCGGACTCTCAACCACTGCGCCACCAGGGAAGCCCTGAGTTTCCCCATCTTTAACACCTACTTTATGTTTGTTGGAAAGATTAACTGAGAAAATGTACATAAAGCACTCAGTGTGGTGTCTGGCAAGTAGAAGATACTCCCCAAATGAGGTATTTTCATACTACACATATAAACATCCCCCTCTTAACCTCTACACCTGTTGTTTTTTAGGAAGGTTTACCCTCAAGACGGTTAGAGGTGTAGGCTATTGTCTTTACTGTTGCTGGAGACTGCTCTGTCTGCCTGTTCTGCACACATTTTTTAGAGTCAACAGAACAGCTCAGGAGGTGTCTTCAGAATAACAACTTATTTAAAACTCAGCATATAAGTCTTTGCTTTTTGATGAAGAAAAGTTTCTATTTGGGATGTTAATTTTGGCTTAAGATCTATACTTTCCTTGTTTTCCTTTTAATTTAAATATTAAAAAGCCAACCAAAAAAACCAACTCTTTTGATTCTGTCTTCATCCTTAACTCATTCTGAGCTCTTGCCCAATTCTTACAGTTGACCCCTCTTACATTTGCTCTTGGTTTTGCAATCTTCCACTATCTTCTATACTTATCCTTTTTTCAGATAAGAGCTCTTAGGAAAGCTCCCCACAGAAACTCTGTGAGCAATGGGAATTCGGTCCTTGTCAACATCCCAACTTAATTAAAGCAGTCTTCTTTTTGAGGGCCCTGGGCCACAAGAATCAATCACGTATCTCAATTTTCTGAAATCGGATCACTGTCCCGTTTTACCTTAAACTTTAATATCATGGGGTGATTTTCTTCCCCCAAAGTTGCTATTGCTTTCAATTTGCCAACAAATCTCAGAGCTTGGTTAAAATTAGACTTAAAGTAGTAATTCCCCTAGTTACTTCCTCTACCTTCTAAGAAATAAAAAATTCATCAAGGACCATGAAAATTTCTAGATACAAATTACTCATTAGAATTGAGCCAGAAATACGGACAACTGAAGTTCTTTTACTACTGTATCTTGACTTTGCACTAAATTTTCTCCACTCTGCCAGGTATTTTATTTTGTTGGAACAAACACACTTACACATATTTCTCAGCAACTCTTTCACAGGATAAAGTATGCTAAACTTCTCTCTCAAGTTTACAGAAATTTAAGCACCAAGCAAGGATGGACTCACCTTGTATCTGGTCTGCTCTCGATCATAGATCTTCTTCAGTGACACCACTTTAGGGGAGAAGAAGTTTCCTAGTTTGGCAAGATAGACCCCATTCCGAAGTCCCTCTTCCAGTTCTGTGGTGGGAGGCAGGTCTTCCCCCAGGCATGCTTCCATCCACCTGCACAGAAGGAGGGAGGACATGACAAAAGAGAGGGAAGGTATGAACCCCTCCCCTCTTCAGAGATTTCAAGCTTAATTTCCATTCTCCTTGGAAAAGTTTAAGTTGAACATAAGCAATAGTGTTTGAAGACTCAATTTCACACACATCCTTGTTCTGGCCCAGTCAGATCTCAGAGGCAGGGAACTTAGGAAAATTTCCAAGTATAAACGCCACCCTCTTCTCCACCCTACTTTCCTCTCCTGCAGCAAGAGAGCCAGCTGGCTCCCCAGGTCCTAAATGCCCCACGAGCCTCAGCCCAGACTGTCTCCCTTACTCCTTCAGTTGCGCCTTAAGAACTCCTAAGAAAAACCTTTTGTAACTGAAGCCACCATCTCTCAACTGTTCAGAAACTTATATTTGCAGCTGAGGTTCTTTTCTGGTTTGAGAATTCAGCATCCATAGTGAATTTCTAGGTTCAGATTTTAAAGTTGTTTTGGGGTTTCCAAAATAGTCAATCATCTCACCTAAAATACTTAAGGAAACTCCAATGGAAGCAGTAAAAGTGAATTCTTATGTGTTTTTTTAGAGGGGAAAGGAAGTTGTAACGGAAAACTATATTGTCCCCCTCAGACACCTCTCACAAGATTTCAGGGAATCCCAAGATAAAACAAAGCCAAGTTTATTTGCATGTATTTTCTACCAACAGAAATGTAGTTAACTAAAGAAGTCATTTAGGGCAATGGTTTTAAATTTTTTTTTGAATCACAGAATCCTTTGACTATCTAAGGAAAGCTACAGATCCTTCCCCCAAAAAATGTATATATACTTAAATTTAATATATAATTTCAGAGATTTCATTGACCCCGGTTTGAAAACCCCTAATTTATAAGTAGGCTACGCAAATTTTACAAGGCTACTGTATCCCCAAATTCTTTACCATTCTTTACAGGGGTTGAGGGGGACCACTAGATGATGCCTGGTCTGTTTCCCTAGTAATAAATCTTTGAAAAGCCAAATGGGGAAAGAAAAAATCCAGAGATACAGGAGACTGAAGTAAAAGCTAGATTTACTGCCAAATGGGACAATACAAGAATGAAACATTTATAATGTTAATTGATACCTAAAATTTAAATTAAAAGACAAATAAAACTGGAAGCCACATTTAAATATGCCATATTTTATACACACACACACCCATGAAAATTTATAAGAAAACTCTAACATACCAATAGAAAAATAGACCAAATAATATATAAATGTATTTATAATCCCATTTATGTGTGTTTCTATATAATTCTTTACATTAATAAAATTGCCTGAAAAGATATACAATAGAGCTTGAATTTACATACTTTTAAAATTATTAGTTTTATAATTCAGAATAAAATTTCTTGTATTAATTCTATCTTTACAAACTGAGATTACCACTCAGAATCTTTAAAAAATAATGAGGGAACTCCCTGGAGGTCCAGTGGTTAGGACTCAGTGCTTTCACTGCCGGGGCCCGGGTTCAATCTGTGGTCAGGAGCTAAGATTCCCACAAAAAAAAAAAAAAAAAAGGAAAAGCAACAATGTTCCTGTTTTTCTCAAGTTCTATAGAATAGTTAACTCAACTTCACTTTCAAGTCTATTCTACTTCTAAAGCAGCTAGCATACTGTCTGACACATAGTAGATACTTAAATAAATACTAGCTGGATAGATGAATGGGCCAGAGAATTTTCTGGTTATTTCCTACACCCAATGATATTAAGTTTTCTCTTCTGGCTTTTCTTTTAGGTAGTTGAACTGAAATGTCATAAGGGGAAAAAGAAGAAACGAATTAATTTTCCAGAAGAGTTACCATAGTAACTAAATTAGATATCAATTTGTAGCAGCTACAAAATCCAAACTATGCTTCTCCAAGAGCCTAAGACCATAGGACAATGTGGAAAAGAACATAGGTCAATGGTATGGAAAATAGCTGTAGTCTAAGGACACATCTCATGTAATCGTCCATCCAATATTTTACTGCTAAAAAGGATACAGCAAACAGCTCCTGGCAATCCCTGCTCTCAGGGGACAGTCTAACTTATGTTCTCATTAACAGGGACAAACCTAGAATAAATCTTAAGCCCAAAACATCCCTTTACCACATAATAGTATGAAGAAAAAGTTACTTATTTTCCTCTCAAAATGGGGAAGACTGTGGATAAACAACACAGTAGTGCTTTTGGCTTGAATCAGAGCCAGCTACCAGGGCTGTTTAGGTTCTCCTCTCCTCTGAGATCACTGGATTAAAATCAGGGTAAAAGGAGGGACCACAGCCACATCTCCCACAATCCTTTACCTTCGCCTTCTCTTGTCTAACTGCTATAAAACAGTCCTGACTGATGACAAGACTCACAAGCTTTCTATAGCGGAGTAGAATACCCTAAATATCACAAAAGTGTCAGGCCTGAAGAAAAGCCACCTGTGATCTGGTGGAAAGGAATAAGCAGAGAGGGAGAGCTAGAGGAAACAGGCAAAGCACAGAAGTGTCTCTAAACAACCGCCGCAAGCCCAAAACTGCCCTCCAATTCCCTGTGTGGCTCACCCTCCATTCTAAGCTCTGCTCCACAGCAGAGAATCACCTGGTTTGTTTATAAGAATAAAGTTAGTTAAATTAGGACCAAACTGCTTGAAAAATTAACAGCATTAAGTAGGATGCTATATTACTAGATTCTTAATCTCAGCATCAGTTTGGATTCTACTATAATTCTGAGAAGATGCAACAAATTCTCCTGTCCTTCTCTACAGCCCATCTGAGATTCCCCCTCTGCCACAAACTCACAGCATCACAAAATGTGAGAGAAAGGAACTGAATGCACTTCTAGGGCAAATCCCTTTGGGGTTTTCCCCTCTATATAAAATCTATCCATTGAGGAAAATTACAAAACATTTCTCAACATTTTATGAATATTTTTCATGTTACTATACAGTTTCTCAAGACTTTCGAGTTACATTAAAATTCTACCAAATGCTAATCAGTCACCTATGTTGGGCATTTATATCATTTCTAAATGTTTTCAACCATTAAATAATTCTGCAAGGAACATCTTTGTACACAATGTTCTTCCTTATTTAGAATTAATTCCTTTGGAAACTCCAAAACAAAAAATGTTATTGCTCAAAAGCTTACCCAAAGGCTGTACCTATTTGTACAACTCTCTCATTTTACAAGTAAGAGTAAGGCCTATCAAAGGTTACCTGCTAGCTAGTGACAAAGGTGCGATAAGAGGGCCCTGATTCCTAATTTAGAATCCTTCTCACTAAACCACTATTGCTCTTACCACATCACCCCCAAAGCCTAACAGAGCTGAGCTCCACAGGGCTGTCTAAACAGGACCAAGTTTCAGATGTCCCATGCAGGAAAAAGGCTGGTATCTCTCCAAGTTCTGTCCACTTAATAGGGCTTTAAATATTTCAGTTTAACTGTAAGACCACCAGTAATTCTCAACTCAGACACAAAGCTTCCTTATAAAACTTAAGCATTTAAATTAACTTTATAAATACACTTAAGAATAAATCTATGCATTGATTCTTATCTTACACCAGGCACAAAAATCCACTCAAAACGGATTAAAGACTTGAATGCAAGACTTGAAACCATAAACTCCTTTAAGAAAACACAGGGGGTAAGCTCCTTGACATCAGTCTTGGAGATGCGTTTTTTGGATTTGACACCTAAAGCAAAGGCATCAAAAGCAAAACTAAACAAGGACGATTATATCAAACTAAAAAAATGCAAGACTTGAAACCATAAACTCCTTTAAGAAAACATAGGGGGTAAGCTCCTTAACATCAGTCTTGGAGATGATTTTTTTGGATTTGACACCTAAAGCAAAGGCATCAAAAGCAAAAATAAACAAGGACGATTATATCAAACTAAAAATAGCCTCTGCACAGCAAAGGAAACCACCAACAAAATGAAAAGGCAACCTATGGAATGGTAGAAAATATTTGCAAATCATATATCTGATAAGGGGTTAAATCCAAAATATATGAAGAACTCATGCAACTCAATGGCAAAAAAACCCCTAACAATCCAATTTTTAAATGGGCAGAGGAACTGAATAGTTTTCCAAAGAAGACATACAAATGGCCAACAGGTACCTGAAAAGATGCTCAACATGATTAAATCATCAGGGAAATGCAAATCAAAACCACAATGAGCTATCACCTCACACCTGTTAGAATGGCTACTATCAAAAAGACAAGAGAAAGTGTTGGTGAGGATGTGAAGAAAAGGGAACCCTTGTGCACTGTTGGTGGTGTAGACAAAGAATGTCCTCTGCCATTTCAGTAAAACAAAGAACGTTGAGGCCATCAAGCCATCAGCCACTGCAGCGGCCCATGACGGTGCACCCTAAGGGGATAAGGGGAATTCAGGACGGAGAAAAACAGGTTGCCTGCCACCAAGCCATGAACCTCTACATCCAGCCCCAACGGTATACCCTGAGAGGATTCAAGAGAGAGAAAAAAAGAATACTGGCTCTACATAAGGTGAATATCAAAGGAATAATTTCAATAAGCCCAGACTCTTGCATCTTCCTGTAAGTAGAAAAGCACTTAATTCATTAACTTGAGATGTCTGGGTTTTTTGTTTTGTTTTAATAGCAGTAATCTTATGATGGTCTGACTACCTGGTTTGGGTTTTGTTTTTTGTTTTTTTTCTTCAAAAAACTCATTTATCCTGGTTCCTCCCTTACCTCTTTGGAACAGTCCTTCAGAGCTATCTGAGAGGCTGTCTCCTGGGCTTTAAGTCCTCATTAAAGCTGCCAAATAAAACGTAATTCTCAACTTATAGGTTGTACATTTTTTTTCAGCCAACAGTGGGAATATAAATTGGTGTAGCCACTATGGAGGCAATATGAAGGTTCTTCAAAAAATTAAAAATAGAACTGCCATATCATCCAGCAATCCCACTTCTGGGTATACAGACATCCCTGGGTATCAACAGGGGATTGGTTCCAGGACCCATGTAGACAGGTACCAAATTCAAGGATGCTCAAATCCTGTACATAAAATGTCATCGTATTTGCATACAACCTAAGCACACTCTCCTGTATACTTTAAATCATCTGCAGGTTACTATAATACCTAATACAATGTAAACGCTATGTAAATGGTTGTCAATATAATGTAAATGTTATGTAAATAATTGCTGCCAAGCAGCAAATTCAAGTTTTGCTTTTTGGAACTTTCTGGAATTATTTTTTCCCTAAATATTTTCAATCCACAGTTGATTGACTCCACAGATGCTGAACCTGCAGATATGGAGGGATAACTGTATAGTCAAAAGAAATGAAAACAGGATATCGAATATAAATCTGCACTCTCATGTCCACCGCAGCATTATTCACAATAGCCAAGATATGGAAACACTAAGTACCCAGGAATGGACAAATGGATAAAGAGGTTGTGGTATATGTCTACAAAGAAATATTATTCAGCCATGAGAAAGAACGAAATCCTGCCATTTGTGACAACATGGATGGACCTTGAGGGCATTATACTAAGTGAAATAAACCAGACAAAGAAAACCAAGTACTGTATGTATCACTTAAATGTGGAATCTTAAAAAAAAGTCAAACTTTAGTGCTTGCCATGAGGTAGGGTGTGGAGAAATTAGGGAGAGGTTGGTAAAAGGATACAAACTTTCAGCTTTAAGATGAATAAGGTCTGAGGATCTAACATAAACCAGTGACTATAGTTGCTAACATTATATTGTATAATTAAAATATGTTAAGAGAGTAGAACTTAAATGTCCTCACCAAAAAAAAAAAAAGATAAACATGTGAGGTGATGGATATGTTAACTACATCCTTTCACAATGTATACATATATCAAATCACCACAAAGTACTTATTTTAAATATCCTATAGTTTTACATGCTATTTATACCTCAGTAAAGCAGAAATTTAACAAGTAAATCAATCTATGCACAAAAGAAAAGTCACTGGTCAACACAATTCTCATATTACCAATTCTCATGTTTAAAACTGTCTTAATAGTCATAGAACTTCACAGTTGGAAGGCTCATTAAAGCTCTTCCAGTCTACCCCAACTCCTCCACTCCCCTCTCACCTTCCACTCCCTCCCCCACTTTAATGCCTGAATGCTTCCAAAACATCTTGGCCAAATCATGATGTAAGCTGACCCTGAACACTGATGCTAACATGGTAATCACACATTCAAGTTAACCCATTTCATCTCAGGATTCTAGTAGCCAAAAAGTTTTTATTAAGCCAGCAGTTAGCTCCCCATTGACACCCTAAGCTGCCTTCTGGAGCAAGACAACATATGGAATTAAAATATAATGTGACCAGTACTGGCCAGGGACGTTTAAAGACGTGGATTTATATCCTGTCCCTGTTACTTATCAAGACAGCAAGTCACTTACCCAGTTTCTTCATTCGTTAAAAGGGAATAACAATATTTTCCAAATAAGGCTGTTGTTGAGGATTAAATAAGATTACACGTGAAATACAGTGCTTAGCACAGTGCTTGGCTGGGTATTTAAAAATTTGTGCTTTTCCTCCTTTCCCCTCATATGATGAGTCACATGCTGACACTTTTGTCAGTAAAATGATTCCAGTTCCTTCAAGTACTCTTCATGAAAAGAGAACAGCACCTACCTCACAGGACGATTGTGAGGATTAAGAGATAACACACATAAAGAGTTAAGAACAGTGCCTGGAATAGAGTAAGCGCTCAGAGCGTTAGCTGATATCACTACTAGTGTTAGACATGACTCCCTGCCCCTCACATCTTTCTCATTCATCTCTGAACACTATGCTCCAGGTGTGGTCTGACTGGCCTGAAATGGAACCGGAATATCACTCCTTCATTCTGAACACTCCAAAACCACAGACAAAGCCTCAATTAAATTATTTTACAACACTTTTCCACTCAACAGAGATTCTTAGTATTTTTTTCCCCAAATATGCAGCTGCTAAACCTGATCTCTACAGCTCCATATTAGATCCATTATTTGCACTCATCTCTACTATGTTTCTTCATGTTTGATTCAGCCCATTGTCCCGAAATGTCAACACCTTTTGGGATCCTAATTCTGTTACCCAAAATACCAACTCCTCTTCCAGCTTCACATTATCCACAAATATTAATGGGTTTTAAAGCATGACGAGGAGGAGTTCACCAAATGGCCAAGGCAGAGAAGGCCTCTAAGCAGAAGAAATACCATGTACAAAGGCAGGGAGGGCTGAGAAAAAATGGTGGGTTATGCAGTAGTTCAGCACTGTCATTGCCAGAAGGGAAAGTAGGAGGTGAAGATGAAAAAAAAGAGCAGGCTGGATGGTGCAAGGCCTGTTTGTCATGCTAAGAAACTTTTCCTTCTGTCATGAGAGACACTGAAGGATTTTAAGTGGGAGGTGATCTGATCAGATCTGTTTCAGAAAATCACTGTGGCAACAATGTGGGGTTTTAAAATTTTTCAAGTACAAATGTTTCTACAAGTACAAATGTTTTAACAAAGAAGTCACTTTAAAAAAAAAGTTCTGAGAATATTATACCAAGTGGTGAGACCAGCACACCCAATCTGTGATCAGGTCTCGCAGCCACGACCACAGATAGAACTCAGCAACAAAACTCTTATATGAAGGAAACGGAGAATAGAGTTGTTAGTCCTTCCTCCCACAAAAAGGGATTAAACTTTCAACATTTTCTCCTCCTCAAGTTTAACCCTAGAACTGCTTTAACAAATCTAACTCAAACGAAAATTACTAAAAAAAAAAAATTTTTAAGTGACATCTGATCTGAAACACAACTATTAAACAGGAAAACAGTAACATCTGAATGGTTCATTTTCTATAAATAACACCAAAAAAATAATCTCTAACACCACCTGGCAGATATAAAGTTAAATACTTTACATGTATTATTTCACTTGATCCTTGCAAAAACCCCATAAGGTAAGTAGTATTACTATTCTTATTTTACTGATATAAGAAAACTATGGGCTCCTCAAAGTAAAGTAACTTGTCCAAGATTACCCATCTAGTAAGTGGCTGAGCTCACACTTGAACCCAAGATGGTGTGATTCTAAAGTGCAAACTGGGGTGCTACATTCCAGCAATTTATTCAAAAATAATAAAAGCTACTACCTTCCTTAATACTCACTAATAAAAGCTCAAGTTCTGGAGCTGGGCCTCCTGAAGCACCCTAAACCACAGTGCATGACCTCATTAACAACACTTACTCTACCAAGGACCAAGAGAGAGGCCTATAAAATATTAAACATTGAAGTTGACACAATTAGTGTGAAAAGTGCTTATATAAAAGTCTATCTTTAATATAATTGCATAATAATTCTTATAAATAGTCCTGATACAGCTTTCATATCTAGTGTATTTTGATAAAGCTTTGTTTTATTCATATTTTAAATCAATTTTCCAAAGAAAATCTACTCTGACAGCTAAATATCCATTTAGGAAACATTTCTAATGGCTCACTCTGTGCAACACTTATCAGTGGCATAAAATGCGCTAACTACCTGGAGATCACCCTCTGGGAACAGAGATGTTTAAACGACTAGCTACAATAGTAGATGATATTTGAACTAGGCTTTTAAGATAAATTGTATTTAGAAAGGTGAAAACGGGAAATAAAGACACTTAAAATAAAGGAGAACAGCATAAAAAAGAGGGAAAAAAGGCATGAAAACAAATGGCATATTTAGGGAATGACAAATCACTGTGGTAGAGGAGTAGGAGATGTACCTGGAACAATAGAATTTTAATCTGCAAGCAATGGGAACCACAAAAGTTTTTGAATAGAAGAGTAGCTTGGTCAGATCTGACACTTAGTATGGTAACTAGGACAACAGCACGGAAGATAGATTCAACAGAGCAATATTAGGCAACTACTTCAGGAATCCAGGTGAGAGATAATAAGGTCTCCAACTAGGGCAATGGCAGAAACAGAAAGAAAAATGATGAGTAATTTCAAAGGAAGAATTGACCCCATTTGACAATCTGTTAGATGGCTGGGAGTGGGGGTTAGAAGGGCACTGAGGAAGATGAGGTTTAACAGACAATTGGAAAAGAAAAGAAAAACAAAGTTAGCTCCTGACCTCACATTTTGCTACTGACTTTAAACATCAAGTGGATTAGAGATTTTAAAACATAAAAAAATGAAAGGAGGAAAAAAATATAAATGAATGGTTGTATAATCTTGAAATGAGAAAGGCCTTTCCAAACAAGACTGTGAGGCAGAAATCATTTTGAAAAGGGGGAAATAAACTGTCTACACAAAAGCAGTTGAACTTCTACAAGGAAATTTAAAAAAAAAATTTTGTAAGATAAGCTGGAGGGAAAATTTGCAACCTATAACAAGGGGCTAATAATCTCTCATAATCTTCATTTTTTAAAATTTTTAAAATTTTTTGTCTGCACGGCATGCGGATCTCAGTTCCCCCACCAGGCATTGAACTTGTCCCCCACCCCTCCTGCACTGGAAGCATGGAGTCCTAACCACTGAACCGCCAGGGAAGTGCCCTCTCCCATAATCTTTATTTTTTTTAAAAAAAAAATAAAGCTTTATTTATTTATTTATGGCAGCGTTGGGTCTTCGTTGCTGTGCGTGGGCTTTCTCTAGTTGTGGCGAGCGGGGGCTACTCTTCATTGCGGAGCGTGGGCTTCTCATTATGGTGGCTTCTCTTGTTGTGGAGCACGGGCTCTAGGCACGCAGGCTTCAGTATTTGTGGCACCTGGGCTCAGTAGTTGTGGCTCGCGGGCTTAGGTGCTCCGCGGCATGTGGGATCTTCCCGGACCAGGGCTCGAACCCATGTCGCCTGCATTGGCAGGCTGATTCTTAACCACTGCGCCACCAGGGAAGCCCTCCCATAATCTTTAGATGCATATATATATATTTTAATGCTTGAAATAAATGACAAATATTTTTCTAGGAAAATGCACTAGAAACACAAACAGGCAATTCACAAAAGAATATAAGTAGCCAGCAATTATGGGAAAAAATCTTAATCTCACTACTAATCAAAGGAATGCAAATTAAAGTAACAATAACACCATTTTCAGCTAGCAGATAAAAAAGGCAAAGATAAAAAAGAATGATAGTAACTTATTATTGTCCAGTATGTGGGGAAACTCAACGTTCTCACACTGTTCCACAAGAAAATCTGGCAACACGTACCATCTATAGGAAACTTGCAAAAACTTCAATAAAAGGAAAAAGGTTGTTTTGTTTTTAAAAGATGATTTGGTGACTTGTGGCATGGATGACTAAATAAAAGATTATGCCATTAAACAAGGCTGGGAACACAAGAAGCAGGCCAGAATGATAAGTTCATGCCTGAAATATGTTCAGCTTGAAAGGTCAATGATACATTTAGGTAGAGACATCCTACCGGTTGTTGGAAATACAAGTCTGAAAAACTCAGGAGAGAGACCAAGTTTGACCAGGGACCCAGATTTGAAAAGTGGCACCAGGACTTCCCTGGTGGCGCAGTGGTTAAGAATCCGCCTGCCAATGCAGGGGACATGGGTTCGATTCCTGGGCTAGGAAGATCCCACATGCCATGGAGCAACTAAGCCCAGGCACCACAACTACTGAGCCCACCAGCTACAACTACTGAAGCCCGCATGCTCTAGAGCCCATGTGCCACAACTGTTGAGCCCGTGTGCTGCAACTACTGAAGCCCGCATGCCTAGAGCCCGTGCTCTGCAACAAGAGAAGCCATTGCAATGAGAAGCCTGCGCACCACAATGAAAAGTAGCCTCCCGCTTGCCGCAACTCGAGAAAGCCCACGCACAGCAACGAAGACCCAATGCAGCCAAAAAAAAAAAAGAGAGAAGAAAGAGAAGCGGCACCACAGGAGTGGACAAGCTCCCTAGAGAAAGACTGTAGAGACAAATTTTAAAGTTCAAGGACTGTGCCTTGGAAAAACACCAACACTTAAGAGGCGAATATTACAGAGAAAGAACAGTTACTATGGTAAAAAGAGAACTATGAGAGAATCACGTGATGGTAAGCAAGGAAGAAAAAAATTTCAGGAAGCTGGGAGAGGTCACCAATTTCAAATGCTGCAGAGAGATGGGTGGCAAAGAGAAAAGGATATGGCAAATAAGGAAGAAGGTCATCTGGGACCCCAATAGGGGGGAGTCTCAGTGGAGTGATGAGGCAGGAGGATCAGATTACTATAACTAGAGAAGTCACTAGAAGTAGGGAACTAGGGACAGAAAATGTAGAGTTCTTCTTCAAGAAATCTAAGAAGGGAAGAAGAGAAATTGGGGGGATAAAGAAAGGGTTAGTCTGAAGTGGCGGTATGTCTCTGTCTCTTTTTTTAAATAACTGAAGAATAGGCACATATTTGCGCCCTGCAAGAAAAGAATAAGGAAGAGGGACTAAAGACACAAGAAATAAAGGAGTAAAAAAGAAGGTTCTGAAGAACACAATGGGCAGTTATCTATGAAAAGGAACATACCCACTTCTTCCTTGAGAAAGAGGGAAGGAAATAAGAATGAGCAAGAATGACGTACCTAACTAGCCTCTCTTGAGCTTCAGTTTCCTGTCTGTAAAACAGGATTAGGAACAGCACCTACTCTCATAAGATTGTTGTGAAGGCTGAGATAACGTATAGAAGCACTAGTAGGCTCTAAATAATGGTAGCAACGTGTTTGTGTACGCGTGGGGGACAGCTAGATCCCAGAAATAAACGTACTTCTAGAGCCTGACACCCAGTAACTTGCGTAATACCTATCTACTTTGTCTTATCGATATCATTTGTCAAAGAGAGCATATACTTGACCCTACCCATTCCACCACTCAGCAAGACAAAAAATGACTATTCAGAGAACTCTAGTGTAGTAAGCCTTAAAACAAGCCCAGACCAAGAGCATATGGAGAAAAGAATCAGGGTGGGAATCTGAATTAGGTGTCTGTGAAACCAGCTGAACAAGTCCTGCAGACCACACGACTTCAGTGGTTTCCCGGCTCTGTGCAATACAGAAGGGGAACATACCAATGCCGGAACTGACTACTCCAAACCACTGAGATTCAGTTCCTCCAGGAGCAGCTCCGCTGGCACCACACCCAGTTTGCAGAGCAAACGCCGCCCCCACCCCCACCCCCGCCGAATGTCAGCATTACTCACTGCTAAAAACCTCCCAAGTTGGGCCATCTTTCCTTGTAAATAGGATTTTACTAAGTCGCTAACACATTTGAGTACCATCTAGGCACTGGAAACAGCCTAGTAATTTCAATACAGTGCGGCAAAAACAAGTCTTGAGAAAAAAGACTTTATTATTCAATAAAGCATTCCTCACCATATGAAGAGGGAGGGGAATGAGAACTGGTTTCCCAGAGAAAATGACATTTATGCCTTGAAGGACGTGTGTGTGTGTGTGTGTGTGTGTGTGTGTGTGTGTGTGTGTGTGCGCGCGCGCGCGCGCATGGGGGAGAACATGTCAAGCTAAAGGAAGAGAATGTACAGACCTTTTGAAGGATTTCAAACAGGAAAGAAATGATTAGATCTGATTTAAAAGATCACTCCAAGCACAACGGATTAGGAGGGGGGACTATTAAGGGGTGCAGAGCTACTAAAGAAAGTACAGCAGTAACCCAGGCAAGAAATGACAAACGCTAGTCTTCCAAGCCATACAAGCAAAATGAGAAATCTTGATAGTATCTGTTTTAAAAGAAACTTCTGAATATGAATTAAACCAATCTGAACAGCTATAGGAATTGTGAGAAACAGAAGGGATTTTTTTTTCTTTGTCTTAAGTTAACCTAGTTAACTTAGTTAACTTAGTTAACTTAGTGTGTTTCTTGATACCTAAAACAGACCTGACCCTGAACAAATCATTTCACTCTGCTGAACTGGACAAGGTATGTCAAGTTTACTTGCCAATATTAAATGTCTAATTGTTATCATATTTCAAAAGGGTCCCTCGTCTTATTAGAGTGGTAGAAACTAGACTATGGTGATGGTTGCACCACTTGGTAAATTTACTAAAAATTGTTGACTTATACACTGAAAATCAGAGAATTTTATGGTATGTAAACGGTACCTCAATGAAATTTAAAAAGAAAAAAAAGAAGTCCCTGAGTGAATAGGATTAACTTACTTCCAGACCAAGTATTCAGAAGCAAAGCCTAGTGAAACATTACTGTGTTCAACCTATACACCCACCCACCTCTACTTTACCATATATCATGAAGCATGAAAGACCTTTTAACACTAAATGGAAAAAAAAAGACTTCAAAGTGAGCTCAAGTCTCAGCCTAGTCACTGCTGGTTGTGGGCAGCTCTTGAGGAAAAAAAAAAACAGGTGAGAGTCCTCTACTAGGTGGAAGACAGGCGCATATTTCTTTGCAAAAAACCACTTCTCTGAGTCACTGCCTACTGCAGCAGCTGTCAGAGCCCAGGGGAACAAGGAGAGGCTGTAGAGCAAAAACATACCAAAAAGTTAATTTTCAGATCTAGTCGTTAGTGAGAACGTATCAGGAGGCGGGTTAACTGTTGAGTATGAACCTCACTAAGGACATATAGCCCTTGCCCTCCAAGGCTCAGTCAATTAGGAAAGAGAAAAAAATAAAGCACTTACAATTTATTGTGAAAAGCTATACTAAAGATATGTGGGCGGGGGAGGGGGGACGATAGAGACACAAGAGAGGAGCATCTAACTCAGACCTGGGGTAAGGGTGGGTGTCCAAGTAAGCTTCTTGGAGGAGGAGCTGCCTGAATTTTTCTTAGATCGGCAATATATTGATACAGGTCAAAAGTTTTTAAGTATAAAAAGATATCCAGTTAAAAGGAAGAAAATCTCATGAAGTGAATAGACAAGAGTGTCGTATGCTGCATAGATTAAGTAAAATAAGTACTGAAAATTTTCCAATGGGCATAGCAATTAGGTCACTGGTGACCTGAGCAAGAGAAATTTCAGTGGGAGAAAGGAGGGCACACGAATCGCATCCATGTGAGTTAAGGTTTTAAAAGTGTATATAAGGAATAAAGACAAGTTTTCCTTGAAGGAAAAAAGAAGGGACAATAATCCTAGACAGGGTCCAGGATTGAGGGAGTATATCTGGAATGGGTGAGGATGTTTATGTGCGAAAGAGAAAGAACTGGCAGAAAACAGCTCAAGTTATAGTTAAGAAAATAATACTGGACAAGAACCCTAGAAAACAAGGAGGGGTAGGATCCAGACCACAGAGAGAAGACTGAGTCTTAAGAAGAAAAATTGTTCTCCCGTTGCTACAGGGAAGGAGGTCAACATTGCATGGTAAACGAGATAAATTTGTTAGGGCCAGAAAAATGGAGGGAGTTTGTAGAGAAAATTGAGGTCATCAAGTTGTGATATGGGAAGCTAGGGATGGAGATGCCTACTAAGAATAAAGGTTGATAAAACTTTTGATCAGCCCCACCCATCTCTGACAATTCAAATGTTACTTCCAAAAGGCACCTCCTCCATGAACTCTTCCATAATCTACCACTGGAAATAATCTCTTCTTCCTCCAAATATCCTCTAGACTTTCTTTTTTTATTTATTTATTTTTTATTTTTTTTGCGGTACACGAGCCTCTCACTGTTGTGGCCTGTCCCGTTGTGGAGCATAGGCTCCAGACGCACAGGCTCAGCGGCCATGGCACACGGGCTTAGTTGCTCCGCGGCATGTGGGATCCTCCCGGACCGGGGCACAAACCCGTGTCCCCTGCATCGGCAGGCGGATTCTCAACCACTGCACCACCAGGGAAGCCCCTAGACTTTCTTTTTAATGGTTTTGTTTTTAGCTGCGTTGGGTCTTCGTTGCTGCACATGGGCTTTCTCTAGTTGCAGCAAGGCGGGGCTACTCTTCATTGCAGCACATGGGCTCAGTAGTTGTGGGCTCTAGAGCGCAGGCTCAGTAGTTGTGGCGCATGGGCTTAGGTGCTCCGCGGCATGTGGAATCTTCCCGGACCAGGAATCGAACCCGTGACCCCTGAACTGGCGGGCCAATTCTTAACCACTGTGCCACCACGGAAGTCCCTCCTCTAGATTTTCTTACAGCACTTTGTATCTCTTTACCTCTTAATGTTACTTAAGGACATAAGGGTGGAATCCTTTTCTGATTTCTATTTGAAGCATGGTGCTCAATAAATAACTACTGAATGACACAAACCATCCTTTCTCTCTTGCTTGAGGACCACAGTCCTGGTCTCAATTACAGCCAAATAATAAAAGAAAAAGAAATTACCCTAAACTCTCATCACCACCAATACTGAAGTTCTCTTAACCACCACAGCCCCCACATTCCACACAACTTTTCATGAATTCAGCAGAACAATATTCCTGAGCATCTACTTTGTGAAAAGCACTGTGGAAGGAGCTGCTGTTGGACACCAACAAGTAGAAAAAGACGGTCTCACTAAAGAGACTGTCTAAAGGAGCACAAAAAAGTAAGACAAACATACATACAGTTATGCTGTCCCTTCTCTGCCATACAATTTCAGACTATACTGCAAAACTCAGCCATAAAATAATCTCTCCCTTAGATAAATTTTAACACATTAACTGCTTGCATCATTTCCTTGGCAATCCATATTGCCTTGTGACATTAGTTAGATCTTTCATCCTTCGATGGTGAGTAACTTTTCAAATGGTTATACCCTGACTGTCCAATTAATCCATAAGTCCCCTAAGGGCAGGATTGGGTTATACTTTCACATCTTCTCCAGTTCTACCAGAGGGTCCTGAACAATGGAGGAGCTCAGAAAATTTTTACCTGTTTTATTGTATTGGAGGTGTTTTTCCCGACTTTTTTAGCCGTGTCAGAAAAAAAAAAAGAGCAATGGAATATTATCAAGTCATTCAAAATAAAAATACCTTTTAATAACAGGAAATGAAAATAAAAACTATTTTAAGTAACTTGAGAAAGCACTTAGGTTAGAACATAATCTTCCATTAACCATTATACAGTCTATGCTTGAAAATCTGCAACATGGGTTTTCTCAAAGCAAGTTTTTGGGGAATTTTTTTGGAAACCTCTTATTGCTATAAAGTTCTTCCTCATATTAAGCAGATTTCCATTGCCTAGTTCTGTTCCTCTGGTACCACATATGATAAATTGAACCCCTTTACCATTTTTCAGGAATTTTAAAATAATATCGGCAAAATATTAACAGTTGAATAAATTCCTATACTGGATGAGAGGTTGATCTTCTGAGATTCTATGATTCTATATTCTCTCTAAATTTTTAAAATTTTTATTTATTTATTTATTTTTATTTATTTTATTTTGCGTTGGGTTTTCGTTGCTGCGCATGGGCTTTCTCTCTTGCGGTGAGTGGGGGCTACTCTTCTTTGCTGCGTGGAGGCTTCTCTTTGTGGTAGCTTCTCTTGTTGCGGAGCATGGGCTCTAGGAGCACGGGCTTCAGTGGTTGTGTTACTCGGGTTCAGCAGTTGTGGCTCGCGGGCTAAGTAGTTGTGGCTTGTGGGCTCTAGAGCGCAGACTCAGTACTTGTGGTGCACAGGCTTAGTTGCTCCGCGCCACGTGGGATCTTCCCGGACCAGGGATCAAACCCATGTCCCCTGCATTGGCAAGTGGGTTCTTAACCACTGTGCCACCAGGGAAGTCTCAATATATTCTAAATCTTGTTTCCATATTAAATGATCTGTTCAATAATTCCTCATACCTCATAATCTCTAGACCCTTTTTAATCCTGGACATGCTCATCCAACATGCGCTAGTCCTGGAGCAACAACCAAGTCTCAACTAGTGGACCAACACCCACTGCCTGGAGTGGCTCCTCAGGTAAGGATTCTGATCTATCAGCAGTGCCTGCCATGGGTGTGAAGGAAGCCCACCACATATCTATCATCCCTGCTCTAGACTAGCAAGGTCCCTCTTAAAGTATGGCCTCCCGAACTGAAAACCAACTTCAGGTAGCCTCTCATCAGTACAGAGGACAATGGAACCATCGTTTCCTTTGCTGCATATACCACATTTCTATTAGTGAGTTAATAAACATCTCAGGTTTGTTTCATTTTGTTTTTATTCCCTACTAATCCTGTCCCTACTAATGCTACTTCTCTATCTTGTATTTAGACACTCCATTTTTTGAACCTCAATGCGGATGACACATTTCTCACTATTAAATATCATCATTAGATTCAAGGTATTTTGAAAGCAAAATCTTTCATGCAGTGTATTAACCATCCCAGCAACACAACTGAAGATTTGATCAACATACCACTGATGCATGCATAAGTCCCAACACAAATGTTTTACTTGTAACATGACCTACTGAGCTTTCTTTGAATTAAGGATCTAGCAGCTTGGGCTTCCCTGGTGGCGCAGTGGTTGAGAGTCTGCCTGCCGATGCAGGGGACACAGGTTCGTGCCCTGGTCCGCGAAGATCCCACATGCCGCGGAGCGGCTGGGCCCGTGAACCCAGCCCGTGGCTGCTGAGCCTGCGCGTCCGGAGCCTGTGCTCCGCAACGGGAGAGGCCACAGCAGTGAGAGGTCTGCGTACCACCAAAAAAAAAAAAGTTCTAGCAGCTCCTTTTTCTGAGCTGAAATGTATGTAACATAAATTCACCATTTTTAACATATTTAAAGTAAGCAATTCAGTGGGTTTTAGTATATTCACAATGTTGTGCAACCACCATGACTATCTAATTCCAGAAAATTGTCACCACCCAAAAAGGAATCCTTTGCCCATTAAGCAGTCACTCACCATTTAGCAGCTCTTTTTGAATATGATTTACTCATCTGGCTACAAATCTTAATTACATTACAGTCTAGTCCACATTTATCCAATCTGTCTGCGAAAGTATCACAAGACATACTTTCAAATGCCTTAATGAAATCTAGACATTACTCTGTTTCTCTGATTCACCAATCTGGTGAGTCTGTCCAAAAGGCAATGATGATACTGTGACAGGGCCTTTCTCAGGGAGTCCTGGTTGACTCTTAAGCACCCCTTCTTTTCTCACCATAAGCCATCTATTTGACAAAATACATGCTACAGAATTTTGCCAGAAACTAGTTCACTAGACTAGAATTTGTGATATCTTCTCCTTTTTAATAACTAGTACATTTTCAATCCCCCATTTTAAAAAAAAACACACTCTTGTTCTTCACAATGTCTTAAAGATCACTGGCGAAGTTCAGCAATTACACCTACCCAATTAATACAATAATGGCTTTAATTTAAGCTCTATCAACCAAGAACATGAGAACTCAATGGAGAAAGGAAAGAAACTACAGATAAAACATAAAACAGTTAATTTAAGAACTGACCATGAACAGGTCTCAAATTCTTAGCTGAAACAGTCCCACAGATCCAATATTCTGAGAGAGCTCCCAAACAAGTATACCCTGGAACACTAGTCCTAAGAAAGACGACCTGTGAGGAAAGAGTCTGATAGTAAACTAGGTTGGAGGAATATTGTTTACACTATCCTCTCCCTTAGAGATTCAGAATTTACAGCCCATGACAGTCTAAACAGTCCACCAGCTAAATAATCTGTTTACCTTGGTTTAATCCAGTATTTCTGAAACATATTTGACCACCAAAAGCTTTCCTCCTTAATGAGAGGAAATTAATAGAATATGCCTCAAAAGTGGTTAAGAATCCACCTGCCAATGCAGGGGACATGGGTTTGAGCCCTGGTCTGGGAAGATCCCACATGCCATGGAGCAACTAACAACTAAGCCCATGCGCCACAACTACTAAGCCTGCACCCTAGAGCCTGCGAGCCACAACTACTGAAGCCCGTGCGCCTAGAGCCCATGCTCCACAACAAAAGAAGCCATGCAATGAGAAGTCTGCGCAACGCAAGGAAGAGTAGCCCCTGTTCACTGCAACTAGAGAAAGCCCGTGTGCAGCAATGAAGACCCAATGCAGCCAAAAATAAATAAATAAATAAATAAATTTAAAAAAAAATAGTGATACAGAAGTCAGCTACACAGTTTTCAAAAGTTCTTCAAAACTATACTCTCCTTTAACACAAAGAATAAATTGTTAGTTTGACAAGTCTATTCATCTCTTCACAGTATATATGTCAAAGTTGTTCATCCAAAACCTGTTTTCTCAATGCCAACTTCATTACACTATTAATCTTTTAAACATAATACAACTTGCTTGAAAGTACTCTGGGGACTTCCTTGGTGGTCCAGTGGGTAAGACTCCATACTCCCAATGCAGGGGGCCTAGGTTGGATCCCTGGTCAGGGAACTAGATCCCGCATGCATGCCGCAACTGACTCTGCATGCTGCAACTAAGAAGCCCGCATGCCGCAACTAAAAAAAAAAAGAGAGATCCTGCATGCCTCAACAGAGATCCCGCGTGGTGCCACAGCTAAGGCCCAGGGCAGCCAAAAGGAAGGGAAGGAAGGGAAGGAAGGGAAGGAAGAAAAGGAAGGGAAGGAAGGAAAGGAAGGAAAGGAAGGAAAGGAAGGGAAGGAAGGGAAGGAAGGGAAAGAAGGGAGGGAAGGAGGGAGGGAGGAAGGAAGGAAGGAAGGAGGAAGGGAGGAGGAAAGAACTCTGGAAACTTCTAGCTAATTTTTCTAAAAGGATATTTAAGCCATATGTTTCAAAAAATCTCAGAAGTTGAAGCTGCCTTGTTCTGAAAATTAAAAATTAAAAATTAAATCTCAGTTCATAGACCAGAGAGTTTGGCAAATTCCAGAGCACATTTCATAAGAGAGCCATTGCTGGTGCTCAATATTTAAGATACTATCCAAACACCAACTAGAGAAAAAAACATAAAGCAGGAGCTCTACCTCACTCTTCACACCAAAATAAATTCCAAATGGATCAAAGGGTCAAATGTTAAAGTTCTTTATATCCTAAAAATACTAGAAGAAAGCCTGGGGGAATGTTTTTGTATAATCTCAGTATAGGACTCTCTAAAAATGATACAAAGCCCAAAAGCTAAAAATAAAAGGAATAGAGAGGGCTTCCCTGGTGGTGCAGTGGTTGAGAGTCCGCCTGCCAATGCAGGGGACACGGGTTCGTGCCCCGGTCCGGGAAGATCCCACATGCGGCGGAGCGGCTGGGCCCGTGAGCCATGGCCGCTGGGCCTGCGCGTCCGGAGTCTGTGCTCCACAACGGCAGAGACCATAGCAGTGAGAGGCCCATGTACCGCAAAAAAAAAAAAAAAAAAAAAAAGGAATAGAGACATAGATGTAGAGAACGGACATCCGGACATAGGTAGGGAAGGGGAGAGTGGGATGAATTGGGAGATTAGGTTTGACATAAATACACTACCATGTGTAAAATAGATAGCTAGTGAGAACCTGCTGTATAGCACAGGGAGCTCAGCTTGGTGCCCTGTGACAACCTAGATAGGTGGGATGGGAGGGAGGTCCGAGAGAGGGGATATAGGTATACATATAGCTGATTCACTTCATCGTACAGCAGAAACTAACACAACATTGTAAAGCAATTATACTCCAATAAAATAAATAAATAAATAAAAATAAAAGATTTAGTAAAATCAGATGTTTTAAAATTCTAAATTATTTTAAACACCTTAAAATCAAAAGTTAAAAGACAAGCTAGAATAATTATTTACTACACATAAATCCAAAGGATCAATCTCCTCAGTATAAAAAGAGCTCTTACATCAGTAAGACCAATAACACAACAGGGAATGAGCAAAGGATTCTGCCAAAACAGCTGACAGAAAAGGAAATACAAATAGCTTTTAAACATATGTAAAGATGCTTGGCTTCACTCAGAGTAAGATAATCTGAAAATGAAACTACAATTAAAATACCATCTTCACCTATGAAATTCATAAATATGACAAAAAAACTTATGATACTCTAGGTCAGTGAAATCATAGGGAAAGCAGCCCTCTCATGTATCATTGATGTACATATAAACTGAGAGCAGTTTACTGCTCTCAGAGAGCAAACTGACAATATTTATCAAAACTAAATGTAGATATTCCCATTAACTTAGAAATTCTACTTTTAGAAATTTAACCTAAAATACTCACAAGTGCAAGATGGCACACATACAAAGTTGCTAACTACAACACTACTAATAAGAGAAGAAGCTGGGGTGGGGGGGAAACGTCCACTGATGGGTTAAACCCATACACTGAAAAACTATGCAACTGTGAAAGAAAAAAAATGAAGCGCTATAACATATTCATGTGGAACATGTTACAAGATGCAAAGCAGAATGTACAGTGCTATCATTTCTATAAGAGGAAACAAAAGGTATTTGTATTTAGATGCACAGACTCTGGAAGGATATACAATCATAACAGTGGTTCCATCTGGGAAGATCTGGGTGCCTGGGAAACAGGACTAGGGAGACTTTTTTCTTTTCTTTTTTTTTTTTTTTTACTGAATATCCTAGCAGAGCCTCTGAATTAAGTCATATATCCATATATTACCTATTTTTAAATGATTAAGAGAAAGTTTTAAAAGTTGAGACCAAATCTACCTAAAACACATTTTTGTGGGTAATTCTCAAGTTTTTAAAGGAAAACTCCCAAAGTCAAGCCACTGTCTAGCACTACCTCTTCAAACTAGCAATGATTAAAAAGCACTCTCCAAAGTAATGACATAGTAATATGTCTTCAGGGCAGAAAAACATTTTGTTGTAATAGTCATGTAAGTGGTAAGTAACTTTTGTCTGCTTTTAGCTGTTTTAAAGATCATCTGAGATGTATGTTATTTGTAATAAAATGATCTGCTATACCACAAGACTTTTTCTATTAAAAAAAATTTTTTTTCAGCCACGCCTTTCAGCTTGCGGGATCTTAGTTCCCTGACCAGGGATTGAGCCCAAACCCTCGGCAGTGAAAGCTTGGGGTCCTAACAACTGGACCACCAAGGAATTCCCTTAAATTTTATTTTTATATCATTTTTCTATTTTTAATGATCATAGGTATTTTTCCTTTTCAATTTTTCCTTTTCTAATTTTGCCCCATTCCCTCCTTTTACACTTCAGTTCCTCTGCTTCAATTTTAAAGGAAGACTAATTAATCCTATTGAAGAAAATATCCTTAGTTTTTTATGTTGCTGATTAATGACTCCTAGCAACCGGCTGATACTTTCTACCTTATGGATAAATACCTATCACAACAATAGTATTTCCTTCTACTACAAAAGTCTCCCAATTTTTCTTAAAGCCAGAGTTCTCTCAGTCCGCAGACATCTGCCCCAACAGAAGCCAAGCCCTGGGCTGGCAGCTGCCTCTCCAATGCTCCTTCTGCTTTTTGTTATGATTTCCAATGAGTCAACAGGAAGGTATTCAGAATAAGGAAGAAATAAAGGCCTTGAGGCAGGCCTTTCCTCCACCCACAACACCAAAAAATACAATTCTTGCCAAACAATCCAAGGCAATTTCCAATGCCACTCCTGTCTGTATGAGGTCACTACTGAAAAAACAAGCAATTGGGAAGAAGGAATGCCTTTCTAAACTGAATCAAAAATAGGTGCTAGAAAGAAGAAAACCAACCAGGCACTCTCTAGCCTCCCCAGAGTCACTGTATGTAACCATATAACCTCTACTGCATCAATTTCCAACTCCAAGAGACCTCTTAGTGAGCAGGAGTTAGGTCAAAAAAGTTAAATATACACATTTATCACAGACCAGTTATGTTTCTAGACACCTATAAAAATCACTTAGATTTTATGTTTACTGTATTTCTTGTAAGCATTCATGCCCAAATTTTTCATCAATCAGTTAACTGTTACTTATTTATGTCTATCACTATCTTTAGCTCTGAAATGAATAAGAAAAAGTGTAAGACAGAGTCCAACAACTTGTTAGACACAAAAATACATGAGACATGGGACTTCCCTGGTGGCACTCCAGGGAAGTGGTTGGGACTCCGCATTCCCAATGCAGGGGGCCCAGGATTGATCCCTGGCCAGGGAACTAGATCCCACATGCATGCCACAACTAAGAGTTTGCATGCCGCAACTAAAGGAGCCCGCGTGCCGCAACTAAGACCCAGTGCAACCAAATAAATAATAAATAAATATTTTTTTTAAAATACATGAGACAAATCAGAGAACTGTCCTCATATAGGCAGACTGGCAGGTAAAAGAGACTGCAATTAGAAGCAGGAAACAGCTCACATTCCCTCACCCACTTGACAGCTAGGCAATTGTTTAATGTCTGGGAACTAGGTGACTTAACTTTGGACTTAAATGCTGTCCCTTTAGTGCCTGTAGAGGTTGACAGCAGTAGTGACGGTGTCACACAGACCTGGGCTTGAATTCCACAGTTACATGACCTTGAAACACGTGATACTAACTCATTTTTTTCCTTCTTTAAAATAAAAATAATGCCTATCTCACCATAATGTTGTATGTAAAGTACATCATCGTTCTGTTTAATTACTGGTAGATACTGTTGTTGTAGTTATTATTTTTAGAAGCACAAGTAGTACTGCAGTGACAGACTGATCCAGGGAAGAGCAAAGGCTTTGGAGTCTTTGCCAAGCCTGAAATCTGGATCTATCACTTAAGAGATGGACAAGTCAACCTCTCTGAGCTTTGCTTTCTTTTCTGTTAAATGTAGATAAGAATAAGCACCTCATGGGACTTCAAGAATAGCTAATTAGACAATGCATATGAAGTGCTTAGCACAGTGCCCAGCACATGATAAGTGCTCAATAAATGGTACTGATGATGATGATGATGATGATGATGATGATGATGATGATGATGATGAAGGAGGAGAGAGGGGAAGGACACTGACCTTGGGTCAGACAGGTAATATTGTATATCATGATGTCCTTGCAAATCGCAGGGTTGGTTTTTGGTTTTGGGGGTTTTATTTTGTTTTGCTTCCTCTTAGCTGGTGTAAAGGTATTTGAAGTATTGAGGTTTATATAATAAAATACCTTATTGAAAAATAATTCTTCCCAATGTACAATTATATGGAAGAAAATTTTTAAACATTCAAACTTAAGCAAGTAGACTTTCTCTTCAACATAAACCATTAACCAGATCTTTCATTTATATGTTTAAGATTTTTTGATTCACACACTGTCAAAGCACAGGGATCAATGAGATTACCAGAAGCTCTGTCAGAAGAAAAATCAAACAGCAGTCCTGATTTGATCAGGTAGGCAATGGGACCTCTGCATTCATGTGGCACTTCACTCAGCTTGCTCAAAGATATGGTCTCTAGGCAACCAAGTCCCAAATTAAACAAACAACACCAGTCATATGAATCACTTCCGGATGGTCTCACTTTGCCTACTAGCACTTTTTTACATAAATACTTCCTGTGAAAGGGTTTATTTAGCAGCCACAATTGGAAACAACCCTGAGTCCATCAAATACCACATGGCTTAAAAATGTTCAAAACAGGTCCTGCTACCAAAAGGTATCCCCATTGCTAAACTGTGAAACTGAAGGAATTATACAGAAATCAGAGACAGATCATCACGCAAAGCCAGAAAAATCACATTCCTAGAACAATGCCAACTTAGGCCCTCAAATATATTTTTACTGTTTTTTCAATTAGGAACATCAAAATATATAAACAATTGTTGCTTTGACATTTAAGACTAGAAGAAATATATGCTAGATTAGGTCAAACTGATGGTCCACTTAGCCCACCCAGACTTTCCTAACCTTGACTGGTGGACAATCCAGTTAACACAGATTTCCTATGGTGACATCCACTCCAAGACTTAATGAAAATAAGGGGAATTGGTAAAGTAAACAACTCTCTTGGCTACAAGCTCCTTTTTTCCACCTGAAAAGGGTCCTGTATGTGTCACACTATTCTTCATGAGCTAATCAGAGACCGTTTGATTTATTAACAAGAATAGAGAGGGAAAAGGAGTTAATAGTCCAAAATAAAAATTGCAATAAGACAAAGCAACTACCATTAACAGAACCAAAGAGGAAAATCAAGTTAGTCAAACAGAAGATATATATGTAGGACACATATCTAGAAAGCTGACTTAAACAAAATGAAGATCAGCCATAAAACACTGTGCAGATCTAACCTACCAACAGGCACCCCCAAGACAGAACTACTGAATTAGAACCAATTATTAAAGATATAACAACTTCCTAGAGCTAAAGTAAACAAACAAAAAAGATATGTCAAAAAATAAAATAAAAATAAATAAAAGTCAAGCAGTATTAATAATCCCTTAAAAAAAAAGATATAAATCAAGAAGAGTCTCCACAGTACAGGCTAAATTACTAAGCCGGTATCAACTCTAATATGTAACATGGGGAAACTTTTAGAAATAAGAATTTTTACAAGTTTCAAACTGTGAAAAAGTATTTTAAAAATGTTACTTTTCATGGAAGTAAAAATCAAGCTAGTTTCAGATGTTGTTTCTCATTAATAAGTACAAGAAAATGAAGTCACACATTTCTTCAAGAAAAATGAAGGGAATTCCCCAGTGGGCCAGTGCTTAGGACTCTAACCTTTAAGAGTGCTTTAGGGCTTCCCTGGTGGCGCAGTGGTTGAGTCCGCCTGCCAATGCAGGGGACACGGGTTCGTGCCCCGCTCCGGGAGGATCCCACATGCCGTGGAGCGGCTGGGCCCATGGGCCATGGCCGCTGGGCCTGTGCGTTCGGAGCCTGTGCTCCGCAATGGGAGAGGCCACAGCAGTGAGAGGCCCACGTACCACCAAAAAAAAAAAAAAAAAAAAAAGAGTGCTTTAAGTGCTTTCATTGCCGTGGGCCCAGGTTCAATCCCTGGTCCGGGAACTAAGATCCCACAGGCTTCATGGTACAGCACTCCCTACCCCCCCACCCAAAAAGAAATACAGTTCACCATAAAAGAATAAAAAGTCTAGAAACAGAACTTTATGTAATTTAATATTTAACATCCTAGAGATGTCAGTTGCTAATAGGTAGTAAAAGATTATTTTTAAGTAATATCAGAATAATTTAGAAACACCATGAAATTTAAAGACTTAGACGCTTAAAAAATTAAATAACTATATCATAGGAAAGTTAACAGAATATAAAACTTCAAATTTTAGCAAGGCCTTACAGAAATTAAACTATCTAGATAGAAGAAATTACAAAGAGAAAGATTAACACTTAAACTGCATAAAATTTAAAACTTCCATACAGTGAAAGAATAAAATGGAAAATCAAGAGAAAATGTTTGTAGCAATACCACAGGTTGACACCCATATTATAAGAGAGCTCACAAAAGTCAACATCATGACCCTAGAAGACAGACAAACGTCATCAACAACTTGCATAAAATAAAGATGGTAAACAAATATATGGGAAAATGTTTACTCTTTCCAGAAATCAAAGCAATACAACTTTTGGAATAAGCCTAAATAAATTATGGACATTATGTATCCATTGAAAATAGTAATTAAGATGACAATACAGCAATTTAAAAATCTAAATTCATGATAATCATTATCTAAAAATTATATACTAAGTTTTTCCTTTTTCTTAATCCATTCCTTTTTTATTATAAAATTCATGATCATTGTAAAAAGCATTTAAAATATACAGAAAAGCATTAAGTAAAAAGGAAAAGTCTTCTCATACCCTCCAATCCCTAGAGGTATCCTCTGTTTCTGGTGTTTCCTTTCAGACAACAGCTTAAGTATGAAGTGAAAAAACTAAGAGCTACCAACATTTAGAATCTTGAAAATGCCCAGAAAATTCCCCAGAAAAGTTTATGAATGCCTCTTCATCTTCATATTAAATCTGCTTTTGCCCCAAGGACCAGGATAAAGAATACATTTATCGAGTGCCTACTGTATTTCAGACACTGTGCCAGGCACTTAACCCTCTCAGCAACTCCCTAAAATGCACAGTATCTCCATTCTGTAAAGTACAAGCTTAGGCTCTACTCCCTAAGGTTAAGTAACTTGCAAAACCAGAATCAGAACTTGCAGCTGCCAAAACTGAAAGTCCTCGTTCTTTTAACTTTGTGTATCTCAACAGTCAAGATTTTCAAAGACGTTTTATTCAGGCTTTTAAAATTTGTTTGACTTCATCATAAGTGTTATGAGATTACAGTAATATGACTTTTCTTAGTTATCACAGCAGCTACTAACTAGTTGACTGCCTAATATATACCAGAAACTGCTCACATTTCTCAGCTGTAAATTTTGCTAAGTGTCTCAGCTACACTGTAGAGTCGCTTTTCCTGGCTGCTAGGAACACATCCCCCCATTTGTAACACTGTAATAATATGAAAAAAGCACTCTTGGTTTGAATCACTTTTAACACTTTTAAAGACAACTCACTTCTTACCATAGAGTCTGTCCAAGGCAGTTGTACTAAGTTTCACAAAAAAGAGATTTTCTATTATTCAACATAGTTTTTGGAAGACCTAGCCACAGCAATCAAAGAAGAAAAAGAAATAAAGGAGCACAATTGGAAAAGAAGTAAAACTGTCACTGTTTGCAGACGAAATGATACTATAATAGAGAATCCTAAAGATGCCACCAGAAAACTACTAAAACTAATCAATGAATTGGTAAAGTTGCAGGATACAAAATTAATGCACAGAAATCTCTTGCATTCCTACACACTAATGATGAAAAATCTGAAAGAAAAATTAAGGAAACACTCCCATTTACCACTGCAACAAAAAGAATAAAATACCTAGGAATAAACCTACCTAGGGAGACAAAAGACCTGTATGCAGAAAACTATAAGAAACTGATGAAAGAAATTAAAGATGATACCAACAGATGGAGAGATATGCCATGTTCTTGGAAGAATCAATATTGTGAAAATGACTATACTACCCAAAGCAATCTACAGATTCAATGCAATCCCTATCAAATTACCAGTGGCATTTTTCACAGTACTAGAACAAAAAATCTTAAAATTTGTATGGAGACAAAAGACCCCGAATAGCTAAAGCAGTCTTGAGGGAAAAAAGCAGAGCTGGAGGAATCAGATTCCCTGACTTCAGACGATACTACAAAGCTACAGTAATCAAGACAATATGGTACTGGCACGAAAACAGAAACACAGATCAATGGAACAAGATAGAAAGCCAGATATAAACCCACACACCTATGGTCAACTAATCTATGACAAAGGAGGCAAAGATATACAATGGAGAAAAGACAGTCTCTTCAATAAGTGGTGCTGGGAAAACTGGACAGCTACATGTAAAAGAATGAAATTAGAACACTCCCTAACCTCATACACAAAAATAAACTCAAAATGGATTAGAGACCTAAATGTAAGACTGGACACTCTAAAACTCTTAGAGGAAAACATAGGCAGAACACTCTTTGACATAAATCACAGCAAGATCTTTTTTGATCCACCTCCTAGAGTAATGGAAATAAAAACAAAAATAAACAAATGGGGCCTAATGAAACTTAAAAGCTTTTGCACAGCAAAGGAAACCATAAGACGAAAAGACAACCCTCAGAATGAGAGAAAATACTTGCAAACGAATCAACGGACAAAGAATTAATCTCCAAAATATATAAACAGCTCATGCAGCTCAATATTTAAAAAACAAACAACCCAATCCAAAAATGGGCAGAAGACCTAAATAGACATTTCTCCAAAGAAGACATACAGATGGCCAAGAAGCACATGAAAAGCTGCTCAACATCACTAATTATTAGAGAAATGCAAATCAATGAGGTATACAACGAGGTATCGCCTCACACCAGTCAGATTGGGCATCATCAGAAAATCTACAAACAACAAATGGAGAGGGTGTGGAGAAAAGGGAACCCTCCTGCACTGTTGGTGGGAATGTAAATTGATACAGCCACTATGGAGAACAGTATGGAGGTTCCTTAAAAAACTAAAAATAGAACTACCATATGACCCAGCAATCCCACTACTGGGCATATACCCAGAGAAACCCATAATTCAAAAAGACACATGCACCCCAATGTTCATTGCAGCACTATTTACAATAGCCAGGAAGCAACCTAAATGCCCATCGACAGACGAATGGATAAAGATAAATGGATAAAGAAGATGTGGTAGAGATATACAATGGAATATACCTCAGCCATAAGAAGGAACGAAACTGGGTCATTTGTAGAGACGTGGATGGATCTAGAGACTGTCATACAGAGTGAAGTAAGTCAGAAAGAGAAAAACAAATATCATATATTAATGCATATATGTGGAACCCAGAAAAATGGTACAGATGAACCGGTTTGCAGGGCAGAAATTGAGATACAGATGTAGAGAACAAGCGTATGGACACCAACGGGGGAAAGCGGGAGGGGGTGGTGGTGGTGGTGTGATTAATTGGGAGATTGTGATTGACATGTATACAATGATGTGTATAAAATGGATGACTATAAGAACCTGCTGTATAAAAAAATAAAATTCAAAAATTTTAAAAAAAAGAGATTTTCATCTATGTCACCATTTTAAGAGTTAAGAATAAATCCCACCCCATACTTCTCCTTGATAATCATAAATACATGAATGCACCTAGCTTGTAGTCCCAAAGTACCATTAAAAAGCTACGTTTTTTGTGGCCCCTTAATCATACTGGGTCTCATGAAGCGATTAGTTTTCTCATCTGCAAAAGGAAAGCTTGGGTCAATCTAAAAATGATTCTCCTCAATCTCTTAGTGATATTCCTTCATTATTTGAGAATTCTAGAAGCTGGTGGGCAAGCTTCTAGTTAAACGTCTTTAATTTCTCTTTTCATGATCACAGTGTGCCAACCTAGATATATCCAGATGTTACTGGAATTCTGATTCCACTTAGAGGAGAGGAGATCTGATGAGCCCATCCTGGAAAATGTTCGATGCCAACAACAAAGACATACGCACAAAAGAGAATTTGTTCTCAAGAGCTGATTTCTTTCCAAGATACTTTTTCAATTCCCCTAAATTACAGAAGGTAAAGTGCCTCTACTTAGTGTTAAGCTCTTGTTAACATCACATGGTTTTTGACAGTCTCCAGCCAGCCACAGGCTTCACTTTCCACCCCTTGTGGGGAGAGGGGTGTGCCCTGCCCTGTGAGCTGGGGTATGGACACTGAGCAGGAGGAAGGTGGCCCATGACAGGCTCAAAAGGACATACCAGCAAGCCTCTGAAAGAAGGAATCCTAAATTAAACTCGGGGAGTGCTAGAATTAACCTTCCTCCTGTGACCTTTAACCTAACTCAATTTTCTCCCATTTCTAGTACTACTCATACATTCTCCTCCTCTGCAGACTGCCCTCTTCTGCCCTGCCTGTTATGTTCTCTTCTTGGTTCTTTTCACCTGAACCTTCTAATCTTTCTTTTCTTTCTTTCTTTCTTTCTTTACTTATTTATTTATTTTTGGCTGTGTTGGTTCTTTGTTGCTGCTCCTGGGCTTTCTCTAGTTGCAGCAAGCAGGGGCTACTCTTCGTTGCAGTGCGCAGGCCTCTCATTGCAGTGACTTCTCTTGTTGGGGAGCACGGGCTCTAGGTGCGCGGGCTTCAGTAGTTGTGGCTTGCGGGCTCTAGAGTGCAGGCTCAGTAGTTGTGGCGCATGGGCTCAGTTGCTCCACAGCATGTGGGATCTTCCCAGACCAGGGCTCAAACCCATGTCCCCTGCATTGGCAGGAGGATTCTTAACCACCAGGGCAGTCCCTGATCTTTCTATTACTTCTTCCTGTCCAAGACCTGAGCACCTACCATATCTCACATATTTAAACCTCACCTCTTTCAACTGAGTGAAAATGCTATTTACCTCTACTATACAACTGCTCTTTAGCCAAAACAAATGTAAAGTCCAATCAGAACAGGCAAAAGGATAAAACTAAACCCACATTTAAGCATAAATACATAATTTAAGATGTCTTGCTTTATAAAGTCCTTGGTCTGCTCTGCAGCCCTTAGCATAAAACCCTGAATCCTTAGATGATACTTCATTAGACCAATAACTTAATTTCCATATTTAAACTACTCTCCAAACAATACAGAAAAGCAGAATCTCTATATTTTCTATTTCGCAAGCATTCCCAAAGTGCATACTTTTATAGAATCACTCCTAAATTTTCCCGCTTAACCTCTTAGGGAAACACAAATTCACAACACATTCTCATTTCTCTACATACACTCTTACTTATACTCCCTGTCTGCACACATTTATATGCTCTCCCTCTCTACACACTCTCCTCTCTTCCCACAAAAGAGCTGTTACAGGTACAGGAGAAAATGGAGTGCCCTAGGATACACAATGGGGCCACTGTGCTATAAGGTGGAGCTTTTAGTGGGAGGAGTAGCAGTATTATAAATAGAACTAAAGAGGGGAACTTTTTCTCCCTTGGATCTCTTCGATCTTTCTTCCTGGCCTTGGAGTGGGTGTAAATTCCAGACCTTGGGACTCCTCCAACTTGGGAGGGGTGGAGGTTATGAAGGAAACAGGATGGGGCCAATCCAAAAAGGCAAAATGGACTTGTGCTAGAGGGTAAAGAGGGGCCTCAGAAGCACACAAGGTACAACCCAGCTCACCAGGGTAGAAGACACAACTGGGAGCTGAAGTCGCAGCTAATAAGGAAGAGCATGTGATTTGTCTGCGGTGCACCTTGAACACTTTTTAGGGGTGGCAACAGCCACATCAGGTGGCCAGGAGGGACCCCGGTCTTCTTTTTTCAGTATGACATTCCCAGGCTTCTTTTCCTAGCCCTCTCTAGTTGTAAAGTCTAAATGGGTGCTTCCAAAGTTGATTTTCTAATCAAAGCTTTAAACAAAAACAAAAAAAAATATCACTGCATCCAGATTTTATATGATTGCCTCCATAAAATAAACCAGGCACATTTCCTTGATGCGAGGCCAAAGTGCAGATTGTACTAGGACAATATGCCGCTATTATGCTCTCCCTTATAACCAAAAGTATGGAAAATAAAGACTATCACAAATGTCTCACTGCCTTAGTCACTTCCTAAGTATGCAGAAGCACCCAACGAAAAAACGTCCCAGGGGATCATGGTCCCTGGATGGATTTTAAAGGAAATGGGATATTCTTCTATTCTGGGGAAAAAAACACCTGACAGAAAAGAATATGCTCTGGAGTAGATGGAAATGAAGTGCTCTTGTAGTACAGCGCTTGAAGAAGGAAATGTGATAAAGGACATCATCCTATTCAGGCTATCATAACCTAGCATAAGGTAGAGTTCTAAAATGTTTTCAATCTCATTTCTCTACTCGGGGGGTCCATCAGAACCGCTAGAAGCATTTAAAATATACAGGTATCTGGACCTTCCAGCCTAGATCTACTGAACCAGAATCTCTGTGGTAAGGCTCAGATAGCCTTTTTTTTTTAAAGTTCCCCAGATGATTCTAATGTACACACCTGGTTAAAAACCATCGTATAAAATGATGAAAACTATTCTTCAATCAAGAAAACTACAAGTAGACTGTGGACACTCAGGCCTCAGTTTCCTCACTGAAATGAGATGGCTGAACTAGATTAGTAGTGGAACTGGGGAATTCCCTGGTGGTCCACTGGTTAGGACTCTGTGCTTTCACTGCCGAGGGCATGGGCTTGATCTCTGGTCATGGAACTAAGATCCCACAAGCCGTGTGGAGTGGCCAAATTAAAAATAATCATAATCATAATAGTGAAACTGAATTAGTGGTAGCAAGGGGATGTTAGCCAAGATACCCTCTTTAAAAAAGGGAATTTTACTGCGGAAACCCAATATTAAAAGCAGAAAAGCTTTTGACAGGGGGAGGAAGCCCTTTTCTCTCACCCCTAGGTCACCCCAACAAAGACACCAAGACTCCACAGAGCCCAAGATGGTCTCTCATACTAGCTACAGCTTTCAAATTGTTTACCTTCCAAAACTAGATCTAGTCCATAATTTAAGTAGCAGAGGACTTAATATTTTTGTTCACAGGATCCTTACAAACTTTGTATGAGAAACATCCCCCTTTCTACTAACACATTCACCTCCTTCGGTCTAACCTTCCATTTAGAAAAACAAGTGTTATTACCATTCTCTCCACCTAAATCATCACTAATCTCCTCACAACCCTCTCCCAATCTAATGGAAGGGCTTTAAGCTCAGAAAAGAAGCCCGGATTCAAGAAGATGCACCAAATGCATGTTAGTGGTATCCCCAGGAATGCAAAGGAGAATGGGACCAGGGAGGTGCACAAAGGGGACTCCAACTGTGTCTTTTGAGAGAAAAGGGAAAAAATCTGAAGGGTTAACATTTGCTAGTTTTGGAATACATGGATGTTTATTGTATTGTTCTCTGGACTTTCCTGTAGCGTTTAAGATTTTCAAAACTAAAAAGACAAAACAAGACAAAAAACACTCTTGATTACTAGCACCATTTGAAACATCCTTGATTTTCATTAGACTTTAACCACAAAATCTCTCATTATCCCTTGCTGGCCTTTTCCACCAAAGCTCACTCATAGGGGGCTTCCCTGGTGGTGCAGTGGTTGAAAGTCCACCTGCCGATGTAGGGGACATGGGTTCATGCCCTGGTCCGGGAGGATCCCACATGCCTCGGAGCGGCTGGGCCCGTGGGCCATGGCCGCTGGGCCTGTGCGTCGGAGCCTGTGCTCCGCAATGGGAGAGGTCACAACAGTGAGAGGCCCGCGTACCGCAAAAAAAAAAAAAAAAAGCTCACTTATAGGATACATGATCTGTAATTACATCTATCTACCCTGGGACTTTGCAAAGAAACACAAGCACCAGAACAAAAGAAATGAACTACTGATAGCAAATCAACACTCTAAGAATAAGACCACAAGGTCTTCGAGCATCTGAAAAAAGAAAACAGCAGTTGTACATTTACTTCACAAAGAATGCAGAGGACGCTGCCTTTGGTAAACAGACTTTGAATATTGCCAAATGCATGGACCCATACCCAGAGCACTACCAAGCGGAGAATGGACCCAATTCATATATAAATCAAAACCAGTGAATAACTGGTGAAACATTAAGGCCAAAAACTTCAAACCTTAAAATTGCTTTTCTTCCCTATAGCTGGTTGTGCCCAAAACATGCACCATAAGTATAAAACTGAACAACACAAATCTGGAAATTTTTCAGTATACGTAGGTGCCCATCAGACTGTTTCATGATAAACTGCCATCAAGGCTACTTGCTCCCATGAAAAAAATATCCTACCTGTACTTACTTATTCCTTCAAACTACCTGCCTCTCACAGTCACACCTACAACATACTCAGAGATCTTTATCTTTGTTCACACCAGATCAGCTCCCTTCTCCCAATCTTCTCTCCAGCCAACCTTTACCTCTTTGCTTCTTCCAAATGACAAAGGTACTCATAAGCCACATTCTGACGTCTCCTTTCATCCATCTCCTCTGCAGTAAGTCTCTCATTATCCAGGACCGCTAAAACATGAAAGAAAGAATGTAAGCGCAAGAATCTGTACCCTTCCTGAGAGATAAAAGAATGCCATAGCATCAAATTCCTGCTAGTCACCTAGAGAGTCAGGGTAACATGTGGACAGCCAGCGGTACTATCAATACAATGACTTTCCTAAGACAGGAACCATGGGGTTTCAACTATATTCATCCTAATCTTTGTTTAAAAGTACAATATTATGAACATGTACTAAATTTCAGTGTGACTTGAAAAATACTGACTTGAGATTCTGGTCCAAATTTGTGCTGGTCTATCTGCCAGACTCTCTCTAAATCCAGAGCTGTTCATGGTCTTTTTTTTCCCACTCTTTTATGAATCACTAAAGCCAGCAGTCATTGAGAACTAAGTGGCAGTAATTGTACTATGCATTTTACATGCATTCTTTCATGGAAGTCCCACAACAATCCTGTGATTATCACTCCTGTTTTACAAATGAGGAAACTGAGGCTGGTTGACCTTTGCCCCACAGCTAATAAATAAATGATGGGGCCTGGATTCAAATCCAGACAGTCTGTCTCAAGAGCCTATAAGATTAACTTCAAAGCAATCTGCTTCCTTTAATGGGCACCCAGGATATGGAATAAATTCCTAACTCCTGCGGTTGGCATTCAATGCCTTTCCCAATTTAGCCCCAACTACTTTTGGTAACTCTTCTCCCTCTCCCTCCTCCCCCTCCCACCACTGTGCACTCCACACCACTCAGTTCCCAACACACACAGTGCTCTTCTACTCTTCAGTACCTTAGTTCCTGCTCTTCTCTCTACGTCCTGTCTCTTGCCCCACCCTACCCTGTCAAACTACACAGCATCCTGCAAGGCTCTGATCAAAGGTCCTATCTGTGTTCCTACTGCCTTCCCCAAGCCCCTCCTTCTCACCCACATTACTGTTTAAGCCTAGTTAGTTCACACGGCATCTTTATTTCTATCCCTCCTTATTATCATTAGATAATACACCTGCCCGCCTCTCTGATTAAAACGTTCTTTGAAAGCGGGACCTGCTCTTACTAATCTTTAATGTCACAAACGTGACACAATACCTCGCATGTAACTGCTGAGTGAAATTATCCTAAAACATAACATCATTCGCAAGAATATAAAATAAAACGGAAAACCTCAAGACTCTCAAGGACTCTCCTTTGGCCAGTGGTAACTATCCCGCCTGCAGTTCAGTGATGTCCCAGGACAGGGACAGAAAATGAGGTTCGGAAAATGAGGAAGTCAGAGGTTTGGGTTTTTTTTTTTTTTTTTTTTTTCACTTTTGAGATCCTGACGAGGGAACTAAGCCCGAGAAAGCTGAAGTGACTTGTCCAGGGCCGCACCTCTCAGCTAGCCTAGGGCCGGGGAGGTCTGGACCCTGGATCTACCTCGCAGGCAGCACTCGGGCAGCACCTTCCCAGGAAGCCCGAGCAGAGCCCGCGTCTCGGGTCTCCGGTCCCCGGTCCCCGGGACACGCCCTGCACCGTCCTCCTGCCACCTCACCCTAGGCCGTCTCCCCAATCTCGGTCGAGCTGGGAGTCGGGAGGCGCTGGGTGAGGCCCTCCAGCCGCCGCGCCCGGGACAAGGCGGGGAGGCCGCCTGGGTCCTCCTCGCCGCCTCGGAGACCGAGAGGGCGAGGGCTGCGGGCCTCGCCGCCCGCCACCTCGCCGCACCGGCTCTTCCGGGTCCGCGCGGCCCACAGCAGCCCTGCCCCACCCGCCCGGCGAGCCCCCGGGAAAACGGCGCCTCAGAGGCAGCGAGCCCGCCCCGAGACCCCAGTGCCGCGGAGCCCACACTCACAGCCATAGTGTGGCCGAGCCACACCCAGTCCGTCAACCTCGTCCGCTGCGGACATGGCGGCCGAGCCCGGGTCTCTGCTCAGGAAGCCGCAAAACCTTGAAAGCGCAGGCGGCGACGGCTGCAGCCCCTGCAGACTGCTCGAGCTGCCCCGGTCCCTGTGGCCCCGCCCCGCGCCGCAGGCCCCACCCTCAGACCCCACCCCAGCGGCCCCGCCCTGCCGCGCCGACCGCAGCGGACGGAAGGAGGCGGGGCCTGGGCCTCCTGGCCCCGCCCCTAGCCCCGCCCTGCGCCCGGAACGCCCTCAGGAGGCGGAAGAAGGAAGGCGGAGCCTGCCCGCCAGTTGTACTAGCTGTCAGCGCCGCCCGACGGCAAGACCCGCCCCGGTCCTGGATACTTGCCCTAGCCGGCGGCCGTCCCATTCGCACCTCTTCGCAAAGACCGCCAGTGTCCGTAGCTTGGAGTAAAAAACGTGGGCACTTTACCTTCCCCTGCCTGCCTAGCCAAACTCTTCTGCACCAAAGGGCTCAAGGAAGGCCTCTTTTGAAGTGGCCCAGTGTGTTCTTGCGGGCACATGCAGGACCCAAACTCCCGTAAGGGGCCGCACAGCCTGGCAATCTGGACGCAGCCTTCTCCCGGCTTCGCCAGCAGTCGCCAGAGTTGAACTGCTTAACCCCGCTAGCATTTGAGAAGTGGATATGCTAAAGCAGGAGAATTGCGTTTGTCCAAACTACCTTCCCTTAGATTCCTTGCCACTATTCTTTGCAAGTTCTTCTTTTTAGAGGACTCTTTGCCCCTTTTAGGGATGCGTCTTCCCCTTGCAACTTGTGGCCTGCCCTTAACATATTGGTACTCAATGGAATTCCGTCCTCAGCCGTCTTCCGTTTTTTCTTTGCCCACTCTTTCTGAATAACTTTATCCACGCTCACCTTAAACTGCTGAAGAGCCCTAAATATATATCTCAGACCAGACTTTCTAGAAGCCCCAACTCATTATTTTCAGCCGTGTAATGGACATTTTAAACCTGTGAATCCCGCAGACACTTTAAAGTTAACGTGTCGAACACTGACCCTGTTCCCGTTATTATCCTATTAATAGTGCTCAGTTCCTCACGCCCTACATGCAATTGGTATTATTACTGAAGTGTCTAGCTTTTGTGTCTGTCTCCACTGTGATTACATCATCTCCGTTCTCCCTCTGCCAAACAACTCCCTGCAGTCACCCGCGTGTTCTTTCTAAAGTGCAAATACGGTCGTGTTCTTCCTTTTCAAAGTCTTTTCCTAATATTTCCTTCAGGATATGGTCCAAATTCCTTACCATGCCAAATAAGCCACTTCACAACCTGACTCCAGGCTGTTTGCTCTAGCAATTTTCAGTTTATCCATTCTTCCTTCAAAATAGTAAAGTGAAATACTTGAAAACCTGTAAAAACAAAACACCCCCATTAAAAAATGGTCAAAGATTTGTTACAAATTCAGAAATTAGTTCTTTCTTAAGCTTTTAAGTTTAGCTTGCAAATTTTATTATTCTATTTATAAGTCTAGCATATTTTACCACTTTGCAGAAACTTAGAATAATTTTTGGTCCCATTCACAAACTTAGTTAATTCAACATCTTCCGACATTTAAAATTGTCTATAAACTTAATCTATTAGATTTTCTTTTTAATGTCTTCAGGTGTTTAGCCTAGAATCTTCTCAAGGCTTAGTAATCCTTATAAATCAAATATACTTACAAATATAATGAATTTAAAGTTTTCTTAGATGACCCAGTTCCATGTGTAAGCAGTAAAATTTCAACTCAAACCTTAAGTCTAAAACTAACTCAATTATACATTTAAAATAAGAGTCATAAGACCATCACTCTAATAAGCCAAATTTTCTTAAACATTGCAAGTGCCTAAAAAGTGAAATATGCACATATTTCTTCTAAACCCCAACATATTAATCACATAGTTTTTACCCCCATTAAAGCCTTTTTGTGCTTAATTCTAAAGCTTCTGAGTTGAAACACACAGAACTGCTAAGAAAGACAGTTTCAGCCTAGTTAATTAAGATTACTTTTGATCAGACTTTTTTTGTTTGTTTGTGTCATTCCCCCACCACCACTCCACACCGAGCGGCTTGTGCGATCTCAGTTCCCTGACCAGTGAGAGCGCTGAGTCCTAACCACTGGACCGCCAGTGAATTCCCTGATCAGAGGTTTTCTACCAAACATAAGTTCTGGAGCTACAGACTTTCAGAGCCATTCTTCTCACTATGCCAACTGATATTTTGAGCCCCTTTTAAAATTCTGTTATGGAGGACTTCCCTGGTGGCGCAGTGGTTGAGAATCTGCCTGCTAATGCAGGGGACACGGGTTCGAGCCCTGGTCTGGGAAGATCCCACATGCCGCGGAGCAACTGGGCCCGTGAGCCACAACCACTGAGCCTGCGCGTCTGGAGTCTGTGCTCCACAGCAAGAGAGGCCGCGACAGTGAGAGGCCTGCGCACCGCGATGAAGAGTGGCCCCCGCTTGCCACAACTAGAGAAAGCCCTCGCACAGAAACGAAGACCCAACACAGCCAAAATAAATAAATAAATTTATTTAAAAAAAAAGAAAAAAAAAATTCTGTTATGGACTTCAAAACTCATTACCTCATCCTCTGACTACTCTTAGAAATCTGCAAATCCTACCCAGTTTATCTTTGGATTTTATTTTATATTTCTTTGCTTTTAAGATATATACATGTTTTTATTTTAATTCTAAAGACCTTTGTAATGGATGAAATTCAAATGTGTAAATGCATTTCCTCTCTAATCATAAAGGTTATGAAACTAATGGGCTCTTGCATTCTTTCTTATTCCTAGAACCATACAATTCTAACAGGTATTTAAACTAATATCCCATTGAGTTTCAGATATCTCAAATAGCTTTATCTGATTGTCACAAGTTAAGTCATTCTTCATAACTATAATAACTGAAATGTACTGAGGCTTTACTGGACTCTGTGTTTTGTATTTATTTTCTAATCTGAGCCTTATAATAATCCAACAAAGAACTATTATTATCTCCAATTTACAGATGAGAAAATGGAGAACTACATAACTCAACTGAAGCCACACAGCAAGAGGCAGAGCTGGAACTCAAACCCAGGTCTGTCTAGTGACAAAACCCACATGCCTGGTCAATAAATACAAGTTTCATAGAAATTCACATTAAGGTCATAACTGACATCAGAGTAGCAATGTTTTCTTTTGTTTTTTTAATTGATACTATTGGCAAAGGGGTGAAAAAGCAACCTTTCTCACGCACTGCTGGTTTGGCTATAAACTGGTATAACCTTTCTGAAGTCCAACTTTGTGTTATGCAGTCATCCTTCAAACAACAAATTTTACTTCTTGGAATATATCGTACAGAAGTTATTTTTTAGTGTGCAAAAATTAGTGATGAAGATGCTCTTTGGAAATGTCTTAAATGCCTGCCACTGGGTTATTTTTCTTTGTTTCTTTGTTTTTTACTCAGTGATGGCAACTCCACACAATGGAATTCTATACAGCCATAAAAGTCATGATTTGTGGTTCTGGTCAGGCTTGAATGGCTACAAGGAATAGAGACCCACTTTTCTTTTTCTTTCTTTTTTTTTTTTTTTTTTGCTGCCCCGCACGGCATGGGGGATCTTAGTTCCCCCACCAGGGAACGAACCTGTGCCCCCTATAGTGGAAGCGTGGACTCCTAACCACTGGATAGCCAGGGAATTCCAGAGACCCACTTTTTTACCTCTAGAGGAAATAGGCTGGAAGGGAGGTATTTATAATAAAGCTATATATGGACTAGAACTGGAGCAAGAAAAAACAGGACTAACAGAAGCCTGAAGGCATGGCTCTGTCCCTCTGGGCATCTCGGCTTCTCCACAGGTCTAATCTACCCTCCTCTCTTTGACAACCAGCTTCCTCCATTCTAATATTTTGTGCTCCCTCACAACTCTGCCTTCTATTTGGTGGAAGCCCATGGCATCCTTACACCATCAGCTCCATTGAGGATATCAGTTGCCCAATTTCATAATCCAGTGGCATCTGATTGGATTAGCTCATCTTTCCACCCCATGAGTATGTCTCTGACCACCTACAGGTGGGCTGTTCTTGGATCAGATGCCAATCCTTTAGTTCAATTAGCTGGGGTCAGGGAATCAATCAGTTAAGAATAGAAAACTGTGAGCTGGCATTATTTCCTTCAATGGGAGACTGGGTAGGCAAACAATGATCAGTATTTTAAATGTGATGGTTAAGTGAAAATAACATTATGAACTAATAAATATATTATGATATCACTTTTGCTTTAAAAATATAGATAGATATAGAGGTACATATAAATAGAAAAAAGGCTTGAAGCACATACACCAGTATAGTAACAGTGGTTTCTCCAAATGGGGAATTACAATGGATTTGTGGCTTTGTGTGTGGGATTTGTTTATTTGCTTCTTTATATTTACCAAACTTTCTAAATGAGCTACTCAAAATATTATTTTGTCAGTAAGTATATATATGAATAAAGTTAGTAAATATGAAATGAATAAATAAACAAAAATTAAATGGCAAAATAATGAGCTAATGGGTCGCTTTGGAGATAGAATTGGTTCATGACCTCAACGAACTTACAGATTCATGGGAGTGGAGCAATATTAACAGAATAGCTTCAGATAAGCACCATAACAGAGATTTCTCTTGGCCTGGGATACCTTTTACCCTCTTATCTGCCTGGGAAACTCCTACTCAACTTCCCAGACTCAACTCAAATGTCACCTCCTCCCCAAGCAAAATTAACCACTTCCTCATTTATTTGCCATAACACTTAGAAGCATATGTCTTCCAAAAAAATGTCCCATTTCACATTTTTAATACTTCTGAAATCAGGATAGTCTTACAACCAGTAATAAAAGAAACTAGCCAGGGCTTCCCTGGTGGCGCAGTGGTTGAGCGTCCGCCTGCCGATGCGGGGAACGCGGGTTCGTGCTCCAGTCCGGGAGGATCCTACATGCCACGGAGCGGCTGGGCCCGTGAGCCATGGCCGCTGAGCCCGTGCGTCCGGAGCCTGTGCTCCGCAGCGGGAGAGGCCAGGGCAGTGAGAGGCCCGCGTACCGCAAAAAAAAAAAAAACAACAACTAGCCAGCTGCCAGGTAGAGAAGTAGTTGGGAAAGTACCATAATTGTCGTTGTAGATGTGTTAATTTAACTAATTTCTCAGAAAAGATCAGAGAATTTTCAGAGCTGGAATCCATGACAGATTCATGCTTTAGGAATGGCTAAGTGGATCCAAATAGAGTTAGACTCTTCACAAAAAGCTTGGCTCCAACTTTGATTTAGAGAAGAGGCTAGTAGGTAATCCCAGTGATAAATGTACGCTACTGTCAATCAACTTTTTTAAAACGTATACATTTGATAAGATATTCTCATAAATGTACACTACTGTCAATCAAGTTTTTTAAAACATATACATTTGATAAGATATTCTCAATGTCCCAAAAAGCTGTTGGAATTTGATGGTGTACCCCACAGTCAAAAGTATCTTCAATTCCAGGAAATGTGTACCTTTATATGGCTCTATTATAGCACTTAACTCATAGAATTACAATTAGTTATTTACCTGTCAATCTTCCCAGAGAGATCATTAACTTCTCAAAGACAGAAATTTGGGTAAATAAACCCCGTGTGAATAGTTAACAAATGTAGCATCCTTACTGTTGGAGTTTTAAGATTTGCTTTTTATATAGTTCATATAGAAAATTTCCAGAAGGATGGATTCCTTAGGACAGATGGCAACACTTTGGACTGCTTTGGTTCTTTGTCTTGTATGAATACATGTAGGGCTTTTGATACATATAGCCTCTTTTATAAAAGGCTGGAAAATCTGCGGTTATAGCTTCTCATCACTCTTAAAGATCAAATGTTAAGGAATTAATTTGAGGGATAGCTTTTCAGGAGGTTGTAGCTATGCTGGGGTAGGCAGAATTTTAAGATGATGCCCAAAATTCCATGCTTGGTTATCCATTCAAACACTAATCTAGGTAATGTTTTGAAGGGTTCTTGCTGGTGTAATTAAGGTTACTAATCAGCTGATCTTAAGGTAGGGAGATTATCCAGGTAATCACATGAGCCCTTTAAAAGCAGAGAGTTTCTTTAGGTGGTAGCAGAAGAAGTCAAAGAGGCTCAAAGTACAGGAAGGATTTGATGGGCAATTGACAGTTTTAAAGATGGAGGGGGCCACATGGAAAGGACCTGAGAGCAGCCTTGAAGAGCTGAGAGTTACCCCTGACCAGCAGCCAGCAAGGAAACAAGGACTTCAGATCTACAAATGCAAGGAACTTTGACTCTGTCAACAATTTAAATGAGCTTGGGAGCAGATTCTTCCCCAGATCCTCAAGATAACAGCCCAGTTCAGAGAACGTTTTTACTTTGGTCTTATAAGACTTGAGCAAAAAATCCAGTCAAGCTTGCTCAGACTTCAATAGAAAACTAATACATATGTCCTAGGACATTTGGGTGTATGGAGAGGGGAATAAGGTTGTTCAAAGGTAGTATTGCCAAATATGCTGATGATAAAATTTTGCATTAGAAGAACTATGAGCTAGCTGGGCACTCTGCTCCGCTCTGACAAGTCTGTCTCCATATATTCAATGAGTCTTTTGAGCAGAAGTAGCTACAGAACTACATGGTTGGTGGTTGGTTGAATCCCTGGATGCTGAGGAACCACGGATACTGAGGGCTGACTATATATTACATGAAGATTAATCTAGGAGTTGTTCAAGGGTCAACTATAGTAGAATTCTCCAATTTAAGGATGAGGAAACTGAGACTCAGAAAGGTTAACTAATTTTCCAAAGATTACACACCTAATTAGTGACATAGGCAGGATTCGAAATGCGTTTGACCCAAAACCCATATATACTATATATAAAATAGATAACTAATAAGAACCTACTGTACAGCACAGGTAACTCTACTCAATACTCTGTAATGATCTATAAGGGAAAAGAATCTAAAAAAGAGTGGATATATGCATATGTGTACTGATTCACTTTGCTGTACAGCAGAAACTAACACAACATTGTAAATCAACTATATTCCAATAAAATTTTTTTTTAAAAACCCATGTATATGAACACTATTGTGTGCTGATATGCCAATCCTTGTTCACGGTAGGGGCTACCTAGTGAGCTGAGTTGAGAGATTTGTGAGGCCCCATTTGCCAAGAACATGATGCCCAGACATGGCAAAGCACTCCCAAGGAACTTTTAGACATCAAGACAGATTAGGGAGTACAGATCAGAGAAAAGTTAATTTTTACTAGGTGATATAAGAAGATTTTCTAGAAGAGGTGTCATGTAAGCAAGGCTTCCAGGGAAGGCCAGTGGAAAGGATGAGAAAGCACAAGTTGGGGAAACAATGTAAACAAAGTCAGGAAATTGTAAAAATGTATGGTGTATGGGGCATGTGCATGTGTGTATGTGCCCTGCTTACTACCTAACTCACTTCACTGCAGCCTCCTCAAAGAGCAGAAGCCACATGATGCTTCAAAAAGTCCAAGTGGGGACTTCCCCGGCGGTCCAGTGGTTAAGACTTCGCCTTCCAATGCAGGGGGTGTGGGTTCGATCCCTGGTCAGGGAGCTAAGATCTCACATACCTCGCGGCCAAAAAACCAAAAACAGAAGCAATATTGTAACAAATTCAACAAGACTTTAAAAATGGCCCACATCAAAAAATCTTTAAAAAAAAAAATGTCCAAGTGGAACCTCTTTGGAAAGACACCCCATCTTTGCAGAGGGTATAACCTTCTCTTTCCTTGGGTACCACGGATTTTTGGTTGGGGAATGGGTAGACCCTTTTGGTGAGAGGGATTATAAATACCCTTTTCCTTTGTCACTCCTCATTCCCTTTGATTGGTATGCAGATGGCAGAATGCTCACCTCCTTTGTGGAATGCCACTTTCCTATGGGTTCCTCCAGAAGTGGAGTATGGAAAAATCTTCCTGGGCCTCTCATGAGATTACAGGCAAACTGGGGACATTTCTACTACCATTTGTATTTACAGAACAGGGCAATGTAGAATACTGTGAGACTCCAAATATATGTAAACTATCACAGAAAAAAAATGGGAGAGACACACACATATGTAGCCATGTTTCTCCCTAAGACAACAGTCAGTTAACTGACCCATGTCCAGTCTGGTAGGAAAATGGCCAAGTTGGAACTGCCTCCTCACAATACAGAGATGGGCTTTCCAAATCATAAGTACCAATCACATTATTCAGTTCAGGAATCACTGGTAACATCCCATGAATCAGAGTGTCTTATGTGGCAGAATTCATGCGTGAAGCTTAAAGAAAGTTTAATTTCAAGATCATGCCTTGTATTCATCTACTCATTCATATACCAATTGCTCTAAGTGACATCTCCTCCAGGAAGTCTTCCTTGACTCTCAAGATAGCACTTCTGTGGCTCCCATATTCTTCTTTGTATTGAAAATATGTGTCTGTTATGTCTGTCTCCTTCAACTACTCTATGTGCTCCTCGAGAGAACGGTCATGTTTATCCCTAGCACCTTGTATCCCTAGCACCTGTATCCCTAGCACCTTGGACTGAGCCTAGATGTAATAGGTAAATAATAAGTGTTTACTGAATTAAAATGAATCAGTTGGGAAAATGCAATGTGGGTTGGGCATGTATTCATATATTCTGTTTGTGATATGCCTCTGACTCTGAAGAGGTAGGACAGGCTGCATCCAGGCCTAGACTCTAGGCTAAGGTGCTGAAGTTAAGTGCTTTGGGTTTTCTTCATTTGAACCCAAGCCACCTAGATAAAGAAATGTATGAACTCTTAGTACACAAATGACAGATTCAGGGCAAAATCCCTGCTCATTAATAAAAGCAAGCTTCTAACTTCAGGATCCCTAGATTTTCTCTTATAATCTGATGGGCAGCTAAAACAGGTGGGATCAACCTGCCATCCTGACTGCAAGGAGAGAAGCCAAACATTTGAGTACTGGGACCTCATTGTGGACAAAGAACCCAGTATCTGGGACAGAAGGCAGGGTCATACCAGGAGAAGAGTCAGGAAAGGAAAGTTGTTGCCAGAGCCCACATAAGGGTCTTAAATTCTATACTAAGGAGATTCGACTCTCCCCTATAGACAACAGGAGACTAAGATTTTATAAGCTGGGAAGGAGTATGATTTGATTCAACAAAGATTTATGAAATGTTGTACTTAGGTACTAACGTGGTCATAAAGTTGAGTTAAACATAGTCTCTGCTCTTTAGACAAGTATACAAATGAGAGTACAAGATGGAATAAAAAGTGAGTGAAACCCAAGATATGGAAAGGGTTATAGAGATCCAAAGAAGAACCCATCTGCTTGATGGAGGAGATGTAGAAATATTTCCTGGAGAGGGAATGTTTTAAAGGGGAGCTAAAGAATGGGTACTTTATGAACATAGAATTCACTCAACAGCCAATAAACCTGTAAAAGTTGTTCAACTTCCCTACTAATCAGGGAAATGCATGTTAAAACCACAATGAAATGTTATTTCATACCCATCAGATTGCAAAAATTCAAAAGTCTGACAAAACTAAGGATTGACAAGAAAGAATAGTAATGGAAATATTTATATACTTCTGGTGAGAATGGAAATTAGTACGACCACTTTGGAGAATAATTTGGCAATATCTAGCTAAAGATGCACTCACCCTATGACTTCAGAATTTCACTTCTAGGTATGTATACCCAGAGAAACTCCTATCTATGTACACAAGGAGACGTACCAAAATACACAGAAATACCTGTGACAGCAAAAACCAGAAATGACCTAATAGCTATCATCAGGAAAACAGATGAATTGTGCTGTGATTATACACTGAATATTAAAGCAAGGAAATTAAGTATATGTACCAACATGAATGAATCTCACAAACATAATATTTGGGGTGGTACAGGATACTTACCTTGATACTCATTCATATACAATATAAACAAGTTTATGCAAAATAATATTATACATTGCTTAGGGATCTATATCAATATCTCCATACAAATATATACAGAGAGACAGAGAGCATAAATAAATATAAAGGCATAAGAGTGAGAAATACCAAATTCAGGAGAGTGAAATATGGGTTGGAGAAGGGCTATACTTGGGGAGGAGTTCACAGGAAACTTTAGTGTATTGGTGTAAACTTTAAGTGTAAAATCATTTTTCTTTCTTTCCTTCTTTTTTGAAATTTCTTAAGCTGCATGGTAGGTACATGGTTGCTCTTGCTCTACTCTTTATACCTTTTGTATATCTTTTTTTTTTTCTGGCCACACCACATGGCATGTGGGAACCTAATTCCCCGACCAGGGATTGAACCCTGGCCCATGACAGTGAAAGTGCTGAGTCCTGACCACTGGACCACCAGGGAATTCCCCCTTTTGTATATCTTACATATTGAATTAAAAAAAAAATAAGTGAATACTTGTTTAGTCTGAAGAATTGAGGCAGCAAGTCATTCTAGAGAGAAGCATGTTCTGGAGAGGGCAGGCTACATTCAGGGAACAAAGTGTCACCGTTCTGTTTGGCAGAATAAAGGGTATTTTACGGAATAAGCACAGCAACTTCCATTTATATTTATATAACATCCTGCAGCATATAAATCATTTTCACATACACCAGCTCATTTAATTATCAACTTGAAGAAAAGTATTCTCATTTTATAGATGGGGAAACAGGCTCAGAAAGGTTATGCGATATGTTTGTGAATATCTTTGTTAGAGAAAAAGTTTAAAAGGATGTACAATAAACAGTAGTGATTATTTCTGGAAGGTGGGGTAATAGGTGATTTTACCTTTCTTGTTTGCTTAATTATATTTTCTGATATTTCTAAAATGAACATGTGTAATTTATGAAGTAAAAAAGTAATAAAGCAGGGAGGGGAAGGGAAGGGAGCAGGAAAAAGTAACTTCCTCAAATAGTGGGGTTCTTTGATTCTGATCCTATACCCTAAATACAAGAATGACAAACAACAGAAGAAATAAAGAAGCTAACATAGGAAAAAATGTTCAACTTCACTGATAAAGAAATGTACATTAAAACAAGATGTAAGAACCATGTCTATTAAATTAGCAAAAATGTTTTTTGAGGATGAGGGTGTGGTGAAATTGGTAGTCATTTATTGCTGGTAGCATTGTAAATTGGTACAATTCACTCGGAAGATGATTTGGCAGCAAGCAACGAGAGCTGTAAAATGTTCACACCCTGTGGAAATAATCTAAAATGTGGAAACATTTTTTTCTGAGAGGAAAAAAAAAAGGATGTTCGCAAGAGCATTATTAATATAGCAGGGCATCCTCCATTCAGACAGCGGTATGAATTTGGCTATTTATAGGAGGGTGGGCTTGTAATCTTCTGAACAGTCATTTGCACTAATTGATATACATAAAGGGAGGGTTTGTTTTTTAGCTGAAGGAAAAGTGAGAAAGTGTGAGTGTGTGATTGAGAAAAAATGGAGGAGATTGGCCTGGTGTCTGTTCAGACCCAGGCATTTTGGATGGTCTTTTTTTTTTTTTTTCTCTCTTCTTTCTTAGTGTAACTCAACTCTACGAGGTTTAAGTGGAAAAGGTCAGGGACTTCCCTGGTGGTCCAGTGGTTGCGACTCTGTGCTCCCAATGCAGGGGGTCCAGGTTCAATCCCTGGTCAGGGAACTAGATCCCACATGCCGCAACTAAAGATCTCGCAGGGCCGCACACGGCAATTAAGACCTGGCGCAGCCAAATAAATAAATAAATTTTTTTTTTTAAAAAAAAAGTGGAAAAGGTCAGTCTCTGGAAGACTATTCTGTTTTCCTATTTGCTTTTTTCTTGTGAAATATCTTGTAAATAAAAAGTATATAAATAATGTATATTAAAGAATTATAATAAAAAGAAACTCTGTGTGCTCAGCACCCAGCTTAAGAAATAGAAACTTAGCATCCTTCTTCCCCATTCTAGTTAACCTCTACCCTGAATTTTATATTAATAAATCCTTTTCTTTTCATTACAGTTTGTGTGTCCTTATTACTTAAGCAATATAATATTTGGTTTTGCCTGCTTTAGTCTTTGTTGTATTTTGACATTTACTGTATGTATTTTCTGCGTCTTATTTTCTGTGCTTAATATTGAGTTATTGAGGTGTATCTGTGTTAATGCTTATAACTATAGCTTGTTCATTTGTCCTGATGTATTCAACATTTCCACTGTGTGAATTTACCAAATTTGCTGGAGGTGGGGCCACTAAATCTGCATTTTAAACAAGCACCCCGAGTAGGACTAATGCAGGTAGTTTTGAGAAATATTCTTAGAGGATAAGTCCAAGCTGTTACTTTTTATTCTTCCAGCTCTCTAAATTTACCTTTTAATTTCATTTAAACTGCTTGTCCCTGCTTTTCCAAAAATATTTTCCCATCTTTCTTCACCTAGGTAATTCTTATTCTTCAAGTTTCCTCATTAACCTATAAACTCCTCCAAGGCAAAGATTATCATCATTATCATTGTTGTCATTGACATTTATAGAGCAGATACAATGTACCAGGTACTATGCAAAGAGTTTTCTATGTATCATCTCATTAATCCTCATCCAACCCCATAAAGAAGGTACTGAGCTTATCCTCATTTTACAGATAAGGGAGTAAGTGTCAAAGAGAGTAACTTGCCCAAGTACAACAGCTTTTTAAATGTGGACCTCTTTCACTGTTTTGTCTTTGTACTTCCAGTACAAAGTCTGGTGTAGGACTTGGTACATAGCACTCAATAAATGTTTTTCAAGCTGAACTGAAGGGAAAAATCAAAGAGAAGAGGTGGAAAACCATGCCTTTAGTTCAGATACTGGAGTGCGGATGGAAAAGAGGAGCTAGGAACAAGATTTGGGATGCCAGATTATCACAGAGTTGAAATCCAGGGAGTGAGGTTGTGGGAAGGAATGAGGAAAAGACAAGGCATTTCCATTTCTTTACTTTGGGCACTTCTGTATTTTTTGGAAATTTTTACAGAAAGCACGTGGTGCTTTTACAATTAAGGGGGTGGGGGCAGTGTGGAGGCAGAAGCTACGTGACTTGGCACCAGCAAAATACAGGAAACGGGGAAAGCGAAATCTAAGCCAGAGGCACGCTGGAGGTGGGAAGCCTGATTAAAAGAGCCTAGACATGACAGCCCTGAGAATATAATATATATTAATATTAATGGAAGTTTGACAAAAAGGAGAGGGAAGGAATGTGACACTAGGGTTTAGGAAGAATTCTTTTGAGGTAGAAAGGTTTATTGATCTTGCCTTTTTGTTCTGTATCTCCCAGTGCCTGCCACAGTGCTTGGTGATAACATTCATTTATTGGAGACTCACTATGGGCCAGACACTAAGCTCTTTATGTCATGGATTGAAGCAATGTCTTTAATTTTTCTCTCTTGAATATGACTTACACATGGCTGCCAAATCAAACTTCCTCAAATGCTGACCATGCTTCTCCTCTATTGGAAAACCATCAATGACAGACACTCCATTCCCCAGAGAATAATGTCCAAACTCAGTTTGGCAACTAAGAGCCTTCTTGGTGTGACCCTCACTCACCTGTCCTGCTTTGTCTCACACTGCTGCTTTTCTAGCACAAGTTCCTTGCCTGTGAGCACGCCTTCATTAATTCATCCAATGAACATTTACTGAGCACCTACTACATAGCAGGCACTGTTTTAGGTGCCAGGGAAAGAATGGCAAATAGGAGAAATGGCTCCCTCCCCCCAGTGAAGTTTACCAAAACAAATAAGTAAACAAGAAAAGATCAGGAAGGTGTAAAGCCTTTGATGAAAATAAAAGTGGATAAGGGCTTCCCTGGTGGCGCAGTGGTTGAGAGTCTGCCTGCCGATGCAGGGGACACGGATTCGTGCCCCGGTCCGGGAAGATCCCACATGCCGCGGAGCGGCTGGGCCCGTGAGCCATGGCCACTGAGCCTGCACGTCCGGAGCCTGTGCTCCGCAACGGGAGAGGCCACAACAGTGAGAGGTCTGCGTATCGCAAAATAAATAAATAAATAATACATACATACATAAAAACAAAAATATAAAATCAAATCAAACCTGCGACGTCAGTTGGGAGGCCACTGCAGGAATTCAGACGAGAGATGGTGGTCCCCTGGGACTAGAGCTTGGTGGTGGAGATGGGACGGCTGACAGATGGGGTTGAGAGGAATCTGGGAGGTAAAGCTGATAGGGCTTGGTGATGACGTGGATTCTGAAGTGAGGGAGAGAGGAGGTGTGGAGAATGTGCAAGAAGCCCAGTCATAGGGTAGAAACAAAGGGAACTATGAAAAGTCGGTCATCTTGACTTTCGCCAATACCATTTAAGTATTCCCTGCTCATGGCTGGGGGGCGCGGGGTAGGGGGCAGGTAGCAGAGCCGCAAAGCAAGTCATGCATCGCCCCTCAAGAGCTCACATCTTATAAGGTAGACACATCTGTACAATATGAGAAACAGGGTGAAAGAAAAAGACCATTTATGTTATAAGCCAGTGAGCTGTCTGTTAGATACTGCTAGGAAGTCGGCATAGGAGGGGCCGGAGCCTGGGGAGGGCTGAGGAGTGGGAGAGAGAGAGGGAGCCAGGCTATCGACGACCTGCTTTTATCCTCTCAGAGCTTGAAGTTGTCTGTGTGGAAGCGCTTGCTCTCGATGTGGACGATCCTAGGGTCTGTGAGAGCCCCAAATTTGTAAAGTGTTAGAGACAAAGATGTTTTTTCTGATTTCTCAGATAGACTGAAGCCTAGAGTGATCAACTGACCTGTCCAAAACCAGTTGGCTAGTAAATAACCTCACCAAAACCAGAGGCTGGCTCTTCAGACCCTTGGTTCTGTGCTGCTTCCACACCCTGCCTCCTAAATCTAGGGTTGCTCACAGACCATGAGCACACATCACATTCCTAGCTGGGGTGAGGGTTATGCCTGCTTGTGCTAATAATGCAGCTTTTGTGTCCCTCCATGTCCTCTAACTGACTCCTTCTTGCAGGACACTCTTCTAGGACATTTCACATTAATCCAGTGCCAGATTCTCAGAATGTCCGAACTTTCTCATTCCCTGTTGTACCCCCGCCCCAGGCCGAAACACTTCCTCCCCTGGAGAGAGATGGTACCCCTGGATTTCACATGAATTACCCCGTACCTCTGCCTGCCAGTTTTTTTCCTTACCTTCTGATCTGATTGTTATACATTATTGCTGTTATTATTTAACATACTGATCATATTTGATTTAGAACAATGCTTGGGTAGATAAGATAAATGAAGATGGTATACTCTCATGTTACCATGAAAGGGATGAAAAACCATTCCCAGCTAATGGGAATGTAATTTCCTCTCCTGTTTTCAGGCCTGGATAGTATCGGGAAATATTAATTGGCAACTTAGCAAGTCCATCCCTGAGGAATCACTCAAGTATTTAGTGAGCTCTTCAGCACAATGCTTTCTGGCGAACCTAGACAAACTGGAGAGGGGTAGGCAGGAGAAAAACATCAAAGGCCATGAGAAAAGTTATTCTGAGTTGTATGCATGTATAAATGTCCTGTCAGAGAAGAGTCTCTCACTGGAAGGGGCTCCGAAATCTAGGGCATGGAGGCCAAAATGTATATAGTGATATTAAAAAAAAAAAATCAAAGGAGTCCTAATCAAGCAGCTGTTGTGCTGTTCCTATACAAACTGTACCTCAGGGAAAAACCAAATAGTTGATTAGGGGTAGTTCTCTTTATAGAAGTATTTAAACTAATAAATGAAGAAGGAGCGACGGATTTAAAATATCATCATTTGGCAAACCGAAGTGAAATCAGGGTTTATCGATGGCTGCTAACATCACAAGAAAAGAGACAGAAAAACGAAAACAAAAACAAAACACCAGGTACCTCTTGATAGAAGTTACATAAGATCACTATGGAGTATTCTTGCCCCCCCTCTCCCAAATCTGAACCTGATCATGTTTACAGATCCAACTACCAATATTAGGAAAGCAGAGGATAGAGGAGCATGTTAAAGGACCCCCATAGGATGGAATTAGCCAAATACAGACCTGTGGGAGACAGTTAAAGGACAAGGTTTTTTTTCAACAAATGAAATACAAGAAAAAGTGAGAGAGAGAGAGAAGAGGGAGGATTTTGTGAGGAATATATTAACAAATTGAATGTAGAGACCTTATTTGGTCTCTAAAAAATAAAAACAGGGAATTCCCTGGCGGTCCAGTGGTTAGGACTCGGCACTTTCACTGCAGCGGCCCAGGTTCAATTCCTGGTCGGGGAACTGAGATCCCGCAAACCATGCAGCAAGGCCAATAAATAAATAAATAAATAAAAACAAAAAACACAAGATAATTAGGGAAACGTGAATATTGACTGGAGTATTTGATGATTACAAAATCACTGTTCATTTTTGGTAGGAGCAATAATAGTACTGTGTCTACATTTAGTAGAAGAGCTACCTTTTAAAGCAGTGGTTCTCAACCTTGGGTATGCATTATAATCACCTGGAGGGCTTATTAAGACACATATTGCTGGACCCCACCCCTAGAGTTTCCAGTTCAGTAGGTCTGGGGTGGGGACTTAGAATTTGCATTTCTAACAAGTTCCCAGGTGATGATAATGCTACTGGTCTGGGCTCACATTTTAAGAATTTACATCTCTGGATTAACCAGATTTTTTTTTTTTTTTTTTTTGCAGTACGCGGGCCTCTCACTGTTGTGGCCTCTCCCGTTGAGGAGCACAGGCTCCAGACGCGCAGGCTCAGCGGCCATGGCTCATGGGCCCAGCCGCTCCGCGGCATGTGGGATCGTCCCGGACCGGGGCACGAACCCGCGTCCCCTGCATCGGCAGGCGGACTCCCAACCACTGCGCCACCAGGGAAGCCCCAGATTTTTTTTTTTCTGATAATTACCTATTAAAGAAAGAGTTTAGGTTATCAGCTGAGTTCTATCCCCGCATGAGTTACAGCACTCAGGTGGCACTCCATATAATGGAAGAAAACTAGTGTTCCAAGGCTGATGTATTAATTTAGTCTGTATTGACACAGGAAAGCTTGAAAGAAAACACCTTCAGTCCCCACTCTTCTCTCTGGAGTGTTCAACACCCAACTCCCTCCTTAACCACTTATATCTGCCATGAGGATCGAGGACCCCAACACAGGACCCTGTAAAGCTCTTGCGCACGTAGGCTACATCCCTCCATCATTTCCAAATTCAGAGTGGTTTGATGGATATAATATGGGCCTCCAGGCCTGTGGTATCTCAGAGACACTCTAACAAATCCTAGAGCTGGTCTGTTCCATGTTGTTGAAGAGGAGACCTGCAGAGATATCCTGGCTCTTCCGTTAGTTCATCACGTGACCCGTAATGAGTCACATAATGAGTTGAGCATTTGAAGGCCTTAGGTTTTCAATAGGTAAAAAAAGAAGTCCCTCAATATGAGAGAAAGTGGGACACCTTCGGAAACATTAGCCACAGCTCCTTGGAAGAAAAGACACTGGCAACAATACCGTAACATTAAACTTTACAGGTATTACACTTTATAGTTTAACAACAAAGTGCTTGCGTGTGTGTGCACGTGCGTGTATATGTATCAGATCCTCACAATAACCTTGTGAGGTAAGTAAGGTAGGGCCTGAGAGAAGGGGAAAGTCTGGCCAAATTAGGTGTCAAGGGGCCAAGACACAAACACCTCACCTTCTCAACGAAGTCGGTGTGCCTTCCAACACACTGCCTTCCCTCCATTTCTTCAATTAAATAGAGGACTATACTAGTGCATAAAATGAATGACCCTAAAAGGATCAGAGACTTGCGTTAACTTACAACTAAAGGGCCAGTGACCCAGCAAATTACATAACAAGGGTTACATCCTTCAGCTAAATGCCAGGAAGGATCCCTGCAATATCATTTAACATTCTCAGCAACTTTGCTTCCAGAATTTTACAGTCCTCATCCAGGTTCCTCTGGACTGTTCATCACAGGATATTTTCTATGCCTCAGATGGCAGCAAACTTCCAGGGGGAGTACCTCATACACTGCTGTACAAAGAGCTTCTAAAATTCTTCTAGTCTCCAAGTCACAAGACTGCAGACATCCTCTATGATAATTCTGCCTCGTCATGGCAAAGAGACATCTGGTGACTGCATAGCACTGGATTAGGAGAGTGTTTTCTGTTTTATTAAATCTATGTGTTCACACCCCGAATCTTCTAGTTCCAGTCTAATTTCTTGCAAGTTCTGGGCTTGTGGGGCTGCAATAATAAATTCCTCATTGAGTAATAAGGCTGATGAAAGCAACCAACCCTGTACTGAGTGTCTTTTAAAGGCCAGGCATTGTATCAAGGGCTTTGTATAAGATATCAAATATGAATCATTAATGATGACAATGTGACTACATTTATCTCACTTCTCTTTTAGTAACCAGGCATCAAGCATTAAACTCACATTTTTCTGTCCAAGAGTCAGTCAAAAACACTGAAGGAATGCCTTTTGTGTTTAGAACATTATTTGGACCCTGTAGGTTTATCCTCACCATTAAAGCACGGACAAAGAGAACAGATCAGGGCCCGACTTGAGCCGCCGACACCCAGTTTCAGGTTTTCTCTATTTGGAGCGCTTAAAGATAATAGCAATGGAAATTTGAAAGGGAGGAGAAGAACCATTAAAGACTATCTCCTAGATCAAATGGGTGTTCTGATGGCATAAAAGGTGTGCCTTCTGTCGGAAGCTCTTGTCACATTTACTACAGTGAAACGGTTTTTCTCCCGTATGTGTTCTCTGGTGTGTGAGAAAATGGGAACGCTGATTGAAGGTTTTGCCACACTCAGGACAGCGATAGGGTCTGTCTCCTAAGTGGATTCGTTGATGGGTAATGAAGTGGGAGCTCTGATTGAAGCTCTTCCCACACTCGCCACATTTATAGGGTCTTTCTCCTGTGTGGATCCGTTGGTGCTTGATGAGGGCAGAGCTGTCGGCAAATCCTTTCCCACAGCTGTCACACTGAAAAGGCCTCTCACCTGTGTGTGTCCTCTGGTGCGTGACCAGATGCGAGCTCTGACTGAAACTTTTGTGGCAGTAAGGACAACTGAACGGCCTTTCTCCTGAGTGAGTGCTCATGTGAGCCACAAAATGGGAACTATCTCTAAAGCCCTTCCCGCACTCCGGGCACTTAAAGGGCCGTTCTCCTGTGTGGGTTCGCTGGTGCTTAATCAAATCCGAGCTCTGGCTGAAACTCTCCCCACAGTCATTACACCTGTAAGGCTTCACTCCCGTGTGGGTCCTCTGGTGGGTGATGAAATTGGAGCTGCGACTAAAGCTTTTATGACACTCGAGGCACGTGTAGGGCTTCTCTCCTGTGTGGGTTCTTTGGTGCATTATGAGGTGTGGTTTCCGTCCGAAAGTCTTCCCACACTCTGGGCACTCATGGGGTCTCTCACCTGTGTGGGTTCTCTGATGTTTGATGAGGGTTGAGCTGTCGCTGAATTTTTTCCCACATCCATGGCATTGGTAGGGTTTCTCCCCTGTGTGTGTTCTGTGGTGGGTGACAAGGTCTGAACTCTGTTTGAAGCCTTTCCCACACTCCATGCATTTATAAGGCCTCTCACCGGTATGGGTTCTTAGGTGTCTTATGAGATAGGAACTCTGGTTAAAGCTTTTTCCACATTCTGCACACATCGGCTTCTTTCCTATATATCCTTCCAGGAGCTTGTTTAATTCCTTCTCCTGGGAAAAGGGCTCCTGCTGGCCCTTTCCTAGAAGGGTTCCATGCTGCCCTTCTAATTCAAGACCCCTCTCCCAGTTTCCTCCCCAACGAGGAGTATGAGAAATATCTTTCTTGGCCCTTTCTGAGGATGTTCCACATTGTTCTGCTGTTTCAGAAATGTCCTGATTGAGTTTTACCACCTGATTCTTAAAGTCTGAAAAATTAACAGAAGTAACAGAGAATAAAGTTATCACTTATCAGGAAAGATCATCAGAAAGCAGCAAGAAAGATAAAAATTAGTGTTTTTGCAACAGACCACATTTAGTTTGACTACTCTCGTTTTCACTTTGTGAAAAGTTTATTGAAGATCATTGAGCTTACAGAAAACATGAATTCCTAATCCCTTTTTATTTTAAGATGGTCAGGTGAATCTTGAGGGGACCTTCATATTAAGAGTATACCATATATTGTCAAAATTGGGCAACTCCTTTCAAAGATGTTAGAGTCTAGACAAAAGTGAAATGTTTACTTTAAATGAAGACTTTATCTGGTCAATGACTGATTGCCCAGGAAGTCAAATTTAACCTTCTAATAGTAAGAACAAAAGTCTAGGGCAGCATTCCAAATTCCTCATTTAAACAAGGGCTGAAACGCTAGATTTCTGCCCACTGGGTAACACATCTCACCTGTGTGACTTTCCCTCAGGATCTTCCTAGTCTCAAAATTTTGGAGTGGTAGGATCCATGGCTCTTCCTTCTGCTCTAGCTGGGAGATTGCACTTGGTCTAGAAATCCTATAAGGAAGGTGAACACAGGATGTTAATGTGAGCCATCACACAAGGCCTGAGCAAAATGCAATGCCCCCTTCTTCCCTAGGTGGAGTAGAACACCCCAGGAATGTTAATGTGTGTTAAGTCTCTTTAAAAGGGCAGCCATGATGCAGTGATAAAAAAGGGTGCTCTCCCCAAGAGGCTGAGAAAAAGCTCTTTTCCTCCCATTAAAAAAAAAAATCAGACTTGGGTGATAGGAATTCTAGAATAAGCACAATAACTCATCTCTCAAGGCACAAGGCTAAACCCATGCGGAGATATAATTTTGTTTTGTTTTGTTTTGTTCGGTAAGCGGGCCTCTCACTGATGTGGCCGCTCCCGTTGTGGAGCACAGGCTCCGGACGCGCAGGCTCAGTGGCCATGGCTCACGGGCCCAGCCACTCCGCAGCATGTGGGATCCTCCCAGACCGGGACACGAACCTGTGTCCCCTGCATCGGCAGGCAGACTCTCAAACACCACGCCACCAGGGAAGCCCATGTGGAGATATAATTTTATCAAAACAAAGCTGCCATGACCTCCCCCTTAAAAAGAATCAAGGAAGTTAACTATAACTATAATGTTTACTTTTTATTTTTTATTTATTTATTCTAAAAATATTTATTTTTGGCTGCATTGGGTCTTTTTTGCTGCGCGCAGGCTTTCTCTAGCTGCGGTGCGCGGGCTTCTCATTGTGGTAGCTTCTCTTGTTGTGGAGCACAGGCTCTAGGCATGTGGCTTCAGTAGTTGTGGCTCGCGGGCTCTAGAGCGCAGGCTCAGTAGTTGTGGCGCACGGGCTTAGTTGCTCCGCCGCATGTGAGATCTTCCCAGACCAGGGCATGAACCCGTGTCCCCTGCATTGGCAGGCGGATTCTTAACCACTGTGCCACCAGGTAAGCCCCATGTTTACTTTTTAAATTTTCCCAGAAGGGCAGCAGTCGGTATTGCCATGAGAAAAAGACAAACACTTGTAAGAAAAAACAAAAACAAAAAAATGGACAAAGAACATGAATAGGCAATTCAGAAAAGAAAAAAATACAAGCAGCTTATAAATATATGGAAAACTTTTAACCTCAACATTAACCAAAGAAATTCAAATTAAAACAATGATACACGTAGGCAATATAGTGTAGAGGTGAAGAGTGCAAACTCAAGAGTCATATTGCCTGAATTTGAATCCTAACTCTGCCTATTACTAGCTGTGTGACCTCAGGAAAGTTAAACTCTCTGTGTCTCAGTGTCTTCATCTATAAATTAGGGATAATGATAAAACCCACCTTACAGAGTTGTCGTGAAGATTAAGTGATTAAGTCCTCAGTAAATGTTAGCTATCACTATTATTTTATCCAGACTCTTAGATTATGATACCTACCATGATAGAATATGAAGAAATGGACACTTTCATACAATGCTAACAGAAATAAATAGCTTGGTTCAATCTTTTTGGAAGGCATTTTTCAAAAACACCAAATACCTTAGAAATCTATTCTCAGACCCAGCAATTCTAATTCTGGAAATTCTAAGGAAATGAAAAAAAGCAAAACAAAACAAAAAAAAGAAAAAGAAAGTTGTGCAAAAGATATATTAGCTAATTATTAACTCATTACGCTTCAATAAACAATACTTTCAAAAAGACAATTAGCTAAGAGATCATCATCACAATATAGCTGAAAATTTGAAATAACCTAAATGTCCCTCAACGAAGAAATAATTACATTTGATTGAGCCATATGAAATTGGCAGTTTATAGGTAAAAAGTGGTCAAAAAATGGTCATATATATGGTTCAATTTAATGTAATTGCTGTATTCCATAAAACAAAATACTAAGTGGTTATTTTAAGTAATGTACAGATATTTATTGTCAAAATATATTCACAATACAATGTGTAAGAAAGTAAGATTTACAGCTGAATATTCAGTATGAGCCCAATTTTTTTCTTTTCTTTTCTTTTTTTTTTAATTGTATATATGCTTAGGAAAATGGCTGGAAGGATCGTAACTCTTCAGCAGTGGGATGGATGACTGTTGTTTTCATTTTGCTTGCCTTTTTTTTGTGAGCACGTATCACTTGTGTATTAGATATGAAGTAAAGCAAGGAGAAGGCATTGCCATGGTATTTTTTTCCCCCTTTTTTTTGTTTTTTTTTTTTGGCCACACGGTGCAGCGTGCAGGATCTTAGTTCCCTAACCAGGGATTGAACCGGCGCCCCCTGCAGTGGGAGCGTGGAGTCTTATCCACTGGACGGCCAGGGAAGTCCTGCCACAGTATTTTAGAAAGAGCACTGGAGGGTTTTTTTTTTTTTAAGTGACAGGAAAAAAGCCATGGGGAGAGCTCCCCCTTTTCCACAAAGACCTGGGTTGAACTCTCACCTCTGCCACTTAACTTTTTGAGTCTCAGGATCCTGAGCTGGAAAAGGGGGATGAAAATATATCAAAGAGTTATGGTGAGATATCAGTAAGACAATAAATATCAAATAAATCTGCAAACTACTAAGTGCCATAAAAATGGAAGTCGTTCTTTTTCTGCCAGGGAGGTAACAATTACTCTCACAGAGATCTGAAGCTCTAAGAGACCAACAACCCTCTCAAAATATCTAAGATAAAGGAGAGTAGCATCCTTACCCTTTGAGAGCCCATTCTTCTAACTGTGCTGGGTGGTATCCCTGAAGAGGACTCTCTAAGCAGTGTCCAGGTAATCCACTCGTCCCTGAAGTCCCCAGCCACATCATCAGTTCCTACAGCAAGAGACCTCAGTATGCATCAAGAGCTCTTTAGATATTCTCACCATTGTCTCAAAACCAAAATACAGCCACTATGGCCCCAACATACCTAAAGAAAATCCACTGACCAGAATAGATAGCTCTGAGGTAAATGCTGTCAACCACAGAAGGGATGATTTTCTTATTCTGTTTTAACATAACCTTTCCTTTGGCCAACTTTCTCATCACAAAATGAGTCCTGGACCTCCCAAACACATCTGCAGAACCCTCAGTCTTTTGGAGACATTACCTTTTTGAGGAACAAATTGTCCATGATGGACAAGATAAACAGAGGAGAGAGTGCACAGGTATAACTCGATTTCTGGAAAGCTTTGGATTCTCTCCAACTACATTTTCCTCAGCTAGGTAGGAAATTGCGGACTTCATTAGACTCATATTAGTTATGAGAATAGCTGACTTTTCCTGGCTTGTAGATTTAGTGTCAACTTCAAGGGACAAACTATGCAGAAGCCCAAAAGGAACTGCCCTAGGTATCATTCTATTTCAAGGTTTAATGCAGTCAGAAATGGGACTTAAAAAGACATGGATTTTAGAAAGCAACATGGATAAGCTGTAAAATTAAGTGAAATTCAATGGCGATAAGCACAAAACAAAATGCTTGGGGGCTGAAAACAATCATTAACACATTAATAAAATTAACATCACTATCATGAAAAAATTATTTGGGGGGAGATGGTCAGGTTACTGGATGGATCAGTAATTTATTCAATAATTAATATTCTGTTAGGCATTAGGAGTCACAAAGTAATATAGGATAATGTTTGATTTTTTGTTTGTTTTCCCCCTTGAAGAGTTTCCACTAAAAACAAATATAGTCAGCCAGCTGATTGAATAGATGAACCTTCTACAAAGAATTCTGCATTTCAGTGGAGGATGGATCATACCGGGGTGAGGAACTTTTACTCTTTCACATCTTTTGTCTCACCAATCAGAGCACCTGTGCATTACTAGAATACACACACTTTTCATGGAAACATTTATGCATTCACACATATTGCTATTGGTCACTTATAAAGCACTGGGTTTTTAGGAGCCTAAAAGCCGTGGGAATACATTTCATGTCTCTGGTTTAAAACCTTAACAAACAAAAATAATGTCATTAGGAAGTGAAAACTGTAATGAGTTTTGAGCATACATTTTATTTCTCCATTCATTACAAAACCCAACAGCAGGGCCCACCTGCAGGAGACAGCGGGATGGAGCGTTCTCAGCCAAGGTTAGAGAAACCCTGTTTCCCACCCGGTGTCCTGCCCCGCCGTACAGGAGACCTCAAAGGCCCTAGACCGCTGAGGTGCTGTGACTAAGTGCCATTGTGAGAAGCACTAGTTTGTTCACTGGGTTTATTAATAGGAACATGACCGCACGGGTAGGGCCGACACCCGTTCTCCTCCTTCGCGGTGCTGTAGGCCCTAATCTAGGTGCAGCGGTCAAAGGGTCGCAAAGCTAAACTGAAACCAGAGGACCACCACCGAGGAGCAAAAAAATTAAGAGGATGAGCTATCCCGACGCTGGCAGAGAAAAGCGCAGCTACCTCTCCCCACTCCTCAGCAAGACCCGCGGGCTCGGAAAGGCGAGCGCGAGGACCCGGCAGAGACAACGCCGGGGCGGCGGGCGAGCCCCATCCACGCCCCTCAGCGGCGCCCGGGCTGCAGCCGCAGTCTCCTTCCCCGGATCACTCACCGCCCCGGGGCCCAGCCCGGGATGGAGCACGAAGTGAGAGTCCTCCACCGCCGAGCCGCACCCGGCCCGCAACGTCGTGGCAGTCCCGCCCAGAACCCGACTGGGATTCGTGACAGGGCTGTGGGGACACAGGTGGGACTCTGGACAAGACAGCCAGCAGCCGGAAAATACCGCCCCCGTCCTCTTGCCATTGGCTTCTCAGTTTCTGGGACGAGAAGTCTCCCCCGTCCATAGGCTGATAGAGCTTTCAATCACCGCGGAGCCTTTTGGGAAATGTAGTCCTGAGCAAGACCTCAAAGGACTGAGAGTCCCGGGACGCCCAGTTCCGAGCGGTGACAAGGGCTAAACCCAGTTCACCCGAGCTACCCGACCGCTGGAACCGCCTCTTCAGAGCTGAGAAGAGGATCCAAAGACTGTACACCCAAAGATGGATCTGCAGATGCGAACCTCCAGGCCTCACCTGACTAGCGCCGAGCAGCCTTTACCAACCACAGCATCTCCCGCGCTCTGGCACCTTCCAGAGCGTGGAGCAGCTCAGCGCTATAACTTTGCGGTGCAGCCGCCTCTGCTGGGTCCCCCGCCTTACCCCGGGGCGGCCAGAGCCGCGGCCAAGTTCCAGGTCAATTCAGACTGGGCATAACAAACCCCAATCAGGAGCCGTTAGTGGAAAACAGACGTTCTGCTTCCTTCTATTAGCAGCACAGTTCCCAGGCATATCCCTTTTCCATTATAGCCAGAGGAGGCCTGCGAGGGCGTCAAGTATTCTAGGAAATGTGGTGTTGGGTTCCAAACTGCGGAGACTCCTGGATCTTACGTGAGAGCCAGTGTTGGCTCTCTTTGCGGGGGTGCCGGGGCAGAGCCTAAAAAATAATAAAAGCCTTTCCTCACAATGAAAAAAACATGCCTGTCTACTCTTGATTCACTCCAACTGAAAAAAGGAAAGTACATTTTGCGACGAACTGTAAAAAGCTTAGAATTACCAGCCAATGGGCTAATGTATTAGACTCCTTTGATGCCAATTCAACCATTCCTTTAACAAACATGTATGGGGCATCTTCTAACAAATATTCACTGGGAATGTTCTGTACTCAAGACTGTTCTGGGCACTGTGGTTACCCACAGGAATCACACGTGATCCTTGCTTTCATGAAGCTCACAGTCCAATAGGGGAGATAAACCATAAAAGACACTAAATACGAAGTAATATTTTGTCTTTTCTTCTTTTTTTTATATAACCAGTGGCGTCTCAGTATTTGCTATATAATTGTAGTCATCTGTGAGATAACCACAATCGCAGTTTAAGGAATTCTGTCCACTATAAACAAATGTCTGGTCTTGCTTTGCAGGAACAGCAAGGAACGTCCAGGAAACCTAGAGGTTTCCAGGCCTCATGTGACTGGAACATAGCTCAGGCCCTAGAGAATCAAAGGTATCTCTAGGCCTCTCAGAAATCTTTCTGGTATTCTGCCATCAGGGGAGATTCTGTAGTTCTTCAATCAATCAGCAGGGAGTGTGGAGGGAAGATGAATGAAGAATCACAGAGTCTGGCTGATGCCTATCACCTGCCCCTTCTCTCTCTCTCTCTCTCTCTCTCTCTCTCTCTCTCTCTTTGGCTTATTTCTTTTGCCTCAGTCTCTTATTTACCATTATCAGGTGTGTGGGGAGAAGGTGGAAAGGGTGGGAAGGGGGGCAGAGAAGCTTGGTTTCCACAAGGAAGTCAGTAGAGAAAACAAGACCGTGTACCTCAGGTGGCCACTTGGAGAGAGGACCTTAACCTGTTTTTGTTTTGTTTTGATCTTTATTTTATTTTATTTATTTATTTATTTATTTTTACTTTTTTTTTTTTTTTTTAAGGACCATAACCTGTTGGGATTTGGGTGCTTAAGAGTGTGGCAGAGAGGAACTTCCTTAGTGGTCCAGTGGGTAAGACTCCGAGTTCCCAATACAGGGGGCCTGGATTTGATGCTTGGTCGGGGAACTAGATTCTGTATGCATGCGTGCCACGGCTGGGAGTCTGCATGCCACAACTAAGAAGTCTGTGTACCGCAACTACAACCTGCCGAAGCCAAAATAAATAAATAAATATTAAAAAAAAAAAAAGAATGTGGCAGAGAGGAGGAAGTGGGGGAGGGAGCGAAACTGTGAAAGGACCTCCTGGAGAATGAAAAGAGAAAGATTTTTGGCAGGTGCTATAACTGAAATTTTTATGAGAGGGAGTATATTCGTTATCTTTTGTTGCATAACAAATTACCCCCAAACTTAGTAGTTTAAAACAACAAACATTTATTATCTTACAGTTTCTGTGAGTCAGATTAGCTGAGTGTCTCTAATTGAGGGTTTCTCATGAGGTTACAGTCTGGATATCAGTTGGGGCTGCAGTTATCTGAAGGCCCTACTGGGGCTAGACCTGCTTCCAAGATCACTCATATGACTGTTTCCTCACGCAGGCCTGTCTTCATAACATGGCAGCTGGTTTCCCCAGAGTGAGTGATCTATGAGAGATAGGAACCTCATCTTAGTAGGGATACGCCACCCCTTCTGCCATATGCTCTTGGTCACACAGACCAACCCTGGTACAGTGTGGGAGAGGGCTACACAAGGACATGAACACTAGGAAGCAAGAGTCATTGTGGCTGGCTCTCACAGGTCTAAAGCAGATTTTAGGACATTTTCCTTGTGACATAATGTCAAACTCCTGTGACACCTCTTTAAGGAAACTTATAGTAGAGATCTATATGTATGGGGAACTTGGGGTTGGGGGGAGTCACAATGCATACACTATGAGCCAAATGTACAAAAATTTTTAAAATATCTCTATAATTGAACTTAGATTTCTCAGGAGATTCTCTTTACTGGGCAGTTCTTCAGCTTACCAGTTAACAGTCTCTTCTGGGTTAAAAAAAAAATAGTCTACTTTTGGGTAAATCTTAGTCAATTTGAAATTCATATTCCCTCTGAGAGCTGTCTCCTCCAAAGGTCTTCCCTCCACTTACTCCCTTCCCAAGATGTTATTTAGGTGCAAGGAGAAAGGACCCTAGTTCTCCAGCTGATCTTCTCCACCAGCTCCTGCTCACTCCACTTGAGATGCAGCTCACGCCTAACCAGATCTCTGCTCTGGCCTCTGTACTGGTCGCATCCCCTTCTTCCCCATTCAAGCCTGGTGGTCTTTTTTCTCTGGTGCCTTCTTCATCTGCTACCCAGAAGCCTTGGGTCACATGGTGATGCTTTGGGATGCTTCCTAGCTCCAGCTTCAGCTACTTCCATCCCTCTCACTGGGAGCTCTTAGGGACTTCTGGAACCCTTCATGCTACCTAGCATCAAAGAAGCCTTGGGTACTACCTCTAACCCTCTTTCTGCTCAGTTCAGCTGTGGCTGCCATTTCCACCCTACAGTAACTGCCTCAGGTTGACTCAGGGATGCTTTATGGGTCAGTTTCCTTTAATAGTTCAAAAAAAAAAATAGGCTGTACTTTCCATTATTTCGGTTTCCCTTTCAACCTCTCTGGGGTTTTTATCATCACTGCCATCCGCCTTCACTGATGATAAATTTCCTGGCCTACTTTTAATGGCTGCCTGGAAGTACATTTATGGGGAACAGCACTTGACCACTGTGGTTTAGCCAAATCAGGTGTTATTTTTCTCAGGTATCAAGAAGTGTAGGACTTCCCTGGTGGTGCAGTGGTTAAGAATCTGCCTGCCAATGCAGGGGACACAGGTTCGAGCCCTGGTCCGGGAAGTCCCACATGCCGCGGAGGAACTAAGCCCATGCGCCACAACTACTGAGCCTGTGCACCTAGAGCCCGTGCTCTGCAACAAAAGAAGCCACCGCAATGAGAAGCCCATGCACTGCAACAAAGAGTAGCCCCCGCTCGCCGCAACTAGAGAAAGCCTATGCACAGCAACGAAGACCCAACGCAACCATAAATAAATAAATAAATAAATAAATAAATAAATAAATACATGTATTAAAAAAAAAAAAGAAGTGTAGGGCTGGACTTCCCTGGCGGTCCAGTGGTTAAGATTCCGTGCTTCCAGTGCAGGGGATGCCAGTTCATCCCTGGTCAGGGAAGTTCCACATGCCCTGAGGTGCGGCCTAAATAAATAAATAAATAAACCAAAAACCAAAAAACAAGAAGAAGTGTAGCGCTGGTGCAGCAACTCTGAGATGATATCAAGAATCTAGGCGTCCTCTCTTCCTGCTCTGCCAACCTTAGTGTGTGGCTCTTGTCCTCATGGTCACTTCCAGTTGTCATGTTTGCATTCCAGAATAGAACACTATTCTGCCATTATATTCTATTATCATTGAAATTATGTTGTAGAACATGGAAAAATGAAAATTCTTTTATGAGTCGCAAAACACTTACTGAAATATAATCCCATTTGTATGTAGTGAGTATGTGTCATTTGTCTACCAGCACACTATCCTTCTAGGGACAATAGCACCCTATCTTTCTTTAGGAAACAGCACCCAGTGGTTCAGATGGGAACTGCCATCTGATTACGTGACCGTCCCTCTGTCACAGGGTTTGGATTAGAGGTGGCACTTGACCAACACTGAGGCAATCACAGAACTGGGCCAACTTGCCCATGACAATTTGTCAGGGAGTATGCGAGTAACCCAAGCTGAGCCTATCAGGGACCTTCCCGGGGACTTTTTAAGCTAGAACCAAAGGAAAAAGACCTTTTCCTTCTTGGAAGTGAAAATGGGAAGAGGTGAAGCTGCGGCTACTGGCAGCCTTGTTTCCCACCAGCCGAACTGCAGTCTGAGAGAATGAGGTGAACGCAGAGAGAGGGAAGCAAAGAGCAGAAGCCAGGAGGCAGCCCCGAGAATACTTGAGTCTTTGGTCACTGAGGCCAGAAATAACCCTGACTTTTCTTAGGTTTGTTTTACGAGTCAATAAATATTCTTTTCTTGACTAAGCCAGTTTGAATGATACAGTTCAGGCACTCAAAATTTTAAAATTCCCCACTAATGCAACATTTCTATTAAAAAACATATCCAAGCATCTGTACACACATACACACAGACACACACACGTGTATACACATAAACATAGAAATACTTTTTGCTCATCTGTATTTTAAATATTCCTCAGTGAACACATTTTTTAATGCCATCTTTTAGAATGACCCATTTAAACTTACTCAGTGAAAAAGGTTCAGATAACTCACATAAAAGGGAATAAAATTAGAAACAAAATGAGAAACTTAAATTAACTTTGTTAATAATAAAGAATAGTAAAAAAATTTTAAGCCCTTTTAAGCCGAATCACTTCTAGGATAATTAACCAATTCAAATCCTTGGTAGAGATTCAAAACGAAGCATCTAATGCCTAGGTCTACGTGATAAAAAGGATCAGGCATGGATTCTCACCAATTGGTGTAATAATGGGGTAGTTCTCTTAAGAACCCGCTCTTTTACTGAAGATAGAGTTCAGCATGTCCTCATTTAGAGGGAAGCCTGAGATTTCTAGAGGGCCTCCCCACCACACCTCCTGCCAAGATCTGGGAACCAACTTCATTTCCTGTCTCTGGTAAACCTACATCCCATATAAAAGACTATTCTGTGTACTGTGAACCGTATGAGGAGGGCTTTGTGACCCTCAGAGGCTAAGTTTTGCAAGACAGAAATTCGCTACTTAAAAATGTATGTTGAAAACACATATTCCATCATCATGGGGAGTTTCTTATTTCCTCTAACAAAACACTTTATTTTTATGAGTATATAAGTAATATGCATTCATTCATTTTTGAAAAACTAGAAATATAGATAATTAGAAAGAAGAGAGATATCCTATCACCCACTAAAAAACTACTGTTGATATTTTATTGCATGTCAGAGTGTGTGTGGGTGTGTGTGGGTGTGTGTGTGTGTGTGTGTGTGTGTGTGTGTGTGTGTGTGTGTGTGTGTGTGATAGAAAATTTTAGCTGGGCAGAAGCTAGAGTTCAGATATCTCAGGGGGGAAGAGGAGACTCCTCCCTTTCTTTCCCTACTCCATTTCTTATTAAGCGTGTGGGCATCTGGTGTCTTTTCCTTTTTTATTTGAAGGAGGAGAGAGGAGTGTTTTGATGCAGAGGTGCCTGGGGAGGAGGAGAAGAGAGGAAGACAATTTAGGGAATAGTGAGGTGTCTGCCTTATTTTTTCTGCCACTCCATGACAGTAGACCGAGAAACAGAGAACCATGTTCCACAGAGGCTGACCTTGACCTTGGCCACTGGCAGTGCTCTTCAGGGCACAGGAGAAGCCATACAATCCAGACCTGGAGCAAGGCCGGTCCTCTCCTAACCCGTGGGCAATGGAGCAGCTCTCTGACTCAGGGCTGTTGCAGACAGGCCAGGGGTAAGGAGGAGGACGTGGGATGCGCAAAACAAGTGAAACAGTGCCACATCTGGGGATTCTGAGAAAAAAAAGGAAGAGTTTTCCGGGTGAGGGTGGGGAAGGACACTGAGGTCTTGCAGTCAAGGAGATGGGATTTAGAGCAATGTTTTCAAACTTGAACAGGCATATGAATCACCTGGGGATCAAGTTTTTTTTTTTTTTCATTTTTAAACACCTTTTATTATTTTGATCATTTTTCCTTCAATGACGTTACGACAGCACTCTATGGGGGAACTTTTACTTTACATTCACTTACATGGAGGATCCAAAATAAATCCCAAAGGTTTCTAAGTTGTACTACCTGGCGAACAATAAATATCAGATGGCATTTCTTTCTAACATAATGATTTAAGCAGCATTTTCTTTTCCTATCCTGTGGGAACAAAAGGAAGCAATATATGATTTTTTTTAAAGGTTGCAAGCAATGTGCTACATTTGGCTTCGTTTTTAACACTTTTTGGAGGTAAAATTTATGTAACATAATATTCAAAAAATTTAAGTGTACAACTCAGTGGTTTTTAGTATATTCACAATGTTGAGCAACTATCACCACCACCTAATTCCAAAATATTTCCATCACCCCAAAAAGAAACCCCTTACCCATCAGCAGGGACTTCCAATGCCTCCTTTCTCTCATTCCCTAAGCAAACACTAATCTACTTTCTGTCTTATGGATTTGCCTATCCTGGACATTCATATGAATGGAATCATACAATCTGTGGCCTTTTGTGTCTGGCTGCCTTCACTTAGCATAACGTTTTCAAAGCTTATCCACATCACAGCATGTATCAGTACTTCACTCCTTTCTATGGCTGAATAATATTCCATGGTATGGATATACCATATTTTGTTTATCCACTCAGCAGTTGATGTGGGAGCTTGCATTTTATTTTATTTATTTTAATTGATTAATTTGTTTATTTTGGTTGCACTGGGTCTTTGCTGCGGCACGCGGGCTTCTCTAGTTGCAGTGTATGGGCTTCGCTAATTGCGGTGCGCCGGCTTTGTTGCGGCATGTGGGATCTTAGTTACCCGGTCAGGGATCGAACCTGGGCTCCCAGCAATGGAAGCGCGGAGTCCTAAGCACTGGACCACCAGGGAAGTCCCCGTGAGCTTGCATTATTTTTAAATACATATTTGGATTCAGCAGGTCCAGAGTGGGGCCTGAGATTCTGCATTTCTAGCAATCTCCTGGGTGTTGTCCAGTACTGCTGGTTCAGGGACCGCACTTTGAGGAGTGAGGATTTAGTCTCTAAAGACTACACTTTAGAGCATCACAATTTGGGATGTTAATATAAACACACACCTGGAACATAATGGTTAAACACACTCATACACACTTTAGAAAAAAAAGAGTGGAGTCATGTTGTCATACTTCTTTTGTCAAGGCTAATGAGGTATTTATTAATCTTTAGCATGGAGTTCTGCCTTCATTAAAGCCATTACTCACCATGAACACATGAAAGAACTTCTGTTTCACAGCTCGGACTTGACCTAAGCAAACATTTTCAGGCACGGATACCTATAAACAACGAATGGTCATATTAACCATAAGGACAGTTTATTATCGACAATGGAAATTCGAGATCCCTGATTTATGAATGTGCTAATTGCTCTTCCCTGTTAAGGGTCTTTCCCATAGGAAGTGGGAGTGCCTCTTTTATGAGAACATTTCTGGGCCCAGGGTATCAAGAGACGCATTGATACACATCAGCCTAAAGAAATTAATGTATTTCGTCTAACCTGCCACTTATGTACTACCAAGAAAGGGAACAAAACTGCTAGTTACACTCTGACATGCTGCCAATTGTAAGATGCATCCTGATTTCAATGATGCTAAAAGGTTATAAATGTACATCCCAGGGTCAGTGAAATATGGCAATGTTCCCATCTGTATCAGCCTGTTTATGTGCCATTACAAGTCCTGCACTTGCCTTGCTTTCTGGCCAGAACACTAGCAATGAATGACTTGCTCTGTGGCGGCTGTTCCATGTTCCTCATGTGACATTAGGGCATGAAACAACAATGCCAGGCCTCATACCAGCATCTATGCTTCTATCCTCTGCCATGTGGGTTCCCTACTGCTGCTGATGTAAGAGACCCAGTGGACCACCTCAGAATCCACGGATGCACACTGACTCACCTGCAGAGTGGCACTGGCCACAGAGCCTGACCCTGCTGTCTTGGGTTCTAGCTTTCTCTGTGGCTGCCCGAGTAGTGCAGCTCCACTCATGAGAGAGGAGGAGTTGACACAATGAGGGGCAAACTTTGACCAGTGGGAGACAGCAGCCTATCGATCAGTTTATCCCTCCTCCTTGCCCCTCCTCCACAGGGTGCCTCCCACAGAATGCTCAGAGATACAGAAGCTTCACCTGGCTTCTCAAAGATGTCCTGTGATTCCCAGGAAGCAAACTGTGCTTGCAGAATCAGTGGCTAGCACGGCACTAACACGTGCTCTTCTATTTGCTCTTCCTCGGTCCTTCACCCCCTTTCCCCTTCACCCCTGTTTCCCTGGGATACACACCCTCATAAGGTGCCGGTATAAAAACTTTGCCTCAGGCCCTGTTTTCTAAGGAACCCAGGCTGAGACACCATCTCAGTGTCAGTTGAGGGATGGAATTGAGGAACTTTGTGGGAATGGAGTCACGTGCCACTGTGAACAGGGAAAGAAGGAGGGTGTGAAAGGAGAGAAGTAGCAGAGGCAACCTAGAATTTTCCAAGAGGTCAGCACCAGGACTTAATGACTTCTTCCTCACAAAGGGCACAGATATAGATCTCTTTATGCTTAGGTGAACAGCTACTATCTGCCTTCAGAAAGGAAGAGTGGATCCAACATCTGACTTCTTAGAGATTAATAATAGTAATAATAATAATTAAAGATAATAATAGCTCCGTTGACCCAGTATTTCTACATCTAGGAATTTATCCTACAGACACACTTATGAATGTGCACAAAGATATGTATACTAGATAATATTATATTGTTTGCCATAATGCTTCAATTAACCAAAGACTAGAAACAACCCCAATGTCAATCAGTAGGAGATTGGCTAAAGGAATTATAAATCCCCAGACCAGGAAATACTATGTAATCATTAAAAATAACGAGGCAGATCTAAATGTTCTGGTGTGGAATGCCTTCCAAGATAGAGTATTACATGAAAAAAAATGTTATCAGCAGAACAGAATGTGTAGTCTACTAACATTTATATTTAAAAAAGGATCAGTTGGGACTTCCCTGGCGGTCCAGTGGTTAAGACTCCGTGCTCCCAATGCAGGGGTCCCAGGTTCAATCCCTGGTTAGGGAACTAGATCCCACATGCATGCCACAGCTAAGAGTTTGCATGCCACAACTAAGACCTGGCGCAACCAAATTAATAAATAAAATAAATATTTTTTTAATAAAAAAAAGATCAGTATACATATTCCTATAATTCACAGACTATCTCTAGAAGGATACACAAGAAACTGTTAAGAGTAGTTACTTCTGGGGAGGAGACCTGTGTCCTGAGGGATAGAGATTTTTCTCCGTTCATTGTATTTCTACTTTTTAATCATGTGTATGATTACCTAATTGCCTACTTTATTGAGTGCTCACTAAGTGCTTATCTCACTCTATGAGGTGGGAAATATTATTATTCTCATTTTACAAGGAAGAAACTGAGGTGTAAGAGATAAAGTGACTTGCCCAGTGTCACACAGCTATAGCAGCTGAGTCAGGATTCAAAACCAAATCTAACTCCAAAACCTAGGGGGCACAACTCATCCTGATTTGCTTAGAATTTTCCCAGTTTGAGGAGTGAATATCCTCCATCCTGGAAAACTCTTAAAAACTATCCTGGTTTTAAAACTGAAAGCCCAAATTTTGGGGAAACCGGGAGAGGTGGTCCCCCTACCAGAATCCCAGATCTTGGCTACTTCGCTCTGCTATCTCCCTGATGAACTAACATGTTCTATCAGATCCAGCATTTACAGGGCCTATAAACGTGTAACTTGTAGCTGCACCTGTGGAGGCTTTTTGAGGCCTCTCCCCAGGTCACACCCTCCACCTCTGAGACACGCCCTCCCTGCTGCGGTGGGGCCCGGGGGGCCAGTTATGCACCAGGGGATCGCATTTTTTCCTTGACAGGTGGTTGAACGGGGAGAGGATATTTGGTCCAGCTCAAGAACACACTGGCCACAGTCGAATTCTCTCTCCCAGAAATACGACTTACCAGACTCCTACTTGAGGGTGCAAGAGGCCACAGAAACCCCAGGCGTGAGCTGAAGAAGCAGCCTTACCAAGCAGAAGAATGAATCAAGTGTCAGAAAGCAGCAGATTCAGGAGGCCAAGGAGGCTGGCTCTGGGGCCAGGCCACATGGCTTTTAGCATTTACTTCTAGTCCCCTGTGGGCCTGGTTTCATTGCTGCCGCGGGATGCTACCAGATTGCTCCTTCCTACCAAATCCTCCTTTGGTCTAGAGCTGTTTTTTTGTTTGTTTGCTCTTGGTCACTCAGCATGTGGGATCTTAGTTCCCCGACCAGGGTTGGAACCGCACCCCACTGCATTGGAAGCGCAGAGTCTTAACCACTGGACCGCAGGGAAGTCCCGGTCCAGAACTATTTTGAGTGGGTTTATATTGCTTGAAAACAAACATTCTCTAAATAAGTAAAACAATGGTAACTTAAAAAGCAAGTTAGAGGCACTTCCCTGGCGGTCCACTGGTTAAGACTCTGGGCTTCCAGTGCGGGGGGGGGGGGGGGGGGGCGGGTGCAGGTCCCATCCCTGGTTGGGGAACTACATGCCACATGCCATGTGGCACAGCCAGAAACTGAAGAAAAAAAAAAAAAAGGGAAGTTAGAAATACAGATACGATCTTTGCAATCTAAGGCAGAGGGCACTAATACTGCCCAACCTCAGGGGCCACAGGAATAATACTCAGCCCTTTAATTCATAGGGCTTTTTTCCCTTTTAAAGTAGATAATATATAACTATACTTTCATGGCCAAGGTCTCAAACAATACAGAAAAGATGAAGACCCACCCCCTGCCTTCAACAACGCTATTCTTTTCCTCTACCCCGAGGTAACCACTGTGAATGGTCTGGTGGATGTGTATCTTTTCAGACTTTTTTTCTGTTTATATCTGTACTTTTCTCATACATACTACCCCACACTGGGGAATGCAACCTGGCAGCTTGTAGGCCAAATGTAGCCTATAATGGGTTTTGTTTGACTCACATAGAATGTTTTTAAATTTGAAATAAGTTGTCAACATTTTAAATTGGGATATTTCATGAAAATCCTTTCTTTTTTTTTTTAAGATTTATTTCTATTTGTTTAGGCTGGGCCGAGTCTTACTTGTGGCATGCAGCCTTCTTAGTTGCAGCATGTGAACTCTTGGTTGTGGCATGTATGCGGGATCTAGTTCCATGACCAGGGATTGAACCCAAGCCCCCTGCATTGGGAGCAAGGAGTCCTACTCACTGGACCACCAGGGAAGTCCCATGAACATCTTGAAAACCTGGAAGATAAGGCATCACACTTCTTCTACCGGGAAAAAATTGACTATCAGTGAGCAGTGGGCTGCCCCCTGCAGGTGGGATGAGCTCTCCTCTTCCCCAGTCTACACTCTTCCCAGATGTCTTCCCCTCGCCCACCTCACCATTTTACATTACCTGCATGGCCCTTTTAAGCAGTTGCTTTTTTCACCTTTATACATGTTGTTCTGAAACTCTTTTTTCACTTAAAAACATACCATGGGCATCCTGCTATGCAAATACAAACTGATCTATCTTATTCTTTTTTCAAAAAAAATTTTTTTTGGCTGAGCCAGTGCAGCATGCAGGATCTTAGTTCCCCCACCAAGGATGGAACCTGCACCCCCTTCAGTGGAAGGACTGCCAGGGAAGTCCCTATCTTATTCTTTTTAATAGGTACAGTTCATCCTCATTATCTACAGATTCCATATTTGTAAATTTGCCAACTCTTGAAAATTTATTTGTGACTCCAAAATCAATACTCATAGCACTTATGGGGTCATTTGCAGACATGTGCAGAGCTGCAAAAAATTTGAGTCGTTTGATGAGCGTATTCCCAGCTAAGGTTGAACAAGGCCATGCTCTGCCTTCCAGCTTCAGCTCTCGTACTGCAAACGAGTGTCCTTTGTGTGGTCTATTTAATGTCAGGTTTGTGTGTGTGTGTGTGTGTGTGTGTGTGTGTGTGTGCTTTTTGTTGTTGATTTCACTTTTTAAATGGCCCCCAAGCATAGTGCTATAGTGCTATGTAGTGTTCCTAGGATCAAGAAGGCTGGGATGTGCCTTATGGAGAAAATATGTGGGTTAGATAAGCTCCCTTCAGGCATGAGTCATAGTGTCCTTGGCTGTGAGGTCTGTGTTAATGAATCAACAATACCTTACACCTAGAAAAAGGAAGCGGAATTTGGCCAATCTGTACATGAGGCTGCTCCAAAAAGTGCTAAAGTAGCATTTATAGTGTGTGATGAAGCTATGGAAAAGATAGACAAGTAGTTAAATCTATAGATTCATGAGATGACAAGCAATAAAATAGCATAATTGACAGCATTGTTGTGAGGCTTGAAAGACAAAGAAATTTATAGTCACGTTGAATCAGGAAAATGTTAAATCCTTTCAGCAAATGATGGCTGGTTGAAACATTTCAAAGGCAATAGGGCATGTTGCCTATTGCCTAAATGTTAAATTCACAGGCAAGGCTAGTTCTGCAGATCAGGAGGCTACGGAAGAATTTTTTAAAAACCTGCTAAATGTTATACAGCAAAAAGGTTATGTGGAAGAGCAGGTTTACAATGCTGATGAAAATGGCTTGTTTTACAAGGACGTTGGCAAATGAGCCCGTATAACTCAAATAGCCTCAAAAGCTCTGCCTCTAAATCATTGAAAGACTATGCAATCAATTATTTGTAAGAAATATATATTTAATAAGGTGTCTTTAAATAGAAACACACATAAAACAAGGTTATATGTTGATTAGTTGATGAAAATGTTGTGACTAGAGGCTCCAAGGAACCTAACCCTGTATTTCCGGTAGGAGAGATGGTTCTATATTTGCTAATTCAGTGTTTGCAGTGGCTTTATAGAACATAATGACTGTTGTTAAGAAACAAAATTTGACTGAGTAAATCTTTTTTTTTTTTTTTAATTTATTTATTTTTGGCTGTGTTAGGTCTTCCTTGCTGCGCACAGGCTTTCTCCAGTTGCGGCAAGCGGGGCTACTCTTCGTTGCGGTGCGCGGGCTTCTCATTGCGGTGGCTTCTCTTGTCACGGAGCACGGGCTCTAGGCACGCAGGCTTCGGCTCCGTAGTTGTGACTCGCGGGCTCTAGATTGCAGGCTCAGTAGTTGTGGCGCATGGGCTTCCTTGCTCTGCGGCGTGTGGGAACTTTCCGGACCAGGGCTTGAACCCTTGTCCCCTGCATTGGCAGGCAGATTCTTAACCACTGCGCCACCAGGGAAGCCCTGACTGAGTAAATTTAAAAATCAAATTGGCTTTATTCAATGATGGATGAATCAGGCAGCATCCCATCTAGCAAACAGAAAGGAGCTCCAAAGAGCTGCTGAAAAAGAAAGGTGGTTATAGACAAAAGGGGGTAGTGACAAGGAAAAAAGTGGATGACCTTATCTTTCTCGGGGATGGAAGGGGTCTACCAGGAGATTACCACACTACTGTTGACCAGGAAATTCCAAGAATTAATTAAATTCTTAAGACTGACTGGTTAAGATGACATTTCCGTGGGAGATTGAAATTGCAGTTAGGTTTGGTACTAAGTTTTGGCTTGGTGACTTGGGCTTAGCACAAGTAACTCCATTTTGGGTCTCTTTTTAATACTGTAAATAGTGAGAATCGACTGTACTTAGAATCAAACAATATGCCTCTATCATAATCAAAGTAATCACTCCATTATTGAACAATATTTAGGTGGATTCCAGTTTTTTTTTATATTACATCCAGTTTGTACATGTCTCTATATGCATATTTTCCTATGATACCGAGAAGTCCAAAGCTGATTGAAGGGTTCTGCCCATTTAAAATATTGATAGATACTGCTAAATCATATTCCAAAGGCTCGCTCAATTTATACTTCTACCAACTGTCTATGAAAGTGCTTGTTGGGAGTTCCTTGGTGGCCCAGTGGTTAGGGCTTGGTGCTTTCATTGCTGTGTCCCGGGGTTCAATCCCTGGTCGGGGACTAAGATCCCGCAAGCCGTGTGGTGTGGCCAAAAAAAAAGTGCTTGTTTTTCTGAATCTTCATCAGACTGGGTATTACCAACATTTTTTTTTTGTCCAATATTATTGTCATATAATGATATTTCATTTTAATGTGTATATTTGGATTATTGGTGAATTTGCATATCTTTTCATATGCTTAGTGACAAATTCATAAGATTTTACTTGAAAAATGTAATAGCTGGATTCTCATATAATATCCTGACATTACAGACATTATAATAAACCTACATATTTATTGAACCATACACCTCACCTTACCCAGGGCTGACATGATCTTGCATTGGTCTTAAGGAAGCTCCAAGTTTGGCACGAGCAGTGGCTTACTGATGTCATCAAAGACCTAGGTTCTTTCTATTTTTCTGCTCTGCCATCTCAGGCTGGCTTCCCGTTTTGCCACAACATGGCTGCAACAGTTTCAGACCTCACATCAGCTATAGAAAAGTCCATAGATAGAACAGGACCATCTCTCCAGAGTATGGAAACTGTTCCCAGGAGCCCCCATGCCGATTACATTTCTCATCTCACAGGTCAGAATTGCGTCACTGTTCACCCCTTAAACCAGTCGCTAGAAAGGAAAATAGGACCACCACGATTAGCTTAGAGTCTTCAAATAGGCCAGGCCCTTGCACTTACAGTCTTCTGCCTGGAATGCTCTTCCTTCAGATATCAGCAAGGCATGGTCCCTTTCCTCCTTCCAGTCTTTTCCCACTTCTCACCTTATCAGCAAGGCCTTTCTTGACCATCTTGTTCACAATTACACCTCCAGCACCCTCCATTTCTCTCCTCTGTTTTAGTTTATTCTAACATACCACGTGCTTTACTTGTTTTTAAAATTTATTGTCCATCTCTTTCAACCAGAATGTAAGCTCGATGAGGGTAGGGGTTTTGCTATTTTATTCATTGCTGAATCATTGGCACATCCTGGCACATATAAATAATACTCAATAAATATTTGTTTTGCAAATAGGTTCATCTGTACCATTTTTCTATATGCGTTAATATGAAATATTGTTTTTCTCTTTCTGACTTACTTCACTCTGTATGACAGTCTCTAGATCCAACCACGTCTCTACAAATGACCCAACTTTGTTCCTTTTTATGGCTGAGTAATATTCCATTGTATATATGTACCACATCTTCTTTATCCATTCACCTGTCAATGGGCATTTAGGTTGCTTTCGTGACCTGGTTATTGTAAGTAGTGCTGCTATGACTATTAGGGTGTGTGTGTCTTTTTTTTTTTTTTTTTTTTTGCTGCATGTGTCTTTTTGAATTATGGTTTTCTCAGGGTATATACCCAGTAGTGGGATTGCTGGGTCCACAGACACAGAAAACAAATGTATGGACACCAAGGGGGGAAAGAGGGAGTGGGATGAATTGGGAGACTGGGATTGATATATATACACTAATATGTATAAAATAGATAACTAATGAGAACCTACTGTATAGCATAGGGAACTCTACTCAGTGCTCTGTGGTGACCTAAATGGGAAGGAAATCCAAAAAAGAGGGGATATATGTATACATAGAGCTGATTCACTTCGCTGTACAGCAGAAACTAACACAACATTGTAAAGCAACTATACCCAATTTAAAAAAAAAAAGGAAAAGAAAAAAAGCCTAGAAAAAGATAAATAAAAAATATTTGTTGAATGAGAGTAATCCATCTGAATGAATTCCTCCTGAATCCATCTCTCAATGAATGCTGAACTCAGGTGAGGGAAAGAGGGGAGTCGTTTACTGACCTCCCCCAAACTCCAGCAATAGTTACATATCAGCAGGACGGTTACACGGCCTCTCCATCGTCACCCACCAATCTTTGCCCCCCCCCCAGCACTGCCATCTAGATTTGGGGTTGCAGCTGCTCCATGGATGGTGGCACAAGTCGGCTGAAGCACAGCTTCTGATGCTGGTTGTGCTGCCCCAACATTCCCCTCAAACTGATCTCAGGCGGCCTCGTCCTGCAGCGGCTTGAAGCAGAATTTTGGTTCCCAGCCAGAGATTGAAGTCAGGCCACGGCAGTGAGAGCGCTAAATCCTAGCCGCTAGACCACCAGGGCCCAGTGGCCAGTGACAAAGCCCTGGCCCATCAGCTGTGTAGAAATGAATTTCCACATAGAGACAGAAAGTAGTGAAACAAGTAAAATGTTTATTAGAAGGAAAAAGGGTATGTGTGGATAGACACATGGGTGGGCTCAGAGAGAGAGGCGTGCCCTCATGGTAGTTTGAATCACTTATAGGGGGCATTTCTTCCAGGTTTCCTTTGGCCAATCATCTTGCTTTGCCTGATTCTGAGTCCATATTTGATTTATGTCAGGGTCCTCCCATGTGTGCATGCATCTCTTAGCCAAGATGGATTCTAGCGAAGAGGCCTAGGGTAGGTTGACATCACTTACTATGGGGTGCTGCCACCTCCCTTTTGACCTCCAAGGAACCTTTCTGTGCATGTGTAGTCGGGAATGTCTCCCTGACCTCGAGATGAAAAATATGTGCTCTTTTATCTCTTATCTGGGCAGGGGTCATCTCCTCTCTCGCTCCTCTTTTTTTTGAGTATCTGTCCACAGGGGAGAAACTCCAGCTGCTCAGCATGGGGCCTATCTATCTCCTGCCTCAAAATGACCACACCATGCCTGGGCGCCACACCTTAGCTGAGAACCTCTGCTCCTGGCCTCTCTGCGGCCTTCGCTGATGGCTTTGGGACCTGGCTAGCCGGCTCCTCTCATCCCAGTGTCTTGCCCTCATCCTCAGTGACCTCAGATGCATGTTGATGACATTTCTACCACCTGTGCTCATGGTCCCTTGGCCTCCACTGCTCCAGTGACTTCCACCTCCTTCTACTCAACCTCCAAAGGCCTGGCCGCATCGCAACCTGCTTCCAGTTCAGGACCTCACCTCCGTTCTCCTTATTCCATCTCTCCCCCACCCTTATGATAACTGGGACCTCTTTTGCTTCCTTGCTTATTATTCCCTTGCTGCCTCTTACTCAGTCTAGACTCTGTGGTCGGCTTTTTAATCATGTTCTTGCTAGTGCCCTGGAATTCCTGTTTTTCAACTTTCTAATTCACCCACATGCAGGGGGTTTCCTGCCTTTACTTGTGCAGCTCTCAGTCTGGCATAAGTGGCCTCCACACTGCCTAGCCAGAGGGGCTTGTCTTCCCACCCCGGTTCCATCTGTCACTCTTTTTCCTCCTGTTGTGTTGGGTTCTGCCATCTGACTTGCCTGGGGTGTGGGACAGAGATGGGGAAGACAAGGGAGGGACAAACATCTGGGCCTAGTGCCCTGGGCTGTCCGCCTGGGGGGTGTGGGGGGAGAATCTTCTCTCTCCTTCCTCTTTGAGGCCCATCTGATTCCGTTACATAAAAACTTTCACATCATTAGGGAAATTGCTTAATTTCACAAATGTTTTGAGTCAACTGGGAGCTCATTACTAGATATGAATGAAAATAGTGCTTGCCTTCCAGGAACTCCCCAACGGCTCACTAGAGTTTTAAGCCCTTGAGAAGAGGCTGGGGTGAGAAACAAAAAACAAACAAACAAACAAAAAAGACTACAGTGTATGGACTTCACCTTGTTTTATTGGAAATTTGGAAATGTACATGAATACATTTCTTTATGTTTTCTAAGCACAAGAAGGAATTCTAGCTTTTGGTGATGATTCATAGTTATGAACTGTTAAGTCTTGTCCTAGCCTTTTTATTTTATTTTATTTTATTTATTTATTTTTTGGCTGCGCGGCACGTGGGATCCTAGTTCCCTGACCAGGGGTGGAACCCACGCCCCCTCCAGTGGAAGTGTGAAGTCTTAACCACTGGACCACCGAGGAAGTACCTGTCCTAGCCTTTTTAAGACTCAGTTTGACCTTGAAGATAAACTGTCTCCAGAATGAATCCAGGCCATAACCTATTAACCCATGCCTTGAATATGGGTGATGTTTAAAGATAATTTTTTAAAGAGGATGGGCTTCCCTGGTGGTGCAGTGGTTGAGAGTCCGCCTGCCGATGCAGGGGACACGGGATTGTGACCCGGTCCGGGAAGATCCCACATGCCATGGAGCGGCTGGGCCCGTGAGCCATGGCCGCTGAGCCTGCGACTCAGGCTGCGGCCGGAGACTGTGCTCCGCAACGGGAGAGGTCACAACAGTGAGAGGCCCGCGTACCGCAAAAAAAAAAAAAAAAAAAAAAAATCAAAGACGTGTACATCAAGGCATATATACTTGTTGAAACTCTTTGTCAAGCAGCATCTTTATTTTTTTATTAGATATCGGATCTGTGCCTTTCATTGTATATAAATTTTATCTCAGTTAAAAATATTTTTTTAATCTTAAAAAATTACAAATTGAGAAAACTTGTGGACATTAAAAATATTGTTAATAAAATTAAAAATTAAGCAATACACTGAGACTGGTGGGACCTGAAAGGGCTGGAACTAAGAATGAAGGCTTGGGAGCTGGTAAAAAACTCCTGAGGGAGTGGAATCCCCTAACAGGCCTGTCTGAAGGACTGGCCTGCAGGGTCACCTTGGTGGGAACCTGCACGGGCATCGGAGAGCGACACCTTGTGGTGGTGAGGAGCAATTGCAGAAACAGCCACCATCCAGAGCTTGGGAAGTCTGGGCTTTTATCCCACTGGTGTTAGCTTCCACAGGACTCCTTTGTCAGTTACATAAACCCCAAGGCCCTGGGCAGTCCAAGAGAAGGGGAAGCTCCAAGAAAGAGGTAATGGGCTAATTCAGTAGTTAAAGGCTAGAGCTAGTTTTAGTTTCATTTACTTTGGAAAATGTTTAAAGACATCCTGATTGGCCACATTCATATGTATAGAAAAAAGAATGAAAGGAAATCCACTACAACGGTAACAGGTTATATTTGGGTTGAGATTATATATCATTTTTATTACCTTTTTAAACGTTTCTGTATCTTCCAAAATTTCAACAATAATTATATATCACTTTGCTTTTTTGTTTTGACAGAAATATTTATTTTTCTCATAGAGGGTGAACAATGGTATGCTACTATAATTTTTAAATTTTTTAAAAAAGTATTTATTTATTTATTTGGCTGCACTGGGCCTTAGTTGCGGCATGCTAGGGATCTTTTAGTTGTGGCATGTGGGATCTAATTCCCTGACCAGGGATCAAACCCAGGCCCCCTGCATTGGGAGTGCAGGGCCTTAACCACTGGACCACCAAGGAAGTCCCTAAATTTTAATTTTTTTTTTGAAGACTTAATTTTCTAGAACAGTTTTAAGTTCACAGCAAAATTAAAAGGAAGGTGCAAAGATTTCCTGTATATGCCCTGCCCTCACACATGCATAGCCTCCCCCGTTATCAACATCCCCCAACAAAGTGGTACATTTGCTACACTTGATGAACCTACACTGACATACCATAATCACCCAAAGTCCATAATTTACCTTAAGGTTCACTCATGGTGTTGTACATCCTATGAGTTTGGATGTGTCCATCATTATAGTATCACACAGAGTATTTTATTTATTTCTTTTTTTTTCTTTTCTTTTTTGTTTTCAACACAAACTTTCTTTATTTAGGAAATAGATGGAATTGTTAAATTGCTGCTAGGATAGAATAAGATGATTTTGGCCTCAAGTCGCAGAAAATATAACTAGCAGTGACTTTACAAAATAGATGTTTATCTTATATAACAGAATTCTAGAGGTAGTAAGTTTCCAGATGAGTCCAGCGACTCTGTGATGTCAAGTTCTTTCTCTCCTAACTCACCATCTGTGTTGACTTCTCACCTTCAAGCATTTCTCCTTCACATGCCAAATGGCTACTGTAGCCTTGGGCATCCTATGACCTCACAGGACCACTTTCAAAGCAGGAAGCCGTGAGGACAAGCAACAAGAGAGCTTTCCTTCTTTGTCTCTCTCTTTACCATTTGTCAGGCAGCATCTTTATTCTTTTTATTAGTTATCTATTTTATATATATTAGTGTATATATGTCTATCCCAATCTCCCAATTCATCCCACCACCACTCCCCTACTCCTCGATTTCCCCCGCTTGGTGTCCATACGTTTGTTCTCTACATCTCACACAGAGTATTTTCACAGCCCTAAAAATCTTCTGTGCCCCATCTATTCATTCCCCCCTGCCCTAACTCCTGTCAACCACTGATCTGTTTATTGTCTCCATAGTTTTGCCTTTTCCAGAGTGCCATATAGTTGGAATAATACAGTATGGAGCCTTTTCAGATTGGCTTCTTTCACTTAGTAATACGCATTTAAGGTTCCTCCACTGTCAACACTGCTGTGTATTATCACACATTTTCATGACTTGATAGCTCATTTCTTTTTAGCACTGAATGATATCCCATTGTCTGGATGTGCCACAGTTTATCCATTCACCTACTGAAAGACATTTTGGTTGCTTCCAAGTTTGGGCAATTATGAATAAAGTTACTTAAACATCTGTGTGCAGGTTTTTATGTGGACCTAAATTTTCAACTCCTTCGGGTAAATACCAAGGAGTGTGATCGCTGGATCATATGGTAAGACTATGTTTAGTTTTATAAGAAACCACCCAACTATCTTCCAAAGTAGCTGTACTATTTTGTATTCCCACCAGCAACGAATGAGAGTTCCTGTTGCTCCACATCCTCATCATTACTTTTATCTTAATACAAAAAGTTTTAAGAAGAAATAACACAAAATTCCTCAACATTTTTAGTGAAAAAAATAAATAAATGCACACACATGGTAAAATGTCAAACATTAGGAAACTATAAAATTAAAAGTAAAAAAGTCTCCCTCCTGTTTTCTAGTAACTCTTGATAGAGCTACTCACCATTCACACTTCCTTGTATATGCAACAAGAAAAATTTCTGCATGTATAGTAAATGTTTCTTTCCTTTACATTTTTTTTCACAAAATGTATCATATTATGTGCACAGCATTTTGCACCTTGTTTTTTTCACCCACCTGGAGATCTTCTATGTTAGTATATAGAGATAAATCTCATTTTTTAAAAGGCAATAGAATTCCAAGGAAAGATATTCCAAACATTATTTATCTAGGCCTCTGTCTAAAAACATTAAAATTATTTCAAACTTTGTTATAAATACTCAGTAATAAATATTCTTGTATATACCTTGACATATTTTTATTATTATATCAATGGGATATATTCCTAGCAATAGAATTGTTGGTTCTCCTTCCAAAATGACTGTACCAATTTATACTACCACGAACAGTAGGAGAGTGAATTATTTTCCTCGCTGTCAACACTACTGTGTATTATCACACTTAAAATTTTTGCCAATACCATAGGAGAAAAATGGCATCTATATTTGTTTTGATTTGCATTTAAAAATTAGTGGGGTTGAGCGTGCTCTCTCCCTCTCTCTCTCTCTCTCCCTCTTTCTCTGTGACCTGCTTATTCTTATCCTTATCCTTTACCCATTTTCCTATTGAGTTCTTGGTCTTTTTCATACTCATTTGTATAAACTCATAGTAAATTAGAAATTAACCCTTGGTTTGTCACATACGTTACAAATATTTCCCCCACTTTTTCATTTCTTTCTGACTTCATTTACGGCCTACTATGCCTTGCAGATGTTTTTGTTTATTTTTTAATAAATTTATTTATTTATTTTATTTTTGACTGCACTGGGTCTTTGTTACTGCGCACGGGGGCTACTCTTCGTTGAGGTGCATAGGCTTCTCATTGCCGTGGCTTCTCTTGTTGTGGAGCGCAGGCTCTAGGCACATGGGCTTCAGTAGTTGTGGCACGTGGGCTCAGTAGTTGTGGCTTGCAGGTTCTAGAGCACAGGCTCAGTAGTTGTGGTGCACAGGCTTAGTTGCTCCACAGCATGTGGGATCTTCCCGGACCAGGGCTCGAACCCATATCTCCTGCATTGGCAGGAGGATTCTTAACCACTGTGCCACCAGGGAAGTCCTTCGCAGGTGTTTTTAATTTTGTGTTTTCAAATTTATTTTTCTTCCTGATTCTGAGTGCATTAGTTTTATAATTTACAAAAATTCAAGTTGGTTTTGTGTGTGTGTGTGTGTGTGTGTGTGTGTGTGTGTGTGTGTAAAGCATATCAAACACACAGTAGTAAAAGTCCATTAGGGGAAAGTCTATGGCACCAAACCATTCTCTGGGGATTTCTCTACCTCCCAGGCCATGTGGCTCAGTAAGTATCATAGTCGGTGGCTAAATGATTTTGTAAAGAAGTATCTAGGAGCAGCAATCTGATTTGACAAGCCAGTTAGACTCTGAATCCTCTTTTGGGTTCCAAGTGCATTGGAAGCTTTTACTAAAGGTCTCCAAAAAAAATTTTTTTCTCTCTTTCCAATGGTCAAGTAAGTATTTTAGTGATAATTTTCTTCCTATGAACTAGCCTAGGGATACACTAGTGTGTGTAGTGTGTGATGTGTGTATAGTATGTGGCGTGGTATGTGTGTGCACGAACATGCAGGTATTTAATTTTTTTCCTTTTTTCTTCCTGTTTTTTGTAATTAGTCTTTACTTGTAATAGCTTGGGGGACACTGAAGATTATGGAGCTAGATTTCCTCTAAAACACCTCTCAAGCCACCCCTGATGCCACCCGGGCCTCTGTGTCCTGGCAAGCACCACCCCACACTGAGGCCACCTCCCGAGTCATTATGTCCAGCCCAGAGCACACTTGTGTCTCCCCAGAAATATCCTTGAATAGAGCAGTTCAGAATAGGGCATGGGAACGGGCCGGAGGTTGTAAATCCGTTTTCCTTCTTGGCACCAGCGGGCTAGAGGAGCCCAGGCCAGCACAAGACAGCTGAGAAAGAGAAAAGTCGGCATCCGCCGAGGGGCAACACAAGGTCCAGAGGGCCTCCCTCTGCCACACTAAATACAAACCATTCATAAAAAACAGGAAAAGATACTGGTCTTGGGAGTAAAAAAATTCCATTCTAAAAAAGAAAAAATCCTGCTCTAGCTCTTCTTTTTACACAGGTATGTGTCATGTGATACTTAATTTCACAATTGTTCGGTAACACTTCCTTGGACCGAATTTCACCTTTCTCTCTTTAAAATAAACATTTCCCTGATCCCATTCTCTAGTTTCTCTTCCTGTCTGGGCATTCCTACGATGGAGCCCCTCTTTAGCCCTTTCTTTTTCTTTAGGCTGGTCTTACAGCATCCTACAACATTGTTCCTTTAAATGATCTTTTCCCAATCACACTTAGTGGCCGGGCTCTGTGGCCACTAAGTAACAATGAGACAACTAGCAAAAATGAGACACACCTTTCACACAACCAGAGCAGTCTCCCTTCTTACTCTGTCACAGAGGACAGATTAAGCAATGATGGGGGTCTTGGGTAGGGGGAGTTACTTCCTGCATCCTCAAGGCCCAAAGGCCCCTCTGCCTCACCTGCTCAGGTGTCATTGGCCCTGCTTTTTTTTATTATTATAAATTTATTTATTTATTTATCTTTGGTTGTATTGGGTCTTCGTTACTGCGTGGGCTTTCTCTAGTTGCGGTGGGCTTTCTCTAGTTGCAGTAGGCGTGGGCTACTCTGTTGTGGTGCACGGGCTTCTCACTGCAGTGGCTTCTCTTTGTTGTGGAGCACGGGCTCTAGGCACGCGGGCTTCAGTAGTTGTGGCATGTGGGCTCAGTAGTTGTGGCTCCCGGGCTCTACAGCGTAGGCTGAGCCATTGTGGCGCATGGGCTTAGTTGCTCGGCGGCATGTGGGATCTTCCCGGACCAGGGATCGAACCCATGTCCCTTGCAATGGCAGGCTGATTCTTAACCGCTGCGCCACCAGGGAAGTCCCCACTGGCCCTGATTTTAACTAGGTGTTACAGAAAGCAGGATCTGCCCATCCCCATCTTTTTCACCTCCATCAACTTGAGATGAGCTGGGAGCTCCCAAAAGGCCTTAGGCCGAGCATTCCTTGGGGTGAGTTTCCTTCTCGCTCAACATCTAAAGACAAGTAGTGACACATGTAGTTTCTGCCTGTCCAGTTTTTCCTAGAGGCCTTCAATCTCCAGATTGGAGAACTCACCTTTGTGTGGGAGTAACAGTAAGGAAATCTAGGAGCCAGACCCAATCCCCTCTCCCCTGGTGGGTCCAGGGAGTGAGCATGTGACTTAGACTCAGCCAACCAAATACTCTTTCCCCGGTCTGGAACCTTGAGAAGAAGGCAGGCAAACAGAGATGGCTGTAGCATCACTAGGGCTCATGGGGTGGGCAGACTGGGCTGTTTGTGCTAAGAGGTTGTTGCTGTGGTTTGGGGGGCCTTACTCTCCTTTTCTTGGCCCCTAACTATTTTCAAGCCTGATACTTTACCTCCCATTTACTCTGTAAGTTCCCTGATATACTTTCAATAAGTCCCTTTTAAGTTAGCCAGAGCTGTCCTTTGAAGCTTTTAGTCAAGAGTGCTCACTAGTAGAACGGAGCCTCTGTCATCCTTGTGGTTTGGTGGATGGAGAAAGGAATCACTTGGAGGACCAACCCTACTCACTGAACTGGGCTGTGTTTCCGGGCTTGCTTGCTGCCCCAGGCTGGTCTTAGGGCACTGGCTTGGCTACCAGAACCATTATGCCAGGAATTTGGTCTTAAATGTGACTTGCTCTCTATCTAAATGTAGGGAAGTTCACACTGGCCAGGACCAACTTCTCAGAGAATCAGGCACAGGACAGAGATGGCTGGGTCCAGGATTCTTCTGTGACAAGATGGTGCCAGTTTCTTGTGGTCATGAGTTGGCTTGGGATAGAAGCAGAGAAAAATGAACCCTTAGGCTGCTGGGAAGTTTCAGCTGTATCCCACCCTCTAACCCCCCACCCCAAGCAAACAAATATTTTCCCTTTTGTGTAAATTTCCATTCCTCATGAGGATGAAAAAGTGGAGAAACAAACTTTGTTAATATAAGATCATGTCCAAGAATTATCATCCTCAATCATTTTGGAGATCTTGCTTTCTAGGAATGCTGACCACTGGAGAGGTGGTGGCTGGAAATTCTGCATCCGGGCACTCAGTGCAGACTTCTTAGGCCAGCCTGGAGGTGGGGCTGTCTGCATGTGGTCACTTTGGGCGAATAAATTAAGATGCTACCCTACCCGGGATGTAGCATTCAACAGCTGAACCTCACTTTGCATTTTTATTCTTAAAGAGGTTAATTACTGAAAAATGGGTAAAATTCAAATAATCTTTAGAGTGGTGGACAGAACTTTCTAAGAGTGACACAAAACTCAGAAGCTATAAAGAGACAAGACTGACAAATCTGACGCCATAAACATGTCAAATTTCTACATTAAAAAAAAAAGCGAACAGCAAAGTGAGAAAACTAGCAGCAACTTCTATGACAAACAAAGGAATCATTTTCTTAATATACTAAGAGCTTTTACGAGTAAATGCAATTTAAAAAAAGGGAAGGAGATAGGAACAGTCAGTTCATAGAAAATGAGATTAAAATCACCAATAATCATGAAACATGTCTCAAACATTCATGAAATGAAATTTTCATGAAAATGAAATTTAAATGAAAATTAAAACAAATGTAGTCATTTAATTGTGCATGCCCCCAGTAATTGCTCTGTACAAAAATACACCACTGTTCTATCACAGGCCGTTAAAAGTGTTTTTCTCTCTTTTCTTATATTTCTCCCTTGGGTTTCCAGGCAGTTACTCACCTGCTGTCATGGGACAGCCATTTCTTTAAAAGCGCCAACCGTGGGAACCCCACAGTAGAAGCCAATTTCCCACTCTCACCTCCCTGTGCTGACACTGACAATAAGTAACACTGGGTAAGTTATTGATACTAAAATGGAGCCTTCGAGCATGTGTGCTAGGGGCGGTGTCCCTGCGAGGGAGCTGATGATGGGGCGGGTTCCATGCAAGAGGAGATAGACGAAAGAATGGGAGTTCTGCTGCAGAAGAGGCGGGACAGGGATTTCCTCCAGACCCTGAAACACCACGTGCGAAAACAAAGGGGTGTGCAAAAGCCAGGTGCAAGTGTGGATCTGCAAGCTGTGGGAGGGGCGCCGAGCTCGGCGGGAAGGGACTTCTCCCGAGCGGATTCCTTTCCTGCTCAGGGACTACTTTCGGCCGTCGAGGGGCCTGACAAAATTACTTGCCTCACAGTTCACGGCTGAAAGGGAGCGTCCATTCAACTTTCCCTTTTCATAGAGAACTATATGGAGGACTTAAAGAAGTGAAATGACCCGTCCCAGGTCACAGCTCTGGCCCACACTGGGGTCCTGACTGCCAGTCGGCAGATATTCCTTCCTCTGGCCCTACCGCACTGCACAGGGTATCAATCCCAAACTCTGCTCCGTGCCCCGTGGTCGGAGTCTGCTCGATGGACTACACCTCCCACAATGCCTTTGGCCCAGGCTCCCTCCCTCCGCCCGGCTGGGTCCGTATTCGCCAATAGGAAAGCAGAGTTTCCAGGTGCAGTTCTCGGTGGCCAATGAGCGCGGCGGAGGGCGGGCCTTTCCCGTCCATTGTTCTCGGTGCCCCTCGGGCTTGAGCCACCTTGACTCCGGAGGTGCCGGGCAGTGCCCGGGGGCGCTTTTGCTCGCGGAACGACCGCGGGATTGGCATCTGGTCTCTGGAGAGGTGAGCCCGGAGAGCCAGAGCTGGAGCCGCGCGGGCCGGGAGAGCAGCCCGAGGCAAGGGGATAACGGGCCTGGAGCCAGTGCGGGCAGCCCTGTTGGGGGAGGGGCGTCGGGGGCTCTGTCCCCGTCCCGCGGGCCCCCGCTCCCCCGGTTTAGGCGCCCGGTTGGCTCAGCGACCGGACATGGACTCTTCTCCCTAGCGGTGAGCTCCGTGTACATCCAACCAGGGGCGCAGAGTTTAGACTGGAAGGCACAGTGGACGACATCCCGAGCAGCTCATTTTACAGATGGGGAAACTGAGCTTCAGAGGGGGCGTGGCTTGCCCCAGGTGAGACAGCAAATTAACTGACTAGGAACGGTTTTCCCGGGCTCCCAGTTAAGAGTTGTGTTATACCTGTGTTTCTTTTAGCCATTTGGTGAATACATATTGAGAGCTTCGGTGTTTCCACTAGCTTTTCTTTTTTGTTCTTTTTTAAAAAAGTTTTTCCTTCCCTATTTTTTTTTGTGTGGGGGGGGTTATCCGAGTCTACGATGTAGTGACGATTTTTAAAAATAACTTTTCATTGCCTTTTAGTCTTTATTTTAAATAATTTGTCATTTCACTGCTCTCAACATTTTGTAGAATTTCTGTCCAGGTTTTTTTTTTCCTTGTGTATGTGTTCATTTTTAAAAGGAATTGGGGTCATACTGTGTCTATGGTTTTTTTGCCTTGCTGGTTTTGTTTTTATCCATTAATTTTCATATGAGGATTATTTTAAATAATTAATGATTAATAATTATTGTCAGCATAATTTTAAAATTTTAAAAAATACATAGAGCAGAGTGCACAAATCTTAAATTTCATATGTATGCTCTTATGCAACCATTGTTAAATCAAGATATAGAACATTTCCAGCTCCACTGAGCCCCTTCTCAGTAACGGTCCCTCAAAAGGTAGCCATTATTACATTAGCACAGTTTATTTAATTTTATTTATTTGTTTATTTATTTTCGGCTGCGTTGGGTCTTTGTTGCTGTGCGCGGGCTTTCTCTGGTTGCTGCGAGCGGGGGCTACTTTTCGTTGCAGTGAGCGGGCTTCTCTTTGCGGTGGCATCTCTTGTTGGGGAGCATGGGCTCTAGGCGCGCGGGCTTAAGTAGTTGTGGCACACGGGCTCAGTAGTTGTGGCTCTCAGGCTCTAGACCGCAGGCTCAGTAGCTGTGGCGCACGGGCTTAGTTGCTCCGTGGCATGTGGGCTCTTCCTGGACCACGGCTCAAACCCGTGTCTCCTGCATTGGCAGGAGGATTCTTAACCAGGAAGTCCCACATTAGCATAGTTTTTAATATATTTTACTGTATGAATGTGCCATAATTAACCATTCTCCTGCTGCTGGAATTTTAAGGTGTCAAGTTTTCTTTTTGCAATTAGAAACAATGTTATGGTTGTGTGTCCTTGCAAATAAATTTCTCTTTACAAAGATGGTTACTTTAAAAAATAAATTCCTGAGGGGCCAAGGCTGGATCTAAGAGTACAAACATTTTAAAACTTCATATTTTAAAATATGCTAATAATGCAGTTGAGGTATTTCCTTCCTTCCAGTGAGCGTCAAAGTGTCTTGACATCTGATCCTTTGCAAATCCTTGAGAGGTCCCCTTCAGATAAGAAGGATAGGTGTTATTATCTCTACTTATTAGGTGGTCAGTGAGGTTGTATGTTAGGTCAAGGTCACTCTGCAGCAAGTCTGAACTGACTTAGGGCAGGATAACTGAGTCCTGGGTTCTTGCGAGGACTTTGAATTTCTGTTACTCATGCTTTGGTCTTTTGGAAAGAAAAATACTCTATTTTTCATGCTTGTGATTCTTCTTAACTTCTCTTGCCATATAGATGTTTTAAGGAATAAGCCATTTTTCCTTTAAGAGGGACAGGAAACTTCTGTTGATTTGCGGATGTAAGAATCATTTGGTGGCCTGACCTGGGCTGCTGTGAGTTAGATTGTTTTAGGACAGTTTACTTATTGATTCTAGTTCTCTTTCTCATTCTTAGCCAGACTCCTTGTTGAAATTTGAGGAGGGTGCTGTCTTCTCAGAGAGCCTGGCTGGAGAAGACTGAAGGTCAAGGTTAGAAGCCTGAGTGATTCCCCCCAGAACGTGGATGATGGCCTCGGAGGTGCCGAGAGTAACCACTCCCCTGAGCCCCTTAGTCCGTGTCCCTCAAGAGGAAGATGACCAGGAGGAGGAGGTCGCCACCATGATCCTGGAAGATGACTCCTGGGTGCAGGAAGCTGTGCTGCAGGAGGATGGCCCTGAGTTGGAGCCCTTTCCCCAGAGCGCCGGCAAGGGCAGCCCCCATGAGGAGGTGGCTGGAGGGCCACAGGGTGCCCTTGGCCGTCTTCGAGAGCTCTGCCGGCGCTGGCTGAGGCCAGAGGTGCACACCAAGGAGCAAATGCTGACCGTGCTGCCAAGGGAAATTCAGGCCTGGCTGCAAGAGCATCGGCCCGAGAGCAGCGAGGAGGCGGTGGCCCTGGTGGAAGATTTGACCCAGACCCTTCGGGACAGTGGTGAGATGCAGAACCTCGTAGGGAGAGGGTGGGAGCAGCCCTCTGAGATGGAAGAGTGTGGTGTTTGCAGAGGAGGAGAAGGTGGTATCCAGGACTGAGTTCGGGTCAGCCCCATCCCTCTACTCTGTCTGCAGGTGATCAGCCCATTGTCACCCCAAAATGCCCTGGTTGTGTGCAGTGACAGTTCCAGAATTTCGGTATAAGAGGGGCTTAGAGGACTATTCTCAGAGCCAGATTTACGTAGTTAGCACAGTTTTTTTGTGTGTAGTTGGAGCGGTTGGGAAGCTGATGGAGGTTATGGGGTGAGGGGCTGAAGACCCCCATAAACCACCCCTTGGCACTTTCACCCAGTTGTGCAATAAACTTCCAAATATTTAAGTTCCAGCAATTAGAAAAACCAAATCCTGTTTTAAAAAAGTGATTATTTTTGTGAAATCAAGGTGAATGACGAGTAAGCCAGCTAATAACTAGGGACTTATCTGTGGTACAAAGTCATCCCAGGCTCTTAAAAGAGTAATTCCAAACCTGAGCTTTTTGCAACAGTTAATATATTTGTCTCTTGTGTTATTAATACGTTTTGGGACCCATGCATGCCGTTCAACCACTCTGCCTCCATTCTGGTCTTCAGTTGTAAACTGGACTGCCTTGCTTACCAGATATTTACTTCAGATCTACCTGTGCCCCTAGGACTGTTTCAGGACCCCCAGGAACCAATGGCTGCCTCTGTGAGGATGTTCAGGGAACGGAGTGGGGAGAGGAGAGGAGAGGTCAGAGAAGGCTTCACAGAGGATGTGACACTTGAGCAGGAGTTGAGCTGGAGGGGGGTTTGGAAAGGCGCAGGGCAGGGGGAGGGTGTGGCATCCCAGTGGAGCTGAGGCTCAGAAGGGTGGACCGGTGTGGGATTGGTGGGATGACCATATAAGGAAGGCTGGCTGTTTGGAGTGGAAAGTGTGTTTTTCGGAAGGGGTAGGAAATAGGGTCTGGGGGAAGGGTGGGTGAGGCTTAGACCAAATGTCTTTGGCCTCAGCAAATTCTAAACTAGGGCCCCAGGGGCATGGGAGGAAGCTGAACTTAGCAACAGGATGCAGGTTTGATTACAGGAGGGAGAGGCCAGAGGGAGGAGAGCAGCCGGGAAGCCGTCTGGATGCTGGATGGGCAGTGATAGGGGTGGGTCCAAGGTGGGGACTGCAGGGGAAGAGGAGGAGACTGGACGCATGTGAGAAAGAACTAATAGTAACCCTAGCCAGCACTGATGGATCCTTTTTGTGGGCCAGCCAGCGTGCCTAGCATCTGATATGCAAAACTCACGTAAACTCTCAGAGAGCCTGGCTGGAGAAGACTGAAGGTCAAGGTTAGAATCCTGAGTGATTCTCCCAAGAACGTGGATGATGGCCTCGGAGGTGCTGAGAGGAACCACTCCCCTGAGCCCCTTAGTCCAGGTCCCTCAAGAGGAAGATGACCAGGAGGAGGAGGTCGCTGCCATGATCCTGGAAGACGACTCCTGGGTGCAGGAAGCTGTGCTGCAGCTTGGAGACAAGCGGAATTATCATCACCGGGGAAGATAAGTGACTCCCTTAAGGTCGCGCAGCTAGTACGAGGCTGAACCAGGATGCCAGCTCAGGGGTCTGAGGACGTGGCTAATGTTCTTAAGCATTTCGTCACATCTGATGCAAAGTCATAGTTGCCGGTGGGTTGTTGGAAAGAGGGGCTGCAGATGAGGAGTAAGACAAAGGTGACTAACTCAGAGGCATCTAGTCTAGAGGATTCAGAAGGCTGGAAAGGGAAGGTGGTTTGGGGACAGAGTTGTAACAATGCCCAGGGACTTGGGAGATGTGAGTATAAAGCTGTCCTTTGGAGAAAAGGGTGGTCGTGGAGGGCCACCTGTGAGCCCAGGCCTTCACTGAGCACCTCACATGTCCATCTTGCTGATAATCCCGTGAGGTGGGTGGAACTGTCATTTTACAGATGAGGAAATGGAAGTTCAGGAAGGTCAAGCTCTTCCTTGAGGTCACACAGCTGGTTAGTGATGGAGCCGGCCTTCAAACTCCAGTCTGTTTGCTTCCACGTGTGTTTGGTAGATCCCAGGTTTTATTTGAAGCAAAATACCTGATTTTCTTTGGCCCTGAAAAATAGCTTTTAATTTTACTCTTCCTACTTAAAAAAGCAAAAGCCTCATCCTGTTTAAAAACCTGTTTACTATGTAACGAGTTTGTGATGAACCTCAGGCTCTTCAGTGAGATGCTAAAGAGAGGCCAGAGGGGTGGAAGGCTGAGGAGAAACCTCTGGGGTTACTGTCCAGTTGGGGAAGTCACAAAGCAGGGCGTCAAGTCTCATCAGGTGTCTCTGAGGCAATGACAGGCTCCCACTGTGACAGCCCTCCCCACCTGGCTTGCTGGAGGGGCTTTGTGCCTTTCATCTTTCACGGAACATCCCGGATGGGGAATGTCCCAGACTGAGTGGGCTCGTCAGTGCTCTCATTTCTGCCATTGAGATCGTCTTTGTTGGTTTTCATTTGTATTAACACATGCTCCTGACCTGCCTTATGATTACTCAGAGGAACCTCTTCAGTGATCTCCATCCCTTCTCAAACATTTACTCAACATAAGACCACTTGATCTCTAGTCTGTTTGTCTAGCTCGGGACCTTTGGTCACATTTACCCAGCACATTTTCAAGGCCTGGTTAGACAGTGGTTGTTTAATATTTGACTAGCAGGCACCTCTAGGTGTTCACAGTTAAAATATCTTACAATTCCAGTTGAGACTGGACCTATATTAATAGTTTAAGTGGTAAAGCTCATCTCTCTTTGTGTTTCCCAAGGGCATGTTGATCCCCATACCCAGCCCTATTTCAGGCTCTTGGTATTTCACCTGAACTCTTGCAGCAGCCTCCAAAGGGAACCTGCCTTCAGCCTCTTTCCCCTGCATTGCTCCACTCCTACCTGAGTGATCGGGCACTCTCCTGCTTAAAAATCTTCTTGAGTTCCCCAGTGTCTCCAAATCAACCATGACCTCTTTGTCCTGCTTGCAGCCCGTGGCCCTGTGTGACCTGGCCCAGGTGCCCATGGCTGGTCCTCCTCTGATCCCCTTGCCACAGCTCTTGCTTCATTCAGACCAGATCTTGCTGTTTCTTGAACATAATCTGTATTTGCTGGCATTCACCTGTGCTCCTGAGTATTGACTTGGAGTGGCCTTGTCCATCCCTGTGTGATAAAATCCTGGTCTTCCTTTGAGTGCACACCTTTGGAGACCTGCTCCATAAAGCTGTCCCTCCGGCCCCTGTTTCCTGTCCCCAGTTCCACCCGCCTGAGAGCATCTCTGATCACCTCTGCTAGAAGTCAGCTCCCCCAGAACATTTGGATTCTCCTCCTCTTTTGGCTTTGTATCGTATTCTGTCTTGTTTTCTATTTGTATGAATACTCATCTTATTTCTTCTAGGAACCTATAAAATCCCCAAAGTCAAGGAACCTATCTTTTTCTTAACCTTTTTCTTCTTTTTTTTTTTAAGCTCTCGCAGTACCCAGCACAGTGCCCTATACATAGTGGGGACCCAGTAAGTATCGTCGGGATGAGGAAATGAATCCTTCGAGCCTCCCTGCAGGTGTGGAGAAGCTCACCTGCTGGGTCCATGAAGGAGGCAGATAGCTGCTTCCTTCCAGGCTTATCTGCCTCTCCTTGAGAAAGCCAAGCTAAGTTTTGTTTTAAAACAAAATGGGGTCGGGACTTCCCTGGCGGTCCAGTGGTTGGGACTTCGCCTTCCAATGCAGGGGGTGCAGGTTCAGTCCCTGGTTGGGGAGCTAAGATCCCACATGCCTCGTGGCCAAAAAACCAAAACATAAAACAGGAGCGATACTGTAACAAATTCAAAGACTTTAAAAATGGTCCATATCAAAAATATCTTAAAAAAAAAAAAAGGGTCAAGCCCAAAGTTGGCAGAACGTAGCCAGGTATATTTCCAAATCTAGAAAGGGAGACTAGGTAGGACTGCAGCTTAGACCTGGGAGAATTCTTAGGCTGGTAGGCAAGTCAAGCAGCTTAGTCCAGCAAGAGAGCACCTACTCTTAGGTTTTCATTCTTGGAAGCTCTGTATTAATCCTTTGTTTATATTCAGCAAACTCAGTGAATATTATCATATTTATGCTGTTAACCAAGATGTTTATAAACATAGAGAACATGTTTCTGAGTATGGAGGTGGGTACTATTGCCGTTTCTCAGATTCCAGAGGCTCAAGGATATCTCCCTTCATGGCCTGAGAATAAACCAGTAGGTGGCCTTTTTCACCTGTTGTTATCCAGCCAAACTGGTAGGAGTAGTCCATGGGACTGGCAGCATTTACTTGAAGGGACAAGCTTTGGATTTGGAAACCTAAGGTATGGTGAATCCACACCCCAGGGAGGACAGTTGCCTGGAGGTCTCTTGCACCGGGGAGCTGGTCTTGGATGTGGCCACCAGCGCACAAATGCCAGAGAAAATGACACTGTTGTGGGCTGGACGTGGAAGCCACAGTAGGGCATCACTGGTCCTGTGGAGACCATCCATCCAGTGATGTGCTCTTTCTTTTTATTTTTTAAAAAATAAATTTATTTATTTGTTTTTGGCTGTGTTGGTTCTTCGTTGCTGTGTATGGAGTTTCCCTAGTTGCGGCGAGCAGGGGCTACTCTTCGTTGCGGTGCATGAGCTCTAGGCGCGCAGGCTTCAGTAGGTGTGGCTCGCGGGCTCTAGAGCGCAGGCTCAGTAGTTGTGGCGCACGGGCTTAGTTGCTCCGCGGCATGTGGGACCTTCCCGGACCAGGGCTCGAACCCGTGTCCCCTGCGTTGGCAGGCAGATTCTTAACCACTGCACCACCAGGGAAGTCCTGTGCTCTTTCTTTTTAGATGAGATTGGCCCACATGGTTCACGCCTGGCAGCTGTGTTTTTAGCCTGTTTCACAGGCCTGTTGAAAGACCATTTATGAAAAGCACTAGTTACCTGTGTTGCTGGTTACAAATTACTGATGTAAAACCCAATACACTTCCTTTTTTTTTCTGGTGACTTGGAGAATGAGAACCCCAATTTTCCAGGGCAATCTTGCGTATTTGTCCTTGTAAAGCATCAAAATGTCTCAAATTCCAATAGCTGGCAGCCAAACCATACCTCTCAGAATGTCTCACATCGGTCTGTAAGAGGCCTGGGCCCTGGGGCCAGAAGCCGTTTCTCAAATTGTATGGCCTCATTTTCGGTTCAGAAAGTATAGTCACTAGAGTTGAGACAGCTTGTCCTTGAACTGTTCTCTAATTGCTCTACCCACCCTCATCTCACTTTCTGTATGAAGTAAGCGGAAAAATACCTTTAGAGCCCGGAGACCAGTGGACTCATGCCGCAGCAGCCTCCCCAAGATAACCCCAGACCAGTGTGGTTGCAGCATCAGGCTGAAAGGGGAAATGCTCCTCTCCTAACAGATTCTTTTTTTTTTTTTTTGGCCGAATAGCACGGCTTGCAGGATCTTAGTTACCCGACCAGGGATCGAACCCAAGCCCCCTGCAGTGGAAGCTCGGAGTCTTAACCACTGGACCGCCAGGGAAGTCCCTAACAGATTCATTTTATCTCATAGAAGCCCCACCACCCGAAAAAGAAACTGCTGCCATCAGAGGGGAGCAAAGGGGAAATTATGGGGCTCAAAATTGATAGATTCGTGACATATAAATCCTCTGACCATTAGTGTGGGGTCCCTGTGCCATCAGCATCATCTGGAAGTGTGTTAAAAATGAAATCCCCGGGGCTCCCTTCAGACCTACTGAACCGGAAACTCTGGGGGCGGTGTCCAGCACATGGGTTTAACAAGCCCTCCAGGTGATCCTGATTCAGCCACCAGTTTGAGAACCACTGTGCTAGGCCTATGGTTCTCAGACTTCTCATTGGGGTCCTGGAACCCACTCCAGGGATTCTGATTTTCTGATTTAGTTGGCATGGGGGTGTGGCCCAGGCAAGGGAGTTTTGAAAGCTTCCCAGGTGGTTCTAAGATGCAGTGAAGTTTAAAAACCACTGCTCTAGAGCCTTGTTACTCAGAATATGGTCCATGCACCGAAAACATAGGTGTCACCTGGGAGCTTGCTAGAAAGGCATACCTCAGTCTCAGCCCAGCCCCACTGAAGCAGAATCTGCATTCACCAAGATCTCCAGGTGATTTCATATGCACTGTGAAGTTCGAGAAGCACTCCTCTAGACTAGTCAGGAATGGAGATTATCAACTTCAAACCTACTCTTGTCCAACAGGTGAGCTGAGAGTCACAGCTGACCTCTCCAGCCATCCTCAGCATCACACCTGGCTTTTGGTGGGCACAGGCAGCAGCTTACCTATCTTGAGCTTGCTGGCCCAGCAAAAATGCTCCCTTGGTGACAGCAAATGAACAAATACTTTCATGTTTGTTAATAAGGGGAGTGAAGAGCGGTGCAGGGTTGTAAAGGTATATGTCTTTTTAAAGCCACAATTCTCAGTTTCAAGACAAAAACACTTTCAGTTCACTTAAATATTTGAAGTGTATACCATACAGAACTCTCAGAGAGATGTAACATTAACATATAACCGTAACTGTTTGGCAATCATTCATTTAAACCAATAACATCTCCTTGCTGTTTTTACCAGCGCTTTGTCTTTCAGGCAGTCAGAGTTCAGGGGGAACAACGGTCTCAGTCACTCAGGCGCTATCAGGTTCCCGCCAGTCTTGCCAGGGCAGCGCCCCGATAGGGAGAGCCCCACTTGGGTATCAGCTGTATCAGAATTACAGACCCACTTCTGCATTTTAGACCAGTGGCTCTGACCATGGTGTTGAGACACAGCGGTATGTCACAATCAGGGGGGAAGGACCTTACAAGAATTCTGAGCTTAACACACATTAAAGCACCAAAGTTTGTGACCAGTTATGTCATTGTTATAGATAAATTACAGCAAATTCAGGCTTATCCCCATATTGACAGCAATTTTCCTTACACTTATGCTGGTACGCTTTGTAGCATGGGAGAGAAAGCAGAGGCCTCTGACCAGGCAGGAGGACACACGTGGCCCAGTTCAAGGAGAAGCATTCCATGGGAATGTGCTGTGCATGTGAGTCTAGAGCCCATGTCAAGGGCAGGAAAATACAAGATCCATTGATTTAGACCGAGCTGCAATTGTCTAGTAACCAATAAGGGCCCTATGGCAATTCAGGAATCATTCAGTGGATGGACCGTTCAGTGGATGGTGTTTGGACAGTGTTCTGACCCTTTTGAAAAAACTAAAACTGGATCTCTAATTCACAAGTTACACAGAAATCAATTCCAGATGAGTTATAGATCTATACTGTAAAAGATCTGGAATCAGCTATAGGAGAGGATTTTTGTAATCTTGCAGTGGGGTGGGACTTCTTAATCTTAAACAAGACAGAAATCGTCAAAGCTGGAAACATAAAAAGTCTTTTATATTAAAAAAATACTGTGGACACTTCCCTGGTGGCGCAGTGGTTAAGAATCCACCTGCCAATGCAGGGGACACGGGTTCGAGCCCTGGTCCGGGAAGATCCCACATGCTGCGGAGCAACTAAGCCCGTGCGCCACAACTACTGAGCCTGCGCTCTAGAGCCCGTGAGCCACAACTACTGAGACCGCATGCTACAACTACTGAAGCTCGCATGCCTAGAGCCAGTGCTCCACAACAAGAGAAGCCACCACAATGAGAAGCTTGAACACCGCAACGAAGAGTAGCCCCTGCTCGCCGCAACTAGAGAAAGCATGTGTGCAGCAACGAAGACCCAACACAGCCAAAAATAAATAAATAAGATACTATGAACAAAGTTCAACGAAAATGCACAGACTGGGAGGAAATATCTGTAACAAAGTCTGCAGTGTAGCAGATAAGAGTCAAAATCTTGCTTTGTAAGAGCATCTACAATTCATAAGAAATTGTCAACCCAGTAGAATAGAAGGTAAAAGATATGGTCCGGCAACTTAGAAATGAATAAAAACAAATTATATCCATATGAAAAGATGTTCAGCCTTACAAATTACCAGGGAAATACCCATTAAAGCAAGATACTCTTCTTTTGCCTGTTAGGCCATCAGAAATTGAATAGTGTTTCTAAGAATTCTCTGCCTTTTTGAGCATTAACTTCATCTTTTAAAATTAATTCCAGAATTTTTCTAGTAAGGTATCAACTATTTTAAATTTGCTAAGAGTACATAAAATGATATATAAGGGCCATAAATTCTTTTTTCTTGTTATGATGGTAAAATACATAACATAAAAGTACCATTTTAACCATTTCTAGGTGTATAGTTCAGTGGCATTAAGTACATTCACATTGTTGTGCAGCCGTCACCACCATCCATCTCCAGAAATTTTTCCTCTTCCCAAACTGAGACTCTATACCCATTAACAGTAACTCCGGGCTTCCCTGGTGGCACAGTGGTTAAGAATCTGCCTGCCAATGCAGGGGACACGGGTTTGATTCCTGGTCCAGGAAGATCCCACATGCCGCAGAGCAGCTAAGCCCGTATGCCACAACTGCTGAGGCCCGCGTGCCTAGAGCCCATGCTCCGCGACAGAAGAAGCCACCACAATGAGAAGCCCACGCACCGCAACAAAGAGCCCCTGCTCACTGCAACTAGAGAAAGCCCGCGCGCAGCAACGAAGACCCAACGCAGCCAAAAATAACTAAATAACTATGGGGCTTCCCTGGTGGCGCAGTGGTTGAGAGTCCGCCTGCCAATGCAGGGGACGCGGGTTCGTGCCCCGGTCCGGGAAGATCCCACATGCCGCGGAGCGGCTGGGCCCGTGAGCCATGGCCGCTGAGCCTGCGCGTCCGGAGCCTGTGCTCCGCAACGGGAGAGGCCACAGCAGTGAGAGGCCCACATACCGCAAAAACAAAAACAACAACAACTAAATAACTAAATAAAATCTATTAAAAAAAAAAAAACACTAACTCCCCTTCTCTCCCCACAACCCCTGGCAACCACCATTCTGATTTCTGTCTCTATGAATTTGCTCTAGTAGTTTCGGGGGAGATCAAAACATTTAGAAAATGAGACCCCTTCTTTCCTGTTTCCTTAATGCCTGACTCATCTCTGAGTTTTCTCTACTGGAGATCTGGCCATCCAACCGCTTGCTCACAAGCCTGCTTCCTCAGAAGCCTGCCTCCCTGTATCCAGTCTCATCCACAAAATGTGCTCATTTTGAAATAGCAAACACTCTTTCTACTGGTGAAGTTCCTTTTTAAAGAAAATTCCCAGCTCCTACCATCTCATCCCATCTCTGCCCATTAATATGTTGATGATATTCCCCTTTTATCTGACCACATCAGCTTCTGCGTTTTCACTTTCTTAATTGACCACCCACAAAAGAAGAGAATTGCCCGCAGTTGAATGTACTCTATACTCTTGATTTCACCAGTGTCACCTTTTCTTGAGGAGGAGCTTGGGAGGAACCAGGATCCCTCATCCTTCCCAGCTCAGTGATTTTTCTTTTCCCCATTTGGAGGCCCTTGTTAAGTCAGATCGCCCGAAGGGTGCTCTTTTCTGTCCTTTAGAAAGGCTCCCGTGCCTCTGTGTTATCAGAGACCAACCTTAAAAGAACTCTCAACCTTCCTTTGGCCTTCCCTGGAGTATAACAGTCTTGAATCTTTGTCTACGTAAAGGAGGATAGGACTGGTCCTTAAGCAGCAGACAGTGAGGGGGTTATTGGGTCAGGATTCTGCTCAGATGGGCCTCTGCAGTGAGGTGGCAGAGGAAGATAATCACCCAAATTAAGCATCATGTCTAAAGGCTCCCAGATTATAAAGGAATTCTCTCATATTCTTGTCTAATAGTTCAGTACTAATTTTTTTCCCTTTAAATCTTTGATCTATTTGAGATTTGTCCTAGTATGGGTCCAACTGAAATTTTTCCATTTGACTTAACTGCTTGTTCCCAGCATCATGAATGCTGGTGTCTTTTGGATGTGGTGTCTTTTCTCCATGGATTGGAGAGGCTACCCTTATATTCAACATATGTGAAATTCCCATGGTCATAGAGATGATTTTTTTCTGTTCCACTGGTCTGTCTATTCACGAGCCACCTGAATTCACATGTATTAAATTCTGAACTCACATGTCTACTGAGTCTATTTCTGGAGGTTTGGTTTTGTTTCATTGGTCTGATTGTCTATTAATGTTTTAATTACAGTAAGTCCCCTACATACAAACAAGTTCTGTTCCGAGAGCATGTGCATAAGTCCAGTTTGTTCATTAAGTCCAACAAAGTTAGCCTAGGTACCCAACTAACACAATCGGCTGTGTGGTATTGTACTGTAACAGGTTTATAATACTTTTCACACAAATAATACATAACAAACAAACACAAAAAATAAAACATTTTTAATTTGAAAGTACAGTACCTTGAAAAGTACAGTAGGAGAGTACAACAGCTGGCGTCCAGGGGCACGTTCATGTCTTTGAAAGTTCGTAACTTGAGGGTTCGTATGTAGGGGACTTACTGTATTGAGATTTTATGTTTTAACATTTGACAGAGATAATTGCTCCCCGCCTTACTCCCCTCATTTCAGTCAGTAATCTTATCTACAATAATGTTTATTTTTGTACTGTTAAAGACTCTTATACTTCAGTTACATGATTTGCCAGTTTTAAATGATAACCTTTGGACTCCCAGGTATACAGATGAGGCAGTTAATGAATATATCCTATATCCCAGTTTCTTCCCCACAACCCCAATTTTGGTTAGCATGTCATTTCTACATGTCTGTGTAACATTTACATTCTCTTTTTTCACTCTAATTGCCACAGTAGTTTTAGACGTTGTTCTAAAGTTAAATGTATCTGTTCAGCCCCAGTCCTTTTGCTCTAGCATTGCCTTTGTCTCGTGGTTGACCGAAATTCATCTCCCAATAGTTTCCTCAAGAAGGGTCATAGGAACAGTATTCTGCGAACTTGTGTATATTCAAAGCTGTTGGCCTGTAAACTTTATGCTTGAAGGACAGTTTTGTTGAACGTAAAATCCTTCACATCCGTTTTCTTTGCTTGCATGTCTTGTAGCTCTTGCTGTATGATCTGCAGGGATTGAATGTTACCGGAGAGAAATTTGAGATGGTTGATTTTCTTCCCCCATATAAGTGATTCGATCTTTTTACCTTGTTGTCCCCTGTCTCATTAGTAACCACCCTGGGTTAGTTTTCCTTGGCACACAGTGTACCTTTCAAGGGTTCCTCTTTTTTTTTTTAAATGTATTTATGTATTTAATTTTTTGACCACGGGGTACATGGGATCTTAGTTCCCCGACCAGAGATCGAACCTGTGCCCCCTGCATTGGAAGTGCAGAGTCTTAACCACTGGACTGCCAGGGAAGTCCCATCAAGGGTTCTTCTATCTTTATAGATTATACTTGAAGGATTTGTTCTATTCCTTTGGCTTAGTTTCCTTTTTTGAGAACTCTAGTTATATATTTATTGATTCTCCTTTTATCTCACTTTGGTTTCTGTCATTCTCTTTAATCTTTTTTTTTTTGAACTTTATTTTTTTTTTATACAGCAGGTTCTTATTAGTTATCTATTTTATACATATCAGTGTATACATGTCAATCCCAATCACCCAATTCATCCCACCACCACCACCCCGCTTTCCCCCTTGGTCTTTAATCTTTCTAACTTCTTTCTTTGTTTCCATCTCACTTCAAATCTCCCTTTCCGTTCCTGTGCTTTCCAAGGTGCCTATTTTCCGTTGAGTTCCTCCCCGTTTTGTCTTCATTTCTCTGGATTTTTTTCCCTTCTTCCCAGATCACATTTCCTCTCTTCCTGTTGTCTCTTCTCAACTTCTACTTTGTGGTCTTCCTTCACAGAGGCGGTTGCTTCACTTAACATTTTTTAGGGATGAAAAATGGCCATTTTTCTCAATAACAATAATTCCTGTGATTCACTTGGGAGAGTCAAGGCTCTCTCCGCTGCTTTACAGAAACAGAAAGCTTCCTGCACACACAGCTCATCTGTGTGATTCTGTATAATTGTAGCCTCATCTCCCTTGCTTCTCCGAACCAAAGAAGCCAGCCCTGCTCACCCCAGTTCCCAAATGTACCGATGTACTTGAGGGTGAGTCCCTGACCCTCAGGAAGTGATTTTCTGCCTGAGCTTTTTGAGACACTGCCCCCAAGAGCGCCCCCCTCCTGCTTTCCATGCTTGTTCTCTTCACGTTTTCCCTCCTTGGCTTCTGCCCAGTCTCTGCTGTTTTTGGAAGCCCTTACATGTATTTTGTTGTCTGCAAATTGATCTCCCTCCTGATCTCACTGAAAATGAAGTCTGAGTTTTTGTTTTTCCTGTTGCTTCTGAGCTCAGCCTGGAACATACCAGTTCTGATTTTAGGGCAATGAAAAACCTTATTAACTACTGTCCCTATTCGGAAGAGAACAACTACAAAGGTCATCACAAAAGGGTTTTGGGTCATGTTAGCTTGAAGAAAATGAATCAGGGCCTCAGCCTGGAGGTTCTTTTAGAAGAGATAATAGCAGAGCTCTGTGATAGAAACTTGCAAAAGAGCAGTCTTGCAGGATGTTGAGGAAGCACAGAATTTCTGGCCCTAGCCAGGCAGGAGCTTGCATGGTGCCCCTCATTCCTGTATCCATCCCCTGGAGATCTGGGGGAGGGGGGCCCGAGGGCAATTATAGGAGTCCACAGATTACCAGCAGCATGTATGTCAGTGTGAGCATGAAATGTAATTATATGCTTAATTGCAAGTTTAAGTAGATCTTATTTTGACTAAAGACATGAGTGGAACCTAGGTTCAACCTGAGAGATGTAGGCCACATTGTATCATGTTCATATACGGAAATTTACATTAACTTATAGAGACTAATAATCACTGAATTGAGCATCTAACCTTAAACAGTTTATCAGCATTAACAATGGAAATGTCACTAGGACTTTGTGTAATTATTTTGCTAATTGTCTTCCTTGCTATGAATGGAACTACTTTCTTATGAGGTCTGATGTGTGATGTTAGGTCTTAGTAATAATCAGGCTATCACCTTTATCAGTAAAAGCATTGACTGACTTCTGTATACTCTATAGAATTTTTAAAAAGGGTTGAAGATACCTTACAGAAATAGAGCACAAAGAAATTATAGTAAAGAAGAAAATATTGGGAAGGAAAAAATGAAAGAACACAAGTTGCACGCTGTAAAAACATCCAGTATTCCTGCTCTGGGCTTTTGGCTCCAAGCTTCCAAGCAGGCAAGGCAGAGAGGGAGCCACAGTCAGGGGCGTGAGGCAGACACAGATCACTCAGAAGAGAAGCTCCTTTTGATACTTCCATCAGAGAGAAATTTCCTCCTCTGGCTGATCAAGAGGATATTGTGTAGTATAAACAATGTCGTCAACAACTTCCTGGCAGCATTAATGTTCCTGACAGCTGCTGACGTAAAAAAATGCACAATGTGAGAGTTGAGGGTTAAGTTTTATTTGGGAGAAAATGAGAACTATAACTCGGGAGACAGCATCTCAGGTAGCTCTGAGAAACTGCTCCAAAGACGTAATGGGGGAGGTCAGTATATATGTGATTTTGGTGAAGGGGGAGTATACACAATCAAGCACATATTTTTTTGCAGAAGGTTTCTGCTAGTCTCGTGAAGGTTACTGCTAATCCCGAGGAGCAGACGTCACCATGAAGGAATTGAGTGCTTTTCTAGATACGAGGAGATGCAAGAATTGGGCTCATAAAATGGTCTCCTGAAAATATTAACTATCTGAAGACCTGTTCTGCCAGTTTTTCCCAGAGCATGGAGGGCCTCATTTCTGCTCTCCACCCTGAACTCCTTTCAGGGGGAGTTGAAAGTCAGCAGCTGCAGCAGCATGTGATTTAGTCCTTGTAGATGGCAAGTGCCAGTTTGTAGCTGACACAGCCATTAATTTCTTTCTTTCTTTTTTTTTTTTAATATTGATTAACAATGTAATGTTAGTTGATAGAAGTTCATTTCTTTTTAATTTTTTACTTTTTGGCTGTGCTGTGCGGCATGCGGGATCTTAGTTCCCCGACCAGGGATCGAACCCGTGCCCCCTGCAGTGGCAGCACGGACTCTTAAGCACTGGACCACCAGGGAAGTCTGTGATTAATTTCTAATGACCCTTCTTAGAGTGTTCATCAGTGTCAGCCAGAGTCATTAAACCAACACACAGTTCAGTGAACACAGGTCTGCCAGTGTCAGAGCAGTGTGATCCAGGCCCACAGCTCTGCTGGCTTAATCCTGGGATAGACTTTAGAGTCTCTCATTTGAGGAAGGGAATGCATGTTCTTCCAGCAGTCCTCCCTCATGATTTGTTTCACCCAAACGTTTGATAAGTATTGGGCAGTAGTTTGGCAAGTTTCTGGAAGGTAGATATTTTGTATTACCGATAGGAGATCTATCTGTAGACTCTCACTGCAGGTAAATTTGAGGGCTCTTTTTTTTTTTTTTTTTTTTTTGGCTGCGTAGCATGTGGGATCTTAGTTCCCTGACCAGGGATCAAACCCGTGCCCCTATAGTGGAAGTGCGGAGTCCTAACCACTGGACTGCCAGGGAAGTCCCCAAATTTGAGGCTCTTTTAACTGCCCACTTACTTGTTTCCAGTCATGTGTATAGACACATAGAGTCCTTGTTGCTAGTGCCCTGTCATCTTGTCTGTATCTTACTTAAATGCCAACTAATAAGATTATAAACATCAGACATTTTAATGCACAGAATTATTATATAAGCTCCATTTGAAAGGAGACTGAGCTTTAGGGGAATATCTGTGGTACCAATAAGAAACTCATTCATTCATTCATCAAATTTAATAGAGCACCTACTAAGCATCGAGCACCATGGTGAGTATCGGGGACTATGTACCCTGTTGCTTTCCTTTGATCAGGAATTTGAAAATTCCCACCTGATCTCATTTCCCAGTGGAGAAACAGGTAGAGACCTGAAACCCACATCTTTAAGACTTAGAAATTCTGGGTGATCACCATAAAGATATGAGACCTGGCAACTGGATAACCAGTTAGAAGGAAATAAACCTGTCTTTTTTTTTTTTAAGTTTTGAGGGTTCTCTAGCCTTTTTATTTTCACTCGAAGTTTAATTCATTTTAAATTTCCCCTTTGGTTTTCTTTTCTCATCATTACAGGAAATTGAGTACAAATTGTACAATTTTCTTCATTGTTTCAGATTTTGAGATCCAGAGTGAAAATGGGGAGAACTCTAACCAAGACATATTTGAGGATGTTGAATCAAATGAAATGTTCTCCGAAATGCCTGAAGGGGAAGGCATTCCACAATCTGACTGGGAAAGTGACTTGGAGAGAGACTGCAGCTCCCGGGGGCCCCGGGGAAACACCCCGGGGGAGGACCATGGGGAGGTGCCACCCCAGAGCAGGGAAGTTGGACAGCTCATAGGCCTTCAGGGCACCTACCTGGGTGAGAAGCCCTATGAGTGTCCCCAGTGTGGGAAAACCTTCAGCCGGAAATCCCACCTCATCACGCACGAGCGGACCCACACAGGAGAGAAATACTACAAATGCGATGAGTGCGGAAAAAGCTTTAGTGATGGTTCCAACTTCAGTAGACACCAAACTACTCACACCGGAGAGAAACCTTATAAGTGCAGGGACTGTGGGAAAAGCTTCAGCCGGAGTGCAAACCTCATCACCCACCAGAGGATCCACACGGGAGAGAAACCCTTCCAGTGTGCTGAGTGCGGCAAGAGTTTCAGCAGGAGCCCCAACCTCATCGCCCATCAGCGGACTCACACGGGGGAGAAACCGTACTCATGCCCCGAGTGTGGCAAGAGTTTTGGAAACCGGTCCAGCCTGAACACGCATCAGGGGATCCACACGGGAGAGAAGCCCTACGAATGTAAAGAATGCGGCGAAAGCTTTAGTTACAACTCCAACCTCATCAGGCACCAGAGGATCCACACAGGAGAGAAGCCGTACAAGTGCCCCGACTGCGGGCAGAGGTTCAGCCAGAGCTCGGCCCTCATCACCCACCGGAGAACTCACACGGGAGAAAAACCTTATCAGTGCAGCGAGTGCGGGAAGAGCTTCAGCCGCAGCTCCAACCTGGCCACGCACCGGAGGACCCACCTGGTGGAGAAGCCCTACAAGTGCGGGGAGTGCGGGAAGACCTTCAGCCAGAGCTCCAGCCTGATTGCACACCAGGGGATGCACACGGGCGAGAAGCCCTACGAGTGCCTGACTTGTGGGGAGAGCTTCAGCTGGAGCTCCAACCTCATCAAGCACCAGAGAATCCACACGGGTGAGAAGCCCTACAAATGCAATGAGTGTGGGAAAGGCTTCAGCCAGCGCTCCCAGCTGGTGGTGCACCAGAGGACCCACACGGGTGAGAAGCCCTACAAATGCCTCATGTGCGGCAAGAGCTTCAGCCGGGGCTCCATCCTGGTCATGCATCAGAGAGCCCATCTGGGAGACAAGCCATACAGGTGTCCCGAGTGCGGGAAAGGCTTTAGCTGGAATTCAGTCCTCATCATACACCAGCGAATACACACCGGGGAGAAGCCCTACAAATGCCCCGAGTGCGGCAAAGGCTTCAGCAACAGCTCCAATTTTATCACACATCAGAGAACTCACATGAAGGAGAAACTTTACTGAAGGGGCAGAGAGGGAAGGTGAGGGACTGGCCCAGGAGGGCACTTGCCACTCTGCCCCCAGACAGGGATGTGTCTGTAGAAGAGCCATTCTTCCTAAAGGCTTGTTGGGGATCTTTGCCAGAATCTTACCCCTGCTCACCCTCATTTCTAGGATCCCATCGTCTTAGTGGTCAGAGTCAAACCCCGAGAACAGAGCATAGGAATGGAAGGTCGGAAAGCTGGGGCTTTTTCTGTCACGTTTCTCGACTTGATTGGCTCCTTCTCTCTCCATCCTCTGTGCCCCAGTTTCCTCTTTGGTAGAACAGGGGGGATATTTCTCTGTGTGGAACGGAAGACAGCATGGCCCACATTTTAGAGAAATACCAGAAACCTGTTGGTGTTGTCTGGTCGTTCTGCTGCCAGTTGTTGGGCTAAGGTGCCTTCACCCGAGCTGCTAGCATCCCAGGGCCCCTGCCATGGCAGAACTGGCCCTTCCTGCCTTTGTGTCCTGGGGTTTGATTTCGGGTCAAGGTGGAGGGGCTTCTCCCATTCTGAGTCATCCGCATGAAGCTAAAGCCCTTTTCTCGTTCTAGAAAGTGTCAGGAACACCGGAACACGAGGGAGTCTGGCCCAGAACCAGTGTCCCAGTACCTTCCCATTGATAGGAGTTGCCCAGGGCCTGCCAGGGAAGGCATAAATGGAGGAGATGTATGTGTTTGCTCTTGTCTCTGCTTACTGTCCTGGGGTAAGTCGGCTGTGGGTCGGTGGGGACACATTTATTCTTGCAGGGTTTTAGTTTTTGAGTGTGAGGTGAAGTCAGAGCCACCAGCTGCCTCCCCCTGGTGGATGGTATTTCTGTCTTCTTCAGGGTGAAACAGTCCTGCACTCTGCAGGGTTGCCTTGTGTCTTTACCCCCCAGATACATGGCCCTGTAATCATCACTCTGTGCACTTGTCGTTTTTATCTTATATATGCAGATCTAGAATTCTGTCTGGTAGCTTTTGTATACAAAGAACGTTATTTTTAAGGAAGTGTTGATTTTGAGGACACATCACCTGTACCCTGGAGAGATTTGGGCTTGAATCAAGAGTTGTCCTACAGATGTCGCCCTTGATCTTGGGATGCTACCAGGGCTTTGTTCTTGGGTCCTTGAGCTATGAAACAGTAAAGACAGGATGATAGCAGGTGAAGGGCTTTGTTAGGAGGGAAGAGGAGGGTAAACAGGCTTTTCTCTCCTACACGTAGGGCCTGCCTTCAGAGCGCACCTTGGTTCTTACAGGGTGGATGCTCCAAATTGCCTAATAAAGTACAGTCCCACTCTTTTCCTGAGTCTGTCTTTTCACATGTGTTAAAAACCCGAACTTGACAAACCCATATCTCACTTCCCCACCCAACTCACCTCCTGCCCCAGGCTGGAAGCGGTCCAAGACCTTTAGGGGGAAAGAAATCACTTGCTTCAAAGAGCACACCTTTGGGTGAACCTAGTCCTGTGTGCTTGACCAGTGCACCCACCTCTCCACTGCTCTTTGCTATCTCTGCATCCAGTCTGTCAGCCAACACTTGGAGAGGCAGCTTTGGCTAAGGTGCCAGATGATTCCCAATGGTCTCCTTGGGAGGCCGTCTCCATCCAGAATCAACCAAGTTAGACACAAGGAAGCTCTGGGCAGTAGCAGTTGTTACACCAAACCACGTAGGCTGTGAAATCCCCGTCACCGATTCCATTCCTTCACTTACAGGGCAAACATTTACTGAGGGCGTGTGTACCATCACCATGCTAGGTGCTGGAGAAAGGTTGTGAACAAGAAGTTCCGTTACCCGTCGTCATGCCGCTTTACTAGGAGAAAGATTTCCATCTGTCTGGGAAGATACAAGAGCTGCCCTGCCTGTAAGGGAGAGTGGACAGGCGGGTTTCCTAGGTGGCATTCAGTTCTGGAATTTGGGTTGTAGAAATGGTGTTTTTTCTCTTTCCCTTAAGCTCAACTTGAGAAAAGAATTGGTATTAAGGTTTTTAAACCTTTCTAACTAAGTTTCTTTTTTTATTCCTCCCTACCTGGTATAAACACAAAATGTCCTGGAAAGAAAGGAAGCCAGATTAGCTGAAATTGCAGAATTAGACTGGAACCAGGTTGGGGAAATGACAAATGGTGGTTCTAGAAAGGTTGAGAGCCCATTGCTTCCTGTCCTGCTTGCACCTAGAGGGGGTCTGCAGAGGCAAGGAGGGGTCTTCATGCCGGATGTGTTGGATGGAAGGACACGGCCTTCTTCCCCTAAAAAATGTCAAGAAGCCCCAGCCCCCTCGGCAGATCTGCCTCTGCTACGTCTTTGTTCACAACTCAATTACACCTGTGTCTCTGTAACAAAGACTATTTCCTCTTCAAGGTACATATATTTAGGGACCGAGTTTTTGTTACCAGTTTGTTTCTAAGTTCATGGGAACAGCCTTGGGACCATTAAAAACCTACCGTAAATGGTTTTTTTTAAAGGCATCTGCTTTACCCTCAGTGTGGCCCCCAGGCCCACCTCAGCAAGTCTTTCACGTGACTTTGGTCACTTCCCTCTCCCCGGCCCCGCAGTGGCCGCCCTGTACCCATTGCCCCTCAGACCCACGCCAGCCCCCAGGCTCTGCTCACCTCTGAGAACCTTGAGCCTGCCAAGCGTGGCCTCCCTCAGTGTCCCAACCAGCAAACTTCTGTGTATCAAACCCTGTCACTTCCTTGCCTCCAGGCTCAGCCGAGATGTGTGCTTTTGGTTTAACAGTCATCTATCTCCACCTGTCACTTGCCTCCACCTCCCTCCAGGACTCAGGACCTTGCTCATCTGCTATTTCCTCTCTCGATTTCCAGTCTATCCCTCTCTACTGGCTTCTTCCTGCAACTTACTCACCTCCTGCCCTTGTTCCTAGCGCCTCAAACTTGCATGTTCAGAACTCAAGTCCCCCACCTGCCTCCCTTGATCAGGGTGCTGGTTCCACAGGTGTGTTTCCTCGTTGTGAGTAGCACTGCCATCCACTCAGTGTCACCCAACCCAAAAACCTAGGAGTCGTCCAAGACTCTTCTTCCCTCGAATCCCTTAGAGCCGTTTGGAAACCAAGCCCTTCTCAACTTTTCCCAGACCCGACCCCCCTGGCCTAGTTCAAACCCCTGCCCGACACTGCAAAAGCCCCCTTCCTGGTGCCCCCCAAGCTCCCTCTGGCCCTGCTTCCCGCTACTCCATCCTCTGTGTTGTAGCCAGAGTGAGCGTCCTTCCACAGCAAAGAACTGAGCCTGTCACTACCTAGCTTAAACCCTCCGGGGCTCCCCCATCCCCCTAAGGAGGGCAGATGAGGTCTTCCTGATGGCCTTCCTGATGGGGGCCTCTGTGGAACCTTACGTTCATACCTGGCCTTGCCCTCGTCACCACACCTCTATGCCCTTGACCATCCTCGCCCCCTGGCAGCTCCCCTCAGTGAGCCCTGCTGGGCCTCGTCTCTCTGCTCCCTCTGCTCCCTCTTGCGGATTGCTGGGCTGCCCTGTCTGCCCAGGGCGCACCTGCACATCTTTGAAGACTCAGCCTGGGTACCACCCCCTTCGTGAGGTCTTCCCTGCACTTGCCTGGAGGACGTGATCCCGCCCACCACACCCCTGAGCTCTCCAATTTCGGTGCCTGTGACTCTCATTGCATTGACCTGTTTTGTGATTCTGCCCTGTCCCTCTTCGAGTTTTTATGCTCACACCCCTACTGAGGTTCCAAACTCTCCAGCACTCAGAGCAGGGCCTGGCATGTGATAGGAAGTCAATAACTATATGCCAATTGGGTTCTCTCCATACAGTTGTATGTAAATGCAAGAGGCGGATGGAGCCCAAAATTCTGACCTGGAAAATGGGTTAGGTTTCCTACACTTCCCTTTGGTAAGATGATTAAGTTATTTTTAACTTCAGTGACCTTTCACCTCAGTTACAATTTATTGGTATCAGTGAATGGAGACACAGCAAAAGACATTTATAAAAACCAACCCACCAACCAGAATCCTAACGAAAAAGCTTTTGTTTTTAAAATGTCACAGATCATCAAAAGTCAGTGAAAAACATGCATCCCCTTTCTTATAGCTAAGTCCGTAGTACACCATCTATTTCTCTTCTCTCTGGGCAAGCGGTGAAGCTTGGAGACTTTATCTTACCCTCACCCTTTTAATCCCAGGGTATTCGTATAACTATATCCTGAGACAGTTCTTGTTTTAACTTTTTGTTGAAACATAACACACGGTGACTTCCCTGGCGGTTCAGTGGATAAGACTCCATACTTCCAATGCGTGGGGCACGGGTTCAATCCCTGGTCAGGGAACTAAGATCCCACAAGCTGCCCGGCACAGCCAGAAAAAAAAAGGAAATATAACACATAGATAAGTGTACAGCTCATATAAGTTTTACAAACTGTATACACCTGTGTAACCAGCACCCTGATCAAGAAACAACTTAGCAGCACCCCAAAGTCCCCCCATCAGGTCCCCTCTGGGTCAGTAATTTGTCTCCTCCTGACCCTGTTCTGAAGTTTGCAGTGGGGCAGGTGGAGTGTTGGGAGCTGAACCGACCTGGCTCTAGACACACTTGTGCCACTTGTGTCACTTTTAATAGAGATTTTACATTTTGAGGCAGGTCATCATGAGACTTCCTCTTGTTTTTCATGGAATTTTATTTCCTTTTGGGTTGCATTTCTGGTTTACAATAAGCCATAGTAGCTTAGTGTAACACAATTTATGGTTCAGTATGTACCTTGCCCTGCACCTGTGGCTTAACACGCTACTCCTGAAGTCAATTAACCCCGCTGCATTATTACAGCCACGAGAAACACCTAAGGAACCAATGGAGAGAATAACAAAACACTAAAATAAAAACAGCATATTGGCTACTCCCCTAGTATCAAGATGATCCACAACTGTAACTGGTCCTTCCTTGCACGTGACTGGTGGTCGCCCTCCCCAACCCTTTATCCCTGATGGGAGTCCTGTCTCATAACCAGGGAGCTGTGCAGGGGCCCGGTGTGCTGGGCTTGCCCGTCCCACAGTCTTTCACAGACAGACCTGGAGTTTTTCAAATGCAGGGCCATTTTAACCTCCCTGCTGCCTGGCCCTGTTAAGCTATTTCAAATCTCTGGACAGAATATTAGAGTCTTTCCTTTCTCTCACCCTCTTGACTTGATAAAATAGCCCGTGGCCACAGAGGAGGTGAAGGTGGAATCGCACAGATGATGCTCAGGTCGTGAGACAGAAGGTTGCAGAGCCCGGTGGAGAGTAGGGGCTGTGGTTAATTCCCTTTGGTGCTCCACCCAGCCACTGGTGCAACTGAGCTCTTGCCTCTGGCATCAGCAGAGGCTGTGGCTCCTGGGCCTACCTGCCCCTCACTCCCTCTCCCCTGCTCACTCTTCCCAGTGTCCCAACTCTGTGAATTTTCCATCCATTCAAAGGCCCACGGCAGCTGTAGAAGAATGGCTGCTGGGAGGAGGAAGGTCTGGCTCCAAGGAAACACTTTGCCCAGGCCCCTCACAGCTCACAGGCCTTGGCAGGCACAGTGTGTCTGCCGTCTGTTTACACTGTCGGTGTCGGGGCAGGAGGCCTGCCAGGATGCCTCGGGCTGGCACATCTTGGCAGATTTACCACTCACGAGTTCCAGGTTTTGTGGTGCAGGCACCCAGAGATGACCAGACACTGGGTGGGAGGCTCCTGGTAACTAAATTTCCAAGAGACCAATATTCCAGAAGCCCAATTACTATTCATTTACTTGGGGATCTCCAATCCCAAGCCACTTTCAGAGCACCCCTTGTTCCTGGTCTCCAGGGACGGAAAACTGAAATGGTGGCTTTGTGATCAGACAGTGGCTGGTGATGGGCACGGATTGAAAGAAAGGGGTAATGTGACGCACCCCCCTCAGGTGATGAATGCTGCACTTCAAAATCCCCTTCTCTTCCCTGCCCCCCGCCCAGCGCTGTCGGCTCCGTCCCCAAGATTGCCTCGTTAACTTTTTTTTTTTTAATTTTATTTTTATTTTTGGCCGTGTTGGGTCTTTGTTGCTGTGCGCGGCTTTCTCCAGTTGCGGCGAGTGTGCGCTGCTCTTCGTTACGGTGCGCGGGCTTCTCATTGCGGTGGCTTCTCTTGTTGTGGAGCACGGGCTCTAGGCACGCGGGCTTCAGTAGTTGTGGCTCGCGGGCTCACTAATTGTGGCTCGTGGGCTCTAGAGCACAGGCTCAGTAGCTGTGGCGCACCGGCTCAGTTGCTCCGCGGCATGTGGGATCGTCCCAGGCCAGGGCTCGAACCTGTGTCCCCTGCATTGGCAGGCGGATTCTTAACCACTGCGCCACCAGGGAAGCCCTCGTTGACACTTTCTTCCAGGTTTCCCTGATGAACACGCCCCCTTCCACAGACAGGTTAGTGTCACTGGTTAAGTTGGAGTTAAGTGGACGATCCAGTGGGCTTAGGAGACAGTGGTCTCCACTCAGTACACAGGGCTGTAATTAGTTGAATTCTTAGAGCATACGCTTATTTCTTTCATCTCAAAATCCTTGTCTCCTTACACACTGCTTGTAAATCCCTCTGTGCCATGTTTTTCTAAACATATCAATGGTCTAGAAACCACCCTCTTGCTGAAGAGTTTCAGCACTATTGTCACTTTCCTCTCTTAGCTGTCCCATGTGATGCCGCCTTTCTGAGTCACTAGCTCCTGCCTGTCTCCCTCCTGTTCCTGTCCTGAGATCTGTGGCGCAGCGCGGATGGGGTATTGGGAGCCAAACAGACCTGACAGGCCTGGTTCTAGACACACCTGTGCCCCTAACTAGCAGCATGACTAGGGCAAATCACTTCTGGAGATCTCGTTTTGCCTCACCTGCTCAGCTGATGCCCATACTTGCCCATCCCATTCCAGAAGGCTGCTCGAAATCAACTCGGTGTGGCGGTGAATGTTGAAATCCTACTGTCTGTGGTAATATTGATAACTCAGATCGAATGGAACCTGCTTTCACCAAAGAATGGACCTTTCTAGGTTTCTGAGACCAACTGTCCTCTGAGGAACCAGAAAGCTTTAGCTGGGAAAACATCTCATCTGTGTAGACTCTTCGGGGGCCTCTAGTCCCAGTCCTTGGGGAGTGTGGCTTGCAGCTCGAGGGCAGGTATGCAAGTCTTCTCGTTTGGAGGACTGGATGTGGTTTTGACAGTGAAGGTGATAGGAGCTAGGTTTGGGACGACCCTTTCCAGGTTTGATTTTGCTTCCAGTGAAAGTTCCATTGGCTCAGGAGATCCCTGAGTTAAGGGAATGGTGCATGGAAAACTTGGATTAGTCATTTTCCATTTTCTTTTTGTAACAGTGGAACCACTTTTTCAAGTGAAACCTTGAAATAATAGAAAACATGTAAAAGCAGAGATGCTCTGGTGACTGGATGGTGAGAACCCAAATCGCTCTCCCGGGCTGGGTCTTTGCCCCACCTCACTGGTCCCTGAGGCAGCTCTCTGGAACTTCTGGGCTGGGCTGGTTTGAAAGCTAGCTGTGTGTGCATGCTGAAAGCGCTGGCCTGAGTTTTCCACATTAGCCCTCTTGGAACTAAAATCAAGAGGCTAGAAGGAATCTCCATGGCCCAGACTTGTAACTGGATTTAGGACTCTACGGAGAGCCCCTCTTGTTGTTCTGTCCTTCCCTTGCCCCACCGCAGGCTGCCCCTCCTGGGGGGGAATTGTAGCTTCACCCACCTTCTGTTGAATTTTAGACCTTTTATCTGTTAAATAGGGAGTGAGACCTAACTAGGCAAAATTTGTTGTCAGAAGCAAACCAGATAAAATATGCAAAAGTGAAGTATAGTTTCCTGCCCCCTTTCCCTGAGGGTGCACCTTCTTTCCTCCTGGGCTGTCCCAGCTGTTCTCCAGTATTTCCTTCCAGTCATTTACTCTGAAAGCACCTCCATTTAGCACTTACCACACTGCATTGGAGTTGTTCACCATTTCATTTTAGAAAATGCATCCTCTGCCAGACTGCACTCCTTAAGAGGAGTGCAGAGCAGGGGCTGCACTAAGAGGAGGAAATTTTTCACTTGTCCCAAAGTATATGCTCTACAATTGATTGTTAAATGAATAAGCGTCAATGATATTCATCTTGAATCACCCAGGACCGTGCACGCAGGAAATAAGGAAGTGTGTGTGTGTGTGTGTGTGTGTGTGTTTTAGGCAAGGGGGAGGATAGTGGTGAAGCATTACCACAGTGGGCAACTATGCCAGAAAAGTACTTTAAGAGGCAAAACATCTGAATTGGAGTCTCAGCGCCACTCTAAGAGAGACCTGGGGTCCAAGCTGCCTGGGTTTATTCACCTGTATAATAGGATTAAATACGGATTAACAGGGATAAACACCCGCTTTCAGCTGTAAGGGAAAACGCTTTGGAAAGGGTCTCTCTTTCAGTGGTCCCCGGGCGGAGTAAGGCGAGAAGCCGCCACCTCCCCAAATTATCACGGGGGTGGGAGAAGCGAGGCAAGACTACCCGCTCCACGTGCGACGATTATAGTTGCGGCTCCGCACCCCCAAATCCGGCGTGTAGGAAAGTCCCACCCGTCGTCAATGATTCGTCTGAAACAAATGGGAGCCCAAGCCATCCGCATAGATTACTGGTTAATCGTGCTGTCAGTCTGCAGGGCCTGGTGGAGTCCTATGGGAAATGTAGTCCGGCCAAGCCCCAGTCTTTCTGGGGCTCGCATTTCCGCTTCCGGTGTTTATGGCTTTCCGAAGGTCCGGACTTGGGCTCTGGTTTCGTAGTGGGAGTGTCGTGTGGGGACTTTGCGTGCCCACAGAGAAGGTACCGCGGAGTCGGGGCCCTCCAGTGGTCGCAGGGCCTCGGCGGACAGGAGCGGCCCTCACCTCGGGCCTGGGCCCGCGCGGGCTGGGCGTGACCGGGCGGAGACCCCGGGTCCCGCGTCCCCGCGAGCAGACCCCGGGGCAGGATGCGCCCCTCATGCTGGCGGCGTCCTCCTTCTCCCTGTCCACCTGGCCCGGTGGGGATGACCCTGGCCTCGTAGCCAATGAAGCGACCCTGTCCCCAGGGCCCGCGTTTACCCCATAAAGCTTCTAAAGAAGGTCGCCCGCGGAGCAGAGTAGCCTTCCAGTGTAAGTCACGCTCTGCGGGCCAGTCACCCGGTCCACCGTCACCGGGCTGAGCCACTGCCCATTTCCTGCCAGCTTTGTGACCTTGGGCAAGGTCCTGGGGGTCTCTGAGCCGTGACTGCCTCAGCTTTGAGGGAGTTGAAGCCTGACTATCTCTTAACTTTCGTTCCAACTGTAACATCCTGTGAGTCTGTGATCTTATTATCCTTGCTGTTACATCTTGTAACCTTAACCAGGGTAAATCTCCCTGTTTGGGAGAGAGTTATGATGCCAAGACTGAGGAATCCAGAGAGGGCCCGCCCAAATCTGAGAACCCACCTAGAGGCGAGGAGAGTTGAGGGTTGGAGCGCTTGAATCTCTGAAGCTTAGAGCGGGCTCCACTCAGGCTCTGCTCTCCAAGGTGCTGCTACCTTGTGTGCCGTCTGCCTCTTGTACTGCGTGTACTTGGCAACACTCTGAAGACCAGTGGCTTGGGAGAATGAGCAGTTTATTGTCCCCATTATCTCCATCAGCTCATCCTCATTCTTCAGTATGGATTATTGGCATTTTCTTGGCGTTAAGTAAATCGCTATGCAAACACAGCTTCACGCTCCTCTGCTTTCCAACCAGACCACCAGCCCTTGACCCCTACTGTCAGACTTCTGGAGCTGCGTCCCCAGTGACAGAGGGCCAGACTCCATGGGCATCAGGACATGGGGAGGGAGGAACAGGAAGATTTTTCTTCCCCTCAATCCCACTGGGCTAACCCTTGTGATTTTCACTAGAATTCACTCTGTAATGTATGTCTCTGGCTCTAGAATTTCAAGTTCTACTTAGACTCCTATCTAAAGGTGGCTTCCCAGTGAAGTAAAGGAAGAGGTTTGAACTTCAGATCACAGCTGCAGGGTTCTTCTCTGATCTGAACAATGGCTGTAGCTGTGGATGAACAAATCCAGACTCCTCAAGTACAAGAAGAGCTCCAAATAGTGAAGCTGGAAGAAGATTCCCACTGGGAGCAGGAAATTTTCTTTCAAGGGAGTATCCCTGAACCTGAGACCTCCTGCCAGCACTTTTGGTACTTCCACTATCAAGAAGCATCAGGACCCCGGGAGGCACTCCATCCAACTCCAGAAGCTCTGTCATCAGTGGCTGAGACAGGAGAAGTGTACGAAAGAGCAGATCCTGGAGTTGCTAGTCCTGGAACAGTTCCTGGCTGTCCTTCCCCAGGAGATCCAGATCTAGGTTAGACAGAAACATCCAGAGAGTGGAGAGGAGGCAGTGGCTCTGGTGGAAGACTTGCAAAAAGAACCTGGAAGACTGGGGCTGCAGGTGAGATATGGAAACTTAGTTCTGAGTAGTTAAAATAGAGGAATGTGAGAGACAGAGCCACCTTGGGTTGCCAGCAGTATGGGTGATGTGTACACTTTGCTGTTGGTGTCGGCATGGAATTTGCTTATTCCCTGGGCCTGGTAGCTGCAACTTTCCTTCCATTTTCAGACTGACTTTTCGGAGGACGCACAACATTGGTTGCTCTGAGTGTTGGTCCCCACCAGTAAATAAGAGAATTGTTTAAAATAGTTTGAGCACCACTCTGATCCAGGAGGAGCAGATACAACCTATTTTCTCTTTGGAGAACAGCTCTCATTCAGCAGCAGCCAGCCTGAAGCAAGGGGTTTCACTGGTCTTTATTGACATTTTTGAACCTTTAGGTCTTATTGCAAAATAGCTGCCTTGTTGCTTGCTCTCTCTGTATTGTTAGTTTTGCCTAGAGGTTGACAGGAGCAGCCCTGGGAGAGCTGGGTGGGCAGATTGCAGTGGGCCTGGGTTCCAGATCTTATCTCCATGGCATCTCCCACACATCCACATTTCTTACTGCCCCTGCAGTGATTTGCATAAAACTGAGTTCCCCCTTTGCTTCTTTATGTCTGGGGATGATTAAGTTTTAGTGCCTACAGAATTCTGACCATTTCCAGTCCTTGAACAGGGACAGGAGGTGCTGTCAGAGGAGAAGGAACCCTCAGGATCGGTACTAGGTCCCCTAAACATCCATCTGAAGCAAGCACAGACAGAATCCATGTATCTGTTCCAGGCAGTGGTGAAGAACTCACAGCCAGAACCAGAAGACCAAATGAACCACAGCCCCAAAGTAAAACTTGGATCCTTCCACGAGAGCGGTAAGCGGCAGCGGTGTAGGGAGGGAGAAGGGACCCTTCTGTGGGGAGGGCGCGAAACCCGCTCTGAGTGCAGGAAGTGGGGTAGAGGGTACAGCTCCTTTCCCTGGGAGGATGTGGCATATAAACTGAGGCTGACCACATGAATCTGTGGAATCCTCAACAGGCACCTCCAAAGGGAAGAAGAACCTTGGTCGGCATGTTTTGTAAAACTACACAGCAGAGCTGGTGGCACCTCTCCTTAATGTGAGTGAGACCTTACTGGTCCCAGGAGGTAAGGTGTGGGTACCAATTTTAGGCCTGGGTGGTAGGAAAGGCACAAGGTAGGGCTAAACTAGAGTGCAGTAATTCCCAAAACAGGTACGTGTCCCCAGACCAATTCAGATGATTCACATGTGTTATCAAAACTGAAGAATAACAGCATAAAACGCTGACAGTCAGTAACGTGGATGGATATGGAAGGGAAATCTGGAACTCTCCTTTGAGAAATGTGTTGTTTTGCTTTTTCACCAGTCCTTCTTTGATGGGACAAAGCAGACACTAAGAGGAGGAGGAAGACTCTTCTGTTTCCAAACCCGATGGGCTGGTCCCTGGGGGGGGGGCCAAGAAGCGTTCCCTCTAATGGCTCATTTCTCTCCCCCCAGGCCTGCCTGATCCTCAGGCTCTGGCTCTTTCTCCGGAGCACAGCTGTGACCAGGGGGGCCATAAGCAGCTTCCAGGTGGGCCAGACATTCCTCTTACTCAGGTCACCTTCTACTACTGAGTGAGGCCCTTTGCACCAGTTCTCTTGCCTATCGGAAATTACAAAGGAATTTTACCCAGCGGGCAGGCCCAGTAACTTTATAGATGAGGCTCCAAATTTCATCAGCTTGAAAAATGTTGCCCAAATCTCCTTCCTTGTGTAAGGCAGCGCCACAGCTGAGGTAGTGAGGGGTTGTATTAAGTCATTCTTTCCTTGACTCTAAGATTGCTTGTTTGTCTTAAAAGTAATGGCTACTTCCTTCTTTCGCTATCTGGATCTCGTCCTCATAGTATGCAGGATTGTGTAGTGGGAGAAAAACAAAAGCTTCAGATTCAGACAGTCTTGAGTTCAAATCCCAGCTCTGCCGCATACTAACGGGAATTTTGAGCAAATGTGAAGTTTCCAGTGCAGTGCCTGGTGTTCAGTAAATGGTAGCTTAGTTCTTCCTTTGCTTTCTCTCCTCCCTGTCCCACTCATTGCATTTATTTATTTATTTTAATTAATTAATTAATTTTTGGCATGTGGGATCGTCCCAGACCAGGGCTTGAACCCATGTCCCCTGCATTGGCAGGTGGATTCTTAACCACTACGCCACAGGGAAGCCCACCCTTGGACTTTTTTTTTTTTTTTTTTTTGCGGTACGCGGGCCTCTCACTGTTGTGGCCTCTCCCATTGCGGAGCACAGGCTCTGGACGCGCAGGCTCACCGGCCATGGCTCATGGGCCCAGCCGCTCTGCGGCATGTGGGATCTTCCCGGACCGGGGCACGAACCCGTGTCCCCTGCATCGGCACGCAGACTCTCAACCACTGCGCCACCAGGGAAGGCCCCCCTCCCTTGGACTTAAAAAAAAAAAAAATATCTCCTCTCCCTGGCATATAAAGTGGTTGGGATTATTAGATTCACACAACCATTATGTCTTCTTCTTGTCTCCCTCCAACCCACAGCCCCTGTGTGAGCTCCCATGTGGAGCAGGAGGAAGAGCCACAGAGCCCAGGTCTTCAGTGCTCCAGAGGGAAGGAGAGTGTGAGACTCCCTGGTGGGTTGGGGCAGAGTCAGGCCTGGCCAGGTGCCCATCTTGAGAAAAGCCAAGATGGGGGATGAGCTGGAGTGGCAGGGCCTGGAGGATGAGAAGGTGGCAGGGATGCATTGGGGCTACGAGGAAACCAAGATTTTCCTGGGAATTCGCAGTGAGTCCTGGATTCATGAGAAGCTCTGTACGTGCCATCGGAACCGCCAGGTGTACTGGATTGTGGCTGAGCGGCTGCGGGAACGGGGCTTACTGCGGACCCTGGAGCAGTGTCGCTACCGGTTCAAAAACCTCCAGACTAACTACCTCAAAGCCAGGAGCACCCACACTCCAGGCACCTGCCCCTTATACGATGAGATGGATGCCCTGATGAGTCCCTGGACCCTGGCCAACACCTTTGATGCCTTTGAGGTGGCAGGAGGCGTTCTGCGGACTAGAGGGGACTCCAGTGAGAACCAGAAGGCAGTGATGGGATGGTAATGAGGTGACAGAGGAGCCCCAAGAGGAGCCCGGGAGCCTCGGCCCCCAGGCTTTGAGGGGGTATCCCAATGGGAAGCTCTCTTCCCCGAAGTGCACTTCAGAACAGTGGGAGAGAGGAAGCCCCGCGGGAAGATTAGGGACCGTGAATCAGGAGACATGCTTATGTCTGTCACTCTGCTATCACTAGTCTGTATCTGAATGGGCTTGTCAGGAGGAAAATTGTTGATTTCTATAGAGGAATACTATTTACAGCCTATCTTTAAATACTGATAGAAACCAATAGTCCAGGGTGACTCAGGAAGATGATTTTGAGGATTTTGCTCTGCTCGCCAGCAAAGGGATCTCCTTGCCTGCTTTTAGTAACAATATTAGAGAAACAGGAGAGTTACTTAAAGTTTCAGTTGTTTGTTTCCACCTAAAGTGCCCCATAGATGTGAACTCTGCATATATTATATATAGCAGTCTGCCACTTTAAAGACTTGTCTGTTCCCGGGTACATTGGTTAAACACCCTGAGCCCGCATTTTCTTATCTGCAAAATGGACACAGTGATGGTAACTACCTCCCTGGGTTGTTACATTGTTTGCATTCAGCAAATGTTAGTTCTCATTGTCATCGTTATAATTATTGTTAAAATACATAAGCACATTGCCCTGTATGCTGAACTTAAGGGGGAAAATTTCCTAAGTCATTAACTTTTTCTTCTGAAAACTAGACCTTTCTGAGGCATGCTTCCATTCTCATCCCACCTACCACTTCCACATATGAGAACAGAAGGCAAATTACGTAAGAACCCCATGTCCCTTCTTGCTTTTCCTTGGGCAGGACCTCCAGTTCCCCCATCAGATGGGGTCTCAAGTCTGGAGGGAACTGAAGAACTTTGGAAGGACAGTCTCCAGGATTTCAAGGAAATTCGGAAAACTTCCTGTGCAGGTGGGAAATGAGTGAAAGCTAGTATCTTACCAACAAAGAAGTCAGACCTGGAATTCTGAACATGGATGAGCCAGCACTGGGCAAGGGCGGGAGAGGAACCCAGGCACTTGATCTTCCCGGGTTATTGTTCTGTGGTGCTGAAACCACAGGAGTTGTGAGAAGAACAGAAAAGAAAGCCTGGTCTCTTTAGTTACCTTGGAATATGTAGCTGTAAACAAAGTATTAGTGTTTATGATTATGATTATGTTTATGATTTATAATTCTATCTGAATTATAATTTTAATTAACTATCACTTAACCAGGTTAGTAGAAAAGGGAACATGGATGACCCCAAATTAAAACTACAGTCAACCTTAGATTATTGGAGGGGTGAATTTCTCATGATTAAGATGAGCTCCCTTCCGTGGTGGGGCTCAGTCATTTTGTTGGAATTTCAGGTGATCTGGTAAATAGAACTGTTCTCCTACTCAGGTTCTAGACCGACTGAGAGAGACATGAGTAAGACATTGAGATCAGAATGGCAGCTTTCTAAATGGTGGAGCTCTTGAGGGTGTGGCTTAGCTGTGGGGTCACACAGAGCCCCAGAACTGAGCCAAAGGCAGCACTGGACAACCACCACCTCGCCCTGCAGGGATAGAGCCTTCACTGCTGATTTGAGCCACGTACACCAGCTGCTTGTTAACCAGGGAAGTCATTCCTCCCACCTGTAAGGAAGGGGATGGAGAATGGCCAGGAGAATTATTCTCAGGCACGTCTCTCTACCCAGAAGGCAGTATCAGGAAGAGAAAGGTGGCTTTTTAGTACCAATTGCCAGTTCGTAGGTGATGGGAGGAGAGGCGGAGCTGAGCTTGGCGACAGAGCCTCTGAGGAGGGGGGAGCAGCTCTGACTGAAGAGAAAGAAGTGCGCCTGGACCTGCCTCCAGCCTTTCTCCACATGACCTTCCTGCTTAGAAGCTGGGGGAGTGAGTGAGGCCTGGATGTCTGCTGGTCTTGACAATGGTTCAGCCATATTCCAGCTTATCTGTTCCTGGTTAATGGAAAATTGATTAAGGTCTGTCACCACCAATAACTTGTTTTTAAGTGACCAGTAAGGACCTCTTTCACATTGTTTCCATTCTTCTGAATCAGAAAATAGGTAACCTTTGCAGTTTCATTTCATTCTTTCAGATCTTGAAACAAGGACAGAGAATGAGGAGGATTCAAGCCAGGACATTTCAGAGGCAGTAAAACTACCTGGGGTGTTATTAGGAAGATCCAGCGTGGATGGTTCCCAATACCTCAACTGGAGGAAAGACTGGGAAAGTGAATATGGGGCAGAGAAGCAGTGGGAAGTATCCTTAGAAGATGGACAAGAGTTGCTCTCTCCTCCAGAAAGAGACTTAGGTAAATTCATAGGTCCTCAGGGAACCTATGTTGGAGAAAAAACCAATATATGCTGTGAATGTGGAAAACATTTCAGCCTGAGCTCACACTTAGCTGTCCACAGATTAGCCCACACTGGAGAAAAGAAACCCTATAAATGTGGCCAGTGTGGGAAAAGCTTTGGCCAAAGCTCATATCTGGTTTGCCACCAGAGAATCCACACGGTGGGGAAGCCCTACAAATGCCCCAAATGTGGGAGAGGCTTCAGTGATCATTCTGACCTCATCACACACCAGAGAATCCACACAGGAGAGAAACCCCGTAAGTGTAGTGAGTGTGGAAAGAGTTTCACCAACGGCTCGCGCTTGGGGACACACTGCTGAACGCACACTGGCGAAAAGCCCTACCAGTGCCCCGAGTGTGGGAAAACGGTCAGTAAGAGTTCCACTCTGACCAGCCATCAGAGGAGAGGAACCCTTTGAGTGTCTGGAATGTGGGAAACGTTTCAGTGACTACTCAAACGTCATTACCCACCGGCGAATCCACACTGGAGAGAGACCCTATGAATGTGGGGAACGTGGGGAGAGCTTCAATCAGAGCTCAGGTCTTACTACTCACCAGAGAATCCACACGGGAGAAAAACCCTATGGATGTGTTGAGTGTGGGAGCCAATTCAACAATAGCTCACGTATTAGTGCACGTCAGAGAGCCCATGCCGGGGAGAGACTCTAGGTGTAGGGGACCTGTCTTGAAAACACTGCAGAATCTACCCCCAAAACGGGTTTGTATGGCCCTTGATTCTATACCACGACACCCACAGGAGAAGGAGAGAGAGCTCAAAACCCAGTCCAACAGACCGTATTTTGTTTCTCTCACTCAGTACCCGCTGGGCTTATGAAATACCACTCAAGGCTTTCCTGTCCATGCTGTTAAAATGGAAGCTGATTTCCAGAGGTTTCAGAGACTAGTTCTGAATCTGACTGTATCACCAGCTCAGTGTGTCTTCACTGTGATTCTGTGCCTTAATTTTCACAGCATGGTAATGTGAGGGTGAGATCCAAATCCTCCTTCCAGGACGGAGGCGGCTCTGCCCTCCCGTGGTGATGGCATTAAAGATGTAGAACCAGCAGTGGCTGAGCAGTTTCCTCCCGGCACTGGGCAGCTAAACAAGGATTTGTTTATGAGCTAAATACATTTCTAAAGGTCTTCCCCTGTTCTGCCTCTGGGAGGACTGGAGCCTCGGAACTGTCTGTGTTTCCCTACATCCCCTGTCTTAGATTTACATGGAGTTACTTGAGAGGAAAGCATTCTATTGGGTTATTTGGAGGAGGGAAGAGGAGGAAAGATCAATGCTAATGGCTGACTTTCTAAACCATACCATACCCTACTCTTCCTCCAACATATTAGGTTGAACCAAGGGAGACTGCCATTTTTGGTCTATAAAACTAGCGATTTCATGATTCAACCGAAGTAGAATTTTTGCATGGTTGAATTACTCCAAACTGCCAGCAGGGCTGCTGCAGAGCTTTAAAGCTTATACCGTATCCTACAAATGTGAGACCGGGTCGAGAAGATCGTGAACCAGGGTGATAAAGTGGGTGAAGTCTCTTCTGTTTGTAAATATGTCCAGAGCAATAACTAGGAACCATGGCGTTGATTAAGAAGACTCCTGGTTGGAGGAGTTACCGCTCTATCACCTGCCTCTGACGAGCTCACTAGTTCCCGTCTGTGCTCAGGTGTCCAGGTCCGACGGGGGAGGCCAAGTGCAGGTCAACAGGTTCTGGTGATTTGGGCATCTCTCTGGGAGCAGAGTCCCTGGAGGGCCTCTGACATACACAGCAAATGGTGCTTGGAAATAAATGGAACACAGTTTCTCCCTCTTAAAATAATTTCCTTGTGTGTTTGATTTTAAAGGATTTTCCCACAACTTTCCAGAAACCCATCAATTATAAAACAAAGCACAATCTACACATAGTACAATTTTATCTAAGTAGATTTATAAAGTATGATTATGAAGTAATTAGTCTTTCTTTAAAAAAACATAAAAGAACTTATCTAAATAAGTATCTGTCAAAAGTAGTCATTTTGATGCACTGTGGACTTTATGTTGCCATTGTTGAAGACATCCTTTGGGTTTTCCTTTAAGAACTGTCTTCAAGCCACTTTAGAAAGCCTCGTGTCCGTGTATCTCCAGCACACAGAGATACACGTGGGGAAGGCTTGATAAACACTGACAGAAAAGACAGTTTGCTTATTGTCTAGCCTGATCACCTCCCTTATCCACGAGAGGTGACTCTGCCCAGTATCTCCTTTCCAAAAAGGGATTGACATCCCTTCAAAGCATGTCAATCTGCTGCCATCGAGGAGACTTTTCAAAGAGCCTTTTTTGGAAGATGGTTTTTCCAGGTATCCCTGGGAGTTCCCTGGTGGGCCAGTGGTTAGGACTCCACGCTTCCACTGCAGGGGGCACGGGTTCAGTCCCTGGTCGGGGAACTAAGATCCTGCAAGCTGTGCAGCATGGCCAAACAAACAACAGCAAAGGTATCCCAGAAATCTGAGCTTAGAGTTTTTTGTATAGCCAGGAAATAAATCTGATATGGAATATCTTCAATAATTACACTCTTTTCAATGAGAAAGTCTTCACTTAGGTGGAAATTCATCATACTAAAACCTAGTGTAGCTCTGCATTATAAAAATACTTTGGAAGTAACCAGATTTCCTTTTAGAAAATTTGCCATCATACTTTGGAATGATCCAGAAGATTCAAATATAATATCCATACAATTTCATCTCACATGTGTTTTTTCCCTTAGCAAAATAAGGGAAAGTTGAGCTGGAGATTGTAGATATTTCATATGTATTTTATCATCCTTAGAGCAATGTGACATGTTAGTTGCTTTAAGTAACGTTTGCTGTTAGTACTCCTGCATGGAGTACTTACAACAGTGAGTTAAGTGTGGGTTAGTAGCCGCATGGAGATGTTTCCCAGTGAACCAAATGTAATATGATGATTTTTACAGTGTCCTAATTTTTTATTTGAAACTGTAGCCATCCATTCTCTTGCTCAAAAGTGTTTTGATTTACCTTTTTGCCTGCCACTGTGCTCAGCATGAGCTAAGCTCTGCAGGCTCTTATTTTTAACTCAATTCAAACTCATAATTATGCCTTTAAAGTATCTGAACCAGACAAGCAGGGTGGCTTTTGGAAGCTACTTGAAAATCCCTCAAGAAAAAAAACAAAAGTTATAACTGGAGATGCATAAAATTCACTTATAAAAGTTGCAATTAGGTGACACAAATTATGCATTGCCAGATTTTTATCGAAGAAACTCATAGCAAAAATACCTGTCCTTATTCTCATTTACAGATAGCAAGAAACACCGGAGTTGGGTCTCAGGGCACTGATCCTGCTTAGACAAAGCTGATGCAAAATATTAACCCACCAAATAAATGAATTCTCAGTGAATCCTGTGAGTGGAATGGTCCAAGGGAGAGACATTTTAATCAAATTTATTATGAGACTCTAAGCCCCAGGGCAGAGACTTGTGTGAGACTGATGTCTCCAAAGAGTATAATAAGCCACGTGGGGCTTGCAGACACCACTGTCTGGTGAGCGTGACCCAGGCCTCCCAGCTGACTCAGCCCAGGGCAGGGGGCTCCCACTCGCCTGCTTGGATAACTTTGCACCACCCTCAGAGAACATGACCTTCTCCCTTCACTTCTCTTCAACACAGCTATAATCAGTCCTCCAGTCAAGAACGCAGAGTGAATATTCTAGTAGGAGCCAAGTTTTCTGACATTTCTTGTGTGTCAGGCCTCTAACCACATTATTGCAAGGGCTCATTTACCCATTTCAGCCACTTCATGAGGTGCTACTATGATTAGGCCCATTTTACAGAGGGGGAAACTGAACACAGAGCTGGGACTTGGGCCCTGAGCTGTCTGACTCCCAACCGTGCAAACTGTTGGTAGCTACAGCGTATGTGGGGTCGGGCAGTGAAGTCAGTACATAAGGGAATTATTGTGTATGGTCCAAGTTAGTCTGTGGACTCCCTTCCATAGCCCATTAGGGAAGGGCAGCCTCTCTCAGGCCTGCAAGGTGCTTGAATGCTGAAAGCCCACAGGACAAGGGCGCAGCCAGAGGAGGGCTGGAGTGGGGCTGGGCCTTCTGAAGCACGGAGCCCTGGCATCCACTTTTTAAAAACTGTGGTAAAATAAACATAATCTAAAATTTACCCTTTTAACCATTTTTAAGTGTGCAATTCAGGGGCATTAAGTACAGTTGCACTTTTGTGCAACTATCACCATTATCCAACTCCAGAACTTTTTTATCATCCCAAACTGAAACTCTGTACCCATTAAACAGGAACTCCCCATGCCCGCCTCCCCCAGCCCCTGGCAACCACCATTCTGTTTTCTGTCTCTATGAACTGGCCTATTTTAGGTTCCCCATGTCAGTGGGATCATATATTTGTCCTTTTGGGTCTGGCTTAGTTCACGGCATCCATTTTGCCCAAGTCTAAGGGTGGCACTGGGCAGAGAAGATCTAAACCACTCATTGGCTGGCTACACTGAAATGAATCCAGAAAAGCAGATGAGCTATACAGGCAGGCTGCCGCAGGTGTGAGCGCTGTATCACGTGCCCTCGCTCTTCCTGCCTGGAGGAGGTCTCCACCCCCTCTTCCAGGCCATGGCCGCAGCCAGCCGCCCTCTCACTCCAAATCCTTGAGGGACTCCCAGCTCAGCGCATGGGCACAGCACGCAGGGCCAATGCTGACCAGCTACGGCCCATTTTCTCAGCTGCAGTTCCAACTTCCTGGGGCTATGCCTTTTTCCACTTGTCCTTTCCTTTGCTGTTTCCTCTGCCTGGAACACCCTACCCTCTCCTTGGCCTGAAGGAAAGATGCAACCCAAACATCACCTTTCCTGATCACACCTGGTCTCTAGCCAAGCGGAGGCGGATACTCAGCCCTCTGTGCTCCTACAACACACGACCCCTTCCCTCTATGGGTGTTCTCCCCAAATCCCCCACCAGTGGGGCTATATTTCTATATCTCTGTATCTCCTATCCCAGCATCCAGCATGGTACTCGGCGCACAGCAATACTCAGTAAATGCTAGTTGAGAGAATCAGAACCTATAGCATCACCTCCTTCTCCCACGGCTGTGGGAACACCTGCTTCCCTCCCTAACCTCCACTGACTCGACTCGTTCACAATAACCAATCACGGAGATCATGTGTGGGAGGGGCGATTCATGTTTCCTTCATTCATTCAACCTGTGCTGTGCTCTGTCTCAGCCTGCCAGTTTCTCACATCTGCTTTTCTCCACAGGTGTCTCAGTCTCTGAGGCATGGCCTCTTCCACAGACCCTTGTTCCTGCTCCCCAGAAACCCAGCCCCACCCACGCGGAGCCGACCCTGGCCCTGACTCCATTCTCCCTGGTGGACTGGAGTTCTGTGTTATGTAGTTCAAATTCTCTGAGAGAAGTTCAGATTGGCTCATCCTAGTGAAAGGATTTGGGTCCCTGGGTCACACGTCCCTCCCTGGGCCAAGCCGCTGTGGCTGGGCGGGGGTGGCTGACTCACACTTTCAGAGGACCTGGAAGAGTGGGAGGCAGTTCCAGAGAAGGGCCTGGGCTGAGGCCCTAAAGACACAGCCTTTAAAAGTATCCCTTGCTCCCCTGGACACGCCTCAACATGCCTCCTCCTCTGGCCTGGTGACACCCTTCTCACCTTGACACATTCTGTTCTGGAACACATCCTTCTGAGCACACATATGCAAGAGCTGCCCCAAATCGAATTACTCACCTTCTTTACGTTGCTATTTGCAGGGTTTCTTGCTTGCTCCTCTTTCATCCTCTCTAAATAGCTGCTTGGTCTTTCTTGTATCCTTGAGCTTTTGTGAGGCGAAAACAGTTCCTAAACTTTCTCTGCCGTCCATGCTGCTGAGTCTTCTGTCCCGCTGCCAGAGTGGATCCTGTGCTGATGTCAACGTGAATCGCTTATTTTCTTCCGGTCCCTTAAGGGGTTCTCTGGGGCATCTTCCTAGAATTGCTGAGAGAACCCCAGGAGTTCCTCCCTGTGGAATATGTCCGTTCTCAAAGAAGCATTTTGGCAGTCGGAGGTGGGGATTTGTGCTTGTCATAAAAATTGGGGTGCGGTGACGGGGGCCACGTAGATGCAATGCAATTGTTGAGGCAGTCCTGCACTAGAGTCCTGCCGGGCATTCTTGGAGGGCGGTGATCCTCAGCCTGGTCCACAGACTTGCAAGCGTGCGCATCACCCGGGAGCTTATCTGAAGTGCAGATTCTCCAGCCCCACCCTCAAACTTGAGGTGGCTTTTTAATGTGGTGACTTGGCTGGGCGGAACCACATGCCCCAGAATTCACTCCCCTGTGTGTTTCCGGGCAGAGTGGACCACGAGAGACGTTTCTGAGTGAGATGTGGTGGGTGGAAGGGAAGCCGCAGCCATTCTGGTTTTACGCTCAGGCGTTGGGGCAGGTGCGGCTGTGACTCACCGGTCAGTGTGGATTATCTACCTGCAGCTGCTCCACCTTCCCGTGACCTTCCTTAAGCTTCTCCCACCCCTAGGCGGGGGGCGTGTTTAGCTCAGTGATGAATCGTGCAGGTGACCTGCATCAAGACTGGAGACAGCGAGAGTTGACAGGTTCCAGCTGGTCCTTGCCATCCCCTTCCTGCCTGCCTTGTGGGCCCCAAGCTCCAGCAGCAGATGGACAGGAAGACAGCAGCCTTACAGAGACTGTGGGCCCAGCTCCCACAGGTACTCTGTGTGTGTGTGTGTGTGTGTGTGTGTGTGTGTGTGTGTGTGAGAGAGAAATAACTCCTATTGGTCTGCTTCTCTCACAACACCCTGGGTAACATTCCTACTGATCAGAAACTCTGGGAACGGAGCCCAGCAGTTTGTGTTTTAACCAGTCCCCTAGGTGATTCTTAGGCATATTACAGTTTGAGAACCACTGATGTAGGGGAAAACCTTTTTACAATTGTGTGTGCCTAGAACCTAACTTTTTTTCTCTCTTTTTTAAAATTTTATTTTATTTTTATACAGCAGGTTCTTATTAGTCATCAATTTTATACACATCAGTGTATACATGTCAATCCCAATTGCCCAATTCGTCACACCACCCCCACCCCCTGCCGCTTTCTCCGCTTGGTGTCCATACGTTTGTTCTCTACATCTATGTCTCAATTTCTGCCCTGCAAACCAGTTCATCTGTACCATTTTTCTGAACCTAACTTTTTACAAATACACAAGGAGAGTTTTGCACAGCTTTAATACACCTGAATTTCCCAAAAACTCAACTACTGCGTAAAACTGGAGAAAACAGTACTTTCTTTTGTTTAGAACTTTCCAAAGAGTTGTTCACCAATTCAGAAAAATCATGTTCTTGACTCTTGGGTGTTAGTCACAAATGCAGCACACCAGTCTGGCTGTATAATCATGGCTGTCCTGCTCTTGATGATTTTACTACATACATGCAAGCATCTGATTACCTCATTATGTGAAAGGATGAGCATTTACACTGAAATACAGAATCTTTTGTATTTTATTCCCTTATATTTTATAGTGATTTTGATATTAGGTTTGTAAACGATCAATATTCCCTGTAAACTTTTATTTCAGGAGAGTAAAGAGGTGTTTAAAATATTGGTTATATACCATACGACCCAGCAATCCCACTACTGGGCATATACCCTGAGAAAACCATAATTCAAAAAGAGTCATGTACCACAATGTTCATTGCAGCTCTATTTACAATAGCCAGGACATGGAAGCAATCTAAGTGTCCATCGACAGGATGAATGGATAAAGAAGATGTGGCACGTATATACAATGGAATATAACTCAGTCATAAAAAGAAACGAAATTGAGTTATTTGTAGTGAGGTAGATGGACCTAGAATCTGTCATACAGATTGAAGTAAGTCAGAAAGAGAAAAACAAATACCATATGCTAACACATATTTATGGAATCTAAAAAAAAAAAAAGGGTCATGAAGAACCTAGGGGCAGGACAGGATTAAAGACGCAGACGTACTAGAGAATGGACTTGAGGACACGGGGAGGGGGAAGGGTAATCTGGGACGAAGTGAGAGAGTGGCATGGACATATATACAGTACCAAATGTAAAACTGATAGCTAGTGGGAAGCAGCCACATAGCAGAGCTCGGTGCTTTGTGACCACCTAGGGTGGGATAGGGAGGGTCGGAGGGAGGGAGATGCAAGAGGGAAGAGATATGGGGATTCATTTTGTGAATAAAACAGATTCATTTTGTGAATAAAACAGAAACACACCATTGTAAAGCAATTATACTCCAATAAAGATGTTTAAAAAGTGCTTTCACCAAAATCTTAATATAGTTTGTCTATGGGGAATAAACAATAAAAATGTTCCTGGTTTGTAATAATAAAAAAAAAATCCAGAATGAAGCCATTTATTTCCAATACATTAAAAGCTATTTGTGTATCCTTTCTTTTTAGTCTTTTTGTAGCTTGTGTCTGTTTCTAATAACCTATGTCTGTTAGGCTATTTTATTTAAAATTATACTATCTTTTGGAATTCCATTAAAATGAGTACATTTCTCCCCATTGAAAAAAAAAAATATTGGTTATAAAAGGACCGTTGTGGAGTATAGTGCTGAGGCCACTGTCTAGTGTGAAAACCTGAGCTTGAGAGTGTGGTGTTGTGTTTGAGCACAGTTTCTTGGCCAAGTTTTGTTATTAGGACTACAGTACCTTCATAAAATGAGTTTTTAGATTTTTTATGTGAAATAGTCTCTATAGCATGGGAATTTTCTGTTCTTTAAAAGTTTGAAAAAAAATTATTTACAAAATTGTCCCCCCTCCCCATATTCTTTTTGGTGTTATTCCTTGAGTAGTTTTTGCTTTCTTATTGGATAATTCAGATTCTCTACTAAAAAAAGAAATTTATAAAAATCAATGTATATTTTCAAGAAAATTAACTGTTTATCTTGAGATTTTCAAATTAATATTGTGCACACTATAGTCTCTTATAATTCTTGTTCTCTAGATCTGTTGTGATATCCTTGTTCTATTTTCTTTATTCATTTTATTCCTTTTTCTTGCTTGAGGAGGTTTGGCTGTGGTGCCAGTCATTTGCCTGTTTGTCCTCAGATCCATCCTGGCCCCGTACCCTGCTTGCTGCATTTCCCAGGCTCCCTTGCTGACAAGCTCCTGCCAGGTTTGGTCCATGGCACAGGCAGGATGTTGGAGGGTAGAAGGAGAGAAGCCTGGGGACTTCGTTCTCTGTACTTCCTGTAGTCTAGCTGTTTGCAGTCTCAGATCCTGCCACGGCCCCAGCCACAGCCAGGCAAGATCACTGTGCTCAGTTCCCACTGGGAGGCCCCATTCCTGGGCTCTGGGCAACACACCCACCACCTCCTTTAGGGCCTCACCTTCCCTTGCATCCTCTTTCAGATTCCACATAATGAAATTCCCTCCACTGAATTATCTGGTGTGGATTCAGTCTTCCTGGCTGGACCATGACTGACTGATGTATCAGTATTTTTCAGAAAAGTAGCTTTTCTTCTTTTAAAGTTTTTTTTTTTTTTTTTTTTTTTTTTTTAATTTGGCTGCGTTGGGTCTTCGTTGCTGCCCATGGGCTTTCTCTAGTTGTGGTGAGCGGGGGCTACTCTTCGTTGCTGCTTGTGGGCTTCTCATTGCGGTGGCTTCTCTTGTTGCAGGGCACCAGCTCTAGAACGTGGGCTTCAGTAGTTGTGGCTCATGGGCTTAGTTGCTTCAATGTGGGATCTTCCCGGACTAGGGCATCCCCTGCATCGGCAGGCGGATTCTTAACCACTGCGCCACCAGCGAAGTCCCTAGAAAAGCAGCATTTCAATTCATGTATCAATTCTACTATTTTCTAAATTATTCATCTCTTTTACTTGGTGAAATAATATAGTTTAGCCAGTGCTATGCTGGTAATCCAACTCTCTTGAAAAAAAAAAATCCCTGATTTGTCATATAGGTTTCCTCTTCTATCTGAAAGCAGAGTGTTCCTGTGAAGCTTAAGCCGAAATGGCGCACAGCAAAGAAGAAATTACCTTTTTCTGGAAATGAATCTATAGAATCAGTTCTCATGGGGCAATGGAGGGGAAGAAAAGGATTAGAAAGAAGACTCCAGACGATGGTAGGTAAGAAGGATCACATCTTGAGTCTGAAATTGTTTAATTACATCTCTCCAAAATGTAATGCTCGGGCTTCCCTGGTGGCGCAGTGGTTGGGAGTCCGCCTGCCGATGCAGGAAACACGGGTTCGTGCCCCAGTCCGGGAAGATCCCACATGCCGCGGAGCGGCTGGGCCCGTGAGCCATGGCTGCTGAGCCTGCGCGTCCGGAGCCTGTGCTCCGCAACGGGAGAGGCCACAACAGTGAGAGGCCCGCATACAGAAAAAAAAAAAAAAAAAAAAAAAATGTAATGCTCATTCATTACATTTGTTAAATTAATTTAAAAAAATCATTTCATTGGAAAAATTATTAGGTTTTTCTTACTTCAAAATAATTCCTAAATGCTATGGGTCAAATTATACCCCCTCCCACCCCCATAACCCCCAATGTAACTGTATTTGGAGATAGAGCTTTTAAGAGGTAATTAAGGTTAAGTGATGTCATAAGGGTGAGGCTCTAATCTGAAAGGACTGGTGTCATAAGAAGAGGAACAGAGACCAGGGCTTTCTCTGCAGGAGCACAGAGAAGAGGTCATGTGAGCACACAGCAAGATGGTGGCCACCTACAAGCCAAGAGAAGAGGCCTCAGGATGAAACCCACCTAGCCAGCACCCTGATATTGGACTTCCCAGCCTCCAGAACTGTGAGAAGTAAACCTCTGTTGTTTAAGACCCCAGTCTGTGGCATTTTGTTATAGGAGCCCAGCTGAAGAATACACCAAGTAGGCCCAACTGAGAGCCAAAAAACCAGAGCCCACAACAGTCAGTTTGTTTGGGGTGATGAAAAGTTTTGGAAATAAATAGTGGTGCTGGTCATGCAACATTGTGAATGTAATTAATGCCACTGAGTTGTACACTTAAAAATGGGGAAAATGGCAAATTGTTAGATATATTTTACCATAATCTTTAAAAACTAATAAAGTAGTATACCAAAACCCATTAAATTGTACATTTTAAATGGTTGAATTGTATGGTATGTGAATTATATCTCAATAAAGCTACTTTAAAAAAAAATCAGAGCCCAAACTGACTAGTAATCACATAATTTCAACAAGAAAATTGCTGAAAATCCTTTAACAAACGTGACAGTGAGGAATCACATGCAGGTACACTTTCATATTTGCTACGGGCCACCAAAAAGAAATGTCCTTTGGGCCTACTCCCCTGGGGGGCAGGGGTTGGAAAGCATCACCCTGGTGAAGGCCGTGTTCCAGTAAGAACCGCCCAAGAGGAGGGTGGCCAGTCTCTGCCTGAATGCCAGCTGCAGGTGGTACTGATGAGAATGCCTAGCTCCCCACCCTGGCTGTTACCACCTTTAAAAACAGCTGCCCCCAAAGAACTAAGATGCTCCTCTGTGCCTTCTGAATTGTGTACCATGTAACCTCTAACAGCTGTTCAAGGCAAAAATGTTTTAAAATTTGGCAATTTAGTAGATAAAAATGGCATAACCTTATTTTAATTGCTATTTCCTTAATTGCTACTGGGGTTGACTTTTTTCATGATTATCTGTCACTATACATTTTCACTTCTGTAGAAAAGTTCACAGAACCTGTTTACATTCGTTGGCTCTTCAGATTCCATGATGTTGTGAATGCAGACAGGGGTAAAACGCTGCCATTTTACACTTGGGGGAAATGGGGCTCCCAGATCTAAGAGTAGCTACCAAATCTTTATTGTGCCATGAATCCTACCAGTTATTATTATTATTTTTTATTATTTATTTGGTTGTGCTGGGTCTTAGTTGCAGCAGGTGGGCTCCTTAGTTGTGGCTCACAGGAGCCTTAGTTGCAGCACATGGGCTCCTTAGTTGCGGCAGGCGGGCTCCTTAGTTGTGGCATGCGAACTCTTAGTTGCAGCATGCATGTGGAATCTAGTTCCCTGACCAGGGATTGAACCCAGGCCCCCTGCATTGGGAGCACGGAGTCTTAACCACTGTGCCACCAGGGAAGTCCTCTTACCAGTTAGTTTTAAATATGTTACTTCTAACTTTCCCAACAGTCCTGCCAGGTAGTTATTACCAGTCTCATTCTACAAATAAAGAAACTGGGACTGAGAGGCTGGTTAACTTGCCCACAGCCACTCAGCTGGTAACAGGGCTCTGTGGTCACTTGAATCTTGAATCAATATCCTTGCTACACAGCAGCTTCCTAGGGCCTGGGCGGAAAGATGCTGGAGTCAGCGGGCAGCATGGAGGTCCACCCAGTCCCATACGTGCAGAGAGGCATCACTTGCTGCAGACAACAAAGTCCTCGGTTTGCAGGGGTGCCAGGTGTGGGTGGTGACCAGTGGAGCAGTGTCCATCCCATTGCCGTCTAGGAAGATGTGACCTTTGTGAGTGAAGAGAGGTTCTACTTGGCGCCCCATTCCACCCCAAGACGTGACGTCATAGACCTGGACCGTCCCATCAAAACCTGAGGAAGAACAAGAAAAGCGAGCATTGACGCTGAATCTCTGAATGCTCTACGGAACCAAAACAGGCTAGAGGATGATGAATCAAATAGCCACAAGATATTTAAAGGCCAACTGAGGGAATTCCTTGGCGGTCCAGTGGTTTGGACTCTGCGCTTTCACTGCTGAGGGCACGGGTTCTATCCCTGGTCGGGGAACTAAGATCCCACAAGCTGCGCAGTGCAGCCAAAAAAACAAATAAATAAAATTAAAGGCCAACTGAAGGGCATGTAGCATCTGCCGTCAATGTTGGCGGCTGATGACTCCAAGGAGCATATAACAATAAGCATCTGTTGTCCATCTATCACGTGCCAGGCCCAAGGCTAATCTTGCATTCTCTCTTTTAACCCTCACAACTGTATGAAGTAGGTACTATTATTTTCCCCAAGAAACGGAGGCTTTAGAGACTTTTCAAACCTCTTCCACTTGCCCCCAATTCTATTCCCTCCACATGTGAGTCCCTCTCAGCAGAGGGCCTTGTCTCCTACTTGATGGGGGAAAGAGAAGCCTTTAGAGAGAACTACCCAAGCCTGGTTCTGCTCTTCTGCTCTTTCTGGATCCTGCCGTGACCAATGACCCTCTCCTGCTCTCTCAACTATTCTTTCAAACTCTCCCCCCATCAGAGGATCCTTCCATCGGCTTTCAGATACCTCATTACACACCCTCATTCAACTAGATACTGCCGGGCCAGACCCAGGAGCCTGCTGACCTAGCTAGCTTGCTGTAGTTCTAAAAGCGAGTAGACTGAGTGGCACCGCTGAGACCCTATCGCCTCTCCCTGGTGCAGCCCGTGGCTGTCCTAGTGTCTTACCATCCGCAGCCTCTCCACCAACCTCAGAACTGAATTCCTGCTGCGACAGGAAAGGCCTGCTACCAACGTGGGGAAGTCTGGTAGCCAGGATGTGGAAGGGCCACCACTAAAGAACCTGGAGAGCTAACATGGAGCTTTTCTGTGAGCAACCTTAACTTCTGGGGCCAGATTTACTACAGGACTACGGGCTCCTTCCTGAGCACCCAAGAGTCCCCGGAGGAGAGAGATCAAATGACAGACACGAAATCCTCTCAGCGTACCTGAAATGGCCAAGCAGTTGTCCAGGCCTGGAGCCCAAGTCACTCGCAGCAGCTCTGGGTCAGGGCTATGCATGGACACTGGGCACTGGACTAAGCTCACTGGCTGGCAGAGATCCCGGGGGTCAAGAAGACAGAGCTGCCCGTCCGAGCCAAGGCTGGCAATGCTGGGCCCAGGGCCCCGGCCCCCAGCTTCTGCATACCACCTCCCTCCAGCGGACCCAGAGCCAGGCCTGAGGTTCTCTGACGGGGTCCACTTCTGGCGGGTGTCGACAAGCCCCAGGCGGCCCGAGGTGCAGCAGAAGGCAAAGGTGTCTGCGTCCAGGACCTGCAGGCTACTCAGCAACTCGTCGTCACTGACACCTGGACGGCGGGGCGAGAGGAGAAAAGTGGCTGCAGTCAAATGGGTCCAGTGGTTTGGCGCCGTTGGCTGGTCCAAGCCCCTTCCTCTGGGCAGCTCCGCACCAGCCCCCGGCCGAGTGAACCACATCCCGCCGCCTTCTCATCTCACACGGTCCGCCCGGCTGGTTGGGTGCCGGTCCCGGGACTGCCTTCCCCAGCCCCAGAACAGGGGCCCCCGAGGCCTGGCCCTGCCTCTCACTCATCTCGTTTCCCCAGCAGCTGGCACACAGGGTTGGATTCGGTTTCCAGCGTGGCTGGGTGGGGCTGGGAGGAGCCGGCAAGGGGCTGCGGTACCTGAGCTGTAGGTGGTCTTCTGTGATTCCAGATCCACCACCTTCAGACTGCTGAGCCTGGCCCCGTGGAGGACTCCGGGCGCTGCCGACGAGAAGATGGCCATCCTGGGCCAGAGACGCCCCTCCTTCTCGTGCACATCAATGGTGCTGACAGCCTTAATGACATCTGGGGGAAGATGGAAGTGGCTGAAGTCCAGAATGTTAATGCAGGTTTGAAACATTCCATGGTGAAGGCCTGCCAGAAGGTCAGGGGAGACAGGGCCTCACGGCTGGTGAGAGAGGATGTGGAGACATCATCACTGTGCGTTGTGTTTACTGTTTGGAAACTGTCAGAAGCACTGTAGTTTCTCTGTAATTTGTCTTATGAACTGTTTTGCAAATGGGAGATAATGAATCATAGCAGCCATCTCAAAACCCCGCCAGCAGTTCTGGCTTTTTATAGTTTTGCGGAGAACAAATAAAGGAAGAGAAAAGGAAAGAACACGCCGATGATGTTGTTTACACCTTAACTGAAAATAACAGGAATGGAGTTCATGAAGTAATATTATTTCTTCAAAAACATGTCCCATGACCTCAAGCAATTGGCCGAATCCTAACAGGTCAAGGTTATAACACAGATGTCTTTGTCTTCAAACATAAACAGGGCAAGAAAGTCCACATCTTTTTTACACTGAACGTTAAAAAGACATACTTGCCCTCAGGTTAAATCAAATTTTAGCTTTGTTCACCTCAGTCTGCTTCGACAGCAGACAGGTTCCCATCTCTGCATTCTCCATTTATAACATAGTTCAGAACAAGTAGTTTGCTGTACAAACTACTTAAAGGGAGATGCATATTTTCCATTTTATATTTTCTTGCTCCAAGAGGGAGCTCACTGTTTGGTTTCACATTCTCTGAAGAAAATGGAGATCTATGTATTTTTAAATTCTAGAGGATAGGTAAGAGGATGAGGAAGGGATGGATGAGAGAAGGAACACTAACGCGTCTTATCAAGCGAGCACGTGGCAGTCAGTTCCCTGGAGACAGTTCACATACAAGGAGTCACAGAAGGTGCGGCCAGGCTGGGCTAGGATGCAGAGGCCCCTTGGGTCCTGCTCCCCAAGCCACAGACTCTCAGTGCACTTTGTCTAGACGTGCTGAACATAACTGCTCTACCCTAGGAGCCGCGGAGGTCGGAGCAGACACAACAGCTGAGCCTCAGGACCGTGTGTCTCCGGGGAGTGCCAGTGAGGCTGCGATTCAAACCAGCCCAGCACAGCTTGCCTCACTCCCCCGGGCCCCACTTAAGCGGCTCCCTTTTCCCTTTCCAAAGACTTAGGAGCCTGGAACAGATTCCCCAGGACCTGCTGCTCTAAGCCAGGGCTGGTTCTCAGGTGTGATTTGTCCCCTGACGGCGTGGAAGGAGGAGGTCAAGGGACAGCCTGCAAAGACCTATTTCAAAGATGCCGTAGAAAACAAAGGCTTCAGAGCTCCTGACTGGAGAGTTGTGCCCCGTAGTTACAACAGGAAAGCAATGCAGGTTCCTCCTCATCCCCTCTCTTGTCAGTGTTAAAATGCCCCCTTTAGGAAATCCACACCAACTAGCCAAATGAAAAGAAAAACTACTACAAAATCAAAGCAAAAGATGCAGTGAGGCACCTCCAAGAACTGGGCAATAAAAGAAAGAAGGCTGTCTGAAGATTAAACCAACAGAACAGGTCGGAGCTGCAGTGCGCACACTCCTTAAGGAGTCAGAATGGCTCCACACCTGCAGTACTGAGCTAACGTATTACCACGTCTAAAGGAAAAGTGGTGCCCATGAGAGGGGGCTGTTCTGCCACAACGGCAAAGAAAATGCCCGTCCACGGCAGAGAGAGCCACTCCAGACTGAAGTTAACTTCAAAGTAGAGGCTGCGGGAGACATTCAGCTGAGGCTGTTAGGTATGTCTCCACCTAAAGACCTTCTCAGTGGACTCCTCAGCCCCAGAGCTGAGAGGAGAGGCCACAGGCCCTCCCTCCAGGGGCCTGGAGAGCCAAGCCTTCACAAGTTCTATACCCTCTGCCTAAGAGAGCTTATGAAAACACCATTTGGAAGCCTCGGAGCTGATTCCTCTTGTTATGGTTATGTTTACCATGCAGGCTTTGACTAGGTTAGGTCTTCTATAGGAAAAGAATAAGGATCTGGAATATTCCACTTTTAGGGACACTTATTTTTTCATTATAAACTAATAAATCTGCGTTCTGGTTTATACAGCAGTCCTGTGAGTCTGGTGAGCGTGTCTGCCCCTAATAACAGATTAGATTTGTTCTGGGTGTGCTGACAGAATCAGGTTTCTGAGATACCAAAGCTGTGGGTCAAACCTGGACCTTGGAAAATTCACCAAGATAATGCTACATTTTTAGGCGTCTAGGAAAACAGCTGGCCAGCCTTCCCCAGATTCTGGAATATTCTGCACTAATATCCAGGGGAAGGTAACTATCTGATTTCCTACTCTCGTATGAGTGTCAGAGCAAGTCTCCTTGGGCCTAGCTCTCCTGGGCCTGGGGCTACAGGTTCTATACGGCATCTGGTACCCCAGGCACCGTCAGGACAAAAGAGCTCCAAGGCGCCCCCCTCATCTTTAAACCATTGCTGCCCCACGCAGCCTATTTTTAGGGAAAGATAAAAAAACAACTATAAGTTACTGACATAAGGATAGACATAGAGATCACTGGAACCGAACGGAGAGTCCAGAAATAAATCCTTATATTCACAATCAACTGATTTTCACCAAAGGCACCAAGGCAGGTCAGTGGAGAAAGGCCAGGCTTTTTGACAAATGGTGCTGGGACAACCAGACAGTCATACGCAAAAAGATGAACTTAGACCCCTCCCTCATACCTACCATACACAAAAGTTAACTCTAAAGAGATCACAGACTTAAATGTTGGAGCTAAAACAATAAAACTTTTGGAAAAAACACTGGGGAAAATCTATGGATTAAGTAAAGATTTCTTAGATATAACACTGTTTTATTATTAAAACGGACCTCATCAAAATTTAAAACTTTTATGCTTCAAAGGACACTATTAAGAAAATGAAAAGACAGGGAGAAAATATTAGCAAAACATATATCTGATAAATAACATGTATCTAGAATGTACAAAGAACTCTCACAAGTCAATAAAGACAAAACAGCCAATCAAAAACTGGGCAAAATATTTCATAAAATATAAGCACCAAGAAAGCAAGGAACATCTATGTGAGTGCTTGCTGTTATATCCCCAGAACCTCGCCCAATGCTTGACACACCGGAAGCACACAATGAATAACGACTAAATGATGAAATGTTAGCTACTGCTACAAATAACAGTAATAATAATAATAATATTATTATTACATTATATATTATATTATATATAATATATATTATACATTATATATTATATAATATATATTATAATTATATATATTATAATAATAATTATTATAATAATAATTATTATTACTGTTATATTATATTACTGTTATAATTATTATTATTATTATGTGCCCTTTCATAAGTAGATCTTACTTCCAGGAACCAGATCTAAGCAAAATGGTGGCACAGACTATGTTGCCAGTCAGTAAATACCCTATGACCTTTTTTTCAGAGCCCCTACATACTATACTGAGATCAATTATTATTATCTAACTATAGTTACCACCAGGCAGAGTTATAAGCAGACTTTGAAGTCAGACTACATTTAAGTCTTGGTTCTGCAACCATCTTTGTGACTCTGAACAAGTTAGCTTCTCTGGGAAAGAGTTTGTTCTCAGACTTATGAGAATTTAATGAGATCACACATGGAAAGTGATTAGTACAGTGACTGGAATATAATATACACTCATTAATATTACTGTTACATCTTATAGATTGTTAATTAATCCGAACAAGTATCTATTAAAATGTACAGTGAAACTGGCATATCAAAGGCCCTGTGACAGCATGTTATCTCAGCCTGCTAAGGGGGAAAAAAATAACAACAAAACACCCTTAGGAAGATTTGAATAGGCATTTTACCAAAGATACATGAATGGCTAATAAGCATATAAAAAGATGCTCAACATTATTAGTCATTAAGGAATTGCAAATGAAAGCCACATGATATACAATTTCACATCCATTAGGACTGCTTTAATAAAAAAGACAGATAGGGCTTCCCTGGTGGCGCAGTGGTTGGGAGTCTGCCTGCCGATGCAGGGGACACGGGTTCGTGCCCCGGTCCGGGAAGATCCCACGTGCCGCAGAGAGGCTGGGCCCGTGAGCCATGGCCGCTGGGCCTGCGCGTCTGGAGCCTGTGCTCCGCAACGGGAGAGGCCACAACAGTGAGAGGCCCGCATACCACAAAAAAAAAAAAAAAAAAAAAAAAAGACAGATAATAACAAATGTTGGTGAGGACACGGAGAAACAGGAACCCTCATACACTGCTGGTGGGAATGTAAATGATGAAGCCATTCTGGAAAAGAGTTTGGGAGTTTCTTAAAAAATCAAACAAACAAAAAAAAACTTTTTTAAAAATCAAACATAAATTTACCACATGATCCAGCAATTTTATTCCTAATGTCTATCCAAGACATATGAAGACATAGGTCCACAGAGACTTGTACATGAATGTTCTTAGCAGCATCATTCCTAATAACCAAAAATCAGATCCATCAACTGGTGAACAGATAGACAAATGTGATACATCCATAAATGGAATACTGTTCAGCCACAGAAAGGAACAAACTGCTGATACACGTTATGACATTGTATGACAGGGTGGACCTCAAAAGTACTATGCTCAGTGAATGAAGCCAGATACAAGAGACCACATGTTGTATGATTCCATTGATATGAAATATCCAGAAAAGGCAAATCTATCATAGAGACAGAAAGCAGATTAGTGGTCGCCTGGGGCAGGGTGTGCGCGTGGGGGTTAATCGTAATTGGCATGATGGATCTTACTGGGGTCATGAAAATATCCTAAAAGTGATTATAGTTGCACAACTTGTTAAATTTACTAAAAAGAAAAAAATCACTGAACTGTATACTTAAAATGGGTGACTTTCAATAAAATTATGAAAAAATAAACAATCATAACTACAAATAAGTATATACACACACCTGGAAGCTACAGGATAAGACAAGTGACAAGGAAGAAACAACAAAGGGAAGTCCACAGGGTCAGTGACCTCAAAAACCAAAGGAGGACCAGAACCACATTCCTGCAGCGGTGAAGCTTGGGGAGAAGCCAACAGCTGCTACCGGTTTCTGGGAAGCATCCAAGTGAGGCAGAGGACCACACAAGCCAAGGGGCAGTTCCAAGAGCGGCTGCCTTTGCCTCTGAGGCCCGCTTCCATGCTGGTCAGCAATGCTCTAACCCAAGGAGGGATGGCAGGGGCTGGATCAGGGCTGCAGGCTTCGGTGCCTGCCTGACAGGGGAACCGCAAACCTCCTGCTGGAGGGGATACTATGAGGGAACTCCCCCGACTCCCAGAGGAACAGGACTAACGCTTCCTGCGCCTTTCCCAACTTTCCTGTTCCTGTTGGGCAGCAGAGCTATGTCTCTGAGTGGGAGACTGGTCAGCCCAGCCTTGTGCTCACTCACTGTTTTCCCTCCCTGAGAGCAGCATGCCTGCAGTGAGAGGTGACCTCCCTGCTGCCTTTGCTCTGCCCCTGCCTGGGGTGGGAGGGGCCCGAACTTCACCAGGTGCTCTGCCTCTGGCTGGGCTGGTAAACTCAACTCCTGAAGCAAGCTATAGGAAGCTCCACCTGGGGCTTGTGTGCACTGCTGTGGCTGCTAATTCACCTTTGCTGCATTAAAGTAGATACTGCATTTAAAAAAAATTTTTTTGGCCACACCATGTGGCATGTGGGATCTTAGCTCCCCGACCAGGGACTGAACCCGTGCCCCCTGCAGTGGAAGCACACAGTCTTAACCACTGGACAGCCAGGGAAGTCCCAGTAGATACTGCATTTTAATTCCCACTGGCTCTGAGTCTGTTTCTTAACTGGCTCAGATTAGGGATTGGGGGTGTGAGAATAACAGGCTTTCCTACAAACCCAACCCCGCCGAGTCAAAGTCACTTACCGCTGTCCTCTGCAACCTGCCACACCTGCAGGTAACAACCGGGAAGGCCACTGGTCACCAGCAACCTATTCAGGATGGATAAGAAATCTCAGCCCAGACAGTGGGGAGCTCACCCATACAGCCCTCAGCCTCTCCCTCTCCAGCCCACTCAGCTTGGGATTCCTACACTCCCTGTATCAGGAGAGCTTACGCAGGGAGGGGGCATCAAGATCAGTCACCCTCATTTAAGAGGAGGAGCAGGCTTGTTCCCCTTTAGGGACAGGTCCACAGCTCACAGAGAGTCGTGGGACTGAGCCCTGGCTTCCACGTGGCATGAAGTGTGCTAGAGGACCCAGCAGGGAGCCTGAACACAGAAGCCTCACCCAGAGGCTCTGGTCTCTGCCAACTGAGCTATTAGCCCCAACTACCCACCACCAGCTCTCTGAGAAGCTAAGAGCATCCCTTCTACTTTATATCTATTCCCTAGAGCAACGCCAGCAATCTGTGGGTTACCATAGTCAAGAGGTCTGTGAGGGACCGTAAAGCCACCGAGCACTGGTTTCTTTGTATTCCAGATCTGTGTGTGCACATGCCCTCCCATGTGCCCCTGTGCTGAGGTGGGATGGGGAGGGGTGGTGATAAAGATACAGGATACCCCTAAAGTTCCAGCCACTCCATCCTGAATGGAAGGTCTGGGTAACAGAGCTGACCATACCTGGTGTCTGGCACATACTTCAGATCAAAGACAGACCTGTCTGAAAATCCTCCATGGCGTACCTTGAAATCTCTTTCAGGGAATAAGCCCTAAAATACAAAGGGGTGGCCAGTCAGATAGGGGACCGCTCTCCAAAGGAACGTTTCAGACAAGTTCTAAGTAAGGAGCCATATCCCAGCCTGGCAGGAAGCCACGGAAGCCGCTCAGGTGGCAATGATGCTTCTCTGGGCAGGGCCTCAGGGTGCTGTTATTTGCAAATATTGGTCTCAGCTGCTCACACAGATAGCTTCCTTTCTTCCCTGCACATCCAAAACCTTTCTTCTAACCTTTCACCATAGCACAAGTGTTATATTCCAAGCCTTCTTAGAGGAGTCACAGAGGCTTAACAGAGAAAGGTGGAATGTATCAGCCAACTAACACAGCCCCATTCCTCCCCACACCTCGCACTGGAAGTTAGGTGGGTTCTTCCAGCAATAAAAATACAACTGCCAGGACTTCCTTGGTGGTTCAGTGGTTAAGAATCCACCTGCTAGTGGTTAAGAATCCGCCTGCCAATGTAGGGGACATGGGTTCGAGCCCTGGTCCGGGAAGATTGCACATGCTGCGGAGCAACTAAGCCTGTGCACCACAACTACTGAGCCTGTGCTCTAGAGCCTGCGAGCCACAACTACTGAGCCTGCATGCCACAACTACTGAAGCCCGCATTCTAGAGCTCGTGCTCCGCAACAAGAGAAGCCACGGCAATGAGAAGCCCACAAGCAGCAACGAAGAGTAGCCCCCGCTCACCACAACTAGAGAAAGCCTGTGCTGCACCAAAGACCCAATGCAGCCAAATAAATAAATAAAATAATTAATTAAAAAAATACAACTGCCAATTATCCAGTGCTCACTGTGTCAGCCACCCTGTTTATATGACCTGGGCAGTATAATTATCCCTGTTCTAAAATGACAAAGCCAAGGCATAGGGAGCTTAAGCAACTTTTCTAAGGTCACAGGGGTTACGTTATACATCTGAACCCAAGTCTGTCTAACCGAAGTCCATGCTCTTAGCCACTAGACTCTACTATCTCCACGTGAGGAACCAGAGGCAGGGGAAGAGGAGGTGGCCACAAGAGAACAGAGGGAAAGCCAGGGGTGAGGCAGGAGGTAAATCAGGTCTCTCATCAAGGCTCAATTTTGGTGAGCTCCTGACTCAGCTTGAGGGGTAGGGATGAGGAAGATCAAGAACATTAGGAAGGAAATTTACCCAAGGGCAATAAAGGCAGGACTGATCTAGCCAATGAGCCTGAGTGATTTTATAGTAACATTAGGCAGCTATCAACTCTTCGTGACACATTCTTATCTCTTGGCTTCTGGATCACTGGCCTTTTCTGAGACTCCTCCTACTTCAAAGACTATTCTTTCTCAGTACTCCTTGTGGCTTCATCATCTTCCTCTACCCATCCATTTCTTTTTTTTTTTCTGTTTTTTTTTTTTTTGCAGTACACAGGCCTCTCACTGTTGTGGCCTCTCCCTGTTGTGTCCTCTCCCGTTGCGGAACACAGGCTCCGGACACGCAGGCTCGGCGGCCATGGCTCATGGGCCCAGCCGCTCCGCGGCATGTGGGATCTTCCCGGATCGGGGCACGAACCCGTGTCCCCTGCATTGGCAGGCGGACTCTCAACCACTGCACCACCAGGGAAGCCCCTTTCTACCCATTTCTTAAGTGTTCTCCCTGATGTTCTGTCTTTAGCCATCTTCTCCTCTTATTCTTTATATACTACACATTCATCCTAGGTGATCTTAACCATTCTAAGGTTTCAACCACCTTTCATACTCTAATTGCTCCCTAAACTTTTTTTTTTTCCGGCCGTGTGGCACGGCTTATGGGATCTTGGTTCCCCGACCAGGGATCGAACCCGGGCCCCCTGCAGTGGAAGTGTGACGTCTTAACCACTGGACCACCAGGGAATTCCCCCTAAATCTATTCTTGATAAAGTATAATTGACTTCTTGCTCTAGGAGCCCTCTGTAAATCACAGGACTTTCTGTACAACTTACCTCTGTGCACATTTGCCTCCCTTTATTAGACTATAAGGGCAGGCCCAGGGCTTACAGTTTCTCTCTTTCTAGTATCCAGGACAATATTTAGTAGACAATAGGAACTCCATAAAGATTTAATAAATGAGTAGAAGGAGACACATATACTCAGCATAAATATTTCAAGTTACCTGGTTTTCTTTTACAGAAAGTCTGAGAGGTAATATCAGATGAAGAATCTCATTTTTTTTCAGGCTTTCATAGCCAGCAACCAAGATTCCTGGAAAAAGAAGCAGAATAAGCTGTGACAAAGTGCTGGAAAGATTCTGGACCACAGCTGGGTCCAGACACTCTACCAAATCTCCCAAAGCAAAGACAAACTCTTCTGCCACTGGTATGCAGCCTTGTACTGAGGCATGGAAGAGATCTAGATCTTCATAAGAGAAATATAATGCTGACGGGGCATGAAATTGCTACAAGTGACCAAGAGGCCCTCAAGCTCCCAGAAGAGGGGTTGGGTCCCTCTGGGCTGAGCTCCTGAGTTCCAGCTTGAGAAGCGGTTCCTCAGGGCCAGGCAGGGCATATCACCTTTGTCACCAATCCATTCAAGGACTCGAGTGGCTCCCGAGAGGTCGAATGCATGGAAATCCTGGTACCTGCATGATAGGGACACAACATCACACGACGCATTGCACTTTACAGCTGTTAAAGAACCTGAGATGTTAGCATGGTTCGGCAGTTGGGGGCCCAGGCTCTGGAATCAGGCAGAACTGGGATCAAGCCTTGTTACACATTTCATCCCGTGTGACTGGGGGCAGGCCAGTCAGTTTCCCTGAGTCTCGTCCTCATCTGTAAAATGGAACTCCTAGAGTACTCAGACTTCCCAAGGTTGACGTGAGGAATCGAGATAATCTTTGTTTAAGGTTTAACCCAGAGCCTGGCGCAAAATAAATAGTCACTTATGTTATTATTATCCTCCACAAGCACTGCCCCTACTAGTACTTCACACAATTTGCGCACACAGGAAGGTGCCATTTCCCAGCTGCGGGAGCCGAGGCCCAGGCGGAGTCCTCCGTACAGGTCCCGCCCCACATGCCGCGGGTTTCCTGCGTGCTCCATGCCGCGCCCGTCCGCCCCCAAGCCAGCTCCAGACCCGGATTCCACGTCCCAAGCCCACACGACTTACAAGCGCAAGGATTCCACCAGCCAGTCCTCCGCGGGCTCCATGGCAACTGTCGCTTCCGGTACCCCACTTCCGCCTCTGAACCTTCCTGGGCAAGCGCGGCCCTCTCGCGAGGAGTGGGGCGCGGCCTGGTCTGACGCGGGGGCGGGGCTTAGAGGTCCCTCAGCGTCGCCGCGGACCTGCGGTACCCTTAGGTAGCTATGTCCGGGATTCTCCGGATAAACTCTCCTGGAAACAAGACGAAATTTCAGGGATTCCCAGGATGCCAGTTCCGGGCGGGGCCTGAGGGACCAAATACACCCTCGTTTTATGACCGGGTATTTGCAGATCAGAGGAAAAGGCCAGATAAAATACAGGACACCCGGTTAAATTCCAATTTTAGGTAAACAACGAATAATTTTTTTCGTTTAAGTATGTCCATGCAATATTTAGGATATCTTATACGATAAGATAGGGGCATCCTGCCATTCCTAAGTGCTAGGCATCCACAGAGGTAGGCAGGGGCAGGCCCCCCAGTGCCTTTCTCCCTGAAGGGCCTGGGAGGGGTCAGGGTAGTGGTTTTCTCAGAATAACAGCCTCAACCTCACAGAGTGGTCATGACAGTCAAAGGAGATCATAGAAGTAAAGTCCAAGTACCATGCCTGGCCCTGGGCCGGACAGTGTTTTTACTCCCCCCACCTCCAGCTCTGCCCAAGACCTCACTTCTGAAGTCCCACCCCCTAGGGCTAAGTACTGCTTCCTCTGAGATTCTCTAGTTGGTCTTCATGTTTCAGGCCTTCGAGACCAGTGGCCCCGGAGGGGACATTGTCTGCCTTCAGACTCAGCCAGCCCGAGCACCTGGCCCTTACATCTGAGGTCTCCAGAGGCTGGTGGTTCTATTTTTTTTTTTGGCCACACTGTGCAGCATGTGGGATCTTAGTTCCCCATGGGGCTGGGATGAACCTTTTGTAGGGAATGCCCCTCCCTTCTTTCAAGATGTACATATTATATGCTAGGCATGGTGGGGGACACAAAGTTAAGTCAGCCACTGGTGCTGCCAGGAAGCTCACAGACTGGCAACAGCTCCTGTTTACTAAGTGCTTTCTATGCATTAGGCATCATGCTCAGCATGTGACACAAATGGTCTCATTTAAGAGGAGAGGGGCACTACTGTTCCCATTTTATGGATGAGGAAGATGAGGCTTGGAGAGGTTAAATGACATTTCTAAGGTCACACAGCTACTAAGTAGCTAGCTTATGAACCCAGCATGCTGTCACCAGAGCCCCCGTTCTACCACATTACACTGCCTTCTTCACATAGCAACGAAGTACCAGGGAAGGTGGTGTGGGATGGGGACAGCGACAGGGACAGAGAATGGAGGAGTTGCCCCTCTGCCAGGCTGGAGATGAAAGCTGGCTTGGCTTCAACTCTGGGGCCTTGAACCCCATAGGTCAGTGGTTTACAACCCAGGGTGATTTTGGCTCCCTCCCCTGTCCCCTCCCCAGAGGACCTCTGGCAATGTCTGGAGGCATTTTTGGTTGTCCTAACAGTATCTATCCATACTCTAGTGGATAGAGACGAGGGACACAGCTAAGCGTCCTACAATGCACAGGACAACTCCCACAACAGAGAATTGTCCAGCCCAGAATATCAAGTGCTGGCGTTGAGCAACCCTGCCACTGGTCACTGAGGCAGACGAGAGACTGGGAAGAGCACTGGTCAAGGTGAACAAGGTCTAGACTCTGTGTTAGCTGCTGACTAACTCCTTTCATCCCTTCTCTGAGCCTCAGGGTCCCAACAGGCACATACAGGGCACAGCAAAGGTGGACAGCTGGGGTGGGGCAAGTCTGTGTAGACTGGGGTGGAGGTAGGGGAAGGTCCTGCTGGATAATCCCAGGCTGTGACTTTAGACTGGGCAATGGGTGAGGGGAACGTCTTCCCTTACTTTTTGTTCCATGGGGTTTGCTGGGAAGGTCAGCTTTCTTTCTTCAGAATCCTCTCAGTTTGAGCTCTAGATCACAGGGAGAGCCTAGAATCGCTGACTTTCTTGGGTGGGCCTATCACACCCTGGCTGGGCACTCACACCGTAAGCCCAATGCTGGATCCAGGGGCAGCCCTGGCTGAGCCTCTCCCGGGCCTGGCTCACCTGGGTGTGAGGTGCTGGGCCGCTGAGGCTCATGCCCAGAGCTTTCTTTTGCAGGAGGATCCTGAGCAGATCATGACTCAGCTGCAGTCTCTGGTCCCTCAGGGAGATGTGGGGAGCTGTCCCCAATAGGGATGGGCTGGGGGCTCCAGACTCTTCTTGCCCATGAAGTGACCTAGAAAGGAGGTGCCGAGGCACAAGGAAGTCAGGGAGCAAGGATCCTATCCCAGTGGGAAAGCTCCAGATCTCTCTCACTTTTCAGTTCTCATGGCAGGAAGATACACAACCTTCCTCCTCCTCGTCACCAGGAGCTACAAAGACCGCGGGTGGTAGCAAAGCCTGTACCTCAGCTTTTCCTGAGCAGGTAGATGGGGTGGAGGGGACGGCACAGCTGGAAGGAGGGTGGGATGCCCCAGGGCCAGGAAGAAACTCTGCCAGTTGTGCTGTCTGCTTAGAAGAGGGACGGGAACGGCAGAGAAGGAAGTGGAGAACAAGAGGTGTCTGGAAGGTGGAGGTGCAGAGAGAAGACACACCAGAGGTTAGAAGATTCAGTAAAGTCTTGTCTAAGAGAAGGGGCACGGCTGGCTGGCAGGTAGATTTAGGATCCAGCCCCAGCTCTGCTTTAAACTGGCTGGGTGAGTGATTTAACCGTCATTGGGTCTGGGTCTCAAGTTCCCCATCTGTTAGATGAGTTCCAGGGTCCCCTCTAGCCTGGACACTAGTGTCCATGGCTGAGGAGAGGCCAGAGAAGGAAAATGGGGTCAGAGCAGGGTGAGGGGCGCTTGCCCGTACCGCGAAGACTTACCGGTGGCCCAGAGATTGCCCCGCGGGTGCACTCGGATCTTGCTGGCCAGGCTGCGGGGCTCCGGGAGATCCCAGCTAAACGGGGCGGCGCCGGCAGCGAGCAGAGCGAAGAGCAGAAGGCCTCCGAGCAGCCGAGCGCCCCGCGCCCCGCGCCCGCAGGGTCATGGCTGTGTGCCGGCCGCGCCTCAGTTCAGGTGCACTTAGCCACGGCTCAGGTCCCTGACGCGCGCCTTCCCTCCTTTTAAACCCGCGCCCCTGGGGGCGGAGCCTGCCCCGAAGAGCCCGCCCCAGCGCGCTTGCTGCCGCTCCTGCCCCGCCCTCCTCCGACCCTCCTGTCCTCGCCAGCCCTTGGGTGGGGGTCTCGGTCAGGGGCCCCCTCCACAGCCCGCACGGCCGCACTCCTAACCCCACGTGGGCACCGTTTCCTCAGGGCGTTCGGGCCCAAGCTCACCACCTTCAAGCTGGGGACCTGGGCAAAGCCGGCTCCCCTGGCCCTCCCTCACCGCTCCCAAGGGCTTTCGGCCAACGAGCGGTTCCTTCACCTCTGTGCCTCTTTCTAAGGGTAGAAAAGGGGGCGAGGATGCCTCCTGTGTAACAGGCGTTACAGTGCCCAGCATAGTGCCAGGCACTAGAGGAGCTCCATAAAATGCCAGTTGGCCCTTCCCTCCTGGGGAATCTGACCGGGTTCACCCAGCTCTCTGCCTTCTCACAGCCGGCACTCACCAGGTGCTGTGGAAATCACAGCAGGTGCTCAGGGTAGGAGTGCAGAACGATGGATGGCCGAGCCCTCCCCTCCCCCACCCTCCCCCCACAAATGGGCGCCCAGCTTGGGAGAGACTGGCTTATCAGTTGGCCAGGAGGCAGATCTTTGGGTCAGGGGAGTGAAAAGAGCACTGGACCAAGAGTCCGTATACAAGCTGTGTGACCTCACTGACCCTCACCTTCTTCAATTGTAAAATGGCAATAACCACATTGCCCTATTTTTAATAGTTTTACATTTTTTAGCCCAATTATTTTGTGGCAGGAAGCAACAGTCCTATAGGACTCCCTCTCAAAGTCAGCACTCTCCTCCTCCAAAGGAGCTGTCCAGACTTGTCTTGGAAATTTTGGGTCAGTGGCAGCACTTAATGAATAGAAGACACTGTGCTCCAAAATAATACATTTATTTTTGCTTAAATGTTTACTAAACACCAATGTTCAGAGCACTATGCCAGGCACAGGAGGGCAGGGACACAAAAGATAGTGCCCTGCTCCCACAGGAGTTTACCATCTCATTAGAGAGACAGAGTACCAAAGGAGTGAATGATGGAGGAGCAGGGTACTGACCAACCCCTGAGCCCTGGACTCTTCTCAGAAACACTGCACAGTGTGGCTGTGACCGAACCTACTCCCCAGTCTGGCTCAAAAACGGTACTTGCTATTATTATTCTTGCCATATCTAGCTCAGCAAGGCCTGCTAGCTCTGTGGATCACCATCTTAAAAGGGGAAGCGTGTATGAGAAGCTGGTTGTCATGCTGAGCTCCCAGAAAGCACGACACACAGGACAAGGACATTCCATTTCTGGCTTTTTTCCCAATCTCCTTCTCATCTCCCACCCTGGCATTTACACCTCTCTGTACTCTTGTCACTGCTTAGCCATGGTGTACAGATATAGCTCTTATCACCTTCCCATAATAATCATTCCCTTTTCAACCCCCTCCCTCTCCTCTGCATCAATCACAGCACCCATCCTATCTTCTCTGGCCCTCGGTCATAGAAATTAGGAGGTGGTACTGAGTGCCGCCTCACTTAAATGCTTGAAGAAATCTTATATGGTAGGTTTATCTCTCATTTTATAGCTGGAAGCTGGCTCAGAGGTTGAGTCACTTGCCCAGACGTCACACTGGAATCAGACTTTGGGTCTGTTCAGATCACTCTGTCAGGCCCCCAGAGTCATCAGGGACAGATACTGCTTTCCCTAAACCACACCACTCCCGTTTTACTTTCCCATTTAAATATCAAGTTGGTTTAGATTTCTCAAGGGGGAGAGGGAGCAGGCACTGAGAGTTTCATCTCTCTTCTGCAGGTGACCCTGGGACCTTGGTTCTGCTCTGACAGGTTCATTTATACTTAAGCAAGCCTCCCCTGACATAGCCTGCACTCGCAGCTCCAACCACAGCTGTGAAAATGACCCCAGATGCCCCTAGGATCATTTTATCTGTCAGCTTAGCACAGGAAAAAAGGGGCCTCCGAGGACCCTGGGGAAAGAATCAGGGCAGCAGGTCCACAGCCAACTATCAAACACTGTCCCAGGAATGTGAAGCATCAGGCACTGCAGAGAGGCGGGCTTGCCCAAGACAGCACTTCCAAGTCGGATCCCTCATGGAGTGCTAGGCTGAGTTTAGAATGAGGATCTCCACTGCAGACTGCCTGTTCCCCAAGTCCTCTCTCCCACCAGGAAGAATGACAGTGAATCACATGCACGTGCATGGAGAAGCTCTTCAGAGCTCACTCTTTTTAATAAATTTATTTATTTATTGGCTGCGTTAGGTCTTCATTGCTGTGCACGGGCTTTCTCTAGTTGCGGTGAGCGGGGGCTACTCTTCGTTGCGGTGCACGGGCTTCTCATTGCCGTGGCTTCTCTTTGTTGCGAAGCACAGGCTCTAGGCACGCAGGCTCAGTAGTTGTAGCTCACGGGCTTAGTTGCTCTGCGGTATGTGGGATCTTCCCGGACCAGGGCTCGAACCCGTGTCCCCTGCATTGGCAGGCAGATTCTCAACCACTGCACCACCAGGGAAGTCCCCAGAGCTCACTCTTGACCCTCTGAGGTTTCTACAACATTCAAGGACATTCAAAGACGATGTAGAGAAGATTCAAAGGTCAACCCAAAAGATGATTAAGGGGTGAAAGATACACGGCAAATCTTCTTATAACCAACACCAACAAAACATTTAAACTGCACCATGTTTTTAATTAAAAATTGCTCGAAATAAAGGACATATATATTATTGTTTGCTATATTTCATTAAATTGGAATCAATTACAAATAATGTCTTTTCACAGCTGAATCTTTTTTGTTATTGTTTTCCAAAAGCACTTACATGCATGCTCCTTTGATCACCAACACTATTTTGATGTAGTAAAGACTAGTATTATGCCCATTTAATAGATGAGTTAACTCAAGTAAAAGCAAGTTAGCTGCAGACAAACTAAACAAATGGAGAAAACCAGAGTGTAGACATCAAACACATGAAAGGTACAGAGGACAAAAGAGAAAACAAAAAGCAGAAATTTAAATTAGACATAAATGAGCCTAGAGAAAAATGATGACAAACCTGTTAGAGCTGCTCAGGATAGGATGGTGTAAAATCACTCTTCTGGCAAACCTCTGAGCACAGATCCCATCTGTATGGGTTGCAGAGAGAAAGAGGAATATCGTGGGGTATCTCAGGTCCTGCTCTTTAGTTTCAGAAAGGGGAAGGGGCTGTAGAATCGGAAGAAGAGTGTAATCTTTAAGAGAGGAAGAAAAGAATCAGGGATATTTGATGCAATTTCGCAAAGTCAGAGGGAACACACAGGAACTAGCTAGAATATCAGAACATTAACCATTGATAAGGAACTATTTCAGAAACTTAAATTGCCAAAATACAAAAAAAACTTTTAAGGCAATATTCACAAGAAAAGAGAAGATACATCTAATGAGAAAGTGATGACGATGCCAACAGTGGCTAAGCTAAGCAGCTGCTGCTCAGCTAAATGGCATAGACGCTCAGGGAAGTTATGAAAACCTAACGAAGTGAGAAGCCCCAGGCCCAGCATTCATAAGATTATTTGGGTCTAACAAGCAGGTACTTCAGGGAGGCATTTCAGTAACTGAAAGAAATAATCTTTAAACTCCGAAGAGGTTTAAATGCTTGGAAATCTGCCTGAGAATCTCCCTATTTCTAGGAGATTTACTAATCTGAGCAAATTGATGAAAGAACAACCTAGGGCTTCTAAAGAAGAATACCCAAGGGCCTTGCAATTGTGGGGTTTATTCCAAATAAAAGAGTCTCATTAGATCTTACAAAGGTAGGAGAACTGGGTATGACACCCAGCATTGTGAGGTGATAAAAGCAAGACTTCTGGCTCTGCCATCCATGGACCAGAAGATCCTGGGCAAATCTCTTAGCTTCTAGTTTCTCTCTTTTGTAAAATGGAGTTATTCTGAGGACTAAAGGAGAAAAAATTAAAATCTGTTATAAATTCAAAAGCATTTAGCAGAGCACTGGAAACTTCTAAGTACTCAGTATTATTAGCGGATCCTAGGAAAAGCAAAGCCTGCTTTAAATCTGAAGCCCATTACAGGGAAAAAAGATTCCCTGGATAGCAGCTAAGACCATGGTGTTGACACAACAGTCAACAAAATGCCTTGGCAAAATGCCTATTACATTGTGACTCATTTGATAAACTAAAATGCTGGCGTATCCACCTCAACTATTGACCAATTCCAAGAAACGTGTTCTATACAGCATTCTCTCTTTTCTTGCTTAAATAAGTTGTCAGGCTGACAACTCTGATCAAAGCTTCATGCTAGCTGATTTACTTCCTTGCCTGATCTAAGTCCTGAGTACAAATTATTTTAACTAGACTCCTTGAATTAAAGCTGGGATCCAGCTTAGCAATCTAAATAAACCGGCCAATTAAAGTAAGGGTTCTACAGAAATGATTCTTGACGGAGAGTAGGTGGCATTCCAGAAACTCCTAAGATTAGTAGAACAAGGATCTATAATTTGAAAGTCATATTGAATATAACTGTATATGAGAGATGAGTAACTAACGTTTTTATAATGCAAACTTAAGAAAAAGCAAGATAAAATATTCTTGGCTGCTGAGGATAAGAGGTTGGATATAACAGACCTGAGAGGAGGTTTACCAGAATGGAGAAGAGGTATGAAATTTTGTTTCTTATAAAAGACCATGAAGATTAAGGAACACTGTTCTACAGGAAAACTAACTGAAGGTTCCTGGCTGATTAGATGGGTAGTTGATCTTTTGTGAGGTGGCTTTCTGCAGAAGTAGCCAAACTACGCCTATACTAAAGGAACATTCTCTGAAACAGCTCTATGAAAATCATTAGGCTAATTAATATAGAGATTATTGCATAACATTACACAGTGTCCTTGCAGTGAGGTCCCAGAAGAGAAATTTCTTGATCTTCGGGTATCATTACAAGTTTTAAAAAATTTCCATTTTATATCCATTCCATGAAGCATAGACATTAGCCCCTAGGAGTTGAGAGCTGATGCTGTGGATCTCCTCCAGCAGACAACAGAATCTTTTGATGTGTCTTGCAGGTACTAATCTAACCTTTGATTTTAACCTTTTCTCCTCCCATGCTTATTTCAACACCAGATTCTTCAGTTGTTTTATGTTTTATCACATAGTACTGGATGTATCTTTATGAGCCACTCCAAATCTTTTTTGGAACAAAGCAGCATATGAATAAATCTAAAATGTATAAAAGCACTGTGATAAGGACTAAGGGATATACAAGGATGAATTAGAGGCTGGCCCTGTCTTAATGCCTTCAAGGAGCTAGTTGCGGAGCAGGACACAAATAAGACAAACCACTCTGAGGGTGATGAACAAAGTACTGAGTAGGCAGCACCGAGAAGGAGGCACTATATACTTGAGATCTTGTTTGAGAATAAAAAAAAACCCTCTTTGAGCTCCCTGTGAATCTCTAACGTTGCACTTATGATCCTATGTGGAAAGATTTGTATACACGTTGCCCCTATTAAGGCACTGAGTTCCTGGCAGAGGAGGGACCCTGCCTTACTCATCTTTGTATCCCCAGGGCCTGACCCAAAATCTGGCAGAGCAGATGCTCAATAAATGTCTCCTGAATGAGAAAGCTTTTAGCGAGTAGAGAAGTGAGCAGGCACTCCAGGCAGGGAGACCTAGCGTAAGCAAAGACTGGATGTCTGTATAGTGAGACCAGTATCAAGGGTATGAGAACCTGGGGTCTGCTGGGAGCTGAGGTTGGAAAATTCCTAAGGGCCTAGAATGCTACATAACTTGGAAGGCAATGTCCTCACTACTTTTTGATAACCCCTGCATATTCTAGTTCCTAACACCTCTTGGTTACACAGAATTCTTTCTACATCCAGACTCACCATAATTACCTGTGAAGAGTCATATTTGTTTATTTCTGAAACTTCTCTGGTATTACTTACGGTTATAGTAAGGGAGAATAGTGACAAAGATATACCTGGACAGAAAACAGCTTGAGTAGGCCATCCCGACTAAGGAGCATCTTGAGGAAGGAGGACAATCCAGTTAGTCAGCTAGAATTTCTGAAGCACAACAGAGTGATAAATGTCATAACAAAGGTACCCTCAGAACCTGGGGTAGCTCCCACACCTGAGGAGTTATTAGGACTTGGTACACCCTTATGCAAATGACTAAGAAATGCACTCAGGGATAACAGCCTTTATTCCAAGCCTAGGCTCTTTGAGAAGCCTGTCACTCCCTAAGAAAAGTGACAAATGCCAATATTTTTCCCACTGAGAAAGAGAACACGAGAAGAGACCAAGGACACACACACAAAAGAAGAAAACAGGGTTAACATCAAAAATTCTAGAAAGGCAACATGCTGTTTTAGATGGAACCATAGGGAGATAAAGTTTTTAGATTTAAATGTGGCCAAGACCAAGATAAGGTACTTACTAAATAACAGGCAAATAAAAATCACGTTAATGATTCATACGCTCTGCTCCAGAATAACAGCACAATAATGCTACCCTTAGTTACTGCCTCTGGTTCCAATGCATGATTATACTGAACATTTAGTATATGCTGCTAGATGCTACTGGGAAAACAGAGTACGGGTCTATAAAATGGGGCTCCTGCACTGGAGGAACTTACAGTCTGATGAGGAAACTTGAGTCCAGATCCACAAACTTAACACAAATAGCGTAAGTCTGCAAATGCTGAGTGACAGAGAAAGAACAATTACTTTGTGAAGAAAGTGAGACTCAGACAAGCATAATGAGAGTGTAAGATAATATAAGGGAAAACACAGTGGTATAGCAAAGGCTGCTTCATGTTAGCTGAATTCAAAGTTTGAACTTCAAACGTAGGTAATATGTAGGGTAAATACAAAATTTATGGTCCAAAAAGAGATACTTTTTAAAGGTGAAAGGAGTAGTAAAATGAACTAACAGGTGGAAATGATCTAAAATAGGTACAGACTGCCATGTTACAGGAAAACTGGGACATAAAGACACACAAGCAACAGGGAGCCCCTGAGTATGTTTCTGGATTCGGGGGATGGCAATGAGAATGGAATGACAGGGGTAGATGTTGGCTTTTAAGTGACTAAATATGGTAAGAAAATGAAAAAAATCTAGGTGAATACTCCTTCAAAGGAAAGTGGAAATTTGGAGGGGAAGCTTGCAGGAACTGCTAAGAGCTTAAGTTTAAAGACAGGACAATCAACTGGAAGTGTCCAGTGGGAACAGAGAGAATATAACTGAGGACAGGCACTTGGAGATAAGCTGTAGAGACTAATGAGAGTGGATGACTAACAGCCAACAGAGAATCCCATTATTATGTTCTCATTTGAAGTTTTATCAATTCTCATCCTCTTCCATTCCCTTCACTCACAATGGTTAAACCCTCCTAACTTCCCACTTGCCCTGTGAAATCTCAAAGAGCTTATAATTCCATTAAAACACCAAATTAAACATCTCTGGCATTTCTTACATTTCCAAAGAGCTCTGAAATACATTATATTTACTGGGACTTCCCTGGCGGGCCAGTGGTTAAGACTCCGCACTTCCACTGCAGGGGCACAGGTTCAATCCCTGGTTGGGAACTAAGATCTCACAAGCCGCTTGGCATGGCCGAAAAAAAAAAACAACCCACAAAAACCACATTATAGGGCTTCCCTGGTGGCGCAGTGGTTGAGAGTCTGCCTGCTGATGCAGGGGACATGGGTTCGTGCCCCGGTCTGGGAAGATCCCACATGCCACGGAGCGGCTAGGCCCATGAGCCATGGCCACTGAGCCTGCGTGTCCGGAGCCTGTGCTCCGCAACGGGAGAGGCCACAACAGTGAGAGGCCCGCGTACCGCAAAAAAAAACAACAAAAAAACCCAAAAAAAACCCCGCAACACATTATATTTACTAATAAAATCTCCCAGTTTTAAGTCTTATGTTTTAGCACTAGACAATATAAAAACTGGGAACACAGTACCTGTCTCCACAACTAATCTTTTTATTTTTGGCTAGTAGAGTGATTGAAATATTTTTAAATGATCTGGTTACTTTTCAGAGAATTTAGCTGTTGCTTCAAACTACAGCATCCAGCAAAGGAGGAAAAACAGTAATTTTACAAAACTGGGTGTGAAAATATGCAAGTGAGGAAAATATTAACATTTCTCTCCCAACAAGTGTAACAGGAGGAGAAATCTGGACAGCGGAAGATAGAAGCACAAGGATGTTTACCCTCTGGCAAGCTAGGATCACAAAGAACTTTGGGATCCCAACCTTTGCCAAGAGAACACACACTGCTTCTCTCCCAGAGAAGTCTCTGAAAGGCTGGTACAAAACCAGCCAGGGCACCATTTAGGCTGAACAATTAACCCCGTCATCTGCAGGTTACTAGGAGGGAAAAATGGAGGAAGCAGCAATTTTTGGCCACACACGGAGGTGGGAGAGGGGCGGGGCGGGGGGGGGGCGCATTTCAGCACTCTCCTTTCCTTGGCTCATGAGAAAACATAAGCACGATACAGACTTCAAAGACAAGTTCAAGAAGCACCTGTCAGCAATAATTTGCCAAGTTTCATACTCTGTTGATATCATTAAGAGCCCATATCCAAAGTCTGAAGGCTAAAGCCTGGATAATGGATTTAGGATGGCCCATCTCTACAGGGGAGGGTTTCAAAAGATTAACTGTCCCTATTCTCATTCCATTAGCATTAAAGTACGGGCTGATTTCCACCTCAGTTGAACAAATAATAGAAACCATTCATTTAGCCCAACATTTTGCTTACTTTGAGATTTCACACTAATACAAAAAGAGAACAGAGAGGATTAAGAGTATTTTGTGCTTTAAACACACTGAGTTACCCCATGCTCCCTATTTCCCTGTCTCAATATTAAAAGAAAAAACACAGGTGGGCTTTGCCTTTACTACTTTAAACCTTCCCTTCTTAAAGTCTGCATTAGAGAAAAGCAAAGTCAGTCACCTACAAGAACAGGTTCAGGCAAATTAGAGTCTAAAGAAAACAAGTAGCACACTTGCCCTCCAGCACCTTCCTCATGCCTCCCCAGATGCTAATACTCACTACCATCTTGTAGAAAGAGTTGAGAACGTCTCAAGTGTAGAAAAGGTTATGAGTCTACAGCAAAGTGAGATTTTCTGAACCTCTCGGCAACCAGCTGGGTTTATACACATCTGAGGCCCCCTAATGAAGAATCAATTTTATGACTAAGATTTCTTACGAATATCAACGGCTACTTTTGCTTCACAAAAACAAAACAACACAAACAAAAACCAGTTGTCAGTATTAGGACAACCTTCTTGGCTGAAGAATTGTTCACATCAAAGCCTGTATCTCCCCAAGGGCGCTAAGAACCAGCACAGGAAAGCAAATATCAAAAGCTTTCCCAACAAACACAAGTCAGGGATAAGGGGTTTCGATATGCAAAGTCTTTTATTTAAAATTTTGAAAAGTTAAGACGACGACCACCTCAGTATATGCCATTCCCATTATAAGGAGGAATGACAGTTTCAAACTCGTGCAGAGCTGCATTTTCATTTACAGAACTCTGTAGGCACTTTAGAAGTGAAGCTTGGCTTCAAAATACAAACACTGGGGGCTTTGGCTCAATCTTTTAATATAAAAAATTCACTGATGTACAAAAATGCGAAAGTATGACAATGACAACTTATGAAATTCTGTGATTAAAAGTCCCCTCGAGTGCACGCTGTGGTGCACATGCACCCGCCCACACGTACTCTGGTGTGGAAACATAAACTAATGCAAACCAGTGCTACCAAGAAGCGCCAACATGTGTTCTCCATTCCACCAACCACAGATTGATATCTACTCCAAACATTCAGGAACAAAAAGTACAGCATCTTCCAGGAACAGCAAGGCAGACTTCTTACTCACGATGGACCAGCACAAATAAACCCAGCAAAAACAGTACTGCATACTAGAAAACAAACACAGAATCACAAGTCAGAGAAGCTTTTAAAAGTTCACAAATCCTCAGAGTTAATTAACAAACTGGTCTTTGTGACTAAGATAAATCACTAAACTATCCAACTGGTCTTCCATCTTTTAACTGTAATCCATTTAACGGTTTCCAAAATTATTGAAACATATAGTACAGGATCTTACCTTAAATTTAGGATAGTCATTCATGAGGATCGTCACAATCCCAATGTAAGGAACGAATCTAAACAAACAAACAAAAAACTGATCATCACAGAACTTTCTAAGTAGCTGTTATCATTTACTGAACATTCTCAATATCTTCCATTGAATACTAATTTTCAGCTCACAAAATCCATTTGTATATACTGTCCTATTAGACACTTTCAACAGCCCATGTGATAGGGAAGTTAGGGGTATAGCCATTTTATAGATGAGGAAACAGTTGCTCATGCGCAAGGTACATGGTGGAACCAGTACCAGATCTGAGGTCTCTGACCTCTAGTTGGTGACTCTAATGCCACCTGCTGATTCAGTGTTAGGGGTTGGGTTTGTTGTTATAACCTGTGGAGAGTTGTCAATCTAGTTGGGGAGACAAGGCAAACACAGCCAGAACATTACAAGGTACTTCATGTTAAGTGTCCAAAAAGTGAGTGTACAGCTCTATTATAGTACTTAAGATTTCACCACCCTCTCATTTTTTAACCACGTGTAATCTGGCTTTGGCTCTCTTAATCCTGAAACTTCTTCTAGAACAGTTTAAATCATTGTATGCAGAAGACCAGTCTCAGCTCCTACCTTCCTTTTCATCTCTGCAGCACTTGACTTTGATGACCAGAAACCTGCCCTTGAAATCTTTCTCCTTGGTTTCTGTAACATACCAGTCTCTTTCTCTACCTACCTCTTGGCTGCTACACCTTTGCTTTTTCACTAGCTCTTGCTTTCCTCTTGTCCCTAAAGTTTGTCCCCTCAAACTAGGTAAAACCACTTGTTAAATAATCTCATATCACCTCATATATTTCCTTTGAAGTCTGCATCATGAATTTAATTACAGAATTAGTTGCCTAACTAGCTGGATAGTGTCTGTCTCCCCTACTAGACTCTAAGCTCTATAAAGGCAAAAACAGTGCCAATCTCTTCTCCACTGTATCTTCAAGGCCAAACTTGACACTTGGCACATAGCAGGCATCCAGTAAATACTGCCTGATTGAATGCTGGAATATCCAGGCCTCTTCTTTTCTCTTTCCCTTGGGGATTTCACTTCCTCCCAGGACTTCAATTCTCCCCACAAAACAAAAGACTCTTCAACATCATAAGAATTCAGGGTAGAGAGAGATGTGGGAGGAAATAGCATTTAGAAATATACAACTTTCTTCTTTCTCTTCCTCTTCTACTGTTGGATTCCAGAGTGGACTGGGTGATACCATCCTAGAGCCTGTCCTAGAGAAGGGAGGTTGACCTTTGCATACTTTAAAATATCCCAGATACTTTTATTCAGGGCACCCACAACCTTAGCACACACCGAAGGTACACAAACAGAAATTACCTCCTATATAACACCTCTAACCATCAGAGGCTTTGGCAATCTTGAAAAACAGAAGCTTTGTCTTTGGTGCATTTTACTTCCTTTTAAGAGCTCTCTTACTTCCCGTCTCCTGTCCTCACCCCATCCTGCCCCTCTCCCTCTGGCAGCACTACCCAGACTCATCTCTCTCTCCCCATCCCCAAACTCCCATTCGCATAAGTTGATGTTTCTTAAAACCTACACCTCCATTGTGAGAATCACTTGGACAGCTCATTAAAAATGCAGATTGCGGGGCTTCCCTGGTGGCGCAGTGGTTGAGAGTCTGCCTGCCGATGCAGAGGACACGGGTTCGTGCCCCAGTCCGGGAAGATCCCACATGCCACGGAGGGGCTAGGCCTGTGAGCCATGGCCGCTGAGCCTGCATGTCCGGAGCCTGTGCTCCGCAACGGGAGAGGCCACAACAGTGAGAGGCCCACGTACCGCAAAAAAAAAAAAAAAAAAAAAAAAATGCAGATTGCGGACTTGCCCGGTGGCATAGTGGTTAAGAATCCGCCTGCCAATGCAGGGGACACGGGCTTCAGCCCTGGTCCAGGAAGATCCCACATGCCGCAGAGCAACTAAGCCTGTGCACTACAACTACTGAACCTGCTCTCTAGTGCCCGCGAGACACAACTACTGAAGCCCACACTCCTAGAGCCCGTGCTCCTCAACAAGAGAAGCCACCACAAAGAGAAGCCCGTGCACTGCAATGAAGAGTAGCCCCCACTTGCTGCAACTAGAGAAAGCCTGCATGCAGCAACAAAGACCTAACGCAGCCATAAGTAAATAAATAAATAATTTTCTTAAAAAGTGCAGATTGCTCTATCTTCCCAGATTTATTGAGTCAGAGCACCTCTGGAAGGTCGGGCCCAAATGACGCTTCTGCACATGAAAGTACAAGAAGCACAGTTCTAGCAAGCAAGATATATGGAACAGGCATGTGGTGACAAATCATATCCCCTTTTAGGGCCCATGCTTTATTTTCAGCCCGTGGGACCTCTAAGAGCTGAAAAGTAACAGTCACTACAGAATGGCCTAGCTAAGCTCTAGGAGGGTAGATAAAGGTTTTCTATATTTTTAATACACATATTTTTTCTTTTTAATGCAACAACTGTATTTCTTTTGTCTCACTTATAACATCTTCATAAAAGCAACAGTTTCCAGTCTTTCAGAAGGAAAATCGTCTAAATTTAAGAACATAAAGGCAAATGCCTTACAGTAAAATGCAGATTAAAAGCTATAAAAGCATCTGTGACTTCTATTAAAACAACATCAGGGGCTTCCCTGGTGGCACAGTGGTTAAGAATCCGCCTGCCAATGCAGGGGGACACGGGTTCGAGCCCTGGTCTGGGAAGATCCCACATGCCGCGGAGCAACTAAGCCCGTTCACCACAACTACTGAGCCTGTGCTCTAGAGCCCACAAGCCACAACTACTGAGCCTGTGTGCCACAACTACTGAAGCCCATGCACCTGGAGCCCGCGATCTGCAACAAGACAAGCCACTGCAGTGAGAAGACTGTGCACCGCAACGAAGAGTAGCCCCCGCTCACCGCAACTAGAGGAGGCCCATGCATAGCAATGAAGACCCAACACAGCCCAAAATAAGAAAATAAAATAAAAATCTAAAAAAAAAAATTTTGTTTTAAATAAATAAAACATCAGACTGCTAATTCTGGCCTGATGATCAATCAGCAGCCATGCTCATGGGTAGAGACTTTCACTGTTACCTCCATACAATGATATCTATGCTCAAAGAACCACAATGATCACATAGTCTGCTTATGGGTTATCCATGGAAACATTTTCCCCCCCTACGGTGGTTTTTCCTTGCCCACCGTAAGTGTGAAATAGAAGCAACTTGATCTTTAGGAGTAATAGAAGCAAAACATAAGGTTGCCAGAATATGACAGGCAGTCCAAAGTCAAACAAAAGATTTAATTACCTATACTACTGTTTTCCTCCATGGACACAGACAGTCAAGAGTCGCTAATCAAGTGTATGATGCTGCTATCATCAGTCATCTTAAATTCAAATCAGTTGCACTTTTTTCCTACTGAGTTCAGATAAACTCTGCTAAAGCAGAGTTGATAATAAGCAGAGGTTTAAAATAAGTAAAACAAATGCCATCCACAAAGCCAACCTCAACACCAGCCTGTGGCAAGTTAACATCTAGAAGGTACAGTAGGGGTAAATACGTGTCCCTGGGAGTTCTTGGGATCAAAGGTGCTGCCAAGAAAGGAGCCTCAGAAGGAAGAACTATCTGCTGATGCTCTGGGTGAAAATAATCTGTCAGATGTCAAAAGGGATCTACATCTGGGAAGTTTGGACCCCAGTAGCTGCCTTAAAAAGGATCATTGTTTCTATCCCGGAACGGTCTGTTTCAAGCTAAGTAAAAAGTACATTGTAAAAGACTCCTCCAGGATTTCCCTGGTGGTCCAGTGGCTAAGACTCCATGCTCCCAATGCAGAGGGCCTGGGTTCAATCCCTGGTCAGGGAACTGGATGCCACATGCATGCCGCAACTAAGAGTTCGAATGCCACAACTGAAGATCCCGCACGTGGCAACAAAGGTCCTGTGCGCCACAACTAAGACCAGATGCAGACCAAAAAAAAATTAAATAAATAAATAAAAGCCTCCTCCATAAAACTGATTTCAGTCAACAGAGAGCTCAATTACTCTGCTCCTTCCTTTATTTTTATTCTTCTTTTCGCTGTCAATATTTCTCTATTCCCTGATCTTCTGCCAGGTTTTCGTCCTCTTTTCCTGTTGCTTTCTACTCGTCTTTGACTAACAGGTTCTCTTGTGTTTTTCAACTACCTGAATTTAGAAAGAATCACCCCTATTCTTACTTGGTTCAGTATTAGTTTCACTTTCTAAAAGTGTTTTATTACATGCTATAACATGAATGAACCTTGAAAACATTACGCTAGGTGAAAGAAGCCGGACATATTGTAAGACCACATATTGTAAGATTCTGTTTATATAAAATGTCCAGAACAGGCAATCCATAGAGACAGGAAGTAGATTAGTGGTTGCCAGGGGCTGCAGGGAGAAAGGGATGCGGAGTGACTGCAAATCAGTACCAAGTTCTCTTTTTGGGGTGAGGAAATGTTCTGGAATTAAACAGTGGTGATGGTTTTACAACTTTGTGAATATAATAAAACTCGCTGTACTGTACACTTTAAAAGGGTAAATTTTATATCCTAATATATGTGAATTATATTTCAATAAAAAATTGTTTAAATTTGTTTTTATTTAGGGCTTTAGGCTTCAGTGTAAAATTTTTTAGTGTGCAGCTGTTTGGAAAAAAAAAATTCCAAGGTTTGGGTACAGTCTGACTCTGAAATATAGTTTAGCATTTAAAAAACACAATTTTCACAAAAGGAGATGATGTGCCTCATTATGTGTCAAGGTAAGTGGTGACATAATCAACGGAAAGTGAACTTGTAACAGTTAAGATTCTGTGCTCCTGCTGTTCATGTCCCAGATGTTTATACTTCATGCAAAGTTATTTAATTAAGAGAGTACCAGACTATAACATTTTTAAAATTAATAACCAGAAAAAGGCCTATAACTTTCAATGCTGGGATTTTAGAAATAACACTGTACATAGTTTGGGACTTTTAAAAAATTCTTTAGAAAAGACAAGTTACTTGAGTAAAAGAAAGCCTGGTTCCTCCACCCTTCCATAGGATGATGCATTTTTTACCCAAACAGGGGGCCAGAATGAGCAGACAGAGCTACACTAAACACCTAAGAATCAAGATCCAGATAAAGGGACCCTCTGGGAGGAGTACAAATAAACTGTACAACAAAATTTGTCCAAAGCCTTAAAATATGCTTATGTTTCACCAGGTCATTCCAAGTATAAGAATTTACTGTGAAGAAATGACTGGGCAGAGGCACTGAGATATATGTAACAGGGATGCTCATCATAACACTGCTCACAATCAAAGGCATCTGACAATAGGAGATTTTGGCTAAATAAAAATATGGTCTTTGCACACAGTAGAGTAGCATACAGATTTGAAAATGATGATATGGAAATAAATCTTTTGATTTATAGATACTAATAACATTGGAGGATAAAAAAGAGGTTATAAGCAGTGTGACCATTCTCTCCCCGTACACAAAATGTGTTTATGTATACACACTTACACATTAAGATCTGCATCTTTACACATATCGGCTAAAAGAACACAAACCAAAAAATTAAATATTTATGAAGGAACTGAAAGGAAAGAAGTGACTCTGCTTTTTGATGACTGTTATTTCCTTATGTTTCTACAAGAATCTGTACATTTGCAATTAAAGGAAAAGCAAAAAGACTCTAAGAGGCTGATATTAGCAGCACCTTGGGAACTGAGGGAAATGGGGACTATCACTTCTCAGAAGCACTGATAATCTAATTTGAATTATAAAAGTATGTTTAGCTCCATCATAGGAAATCAAGTTCCCTTGAACTGGAGGTGTGCACAAAAAACCAGGTCTGCTGAAGACAAAACACATTGGTGCTTTTTCTGATCCGATCTCTCTGGCCCCAAACTGAACATCTCTTCTGCTGTAACCAAGGCAGCTTTTACTTAATAACTTGAATTTATTTCTTTATGGGAACACAGCTCCTCAGCTCCACTGTTCACTAGTGGAATCACTGAATCCACAGTGTCTGTTCTAGGTTAGAAGGAGCAGGTGTTCTGACAGTGGATAAGAGTGCCATGTAGCATCTAAAGAGTGAGAACAAGCAGCTACCCATCTCAGAAGTGTTATACCAGTAATTTTACTATGACGGTAAAAAGGGTGGGCTCTGGAGTCAGCCAGCCACTTACTATCATCAGTGTGACTTAGATAAACAACCTAACATGTCTGTGTTTCCTCATCTGTAGAATGGAAATATTAGGGTTGTTCTCAGGTTAAAATGAGGTAATACTTGTGAAGAAAGCACTTAGAATGAGTCTCTGGCACAGAGTAAGCCCTAATAAATGTGAGTTATTGTTAATAGTATTAATAACATGAAGGTAGTAATAATCCCATACTTCCTCATACCAGTAACTTACAATTCCTGTCCTTCACTGATCTGTTCTCCTGATAAAATCTGAAATAAACAGGCTTAATATAACTTTTAAATTTCATTTGACCTCAATAATTTCAAAACTAGAAATAAAACAATATGGAATAAATCAACATGATGAAATTAATCTAGATGAACACTTTAAGTTGTTGACTCAGTAAACACTTAAGAAATGTAAGTTTCAAGAAGCAGGATTAATACCGCTCTGGATCCCCAGAGCCTAGCACAGTATTAGACGTCAGAGTACATGGAAGGTGCCCAGTAACATTTCTGAAATGAATTAAACAGACAAATGAATTTTTTAAATTGTCACTCTAATTCATCCTCATCACTAATATTCTGTTCTTTTATAGCACCCCATATCCTCCCTTCTGGAGCAGTAAACCTGAAGTTTCAGATGCAATTTAAGAAGCATACTTTTTCAAAGGACACAAGGTGATTTGGCCGAACCAGGACCAAGCCATTATATTCCATTGTGTATGATCAGACACTATGATCGAGAGAGCCAATGTTTCAGTAAATCTCCCCTCTATACTTACCCCCTCGCTCTCCCCACGACATCTTTTTTCTCTAGCCAATGTTGTCCTTGTTTATAGAGGCCTCGGTCATCAACCGCATTATTATCTCCTTTGGTCAAAAACTTGATATGTCCATTTTGCCTTAAAAGAGTAAGGGAAACCCAAGTCACCAAATACCTTCATGCCATTTGAAAGTACAAAATTTGTTCATGTTAACTGAAAATTCCTGTGGAACTGTGGCATTTTATCATCATTCCCAATATCAAAATAATTATTTATTTAGCTAAAAGGATGTTCATAGCTATATTATTTACAATAAGAAAAAACTGGAAGCAAACAAAGTCTAACAGGAGTTGAAATCTATGCAAGCATTAAGGCCGGTGATACAGAAGAAAATTTAATGACATCAGAAGATCATACAAATTTTATTAAGTGAAAAAATATTACAAAATAGCATGTACAGTATAATATCATTTTCATATTAAAATAAACACAAACCACCAAATTTTGGAAATACAAAGCACAAAGGAACACATTAAACTACTTCATTTGGATATAATCTTCCAAACGAAGACTGTGGGAAACTACAGAATGACCCAGTTTCTTCAACCAATAAATTGCAAGGGACAAAGAAAATTAGAGAAGGAATTTACAGATTTAAATAAAAGACATTATAAAGCCATATCAACCAACTGCAACTGAGGACCTTCTTTGAATCTGGATTCAAACAAATTGTTAAAAAAAGTTAAGACACAATTGGAAATTTGAACAAAGATTGGAAACTTAATGATACAAAGGAATGATTGTTCATGTTTTTAGGTGTAAGAATGTTAATTACAGTTATACTCTTTAAAAGCTCACTGGTTATGTTTTATAGCTATTTATTGAAATATTTACATATATACCACATGATATCTAGGATTTAATTCAAAATAATACAGGCAGGAGAAGGGGAAGAGGTGGCAATGTAGGCAGAATTGGCTATAGATTAATAATTATTGGAACTAGGTGACTGGTACATGGAAGTTCATTATACTGTTTTGTCTACTTTTGTGCATGTTAGAAATTCTCCATATGAAAAAAAAAGTAAAAAAGAAAAATATTAAACAAGGTCTAAAATGATAGACCAAGGTGTAAACAGCAGCTATCTATGGCTTTTTTTTAGCTGGCTTTTAGCTTCTCATTTTTTTTCTCCAACAAACATGCACTACTTTTACAAGCCAGGGTCTATAGAAACATCATCCTACTCGATCAGATAATTATTAATTTAATTCTACTAAAGAACCATGAGGCTTCTAGTAATCTTAAAATTTAACTGAAAGCAAAGTGCATTTTACAGTTGATAAAGACTATCTTAAAAAATTAACTCAAGGGCTTCCCTGGTGGCGCAGTGGTTGAGAGTCCGCCTGCCGATGCAGGGGACACGGGTTCGTGCCCTGGTCCGGGAAGATCCCACATGCCATGGAGCAGCTGGGCCCGTGAGCCATGGCCGCTGAGCCTGCGCGTCCGGAGCCTGTGCTCCGCAATGGGAGATGCCACAACAGTGAGAGGCCCGTGTACCACCAAAAAAAAAAAAAAAAAAAAAAAAAATTAACTCAAGTGAGTTTGGGTTAACAGCTACACTAGAAAGAAGAAAAATAGCTTTAACTCCTACTGACTAATATCCACCTAGATTCTAAGCCAGAAAATGGTTCACTAGACACTAAATCATCTGCAGATAAAACTAAATTGGGAGGTGCTGCAACAACAAAAACAGTTAAGTGCAAACAGTCTCATTAAAAATGAGATTCCAATTAGAAGAAATGCTAATATATACAGAGAAAAATAATCTGTAGCTGACAACTCAGTAAGTGAAAGAATGTCTGAAAAATCCTGGAGGGTAAAAGAGGACAGGTGCCAAGGGGGGGCTAGCTGCAGAGTGAAAGTCAGCAGCAGCAGGAAGAAGAGTCCATTCAACCAGGAAATAACACCAAGAAAAGAGGCAGAAAAGTAAAGTATGAGGAAAGAAAAGCTGGGAAATGGGAAACTCCCCAGGAAAGGAAAGGGATGCTACGAGAGATCTGAGCTATTCCCAAAGACTAATTTGTCAACAAAACAAACAAACAAACACAATTTCCCACCCTCTGGGATGTAATCAGGACCCACTACAGCTGTTTGAAAAAGCACAGGTTTCCTTCATCTACTTAATAGTGCAAGAGGGCTTCCCTGGTAGCGCAGTAGTTGAGAATCTGCCTGCCAATGCAGGGAACACGGGTTCCAGCCCTGGTCTGGGAAGATCCCACATGTCGCGGAGCAACTAGGCCCAAGAGTCACAACTACTGAGCCTGCGCGTCTGGAGCCTGTGCTCCGCAACAAGAGAAGCCGCGATGGTGAGAGGCCTGTGCACCACAATGAAGAGTGGCCCCCGCTTGCCCCAACTAGAGAAAGCCCTCGCACAGAAATGAAGCCCAACACAGCCAAAAATAATTAATCAATCAATTAATTAATTAATTTTAAAAAATTTTTAAAAAATAGTGCAAGAAATATTCTCTGGTGGCAACCAGCTCCTATTAAGCCTACTATGAAGACCTATTCTAGCACTTCACAACCCATGAGCACCGAATCCTGATTGACAACACGTTTATATGGGACTTTTCCCTCGCTAGCATAGGGACCAAATATTTAGTATTATCTATCTCCAAGGAGCTCAAAGCACTTAAAATTCAACCATTACAATACTGTGATGTTAGGAGGGAGGAAATAACTTAGATAAGATAAAGTAAGACCCCAAGAGCCAAATGGGTGCAAAATAATGTATCTATCTGCACAGAAAAAGCAAAGCAAAGGACTAAGTCACCCCAATGGAGAATTCTCCTTCTAAATACTTGATCACATGCCAGTATTCAATATCATCAAATTATAATACTACCTATAGGCTGAACTTACTAAATACATATTAGAGTAGGCTATACAATAAGATAAAGAGTTTATATGTGGGAAAAATGTAAGTATTACGAATTGCTGACTAACAGGCTAATACGAGGAGCTATCCATGAAAATTAAGTCAACTGATAAACATTTAATAGCTATCTCACCTTTTAAATTAAAAAACAAACTTCACTATCTCTGCTTTCCTAACTCGTCCATTTTGGAAGAAAATGGAAAGCAAAAAATAGGCAAGGGGAGAGAAGGATTCAAAGAAGATGTTTTTTGCTGTTTGCCACAGTACATATAACCTTTCTGCATGCATATCTCATAGCCCTCCTTTTTTTACTTAATTAAAAATACAGTATTAACTATAATCAGTGCAGGAGGTGGTTAAGTCTTTTTTTTTTTTTTTTAAATAACAATGCCAGGGGGTAGGGATAAATTGGGAATTTGGGATTAACAGATACACACTACTACGTATAAAATAGATAAACAACAAGGACCTACAGTATAGCACAGGGAACTATATTTAATATCTTGTAACACGTTTAGTTTAAAAAAACAAATAAAATAATTTTTAAAAAGATAAAATGATTAGGGGATAACACAATCTCCAAACAAAAACAAAAACTCCAATGCCAACCACTTTCTCACAATTTCCTATTGTCCCCAAATATCGGAAATTACTTAATGTTTCTGTTAAGGGAATTTTTCCTGAGCTCAGTAGTGCACTAGAGAGAAGCCCTTGATAACGTGCACTTTTCCATTGCCTAGTCAGATAGCTCAGGACACAAAATTAGTCTCACGTGGATAACAGGCAGGACTAGATGAACTACACTGGGCACAAAGAACAGATTCAAATTCATGGACCTAGTACCATCGTATTAAGTAGTACTTGGCAAGGTCATCTTTTAGTTCAGGAATTCTTTGCATATGTGGTAATACCAGGTATATTCTACCATATGCTCATGAGATAATCATGTTACAAAATAGTACTGAGGACACAGCTGACTCCAAGTTTCTGGGAAACAACTGAGGCAAACATCTCATTGTTTAGGTTATGTGCTGCTTGGAGGGCAGATATTCTACAGCTGGAGAAGATGGGAAAAAGTCAAGTATGGATTTTTCCAGATAGTTGCAGAAATAAGTTCTGATGTCATATCAGAGCTTTTCCCAGGTAGCTGAAGTCGTGCCCACAAACCTTGCCTGCCACGGTCACGGTGATGGAGAGCCAGTCAACGCAATGCCGTGCAGCTGACAGGGTCCTGGTGCTCCGGCCTGGTGTCACACCTGAGCCTCTGAGGTGGGAGAACCAAGTTCAGGACATTGGACCACCGGAGACCTCCCAGCCCCATGTAATATCAATCAGCAAGAGCTCTCCCAGAGACCTTCATCTCAATGCTAAAACCCAGCTCCACCCAACGGCCAGCAAACTCCAGTGCTGGACGCCCCATGCCAAACAACTAGCAGGACAGGAACACAGCCCCACCAATTAGCAGAGAGGCTGCCTAAAATCATACTAAGTTCACAGACACCCCAAAACACACCACTGGATGTGGCCCTGTCCACCAGAAAGACAAGATCCAGCCCCACCCACCAAAACACAGGCACCAGTCCCCTCCACCAGGAAGCCTACACAAGCCACTGAACCAACCTTACCCACTGGAGGCAGACACCAAAAACAACGGGAACTATGAACCTACAGCCTGCGAAAAGGAGACCCCAAACACAGTAAGTTAAACAAAATGAGAAGACAGAGAAATATGCAGCAGACGAAGGAGCAAGGTAAAAACCCACCAGAACAAACAAATGAAGAGGAAATAGGCAGTCTACCTGATAAAAAATTCAGAGAAATGATAGTAAAGATGATCCAAAATCTTGGAAATAGAATGGAGAAAATATAAGAAACATTTAACAAGGATCTAGAAGAACTAAAGAGCAAACAAACAATGATGAACAACACAATAAATGAAATAAAAAAATTCTCTAGAAGGAATCAAGAGCAGAATAACTGAGGCAGAAGAACAGACAAGTGACCTGGAAGATAAAATAGTGGAAATAACTACCACAGAGCAGAATAAAGAAAAAAGAATGAAAAGAACTGAGGACAGTCTCAGAGACCTCTGGGACAACATTACTTGCACCAACATTGGAATTATAGGGGGTCCCAGAAGAAGAAGAGAAAAAAAAGGGTCTGAGAAAATATTTGAAGAGATTATAGTTGAAAACTTCCCTAACATGGGAGAGGAAACAGTAAATCAAGTCCAGGAAGTGCAGAGTCCCATAAATAAAACTCTTAGAGGAAAACATAGGCAGAACACGCTATGACATAAATCACAGCAAGATCTTTTTTGACTCACCTCCTAAAGTAAGGGAAATAAAAACAAAAATAAACAAATGGGACCTAATGAAACTTAAAAGCTTTTGCACAGCAAAGGAAACCATAAACAAGACGAAAAGACAACCCTAAGAATGGGAGAAAATATTTGCAAACGAAGCAAATGACAAAGAAGTAATCTCCAAAATATACAAGCAGCTCATGCAGCTCAATACCAAAAAAACAAACAGCCCAATCCAAAAATGGGCAGAAGACCTAAAGAGACATTTCTCCAAAGAAGATATACAGACTGCCGACAAACACATGAAAGGATGTTCAACATCACTAATCATTAGAGAAATGCAAATCAAAACTACAATGAGGTATCACTTCACACCGGGTCAGAATGGCCATCATCAAAAAATCTACAAACAATAAATGCTGGAGAGGGTGTGGAGAAAAGGGAACCCTCTTGCACTGTTGGTGGGAATGTATATTGATGCAGCCACTATGGAGAATAGTACGGAGGTTCCTTAAAAAACTAAAAATAGAACTACCATATGACCCAGCAATCCCACTACTGGGCATATACCCTGAGAAAACCGTAATTCAAAAAGAAGCATGGGCCACATGTTCATTGCAGCATTATTTACAATAGCCAGGACATGGAAGCAACCTAAGTGTCCATCGACAGATTAATGGATAAAGAAGATGTGGCACATATATACAACAGAATATTACTCAGCCATAAAAAGAAACGAAATTGAGTTATTTGTAGTGAGGTAGATGGACCTAGGGTCTGTCATACAGAGTGAAGTAAGTCAGAAAGAAAAACAAATACCGTACGCTAACACATATATATGGAACCAAAAAATAAAAAATAAAATGGTTCTGATGAAGCTAGGGGCAAGACAGGAATAAAGATGCAGACATAGAGAATGGACTTGAGGACACGGGGACGGGGAAGGGTAAGCTGGGATGAAGTGAGAGAGTAGCACTGACATATATACACTACCAAATGTAAAACAGATAGCTAGGGGGAAGCAGCTGCATAGCACAGGGAGATCAGCTCAGTGCTTTGTGACCACCTATAGGGATGGGATAGGGAGGGTGGGAGGGAGGTGCAACAGGGAGGGGATATGGGGATATATGTATACATATAGGTGATTCACTTTGTTATACAGCAAAAACTAACACAACATTGTAAAGCAATTATACTCCAATAAAGATGTTAAAAAAAAAAAAAAAGGTAGTTATTGAGCAGATCCCAGTGTTGCACGGGGAGGAAAACGTATGTTTATAAGACAAAAAGAAAATGACCCCCAACTTAACATTTTGTCTCTGGATGCTAGGATTACAGGCAATTTTGTATTTTCCAATTTCACACAGCATCATGTGTTAAGAATAATAATGTAATAAGAATGTTCATAAGATGGAGATTCAATACATGAAAAAAAAGTTTTATGTTATATTTACAAATTTACATAAGAAGCAGATGGAACTTTTAATCTGAGGGCCCAGGGTTCAAGTCCCTGTCCAGGTTCCAAAAAAAAAAAAAATTAAATAAATAAGTAAAATTTATTAGAAAAAAGAGTAGGGCTTCCCTGGTGGCACAGTGGTTGAGAATTTGCCTGCCAATGCAGGGGACACAGGTTTGAGCCCTGGTCTGGGAAGATCCCACATGCCACAGAGCAACTAGGCCCATGAGCCACAACTACTGAGCCTGTGCGTCTGGAGCTTGTGCTCCACAACAAGAGAGGCCACGATAGTGAGAGGCCCGCGCACCGCGATGAAGAGTGGCCCCCGCTCGCTGCAACTAGAGAAAGCCTTCACACAGAAATGAAGATCCAACACAGCCAAAAATAAATAAATAAACAAATTTATATTAAAAAAAAGTAGATGGAGAAGGAGGAATGAGACAAGAGAGAGGTTAGCTGAACAATTCCTACCTCTATTCTTTTTTTTTTTTCCTACCTCTATTCTTAAAGCTCAGGATTTCATTTCTTAAAACAAGGTTCAGATGATAGAAACGTGTTAACAGTGCAAAAACCAGCTTGAAAACGTTCAGGACACATTTACTACAAAAACTTAATCCAGGGCTTCCCTGGTGGCGCAGTGGTTGATAGTCTGCCTGCCGATGCAGGGGACATGGGTTCGTGCCCTGGTCCGGGGAGATCCCACATGCCGCGGAGCGGCTGGGCCCGTGAGCCATGGCCGCTGAGTCTGTGCATCTGGAGCCTGTGCTCCATAATGGGAGAGGCCACAACAGTGAGATGCCCGCATATCGCAAAAAAAAAAAAAAACTTAATCCATTTTGGTTGTCATTTGGTCCCATAGTTAAGAACAATGTTAATACTATTAAATCAAATGATTATTACAACCAGGTATTTTAGTCTTTCCCCCACCCCAAAAAAGGAAATTTGAAACTTCAGAAGATTAATAGGATCTGTTATTTAAACAGGCCTGCTAATTGAAGGCATCTCAAATGTTTAAAGTAAATGACCAATAACGTCAGATTACGAACACCATACAGTTTAAAATGTTCACAATTCTGTTAAATTTAAGGAATCTGTAATTGATATATCTGTCAGTGAACCTGTCCTGAAATAAGATAACTGTTTTAAAATAAAAAACTTGGGACTTCCCTGGTGGCACAGTGGTTAAGAATCCACCTGCCAATGCAGGGGACACGGGTTTGAGCCCTGGTCTGGGAAGATCCCACATGCCACGGAGCAACTAAGCCCGTTCACCACAACTACTGAGCCTGCGCTCTAGAGCCCACAAGCCACAACTACTGAGCTCACCTGCCACAACTACTGAAGCCCGTGTGCCTAGAGCTGGTGCTCCACAACAAGAGAAGCCACCGCAACGAGAAGCACGTGCACCACAACGAAGAGTAGCTCCCGCTCGCTGCAACTAGAGAAAGCCCATGCGCAGCAACGAAGACCCAACGCAGCCAAAAATAAATATAAATAAATAAAAACCTATTCTAAAATAAATAAATAAATAACTCAATGTCAAAAGATCACACATAAAAATGGACAACTTCTGCTCTACCCAAAGCAGGGTGTGATTTTTTTCTGATAAATTCAGGGGAAAGTTGGTTTTGATTTGTTCACAACAGGTAGTGCTGAGAACAAACAACACAAATATACTTTGAGAATGTGGAAAACACTACCTGTACTGAATAAACCTTCACAATAAATAAAAGTAAAATTAAAGAAAACTAAGTTATTCCTTCCTAGTCACTAATAGAATGCAATATAAAAACTATAATCTTCCAATATACTGAAGTATGGAAAAAAAAGAGCAGTAAGGTCTTTATTTATTTTATTGATTGATTGATTGATTTTTTTTGCAGTACGCGGGCCTCTCACTGCTGTGGCCTCTCCCATTGCGGAGCACAGGCTCCAGACATGCAGGCTCAGTGGCCATGGCTCACGGGCCCAGCCACTCCACAGCACGTGGGATCTTCCCGGACCAGGGCACGAACCCACGTCCCCTGCATCGGCAGGCGGACTCTCAACCACTGCACCACCAGGGAAGCCCAAGATCTTTATTTTATCAGTGAAGAAAGAACTCTTCTAAGCTAGAATGTTTACAGGGATTTTTCAAAAAAACAGTTGTCAATTCCCTCTTCTGGAAGTGGAGAATGTAAACCACTTGAGAGGGTGGTAAACATGAGGTAGTATCTATTTAGGGCTTCCTCATACTCAAGAACCTACATCACTCCCACTGTTTTACTTCCCTCTGTATGTCCTCCAGGACACTCCCTTTTCCTTCATTTCTTTCTTTCCTTCCTTCTGAAAGTTTTCCTTAACTAGAAATATTACAGACTTGGAATGGAGGGGGTGAGGAATATGTAGCTGCACAGGGAAGCATAGGCTTAGAGCCCAGAGATCTTTTTATTTTTTCTGCATACTTTATTATTATTTTTTATTGAGGTATAGTTGATTTACAATATTATATTAGTTTTCAGGTATACAACAGAGGGATCCAAAATTTTTACAGATTATACTCCATTTGAAGTTATCTTAAAATATTGAACCCAGAGATCTTATAGTTCATCTTCCTGAACCTTTTTCTACTACAGACAGGGAAACTGAGACCCAGAGAGGTGACATTTTTTGCTCATCGTTATGTCCCTCCTCCACACCAGGGGATTCTCAAGGTTTTACATATATCCTTTTCAATTCTAAAACGCAAGAGTCTATATTTACAAGAATAACTTAGATTTCAGAAATTTTCTTTGGAATTTGAAAAAGTTGACAAACTTATTCTTATTTAAAATATCTGTGAGATTGCCTTAAAGATTTGTTTTTGAAAGGCTAGGGCTACCTCGTCCATTATATCAGAAGATTCTATTTGGGATCAACCTTTTTGTCATGTTTTTTCTGGAGCTATATACAAACAGGGTTACTGATCTGGTTGGGAAGTGGAAGGGAACCAAGAAAACCCTCCAGAAAAGCCTTCAGGGAAAAATGAATTACTAAATAAGTATTTAGTCTTCCAAATGTTCACCAAACCTTCAGACATTCATAAAAATGGACTGGAAGAAGGACCTAGGAGTTCCCCACCCTTTCTTAATCTTTAGGCTATCAAAATTAAATGCTGCAAACACTAAAACATAAAAATGTTTTAAAATAGAGAAGATATAGTTTGCACATACTTTTCATGAATCTTCAAGACTCGGTGAACTATAGGAATCTCTCTTCCTTCTATCCTAAAAACAACAATTTCTCCCACTCGTATGGGATCTTCAACTCGATTTGTTAGAAAGAGAAGATCTCCTCTATGAAATGCAGGTTCCATGCTGCCACTGGGAGGGAAAGAAGAATATAATAGCAAAAGAAAGCCTGAGATTAAATTTACTTTCAACGTTAGATATGCAACAAACAATTAGAAGTATCACCTTTGGAATATACTTAATATCTTAACAAATATATCAACATAAAATGTGTACTGTCCTCCAAATATGGTTTCCTCAGACTAGTTATACTACAGGTTTCCTTTAGTTAATAGCCTTCATAACTAGTTCCATTTCAACCATTACTATTCAAAGGAGCTTAAATTTTGAAAAGGGCAATGTTACTAATTCTTTAACCTTTTAAAACTTCAAGTGACAAACAATATATAAAAGAGTGAACTTTATAATCACTGTCCTTATTCTCACTTCATCTGAAAACGCTAAAGATATTCAGATGAGAACTGGATCATCTTTTCCTGACATTTATAAAGATACAGACCAAGATGACCTTATGGTTTCAACCCAACAAGAAGGAAAACAGCTCATCAAGTCAAAGAACAGTCAGCGACAGAGATAATGCTTGCGCTATCAATTTATTTATTTAAAAAAGAGAAACAAGAAACAAAACCAAGGACAAGACCAGAGATTTTTGCCTAAGAATTTCAGAAACAAGCAAAGAATTCAATTCCATGGTAATTACGGATGACAAACTTCTAGAGTGTCTTCTTACCTTTCACCTGTTCTACCTTATACCAAGTTCTTCAAAGGTCCTAAGATATTTGCACTAATTAATGAAACTTTTCTTTCTATAAAGAAGTAGCCCATCAGTATTGTTTTCAGAAACTCAAGCTCCAGTTTTCATCAACAATAAATTTAGTAAGAAAAAACAGAAGACAAGGAAAAAAATTCAATACAGCAAAAATGACAAAGTCCAAACACTTCTGTTTGAAGACTCTGGTCCCTCTACATACATAAGGGAATATGGCAGTGGTTCCCAAACTTTGGTGCACACAAGAATCACCTGAGAAACTTAAAAGTCCCCACGCTCAGGTCATATCGCAAACCACTTAAATCAGAATGTCTGTGGATGAGAGAAGCAGGCATCCGTATTCGGTAAAGATCCCAAGTGATTCTAATATGAGCAAAATTCGGGAACCACTAGAAATGTGAATTTTCAGTACACGTTTATTCTTAAAAGTTTTGTTTAGGTTCCTCTTGGGGCAATGAGTTCCCTTTCTCAGAAGGTGTTCAGACAAAAGATAGAACATGTGTTTGGTGAAAATATTACAGAAGGTATTCTAGACATGAAATTTTCAAGTTTTTATTTTGGCTCTTTTTTAAAATCAGTGACATCCTTTGTTCAAATAAAACCTTGCTTGAAAATGATATAAATGAAATAGATAAAAGCTGAGTTGTTCTGGGTGAATGACTCATCTTTATCGAGCACTTATTATATGCAGAGTGCCAATTTTAAGAGTTTTTTTAAAACTATCTTCAGAACAACTCTATGATGTAGGTACTATTATTATCCCAACTTTATAGATAAGGAGACTGAGGCTTAGAATGGCCTAGAGTTGTAAATTAAAAAAATGATAAAGGTGAGATTTGAACCAAGGAGGTTCACTCTCACTATGCTAAACTGCTTCTGAGATACTCTAGAATTTTAGCAGAGAGTATCATTATCATATTTGCATTTAAGAAACATCACTTCAGAAACTACAGAGTACATAGAAGACATTCAAATATTTATTGAATTGATGAGTAAACTGAAAAAGATGAGAAGGTAAATTGGGAGACCAGTTGTCCAGGCTATTACTTACAAGTGAATACTTGGTAATTATTAAAAGTGTTATTAAAAACATGGACACTGGAGAATGATAAGGGGAAAAGATTGAGAAAAGGATACACATACAGAATTACGTCAATTATGTAAGAAATAATATACATGAAAAAACAGACTAAAATGTTAATAGTGATTATATCCCAGAACTATGGGTGACTTAGTTTCATCTAGATTTTTTCTGTGATTTCAACATTTCATATAATGAAAGTATATTAACTTTTTTCTGATTATAAAAGCATTTTTTTAAAGGTTGTTACAACAGCCCAGGCAGGAAATGAGGGCTTGAAATAGAATAACAGCAGGGAGGACAGCTAAAAAAGGGTAGAATAGAGAGAGGGATAATAACAAATTCGATGGCCAACTGGCTATGACAGAAGAGGGGATCAAGAATGACTCCTAGGTTTTTAACACTGGCAACTGAGCAGATGGCTGTGATAGTCACAGAAATAGGAGGAAGAAGAACAGGTTTTTGGGAAAAGGAGATGAATTTTACTTTTATTAGGTGGAGTTTCAAATGCCTGGTCAACATCCAGATAGAGATGTTAGTGTAGGACGAAAACAAGAGTGTAGATTCAGGGAATAAAGTTGGATTAGAAAAAAAAAAAGATTTAAAAATTCAGATACAGGATTTCCCTGGTGGCACAGTGGTTGAGAGTCCGCCTGCCGATGCAGGGGACACGGGTTCGTGCCCTGGTCTGGGAAGATCCCACATGCCGCGGAGCGGCTAGGCCCGTGAGCCATGGCCGCTGAGCCTGCGCCTCCGGAGCCTGTGCTCCGCAACAGGAGAGGCCACAACAGTGAGATGCCCACGTACCGCAAAAAAAAAAATAATAATTCAGATACAGATGGCAATTAAAAACAGATAAAAGCATGTGGTAAGAGGATCATTAAAGAAATAACCAGGGGAAACTTTTAAAAAATTAAATAAATTATTGATAAACATCTTACTGTTATCTGATTAAACGATACTTTCAAATTTAATACATCAATCATGATCAATTTTATAAGAAGTTATATATAAATAATTTATATATAAATTAAACTGGGGAATTCCCTGGCGGTCCACCAATTAGGACTCCGCACTTCAACTGCAGAGGGCCCGGGTTCGATCCCTGGTGGGGGAACTAAAATCCCGCAAGCTGCGCGGCTTGGCCATAAATAAATAAAAATAAAAATAAATTAAACTGACTTCAGCTTCACAAAGGGGGAAAAAATCAGTTTTCAATGTTCCCTGAAACTTCAGTTAATAAAATAAATAATAAGAAAGTATTTTTGTCTTTATCCCCAGTGGTTTCACGAAAGTCCTAAAACTGGATTCTCAGTTGGCCTGAGTCCTCTGAGGCACATTTGGTTCCAGGTAAAAATTATATTCCTTGAAGTTTTATGAAATCACATAAATAACACCCAATCACATAAATTACCTTTCTCTAATGACTACTCCCTCCAGTCTTGACCAGATTCTCTTCTAATATGACCTGTCTCTTTTCATTTTTTTTCTTTATTCCAAACCAGCAATCAGAAAAGTTTAGTATACAAATAACCTAGCTACCAAATAACTTATCCAAACACTCCTTTTAAGCCCCAACTGATATTTTCAGGACCACCAAAATGTTCCACAGGTGCTTAGTCTAATCTCCTCTTCACTCCATCATTCCCAGTTTAAAGGTCATTAGATTGTACTTAAACATCTCCACTGAACAGAACTCACTCTGAAATAATTCCAGAAGAATCTTCAAAAGAAGCCTCCCTGGGCCTTCTCTCTACAGCTTTTCCCCACAGTGCCAATTAGTGTGGCTTCTCCTTCTGTTAGTGTTTGAACACTTCACAAATTGAAGCTCTCCACTGAGTTCAAGACTGGGAACTTAGGGCCACATAATTTTAAAACTGGAAAAGTCTTCTGACATCATCTAGGTCTAGTCTTCATTTTACAGATGAGGAAACTATGGTTCAGTCTATAAATGACTTGCCCAAGGCTGTAGTTAGACAATGAAAAAGCTAGAGACCCAAGTCTCTATACCCCTAGAATAGTACATTAAATGTTTTCCCAGGTAATAAACTCCAGACATTTCACTGTATCTCTAAAATCACAGTTGCATTTGATTACTAATAAATTCAGACCGAGGGTATGGGTATGAGTAAGGGAGGAGTAAGATACTGGCCACCCAGTGCTTCCAACCACTTGTTGCTGGAAGTATATCCTAGTATGACAATGAAAGAGTCAAGTTCATCTTGTTAAGAATAATGTACTATTATCTAGACTTTAGGTAATGTTAATGATTCAATTTATTTTATAGTTATACTCCATTATCTCCAGAAAAGACTTGAGATAGCTTACATAATTAAGCCCCAAATAAGACAGAACTACAATGATTCAAATAAATCACCAAGTGGTAATTCTCCAAAAATGAATTGCTAAATTAGGTTTTTAAATCCCTAAGAGTATGAGTACAAGGATAGGGAAGGAAGACAGTGGAGAAAAAAAAGTCAGTACTATTTGTCACTTTAAGAGATGGCATTAATATACTCAGAATTCCTGAAGTCTATTTAGAAGTGATATTTAAAGGTCAGCAGGAAACATGGAAATAATTAGTGATGCTTCTATACTGACACTGAAAACATGCTGTAGAAAAATTCTTAATTTGTAAAGATGATATATAATCTTGTAAATCTTGTAAATTAAATTTCCTGATATTCCAAAGTAAAGAATGTAAGAAGACAGAAGGATTTCAGGAAAATAAAGTATACCGAAATACTTTCTTAACAGATGTGCCAAAAATAAAGCTCACATAAACATTTCATAGAAAAGTCATGAGCCCTTTGGGATCTGAATGGAAAGTGCCTAACAAGGTTTAGAATTTCTCACAAGTGAGAAAGACTAACAAATTTTCTTCCAGGCCGTCTTCTGGGAAAGAGTAGTGTCTAAAGGAATGATACATCAGTTATTAAACACTTCAATTTTTCTCCCAAGTAATGCCATGCAATTCCATGCCTTGAAAAGAAAAACTGTTACCTGAGCACCACTACAATTGGACTTTCACTTCCAGTTATGACCATTAACCCCTTCCAGATCATTAGTGCCGAGGAGACAATCATTCCAAAATTTAGGACTTGATAATAGAGCTGTAAGAACAAGAGAAGATATCAGATCCATAATTATCCTCGCCTAGGAAAGCACTGAGTAGTATCAATTTTAAAGTTTTAAGTAGTACTATTAGGGCACCTGAAGTTCTAAGAAAACTCTTTAAAATACTGTAATGATTACACCATCAGCATCCCAGAACATCCCCACCCACTCACCCAAAGAACCCTGCTGTTTTGTTTGTTAAAATACATTACATTTATATAACGTTTTTTCAGAACTTTTCACATAAATTATTTTACTTGGGCTTCACGACCATTCAGCTTAAATTCAATCACATACATGACACATACCAGCCAACAGCAACATACCTCTGCTTCTAAACTCTAATACTTACTTTTCTACAATACTTATCCCTTGATAATTATGGGCTATTCAATGACATTTAACTTGACCCCTCATTTTACAGCTGAGGAAACTTAGTCTCAGAAAGGAAATGACTTATCAAAGTCATACAGCTTGTCAGTCACATAGTTAGGACTTGAAGGCCAGCCTTATGCCCTACAAAATTTACACTGCTCAACAAATTGTAAAATTCTATGACTTAAATAAGCAAAGGTATTTCAAGTGAGGGAAACATATGAGCTAACTGTGTTGGACTAATGCTGGATAATGAATAAAAGTAGAGACGATGACTGGACACCATGGCAGATAGTTCAGGAGAGGAAAAGATGGTGCTGGAGAGCAGTGACAGAAATCTGAAAAAGCATATTAAGCTCAGATTATGAAGACCCCTGAATGTACGAACGAAAATGTGAACTTATAAAGACAGTCATAAAATACTTTAAAGTGAAAAAGCAGAAGTTTCAAAAATATGTCCAATGTTAAGTTCACTTTCGTTATTTTAAAAAATATATGTGCTGGGACTTCCCTGGCAGTCCAGAGATTAAGACTTCATGCTTCCACTGCAGGAGGCGCAGGTCACGGGTTCGATCCCTGGTAGGGGACTAAGATCCTGCATGCCGCGTGGTGCGGCAAAAAAAAGAAATTATTTACATACATATATATATGTGTGTGCGTATATATATATATATATACGCACACACATATATATATATGAGTATATGGGCATTCTACAAGACAACTGTTACAGTCTTCAAAAATTCAATGTCATGAAAATAAAGGTGGGGTACTGGACTAAAGAGACATAATAACCAAATGTAACGCATAAACTCTGGTTAGATCTTGGTTCAAAAGAACAAAATGCATATAAGAAAAAACCCTAACTATAAAAGACATTTTGGGGTCAATTGGGGAAACTCAAATTATTACTTAAATGATACTAGGAAATTAGTGTTAATTTTCTTACATATGATAATGGTATTGTGGTATGTAGGACACTGTCACTCGTAAGAGACGCATGCTTAGCAGTAATTAGCTAGTAGTAGTAGTTAAGGGTGAACTGTCATATCTGCAATTTGTTTCAAAGGATTCAGAAAAAATTATATATATATACATATATATATATACACACACATACACATAAGTACATACAAAGCAAATATGGAAAAATGTTAAAAACTGTTAAACCTGTGATAGCTTACAGGTGTTTGCTGTACTATTCTTTCAAACTTTCTTTTTTTTTTTAGCTTTATTGAGGTATAACTGACAAAATTGTTAAGATAGTCAATATTCATAGTACAATGTGATGATTTGATATACCTTGTGAAAGAATTCCCCCAAGTTAATTAACACATTCATCACCTCACGTATTTACCCTTTTTTTTTCCTTGGGGGTGCGGGTGATACCTTACAATTTTTCTTATTTTTTAAAGTATAGACAAAACTGGAAGAAAATAAACTGGTTACACCTGGGGTTACAATACCAGGCAATTTTGTTTCATTTGTTTATCCACATTTTCTTTTCTCCTTTTAAAATTAATTTTTATTTTTATCAAAAGATTACATAGAGTCAAGAGATACATATTTTTTTAAAAAAACCCTGCATATCCTGGCCAGGGCAAGCCACCCCCAGCAATCCTTTTCACCTCTTTTAGCTATTTTACCCTCATGCTTCTAAAAATTAATTGCTTCTCTTTTCATAAATTTGGAACATCATCTATAAACTATTTATTATGATGAGGATTTTAGCTCTCATACCACTTTCTACTTTTTCCCCTGCAATTAACCTGTTTTTCCTGCATACTCTAAAAAAAGTTTCAGGTTGCATATTATTATAAACATATAGTTAATCTCTGGATGCACACACAAGAAACTGGGAACAATGGCTGCCTTTGGAAAGAGGAACTGGAACTCAAGGTGGAAGGAAAATTCTTTCCAATATACATGTGCACGTTTTTTAAGTTCTTACTAAATGCAAGTATCACCTATTCAAAAATAAGTTGTTTAGGTTTTTTTTTCTTAAGTCCATGCTAATGGCCAGAACACACTTCCAACGAAGTATGACATATTCTATCAACATAACATCATGCACAAAGGAAGAAAGAAAATATGGACGTTTTCTTGCGGACACTTAGAAATACCTGCTGTTCTTTGAGTAATATAGTAATATGACTATACAGGTGTGATTTGAAACCTAGTTTGACACTCCCATTTATGGTGAGAAAACTGAGGCACAGAGAAGCTAAGCGATGCACTCATGGCTGCACAGCTCTTGGCAGGCAGAGTAGCAACTAAAACTTAGGTCTCCTAAATTCCATCTCAAGACGGTAGCTTTTTTGTTTTTTTAATAGATCTTTATTGGAGTATAATTGCTTCACAATACTGTTAGTTTCTGTTGCACAACAAAGCAAATCAGCCATATGCATACACATGTCTCCACATCCCCTCCCTCTTGAGCCTCCCTCCCATCCTCCCTATCCCACCCCTCTAGGTCACCACAAAGCAGCAAGCCGATTTCCCTCTGCTATGCTGCTGCTTCCCACCAGAAAACTACCTTACATTCCGTAGTGTATATATGTCGATGCTACTCTCACTTCGCGTCAGCTTTGCCCTCTCACCCCATGTCCTCCAGTCCATTTTCTATGTCTACCTCTTTATTCCTGCCCTGCAACTAGGTTCATCACTACCTTTTTTTTTTTTGATTCCATATATATTTGTTAGCATATGGTATCTCTTTTCTCTTTCTGACTTACTTCACTCTGTATGACAGACTCTAGGTCCATCCACCTAACTACAAATGACTCAGTAACTTTTTATGGCTGAGTAATATTCCACTGCATATATGTACAACATCTTTATCCATTCATCTGTCAATGGACATTTATGTTGCTTCCATGTCCTGGCTATTGTTAACACTGCTGCAATGAACACTGTGGTACATATCTTCTTCTGAATTATGGTTTTCTCAGGGTATATGCCCAGTAGTGGGATTGTAGGGTCATATGGTAGTTCTACTTTTAGTTTTTTAAGGAAACTCCATACTGTTTTTCATAGTGGTTGTATCAATTTACATCCCCACCAACAGTGCAAGAGGGTTCCCTTTTCACCACACCCTTTCCATCATTTATTGTTTCTAGATTTTTTGATAATGGCCATTCTGGCCGGTGTGAGGTGATACCTCATTGTAGTTTTGATTTGCATTTCTCTAATAATTAGTGATGTTGAGCATCTTTCATATGCCTCTTGGTCATCTGTATGTCTTCCTTGGTGAACTGTCTATTGAGGTCTTCCGCCCATTCTTTAACTGGATTGTTTTTTTTGATATTGTGTTCCATGAGCTGTTTGTGTATTTTTGAGATTAATCCTTTGTCTGTTGTTTCATTTGCAAGTATTTTCTCCCATTCTGAGGGTTCTCTTTTTTGTCTTGTGTATGGTTTCCTTTGCTGTGCAAAAGCTTATAAGTTTAATTAAGTCCCATTTGTTTATTTGTTTTTATTTCCGTTACTCTAGGAGGTGGGTCAAAAAAGATCTTGCTGTGGTTTATGTCAAAGAGTGTTTTTCCTATGTTTTCCTCTAAGAGTTTTATAGTGCCTGGTCTTACATTTAAGTCCTTAATCCATTTGGAGTTTATTTTTGTGTATGGTGTTAGGGAGTGTTCTCATTTCATTCTTTTACATGCAGCTGTCCAGATTTCCCAGCACCACTTATCGAAGAGGCTATCTTTTCTCCACTGTATGTTTTTGCCTCTTTTGTCGTAAATTAGGTGCCCATACGTGCACAGGTTTATCTGGGCATTCTATCTTGTACCACTGATCTATATTTGTTTTTGTGCCAGTACCATACTGCCTTGATTACTGTAGCTTTGTGGTATAGTTTGAAGTCGGGCAGCCTGATTCCTCCCCCTGCAATTTCCTTTCTCAAGAATGCTTTGGCTATTCAGGGTCTTTTGTATTTCCATACAAATTGTAAAATTTTTTGTTAATTCTGTGAAGAATGCCATTGGTAGTTTGATAGGGATTGCACTGAATCTGTAGATTGCCTTGGATAGTACAGTCATTTTCACAATATTGATTCTTCCAATCCAAGAACATGGTCTATTTCTCCATCTGTTTATGTCATCTTTGATTTCTTTCATCAGTGTCTTATAGTTTTCTGAGTACAAGTCTTTCGCCTCCTTAGGCAGGTTTATTCCCTAGGTATTTTATTCTTTTTCTTGCAATGGTAAATGGGAGTGTGTCCTTAATTTCTCTGATTTTTCATTGTTGGTATATAAGAATGCCAGAGATTTCTGTGCATTAATTTTGTATCCTGCGACCTTACCAAATTCACTGATTAGCTTTAGGAGTTTTCTGGTGGCATCTTTAGGATTTTCTATGTATAGTATCATGTCATCAGCAAACAGAGGCAGTTTTACTTATTTTCCAGTTTGTATTCCTTTTATTTCTTTTTCTTCTCTGATTGCCGTGGCTAAGACTTACAAAACTATGTTGAATAAGAGTGGTGAGAGTGGACATCCTTGAATTGTTCCAGATCTTAGTGGAAATGCTTTCAGTTTTTCACCATTGAGTATGATGCTTGCTGTGGGTTTGTCATATACGGCTTTTATTATGTTGAGGTAGGTTCCCTCTTTGCCCACTTTCTGGAGAGTTTTTATCATAAATGGGTGTTGAATTTTGTCAAAAGCTTTTTCTGCATCTATTGAGATGATCATATGGTTTTTATCCTTCAGTTCGTTAACGTGGTGTATCACATTGATTGATTTGCATATATTGAAGAATCCTTGCATCCCTGGGATAAATCCCACTTGATCATGGTGTATGACCCTTTTAATGTGCTGTTAGGTTCTGTTTGCTAGTATTTTGTTCAGGATTTTTGCATCTATGTTCACCAGGGATATTGGTCTATAATTTTCTTTTTTTGTGATATCTTTTTCTGGTTTTGGTATCAGGGTGATGGTGGCTTTGTAGAATGAATTTGGGAGTGTCTCTCCCTCTGCAATTTTTTGGAAGAGTTTGAGAAGTATCAGTGTTAGGTCTTTTCTAAATATTTGATAGAATTTGCCTGTGAAGCCATCTGATCCTGGCCTTTTGTCTGTTGGAAGATTTTTAATTATGGTTTCAATTTCATTACTTGTGATAGGTCTGTTTATATTTTCTAATTCTTCCTGGTTCAGTCTTGGAAAGTTGTACCTTTCCAAAAATTTGTCCGTTTCTTCGTGGTTGTCCATTTTATTGGCATATAGTTGTTTGTAGTAGCCTCTTATAAGCCTTTGTATTTCTGTAATGTCAGCTGTGATTTCTCCTTTTTCACTTCTAATTTTATTGATTTGTGTCCTCTCCATTTTTTTCTAGACGAGTCTAAGGGTTTATCAATTTTGTTTATCTCCTCAAAGAACCAGCTTTTAGTTTTATTGGTTTTTGCTATTGTTTTCTTCATTTCTATTTCATTTATTTCTGCTCTGATCTTTATGATTTCTTTCCTTCTACTGACTTTGGGTTTTCTCTGTTCTTCTTTCCCTAGTTATTTTAAGTGTAGGGTTTACTTGAGATTTTTCTTATTTCTTGAGGTGAGGTTGTATTGCTATAAACTTCCCTCTTAGAACTCCTTTTGCTGTGTTCCACAGGTTTTGGGTCATTGTGTTTTCGTTGTCATTTGTTTCTATGTATTTTTTAATTTCTTTGATTTCTTCAGCGATCTCTTGGCTATTTAGTAGCACACTGTTTAGCCTCTATGTAATTGTGTTTTTTACAGTTTTTTTCCTGTAATTGATTTCCAATCTCATAGTGTTGTGGTCAGAAAAGATGCTTGATATTATTTCAATTTTCTTAAATTTACTGAGGCTTGATTTGTGACCCAAGATGTGATCTATCCTGGAGAATGTTCCATGTGCACTTGAAAAGAAAGTGTATTCTGCCACTTTTGGGTGGAATGTCCTATAAATATCAATTAGATCTGGTCTATTGTGTCATTTAAAGCTTGTGTTTCCTTATTAATTTTCTGTTTGGATGATCTGTCCATTGGTGTAACTGGGGTGCTAAAATCCACTACTATTATTGTGTTACTGTTGATTTCTCCTTTCATGGTTGTTAGCATTTGCCTTATGTATTGAGGTGCTCCTATGTTGGGTGCATAAACATTTATGATTGTTATATCTTCTTCTTAGATTGATCCTTTGATTATTATGTAGTATCCCTCCTTATCTCTTGTAACTGTCTTTAATTTAAAGTCTATTTTATCTGATATGAGTATTGCTACTCCAGCTTTCTTTTGATTTCCACTTGCATGGAATATCTTTTTCCATCCCTTCACTTTCAGTCTGTATGTGTCCCCAGGTCTGAAGTGGGTATCTTGTAGACGGTATTTATGTGGGTCTTGTTTTCGTATCCATTCAGCTAGTCTGTGTCTTTTGGTTGGGGCATTTAATCCATTTGCATTCAAGGTTATTGTCGATATGAATGTTCCTATTACCATTTTCTTAATTGTTTTGGGTTTGTTTTTGTGGGTCTTTTTCTTCTCTTGTGTTTTCCACTTAGAGAAGTTTCTTCAGCATTTGTTGCAAAGCTGGTTTGGTGGTGCTGAATTCTCTTAGCTTCTGCTTGTCTGAAAAGCTTTTGATTTCTCCACAGAATCTGAATGAGATCCTTGCCGGGTAGAGTAATCTTGGTTGTAGCTTCTTCCCTTTCGTCACTTTAAATATGTCATGCCACTCCCTTCTGGCTTGTAGAGTTTCTGCTGAGAAATCAGCTGTTAACCTTATGGGAGATCCCTTGTATGTTATTTGTCATTTTTGCCTTGCTGCTTTCAATAATTTTTCTTTGTCTTTAATTTTTGCCAGTTTGATTATTATGTGTCTGGGCGTGTTTCTCCTTGGGTTTATCCTGTATGGGACTCTCTGCGCTTCCTGGACTTGGGTGGCTATTTCCTTTCCTATGTTAGGGAAGTTTTCAACGACAATCTCTTCAAATACTTTCTCAGACCCTTTCTTTTTTCTCTTCTTCTTCTGGGACCCCTATAATTCGAATGTTGGTGCGTTTAGTGTTGTCCCAGAGGTCTCTGAGATTGTCTTCAATTATTTTCATTCTTTTTTTTATTCTGCTCCTCTGTAGTTATTTCCACCACTTTGTCTTCCAGCTCACTTATTCATTCTTCTGCCTCAGTTATTCTGTTATTGATTCCTTCTAGTGTATTCTTCATTTCAGTTATTGTGCTGTTCATCTCTGTTTGTTTGTCCTTTAGTTTGTCTAGCTCTTTGTTAAACATTTCTTGTATTTTCTCAGTCCATGCCTCCATTCTATTTCCAAGATTCTGGATCATCTTTACTATCATTACTCTGAATTTTTTTTCAGGTGGACTGCCTATTTCATCTTCATTTATTTGGTCTTGTAGGTTTTTACCTTGCTCTTTCATCTGTGACTTTTTTTTTTTTTTTTTATTAGTGGGATTGTGTTCCTGTCTTACTGGTTGTTTGGCCTGAGGCTTCCAACACTGGGGTTTGTAGGCTATTGGGTAGAGCTGAGTCTTGGTGCTGAGATGAGGAACTCCATGAGACCTCACTCTGATAAATATTCCCTGGAGTCTGAGGTTCTCTTGTTAGTCCAGTGGTTCAGACTCAAGAGTCCCACTGCAGGAGCTTCAGCCGGACCCTGGGCTCGTGAACCAAGATCCCCCGAGCCGCCTGAGGCGTAGAAAGAAAAACCAAAAAACATACAAAAAAACAAAAAACAATAACAAAGTAAAAAATAAAATTAGACTAGGAAACTAATAGATAAGTTAGGAAGAATATAAAAATAAAAGTATAGATGAATAAACAACCAGAAGGTACATCAATACCACAATAGTAAAAAAGAGAAGGGGAAAAAGAAAAAGGGAGGGGGAGGCCTTGGTTGTGGAGGGCAGGGCCTAAGCAGGGGCGAGGTTTGGGCGGTAGGTGGGGCCAATGCTCAGGACCCACAGGACTGGAAAAGGCCCTGGGGGCTGTGGGGGGTGGGGCTCAGGCTCAAGGGACAGAAGGGGCCCAGGCGTGCCCCCACCTCTAGTCTCAGAGGGCGGGGGACCTCACCTGGGATCCCAGCAGGCTTCCTGGTCTTGAGTGGGTAGGGCAATCGCCCTCTGCTCCTCTCTTGCTCCTCCTGGAGGGCCCCTCCCACTTGCCTCTCCTGATCTCCCAGGTCTCCTTCCTATGCCCTCAAGGACCCACATGGCCTGGAGGGGGCTTTGGAGAGCAGGGGACCCGCCTGGGAGCTTAGCAGGCTCCCTGTGCCTGAGTGGGTGGGGCAACCGCCCTCCACTCCTTGCCTGCTCTTTCCGGGGGCCCCTTCCGCCTGCCACTCCTGATCTCTCCGGCCTCAGGGGTGCTGATCCTGTCTGGCCTCCACTTCTCCTCCCCCCCTCAGTCCCCCTACATCCTACCGGTTCACTTTGGGGTTCCTTCCGTCTCCTTGGGTATCAGAGTCCCCCACCAGCAGCTGGCAGGCACCCTAGTTGTAGGGAGATGCTAACTCCACGTCTTCCCACACCGCCATCTTGACTCCACCTCAAGACAGTAGCTTTTTAAAAGACAAAAAATGGTCTTTTTATTCCAAAGACAGATTTGAGGAAGTAGAGTGGGAGAGGCTAAAAGCAGGAAAACTAGCTTCTAAGAAGTGATTATGGTCAACCTGTGGATCAGCAGTCAGGAATTCAGCTAAAGGCTCTATTTTCCAAACTTCCCATGCTAAGAAAGCCACCTATACTACTGGTTAGGACAATAGATTATGGGCCCCGATCCAGAATCACTGAAGGAAGGGCTGTGGGATTCCATAAAAACTATAAACTATAGTTTCATGATTCCTTATTTAACACCCTTGGGGGTCAGAAATGCTTCGTAATTCAGAATTGTCCAGATTTTGAAAAGGTAACATACCATATAGCACATAACACCCCAAGCAGGCAATATCCCATAATCAACCATATTAATATTTCTCCAGCAAAACATAAAAAATTCACACTGAAATAAATAAAACTAAAAATAGCTACATGTCAGCCAGTTCAAATCTGTTTTGTTGAGGAAAATCTTTCCATTTTCAGAAGGGCACAGATGTAGCATTGTCAGAACAGGTGTGCAATATCTAATAAAATAACTGTTCTTTTTTTTTTTTTGGCCATGCTATGCAGTGTATGGGATCTTAGTTCCCCAACCAGGGATGGGACCCGTGCCCCCTGCATTAGGAGTGCAGAGTCTTAACGACTGGGCTGCCAGGGAAGTCCCTAAAATAACTGTCCTTTAAAAGAAAAATGAAAGACTTAAAAAATCGTGATTTTCTCTGTCCCTGCCAGGAGGTCACTATAATTACCCTTCTCTTTTTCTTCAGACATGTAATACTACTTTTTGCTATAGAATCATTGTTGTGAAATGCATCTAATCATCAAGATTATCCTCATCATTCTTATTAGAGAAAGAGGTTAAAAGTCCCTCAATACATGTAACTGGCAAATGTTCCTTAAAAGGTGCCTGTTTGAATACTGCTAAGTCAGTATGTGAGCCAAAACCTAGACAGAAGCACACTATTTGCTAAAACAAATACTCTACCTGAGCAAGTTTGAAAATGTCCTATTTTTCTCTTTCTTTTCTCCCCTTTTTCGTGACAAAAATCTTTACTGAAAAGACAAACATATTGCCTCCCTAGCCCCTGCTTTCTTTACCACTATATCTGAATGCTAATGAATATACAGAATCAACGTACAGAAAGAAGTGCTTTTTTGGGTATTGGCAGAAATAAGGTGGCAGCTACCTAACCTTCTCATACCATTTGGCCACATCAAGCTAACTATTAATAAGACATTGTGACATAAGTAGAATAATAACCACAGAATTGAATAGCCCCATTATTTTTTCTAAGAAGTGACTGGAACATTATATCCCTCAGTGTTCAAGGTGTAACTAGAAAAGAATGTTATTAAAACCAGTCAAAGCTCTATGTAATATCTTTCGGTAGCTATGGTATAGGGAGATTTGTGTGTGCTATTTTTCTTTTGCACTTTTGGGAAGTAGTGTGTGGAGACTTCCCCCAAAAGTTCCGTGACTAGAATAATCCACATGACAACTTAAAATAAACAGTAAGTAATAAATAACAAGAATTTAAGAAAAACCTACAACAGAAAATTCAGCAAAATAAAGCTGATAGTAAGTTTAAATATTATAATTTAACAAGCCACAATCTGGAAATTATGTACTGTGCATTTATCCTTTAGTTATCAAATATACCATTATATTTCCTGTTCTTGTAAGAGGTACTTGAAGTTCAACATATAGGATATTTACATAGAAGTCAGACTTCTAGCCATCTCAAGCAAAGACAGAAGTGACCATGGAAGCAAAAATGTGTCTTAGAGCTACAAAATAGCCATTGGCCTAAGTCTTAAATTCCACTTACCATGCGACCTCAAACTAAGAGACTCATTAATTCATAACCACAATTCCACTGGTTTCTAACTCATAGAAGCAGCAGCAGAAGCTAGGGCATTAGAGGCAGATACACGGACAGCAGGTACAAGTGAAACTGATGGTGTTGGAAAAACTGAAGTGTATTCAGAATAGACACTGTTATTATGGTCCAATAAAGTCACTGATAGTCCCAGTGAGGATCTTAAAAGATTAACAACGATAACAAAAGTTCCTGAATAGTCTAAACAGGCATAATACCAATAAGATAATTTTCATTTTAAAAAATCCATTAAATCTTTTAAAAATCTGACAAATGAAAACACAACACATGTACAGCAGTTTCATTCATAACAGCCTCAAATTGGGAGAAAAAAAAAGACAAAAACCCAAATGTCCATCAACAGGTGAATAAATAAATTACAACATTTCCAAGTAATGGAAAACTACTCAGGAATAGAAAACATGAACTACTGAAACACACAACATAGATGAATCTTGAATATATGCTATTCAGGCCAAACTGGAGGAAAAGGGACCAAATTTACCTCTGAAATAACTAAAACACTGGACAAAGTATATGAAACAAAGGTTTTCAGACACTGGACATGTGACTGTGTCCAGGTAGCATAGGACTATGAAAGGAGAAACAAGGTGAGCCCTACAATTGCCCCAATTTACAGAATGGATAGTTTCCAGGCCACAGGGCAAAACAGAAATGTAGCCAGAGCCTAGAAGTCTCCTCGACTTGAGGATAAAGAACTGGGAGTTTGGGGAAGTGAAGGCAACTTAAGATTGTAGGGCAGTACAGAAATGAGAACTACACAAAGATCTACAGATGGTCTCTCCTCAAGTCTTCAGCTGAGTGATGATCAGCAATGATCAGCACATGCATTTCAGGGAAGTACCAAGGACGGAAAAAGAACCAACTAAAAGGAGCAGATAGGACAATTCTAAAAGTTCATATGCGGCAGGGATAATTTGCTTCCACCAGCCAGAGTGGAAATGTTCATAACACATGGGCTTTGGATAGCATACTCAAAAGTTATTGCTCAGTTGTGGTGCAAAATTAACCTTAGACTGAAGGCTGCTCTGGACTTGCCTAACAAAGCCTTTTAAAAAAGCCTTGAGGGCTTCCCTGGTGGCGCAGTGGTTGGGAGTCCGCCTGCCGATGCAGGGGACGTGGGTTTGTGCCCCGGTCCGGGAGGATCCCACATGCTGTGGAGCGGCTGGGCCCATAAGCCATGGCTGCTGAGCCTGTGCGTCCGGAGCCTGTGCTCTGCAACGGGAGAGGCCACGGCAGTGAGAGGCCCGCGTACCGCCAAAAAAAAAAAAAAAAAAGCCTTGAAACAGGAATTCCCTGGCAGTCCAGTGGTTAGGACTCAGTGCTTTCACTGCCGTGGCCCAGGTTTAATCCCTGGTCAGGAAACTAAGATCCCACAAATTGTGTGGTGTGGCAAAAGAAATAAAAATAAAAGGTAGGGGGAAAGACTAAGCACATTAAATAGAGACTTAGATGATAGAAAATATATCCAAGACCCAGCCCAAACCTCTGGAGATGAAAAAGAATATGTCTGAAATGAAAACCACACAGCATACCACCCTGAAAGCACCCAATCTTGTCTGAAAACCACACAGAATGGAATAACAGCAGATTAGACATCACAGAAGAAAAGTTTAGTGAAACTGAAGTCATAGCAATAAAAAACTATTTCAGGATGCAACTAGAGATTATCATACTAAATGAAGTCAGAAAGAGAAAGACAAATACCATATGATATCACTTATATGTGCAATCTAAAATATGGCACAATGAACCTATGTACAAAACAGAAACAGACTCACAGACATAGAGAACAGACTTGTGGTTGCCAAGGCGGGGAGGGGGAGGGAGAGGGATGGATTGGGAGTTTAGGGTTGGTAGATGCAAACTATTACATTAAGAATGGATAAACAACAAGTTTATGTATAGCATAATGTATACTACAGGGAACTATATTCAATATCCTGCGATAAACCATAATGGAAAAGAATAGGAGAAACAGAAAAATCCATAGTTATAGTCAGAAATGTCAACACCCCCTTTCAATAACTGATACAGCAGGAAGACAAAAAAATCAATAAGCATAGAGAAGATTTGAACAACACTACCAACCAATTTGACCTAACTGATATTTACAGAACATTCTGCCCGACAACAGCAGATACACATTCCTTTTAAGTACACAGAGAACATTCACCAAGATAGACCATATTCAAGACCACAAAACAAATCTCAATAAATAGAAAGGGATTTGAATTATGCAAAGAGTATTCTCCAATCACAATGGAATGAAAATAGAAATCAGTAACAGAAAGATACCTGAAAAATTCCCCCAAATGTTTAGAAATCAAATAACACTTCTAAATCACCCATGGTAAAAGAAGAAATCAAAAGAGAATAAAAATACAACATTTCAAAATTTGTAGGATGCACCTAAAGTAGTATGTAAAGGGAATTTTATAGTAGTAAAGGCCTATGTTAAGAAAACAGAAATGTCTCAAATTATATGTTGTATTTTTATTTATACTCAGTTCAAAATATTTTGCAATTTCCCTTGTGATTCTCCTTTGACCCATGGGTTATTTAGAAATGCACTGTTTAATTTCCAAATATTTGTGGATTTCCCAAATTAAGCTTCCACCTTAAAACACTAGGAAAGCCAAATGAAATCCAAAGTAACTCACAAAAAAGAAATACTAAAAATATGAGTAGAAATAAGTGAAACTGAAGACAGGAAAACAGTAAAGAAAAGCAAACCAAAAGTTGGTTCTTTGAGGAGATCCATTAGCCAGACTAATGAGGAAAAAAAGAAAGATATGAATTACTGATATCAGGAAGGAATGAGAGAGGTGACATCACTAGACTAATACTTATTAATTTGTATTAATATACAAATATCAAGAGGATAATAAGTATTGTGAATACCTTTATACCAATATATTAATTCTTGAAATACACGCTACCAAAGCTCACTGAAGAAGAAATAGATAGACCTGAACAGACCTATTAAAGAAACTGAATTTATGATTTAAAAACTTTCCCACAAAGAAAAACTCCAGGCTCAGACAGTATTCACTAATGAATTCTACCGAGCATTTAAAGGAAAAAATCATAATTCTATGCCAACTCTTCCAGAAAACTGAAGAAGAGGGAATACTTCCCAACTCACTTTATGAAGGCCAACATTACTGATACCCAAATCAGATAAAGATGTTACAAGAAAACCACAGAATGGTATCACGGATATAGACATAAAAAGTATCTGTAACATTTTAGTAAATGTTTAGACCAAACAATATATACCTTATGACCAAGTAGGATCTATCTCAGGATAGAAAGTTAGAGACTTCAACATCCTCTTCTTAATAGTTGATAGAATAAGACAGAAAATCAGCAAGGATATAGAAAACTTGAATACCTCAACCAACTAAACATCTATAGAACAGTCCACCCCACACAGGAGAATACACATTCTTTTCAAACAAACATGAAACATTCTCCAGAGACCAGGCTCTAGGCAAATTTTAAAAGGGGACTCAATTTTAAAACACTGTAATCATACAAACTATTCTCTTCAACTACAATATAATTAAATTAGAAATCAGCGCTGGAGAGAAATTTGAAAAACCCACAAATACATACTTAGAAACATTTTTTCCCAAATAACCCATGGTTCAAAGAGGAACCACAGGGAAATTACAAAATATTTTAAACTGAGTGTAAACAAACACAACATGTCAAAATTTCTGTAATGTAGCTAAAGTACTGCTTGGAGACAAATCTATAGCTTTAAATACATATATTTGAAAAGAAAGACTTTAATCCAATAACCCAAGATTCCACTTTAAGAAACTAGAAAATATAGCAAACTAAACACAAAGTAACCAAGGAAGGAAATAAAGTTTAGAGCAGAAATCAGTGAAATAGAAAACAAATAATGAGAAAAAAATTAATAAAAGCCGAATTCACAGAGACAGAAAGTACAATGGTAGTTTCTATGGGCTGGGGGAAGGAGAGAATGGGGAGTTTTTAAATGAGTACAGAGTTCTAATTTTGCAAGATAAAAAGAGTCCTAGAGACGGGTTGTTCAACAATGTGAATGTACTTAACATTACTGAACTCTACACTTAAAAAATGGTTAAGATACAACAAGGACCTACTGTATAGCACTGGGAACTATATTCAATATCTCATAATAACCTATAATGGAAAAGAATCTGAAAAAGAATAGATACATATATATTTGTGTATAACTGAATCACTTTGCTGTACACCTGCAACTAACACAATATTGTGATCAACGACATTTCCATTAAAAATAAATAAATAATAAAGTTTAAAAAATGGTTAGGATAGAAAATTTTGTTACGTATATTTTACCACAATTTAAAAAAATCATGTGAAATGAAAGCAATCAGGGACTTCCCTGGTGGCACAGTGGTTAAGAATCCTCCTGCCAATGCAGGGGACACGGGTTCGATCACCAGTCCGGGAAGATCCCACATGCTGCGAAGCAATGAATCCCATGCCCCACAGCTACTGAACCTACACCCTAGAGCCTGCAAGCCACAACTACTGAGCCCACGCACCACAACTACTGAAGCCTGTGCACTCTAGGGCCTGAGTGCCATAACTACTGAGGCCATGTGCTGCAAATACTGAAGCCTGTGCACCTAGAGCCTGTGCTCTGCAACAGAAGCCACTGCAATGAGAAGCCCCGCACACCTCAAGGAAGAGTAGTCCCTGCTCGCTGCAACTAGAGAAAGCCCGCATGCAGCAATGAAGACCCAACACAGCCAAAAATAAAAAAGCAAGCAACCAGCTACAAATGACTACATTTTATAGGATTCCATTTATATAAAATGATTTAATAAAAGCTAATTGTTGATAAAAATAAAATAAAAAAATAAAATGTCTAGTAAAGGCAAATCATAGAGATACAAAGCAGATTAGTGGTTGTCTGGGGCTGTGAGTGGAAACAGGCATTGACTGTAAAAATGCACGAAGGATCTTTCAGGGATGATGGAAATGTTCTAAAACTGGATTGTGGTGATAGGTGCACAACCCTATACATTTGCTAAAAACCATGAATTATACTCTTAAAATGGGTGAATTTTATACTTTATATGCCAATAAAGCTGTTTTTTTTTAAAGCACATAGTCACAAAAGTAATAGAAGAAAATAAAGTAGGAAAGGCCTTGAAGTAAAGGAGGTTTTTTAAACTGACCTGAAATCCAGAAGCCATGAAGAAAAGATGGGTAAATTTGGCTACCCAAAACAAAATAAAAGAGCAAATAACCAAAAAAATCTGACAACTATGCATGGCAAATTATACTATAAGCTAAATCAAAAGACAAACTGGGAGAAAATATTTACAATATATACGACAAAAGACTAATCTTCCTATAAACAGCTCCTAGAAATCAATAACAACAATCCAAAAGGGAAATAGGCAAAGGATTATGAACTGCTAGTTCACAGAAAATGAAATAAAAACAACTCCAAAATCATATGAAAATATGTTCAACCAAACTGATAATGAGGGAAATACAAAGTAAGACTGTCCTGAGATACTTTTCATTTATTAGAATGGCAAAAATCTAAGTCTGAAAACACACAATGCTGGCGAGACTATAGGAAAACGTCACTCTCACTTTTTTGTGGGGGTGGGGGAGAATAATGTAAATATATTACCTATTTAAACTATTCATTAAAAACCAGGAAGAGGGGGACCTCCCTGGTGGCGCAGTGGTTAAGAATCCGCCTGCCAATGCAGGGGACATGGGTTCAAGCCCTGGTCCAGGAAGATCCCACAAGCCGTGGAGCAACTAGGCCCATGCATCACAACTACTGAGCCTACGTGCCACAACTACCGAAGCCCACGCACCTAGAGCCCGTGCTGAAGCCACCGCAATGAGAAGCTTGCGCACTGCAACAAAGAATAGCCCCGGCTCGCCACAACTAGAGAAAGCCTGTATGCAGCAATGAAGACCCAACACAGCCATTAATCAATCAATCAATTAATTAATTAATTTTAAAAAAACGGAAGAGGGAGTCCATGAACTTATTTTAACTACCTTGTCTTTCTGAGTCACTTGACACTTGATTAACTTTCTTCTAACTCCCTCATCCCTTGGTTTCTATGTCACCGACCTCAGACCCTGACCTCTTCTCTGGCATCCCATTAAATACAAGTGTTCTAGCAGTCCAACCTTTGCCCTTTTCTCTTTCCATTCTGCATGCAATCTTGTCTATTCATGGTTTCAATTACAACATATATGCTGATGACACCCAAATCTCTTCTCCATACCAGACCAATTATATCCAATTGGTATGTATATCCAATTACTTACTAAAAATCACCTAGATGTTAAACAGACACCTTAAATTCAACACATCCAGAGCTGAACTCAATCCTTTTCCTCAAATCTCTTCCTCCTCCCACATTCTCTTGGTGATTAGTATCACCATCCACCCAAGTCCTCTAAATTTTATCTCCCCAACATTTCTCACATCCATCCCATTGGCTTTATTTCTATGACTATTGCCTTACTTCACGTCTCATCTCCTCTTACACAGACTACTGAAACAATCTGAGAGTCCTACCTCTAGACTTGTATCCTTCTAATTCATCCACCTATATATAATTATTGTTCGCAAAGTGAAAATAAAATTATTGAGGTGTCTGCTCAGAAACTTCTCTCAGGGCTTCCCTGGTGGCACAGTGGTTGAGAGTCCGCCTGCCAATGCAGGGGACATGGGTTCGTGCCCCGGTCTGGGAAGATCCCACATGCCGTGGAGCGGCTAGGCCCCTGAGCCATGGCCGCTGAGCCTGCGCTCTGCAGCGCAAGAGGCCACAACAGTGAGAGGCCCGCGTACCGCAAAAAAAAAAAAAAAAAAAAAACTTCTCTCACTACCTATAGGATAAATTCTGAACCTCCGAGTATACAGGGCCTTCCATGATCTGGCTCTTGCTATCTTCTCCACTCCTATTTCTTGCTACAAGTGATATTCTAGGCTCAAACCATAATTTAGCTTGTAATGCAGAATATCATAGTCCTTAACAATGCTACTACATGTAGCAATAACTGCATAACCAATCAAAACTAAAAGTTACATATTCTTAATAAGTCTAGATGATTAAAATAAAAAGTTAGGTTCCCTGTCTTAGTAAGACAATCATCAGCTTCTAGCAGTTCCAACTTAAGAGACTCATTCCGCGTTTTTGACAGTTTCCTATCCCTGAGGACTCCTATAGCAAGAGAAATAAGACCACCAGAAGCAGTATGCTTTTGGTGGCAGAGCCTACTTGAGGGCTCAATTAGCCCTAGAGCTTTCTATCATAAAGGTCCATGGGGACCTTGATTGGTCCAACATTCACAGAGTAAACATGTTCACTATATTGATGATATCACAGTGACTAGACTGGGTGGTTGAAGCTCATGACCTAGACACCTTGGTAAACACATATGTGGCCAGAGCGTGAGAAATAAATCCCACAGAAATTCCTATCCCCATGAAAATTCTTGGGGTTCAGTGGTCCCAGTCATGTTAAGATATCCCTTCCAAGATGAAGAACAAGTTGCTGCATCTGGTTCCTGTTACTACCAAGAAACTTAAAGCCTAGTGGACCTCTTTGGATTTTGGAGGCAACATATACCTCATGTGGGTGTGCTACTCCAATGTATTGACCTAGTAAACCAATTCTGATCCAGTTTTGAGGAGGGCTGTGCAACAGGTCCAAGCTCCCATCAAGCTGTTCTATCACTTGGACCATAACACCCAGCAGATCTCATGGTAACTGAAATACCTGTAACAGATGGAGAGCCTCTGGCAGTCCTCTATGGGTGAACAACAGCACAGGTCTTTGAATTTGGGGGCAAAGCTATGCTATCCTTTGGAGAACTATTCTCCTCCTCTGTAACAGCTTCTAGCTAGCTGCTGAATTCTAGAAGAGACTAAACACTAGACCATGGATCACCAAGTTACCATATAACCTGAACTCCTCAGCATGAACTGGATGCTGCCAGATCCACCAAGCCATAAAGTTGGGCATTCACAGCAGTACTCCATCATCCACTGTAAGTAGTATATACAAGATTGGGCTCAAGCAGGTCCTGAAGACACAAGTAAGTTGTATGAGACACAAGTGACTCAGATACTCATGGCTCCTACTCATGCTACATTGCTTCTTCTCTCTCAGCTTACACCTCTCGCCTCATGGGGAGTTCCCTATGACCAGCTGACTAAAGAAGACTTTAGGCCTGATGTTTAGATGATGGTTCTACATGAACCATCTAGCACCAACTGAAAGTAGACAGCTGTGCCATGACATCCCCATTCAGGGTTCACCATAAAGGATTATGATGAAGGGAAATCCTCCCATGGGCAGAACTTCAAGTGATACAATAATTGTTTGCTTTTCCTGGAAGGAGAGATGGCCACAGGTGTGGATTTACACTGATTCAAGAGTGACCAGCAATTTGGCTGGATGGCCAGGGACTTGGAAGATATATCACTGGAAAGTTAGAGACAAGAGGTTTGCGGAAAAGGTATGTGGATGGAGCTTTCCAAGTAGGTACATAGAATGTGAAGATATTTGTGTCCCACCAAAGAATTACCCCAGCAGAAGAATATCTTAATAATCAGGTGGATAAAATTACCTGTTTTGTGGATGTCAGCGGCCTCTTTCCCTAGCCATCCATGTCTTACCCAATGGACTCATGATCAAAGTGGCTGTAGCAGCCAAGATGAAGGTTAGCAATGTGGACTTTCACTCACCAAGACCAGTTTGGTTCTAGCCAATGATGAGTGCCTAGACTGCCAACTGCAAAGACCAACAATGCCACCATTCCTGATACTGGATCATTTCCAGCATGGAAGGGGCAGCAATTTCTTCTATCTAGAATAGACTCTGTATATGGATCTGTCTTCCTTGTCCTCAGTATTTCTGTCAAAACCACCATTCATGAACTTACAGAATGCCTTATTCCGCATCATGGTATTCCATACAACACTGATTCTGACCAGGGAACTTATAGGTAATTAAAGCACAACAGTGGGCACATGGTCATGAATTTCACTGGTCTTACTGTGTCCTCCATCATCTTAAGTGGCTGGCCTGAAAGAACAGTGGAACAGTAGGCATTATCAATTTATTGTCTCTCAGCACCAAATCCATCCTTCTTTGTGTTACCAGGCTGAGCCTATAAACAAGGGCACCTTTTCCAGTTGGCTCAATGATGTTAGGTTTTATTAATAAAGGGACTGCAGGGCCACAGCAAGGTGATAGAGAGTGGGAGGGGCTTCTCTTCCCATGGAGTGTTTTTATTTCACCCAGTAGCTAGTGGATCTGTGTACTGGAGGTCTCTTATTACTCACTTCAGAGACCATCACAGACTGACTCCTGCCCACACACACTCTGGCAAATTTCTCAACCTCCCAGCGGGCCACTTCTAAGGTCCAGCTCCAGCTCACTGCTCTGGCAAATGTCATTGCAAGTCCCTGTGACAGCCACACCCTCTCCAAAGAGGTCTACATCTCCGGTTAAGAAGGGGTGAAGGGGGTTGGAGGGAGGTATTTTGCTAGTTCTTTCTTCGTTCACTCCCTTATCCTAGAAGGTAATAACTGTTTTCTGCATACGCTATTTCTGAACACCTTAGGAGTCCTCTTTTACACATTTTAGTGGTTGAGCATCTTTGCCAGTTAACAATTCTTTGTATTTAATTTTTCCCTGTTCAATTACTGGTGTTGTTTCTATCTTCTGAGTGATACAAATGGCCTTTTGAAGACAGCTACAGTACCAGCCAGACAGCAGCAACACTTTGTTGGGCTGGGATAATGTCTAATGTCCTCCAGTATGTGGTATATGCTCTTAATCAGCAACCAATATCTTCTGTAAGTAGGATTCACTAGTCCAGAATTAAAGGGTGGGAATGGAAGTGACTCCTCCCACTACTAATAATCTGCTAGTGAAATTTCTGCTTCCCAGCCTCATAGTTTTGGCTGTTGGTTTAGAAGTTTTCATTCCTGGGAATTCCCTGGTGGTCCAGTGGTTAGGACTTGGCGCTTTCACTGCCATGGCCCGGATTCAATCCCTGTTCGGGGAATTAAGATCCCACAAGCTGCCCAGCGCAGCCAAAAAACAGAAGTTTTCACTCCTAAAGGAGATTTCCTTCCACCAGGAGACACAGTGGTTCCATTAAACTGGAAGTTGAGTCTGCCCCCTTGCCACTTTGGGATACTCATGCCAGTGAACCAAAATGCAGGGAATGGGGTGGTTATTTACTGGCAAAGGGGATTGACCCTGACCATCAGAGAAAAACAGAGGTTTGTTACTACATAATGAGGGAAGTGAATATATAGGAATATAAAGAATCCTCTGAGGCCTTTCTTAGTACTTCCATGTCTTACAATAAAAGTTAGTGAAAACTATAACAATCCAGTTCAGGCAGGACTCCTCATGACATTACCCTTTAATAATCACGGTTTGGGTAAGGCAAGAAACTATGACCAACTTAGGATCCTGCTGAGAGCAAAAGGAATGTGGAATGGTTAAGAAGAAAGATGACAGCTACAACCATGTAGCCAATTACAGAAACAAAGGAAAGCTGCATATTAGACAGAAGTATAATCTTGCTTTTATGTTTATTTGAAAAGTGAAATATGATTAAAAGAGGTGTGTATAAATGCTGAGTTGACAAAGGACAGACTATAATAGTTTTGAAAACTACAGTAGTTTTGCCAAATTGGCTTAGCTAGAACTAGGCTTCCCCAAACCCCCCTCCATGTATGGTTCTGAATTAGATTTAGCAAAGAGAAAGCTGCCCAAGACCTAGAAGGTGAAAGAGTAGCAGCAGCTGCTATTATGCTGAAGGTCACTGTGGTTAGACATGGTGAGAGACAGACATTAAAGGCCTGGCAGAATCCAGTTTGTCCTCGCATTCCCCTGCTCCACATCCAGAAACGAGCTGTAGAGGCAACAGCCTTCCACAGACTTCATCTACTCTCCTTTGGTGTGATTCCACTCCATCAGCCAGATGTGGAATCTAGCCCCAGATTCCATGGCAAGCTTCCGTCTACCCACAACAGTGCTACAGAAGAACTGGTGACATTCTGTTTCTGCATCTCTGTTTTAGACTCCTGACTCATCCAGCTTCTCCTACAATTGTATAAAATCTTATTCCTATAATAAATCCCTTAATTCTAAAATATTCATAGTGGTTCTGCTTCCCAGACTAAACCCTGAATGATAAGCCAAATTTTTCAGACAAAGCATTCTATCCCCATGAACATATTCTGTGTTTGGATACTCTACCTCACCTCCTTCCTTGAAGTCAGAAAAGACAACTCTTTTTTTTTTTCTTTTTGTCTACACTGCATGGCATGCAGGGTCTTAGTTCCCCAACCAGGGTTCCAACCTGTGCCCCCAGCAGTGGAAGCACAAAGTCTTAAACCACTGGACTGCCAGGGAAGCCTCAAAAGACAACTCTTTTGAAGAAGAGTTATGGTCATAATTTCTGCTTAAGTGGAATTTGTCTTTATTGTTGGAGGCTTGTGCCATCTGGCATGAGAATAAATAATCATGCTTGTCTGTATGTCCATGGAGAGAATACTATGGGGGAAAAAAAAACCTAAAAAATATGAAGTATCTAAGAACCATAACAAGTAAATGCCTTATCCTTACTATGGCACTGTATTCTAGATTTGCTCAAAGTTATACAGGATGAAGAATGATTTTTGGATGCTCAAGAAGAATATATTCGAGGACAGTAAGCGCAGTTTTTAACATAATTTTACTTGTGATTTCCTTGTGTATATAACAGAGACTGATGTTTCTACATTGAAACTTGGCAATTTATTACTGAATTTTTATACCCTGCCAGTGATAAAGAGTTTCCTGATCCTAAACAAGACCAGATTAGTTTTCAATAATCAAAAAAAGTAATGGATCTCTCCTCTGTACTGTATATACCTCCTATTCGCAGCACACTTACTCATATTAGGTCCAAGCCTAGGAAGAATCTAGGCTTCTATGTGCTTCACCAGAGGGCCAATTCATTAAAAAAAAAAGTTACCAAAGATATCCGGAATTCAATCAGGTATCACTACAATAGCCATTAAGAGTTAAGTGAACAGGACTTCCCTGGTGGCTCAGTGGTTAAGAATCCGCCTGCCAATGCAGGGGACACAGGTTCGAGCCCTGGTCTGGGAAGATCCCACATGCTGCAGAGCAACTGAGTCCGTGCGCCACAACTACTGAGTCTGCGCTCTAGAGCCACTGAGCCACAACTACTGAAGCCTGCATACCTAGAGCTTATGCTCTGCAACAAGAGAAGCCACTGCAGTGAGAAGCCTGCGCACCACAACAAAGAGAAGCCCCGGCTCGCCACAACTAGAGAAAGCCCGCGTGCAGCAACGAAGACCCAATGCAGCCATAAAAAATAAATAAATAAATTTATTTTTTAAAAAAAAGAGTTAAGTGAGGGACTTCCCTTGTGGCCCAGTGGGTAAGACTCTGCACACCCAATGCAGGGGGCCAGGGTTCAATGCCTGGTTGGGGAAGTAGATCCCACATGCATGCCACAGCTAAGAGTCCACATGCCACAACAAAGACCCTGTGTGCCAAAATGAAGACCCAGCACAGCCAAAATAAAAAATAATAATAAGTAAAAAAAAAAAAAAGAAGAGTTAAGGGATCCTAAGAGACTGAAAAACATAAAAAGAGGGACTTCCCTGGCGGTCCAGTGGTTAAGACTCAGCGCTTCTACTGCAGGGGGCAGGGGTTTGATCTCTGGTCAGGGAACTAAGATCCCACATGCTGTGAGGCACAGCCAAAATATTAAAAAATAAATAAATAAATAAAAAGAAAGGATCGTGCCAAGTCCTAGGGTCTTCAGATTTACGTAGGAAAACATACAGATAATTAAAATCCAAAGAAATGCAAAATTCAATCAAGTAATGCAAAAGGCCTAAGGAGGAGCTAATAAAGCAAATTCTGTCAAAGTCAGATTAGTCCCATCAGGGCTCAAACATGAATCTAGTCACATGCTGGCCAATATCCTCTGATCATTAAGAATTCTCAGCAAGCAGAGAATTACACATGAAAATAATATAAAAATTACTTGGCATGACATACTTATTTAGTGAATAAGCATCTTTTCACTCCAGGAAAATTCATAATTAAGAACAGAAATGCTTAAAGGAGATTATGTATAGTATTAATACTTTTATGTTAAGGGTACTGTGCATATTTGGTATCTTAAGTTTTTGTAAGTTTTGTAAGTTTTTCTTAAGTTTTGTAAAATTTAAGAGAATTTGGAATATAAAAGTAATAGGTCAGGTTTGTAATTCCAATTTAAAATGTACAATCAATTGTAGATTTATTATTTTAATCAGAAAGCTTACTATTTATACCTTATATTCAAATGTTGAAACATTTAGGAGAACCTAAGCTCCAGATTTATAAAAATTATATAAGTATGCAGTGGTGTTTGTTGAATAATCGATGTTCTTAAAAAGGAACTTCTTTAAATTTATAAGTTAAATTTAACGTTTTTAAGATGTCTGTTTATAAATTAGCCCAAATATTCAAAGGCCCTTAAAAGTGATTGTTAAAATTTGCTAGACCTGGGAATTCCCTGGCGGTCCAATCTGGCGGTCCAGTGGTTAGGACTTGGCGCTTTCACTGCCGAGAGCCCGGGTCCAATTCCTGGTTAGGGAACTAAGATCCCACCAACTGCTAGATTTTAAATAGGATAAGATTTGAAAACTGATTCTGAAAGGTTTAAGAACTTTGTTTTAAAATTTTAGGTTTTACAAATCGAATATTATGTTTTTAAATATAAGAATTCTAAACAGGCTTTTCTGCACACAAAGGTTACCTCAATGGGCATCAAGAAACTAACCTACAACCAGAGGTGTGCTGGAGCCAACCTGCTAAATTTTCAGGAATCTTGCAAGCTGGTTGTTAAACACAGTGTTATTAAAAATTAGTACAATTAAATTACTTAAAAAACAAAGTCAATAAATACTCTAAATCAGTTTCTAACTATTTTACTACATTTTACTATTATCTGTGTTCTTGAGATTATTTTTTAAATTTTACCTGTAAGGTGGAAATTACAGTTGCATGCTACCACATTTCTTCCTAATTCCACATTCAGTGATGTCATGTTAGCAGCTTGAAATCAACCATGTTGGAAGTATTCACCACAGAAACAGGCAAACTACAAATCAGGGTTTCATGGATTAAGAAAAGCCTCAGGAACACTGTGCTCTGACACTACAGTAAAAGAGCCACACTGCAAAGGGGAGAAGACAAATAGACTAGTACATAACAGCTAAAAGGCCTTTAGAGATCACCTAATAGTCTAGGGCGGTCCACAAAGACTCAAATAGTAAAAGGGGAGTTCTGAAGACAGTTAAGTACACAAAGTTTGAATAGAACAATGTTCATATACACAGTGAAATGAAACAGGCAGGAAGAGTAAACTGGGACAAGACTGAAACAGTGAGAAACGGCAGACTGTAAAATGACTGGGACTTACTTCAAATGCCATTCTAAGGGGTTTGGACTTAACCTACAAGGCAATGGGATCTACTGAAGGTTGGAGGGCAGGAGAGAAGACATTAATCTTGCAACAGTGTATTGGATGCCATGAAAGTAGTGAAACACTTTAATTTTGAAAACTGTGAAGGAGACAAAAATAAAAATTACATACCGTAAACAAAAGTCTTGAGTAAGGTCTTAAAAATCAATTAAAACTTACAGCTCAAAAGAATACATACTCTGTGATTCCATTTCTATCAAATGCAAACCAGGGACTTCCCTAGTGGTCCAGTGGCTAAGACTCCACGCTCCCAATGCAGAGGGCCCGGGTTCGGTTCCTAGTCGGGGAACTAGATCCCACATGCCACAACTAAAGATCCCTCATGCCGCAACTAAAGATCCCACATGCCGCAATGAAGATCCCATGTGCAGCAACTAAGACCCAGTGCAGCTAGCTAAATAAATAAAATATTTTTTTAAAAAAAAGCAAACCCGTCTATATTGACAAAAAAGCAAATCAGTGGTTGCCAAGTGCTAAAGAAATGAACTACAAAGGGATCTTGTGGGTGACAGAAATGTTCTGTATCTTGATTGTAATGGGTGTATATAATTGTTTGTTTGTTTGTTTTTGGCCACGCCACACAGCTTGTGGGATCTCAGTTCCCAGACCAGGGATCAAACCCAGACCCCACCCAGTGGAAGTGCGGAATCCTAACCACTGGACCACCAGGGAATTCCCCTGGATGGAGTTTACTGTACTAAAGTATTCCTCTATGAACCTGACAGGAAAAAAAAATTACAACTCAAATTAATCAGACATTTGATGAAATTTCTAGTTTCCCTCTTTTCATCTAATTAGCTCTTGGTACCTACAGTCAGTATCAATTTTTTCCCCCAGATATTATGTGCAGGTAAAACCTCATTTCTAACTTTCCCTCATCCCATCCCCATGCTATCCAATCCTTCACATCCCCTCTTAACAATCTCTGGGAGGTTGCTCATTTTCTCCACTTGTATAATGGGAATAACATTATCTACCTCACAGGTATATAAGGCATTTCACACATAGCAAGAGCTCAAAATAGCTACTGTTTTGCCTTAGTCATTATCTACATATTTATGCTCCTTGAAGGCAGAATCTGTCTTATCTATCTTCGCATTTCTCTCATTGTACCTAGCACAGGGTACAATAAACAGTAGGCCCAAAAGAAGAGTTTCTTCAAAGCAATGTCTCTGCACCTAGAAATTCAGATATGGATGAAAAAAAAACACTATACAAGTGAGAATCTGAAACGTTTTGTGCACTTTGGGGAAAAAATGATCAATTATGACTGAAGGAATTAGCAAACATGTCTAAGAAGAGGTCTGAAGGGGAGTAAGGGGAAGTTGTATATCTTCTTCCCTAAATGGTAAATATAAATAGTGCATAATAGAAGTCCAAGAGAAAAACCTTTAATAGTGACATCAAGACAATTCTTAACAGCAAAACACTGTAAAAAGGTCCGAGGCAAGCAAAAGTGGGCTCCACAGACACACTTGGTGTAGAAGACAAAAAGGAGCAGCTTTTTCCAATGACTAAATAATTACAACAGTATTCCCAGTACCATTTGGAATATGATCTGTAAGTTCAAGACGGAGTAAGATTTAAGGACAAAATCAGGAGATGGAAGTTTCAGGATCCCGGTACCACTAATACTGGGAGGTATACCCGAGGATCCTGAGGTATACCTTAATGCTAAGCGGACTCAAGGACAAGGGGAGTAAACGTTTCAACTCTGAACTCGGAGGTGGTTCAAGGAAGTCAGGACAGCCCGCTGAGACCGAGCTGTACTAGAAGGGTTGTAACGGGCTCAAAGTAGCCAAACGGCTTTTGTGGGGCCTTACAACCGCCTTCCCGAGCATCCCAGAGTAGCGGTGAACTGCTAAACCTAGCTACTGGAATCCATCGGAAGTCGCTGCGACTGGAGAAATCACGAGTTTGCCGCCTTACTAAGCCTAAAACAATAAGCAACCCCAACTCCCACTTATAAAGAGCCCTACGGTTTCCACTTGCTTCCCTGCCACACAGAGGGCAATGGAACGTGAAGACCAGGCTTCCCGCTCCGCCCCTAGAAGGCCCCGTATCAGCCAGCGGCTAAAAATATGGGGCGGATAAAGCTACCTCTGGACACAGACCCCACAAAGAGATGGAATAATCCAGGCGTCAGACCCGCTCCGGCCCTCACACTGGGGCCCAGAGGTCCGCGGGGCACCGCAGTGGCAGCGTCGAAGGGACAGAGGGAACAGTGGGCGGCCAACCTCACCTGCCGCTTGTTCATCCGCCGCACATCGTCCAAAAAATCTAGAGACAGCATGGCGGGGCCGGCGAGGGGACACGGGCAGAAGAGACGGCGAGATGTGACCGGCAGGAGGAACGGCTGGCGCACGGTCCAAGATCTCACTGGACAGAACCTCAGGCTGCCCGCACTTCCGCTTCCGGGGCGGAACCGGGGCGGAACCGGCGCGGCTCCGCCCCTTCGCCGGGGCGAGCAGACAAAGGGTCTCGCGACCGTCCTAATGCAGCCTCCTCGCCTGACCTCGCTGTAGGAGGGCTCTCGTACCCCTAACCTCGTCTGCTGAGAAGAGAATGAAGCCCACTTCCCGCTCTCAGCCCCGTGGCCCCACACGGAGGCCGCCACTAGGGGTTAGATAGGAGGCCGCCCTGCAACTTCCAGAAGGCGGGCCCTGGTGCACGCCTGGCCAATAGGGAAACGTGTTTCTGGAGTCTGCGGGCAGAAAAGGCCCCTGAGCGGCCGGCGCGGGGCCCCTGAGCGGCCCCGGTCGTGGGTCTGGGTGTGGCCCTGGATGTTCCGACAGGCCTTGCTTCCTCTGTTGCGGCCGGTCTCCTGCGCTACGGGAAACTGACGGGTGAGTTGTTTAAATAAGTGCTGTTGGGTAAGGGCGGAGGATGTGACTTTCAAAGCACTGCCTGACACTTTCAGGCGTTTAACAAACTCGTGGCTGGAGAGAAAACAACCCGGTAGGATTAGAAAACTACCAAACCATATAACCGTGTGATGAGACCACCAGTAGGGCGGCTTGTGAGGTAGTCCCTTCCTCCCCGAAATTGACCTTGCTAACAGGATCTGATTGTCTACTAGAAGAAAACCTCCTGGTTTTGTTACCTCGGGCACCATAATGTGATCCTGTTATCGCTGACTTCTGTCTCTATACAGCTCTTCCTTGACTTACCTCCCAATAAACCCATGGTAAATTGAAAATACCATAAGTCAAAAATGCATTCAATACGCCTAATCTACTGAACATCGTAGTTTGGCCTAGCCTACCTTAAGCAAGTAGAGCACACACTAGCCTACGGTTGGGCAAAATCATCTGACGCAAACCGTTTTTTGTTTTAATTTTTTTGCCGCACTGCTGAGCATGTGGAACTTGCCGGACCAGGAACCGAACCCGTGCCCCCTGCAGTGGAAGTGTGGAGTCTTAACCACTGGACCACCGGGGAAGTCCTACACAAGTGTATTTTATAATAAAGTGTTGAATATCTCATGTAATTTATTGACTACTGTACTGAAAGTGAAAGACAATGGTGGTGTGGCTACAAAAGGTTGTAAGTATACTGGTTGTTTGCCATCTGTGCTCATGTGGCTGACTGGGAGCTGTGGCTTGCTGCTGCTGCCCACCATCAGAAGAGAGTATCATACTGGGAAAAGAAGTACAGTTTCTAGTGAATGCTTATCACTTTCACCATGGTTAAAGTAATACAAAAATTGTAACACACCTAACACACACCTAGGACAAGAAAACCAGAACTGGTCTCTGGCTATTATTTCTATCTTTTTCAAAATATTGATTATCTCACACCAGGGGAAGCTGAGTGAGAAAATATCACTGGAACTCTTTGTACTATCCTTGCAATTCTTTTTTTTTTTTTTTTTTTTTTGCGGTACGTGGGCCTCTCACTGTTGTGGCCTCTCCTGTTGCAGAGCACAGGCTCCGGACGCGCAGGCTCAGCGGCCATGGCTCACGGGCCCAGCCGCTCTGCGGCATGTGGGATCTTCCCAGACCGAGGCACGAACCCATGTCCCCTGCATCGGTAGGTGGACTGTCAACCACTGCGCCACCAGGGAAGCCCTATCCTTGCAATTCTTTAAATTGAAAATTATTTCACAATAAAAAGGTAAGTATATTTGAGGATGGTTATAATAAAAAAGACAGTTTTTATTATGAGTTTGGGGGAGGATGGAACACTGGTGGTGGGTATGTAAAATGGTGCAGCCACTTTAGAAAATAGAGCAGTTCCTCAAAAGGTTAAACATATTAACTATATTACTGTAGTTACTATCTTGACCATATTAACCAGCAATTCCACTCCAAGGTATATATCTAAGAGGACGAAAAACATATGTCCACACAAAAACTTGCACATGAATGTTCATGAGAGCATAATTCATAATAACCAAAAAGCGCAAGTAACCCAAATATTCATCAACTGATGAAGGGATGAACAAAATATGGTATATCCATACAATGGAATATTATTTAGCAACAAAAAGAAATACTACAACACAGATGAACCTTTAAAACATTAGGTTCTTAAAACATTTCTTCTTAATGAGAGAAGCTAGTCACAAAAGACCATGAATTATATGATGCCATTTATGTAAGATGTCCAGAATAGGCAAATCCATAAAGACAGAAAGCAGTGGTTGCCTAGGGCTGGGAGCGTTGGGAGAAATGGGAAGTGATATTAATGGGTATAGGGTTTCTTTTTCTGTGAGGTGTTGAAAATGTTCTAAAATTGATTGTGGTGATAACTGTACAACCCTATGAATATACAAAAAAAACACTGAATTGGCACTTTAAATTGGTGAGCTGTATGGGATGTGAATTATATCACAATAAAGCTGTAACAAAAAAAGAAAAAGAACCATTGATTTCTTGTTTGTTGTTAAATTCCCAGTGGCAAATGTACAACCTGACAAGTATTGGGCACCCAACAAATATTTGCTGAATTTAAAATACATGTGTGTGTTGGGGGGGGTGAGGTATCCCTAACTGTTGCCCATAGGTAACCCACACTTACTGAGTTGAAATATGAATTCCTGATTTCTCCAAATTAGGAAGGCCTGTGGAGGAAAATACACATAAACTCTGTGAGGGCAGGGACCTTTTCCACCCTTCTACCCCCAGCTTTCTTAACAGTACCTGACTCTTTTCTCCATACTCATATAAATACATGAGTACATTCTCACCATAAAAGATTAAAACATGACAGGCAACCTAGCCACTCCACTGCTGGGTATATACCCAAAAGAATTGACAGCAGCGTCTTGAAGAGGTTTTTGTACACCCATGTTCATAGTAGCATTATTCACAATACCCAAAATGTGGAAGCAACCCAAGTGTCCCTCAATGGATGAATGAATAAACAAGTGTGGTATAAACATCCTATGGAATATTATTCAGCCTTAAAAAGGAATGAAGTCCTGACATATGCTACCACATGGATGAACCTTGACGATGTTATGCTAATTGAAATAAGCCAGATACAAAGGAACAAATAATGTCTGATTCCACTTATATGAGGTACCCAGGGTAGTCAGATTCATGGAGACAGAAAGAAAAACAGTGGTTAAGGGGTTAGGGAGATGAGATGGGGAGTTACTATTTAAGGGATACAGAGTTTCATTTTTTCAAGATAGAAAAGTTCTGGAGATTGGCTGCACAGCAATGTGAATGCACTTAACACTGCTAAACTCTACACTTAAAAACAGGTAAGACGGGCTTCCCTGGTGGCGCAGTGGTTAAGAATCCACTTGCCAGTGCATGGGACACGGGTTCAAGCCCTGGTCCAGGAAGATCCCACAGGCCACGGAGCAGCTAAGCCTGTGCACCGCAACTACTGAGCCTAAGTTCTAGAGTGGGTGAGCCACAACTACTGAGCCTGCGTGCCACAACTACTAAAGCCCACACGCCTAGAGCCCGTGCCCTGCAACGAGAAGCCACCACAATGAGAAGCCCATGCACTGCAACGAAGAGTAGCCCCCACTCACCGCAACTAAAGAAAGCCCGTGCAGCAATGAGGACCCAACGCAGCCAATAAATAAATGTTCCTTAAAAAAAAAAAAAAGATAAGCATATATAGAGTATAATGTGATGGTTCCCTTTGCTCTCCTAGCCTCTCCCCTCTCTAGACTGATCACCACTACACACTTTTTCCTTCTAGTGCTTTTTTCCTATGTACTTAAAATTTACGCTCACTTTTTAACATAAATGGGATCACACTGTACATTTCCTTTTAGTTTTTGCTCTCCTTTCTCTTTTTCCCTTCAATGAGTCCTCTAGTCATGTAACTGCAATTTTCTCCCAATCTACCAGCACTTTTCCAACATGAAGTCCCTGAACCAGTGATCTATCAAGTTATCTACAGGATATTTTAGTGGGATGAGAAGCTTTTATTCACATCTACTTCATAAATTTTAAATGTCAGATTAATCATGATTTTCTCAAATCATGTAACATCTCAATAGTCGTTTCACTCTTAAAGTTTAGGTTGCTCTATAGTTTGTCTCAGCTAATAATGTTCAGTTGATATGATGCAGTTAATCTAAACTAATGTATTTTTTCATAATATGTGTTATTGTTTATGTGTTAAATTTCATTGTGTTACATTTTATTTTCAATTCACAAAAGTGGATCATTAATTCAAATCAGTTAGTTGAAAGTTAAATCAGGACGCTGAATACTTTCAAACTCAGAAAAAAGTTGTAACTGAAACATTGCCCAGGAATACAGTGTAAATACATATACTGGATGAATCTGACTGTGCAGGGGCTGGGTAATCCACAAGTGTAATGAATTATGATGAACAGCTGAAAAAGAAAAGTGCTAATTATGGGACTTCCCTGGTGGTGCAGTGGTTAAGAATCCACCTGCCAATGCAGGGTATGCAGGTTTGATCCCTGGTCCGGAAAGATCCCACACGCGCAGAGCAATTAAACCTATGCGCCGCAACTGCTGAGCCTGCGCTCTAGAGCCACTGAGCCACAACTACTGAGCCCTCGTGCCACAACTACTGAAGCCTGTGCACCTAGAGCTGGTGCTCCACAAGAGAAGCCACCACAATGAGAAGCCCATGCACCGAAATGAAGTATAGCCCCCATTTGCCGCAACTAAAGAAAGCCTGTGTGCAGCAACGAAGACCCAACGCAGCCAAAAAAAAAACCATTCTGTAATGACCTAAACAGGAAAAGAATCTAAAAAAGAGTAGAGGGACTTCCTTGGTGGTCTAGTGGGTAAGACTCCATGCTCCCAGTGGAGGGGGCCCAGGTTCGATCCCTGGTAGGGGAACTAGATCCTGCATGCATGCCACAACTAAGAGTCTGCATGCTGCAACCAAGATCCTGCATGCCACAACTAAGACTCAATGCAGCATAAATAAATAAATAAATATTTTAAAATGTATACATTAAAAAATTTAATAAATAATAATAAATTAATAAATATTAATAAAAATAAATATAAATTAATAAATAAATAAGAGTAGATATATGTATATGTATAACTGATTCACCTTGCTGTACACCTGAAACTAACACAGCATTGTAAATCAACTATATGTCAACAAAAATTTTTTTTAAATAAATAAATAAACTGGTAGTCTACTTGCCCCTGGTTCCTAGTACACTACATATGTTTCATTATATAGATTATGAAACTTGGTCAAATAGTGTCATAAAGTCAATGAAGTTTTAGTGCCATTTTTTAAAAAGCACAGTGGCCAATCCGATAAATCAAAAATATTTTTTTCTAGAGGAAGAAAAACCCACAAAATAATGCTTCCTAATGTAACTTTGATAAGAGTTCTTCCCAAAGATAAGAGAAGGGATCAAAAATATAAAGCTATCGGGCTTCCCTGGTGGCGCAGTGGTTGAGAGTCCACCTGCCGATGCAGGGGACACGGGTTCGTGCCCCTGTCCAGGAAGATCCCACATGCCGCGGAGCGGCTGGGCCTGTGAGCCATGGCCGCTGAGCCTGCACGTCCGGAGCCTGTGCTCCTCAACGGGAGAGGCCACAATAGTGAGAGGCCCGCATACCGCAAAAATAAATAAATAAATAAAAAATTTTATATATATATATATATATATATATATATATATATATAGCTATCCTTTAAAGTTACACTTTTTGTAGCCAAAACAGTGACAGGTCACATTCCGGCCAAAAAGCTTTTAAAGTCAGTCATAGTGTTAATGATTAATAGCTCAGTAAGAAAGCTAAATAAGATTTTGGAAAAATCCCTTTATCAAAAGATACTGTTGAAAAAAAAGATACTGTTGGACATTGCATAATATCAGTGGCCCATGAAGTAGGCAAACACATGGTCTGGAGTTGTCTAGGGCTGCTGGAGAAGTCGTCCAACCATGCTGGGTCCTGGAAACCTATCACACCACTTTCCCCTCATTTTCATTGATCTGATGATTAGTTATCTATTTCTGTATAAGAAATTACCCCAAAACATAGCGACTTAAAAGAAGAAACATTATCTCACAGTTTTTGTGCGTCAGAAATTTGGAGCTCCCTGGTGGTTAAGGTTCAAGGTCTCTCATAAAGTTATAGTCAAGCTGTGCAGAGGGGCTGCAGTCTCATCTGAAGGCTTAACTGAGGGAGGATCTGCTTCCAAGCTCACTCATGTAGTTGTTGGTAGGTCTTGGTTATTCCTGGGCTGTTGGACTGAAGCCTCAGTTCCTACTTGGCTGTTGCTCATAGGTCTCCCTCAGTTTTATGTGGACCTCTCTTTTGGCAGCTTATAACATGGCAGCTAACTTCTATCAGAGTGAATGGTCCAAGAGAGAAAAGAACAGGATCAAGCCTAGGATAACCAACTCATCCTGATTTTCCCATAACTGTCTGGGTTTTTGCACTGAAATTTCTGCATCCCAGAAAATCCCTCAGTTCCAGGTAAATCAGGATGGTTGGTTACCCCATCAAGACAAAAGTTGCAGTCTTTTTTTATAGCCTAATTTCTGAAATGACATATCATCATTTCTTTCATAGTCTATTCATGAGAAATGAGTCTGGTACAGACTGAGAAGGAGGAGATTAAGTTCCACCTTTTGAAGGGAGGAGTATCAAAGAATTTGTAGGCATATTTCTAAAACCACCACATTTGGAGTCCAGTTTCATGGGAAAAGAAAGTATTAAAGAGAGACTCAACTTACTACCTTACTTCCTATCCAACTTATCCACTTCCATAAACATTCCTTCTTCCTCATTTCTTCCTCTTATCAGTGAAAGAGGAAGGCCTCTTTCTAAAGCTAATCCCTTGTCTAAAGCTAATCCTTCCACCTGCTCAAAGCTTCTCTCTTCCACCTCCTCAGGACCTTTTCCCCTTAATCATCCTTTCTCTCCCTTAATTTCTTTCCCTCAGTATGCTCTTCTCCCAGCATATTTGATCACATTCAAATTTTCTTTCAAAATGTTTATGCTGAGTGCTTTATTGAGGTACAATTTACATACAATAAAATGCATAAATAATATGCATACAGCTTGATTAATTTCAACAAATATACATATCCATTTAACCATCATTTACATCTTTCTTCAATTCACTGAGAGCTCATTCTTGGCCCCATCCTGCGGCTAAAAGTCATAAAATAACTGATTGAAACCTCGAGGTCCATTAGGTCCCCTTTTCCAACTTGCCTCCTATCTCTCTGGCTTGTCATTCTCAGCCTCCATCATGGACTCTTTCGCTCACTCCTTTTTTTTTGGCTGTACCATGCAGCGTGCGGGATCTTAGTTCCCTGACCAGGGATTGAATCCGTGCCCCCTGCATTGGGAGCGTGGAGTCTTAACCACTGGACCGCCAGGGAAGTCCCATAGCTCGCTCCTTAAATGGTGAAATCCCGCACCATCTTCTCACCCTACACTGCCTCTGAGTGATCTTATCTGTTCTCATGACTTCAACTATCTTCTCTATGCATTCAACTCTCCAATATCTACAGCTCTGATCTCCTCCTGGAGGTCAGGCCATTATATCAACTACCTCTAGACAGCTCCACTTGGATGTCCAGCAGACACCTCAAATTCACTATGTCCAAATGTCTCCATCCTCACTATTCTCCATAAAACAGCTATTCTCCATAAAAATCTTTCAGTAGATCCTCCTGACTTGTGGGATAAGTTTCTTCCTTTTACGTTCCAAATCTCCACAGAGGCACCACCCAATCACAGAAACAAGAAATCAGACAGTGGTGGTCCAGTGGCCAAGACTCTGCGCTCCCAATGCAGGGGGCCTGTGTTCGATCCCTGGTCAGGGAACTAGATCTCACATGCCTCACCTAAGAGTTTGCATGCCGCAGCTAAAGATCCCACATGCCACAACTAAAAGATCCCGCATGCCAATGAAGCTCCCTCACCCGGTAACGAAGATCCTGGGTGCCTCAAGTAAGACGTGGCGCAGCCAAATAAATAAATATTTTTTAAAAAATAAAAAAGATCACAGTTTTCATTTAAAAAAAAAAAAGAAATTGGATTGTGATTCTTGATTCTTCCCTCTCCCTCAACTCCCAAATCCAATTAGTTACCAACTCTTATTATTCTACTTTCTTAATATCTCTCTTATCCGACCACTTTCTCTATTCCCACTGTCACTAGTTTGGTTCATGCTACTGTCACTTATCCTGATTATTGCATTGAACTCCTAATCGGTCTTCCAGCTGCAGTCTTGCTCCATGTATTGCCTCACTCCAGTCTACTCTCTATACTGCAGCCAGAGTGATTTATCCAAACCATTAATTTGATGATGTTACCTCCTTACATAAAATCTTGCAGTCGATCCTCCTGACTTGTCGGATAAGGTCAAATTCCTTAGCATGCTCCAAAAGGCACTTTGTGATCTGGCCCCTGCCTACCTCTCTGACTGGTCTCATTCCTCTCGCATTTAAGAGCGTGTAGTTCCCTGAACGCTGCATACTCTCACTTTTGTGTAAGTTGCTTCCTGTGCCTGAAAAGACCTCCATCTCACCCCAGTGCTTTTTATTCTTCCTTGTCTTTCGAATTCAGCTCATGCATCACCTTCTCTGGGAAGCCTTCACTGCACTTCTCCTACCTGCATACTTACCATCATTTGTGTATTGTGTATCGTGTATCTATTGCTCTCACCAGACTCTGAGTTTCCTGGGGGCAAGAGCCTTATTACTTATCTTTTTACTCCCGAAAACTTACGTGAAACGAACACATAAAAAAAGTTGTCAAATGAATGAAGGGAGGTCTTAAAGCCGAGGAGGCCCAGACATTCCAGAGACAGATGGATCAAGAATAATTCTTCTTTTTTTTAACTGTTAATTTTATATTGGAGTATAGTTGATTAACAATGTTGTGATAGTTTCAGGTGTACAGCAAAGTGATTCAGTCATACATATACATGTATCTATTCTTTTTCAAATTCTTTTCCCATTTAGGTTGCTACATAATATTGAGCAGAGTTCCCTGTGCTATATACTAAGTCCTTGTTGGTTATCCATTTTAAATATAACTGTGTGTACATGTCAATCCCAAACTTCCAGTCTAACCTTCCACCCACGCCCAGACCCAAGAATGATTCTAAGGATAGGATTATCCTCACTCAGATCCACAGGGAGAGTGGCCCACAGTGTGTGCTCTAGGCTGAAAATGGATTTATCAAGGTAAAAAGCAGAAGATATAGCCCTAGTTCTTGAAGAGCTTTCAGTATCATTTGCAGCAGAAAAAAAAAAAAAAAGTATCTTTATGAAAGAAAACTAGTTAAGGTATAACTGCTAGTCTATACATGCTGTTGAAACTTAGAGAAGAAAAGAATCTTTCAGGCATGCCTTAGTCAAAGGAGATTCCTGAGGGAAGCTGGGCCACAACTGGGCCATCTTTGCACTGTAATAGAGGAAGCATAAGCACAGATTAGAAATGGGGTTAGGTATGGGGAGATGGCTAACAACCAGGCTTCGTTCCTTGGAGCTTACAGTTTTGAAGAAAAGATAGGCTGAGTAAGAAATAATTGGGCTGAAAAGAATTTGTTAGGAAGGAATAGGACCTGGAGAGATTCATATAAACTGGGTGGATCTGGAAAGGCTTAAGGAGGTTTCCCTGTAGTGCTGGGGTGGAAACAGTATCTCTTATGAAAATAATTCAGATATTTAGGACAGGTGATCCCACACTAGATAAAGACGTAAAGACTAAGGAATTAACTTTTCCGAATGTGGGACTCTAACATGCTATTTTCTCTGCTCACTGGACTGCCAGTCTTTCCAAACACATAAGTCTTTTGGACCCCATCAATCACAATGGCATGCCTAGTATTTTCCTTTATATCAATATATAGGCCTGCCTGAAGGAAGCATCTTACAGAGTGTGTCAGGCCCAGTTGACTTTGAATTACAGATCAACCACTCACTAGCTGTGTGATCTTGGGCCAGTCAGTTAATTCTTTTTATCCTCAGTTTTTTGATGTGTAAAATGGGAATAAAAATCATTTTCATCATTTGAAGGTTAAACAAGATAGTACATGTTAGTAAAGCTGTTAGCACAATGGATGACAAATGGTAAGTGGACAATGAATGATAATAATTATGAAAAATAGGAAGTGGGTTCAAACTGATGTCCAAATCCTCAGGCCTGTCATTATATAACTGAGCCCCAGTTAGTCACTTCTATACAAATCAAGGGTGTCTACAGCAGAAGCAAAGTTGACTCTATTTTTGAAAACCCTATTCAAAAAAACTGTGATCTCACCAGTTTCTCCTTGACCTTCCCAATGAAGGAAGTGGTGGGTGGAAGGAGAAGGACTCTTTGTGACCCTGACAGGAAAGGAAGTGGCCCAGGCATATCGGGGAAGGCCAGTGCACAGACCACACTGGAAGCCTAGCTCTTCCCCGGTGCCACCTCCCAAAAGGATCTATCTGGGTTTGCTGGGAGGACAGCCTCCACACAGCCTCCCCAAGGTCAGGTCAGGGGCTCAAGAGATGAGACTTTCTGCCCACCAACCCAGTGGCTATGGTCATCAGAGACCATGGTTTTAAAAGATGCTCTAGTTTGGGACTTCCCTGGTGGCGCAGTGGTTAAGAATCCGCCTGCCAATGCAGGGGACACGGGTTCGAGCCCGGGTCTGGGAAGATCCCACAGGCCACGGAGCAACTAAGCCCGTGTGCCACAGCTACTGAGCCTGCGTGCCACAACTACTGAAGCCCGTGTGCCTAGAGCCTGTGCTCCGCAACAGGAGAAGCCACTGCAATGAGAAGCCTGCACACTGCAATGAAGAGTAGCCCCCGCTCGCTGTAACTAGAGAAAGCCCACGCGTAGCAACAAAGACCCAATGCAGCCATAAATAAATAAATAAAAGATGCAGTAGCTCTGTATAACATGGGGCGTCAGGAAGAAATATCATTCCCCGAAATCAAAGGTGCCTTCTGTGCAGAGAGATTACTAGAGTCACTCAAGTTTCCCTGGAAGATTTTTGGAGCGCTCTCTTTAAAAAGTCCTGGACAGCTGCAAGGGCAGCTGGGAGAAAGAAGCGCCTGCTTTCCGTGTTGGTATGTGTGTACAAGGGGCCGGGGGGTGGAGGGCACCAGTTTCCTGTTTGCCCATTCTACTTTGGCTAAAAAGAGAAAGGGGCCTTGCTGTTTGTTTTTTAGTTCTTAGAGAGGAAAGAGCCGTGTTGTGAATGTGGAGGTCCTGTGGGTGAAGGGCCAAGAGTGGGGGCAACTGTAGCCTCTCCCCCTAACTGGGGCTTATACCTCCTCTGTCAATGATGAGTTGCCTTTTGAGCTTTTGCATCTTACAGCTAATGACAGGGGTTGGCTCTTCTTGATAGCTTAGGGATCCTGTGGGAATCTGTTGAGGCAATAATGAATCACCATTCGAAATGTGGTTTGTGTAAATCTGGATTTGAATATAATGTTCTCTTAATGTAACTACATTCAAAGATATGATCATTAGCAATCATTTATACATGCACTGAAATAGTAAAATACATTAACCTAAAGGCTATTCTGAGCCTGTCTTCAAGGTGCTCGTGCTGAAACTCTGCATGGTTTGGCCACTGCCTCTCTCATCAGTCTGATCTCTGATTCTTTGTCAATGCTTCGCCACACAGTCCAGGCATGTGCAAACACCTGCAGCCCCAGGATGTGACAGAGGGATTAATGAAGAGTTCTGGAGCAAACTGCTTTACCCTCTACAAACTGTGTGACTCTAGACAAGTTATTTTACTTCTTTGTACCTCAATTTCTTTATCTGTAAGCAGGCATTGTGGTATCTAAAGCTTTTATGAAGATAAAGTGAGCTAAGAATGTAAACCACTAGAACGGTACCTGATACTTAGTAAATAATGGCTATTAAGTGTCATCTGCTGTGTGAAGCCTGCTCAGACCTCCCCTGGGCAGGATTAACACTGCTTCATTAGTTCCACTCCTGAATTTTATACGTACTTTTATTTGTCCTTTGGTACATGGAACTTCAATCATGTTCAATTTTCTGAATCAGAAATACAGTATCAAGGCCTGACATAATCTGAAAAGAGAATAATCACTGTAGGAGAAATTCTTGCTTTTATAAAGAAGAGCTAGTTAACCCACTTGAGTCTGTAACTAGTAAAGTTGAACTGAACTGGTGAAGGAATACTTTTGGGGTGGAGTACTTCCTGTGCTGGGCCTGCCTATTCCAGATTTGTCAACATCCTGCCTTCCAGCTCCCACTGTTAAATAGGCTGACCAGAGAAAAATGCATGATACCAGCCTTACCTCGCACCCTGGGGGCCCCAATCGCACCAAGCTTTTTTCAGTTACACAAAAAGCTTCTGGGCCTTCCCTACCTCTGCTCTTTCTGCCTCGAGCATTTTTTAGCCCTCCCTTCTCCCTTTTCTTAGCCACTCTTTAGGCAATCTTCATTCCCTCCTCCACTGCAAAGGCCTTCTCTTATCTTTCCAAGATGGGTCAAATTATTCTCCTAAGTAGCCACTCAGCCCCTCCCTCATATCTCCCCTATCACAACACTTACTACATTTTATTTTACTTATTTGCCTGGATTTTCTGCTAAATTTTAGGTTTCACAAGCCAGGGAATATGCCTGTAAAACTAGCCCTAGGTGCAACTGACCCATGGTTGGTGTTTAGTAACTGTTGTTAAGAGGAAAAAAATAAACAAACAAGTGAACAGAAGGAATGAACATTTGGTAGCAGGCACCTGCATCACATTCCCTGCCTTTTTAGCTTCCCAAGCGATTCTGTGCACGGTGGATCTAAAAACAAACAAACAAATAAAAAAAGCCATTTCTCAGGGATAGAAAGAAAATCGACTGAGAGTGCTGTACCTGAAACATTTAAAATTTCAAACTGGAGTCTCTTAGAATATGAGAGTTTTCATCCACTTCTTCATAATTCAGTCCTACCCAATTCAACATGTTCTGAAAGAAAGAAAGAAAAAAAGAAAGAGGAGAAAAATATTTAGACAAAATAATTCAATTTTCTTTAAGCTTGGGCTGCTTGACACATAGTTCACTGAGCACTTGAAATGGGGCCAGCCTGAACTGAGATGTGTGCTGCAAATATAAAATACATCCTAGATCTGGAAGATGTTGGATGAAAAAAGAAATGTAAACTATTGGCAATATTGGTTAGAAGTTGTAGTGATAATACTTTTGATATATTGAGTTAAATAAAATACATCAAATTTAATTTCACGTATTTCTTTTCACTCTTTTTAATATGGCTATTAGATAATTTAAAATTGCATTTGTGGGCATGTAGAGGTTAATTTGCAAGCTGGGTCAGGTGGCTACCTCTTTTCTGCTCAGATCTGCTTTTTCAGTCCTTTCCTGGTCTACTAAATGCCCATGAACCCTGGCATTTTCTCCCCGGCCTTTGTTGTGACCTCTGGGGCTGGGACTTTGGTGTGGCAACAGGGTCTGCCCCCTGTGTCCTGACCTTAGGCCCTAGTTGCCCAGTTTGCTCACCAAAGCTCTGTTTCTATCCCTGGCCAGAGCCTGTGACCCGATCATAACACTACACAGTTCCCTTTGGACTGTGGTTTGGTTTTGGTTTACTCTGTGTTCATTGCACGTGGGAGTTTAGCAAAAAGAAATGAGATCTGTTCTTTAGGCAGATATTTTGAAGTCACCTCTCAGAAAACATTCATAGATGAGAATATACCACAAAAGGTCTCAGGTTGATAATCGTAATAAACAATTTGTCAATATGTGCAAACTGTTTTCACCTCCATTCCCTTGAACTAGGAGATTGATGCTCCAATGAAGCAACCATTTGGGTAGAGGGTTGGGTGAATCAATTGACCACGCAATTGTCCTGAGTCTTCAGCTGTAACTTTTTAGACCATGCCCACAAATCCTCTTACTACAGAAAGGTCACCTCAGTTCTCTGGCTTGAATTTTCTCCTATGTAAAGCAAGGCTTTCTCAATAATGCCAACTTCAACAGTCCATACATTTACATACGTGAGTGGGAAGGAGAGTAATTCTAAATAAACACAAATCATTAGTACACACATCTCTCCCAACTCTTTCTTCCTTCCCTCAGTCCCTCCTCCTGAGTAGTGTTAGCTTTTCTGCTTATCTGTGGTATACGGGTAGACAAGCATTGGTGCTTTAGAGCCGTAAGACCTGGGTTCACATCCTGACTCTGCCCCATACTAGCAGTGTGATTTGGGGCAAGTGACTTCACTTTCTAAGCCTCAGTTTCTTCCTCTATAAATGGATGATAACATCATCTTATGGAAAACATCTGGCTCAGAGGAGCTGTTTATTACCATGTTATGCTTGTATCATACCCCTGCTGACTTTGGGGAGCCCTAGTACAATTGCTGCCTTTGCCTTATTAAAAAAAAATAATAATTAGGGAACTCCCCCACGGTCCAGTGGCTAGGACTCCATGCTTCCACTGCAGGGGGCTCAGGTTCAGTCCCTGGTTGGGGAACTAAGTGCAGTGAATAAATAAATAAATACATACATACATACATACATAAAATAATTATGTATATAAAGCTTTCCCGACCTTTAGAAAGAAAAATACACCTCACTGACTTAGTTACTTTCTTTGGTTAATGTCTTACTTTGCCCTTTCATTTCACAGTCAGTATTCTTGGAGTGCATGTGCTTTACTGCCCTGCCATTTTTTCTCTCCTTTCTTCTCTGCCATGTGTCATCTGCTTTGACACTACAGTGACCCTCCAGACCCTACTTCAGTAATGACCAGTCAGCTGGCAAATCCAGCGGTCCCCTATCCGTCCCCATTCTCCCCAACTTCACCACCGTGACATTTGGCACTCACCACCCCTTCTTTAGATGCTTCCCTCCTCCTGGAGTTCCCAGGACCACCGGAAGTTACCCAACCAGGCAGATCAGTACCCTTACAAATTTGCCAGCTCCTGGCAGTCTAGTCTGCTTCCTCTAGTTTCTGACCATCCCATTTTTAAATGGTATGGCACAATTTTTTCTTCTCTCTCCTCAGACCTCCCACCAGCCGTCGCTCCTCGCCCCTCCCCCACTGGTGACATTCCTTCTCGCTTGCCTGTGGTTACTTCTGAGCAGGCACCTGCAGCCAGGCAACGCTCAGCGCCACTCCTCCAGCTCGCCAGCGGAAGTGGCTTCCTAGCTAAAGCCGGGCCTTTCACCTTTGCCAGAAAGCCCTCCCCTCCCGACATCTGGGTACCCTTAGCGGGAAGGAACAGATCATCAGTGATGTGTCTTTAGCCTCTCCCACTCTACTACATCCTCCCTGTGAGCATTTAGGATATCTTTTCATCTTAAAAAACAACACAAACAAACAAAAAAACCTTCCTTGGCCTCACTTCCCCTTCTAGTCTTCTCTCTCCTCTATTTTAACAAAAGTTCTTGAAATCAAGCCCATGCCCTCTGCTTCCTCCTCTTGCTCTCCACTCTGGTTTCTGCCTTACAACTCTGCTGAGGGCTCCCTGCATGTTGTGAATTCTAAGTGCTTTATACAGATGTAAGATCCCCTTAATCACGAGGGTGGTGATAGGACTGTCTCTGTAAAACACCTGTGGGGTGTAGATGACTTCAGTAAATTAGCCAAGGTCCCAAACCTCTGGCAGAGGTTTGCAATCAGACCGTTGGGCTCAGAGTCTATGCTCTTGGCCACCACGCCATACCATACCCCACGCCTCAAACTGTTCTCAGCACTCAGCCCAGTGCCTTGCATGTAGCAGGTGATGGATAAACATGTCTGAATGAATGAACACATCCTGGCCCCATAGTTCAGGTTCTTATTCTCTCACTCTTAGACTAACAAACCCAAGAGCAAAGGGTTCTTAAAAAGTGCATGGGCTTGGGTTTATGCCTATTTTTCTGACAGAAACATAGTTCTCATGTTTTTCATGGGTGCCTGTGTCCCCCCAGAAGTTAATAACTTCTTGATTCATTCATTTTTCTGTCTTCAGTTTCATTTTCCCCAACCTCCTCCGCTTTACATCCTGTACATTGCCATTAGATGACTGGATTGTCAATGTTTTGTTCTAATCCTGTTGCTGGTAAAAACATAAGAACAAATAACTTCCCTCCACCTGAAAAGTCTTGAATGCCTCCCTGGATGACTGCCTCCAAGATAAAAATCAAACACTTTGGCCTAACGGCCAAGACTTTTGGTAATCAAGCCCTAACACATTTTACCACTGCTATCTCCCACTTTTACTTGAATCCTCTGTTCCAAACTGAAGTCTTCTTGTAACTTCAAAATTTCTGTTCTAACCCAACTTTCAGCAATTCATTCAACAATAATGTATTGCGTTCCAGGTCTAAACCAGGCACTGTGCCTGGGCCTGAGGATACAAAGATGAATACAACACAGTCCTTACCCTTGGGAAATTACCAGTCTAATCTGGGAGAGAGATGTGACAACAAAATCCTCAAAATATGGGATGGCAAACAATTCATGGGAATTATTCCTACTTGGAGGTGGGCTGGAGCTGACAGCAAGGAAGACTTTCTAAGTTAAACATGTCTGTACTCTTTACATGTTTCTTTTACAACAAGCATGCATTAATTTTTTAACCAGGAAAAAGGTAATATTCAGTGAAGATTATGGTTAATTTGATTTTGAGCTTCTGAGTTTCAAAGGAGAATAACCATAACTGTAAAAGAATTCGTAAAATTAATGAGGAAAAGACAGTCAAGCAATGGAAAAATGGGCAAAAGCTTTGAAGAGACATTTCCCCAAAGATGAAACATTTGTGGTCAATAAATATATGAATACATGTTCAACCTCATTAATCATCAAGAAGTACAAATTGAGACCACAATGAGATTCTATTCGATATCTATTTGAGAGGTGAAAATTAAGAAATCTGACAGAACCAAGTGTTGAAGAGGATTTGGATCAATAAGATCTTGTATACAATGTTGTTGAAACCATAAATTGGTAAAAACCACTTTGGTAAGCAGTTTGGAATTATCTTGTAAAGCTGAAAGTTCACTTAGTCTTTGACCCAACAAGTCTACTCCTGTATAAATATGCAAGAGAAATTCTTGCACTTGTGCACCAGTGGGTTTTATACGAATATTCTTAGTAGCACTTTTGCAATAGCAAAAACCTGCAACAATCCAAATGCTCATTATCAGGAAACTGGTTGTATTAGTTTGAAGTCCTCAAAAGCAGAGACTGGGATGAGGACTTGGGTGCAAGTTGTTCATTTGAGAAGTGACCTCAGGCAGCAGGGGTGAATAAGAGGGTGAGATTGAGGCAAAGTATCAGGAAACACCAACATAAGGAGTGTGATTCCATGGAGACCTCTGAGAAATATACAAAATGCCTCCCAGGGACTTCCCTGGTGGTCCAGTGGCTAAGACTCTGTGCTCCTAATGCAGGGGGCCTGGGTTCGATCCCTGGTCAGGGAACTAGATCCCACATGCTGCAACTAAGAGTTCACATGCCGCAACTAAGAATTCACATGCCACAACTAAAGATCCTGTGTGCCGCAACTGAAGATACTGTGTGTCACAACTAAAAGCCGTCATGCAACAACTAAGAGCCCACATGCTGCAACTAAGATCCCACACACAGCAACAAAGATCCTGCGTGCTGCAACTAAGACCCAGCACAGTCAAATAAATAAATAAATAAATATTTTTAAAAATCCCGTATTAAAAAAAAATCCCTCCCAGAATTGTCCATCTGAAGAAAGGGAGCTTGGGGCATCTATCCCTTGGCTCACACCCCCCATTGGTTGAGGGTTAATGCTCTTTACTTTCAGTCTGTGTTTGGGAGAGGGCTGAGAAGGCTCTTGTGGCTTTTGAGAAGGCCTTAAAGCAGAAATTGGAGAGGCCCACGGCCTAGCACTTGCGGTGGGCATTGTCAGTAAATGGGAGGCCCCACAAAACTGGCTACCACATATTTGGCTAAAACCAGTTGTGGGCCAAAGGGAAGAATACAGGGCACCAAGAGCCTTTGCTGCCAGCAACAAAGTAATATTAGCATATTTACACATTGAAATAGTCAACAGCAGCAACCGTAAATAAACTCAGCTCCAGGCAACAAACCTGAGATGGATCTTAGCAATAAAACATGAAAAGTGAAAAAGAAGTCCCAGGACACACCACTATGTATAAAATATCATACATAAAGAACAAGGATTTACTGTATAGCACAGGGAACTATATTCAATATCTTGTAATAACCTATAATGGAAAAGAATCTGAAGCTATACACCTGAAACTAACGCAATATTGTAAATCAACTGTAGTTAAATTAAAAAAAAAAGTTCCCAGGTTATTATGTAGGGAATGATACTACTTTAATAAACAAAACAACTAAAATTAATAATATATGTTTTGGAAATATGTATGCATATTCACACACACAAATATATACTTATGTATGTATGTAAATACATAGACATATACAAATTTTAAAAAAATTTATTTATATTTGGCTGCATTGGATCTTTGTTGCTGCACACGGGCTTTCTCTAGTTGCGGTGAGCAGGGGCTACTCCTTGTTGCGGTGCGCAGGCTTCTCATTGTGGTGGCTTCTCTTGTTGCAGAGCACGGGCTTTAGGCACACGGGCTTCAGCAGTTGCGGCAAGTGGGCTCAGAAGTTGTGGCTCATGGGCTCTAGAGCGAAGGCTCAGTAGTTCTGGAGCGAAGGCTCCAGAATTTTTTGGAATTCCCTGGTGGTCCAGTGGTTAAGACTCCGCAGCTATCACTGCTGAGGGCATGGCTCCGATCCCCGGTTGGGGAACTAAGGTTCTGCAAGCCGCATGGTGCAGAAAAAAAAAAAATTATTTTTTTTAATAAAATGTTTTTTGTTTTTTTTATTTAAAAAAATTTTTTTTTTTTTAATTTTTGGCTGCGTTGGGTCTTCGTTGCTGTGTGCGGGCTTTCTCTGGTTGCGGCGAGTGGAGGCTACTCTTCGTTGCGGTGCACAGGCTTCTCATTGCGGTGGCTTCTCTTGTTGCAGAGCACGGGCTCTAGGTGCATGGGCTTCAGTAGTTGTGGCACACGGGCTCCGTAGTTGTGGGCTTAGTTGTTCTGCGGCACGTGGGATCTTCCTGGACCAGGGCTCGAACCCTTGTCCCCTGCAATGGCAGGCGGATTCTTAACCACTGTGCCACCAGGGAAGCCCTAAAATGTTTATTTTTTACATAAAAATATTTTTAAGAGCAAGAAAATGATAAACACAAGATTAAGCAATGGGGTGGTGATCATTCTGTAATGTATAAAAATATCAAATCACTGTGTTGAACACCAAGAACTAACGTAGTGCTGTAGGCCAGTTATACTTCAAAAACCCCCCAAAGAAACAAGCAAACAAACTCTAAGAAAAAGAGGTCAGATTTATGGTTGCCAGAGGCAAGGGGATGAGGAGGGGATGGGGAGGGGAAGGGGAATTGGATGGTGGTCAAAAGGTACAAACTTCCAGTTATAAGTACTAGGGATGTCATGTACAACATGAGTAATATAATGAACACTGCTGTACGTTATATATGAAAGTTGTTAAGAGAGTAATCCAAAGAATTTTCATCACAAGGAAAACCATTTTTTTCTTTTTCTTTTATTATGTATCTATAAGAGATGATAGATGTTCACTAATCTTATTGTGGTAATCACTTCCTAATGTATGAAATTCAAATCATTATGCTATACGTCTAAACTTACACAGTGCTCTATATCAGTTATATCTCAATAAAACTGAAAGAAAAAAGATTAAGCACTGGATGGGGGGATATATGTAAGTTGTCAATTCTAGTTTTTAGGTTGAATAAGTAACAAAAGATGGTCACACATGAACAAAAGAATATAGGGTCCCTGACCCATGGAACATATTTAACCCCATCATGTACACCTGAGCTCCAAGAACTAGAATTATATGGTATGATAAGTACATTTAGAGGTACCTATACAGTAAGATGTACTGATAACACAAAGGTGGGAACTGGAAGATACTCCCTCACACCAGGGAAGATCAGGGAAGCTTGACCAAAAAGGTGGCAGTTAATGGGCTTAAAAGAATAAGAAGATTGCCAACTTTGGGAGGAGGTGGGAAGGTTCCAAATGGAAAGAGCAGTATGGACAATGGTACAGAAATGAGAGACAGTGCAGCATTCAATAGACTACAGACAATTACGGTTGATAGAAGAGGAGAATGAAAGAGGTACATGCAAGTGATGGATCCAGAAGATAAGGTCCATGATAAGGAGGTTAGGCCTTATTCCACATGGTAAGCAAATAAGAGCATTGGAGGGTACTTTTTACTGATTATTTAAACAATCTTTTTAAAAATAAATTTATTTATTTATTTTTGGCTGCATCGGGTCTTTGTTGCTGCGTGCTGGCTTTCTCTAGTTGCAGCGAGCAGGGACTACTCTTTGTTGCTGTGCATGGGCTTCTCACTGTGGTGGCTTCTCTTGTTGCAGAGCACAGGCTCTAGGCGCACGGGCTTCAGTAGTTGTGGCACGCAGGCTCAGTAGTTGTGGCTAGCGGGATCTAGAGTGCAGGCTCAGTATAAACAATTTTTTTTTTTTTTTGGCGGTACGCAGGCCTCTCACTGTTGTGGCTTCTCCCGTTGCGGAGCACAGTCTCCGAACGCGCAGGCTCAGCGGCCATGGCTCACGGGCCTAGCCGCTCCGCGGCATGTGGGATCTTCCCGGACCAGGGCACGAACCCACGTCCCCTGCATCCGCAGGCGGACTCTCAACCACTGCGCCACCAGGGAAGCCCTCGGCCATATGTTTAGATGGTTCTCACATTGCTATATGATCACATACCTACTAGATAATCTGCTTCCAGATCCACTCCTCTCCATCCTTCTCTAGAGGCTGACCTTGAAGGGCAGTGTCATCTGGGGTCACTTGCCCTTAGGCTTCCTCTTGGGTTCAGCCAGTGGGAGGTACCACAGGAAGAGAGAGAGAGAGAGAGAGAGAGCGCGCGCTGTATTCATCAAAGTTCCTACTGGCCCTCCCTCTCCTTCAGCTGTTGCTCTGAGCACTGGTTCCATCTCTTTGCCCCTTCAGGCCTATGGTTGACAATGGCTTCTCAGCATTAGCCCTGGGGTATTTCATTATCCCTTGTTGGTTTCGCTCAACCCTGCCAGCATCTTTATACACTGTCCCGTCATTAACTTTCTTCAGTTACACACATTGAGCAGGCCATCTGTTTTCTGCTGATCTTGGCTGACACAAAAGTAAAAATGGAGAATTTTATCTTTTTAAAAGAAATTGATATGATTCACAAAGTTCACCCTTTTATTTTTTTATATTTTTTTGGCCACACGGGGATCCGACCAGGGATTGAACTCAGGCCCTGGCAGTGAAAGCACAGAGTCCTAACCACCGGACCACCAGGGAATTCCCAAAAGTTCACCCTTTAAAAGTATATAGTTCAGTGGTTCTCAGTATAGTTGAGCAAATTATATCTTTTTTCATTTAATATGTAATCAAATGTTTTCTGTTACATACTCAGTGGTAAGTTATACAATGTTGCATGCCATAAGTTACTTATTCATATGTTTCAAACTTTCACTATCACAAATAAGGTTGTAGTAAATATTAGGCATGTGGCCATTCTCTTTTGGATAGAACTTTCTTTCTTTCTTTCTTTCTTTCTGTCTTTCTCTCTCTCTCTTTCTTCCTTTTTTTTTTTTTTTGCAGTACACGGGCCTCTCACTGTTGTGGTCTCTCCCATTACGGAGCACAGGCTCTGGACGCGCAGGCTCAGCAGCCATGGCTCACGGGCCCAGCCGCTCCACGGCATGTGGGATCTTCCCGGAGCGGGGCACGAACCTGTGTCCCCTGCATCGGCAGGCGGACTCTCAAGCACTGTGCCACCAGGGAAGCCCTCTTTCTTTCTTTCTTTCTTTCTCTCATTCTTTCTCTCTTCTTCTTCTTCTTTTTTTTTTTTTTGTGAAAACTTTTATACTTAGAATTAGCCAGCTGGACTCAGTTTAGGTGATCCCAATTTTGTTGGCAACATCCAAAGCAGCATAGTCAGGAGCCAGGCGAACATACGCCTTCTTTTTTCCATCAGACCTGGTCAAGTTGTCCACCTTGGCCACGTCAATGTCATAGAGCTTCTTCATAGCCTGTTTAATTTGATGCTTATTGGCCTTGCCATCCACAAGGACCACAAGTGTGCTGTCTTCTGTCTTCTTCATGGCTGACTTGGCGGTGAGGGGGAACTTGATGATGGCATAGCGGTCAACCTTGTTTATCCTAGGGGTGCTCTTTGCAGGATATTTGGGCTGCCTCCTGAGCCTCAGTGCTTTGGGCTGTGGCAAGGTGGGTGACAGGAGAATGTTTTTTTTTTTTTTTCTGGCCGTGGACACATTTCAACTCTGCTTTCTTGGTCTTCAAAGCCTTTGCTTTGGCTTCGGCTTTGGGAGGGGCAGGGGCTTCCTTCTTTGCCTTTGGTGTCATCTTTGTGAAAAGGAGGGAGGACTTTTTCTTAAGGAAAAGTTTCTAGGAGTGGTACTGATGAGTCAAAAGAAAGTCACATCTCTGTTAAGGCTCTTTGCAAGTACTGTCAAATTACTTTTTAAGAGAATTATACCAATTTCCATTGCCACAGCTTTCTCTGAATGGACAAATTGCATCATCTCATTAGCACTGGAAAGTACATAAGGTGTGTATATATATATATGTATATATATATATGTACATATACATATATATATATACATATATATATATATATACACACACATATATACTGTTAATGTAGTAGGTGGTATTGTGGTATTACCATGGGGATTTCTGTGATAGCCATGCCAATCCTAAGATATTTAAAGCCATTTTTTAGCTAAGTGGGAATGGAGGGACAGTGATTTTGAAGGGATGGAGTAGAGAGAAGGTAAAGGGATTTGCTCCTTAACATTCCTCCTTCTCCATCCTGCCTCTTCATCCTGTTTACATACCAGTTTCTTCCTTTTCAGTGAGCTGTGCTTCTTCAGGGCCTAGAATAGTGCCTGGCACTATCCTGAATATCAGTAAACATTTATAAAGTGGATACATAATGGAAGAAGAATGTTAAGATATACACACCCAGAGTTGGTTATACTAGTATATGAGCATTAACCGGTTTTGTTTTAATGAACTCTCTGGAATCAACACTTTCCATTCCCTCCAAGTAAACATATTGACTAATGCCCAAGCCTGCTAAATGCTTTGGATTAGTGAGTCCATCTCTGGAATATCTACATACTTCTTCCTACCAGTTTTGTTAGATGCCTAATAAGAATCTGTTGTGTTTGATCCCAAAATTGCTTATGACAGCTGTTTGCCAGAGTATAATTAATTTAATTAAAATTACATAAACTGATGACACATAAGCATGAAAAAGAAAGAGTTGTTTCTATGAAATGTCAGCTGAATGTTTTGGAAATATTAGATAGAGACCAGTTGAAAATTACTGTCAAACCAGACGTGAGTGAGAGAATTAAGAAGGATTTTTTTTTTTTTTAAGAGGGAGCCTCTAGTTATATTGCTTTGCAAGAAGCTCTAAGTCCTCAGTCAACTTTATTTTTTTAATTTTTAATTTTTGGCCATGCTGTGGGGCATGTGGGATCTTAGTTCCTGGACTAGGGATCAAACCTGTGGCCCCTGCAGTGGAAGCATGGAGTCTTAACCATTGGACCGCCAGGGAAGTCCCCCTCAGTCAACTTTAAAAAAACGAATTGGAAAGCATAGAAAATATATCATGGATATGAATTATGTAAGAAAGACAACTCAAGAATTCTAATCGCCACTGTTGCTCACATAAAAGGTTTGACCTCACATCAAAAGATTCGCAAGTGGGTATTCCTTATAGGTTTGAAATGAAAATGAAATATTAAGGTTTGTATTTGTCACTTTTTATAATTCACTGCTTTAATATATTTTTCCAATTAACTGACCAACTACTGGGCTAGGTCCAATTTGTTTGGGCAGGGATAAATCCTTATTCCCCATTCTTTTTTTTCCCCCCCATAGGAAGTCAGGTAGGAGAACTTGTCCTGGTTCTTCCAGGTGACCTACCTAATTGGTGAATTTGGATCTGCTTGCCCTTATAGAGAGGGCAGTCTTCTCTAATCATACATGGTTAAAGTTGCTAGACCTCTACAAGTTGTAGGTTGGAGTTTTGGGGGAGAATATTTTAATTCAAAGAATAGTAAAAAGACTATTGGTCATCAACCAGAACATTCTTCAGCTCAGCTTTATTGGTAATAAAGTTGATATTTTCAGCTTTTCACTGGTTCCAAACTTCTAAGTAAGGGATAAAATTTACTGTCCCTGTAGTACTCCAACAGCGTTGGATCAGATGGCTTCTATGTGTTGCCACAATCCAGACATATTATTTCCCTTTTATTTTAGTCCATGATTCTGTTCATTCAAATAAATAGTTGTCTCTGGTAGTCTGCAGGCAGTAGTCTAATCTTGTTTGAAGTTCAGTCTGTATCTCAAGCTAGACAAAGGAGAAAACATTTATGCCTCCTGAGAAATATTGAAATCAGGAAATATTTACTGAGAAGGGAAGAGAAACTCAAACATGGCTCCTGCCAATCCTTCTATTCTCTCCCCCACCACATCCTGAGAGAGTCTTGCCTGTCCTGAGGCTTTCTGGGACATGTAAACATGGCAAACTTAAGGTCACTGCCTGTATGGATATTTAAATGAGAACTGCAAACATAAGGAATAATAGTCTAGCCTTTTTTCAATGTCCTTTAAGGCATTTTGGAGCCCTATAATGGGTCATAAGATCAATGACCAGTATTTAAAAAGAAATAAAAATAATAAAGTTGAAAATATCAGAATGCATTGCATACAATGGTAATATTTCATGAAATGTTTTGTTTCAGAGGTGTGTGTGTCTGTGTGCACATGTGTATATATTCTGGGTTGAGATGTGGAATATATTTCTTATGGAGGTTCAGAGTCAGAAAGAGTGCAAAGAATATTATTCAGCCATAGAAAAGAAGGAAATCATGCCATTTTTGAAAACATGGATGGATCTTGAGGACATTATGCTAAGTGAAATAAATCAGAGAAAGACAAATACTGTGTGATTTCACTTATATATGGAATCTAAGAAAAAGCTGACCTCATAGAAAGTTGTAAAAAACCAAAAAAGTTTTTGCAAGCATTGGTTTAAAATGCACATTTCTTCTTCCTTTCATTTTCACTCTTTGCTAATTTGTTCTCTGAAACTTCTGCCTTGTGAATAAAAATTGTAGTAATGAATAACCAGAGAAGCAAGGGCCAGTTCTCACTCTGTGAAAAGGGAATGCAAAAACTGTTGCCCCTACCGCTTCACTCTGAGTCGGTCAGATGCCCAGATATCATTAGGGTAGAAGGGTTAAGATCTAGAATCTCATTAAGGAAGAGGATACAGGAACATTTATTTTAAAATTTATCACCTGCACAGTTCAAGCTCCAGGGTTCTCCCAGCTGTCAAATTACAAAGGGTTCAACTTGGCATTCAGGACTATTGCCCTACTTGTCCAGACTGATTCACCTCAATTTCTTCCACATGAATCTGTGCTCCAGCCAAACTGACCTCTTGGTGTTTGCTGAACTTCTCATTCTGTATCATTGTACTGTTCCTTCTGCATAGGGCAGCCTCCTCAACTAGCCCATCTCTGCTTATCAAAGTCCCATCCATCCTTCAAATATCCATTTCCAATTTCCTTTCCTGATTCCTAATATCTTTCTTCTGAATTCCATAAATATCTTTAAAAAATACCTTTCATAAAAATACACTTTAAAATATCATTTTTCCTGATTTCAAGGTAAATATTAATGTACTACTGTAAAAATAAGAAAATAAGAAGTCACAGAAGAAAATAAAAATACCATTTAAAAATCTATGTGTGATATTATTTTATATTATGTAGCTCAAAAGTACTATTGCCTCCATTTTACCGAAGAGGAAAGGGATGATCAGAGAGATGAGGTGACCGGTCCAGGGCAGCACAGAGAGTTGGTAACAGAGGCTGGACTTGAAGCCAAGTCTCCTGATTCCCTCTGTGATGGACACCATGCAGCCTCTGGGCACGGGAGGGGACTTTGGAAATAGCTAGGTCTGGGACTTCCCTGGTGGCACAGTGGTTAAGAATCCACCTGCCAATGCACAGGACACGGATTCAAGCCCTGGTCTGGGAAGATTCCACATGCCGCGGAGCAACTAAGCCCATGTGCCACAACTACTGAGCCTGTGCTCTAGAGCCTGTGAACCACAACTACTGAGCCCGCGTGCCACAACTGCTGATGCCCGCGCACTCTAGGGCCTGTGCTCCGCAACAAAGAGAAGCCACTGCAAAGAGAAGCCCGTGCACCACAACAAAGAGTAGCCCCTGCTCGCCACAACTAGAGAAAGCCTGCGCGCAGCAACAAAGACCCAACGCAGCCAAAAATAAATAAATAAATAATTTTTAAAAAAAAAGAAAAGAAATAGCTAGGTCTGCTGTCCAGAGCCCTGCTTTATTTTCCTGTTTATACCTGGTGATCCAGAACACTACTAAAAAAGTATATGCGTTAAAAAAAATTAAATTGCATTTATTGGTAAAGCACATAGTATAAAATTCAAAGGGCACAAAAGGGCATACGGTGATAAAAGGTCTCCCTCATGCTCCTGTCCCCCAGCCATCTAGTTTCCCTACCCAGTCTCATTTGTGTCCATCAGATATGTGCTATGCTTGGATAAGCAAATATATATGTGTGTAAATATTAATTATATATATAATTTTTATAAAAAATGGAATTATATTCTACCCTGCTCTCCACCTTGCATTTAAAAAAATTTGAAGGGAAGGGGCAATATTGGGGTAGGGGAGTAATAGGTACAAACTATTAGGTATAAAATAAGTGACAAGGATATATTGTACAGTATGGGGAATATAGCCAATATTTTATAATAATTATAAATGGAGTATAACCTTTAAAAATTGTGACTCACTATATTGTACACCTGTAACTTGTATAATATTGTACAGCAACTATATTTCAATTAAAAAAAATAAGCAGATTCTGGGATTAAAGATATTCAATATGGTGTTATCCAATAAACCCAATGCAAATAAATGTAAAAAAAAAGTCTTTGTGTGATACACATTTATGTATATTTATATATTACAAGCTGGTATCATATCTTTTTAAAAAAAATTATTATTTAGTTAGTTTTGGCTGCGGCATGTGGACTCCTAGTTGTGGCATGCATGTGGGATCTAGTTCCCTGACCAGGGATTGAATCCGTGCCCCCTGCATTGGGAACACAGAGTCTTACCCACTGGACCACCAGGGAAGTCTCGGTATCCCATCATCTTATGATGTGCTTTTTTTTTTTTTTGCGGTACGCAGGCGTCTCACTGCTGTGGCCTCTCCCGTTGCGGAGCACAGGCTCTGGACGCGCAGGCTCAGCAGCCATGGCTCACGGGCCCAGCCGCTCCGTGGCATGTGGGATCCTCCCGGACCGGGGCACGAACCCGTGTCCCCTGCATCGGCAGGCGGACTCTCAACCACTGCACCACCAGGGAAGCCCCTATGATGTGCTTTTTAATTACAAGTATATACCATGTCATTAATCTTTTTCTTCAACATGATTTTTAAAATTTTTAATTTTATATCGGAGTATAGTTGATTTACAATGTTGTGTTCAACATGATTTTTAATGGTTACAAATGAACTATAATTTAACAATTATATAACACTGGGCGTTTTGCTTGTTTTCACAAGCATGGTACCGTATTTGGGGGGAATATACATGGAGTAGTATCCAGGGAATAGTGACAAATTTCCTAAAAGAGCACAATGGAGTATAATTTTGGAAATAAGAAATTGGGGCCAGTGATAATTTGAAGAAATGTTAAGTTCTCCCGTGAATCTTTGGAAATGTTGGCAGGTATGCTGCGTTTCCCACTCTAAGTGGAATAGGGGTTTGAGCCAATTGCACTTAAATTGTAAAGGGCAGTGACCCCCCAGCAGAATTATGGTTGACTTTGGGGGTCATCCAGGCAGCTGACCCACGGAAACATGCAGGGCTGAGTATGCATGCCTCCCCACCTCAAAATATTTCTATCTTTGTGTATCCCTTAAATCTAGCAGGAAGAGGTGTGCCTCTTCTCTGATTTCTTCCTCCCCCTTCCCCAGCCCTATTTCCTTTTTCTTTTCTGAGATCACGCATCATTAATTATCCTATCCCTTATCTTTTATTCTCCCCTCTCAGCTCCTTTGAGAGCTCGTCCTCAAATAGGAAAAAATAAAAATAGGGCCTCCCTGGTGGCGCAGTGGTTGAGAGTCCGCCTGCCTATACAGGGGACACAGGTTGGTGCCCCGGTCCGGGAAGATCCCACATGCCGCGGAGCGGCTGGGCCCGTGAGCCATGGCCGCTGAGCCTGCGCATCCGGAGCCTGTGCTCCGCAACGGGAGAGGCCACAGCAGTGAGAGGCCCGCGTACCGCAAAAAAAATAAAAATAAAATAAAAATAAAAATCACCTCTCTCTTTTACTCTTACTACCCCTGGAGCTATAGGCTTACTCTTTTCCCCCTCTTCCTGCCAAACTTCTGGAATCATCACCCTTTACTGCCTTCATTGCTTCACTACCACACACCCACTACCCAAGTGGTCAACTCAGCTTAGAGCCTGGCCCACAGCAGGCCCTGGCTGAAAATCAGTTGCACCCCTCGAGCAAATTGGCGTCTCTTTCCCGGTTCTTCAGAGGGCATTTCTCCGTGGTTAGCAGTGGGTGCTCACTGCCAGACACCAGGGCCTCATCTCCGTGCTCTCACACCCTCAACCTAGTTGCCACCTTAACGCCACCAGTTTCCAGGTACTCTAGGTTCTTGGAAGGTCCTGCCCTGGCCATCTGCCCGTCTCTCCGAGTTCTCACCTCGCACAGTCATAGCTTCCCCTGTAACTCAGAGATGTTGCAGTCTACCCCTGGGAGGCACCCGTTGCCAGGCCTCCAACTCTGTTCGCCGCGGGTCTCACGGTCACCCCAGAGACAACATGTCAGAGCGCCCCGCACCTCCAGGCCTGCTTGCAAGTCCCTAGATCCAGCGATGACCGAACATTTAGGGCGCACCTACTAAGTGCCAGGCCCACGCCACCTCTGCTACCTTTCACTTAACAGCCTACTAGGCCCCACTAGGTGCCAGATCTGAGGGAAGAGGACGCCGTGCCGGCTCCAGAGGCGCTCGCTGTCCGCTGGGGCGAGACAGCCGCGTAGGCAGATCGTGGCCCTCTAGCGGGGGACCTCGGCCCTGACCGAAGGCCCCTGCCCTGGAGGCCGGTCAGAGAACGAGAGGCCCAGGTTGCAGGGAGCGGCCGCCGGGCCGGAATCGCGCCGGGCGCTCGGCGGGGCAGACGGGTCAGGCGAGGGCGGGGGCAGGGTCTGGGTCTGCGAGGTCTAGGGTCCAGCTCTGCCCGGCACCGCCCCCGCCCCGCCCAGCCCGTCGCTGTCGCCACCGCCGGGTCGGTGCCGCGCAGCCCGCCTGGGGCGGGAGGCGGTAGACGGTAGGCGAGAGGCGAGAAGCCGGGCCCAGGCCGGGTCAGCCCCTCAGCCGCACCGCCCTGGGCGGGTGCCCAGGTCCGAGCCGCCTTCCGCCTGCCCCCCCCACAACCCCCGCCCGCGGCCCCAGCCAGGTCCCGCCGCCAGGCCGGCTCCCGCCCCCGCTCCGCCCCCGGAGCCACAGCCCCGCCCGCCACCGCCGTCGCCATGTTGTGGCTCCCGCAGCCGGCGCTGGGGACGCGCGCGGCCGAGCCCGGGGCCTGCAGCCGCCGCCGCCGCCAGGTAAGCGCCCCCCGCGGGCCGGGCCGGGCGGGGCTTGTGGGCCGGGGCCGCCGCCGAGGCCGCTCCAGCCCGAGCTGGGGGCTGAGCGGAGCCAGGGCCGAGGCCGAGCCCGCGCCCGCACCGCGGCCCGGCCCTGCAGCCAGGCGGACCCTGCTCGCCGCCTGAGGCGGCAGCCACTTCCCCTGACCGCCGCCTGGCGGGCCCCGGCCGCCACCCCACCCCGCCCCCGGCGGACGGGCAGCCTGCCCCTTCCGCCACCCCGACCCGCCGCTACCCCGCCGGGCGGGCACGCTGCTGTCCTCCCGGCGCGGGACGGGCGGCCGCCCTCGGCGTCGGCCCGCGGCCCCCCGCCCAGGCACGGATAACGGTGCCACTTTCCCCCGCTGGGGCGCCCTGTCAGCTGGACTGTCCCGGTCGCCCGAAGAGCTGGTGTCGTCACGGGACAGACACTTGGGGGATCGACCTTTTTTGGCGCCCCTCAGTCCTTCCCCCCACCTCCGCCCAAGTTCTGACCCTGGGGGAGGTTTTTTCGGGAGCAGACGGGTATTCCTGCTCCAGAGTTGGGGGCCCAGGGGGTGACCAGGCCTGTTGATCAGGGTGGAGATTGTCTTTCTACAGGGGCTCTTCCTGCCAACCCGGAGGGGAAAGGCTCAATGTGACCCGAGGGAGGACGGGGAGCGTCTGCTGGACAGATGGCCTCCTGGCCTTGGATCAGCGCATGTGAGGGGGAGGGGTCCGTACGACCTTAGGTATGTCTGCTTCTGAGAACCCCAGGATTATTCGAGCTGCTCAGGGATTTTTAACTTTTTTTTTCTTTTTTGAGTAGGCTAGAGGTGGCATTGAAAATCCTAGATTGGAATAAATCCACGGGCCCACCCAGGGCAGCATGTCTGGCACCCAGGACTAGCCTAGAATAGGACTGGCTGTCAGAGAATGGGACTTGGGGTAAGATGGTATTTGGCTTAGGGTTGGCCCACTTGCCTTCAGCTCTGTGTTCTGGAGGGCCTGTACAGTGCATCTGTTGGTGTGTACAGTGTGGCTGAGGATACAGGATGTGGACAGATAGATGCCTGGCAGGTGCTTGGTGGGATTTCAGGGGTCTGTTTCCTCAAACTCACAGGTACATTATACAGTGAAAGAGAAGAGGAAGCAAGGTGCTAACACATATTTTGACCATTTTCCAATTTTTCCACTGGTCATGGCTTTGATTCATTTAGTAAAATTTTACTGAGCACTTATTATGTGCTAGGCACTGGACTAGGTGTTGGGAGTACAGTGGGAAACCAGAAAGACGTGTTTTAGCTTGAACTCATAGACCAGTGAGAAGGCCCGATAATAAATAATCTTGAAATTTCATTCAACAACAGATATTTGTCAACCAATATGTGCCAGCCATTGTTAGATGTTGTGAAGAAAGCAAGCAAAATAACTGCCCTTGTGGAGCTTTCATTCTAAGGGGCCAGACAATAAAATATATAATAAAAATATAGTCTGTTAATAAGTGCTAATGAGAAAAAGAAGATAGGGAAGGAGGATATGAGTTATTGGGTAGGGACTGAATTTATATTTGAGTGGTCTGGAAAGGCCTCCTGAGAAGGTGTCTTTTGAATAAAACTTTGAAGGAAGTGGTAAACTAATCATTTCAGACTGTGATGAATACAAGGAAAGAAAGGTGAAGAGAGTGGTAAGAGATATGGGCCTTGATTTGGGTTGGAGGCTCAGGGCAGGCTTCCCTTGAGGAAGTGACATTTAGGCTGAGACCTGAAGGAGGGCGAAGAGTTAACCATGTGTGGAGCAGCAGAGAGCTTGGCAAGTTGGAGGAAGTGAAAGAGGCCTGTATGGCTGGAGGGGGAAAAGGAGAGGGGAGATAAGTTTATAGAGAGGTGTGTCAGATCACTGGGGGCCTTGGGGACTGAATGCCTTCCCTCCTTAGTTTGGATTGTATCCCCGGTGTAATTAGGAACCTTTGAAAGGTTTTAAGTGAGTGACATGATGATATTTACATTTTGAAAGGACTCTGGTATGGACAGAGATAAACAGGTAAGGCAAGGCTTTCTGTGTTGAGTGGCCACACTACTTGATCTGCTTCGAAAAGCCTCACGCAGTCTGGGGGAGGATCCTTTTCCTCAGAGAGACTATTTTGCCCAGCTTTTATGAAGGGAAAGGAAAATAAATGAACATTTATGGAGTGCCTGTTAGGTGGGAGAATCCATTTTAGAGACTTCTGCAAACATTATCATATTTAACTTAATCCTCCCTGCACTCTAAGAGAAAGGGGTTGTCCTGCCCCCTTTACATATACAAGCTCGGAGGAGTTAGATGACTTATCCAAAGCCATATTTGTAACATAATCTGTATTAAAACCTAGATCTTCCTGATTCCAGAGCGCACTGGCTCTGGAGCCAGACTACCGAGTTTGTGTCTTGCTTTTGCCACTTACTAACTGAATGATTTTGAGTTATTTAAACCCTCTCGTGCCTCAGTTTCCTGTTTGGAAAAGCCTCAAGCTTTTCTCAGCTTAAATGCAGAAAAATGTATCTACCTCCTAGGGTTGTTGTGCTGATCAAATTAACTTAGTACAAATGTTAGCTGCTATTATTACTTAAAATTTTAAAACGCCCATGCTGCCTCCGTGCCCTGTTGTCATTTTGGATGAGATTAAGTATATAGACAATTTAATTCTTGAATATTGTGAGACTCTTTTCCTCTAAATAACTTAATGCCAATGTTCCATGTGATCAGTCCTTCAAGGTTGATCTCTTATTTCAGTCTTGACACTGTGCTAGGGCTTATGGATACAATGTGAGTTCCTTGCCTCAAGAAGCTCAGGGTATCCAGGGGAGGTTAGATAATTAAAAGAATGAGCTACAATGTATTTAACAAATTCTCTAAAGCCTTTGTAGTTAGAGAACTACAGTTGGGGGCAGTAAGAACTAAATGCCTGGGGAAGTAGGGAAGGCTTTAGGGCCAGGTGACTTCTGAACTGGGCTTTAGAGGAAGAACAGAAGTTTTGCAGGCAAGCAAGACTGGGCAAAGGGCAGTCTATGAAGAGAGAGTCATGTGTGAAAGCATGGAGCCATGAGAGACTTGGCTTGTCCAGGGATGAGGCTGGGAAGCTGATTTGGGCTTGTGAAAGGCAGGCCAAGTTTGGATTTAATTCTGTAAGTCACAGGGACATATCAGAGACTATTGGGTGCATCAAATACATATCACGTGATGGGTGTTGCTGTTAGAGAGTGGAGACAGATGTCATCCTGGGAGGTGACTTTAGTTTGGTGGGATCTCTGTGCTTCAGGATCTTGTGCTCAGTTTCGTAAACCTGAAATTCACTTTGTAGGGCACGCAGAGCTGATTGGATCCAGGGAGGCTGATTAACCAAACTTGGAAGAGACTGATGCATAAACTCAGGGTATTAACTAGCCTTGAGAAATGAAACTGCAGAATGACAGATGTTTCTCTCCTCTGGCCATGGCCCTCCCCACCCCCACTCCCTGACTTCTGGCCAGGGCTGGGACAGACTAACAAACTCTTGCTCCTCAATTCCCACTTGTTTTTCTCAGGCTCCATGAAAACTAACCCTTTTTGTTAACATAATCTTTCCTGAAGCTCTATACAGTATAGTTAACAATGATTATTTAATTGACAGAATGAATGATTCTGTACTGTTTGGGTGGGATCCTGTGTTTGTGAGACTTAAGGAAAAGGAGGAATAACTTTTTTAGAGATAAAGTATTGGAAAAGGGGATTACTGGAGAAGGTATGCAGATACCAAGTGGTGTGGGTAATTTTGTGGCCAAGGGGTGGTTGTGGACAGATGCACTGGAAATTGTTCGGAGAGTAGAGGTCTGTGAACTCTTGGAAGAGGTGGGGCAGGGGTGGTTTCTTTTGGTTGCACTTGAAGGAGAGATTGGTTTAGGATTTTCATCTTCCCTACACATTGGAGACAGAAAAGAAGGTAATAATTCTTGCCCTCTATTCAGCGTGGTCATGGTGAGCTTTCCTGTTGGACTGCAATCTTCATGAGGTTTGAGCTTCGTCTTAACACTTCCTTCTGCTTCCACAAAACTGAGAAGAGTTGTGGACCCTCTAGAGTTTTGAATCTATTTTTCTACAGCAAAAAATAAAATCCAAATAGACCAACCTAGATTATGGATTAATTATTTTTCTTTTAAAACTCTAAAGAGCATTCATGTAGAAAATTTAGGCAATTCAGATAGGTATACAAATGAAATAAAACTGATAAATCTTATACCCTAGAGCTACTGTTTTAATATTTAGTGTTTTTATTAGATGTTTATCTCCAGCGCTGTCTTTATATACGTTTGTTTTAACTTTTTCTTTTCCTACAAAAGTAGGAGCATCCTGAATAGGAGAGAGTTACTAGTGTTGATGCCTGTGAGGTGGAGCAGTTGTATGTACCCACAGTCTGTGTATGTTTCCATTTGTGGGCATCTGGTCCATTGTTCTCTCCCTTCATGCTTTAGGAGTGTAGGATGGGATATCTATTAGCTTATTAATTTGGGGAAATGTTTTTAGGGATAAAAGTGCTACTTCAACCAACCATTCATTTTTATTTGACAGTGGGAAGTGTTTATGTATGTGTTGAAATGGCACATTGGATCCTTTTTATGACTGAAAGAAAAGTTAATGAACGCCTTTTGAGTTTGGTGTCACCACAGAGTCATTCCTCAAATCCATCAGCAGAGAATAGGTGTCCTCTGTTTGCTGTGTGACTTTGGGTAAAGTCACATTTACCCACATACTCCATTTCAGATTCTAAAGGTATTGTATCAAGAGGTAATGGTGTCCCCCTTCCTCTCATTTACATGCTCCAGGAGATAAAAAGTATGATGATGTCTATTTATGTGATTGATTGTAGAAAGACTTATGCTATGTTGAGTGAAAAAAAGGGGTATGTCTGCTGAACAGATGAACTCCTGGCCTCAAGTCAGTATGTGTGTGGGGCAGGGAGTCTTTATGACTTCGTTAATGTCCATTTGTGAGCTCCAGAAATATTGGAGACCCCTGAAATTTTTTCGAGTAGTTCAGGGGTGGCATTAAGGGTCTTCTGAAAACTAAATCCACAGACTTTTCCAGAAAAGCAAGAGCAACACCCTAGGTTTAACTCAGAATAGCTTCACTTCTTCTGCAGACCGGACTTTATGTCAGATCTTACCTCTGAGTGGTGGGATTAGAGTGGTTTTTACTTTTTTCTTTATATTTTTGCCTGTCATTTGAATTTTCTATAAGCTTATATGTCATCATTACAAAAACAATGGGTAAATCTGTTTTTAATTTTAGAGACAAACATTGAATGTCCTAAAGCAAAAACTCAAACTGCCCAGAAATATGTCCCTCTAGAAGAGAACTGGCTATCCCTCCTTGGTAGGCAAGGAGGCTTGCCTTTGGTAGATGTGCAGTAAAGACAGCTCTCCCCAGCAGGTGACTTAGGCTAGAAAGAGAAACTCTGAACGGGATAGTTCCTGAATTCAGGGAGCCACAGCTGCACCCATCTGGGAGGAGCTGATGAGCAGAATGAATTGGCTTCTAGCTTCATTTGTTGGGTGTTTTTGGGGGGCATGCTTCTAAAGAAGTCACTTCTTTTGGGCATGGCCCTGGGCCCTCTCCCATGGACCACAGCGCTCTTAGTCTCCTACACATTGACATGGGGGATGGTAAAGAGAGGGGTTCCTGTGTATGAGCCTCACATACATTCCTGGAATTTCCCTCCTACTGCAGGTTCAGCCCATCCTGGGAGTGAGGCAGGGAGCTACTTCATCCTTATATCCATCCAGTCATTGGGCATAGGAACGTTTACCCACACTGCCCTTAGCAAGCTGGAGCTGAATGTGAGCCAGTGGAGTGGGTTCTGGCTCCGCTTTTATTCCCCTGGTTTGCTGCAGTTCACAGCATTCTACTCCTGTCTGCCAATTCAGTTCTGAAGTTAAAGTTGTTCTTTAGCAAGCCAAGGGCAGAGTGAGACCTGAGAGAGAGGTCTTGAAGGTAGGTGACCTTCAAGGTGACCATTGTAACTGCAAGCCTCTCAAGGCTATTCCAGGGCCCGAAAACACCTCTGAGGCAGAGCTTTGGCATTTTTGGAGGAGAAGGGAGTCCAGGGGTGGGCAGCAAGCAGCTGTTCAGATTCTTCTGGGGCTTGGCCCAGCCGAGGCTCGGGTGTGTGTGGACAAGGGCTGCTCTCTCCCTTTGCCTTGTTAGACAGACTCTCCAGACCTGAACTGAACTGGCTGAGGTTGTAAAAACTGCTTCACTGTCTGAGACTTCATTAAGGCTATAAATCTTCAGTCCCTTAAAAATATTAGGTGTGTGATTAATACTACTGTTGTTCTTAGTTAGAATGCTTATGTGTATTTAAAATCCTTTGGAAAAAAAGTCCTTTGGAGCCTTTTTACAACTGGGCCATCAATGATCAATTATCTACAGTTGTTTATGAAAGGCCCACCCTGGGCCCAACACAGAGCTGGATGCTCTGTGGAGCATAAAAGAATCATGTGAGATGAACTTTGCCCTCAAGGAGTTCTCCCACTGAAAGCAATTGGAGAACAATTTGCTTCCAGACCAGAAGTGTCTTAAGGGGGCTTTTCTTTCTGATGGTGGTAGTTACTTTCACACAAGTCACCCCTCTGAGATGGCTGGGGTTACCTCTGGGGAACATTCTCTGGTACCCAAAATGGATTGAATGGCCATTTGGGAGGAGAGAGGTGGTGGCAATGACGTAATCTCATCTTTCATTACTTCACTTGTCTCCCTTTGACATTGCTTTTCTAAGCACCTGTACCCTTTAGGAGAAGGTAGCCACCTACCCACAAACTAGGCACCCCAGTGCCTATCGTTCCAACATTATAGCTGCATTCCTCTGAGTCTTAAGACGTTTGCATTTCCACTTAGTGTCCCCATTTAAAATATTTACACCTGGAACTTCCTTGGTGGCGCAGTGGTTAAGAATCCGCCTGCCAATGCAGGGGACACGGGTTCGAGCCCTGGCCCGGGAAGATCCCACATCCTGTGGAGCAACTAAGCCTGTGCACCACAAATACTGAGCTTGCGCTCTAGAGCCCACGAGCCACAAATACTGATCCCGAGTGCCACAACTACTGAAGGCCGTGTGCCTAGAGCCTGTGCTCTGCAACAAGAGAAGCCACCGCAATGAGAAGCCTGCGCACCGCAACGAAGAGCAGGCCCCTGCTTGCCTCAACTAGAGAAAGCCCGCGCGCAGCAACGAAGACCCAGTGCAGCAATCAATCAATCAATTAATCAATAAAATTTATTTTCAAAAACTGTATAAAGAATAAAAAAAATATTTACACCCCTTGAGAGGTCAGTCTTTTAGCAGTTCATCACTAAACTGTAACTTTAATTACCAGGAATTAATTAAGTTAATGGAGAGAAAGAGTGGGACCCAGGCAGGCACTTGGGGCAAGAGTGTCCGAAGGGACATGTTCCTGCATGACAGGAGAGAAGTGAGGGGAGCAGAAGAAACTTTCATGAAAATTAGTTGCTGTAGGCCGGTACTGCTAACACTGGGGCCACCCCAGTGGTCCTGATGGCCAGGGTCTAGGGTACAGCATGGCCTAGCACTGGTACAGGGGGCTTTGAGTGGAGGTGGAATTTGGGCTCAGTCTTAAAGGATTAGGAAGATTGTTTTTCCTTCATTTAAAAAATATGGTATGGCTATAAGGGGGTAAGGGAGTGGGGGAGGAGGGATAAACTGGGAGACTGAGATTGACATATACACACTATTATATATAAAATAGATAACTAATAAGGACCTACTGTATAGCACAGAGAACTCTACTCAGTACTCTGTAAGGGCCTATATGGGAAAAGAATGTAAAAAAGAATGGATATACGTATATGTATAACTCATTCACTTTACTGTACACCTGAAACTAATGCAACATTGTAAATCAACTATATTCCAATAAAAATTAAAAAAAAAAATTGGGGCATTCCCTGGCAGTCCAGTGGTTAGGACTCGAAGCTTCCACTGCCGGGGCCCAGGTTCGATCCCTGGTCGGGGACCTAAGATCCCATAAGCTGTGTGCTGCAGCCTTAAAAAAAAAAAAAAGAAAAATATATCTTCAGTTTAGAAAATTTTGGAACATTCAAGAAGAAAATAAGTCCCTCATAATTTTACTACCTGATGATAGACGGCAGAGAGGAGTAATCCTTTTACAGTGAAAGTCAGAGCATGTCGCTCCTTTACCCCAGGTCCTCCTATAGCCTTCAATCTAAGAGTGAAAGTCAGTCCTCACAGTGGCCCTCCATTATTTGCTTCCCACCCCCATCTGCTGTGACTGCCTCTGCTCTGGTTTGGGTTCCTTGAATGCATCAAGCATTTCCCTGCTTCAGGGCTTTTCTACTTGCTCTTCCCTCTGCCTAAAACCTCTTCTCCCCTGTATTCATGTGGCTTGCACTCTCACTTGCTTCAAAATTGAGAATGTAGTCGTTCCATTTTATGATTTCCTACTGAACTCCTATTGAGAAAGGCTATATGACTACCTGACATATCATGAATTTGCTTGTTTGTGTCCATTTGTCTCCTAGTGGAATGTCAGCACTGCATGGGGAGGGACTTAGTCTGTTCTATTCACTGTGGTATCCATAGTGACTAGGATAAGGCCTGGCACCTAGGAGGTGCTCAACTAATATTATCAGTTGAATGAATGAGCATGCATGTATGTGTGTAGTGTGTGTGTGTGTATGTGTGTGTGTGTGTGTTGTGGAAGTCGAGTGGGAAAGGACAGTGTGGCTAGAAGCTGTTGTGGGGGGATGGGTATGGATGGTGTGGAGAGTGAGGATGCTTTGGGCAGGAATGGAGGTTGGAGATGTGGTCCAGTCTGTTCCAGGCTCTAGGGTCTCATCTCTTACTGGTGCTGTTGAAGGTGAAGGCAGTGATTTGGTGCTTTGAGGTGGGTGAAGAAGCAGCTCCTGAAATTTAAAGTCTAGGCCTAGAGGACAGAGGTTCTCAAAAGTCTGGCCCGAGGGTTGGAGGTGATGTGATTGGCTACAGGAAATTATTGTAAGTTTTTGAGCAGAGTGAATGACCCGTGAAAATGGTGATGGGGAAGATTGGTCTTAGACATATAGGATGACTGTGGGAAGAGACCAGAGGTGGCGAGGAAAGCGGTAACAAGGACAAGGATGGAGACATGGAGCAGAACAGATGACATCTGTGAGACTTAGTAATGGCAGAATTCTCCCCAGCTGCTGTGTGGCCTTGATAAAAGCTTCTAGTGCTCCCGACTTGGTAGAGCTTAAAGTACTGTCCATGGTTTCAAATGAGTTTTGGAAGCAGGTGGGGCAAGCAGGCACAAGGGAAAGAGGACGGGTCCTCTCCAGGTTCATTAGGTTGATGGATCTGGTGGGAAGCGGGCCGTCGTATCCTGCACTGGGCCTGCATCTCACCGACTGTAACCCTGGATGGGAGCCTGTCCTTTCTGGTCTGCTGGAAACTTTCCTGTCTGAGAGTAGCTGTAAGTGCTCTCAGGTTTTCTTCTGAACCTACACATATACCAGGACAGTATCTGAAATCCATTTGTTCGATTACCTTCTTTCAACTCCATTTTCTGTCTCCATAGTTTTATCTGTTCCTCAGAACAAATTGTCTTTGACTGACAAACCCATTTGGATTGGATTAATTGACGGGAAGTACTTATTTCTAAATGGTTTCTGTTTCATTAGGCCTCTAGCCTGTTTTTAAAAAGGCTTCTGCCAAGATGAGATCAGTGGAGAAGTGATTTCGGTATAATCAGCTTCTTTGATCTTTTGGTACAAGTTATGTTTTGAGATTGGTGTTCCTGATGTATTAATTCCTAGAATAAATATTTCAGTGCCTGCTCTGTGCCAGGCACTATAGGCACTGGGACTATAACCGGGAACAAAATAAACAAAAATCTTACTTTCATGGAGCTTGTAATCCAGTGTGTGAGGTCTTATAGATAATAAACAAGTAAAACATAAAGTATGAGAGATGGTGAAAAGTATTACAGAGAAAAACAGCAAAGCTGGGATGGAAGATAGAGAGGTTTGGTGGGGAGGCAGATTTTCTGCTTTAAGTAAGGAAGCCTCACTGATAATGGACGTTTGAACAGAGTTCTGAAGGAGTAAGAGAGGGAGCCATGAATTTATCTGAGGGAAGAGCAGTCAGGGTGGAGAGAAAAACTGGAGTGAGGAGGAGGAAGGTATAGGAGAGGAGGCCAGGGTGGTCCCACTGGGCTTGTAAATCTTAGTGGGGGCCTGAACCGAAGCTCTGAGTGAGATGGGAAGCCCCAGGTGGCTGTGTAGAACCACGATGGACTCCAGCTCTCTTTTTGAAAGGTTTGCCACAGCTGCTGGTGATTGAAGCAGTGGGGCTTCTGCAGGGGCTCTTAGCTTAGAGTGGGCACCAGAGTCTGAATCATCTGGGAACCTTTCCCAGGCCAGCTACTGGGGCCATCCAGGACTCCAGGGTCAGCCGGAGCACAGGTGTGACTTCTGACACTCACTCAGTGCCACTGCTGTTATTCTCTAACCACTGGGTGACTGTCACAGCTTCAGATTCCTGAGACCCACTTTCTTTCTTCTTTTTTTAAAAATTTATTTATTTTTGCTGCGTTGGGTCTTCATTGCTGCTCATGAGCTTTCTCTAGTTGCGGCGAGCAGGGGCTACTCTTCGTTGCGGCACGTGTGCTTCTCATTGCCATGGCTTCTCGTTGCAGAGCATGGGCTCTAGGCACGCGGGCTTCAGTAGTTGTGGCACGAGGGCTCAGTAGTTGTGGCTTGCGGGCTTAGTTGCTCTGCGGCATGCCGGCTTTTCCCGGACCCAGGGCTCAAATCCGTGTCCCCTGCATTGGCAGGCGGATTCTTAACCACTGCGCCCCCAGGGAAGTCCCGAGACCCACTTTATTTCTATTGAGTCAGTCTGCAGGTGGACTTAGAAGTCTGCATCATTAACAAGATTTGGGGGTGATTTTTGAGGCCAGTGGTCCCTGGACTATACTTTGGTCTAAAGACCGTGGTTCCCAGCCCCAGACAACATCAGTCCTCTAGGTTGTTTTCTAAAAAATGCTCAGCCCCACCCCTAAAGATTCTGATTTAATTGGCCTGAGGTGGGGTTAGGTATTAGCACTGCTCCCCAGGTGTTTCTAATGTGCTTCCAGGGCTAGAATCACTAGTCTGCGGGTTAATAAGCCTTATACTGGGTGTTTGAGGGAGAGATTTGAATGGGTAACTGTGAGTAGGAGACTTCAGGCCCTCTGGGAAGCTAAGGCAGGGCCAGTCATGTTGCCAGGAATAACAGGAATCTTCCACAGTAATAAAAACTCTCCAGTTTATGTACTTTATCTCATTTGATTACCTCACCTCTCTGGGCCTTCATTTCCCTGCTTGTAGAGTTAGCAGCTTAAATTTAATGGTTTCCTAGAATCTCTTGGGCTCTTAATCTTTCTGGTGTTGGAAGAACCTCTAATCCAGAACAGTGTTCTAGTACGTTGTTTTCTAATCTCAGTCTTACAACACCCTAAGGTGTGTCATAATTGTGGCAAGGGCTGTAGTGAATGTCTCAATACCAGTTGAAGGAAAATGTGTGCCATATGCAGTAGCACCTTGGGAAGATGAGGATGTTGGGAAACTGAAATGTGAAGTCAGACCTCCTGGTTCAGAATTCCTGAGTGGAAGGGCAGTCTGGTTGTTGGAGGCAAGCAGGAGCCTCAGTATTAGTCTTGGTTCTGGCGAGTTCCCTGTGAAGTGGCAATAGTGTTATATAAACTGTAAAGTTCCTATAAATCCACATGTGTGTATGTGGCCTGAGAGAAGCAGCCAGCCTGGGCCAATGGAGCCTGATTCTCAGGTTTGCCAGCCCCTCTCTGCAGCCAAACTGTGTTATTGGGCACCAGAGATGGTCTGAATAACCCTAAAGAATCCAGTGTCTGCAGGAACTGAGGTTACCCTGGAATAAATAATCAGGCACACTCATTGGAGCACCTCAGAACTAACTTATTTTGGACATCAGATCTAAGACACTCCCTACCCCATCCCCTGGTTTCTGACTTTATCCTCATCTGGACAGCACAGTGTCTGCTTGTTAGTTTATGTTTTGAAATGTGAAGATCCAAATAAGAAAAGGAAAAAAGTTTTCTGTATTTCCCTTCTATAGAATTGGAATAATGAGTTTCCTTCCATTCCCTTGTAAGTTTTTCCATTAATATTGTCTATATCTCTATTTAGAATCCAAATAAATGCTGGTCTGTCAAAGTTAAGACAAATGAAGTCAAGCGAGGGAACGCAGAATTACAGTGAGAGTGAGCAGAATTAGAAAAGAGACTCTTTATTCTGTCATTTGTGGGTACATGCACCTGATGGACTGTTAACTAGTTTCTCCACACAGGCCTCTAAAATTGGAATCTTGGGAGGTTGTGGCCAAGCATTAGTAGTTTCCAAAGTTCCCAAGGTGATTCTGATGTCCAGTTACAATTGAGGACCACTTAGATTAAAAAAAAAAAAAAGGGTCTGCCAGCTTTCCCCATGTCTTCTCTTATTCTCATCCCCTGCTTGGTGCTTGTCCCTTCCCTGTCTCTCCCCCACCTGTGACTTTCCCCCAGCCTACCTTCCCCTTGGTCCCCTTGCTCACTCCTTGATCCTCTGCTTCTTCAGCCCTCCTGAGCTGGAGGATGAGCTGTGAGGAGGGGTAACCGACCTTCACTTGCCCTGTCTCTGTCCCCTGTGCATGCATCCAATCAGCCTGACGTTTAGGGATTCAGTGGTCTGCAGGGGCACTCTGAAAAATTATGAGGTAAAGCTTGCTGGCCACTGAGGTTGGTGGCAGAATGCTTAACAAACATGTGTATTTGCTATGTTTAAGGCAGTGTTGTAAGAGCTTTATAAATATTAACTCATTTAACCCCTATAACCCCCATTTTACTTACGGGGAAACTGAGACACAGAGGTGGAGGAACCTGGCCAAGGTCACATGGCTAGTAAGTAGTAGAACTGGGATTTGAACCCACGTAAAGTCTGGGCTCTGAACCAGCACACTATGCTAGGCGAAAGGGAGAAGATCTGGGACTGGGGATAGTACTATCTTTGACTACATTTGAGGCCCTCTTTGAATTAGGTTTGGAGATTCTTCTCAGGGTCTGACCTACACTTTATTATTATTAACTTACTTTAATTACATTTGCCTTCAGACCTATTAAAAAACATTTTATTTTTCTTCTTTCCTTAGGTGGTGTTTGGAAACTAGACCATGTGCCTATAGGTAGAAGTTATTCCTTTCTCCACAGCTGTACACTCCCAGCAATACTCACCACACCCTTGTTTTGAGAACCTCACTGAGGTATGATGTCTAGGCTGACCTGAGCTGGCCTTGAAGAGCTGAGAGTTTGGACACAAGTGGTTTTTTTTTTTTCAATGTTCCTTGGTAGTTATCATTATTTTTAAAAATTGTGGTAAAACATACATAAGAAAATTGACCATTTTAACCATATTTTAAGGGTATCCAAGAATTTTTTAGTAGTGTTTTTGTTATTATTTTTATTGAAGTATAGTTGATTTACACCATTTTAACTATTTTCAAATGTACTGTTCAGTGGCATTAAGGATATTCACATAACCATCACCACCGTCCATCTCTAGAACCTTTTCATCATCCCAAACTGAAACTCTTCACCCATTATATAACAACCCCTTTTCCTTTCTCCCCTTTATCCCCTGGTAACCACTGTTCTACTTTTTGTCTCTATGAAATTGACTGCTCTAGGTACCTCATATCAGTGGAATCAGGCGATATTTGTCCTTTTGTATATGGCTTATTTCATTTAGCATAATGCCTTTAAGGTTCATCTATGTTTTAGCATGTATCAGAACTTCATTCCTTTTTAAAGGCTGAATAATATTCCCTTTTATATTTATGTCACATTTTGTTTATCCATTCATCCATTGATGAATACTTGGGTTGTTTTCACCTTTTGGATATTGTGAATAATGTTGCTATGAACATAGATGTACAAATACCTCTTTGAGACCCCTTTCAATTCTTTTGGGTATATACCTAGAAGTGGAAGTGTTATATCCACTATGTGTAATTTTTCTTAGGAACTGCCATGCTGTTTTCCATAGTGGCTACAGTACATTCCCACCAGCGATTCACAAGGATTCCAGTTTCTCCACCACATTCTCACCAACACTTGCTATTTTCTGTTTTGTTTGATAATAGCCATCCTAATGGGTGTGATCTTGGTGGTTAGCTAGTTGCACCCATAGAGTCCACTATCCAAGAGTCTGGTTCCTAGTGTGCTGAAATGTGCATATGTAGAGAAAATAACATGATAAACTCCCATGTACTCCTCATGCAGATCCAACAGTTATCATTTCATGGCCAATCTTATCTCATTTATACATGCCCTCCCTGCTCTCTTCCTCCTGCCCTGTGTTATTTTGAGGCAGATCCCAGATATCACATCATTTTATCTGCGAACATTTCACAGATAATATCTTAAAAAGATATTCCATTTTTTCTGATGGTGGAAGGGCACATAGGGATGTCCTTTGAACACATTATTTTCTGTCATTCCCTTGGATCACCAGGGACATATGCAGTGGGCACACATTGCAGATACCTGGATGTTGGGTCCGTTGCCATGCTGGGTTGTTGGTGAAAAGCTGCCGTGGCTGGCGCCCTGCTTTCCTGCAGGAGGCTGGCTGTACTTGGGTCTGAGCAGTCATGGTGAAAGAGCGCACCCAGATCTCTTTTGAGAGGGGAAGGAGAGAAGAGAGAGGAAGAAGGGGATAAAGAAGAACATCTGTGAGGGAGACAAGAGGGGGGAAGAGAGAAAGGGATGGAGGAATGGAGAGAGGCATGGAGGAAGGAGTAGGGGGAGAGAGAGGAACAGGAAGGAGAAGAGTGTGTGTGTGTGTGTGTGTGTGTGTGTGTGTGTGTGTGTGGAGGTGTGGAGGTGTGAGAAAAAGAAAAGTGGAGTGAGAGTAAAGTACCTGGGAGAGGCATCCTTTACCAGGCCCTTGACTCAGCAGCTCCTAAACTCCTTAGTGACCTAAGGGAACTGAAGAGACACCCCAATACTAATAGTACATTTGGCCCCCACCCCAACCTTTTAATTTCGGGATATTTGGGACTGTGGTTTGCCTGTGGTAGATGAGATTGGTGGCACACCCAGAGCCACCAAACACAGGGGTACCAGAGCTGGGGAAGGAGTGATCTGCGGAATGGCCACTTTTTCTTTTCTGGGGCCCTTTTACTCGGGGAGTGGAGACTTGGTTCCCAGCAGATCTGAGGCTACTGGCTTCCTACCTAAATTTGGGGATCCCTACTACCAAGAGATGATGCTTTTACAAAGTTCAGTGGGGGGAAACTCCTCAAGGATGGTGTGTGAACAAGAGGAGTCCTGTCTCTCTTTTTTCTGTCTCTGGGTCTTGTTCCCTTTTAACAAAGTGCAGTGTCCCTTAGTGCTGAGCTCTGTTTCAAGTAATGAAAGGAAAAGGGGGTACTGGTTACAAAGTATCAGTTTTTATCTCAGTTCTTAGCTCTGCTTAAACTTTGTTGCCTATGCCTAGTTTCCACTTGTATCATCCCAGTCAGTTGTACAGTCTTTTATAATCCCAATTCCTTTCAGTTCTATCCTCTTTTCTTCCTTTTTATCTTTTCTAAAAATCTAACAGCTTTATTGAGATGTAATTCACGTGCCATACAGTTTACCCATTTAAAGTGCGTAATTCAATGGTTTTTGGTATATTCACAGAGTTGTATCCTCTTGTCTTAAGACTCAAGACCACCTTGTGTTCTCCTCTTCCCTGCGGTTCTCAGAGCTAGCCTTCCCCCTCCACTGGCGTCACACTGATCCAGTCCTCAAGACAGATGACCTTATTGTGGGGACAATGGCCAGTAGGCACTTAACACCAATAAAATATAATATTTAACTTAGTCCTGCAGGGGCCCAGGGTTCATAGACAAGTGTGACTTCAGATAGACCCTTTCCCACTGGCAAGGCCCCATCACCACTCAAGGTCTCTCTATTTATAAAAAGTTTTCAAAAGCTAAATACAAACAGTGTAGCAAATTTGCCAGCTGCTTGACTGGTAATAAATTTGCTTAGGAATCTGTGACTATCCTTGAACAATCTTCGTTCTGGACAGATGAGCCTGTCACATCATTCCCCCTTTCTAATGGTGGATTACCGTCTAGTAAACATAGTGGAGCTTACACACAGAAAATAAATAAATGAGCAGTTATATAATGTGTCAGATGCTATAAGGGCTGTGAAGAAAAACAAAGCAGACTAAAGGGACAGAGATTGATGGTGAGGGTGGGGATTGGTATCTTATGCACAATGGTCATAGAAGGCTCCTGACAAAGTGGTGTTTGAATAAAGACCTGAAGGAAGTGAGGGGTGGGCCCACAGAGATCTGAGGGGAAGAACATTCCAAGCAGAGGGGATAGTAAGTGCAGAGGCTCTGAGCAGGAGTATGCCCTGCTTGATTGAGGAGCAGTAAGGAGTCTGGAGCAGACTGGCAACAGAGAGGTGTAGGAGACAGAGGGCGGTTAGATCGTCCTGGCCATGTAGGCTGGGGTGAAGACTGGATTTTACTCTGCGTGAGGTGGGACGGTGTTGAAGGGTTTTAAGGAGAGGAGGAACATGATCTGGTGGATGATTTAAAAGCAGCACTCTGGCTGCTGTGTTGCGAGTGAGTAGTAGAGGCAAAGAGGAGAGACAAGGAGACCAGTCATCAGGCTTTTGTGGGAATCCAGGAGAGAAAAGAAGATGGTTGGAGGTGGTGAGAAATGGTTGGATTTGGTTACATTTTGGAAGTAGAGTTGACGGGATTTGCTTATGGATTGGATTAAGGGTATGAGAGAAAGAGAGGACTCAAAGATGCCAAGGTTTGGCCCAAGCAACTGGAAGGACTGAGTTGTCATTTACTGAAATGAGAAAGAATGTAGGAGGAAATCCAAGAGTTAGATTTTGGACATATTAGATTTGAGATGCCTATCCAAGTAGAAATCCAAGTCTAGAATCGAGGGATACCAATTAATTAATGATTCAGTGAGTGCCTGTCGAGGGGCTTATGAAATAGCAGAAGAGAGAACATTTTACTGGTAAGCTACATTAAAGGTAGTTTAAAGGTACTACATTAAAGGTAGAAAATTATGAGGAGAAATAAGTACAACAAAAGGGAGCACAAGGGAGGATGAGATGACTTCTGACAAGGGCAGTCAGAGAAAGTCCCTTTCCCTTCCTTGCTTGTAGGAAGCCTGTGTCCCCTTGATGAGCCTTTGGTGGCACTCACAGGTATGTGGTTGAGAGGTGTTTTCAGTGGGTTGTGGAGGGGAGGGCACTCAAAAACAGGGTCTGGGCCTTCCCTTTGTGTCCTCAGTGCCTGGCGTAAGTCTTGGCATTTGGTAATTATTTGATGGATGAACTTCCCCTTTCTGAGCCTCAGTTCTTCATGTATAAAATGAAGAGGTTGGACTAGACCAGTGCCCTGGAATCACCTGGGAAGCTTTTTTAAAAAATGCAGGGAATCCATCCCAGGCCTACTGAATCAGAATTTCCACAGTGGAGCCTGGGATTCTGTGTTTTAAAGTCACTCCCCATGTTATTCTTTTGCAGTCAGTCCAGCAGCAGTCTGCAGACGGGCATTTGGAAGCCACTGGACCAGGTCATTTCTGAGGTCCACTTCAGCTCTAACATCCTGTGAGTCTTGTTAGAATGCTTGCAATGCAATTCTGTTCTTGGGAAATGGAATTTTTGTTTGGGGTGGAAGGGCTTAGACAGGCAGAAGAGAAGCTGCCTTTGGGTGACAGACATCTTGGGCAGGGCAGACAGGGACAGGTGTATCAGCCAGGGTTTGGAGAGGCTTTAAGGAAAGGTTCTGGGAGGGGTGGGAGCAGTGACAGCCCCCATAACATTGGGAACCAGGTGTGTTAGGCCCTGGACATAGAGGTAAAGGATATGACCCCAATTTTCGGGAGACTCACAGACTGATGAGAAAACTTAGGATCCCAGCCTACTGTGGGAAGTGCTGCCATAGAGGAAGGGAGGAAGGGAAAGGCAGAGGACTCAGAGAAGGCATCCAGGAGGAGGGGCCCTGGAACAGGAGCTTGGGGATGAGGAGTTCTCGGGCAGATTTATGTTAGGGGCCACTCAGGAGGAACAGCTCAAGCTCTGACACCAGTGACTGAAATGTACCCTGGGAAGTGGCTGGAGAGGTGGACACAGACCAGATGGGAATGGCTTCTGCACGCTGGAAGAAGAGTTTACTTACTGAAGGTGATGGGGATTTTGAACTGGGACGTCTCTGTGATCAGATAAGTGTTTTACAGCAACCATTCTGGCAAAATATACATTGGCAGGACTAAGACCAGATAGAGGAAAAGACAAGTGAAACGCTTTGTTGTTTTGCCTGGGTCTGTTGGGGCACCTGTTTTCTTGTATACTGCTGAGAATCTCTTTGGGCTGTTCTTTGCTAATGATTAGAATGCCAGGTGCCTCATGAAATGAAGCATTGACCACTGATTGACTCAGAATGTCTGTGACTTGGGATCACTTAGACCTATAAGAAGGCCTCAGATGTGTATTCAGGAGGGCAGTAGTATATATGTGGCAGAGAGTCTGCTTGTCTACTTTAGGACTTAAGTTTTATGTAGAAATCCAATAGTTCTAGATTAATTTGCCCAGCTGTTGTAGCCTAGCCTGTTCAAGGTCTCAGAGACCCTTCAAGTTAGTTTAATTTTACATATTAAACCAAGGCCTGCCTAAGATCCTTACATAGGTAATTGGTGACAGCATAGGGGTGAAAGCTAGCTCTCCGTGGTTCACAATTTCTTATTCTTTTAGCTCTACTGTTCCCAGTCTGGGGCTTCATTCTGGGTCCAGGAACATGGAACTCTTTTTTTCTGTTCCCTTTGATCCAGCTAAAGTTTCACTGAGCTCCCTTCTCTACCACCCATAGAAGCAGTGTCTCTTTCTGATCAGTGTTCCAGCCAGAGCCCAGATTGAAGTTCCTGCAAGTCATGGGAGTAGCCGCTTGCTCTTGTGCTTGCTTGCTCATTCTCTCTTTCCCCTTGCCCAGTTTCCATTCCTGGTACAAAAGTTCTCCCACCTGGGAACAAACTCAGGTATTTTCTTAGGGTCTGCTAAATAATCTCTCTCTCTCTCTCTCTCTCTCTCTCTCTCAGTGTCTCATACAGTTTGAGTTATTTTTTGCTTTATTATCCCCTGGGATGTTCCTTCTGAAATAGAAAGCTGGGGGAAATTTTATTTATCCATTTTTATTTATTTATTTATTTATTTTTATAAATTTATTTTATTTGTGGCTGCATTGGGTCTTTGTTGCTGCATGTGGGCTTTTCTCTGGTTGTGGCGAGTGCGGGCTACTCTTCGTTGTGGTGCACGGGCTTCTCATGGCGGTGGCTTCTCTTGCTGTGGAGCACAGGCCCTACGTGTGCGGGCTTCAGTAATTGTGGTACGTGGGCTCAGTAGTTGTGGCTCGCGGGCTCTAGACCGCGGGCTCAGTAGTTGTGGCACGTGGGCTTAGTTGCGCCGCGGCATGTGGGATCTTCCTGGACCAGGGCTCGAACCCGCGTCCCGTGCATTGGCAGGCAGATTCTTAACCACTGCGCCACCAGGGAAGCCCCTATTTATCCATTTTTAAACTCTTAACTGTTATAACAATAATTGAACACAGTTTATGTCAATATCTACGCCATATTCAGTCATGTGGGGCAGTAGGGTAAAGAGTTCACCTACAGGTTGTAAAACATACATACTCATCCTTCCTTCTAGTCCTCATCCAACAAGGTGGCAAATAAAAGGAAACAATTTTGTTGTTTCACAGCCCAGTGTTCCCTAAATCATGTGGTCTTTCATTTTCATCATATAAATCTGTGATGTTATTTGTTTCCTTGTTTCATTAGACAAAATATACTGAATAGAGATCAGACTTTTCTTAAATTTGGAGTGTCTCTGCCCCCTTGATGTTCTGTTATTGCTGAACTTAATATTATTAAGAAAAACAGGTGGGGCTTCCCTGGTGGCACAGTGGTTGAGAGTCCGCCTGCCGATGCAGGGCACATGGGTTTGTGCCCCGGTCCAGGAAGATCCCACGTGCCATGGAGCGGCTGAGCCCGTGAGCCATGGCCACTGAGCCTGCGCGTCTGGAGCCTGTGCTCCGCAACGGGAGAGGCCACAACAGTGAGAGGCCCGCGTACCGCAAAAAAAAGAAAAACAGGTGACCAAGTTTAACGTTATTTGAAATTCAGAGGCTTCAGTGCTGAGGGAAAGAAAGCTCATGGATTTAGTAACAATTCCTTGTTTTTAGTTTCTCAGAGCCTTTTAAAAAAAAAATTCTAGATTTGAATAAGTGTGGATGTTACTACATTTATATATTTTACCTTTAACAATATCAGTATATTTTCTGACTAATGGATTAAGTTGTTGTTGTTGGTTTTGGTCTATATCTTTTATTTACTTCAAACTTCAAAAATGCTGCCCTCTGCTCTCTAGTGTTTGAGGTTTGATGAACAAACCTATACTTCAATTATGTTCCCCCTTTCCCCTAAATCTTCATCTCTCTAGAATAAAATAGAGTTCTAATTTTTAGGCTCTTATTAGAAAGCTCTTCCATCTACTCAGTCTCATTTCTCAGGACCTTTTCCAACTCTCGTACATCTTTCTCTCTCTTTTTTTTTTAAGAAGATGTTGGGGGTAGGAGTTTATTAATTAATTAATTTATTTTTGCTGTGTTGGGTCTTCGTTTCTGTGCAAGGACTTTCTCTAGTTGTGCCAAGCAGGGGCCACTCTTCATCATGGTGTACGGGCCTCTCACTATCACGGCCTCTCTTGTTGCAGAGCACAGGCTCCAGACGCGCAGGCTCAGTAGTTGTGGCTCACGGGCCTAGTTGCTCCGCGGTATGTGTGATCCCCCCAGACCAGGGCTCGAACCCATGTCCCCTGCATTAGCAGGCAGATTCTCAACCACTGCGCCACCAGGGAAGCCCTGGTACATCTTTCTTAAAGTGTGGGGAGCCAAAACTGCTCAGCACATCTCTCTGTGGACACTGAGTGGTTGTGAATAAGGGCAGGATCACAAGTTTTATTTTGTTTCCAGTGTCCTTTCTGATAATGCCCAGTGTTTTCTGGGCCTTTTGTGATGAAACATGCAACGTGGTGTCTTAAGGGAACAGTCTAAGCTGATGCTTCTTTATTGAACAGTTTAGCTTAGAACCCATTATTCTAACCATAACCATATACATTCTAGTATAATTGGAATTGCTTTTCCCTAAACGTTCCTTCACATTTGCTTTCACTAATGCTACTTTGCCATAATTTCGCCTATTCATACAGCCTCCTTAGAACTTGTCTTTTAATTTCGCATTTTCATTTCTGGAACAGCTTTTAGGCCATTTGCAGTCTTGAAGGTTTCATTTTATTGCTTCAACAAATATTTATTGACTGCCTAATGGAGAATGCAGTGGTGAATGAGACAGATAAGTCTCTTCCCTCATGAATCTTACAGCCTAATGTTTTTCTCCTAGATTATTGGTTCCCAAAGCATCGAGACCTCCTTTTCAAATTAATTTTTTCATGGACTCTCATTCAGTAGTGGTGTTTTTAATGGCTGGTCGTTGGGAACACATTTGTGGATATGAAGTTGGGTCCCCAATGGGTTGGGAACTATCATTCTAGGCAATTTATGAAAGCATTGAGCTCCAGTCCAGAACTGGTCAATGGGTTAAAAAACACCGTCGTTCATGGTTTTCCATAAATGACAATCACATAAAGACAAACATACATGCAACATGGAATTCAGTTTGTTGTTTTTTTGGTGGAATTTTGGCATTAGAAATTCTGCCTACTAGTTCTGCCATAATCATATTGTTTTTATCTCCTCAAAGAATTCGAATAGGTTAATTAGGCCTGATGAGGCCATTTTAAAATTAAGGTGTTCTTCCCTCCCTCTCACCTGGTTGATATGTTTACTTAACTGTTTGGCAAAATTTCCTGGGCAGCTAGTAGACCCTGTAATAAATACTGGGTATTTATATTCACTTTAACATTGTTTTTAGTTTCCAGATCTTCCCTGAATAGAAACTTACCCTGAGAGGATACAGCGTCAGTCTGCCAGTTCACCCCCAAGGGGGTTGTATGTATCGTAGCATGGTTCCACCTTCTCACCTTTGAGCGAAATTTGCTCTTGGCCTAGGGCTCAGAGAACCGGGGAGCCTGCCTTGTCTGTTGACTAGGCCATTCTAGATCACTGGGTGAGCTCACCATGCGTGGCTCTAGCTTGTTCAGATGCTTCAGGGTAAACCCTGCTGAGTGCTCTGCAGGGTGAGCCATGGTCCCTAGGCTGGTATTTGTGGACATGGGGCAGGGGCCATCACCTCTGGGTCCTGAGGACTGCCCCCAGGCAAGGTAGGCAGGCAGCCGTCTGTGGTTTGCTCTTTCCAACTTCGGCTGCTTGCAACAAGTTGCAGACACTGGTGTATGCTGAAACTTTTTATTTTGACTACACCTTTAATTTTAATTAAGTTGCTTCACCGATTTTTCTAGCTGGCAGTCCCTTGCTGAGTCATGCCAGATGTGCTTAAAGAGTTTTATAGTGATGATTTTTAGAGTCCTCTGTAAGAAGCTCCCCCAATTTTTTTTTAATATAAATTTATTTATTTTATTATCTTTGGCTGCGTTGGGTCTTTGTTGCTGCATGCGGGCTTTCTCTAGTTGCGTGGGTGGGGGCTACTCTTCATTGCAGTGCATGGGCTTCTCATTGCAGTGGCTTCTCTTGTTGTGGAGCTCAGGCTCTAGGCACGAGGGCTCTAGAGCACAGGCTCGGTAGTTGTGGCGCGTGGGGCTTAGGTGCTCCGGAGCATGTGGGATCTTCCCGGACCAGGGCTTGAACCCGTGTCCCCTGCACTGGCAGGTGGGTTCTTAACCACTGCACCACCAGGGAAGCCCCAAGTGCCTCAAATTTTTTTGGCCTGCCTAATTTCTTCTTTTCATAGGTTAAAAATATAATTTAATAAAATTACTTAAGCAATAAAATTTGAAATAAATCGTTTGAATAAATAATTTGAAAATGTAGATAAAAAGGAAAGAAAATAATTTCATTATCTGTTGAGATTTTTTGACATTTTAGAGTATTCCTCTAGGCTTTTTCATAAGAACTATGTATAGTAAAAAAATTTTTTTTGTTTTAAATAAAGATTGTACTGTGTGTACACTTCAGTATCTTTTTTCTTCATTTTAGGAGCATTTCTCATAGTCTTAAATATTGATCTATAATGATGCCTAGTATTTAATTGTGTAAATAGACCATAATTTATTGAACCAACTTCCTATTGTTGGGACTTTAGGTTGTGTCTCATTTTTTGTTATAAAATAATTTTGTTATAAATAATTCTGTAATGATTATTTTTATCACATGCATCTCTATTTCCTTAGGATAAATATCTGGAAGTGGAATTATTGAGCCTTATGTATGTATTGCTAAATTGCTCTTTAGACAGGTTGTATCAATTTCTATTACTTTCAAAATGCTTATCTTGCTACATCTCTGCCAACACTGGGGATTATTAGTTTTTGAAAACTTTGGTCAATTTAATAAGCCAAAAATGTTTCTCATTATTTCAATTTGTGTTTCTCTAATTTTTTGTGAGGTTGCAACTTTTGTTATGTATGAATTGTCCATTTGTGGTTGTTCTTTTTTTAAGTGCCTGCTCATCACTTTTGCTTATTTTTCTAATATGTTGATTATCTTTTACTAACTACTTTTTAAGGGCCTTTTACATATTAATAAAGATATTAATGATAGTAATTATTATATGTTGCAAATATTCCTTTTGGTTGTTTGCTTTTTAACTATGTGTTGGCAGGTTTTTGATGAATAGAACTTTTAATTGGTAGTCTTTTTCTTTGCAGTTTCTCCTTTGCTTTTTTTTTCTACTTTTTTTTTTTTTTTTTTTGGCTGCATTGGGTTTTCTTTGCTGTGCGCTGGCTTTCTCTAGTTGCGGTGAGCAGGGGCTACTCTTTGGTGCGTGGGCTTCTTATTGCGGTGGCTTCTATTATTGCTGAGCATGGGCTCTAGGTGCACGGGCTTCAGTAGTTGTGGCGCACGGGCTTAGTTGTGCCGCGGCATGTGGGATTTTCCCGGACCAGGGATCGAACCTGTGTCCCCTGCATTGGCAGGCGGATTCTTTTTTTTTTTTTTAACCTCTTTATTGGAGTATAATTACTTGACATTGTTGTGTTAGTTTCTGCTGTATAACAAAGTGAATCAGCTATACGTATACATATATCCCCGTATCCCCTCCCTCTTGCATCTCCCTCCCACCCTCCCTATCCCACCCCTCTAGGTGGTCACAAAGCACCGAGCTGGTCTCACTGTACTATGTGGTTGCTTCCCGCTAGCTATCTATTTGACATTTGGTAGTGTATATATGTCAATGCCACTCTCTCACTTCGTTGGCAGGCGGATTCTTAATCACTGCACCATCAAGGAAGTCCCTCTCCTTTGCTTTTATAACAGGGTACATTTTGATTAACTTCTACTTTCTACTTATAAACAATGCGATATTTACTTTAGAGCAGAGTTTAAAGAAATACAGACACTTGGGCACACTGTGAGTCTTTTTTAAAAAACTATTTATTTATTTATTTATTTGGCTGCACCAGGTCTTAGTTGCAGCGTGCAGGATCTAGTTCCCTGATCAGGGATCGAACCCGGGCCCCCTGCATTGGGAGCGCGGAGTCTTATCCACTGGACCACCAGGAAAGTCCCCCACTGTAAGTCTTTTAACAGTTATCGATTGCTGCTGATTTTGGTTGTCCTTACTAGGGCTAAATAGAAAACAGGATTTGATCTTTGGCTTTTAAAAAGTATCAGCCTTGGTATTTAAAATTCAAAGGTTATAAAAGTTTTTCCTGCTGCTGATGTTGAGCTGCCACACCATTTATTAGCTCTGATTTTCCTAGCAAAAGATACCTTTTGCTCTGACCTCTGACCATTCTTGGCCAATCCCTGAGATTTCTCTGTGTGGAGAACATCATTACTTTCATGTTGTATCTCTCTGCTTCAAGCCTCTGTGACTTGGAGTTAAACAGTAGTAGGCTTCTCGATAATCCTTGCACACACTGCCAACTACTACCCCTCCTCCCCCACAGGCTTTTCCCAGCACCTTAAGAAGACTAATCTATTCCACCCTTCTCCCTCAATCTTTTTTTCCTAGACTGAAGGGGGGTGGGGGGGAGTTGGAGATAAGCTTATAAAGCAAATACCACATAGGTGTTTCCTTATAGTTGGGATCAGCCTGCAAAGTAGTTCACTTGGTATTGGGATGCTGATTGCTTCCAGTGATATCCAGTATATTCCCCTCGCTTATGAGCTCCAACAGTTTTATTCCACCAAACAATCATTTGTTGTCCAGAAACTTTACATCTCATTTCAGCGAGATATTCTGCCCACTCATATTTAGTTAACTGGTATTTCACTTTATTAGTATCTACCATAATTAGATATCTTCCCAATGGGGCGGTCTGTTTCATTTTCCGTGAGAACTCTTTAGAAGGCAGATGTGTTTTGTTGGGGCTTGGTGGGGTGGGACAAGAAACCAAACCTGCAAGCCTGTTGATCCCATGGGATGGCAATAGATATATCTCTGCCAGCTGTTCCCCTGTGGTTCTAATTTTTGTTCTTTTCTTTATTTTCCCTTTTTAAAATTATAAAGGCAGTCTACCAGCACACACACACAAAAGTTGTGAAAAATTAACACACCAGTGATCCCACCACCCTGCATAAATTACTTTTCTCTTTTAATCTTGGCTCAGATGGATACTTAGTTTTACATTGTCATAGTTTGACAACATTTTTGTATGTGTTTTTTATTTTAATCTTAACACTGTAATTTTTCATGTTGCTACATAGATTTCATAATTGGGATTTTTAATAACTACATAATAGTCTATCAGTTACTTAACCATTCCCTGTCCTTGGACATTTAGATTCTTTGTGTGTATGTGGGTGTCTCCTTTTTGTGTTGTTTTAATTTTGTGTTGTTTTAATAATGCTGTATACTTTTGCATATAGCTTTTGGGAATTTTTGTTCTTAGGATAAATTTCTGGCAGTGGGGTTCCTGGACCCAAGGATTTGCCCCTGATCTGGTTCTGTGCAGCTACTGTACTGCTTTCTAAAAGAGTTGTGTCAATCTGCATCCACAAAGGCTTTCAGTACAAACATGGTGTAGGAAGTACTTAAGCAAATAAGGCTCTGGGATGCTGAAGCAGATGCAGGATTTATGGGCTGAACAAGGGAGATAGTGGGTTTTTTTCTTCCTCTTTCCAGCAGGTTTGAGCCAGGCAGCTTCATGTCTTACCTGAGTGTGAGTATTTTAGTAACTTCCTAAGGGAAGGCCTCTTTCGTAGGGCCTTGGGTTTCCTCCTTTGCAGTAGTTTTTGTAGCTCTGCTTCTACAGATCATGAAGGAAACAGGTGGATTTTCTTTCCTTTGTGTATTAAGTTAAAATAAAATTTAGGGCTTCTCTAAAACTATTCTCTGGCCAGTTTGATAACTGTGTGTTTCTTTGAGAGTCACCCTGTCCCTCAGGTTTAGTGATCCATTCACCAACCAATAACAGATTTGGGGTGAAAATTAAGGAATCAAGCAGACACTGACTAGAGAAAAAAATACCTAGGGGATGACATAATCTGTTAGAGTTTGTTTAATCCTGGCAGTGGTAAATCATTTTGGATTTGCTTGGATTCATGCAGCAAAAAGCCAAGTTATACAAAGTTAATGATTAATTACTAAGTAAATTAGCAGAAGTTATAGCCAAGTCTCATATGAATCAGAAGTTTTCTAAAGAACGGAGGTGCTGAGCCATGCTTTTTTTTTTAAAAGGGCTGAGTGATTGGTTTTTTGCTAATGCTTATGATCATCGAGTGATGATATTCTCTGAGAAATTGAGGGAGTGTGGTGTGAGTGTACCCTCTTTTTGACTCTGGAGTGTGGTGTGAGTGTACCCTCTTTTTGGCTCTGGAGTGTGGTGTGAGTGTACCCGCTTTTTGGCTCTGCAACCAACCAGGAATTTCAAGGTGTTAATGTGTAGAGGCTGCCAGGCAGGCTTGTCACTACGTACTAACTTTTCTTTCCACTCCTCCCCCAATGTCCCCAGCATTTTGGAAACCTGTTGGGGTAAAACTCAGGTGTGTGACTTCCCATAGCGTGGGGATTTGTGCATGTGCCTGCTGGCTGCATGTGTGTTAGCGAGATGGGTTTGTGATGAAGATGACGCTGGACAGAGCCCAGTGGGATCCTGGTGATCACTGATTCTGTTCTCTGTTTCTGTTACAGCCCTTGCCAGCATCCAGCCATGGGGGATATGAAAACTCCAGATTTTGATGACCTTCTGGCTGCCTTTGACATCCCAGACCCCACCAGCCTTGATGCCAAGGAGGCCATCCAGACCCCCAGTGAGGAGAATGAGAGTCCCCTCAAACCTCCAGGCATGTGTATGGATGAGAATGTGTCCTTGTCTCACTCAGGATCAGCCTCAGATGTGCCAGCCGTGAGTGTCATCGTCAAGAACACCAGCCGCCAGGAGTCATTTGAAGCAGAGAAAGACCACGTCGCTCCCAGCCTCCTACACAATGGATTCCGGGGCTCGGACCTGCCTCCGGATCCCCACAACCTAGGCCACAACTGTGGGAAGTTTGATTCCACTTTCATGAATGGAGATAGTACCAGGAGTTTCCCCGGCAAGCTGGAACCTTCCAAGTCAGAGCCCTTACCAACCTTTAACCAGTTCAGTCCAATCTCCAGCCCCGAACCCGAGGATGCCATCAAAGATAATGGGTTTGGGATAAAGCCCAAGCACTCTGACAGTTACTTCCCACCCCCTCCTGGGTGTGAGTCTGTGGGGGGCCCGGTCCTGGAGGCTCTGACGAAGTTTCCAGTGCCAGAGCTGCATATGTTTGATCACTTTTGTAAGAAAGAGCCCAAGCCAGAACCCCTGCCCCTGGGGAGTCAGCAGGAGCACGAGCAAGGTGGGCAGAAGGCAGTGGAACCTCACAAGGAGCTGGATACCAGTCGATTCTTTGGGGAAGCTTTGGAGTTCAACAGCCACCCCGGCCACAGTATCGGAGAGCCTAAGGGGCTTGCCTCGGAGCTAGGTACCTGCTCGTCAGTGCCCCCTAGGCAGCGTCTTAAGCCAGCTCATTCCAAGCTGTCCTCTTGTGTTGCAGCCTTGGTGGCCCTGCAGGCTAAACGAGTGGCCAGTGTCACCAAGGAGGATCAGCCTACCCACACAAAGGATCCCTCAGGGCCCACAAAAGAGGGCTCCAAAGGCAGCCCCAAAATGCCCAAGTCACCAAAGAGTCCCCGGAGCCCTCTGGAGGCCACTAGAAAAAGTATCAAGCCATCAGACAGCCCTCGGAGCATCTGCAGTGACAGCAGCAGCAAAGGCTCCCCTTCTGTGGCTGCCAGCTCCCCACCAGCAATTCCCAAAGTCAGAATCAAAACCATTAAGACATCATCAGGGGAAATCAAACGGACTGTCACAAGGATCCTGCCAGACCCTGACGATCCCAGTAAGTCCCCTGCTGGGTCACCTCTAGGAAGCGCCATTGCTGAGGCCCCGAGCGAGGTGCAGGAGGATGAGGTCACTGCCCTGTCTGGGGCGGAGCACTTTCTTGAGGTGGGCACAAATTCAGGGAGCCCTCAGGGTGACAGGAAGGGGGATGAGAGCATGACAAAAGCCAGTGAATCTTCAACTTCCTGCTGCAGCTCTGGGTCCCGGGGCCCAAAGGGGGCTGCCTCGGGCTCACAGATGGGCAAGAAGCAGCAGCAGAGCACAGCACTGCAGGCATCCACCCTGGCCCCTGCCAACCTCCTGCCCAAAGCCGTGCACCTGGCCAACCTGAATCTGGTCCCCCACAGTGTGGCCGCGTCCGTGACGGCCAAGTCCTCAGCACAGAGGCGGAGCCAGCCACAGCTCACGCAGATGTCGGTGCCCCTGGTCCACCAGGTGAAAAAGGCCGCCCCACTGGTTGTGGAGGTCTTCAACAAGGTCCTCCACAGCTCCAACCCCGTGCCCCTCTACGCGCCAAATCTCAGCCCGCCTGCGGACAGCAGGATCCACGTGCCGGCCAGTGGGTACTGCTGCCTGGAGTGTGGGGATGCGTTTGCCTTAGAGAAGAGCCTGAGCCAGCACTACGGCCGGCGGAGCGTCCACATCGAGGTGCTGTGCACACTGTGCTCCCAGACGCTGCTCTTCTTCAACAAGTGCAGCCTGCTCCGGCATGCCCGTGACCACAAGAGCAAGGGTCTCGTCATGCAGTGCTCGCAGCTGCTTGTGAAGCCCATCTCTGCGGACCAAATGTTCGTCTCGGCCCCCGCGAACTCCACGGCACCAGCAACCCCGGCTCCCCCCTCCTCCCCCAAACACGGCCTCACTTCAAGCAGTGCCAGCCCCCCACTCCCAGCTTTGCCGCTCTACCCAGACCCTGTGAGGCTCATCCGGCACAGTATCAAGTGTCTCGAATGTCACAAGCAGATGCGAGACTACATGGCTATGGCTGCACATTTCCAGAGGATGACGGAGGAAACCGAGGGGCTGGTAAGCAGACCCTCTCTGTGATAGTTGTCAGGCCCCTGGTTCGCACGGTTCCATGACTGGGCATGGAGAGAGAAGCTCATTGATGTGGGGCAGTGTGGCATCTTAAGAGTCCTAGAAGAGGAATCTGGCTTGCTGGTTAGCGACCCACCTGGATATTTAGTGCTTGGTGTTTATTGTGAAAAGCATCCTGCCCACAACTGAGGGGAGACCCTGAAGATTTAACGAGTGTATTTATGGACACTCCGCTCCCACTCCAGTGGGCTCTCAGGGTCCATTGTTGGGCCGGGGCTAGGGCTCTGCTGGATGGTCCCCTGGTCTCTGGCAGCTGTCAGCACAGTCCTTGCACGTGCCCAAAGAACTTGGGGGCAGAGGTAGGTGCATCACTGCCTTGCGCCTCAGTCTGTACTTCTAAGAACCTTGTCTTTACCAAGTTGTTGTGCCCCACGGTGGACATAGCTGTTTTTGCAGAATCCCTTTGGGGAAGCTGTCATAGGGCCAGTAGCAGGGTTGATGTGGAAGGAGAGTAGACTGACATGTGGGCCCTGAGTCAAAGGCTTTGGGGCCTCTTCCCTTCATCTCTGTTCTCACTACTAAGAAAACAGCTGCCCTTATCTCTTGTTCCGATTCTTGGTTATGCTTGATGAGAACTTGATGAGTGTGTGAGTGTGTATGTGTGTGTGTGTGTGTGTGTGTGTGTGTGTGTGTGTGTGTGTGTGTGACTTAAGGCATTCCATGCTGAAAACACCCTTTGGCACCTTGTGTGTCGGTTGTTGTCTGTATTAGCAAGGTACTCTGAAGAAGCAGGCCTCCAGAAGGCTCTTCTCTTCCCTCTCCAGGTGGCTCCCTTAACAACTTAGCCAAGCCCAGCCCCTCACCAAGCCTCCCTAAGCCAGGGCCACAGAGGCCTGGAAGGAAAGCAGACCAGCTCTTTTTACTTCAGTTCACAGTGACCCACGCACCTGTTGGTGTCTTGATGAGCTCTGCCCTTGTTTATCGAGTGTTCCCCGTGTGCACAGAGGCTCTGTGTCAAGAGCAGGGTTGCCTGTAGGAGGAAGTCGCACCATTCTTCCAGGAGCTCACGATGGCTCAGCAAGGGCAGGGCTCCCCACCCGAACTGCTAGAGTGTGCGGCAGGCTAAGGGCTGAAAACAGGTTTGTAACATAGTTGCATAGAGTTCCTCAGAGGGACTAATTCCTCGTGGTTCCAGGCATAGGGAGGGTGCCACGTGGACATGACATTTGAGCTGGACCTGCAGGGATGAGTTTGGAGGAGGGGGAGGGGCAAGGGGTGTTCCAGGTATAGGGCAAAGGTATGGGAAAGTGCAAAGTGGTTTGAGGAACAGGGAGTTGTTGGGAGTGAGACCAGCCTTGGGAGTGTTGGGCTAGAGACAGGAGGTAGAATTCAGTAGGCAGCCCCTGAAAGGGGCCAGCAAGGTGCCGTAAGTCCCTGTTGCCTCTCATCTTCACCTTCTCTGTTTCAGTTTGCATTTTCTTTCTAATGAGTCAGGTGGAGTGTGGGTCCCCCAGGCCCTTTCCTCTGGGGCTTCAGGTATTCCTGCTGTACCAGCATGGTTAACTTGGACAGGATCACTTCTTCTGGGTCATCTGATCAGAACCTTTGCCAGTGGAGGTCCGATACCTGTGCCTGTGGTTTTTCCCCCACACTTTTCTTCACTCGCCTTTTAAAATCTGAGCAGGCTAAGGTCTGGGTGTAGGATCCCAGGCTGGCACCCTTCTCATCCTGCATCTTCTCTGTGTCATTCTCCTTCAGTGGGAGCTGGACAAGAGGGCCCCCCCCAGAGGGAAAGGGAGGGGCTGCTGTGAGGCTTCTCTCAGTCCAGCTCTGTTCTCTCACAAAATCTCCTGCCAATAAATGTGGCCTCAGAGTCTCAGGGAAAGGGGAAGGCTTGAGTTCTGGGATCAAAATCTAACCTTGATGGCTGTTGGCTTTGGGTTTCCCAAGATGGTACCCAAGCTTTAGGCCATATGAGGGCCAGGCAGTGGACCAGTGGGTGGGGTTGGGCTCCACTCTGCTGGAGGGACTGTAGGACGGCATGTTTGGGCCTTTGACTTCTTCCTGGGAGTCTGAACCACTTATGCCTCCCTCTGCAGTGGCTGGAGGGGGTCCTTCCCCTTACATTCCAAGCCACCTTGTTGGGCAGATGTCAGCACAAAGAGATTACTTCTTCTTGTTCTTAAGCTTTTGTTTAACTATGTCATTATCACACCTAACAAAATTAATAACAGTTCCTTAACATTGTCTAATACAATTCATATTCAAATTTTCCATTCATGTCAAAATTGTATTTTTACAGTTGAGCTTGTTTTGAATCAGAATCCAAATGTGGACCAAGTGTTGTGTTTGTTTGTTATATCTTTGAAATTTCTCAATCTAGAGCAGTACCTTTTCCTACTCCACCCAACAAGGGCCCCCCGCCCCCCCTTATTTTTCACATCATTGTTTTGTTGAAGAAACTGGTTCGTGTGTCCTGAGAACTTTCCAGGACAATTCTGGGTTTCACTGATTGCTTCCTGAGAATTTTTCAGGATAATTTTGAGTTTGATTGCTTCCTCATACAGTTAATTTGTTCTATACCCCATATTTTATCTGTAGACTAGAAGTTAGCAATGAAGACTTGATTAGATTCATCTTGAGGAATGGGAAATCTGTGTTCTTCATAATTCATTACTTCAGGGAGGCACAATGTGCTTGATTGTCTCCGTTTTAATGATGCTAAACTTGATCAGTGAGTTTAGGTTGGTGATGTTCAGATCCCTTCCTTATAAAGTTTCCTATCTTTTTACCTAATGATTTTAGCAGCCGTTAATAATTGCTGCTTGAGACAGTAATTTTATTAGGAGTTGCAGGAGGTTGTTTTAAATTTTATTATTTCTTTCTCATTTATTAGCTGGAATTCTGTATAAAATCTTTTCCCCTTCCTTGAGGGCTATTAGGTTACGCTGAAATACAGTTTATGTTGGAAAAGTGGATAAATTTGTTTCCCTCAGTTAACAGTTTTCACAGTAGTGAATTGATGCCCCAACAATCTTAAATGGTGTTTTGAGAGTCCCTCCTCTATTATTTTTAAAAATTGTGGCAAAATACACGTAACATAAAGTTTACCATCTTAACCATTTTTTAAGTGTACAGTTTAGTAGCGTTAAGTACATTCACATTGTTGTGAAGTCAGTTTCCAGAACTCTTTTCATCTTGCAGAGCTGAAACTCTAAACCTATTAAATAACAACTCCCTATTCTCCCCTCCCCTTTCCCCCTGGCAACCACCATTTTACTTTCTGTTTCTATGAATTTGACTATTCTAGGTAGCTCACATAAATGGAATCATACAGTGTTTGTCTCTTTTTGACTGGCTCATTTCACTTAGTATAATATCTTCAAGGTTCATACATGTTTTAGCATTTGACAGAATTTCCTTTCTTTTTAAGGCTGAATAATATTCTGTTGTTGTATATACCACATTTTGTTTATCCATTCATTCACTGATGGACACTTGAGTTGCCTCCAGTTGTATTATGAATAATGCTGCTATCAACATGGTGTACAGATATCTTTTCAGGACCTTACTTTCAATTCTTTTTTTGTGTGATCAAGTATTTTATTTTATTATAGTTGCTGTACAATATTATGTTAGTTAGAGGTGTACAATACAGTGATTCACAATTTTTTTTTTTTTTTTTTTTTTTTTTTCCCTGTACGCGGGCCTCTCACTGTTGTGGCCTCTCCCGTTGCGGAGCACAGGCTCCGGACGCGCAGGCTCAGCGGCCACGGCTCACGGGCCCAGCCGCTCTGCGGCATGTGGGATCTTCCCTGACCGGGGCATGAACCCGTGTCCCCTGCATCGGCAGGCGGACTCTCAACCCCTGCGCCACCAGGGAAGCCCTGATTCACAATTTTTAAAGGTTATACTCCAAAATTTATAGTTATCGTAAAATACTGGCTATATTCCTTGTGTTGTACAATATCAGTTCTTTTGGGTATATATCCAGAAGTGGAATTGCTGGATCATATGGTAATTCTATTTTTAATTTTTCGGGGAGCCCCCATACTGTTTTCTACAGTGGCTGTACTATTTTACATTCCCACCAATAGTGCACATGGGTTCCAATTTCTCCACATCCTTACCAGCGTTTGTTATTTTCTGTTTTTTTCATAGTAGCCACCCTAATCAGTATGAGGTGACTTCCTCTATTATTTTTAGTGGTAGTGTTATAATGAACTTATTGGTTTCTATATATTCAGTATGTTTATATGTTCAGTCATTCTTTTTTTTTCTTTTCCTTTTCTTATGGTTTTATTACAGGATATTGAATATAGTTCCATGTGCTACACAGTAGGACCTTGTTGTTTATCCATTTTATATGTGATAGTTTGCATCTGCTAATCCCAAACTCTCAATCCATCCCTCCTTAATCCCCTCAGCCCCTTGGCAACCACAAGTCTGTTCTCTATGTCTGTGAGTCTGTTTCTGTTTCATAATAAGTTCATTTGTGTCTTGTTTTGGATTCCACATATAAGTGATATCATATGGTAGTTGTCTTTCTGACTTAATTCACTTAGTATGATAATCTCCAGACCCATCCATGTTGCTGCAAATGGCATTATTTCATTCTTTTTTGTGGTTGAGTAGTATTCCATTGTGTGTGTGTGTGTGTGTGTGTGTGTGTGTGTACACGTGTGTGCATACATATATACCACGTCTTATTTATCCATTCATCTGTCCAGAGACATTTAGGTTGCTTCCATGTCTTGGCCATTGTAAATAGTGCTGCTCTGAACATAGGGGTGCATGTATCTTTTCGAATTATAGTTTAGTCTGGGTATATGCCCAGGAGTGCGAATTGCTGGATGATATGGCAACTCTATTTTTAGTTTTTTGAAGAACCTCCATACTGTTTTTCATAGTGGCTGCACCAATTTACATTTCTACCAACAGTATAGGAGGGTTCCCTTTTCTCCACACCCTCTCTACCATTTGCTATTTGTAGACTTTTTAATGATGACCATTCTGACTTGTGTGAGGTGGTACCTCTTCGTAGTTTTGATTTGCATTTTTCTAATAATTAGCGATGTTGAGCATCTTTTCATGTGCCTACTGGCCGTCTGTATGTCTTCTTTGGAGAAATGTCTGTTTAGGTCTTCTGCCCGTTTTTTGATTGGGTTGTTTGTTTTTTTGTTATTGAGTTGTATGAGCTATTTGTATATTTTGGAAACTGAGCCCTTGTTGGTTGCATTGTTTGTAAATATTTTCTCCCAGTCTGTAGGTTGTCTTTTCGTCTTGTTTATGGTTTCCTTTGCTCTGCAAAAGCTTATAAGTTTGACTAGGTTCCATTTGTTTATTTTTGCTTTTATTTCTATTGCCTTGGGAGACTGACCTAAGAAAACATGGGTACAATTTATGTCAGAGAATGTTTTGCCTACATTCTCTTCTAGGAGTTTTAAGGTGTCATGTCTTATATTTAAGTCTTGAAGCCATTTTGAGTTTATTTGTGTGTATGGTGTGAGGGTGTGTTCTAATTTCATTGATTTACATGTGGCTCTCCAGCTTTCACAGCACCACTTGCTTGAAGGGACTGTCTTTGCTCCATTGTATAGTCTTGTCTCCTTTGTCAAAGATTAATTGACTGTAGGTTTGTGGGTTTATTTCTGGGCTCTCTATTCTGTTCCGTTGATTCATATGTCTGTTTTTGTGTCAGTACCATGGTGTTTTGATTACCGTAGCTTTGTAATATGGTCTGAAGTCTGTGAGGGTTATGCCTTCTGCTTTGCTCTTTTTCCTCAGGATTGTTTTGGCAATTCTGAGGCCTTAATGGTTCATATAAATTTTAGAATTATTTGCTATTTCTGTGGAAAATGTCCTGGGTAATTTGATAGGGATTGCATTAAATCTGTAGATTGCTTTGGGTAGCGTGGCCATTTTAACAATATTAATTCCTCCAATCCAAGAGCATGGGATATCTTTCCATATCTTTGAAACATCTTTGGTTTCCTTTATCAGTGTTTTATAGTTCTCATCACATAAGTCTTTCACCTCCTTGGTCAGGTTTATTCTTAAGTTGTTTTGTTTTTGTTTTGTTTTTTTAATTAATTAATTATTTGGCTGAATTGGGTCTTTGTTGCTGCACGTGGGCTTTCTCTAGTTGCAGCAAGTGGGGGCTACTCTTTGTTATGGTGCGTGGGCTTCTTGTTGTGGAGCACGGGCTCTAGGCGTGCAGGCCTCAGTAGTTGTGCCTCGCAGGCTCTAGAGCACAGGCTCAGTAGTTGTGGCGCACGGGCTTAGCTGCTCCGTGGCATGTGGGATCTTCCCGGACCAGGGCTCGAACCCGTGTCCTCTGCATTGGCAGGTGGATTCTTAACCACTGCTCCACCAGGGAAGCCCCCTGTTTGTTTTTTTTTTAATGTGATTTTTTTTAACATCTTTATTGGAGTATAATTGCTTTACAATGGTGTGTTAGTTTCTGCTTTATAAAAAAGTGAATCAGTTATACATATACATATGTCTCCATATCTCTTCCCTCTTGCGTCTCCCTCCCTCACACCCTCCCTATCCCACCCCTCTAGGTGGTCACAAAGCACCGAGCTGATCTCCCTGTGCTATGCGGCTGCTCCCCACTAGCTATCTATTTTACATTTAGTAGTGTATATATGTCCATGCCACTCTCTCACTTTGTCCCAGCTTACCCTTCCCCCTCCCCGTATCCTCAAGTCCATTCTCTAGTAGGTCTGCATCTGTATTCCCATCTTGCCCCTAGGTTCTTCTGACCATTTTCTTTTTCTTTTCTTTTTTTTAGATTCCATATATATGTGTTAGCATATGGTATTTGTTTTTCTCTTTCTGACTTACTTCTCTCTGTATGACAGTCTCTAGGTCCATCCACCTCACTTAAATCTGTAGATTGCTTTAGCGTGGCCATTTGTGGCCTCACTGCAAATAACTCAGTTTCATTCCATTTTATGGCTGAGTAATAGTCCATTGTATATATGTGCTACATCTTCTTTATCCATTCATCTGTTGATGGACACTTAGGTTGCTTCCATGTCCTGGCTATTGTAAATAGAGCTGCAATGAACATTGTGGTACATGACTCTTTTTGAAGTATGGTTTTCTCGGGGTATATGCCCAGTAGTGGGATGGCTGGGTCGTATGGTAGTTCTATTTTTAGTTTTTTAAGGAACTTCCGTGCTGTTCTCCATAGTGGCTGTATCAATTTACATTCCCACCAACAGTGCAAGAGGGTTCCCTTTTCTCCACACCCTCTCCAGCATTTATTGTTTGTAGATTTTTTGATGATGGCCATTCTCACTGGTGAGATGATATCTCATTGTAGTTTTGGTTTGCATTTCTCTAATGATTAATGATGTTGAGCATTCTTTCATGTGTTTGTTGGCAATCTGTATATCTTCTTTGGAGAAATGTCTAATTAGGTCTCTGCCCATTTTTGGATTGGGTTGTTTGTTTTTTTGATATTGAGCTGCATGAGTTGCTTGTATGTTTTGGAGATTAATCCTTTGTCAGTTGCTTCATTTGCAAATATTTTCTCCCATTCTTAGGGTTGTCTTTTCATCTTGTTTATGGTTTCCTTTGCTGTGCAAAAGCTTTTAAGCTTCATTAGGTCCCATTTGTTTATTTTTGTTTTTATTTCCAGTTCTCTAGGAGGTGGGTCAAAAAGGAACGTTCTGTGATTTATATCACAGAGTGTTCTGCCTATGTTTTCCTCTAAGAGTTTGATAGTTTCTGGCCTTACATTTAGGTCTTTAATCTATTTTGAGTTTATTTTTGTGTATGGTGTTAGGGAGTGTTCTAATTTCATTCTTTTACATGTGGCTGTCCAGTTTTCTCAGCACCACTTATTGAAGAGGCTGTCTTTTCTCCACTGTATATTCTTGCCTCCTTTATCAGAGATAAGGTGACCATATGTGCGTGGGTTTATCTCTGGGCTTTCTATCCTCTTCCATTGATCTATATTTCTGTTTTTGTGCGAGTACCATACTGTCTTTTTTTTTTTTTTTTTTTTGCTGTACGCGGGCCTCTCACTGTTGTGGCCTCTCCCGTTGTGGAGCACAGGCTCCGGACGCACAAGCTCAGCGGCCATGGCTCACGGGCCCAGCCGCTCCGTGGCATGTGGGATCTTCCCGGACCGGGGCATGAACCCGTGTCCCCTGCATCGGCAGGTGGACTCTCAACCACCGCACCACCAGGGAAGCCCCATACTGTCTTGATTACTGTTGCTTTGTAGTATAATCTGAAGTCAGGGAGCCTGATTTCTCCAGCTCCGTTTTTCTTTCTCGATTGCTTTGGCTATTCAGGGTCTTTTGTGTTTCCATACAAATTGTGAAACTGTTTGTTCTAGTTCTGTGAAAAATGCCAGTGGTAGTTTGATAGGGATTGCATTGAATCTGTAGGTTGCTTTGGGTAGTAGAGTCATTTTCACAATGTTGATTCTTCCGATCCAAGAACATGGTATATCTCTCCATCTATCTGTATCATCTTTAATTTCTTTCATCAGTGTCTTATAATTTTCTGCATACAGGTCTTTTGTCTCCTTAGGTAGGTTTATTCCTAGATATTTTATTCTTTTTGTTGCAATGGTAAATGGGAGTGTTTTCTTGATTTCATTTTCAGATTTTTTATCATTAGTGTATAGGAATGCCAGAGATTTCTGTGCATTAATTTTGTATCCTGCTACTTTACCAAATTCATTGATTAGCTTAGTAGTTTTCTGGTAGCATCTTTAGGATTCTCTATGTATAGTATCATGTCATCTGCAAACAGTGACAGCTTTACTTCTTCTTTTCCAATTTGCATTCCTTTTATTTCTTTTCTTTATCTGATTGCTGTGGCTAAAACTTCCAAAACTATGTTGAATAATAGTGATGAGAGTGGGCAACCTTGTCTCGTTCCTGATCTTAGTGGAAATGGTTTCAGTTTTTCACCATTGAGGACGATGTTGGCTGTGGGTTTGTTATATATGGCCTTTATTATGTTGAGGAAAGTTCCCACTATGCCTGCTGTCTGGAGGGTTTTTATCATAAATGGATGTTGAATTCTGTCGAAAGCTTTCTCTGCATCTATTGAGATGATCATACGGTTTTCCTCCTTCAATTTGTTAATGTGGTGTATCACGTTGATTGATTTGCATATATTGAAGAATCCTTGCATTCCTGGGATAAACCCCACTTGATCGTAGTGTATGATCCTTTTAATGTGCTGTTGGATTCTGTTTGCTAGTATTTTGAGGATTTTTGCATCTGTATTCATCAGTGATACTGGCCTGTAGTTTTCTCTCTTTGAGACATCTTTGTCTGGTTTTGGTCTCAGAGTGATGGTGATTTTGGAAGAGTTTGAGAAGGATAAATGTTAGCTCTTCTCTAAATGTTTGATAGAATTCACCTGTGAAGCCATCTGGTCCTGGGCTTTTATTTGTTGGAAGATTTTTAATCACGGTTTCAATTTCAGTGCTTGTGATTGGTCTGTTCATATTTTCTATTTCTTCCTGGTTCAGTCTCTGAAGGTTGTGCATTTCTAAGAATTTGTCCATTTCTTCCAGGTTGTCCATTTTATTGGCATAGAGTTGCTTGTAGTAATCTCTCATGATCCTTTGTATTTCTGCAGTGTCAGTTGTTACGTCTCCTTTTTCATTTCTAATTCTATTGATTTGAGTCTTCTCCCTTTTTTTCTTGCTAAGTCTGGCTGATGGTTTATCAATTTTGTTTATCTTCTAAAAGAACCAGCTTTTAGTTTTATTGATCTTTGCTGTCGTTTCCTTCATTTCTTTTTCATTTATTTCTGATCTGATCTTTGTGATTTCTTTCCTTTTGCTAACTTTGGGGTTTTTTTTTTTGTTCTTCTTTCTCTGATTGCTTTAGGTGTAAGGTTAGGTTGTTTATTTCAGATGGTTTCTTGTTTCTTTTGTTTTGTTTTGTTTCTTAAGGTAAGATTGTATTGCTGTAAACTTCCCTCTTAGAACTGCTTTTGCTGCATCTTTTTTTTTTTTGATGTGATTGTGAAAGGGTTTTGCTTTTTTTTTTTTTTTTACTTTCCCTTTCTGATATTTCATTGTTAGTGTAAAGAAGTGGAATAGATTTCTATATGTTAATCTTGTATCCTGCTACCGTGCTGAATTTGTTTATCAGTTCTAGTAGTTTTTTGTTTTTCGGTTTTTTTTTTTTTGCAGTACGCGGGCCTCTCACTGTTGTGGCCTCTCCCGTTGCGGAGCACAGGCTCCAGATGCACAGGCCCAGCGGCCATGGCTCATGGGCCCAGCCGCTCTGCAGCATGTGGGATATTCCCAGACTGGGGCACGAACCCGTGTCCCCTGCATCAGCAGGGGGACTCTCAACCACTGCGCCACCAGGGAAGCCCAGTTCTAGTAGTTTTTGTGTGGAGTGTTTAGGGTTTTCTCTATATATTATCATGTCATCTGCATATAATGATAATTTTACCTTTTCTTTTTTTTTTGCGGTACGCGAGCCTCTCACCGCTGTGGCCTCTCCCGCTACCGAGCACAGGCTCCGGACGCGCAGGCCCAGCGGCCATGGCCCACGGGCCCAGCCGCTCCGCGGCATGTGGGATCCTCCCGGACCAGGGCACGAACCCGCGTCCCCTGCACCGGCAGGCGGACTCCCAACCTGTGTGCCACCAGGGAAGCCCAATTTTACCTTTTTTTAAAAAACTAAATTTATTTTATTTATTTATTTATTTTTGGCTGTGTTGGGTCTTTGTTGCTGCACATGGGCTTTCCTCTAGTTGGGGTGAGTGGGGGCTAATCTTCATTGCAGTGTGAGGGCTTCTCATTGTAATGGCTTCTCTTGTTGAGGAGCGTGGGCTCTTGGCGTGCAGGCTTCAGTAGTTGTGGCACACAGGCTCAGTAGTTGTGGCTCATGGGCTCTAGAGTGCAGGCTCAGTAGTTGTGTCGCACAGGCTTAGTTGCTCCGTGGCATGTGGGATCTTCCCGGACCAGGGAATGTGTCCCCTGCATTGGCCCGCGGATTCCTAACCACTGTGCCACCAGGCAAGTCCCAATTTTACCTTTTTTGAAAACATTTTTATTTATTTTTAGTTTTTGGCTGTGCCCCATGGCTTGTGGGATCTTAGTTCCCCAACCAGGGATCAAACCCATGCCCCCTGCAGTGGAAGCACGGAGTCTTAACCACTGGACCACCGGGGAAGTCCCTATCTATTTCTTCTTGATTCAGTTTTGGTGAGCTGTATGTTTTTAGAAACTTGTTCATTTCTTCTATGTTGTCCAGTTTGTTGGCGTATAGTTGTTCATAGTATTCTTTTATGGTTTTTTGTATTTCTGCAGTATCAGTTGTTATTTCTCCTCTTTTACTTTTTACTTTGTTTATTTGGGTCCTCTCTCATTTCTTCTTGGCGGCTTGGGCCAGAAATTTGTCAATTTTGTTTACCCTTTCAAAGAAACAGCTCTCGGTTTTATTGGGTTTTTCCTATAATTTTTTAAATCTCTATTTTATTTATTTCCTCTCTGAACTTTATTATTTCTTCTGTCTGATGACTTCAGGTTTTTTTGTTCTTTTTTTTTTTTTTTTTTTTTTTTTTTGCGGTACGCGGGCCTCTCACTGTTGTGGCCTCTCCTGTTGTGGAGCACAGGCTCCGGACGTGCAGGCTCAGCGGCCATGGCTTACGGGCCCAGCTGCTCCGCAGCATGTGGGATCTTCCTGGACCAGGGCACGAACCTGTGTCCGCTGCATTGGCAGGCAGACTCTCAACCACTGTGCCACCAGGGAAGCCCTTGTTCTTCTTTTTTTAATTCTTTTAGGTGGTAGGTTAGGTTGTTTATTTGAGTTTATTCTTGCTTTTTGAGGAAGGCCTGTATCACTATGAACTTCCCTCTAAGAACTGCTTTTGCTGCATCCCATAGATTTTGTATGGTTGTGTTTTCATTGTCATTTGTCTCAGGGTATTTTTTTTTTTTTTTTTTTTTTTTTGTGGTACGTGGGCCTCTCACTGTTGTGGCCTCTCCCGTTGCGGAGCACAGGCTCCGGATGCGCAGGCTCAGCAGCCATGGCTCACGGGCCTAGCTGCTCCACGGCATGTGGCATCCTCCTGGACTGGGGCACGAACCCACGTCCCCTGCATCGGCAGGCGGACTCTCAACCACTGCGCCACCAGGGAAGCCCTGTCTCAGGGTATTTTAAAATTTTCTCTTTGATTTCATCATTGACCCATTGGTTTTTTAGTAGCATGTTGTTTAGTCTCCATGTAATCTTTTTTTCTCATTTCTCTTTCTGTGGTTGATTTCTTGTTTCATGCCCTTATGGTCAGAAAAGACACTTGAAATAATTTCTATCCTCTAAAATTTGTTGAGGCTTGTTTTGCATCCTAGTATGTGGTCAGTCCTAGAGAATGTTCCATGGGCGCTTGAAAAGAATGTGTATTGTGTGTTTTTTGAATGTAATGTTCTGAAAATATCAATTGGTCTACCTGTTCTATTGTATGTCGTTTAGGATCTCTGTTGCTTTATTGTTTTTTTGTCTGGAAGATCTGTCCACTGATGTGAGTGGGATGTTAAAGTCTCCTACTATTATTGTATTCCCATCAGTTTCTCTCTTTATGTCTGTTAGTATTTGTTTTATACATTTGGGTGCTCCTGTATTGGCTGCATATATGTTAACAAGTGTAATATCCTCTTCTTGTATTGATCCTTTTATCATTATATAGTGTCCTTCTTTATCTCTCATTTTGGCCTTTGTTTTAAAGTCTGTTTTGTCTGATATGAGTATTGCTACCCCTGCTTTCTTATCATTTCCTTTTAAATGAAATATCTTTTTCCATCCCCTTACTTTCAATCTCTGTATGTCCTTCACCCTAAAGTGGGGTCTCTTGTAGGCAGCATATTATAGGCTCTTGTTTTTGTTTTGTTTTGTTTTTTAATCAACAGTCTGCCACTTTGTGTCTTTTGATTGGAGCATTTAGTCCATTGACATTTAAGGTAATTACTGACAGATATGTATTTATTGCCATTTTAAACCTGTTTTCCAGTTGATTTTGTATTTCTTCTTTGTTCCTTTCTTTTTCTTTTTCCTATTGTGGTTTGATGGTTTTCTTTTGTGTTATGCTTGTGTCCTCTTCTTTTTGTTTTTTTGTGAATCTGTTGTATGGTTTTGATTTGTGAGTCATTCTTTTTTTAAAAAATATCTCATGAGTATTTATTTTATTTTTTTATAAATTTATTTATTTTTGGCTGCATTGTGTATTCGTTGCTGCGCGCGGGCTTTCTCCAGTTGTGGCATGTGGGGGCTACTCTTCGTTGTGGTGCCCATGCTTCTCAGTATGGTGGCTTCTCTTGTTGTGGCGCGTGGGCTCTAGGTGCACAGGTTTCAGTAGTTGTAGTGTGTGGGCTCAGTAGTTGTGACCTGTAGGCTCTAGAGCGCAGGCTTAGTAGTTGTGGCGCACGGGCTTAGTTGCTCTGTGGCATGTGGGAACTTCCTGGACCAGGGATCAAACCCGTGTCCCCTGCATTGGCAGTCAGATTCTTCTTTTTTTTTCATTGTTGTACACAACATTTATTGTTTTTGCATTTGCTGCCAGGAATGTTTGCCACGAGTTCACAGCCAAGTTGTAGATAGTGATCTGTGACCCTCAAAGCATGGCGGTGTCCACTCTTCCTGAGTCCATACCTGGACTCAGTCTCCACTTGGCTTGTTTGGGTTGGTTTAAGCTGTAAGCTGATTCAAACCTTTCTACACAAGCTGTGTATACATTCCAAACACAGACCATCTATCACCCTGGTTGTGAAGTCTGAGAGGAACAACATAAAGTGGTTTATAGCACTTATTGATTTTAACTTGGCTAATGTCCCAAACTAGTTAGGAGATAAGGCATTCCTCAGCAGGCAGGCAGATTCTTAACCACTGTGTGACCAGAGAAGTCCTGTGAGTCATTCTTTTTGATGCTCAATTGTCCCATCTTTGATCAGTGGGAGCCCCTTCAAGCTGGCTCCTGTGTCCTTTTGATATGAACTCATTAAACCTTGAGAAGCTTTCTTACTTTGAGCCCCAACAAGATGTCCTGGGCACATGTCTTGTACTAAACCTAGAGTCAGTTGTTTTTCCAAGAAGCCAGGGTTTTTTTGTGTGCATGTGTGTGAGAAATGATATTTAGAGGCCACATTCTGGGCACCAGAGATGCTTATTCTGCTGGATATATCTGTTCCTAGGCCTTTTCAGTGGTCAGAGCTAAAAAGTATTTTTTGAAAAAGAGGAAAGGAAGATCATGAGTTTATGCAGGTATTAAAATGTAAGATTATCCTTTTTTTTTTTTTTTGCGGTACGCGGGCCTCTCACTGTTGTGGCCTCTTCCATTGCGGAGCACAGGCTCCGGATGCGCAGGCCCAGCGGCCATGGCTCACGGGCCCAGCCGCTCCACGGCATGTGGCATCTTCCCGGACTGGGGCACGAACCCGTGTCCCCTGCATTGGCAGACGGACTCTCAACCACTGCGCCACCAGGGAAGCCCAAGATTATCCTTTTTATGTAACTGATTTTATACTGAAAATCTTGGTTCCTAAGATTTTCTTACTACACACATAAACACACACACACCCATAGACACCAATTTTTAAATATCAAAATCAATATTGTTTCTAATGTTAGGACAACTGCATAAAGTTGAGGGTGTATTTGCAGTTCTTTTTGTCCTTAGAATATATCATATTAAGAATGTATAAGTCCAAATACTGTGTTTTAAAAGTCACTGGGGATAATTTTTTTCTCTACATGGGTATGTCACCTACTTGATACATAGTTAGGTTGTTTCTGTTTTTCAGTTTTTAGGGAATGCTTTAGTTTATTTAGTTTAATTTTGTATATGTGTTTGAAATTATGTAAAACATTTATGTGATTCCAAAATTACATAACAAGGGATATGCAGAAAAGTCTTGCTTCCATTCCTGTCCGTTTCACCCTGTTCCCTCCTTCCCCATAGGTAACCATTTTTTATTGACTTTTGGTTTACTGCTCCATTGCTCCTTTTTTGCAAATATGAACAAATGTGTGTGTGTATGTGTGAGAGTGATTATTTCCTCCATTTTTACACAAAAAATAGTATACTTGTTTACTGTTTTGCACCTAGAGCAATAGTGAAAAAACAACAACAAAACCTTTTATTATGGAATGTCCCAAACATATATAAAAGTGGAAAGAATGGTATAATGAACCTTCTTTTAACAGTTACCAACTCAGTGGCCCATCTTGTTTCATCTATGTTCTTACTCACCTCTCCCCCAGTGGATTGTTTTTAAACAAATTCCAGCATTATAGTATCTATTTCAGTATATGTATCTAAAAGATAAAGTTTTATCCTCAAAAAATACCAAAACATAGACATAATATCATCACATCTTAAAATTAATAATAATTCCTTATTATCAAATCTTAATATCAAATGGCAGATGTCTCAGTATTGTCATCATTAAGTTAGGGTTAAAATATCTGATTGTCTCATTTCTTTTTACACTTGGCTTGCTTGAATCAGGATCCAAATAAGGGCTATACATTGCAGTTGTATACACTGAAAATGTCTTTTAAGTCTCTTTTAATCTGTAAATTCCTCTTCCCTTAATCTTTTTTTTCCATTGAAATTTTTTTTGTTGAAAACGCTGGATTGTTTGTCCTGTAGAGGCCCTGTATTCTGGATATTGCTGCTTAAAGCGGAGATCTTTTCCTGACCTCCCTAACAACTTATCCCTCTAAGCACTCCTCTGACCCCAGGTCAGTGGCCCCCTTAGTGAGTAGTACAGTTGTCCCTTTTTTCCTAAGAAGGGCCTCTTCAGATGCAGGCACCAGCTTAGTCTCTTGCTTTCCCCCTCTGGGCTGTCCCCATTAGAGAGCTTCAATGAGTCTGCCTGTAGGACTTGTTAGCCTCTGGTTCTTTCCTGGGACTGAGAACAAAGGAGCTGCTACCTATCCCGTGCTTTCCTGTGGGTGTATGTGGTCAATTGTGGCTCAGGGCACCCCCCAGAGTGGGCTGAGGTTATGGAAGCTCAGTTAGTCTGCACTGGGGCTTCTGAGCATTAACCAGGGTAGGCTCAGGTCTACTTTGGAAGTCCCTGAGTCAGCTGACTAAAGCTGTTGAGTAGGAACCTGCTGAGCTAGGGTAGAGGCCCTGGTGAGTCTGTCAGTGTAATGAGGTCTTAGAATTCAAGAAGTGCCTTGGGCCTCTGAAAAGGAAAACGTGGTCCTCTGCTAAGCCAGAGGAGAGAAGTACACACAGTCCTACATGTAGGACTAACCTTTGGGAAAATACGGTCAGGTCTGTTTTTGATTAATAAGGTGAGAGGCAAAGCTAGCTTGGGTGTCAGTGTCAACACTTCATGAGGCCTGGGGATTTCACTAGTGTCCTAGGAGAGCTGGAAGAGAGAATGGTTGGGGGAGGAGGTCATTCTGACCCATGTCCTAGGAAAGCCAGACAGCTCTGATTGGAGAGCTACAGGCCTGTGGCTCCTGCGTGAACTGCTTTCTTGCTGTTCTTTCCTAGACTTGCCAGGTGTGCCAGATGCTGCTGCCCAACCAGTGCAGTTTCTGTGCCCACCAGCGGATCCACGCCCACAAGTCCCCCTACTGTTGTCCGGAGTGTGGAGCCCTCTGTCGCTCTGCCTACTTCCAGACGCATGTAAAGGAGAATTGCCTGCACTATGCCCGCAAGGTGGGCTACAGGTGGGTGCTACCTGACTCACTGTCCTGGGCTTGCCCAGTGGCTGGTTATTTTTCTGGACCAGAACTCATTTAAGACTTGACCTTTGGGAGTTCCTTGGTGGTCTAGTGGTTAGGATTTGGTGCTTTCACTGCTGTGGCCTGGGTTCAATCCCTGGTTGGGAAATTGAGATCCTGCAAGCCACGAGGCACGGCGGAAAAAAATGAGTTTTGATCTTAAGAGGCCTGGGCTGCAGCCTAATAAGAGAAGAATGTTGATTGGTATGTGGACAGACATTTTTAATCTTGTAGGGAACCAGAATAGCAAGGGGAAGAAGAATAAAGAGTTAAAAAGTTAAACATTTAAAAAAAAAAAAAAAAAGCTTTGGGACTTCCCTGGCTGTTCAGTGGTTAAGACTCTGCGTTTCCACTGTAGGGCACGTGGGTTCGATCCCTGGTTGGAGAACTAAGATCCCACGTGCCATGCGCGGCACACAGGGATAGGATTTTGGCACACAGCCAAAAGATAAAAAATAAATAAATTAAAAATAAAAAAAAGCTTTAAATGGGAAGATTTGGGGGAGATTAGAATATATATAAGCATTCACTTTGTCAGTTTGTTTTAAAAGTATATAAATTTGTTCACAAAGTTATCATGTTTGACATATTAATTTTCAAGTACCATTTCAGTAATAAATTTACAACTGTCAGTACTTTCAAATGTTCTCAATTTTTGTTAACAAATGGCAAGATGCCAAACTCAAAGGACTGTAGTATCTTTGTGTTGATTAGTTTTTGTCAGTTTGTGAGAAGCAAAACCTAAGAATGGAAAAAATCATCAGCTTCATGGTAAAACTGAGAAAACTCTATTTTAATTAAACTGAATCTTCTCCATTGTGTTGAACAAATATAAGCAAGAAGTCCTTTTCAGGAAAAAGATCAAAATGAGGGAGAACACTCCCTCCAAAACTCATTGATCCATCATTTTACATTGACGCAGTCAGGTCTCCTTTACTGGTTTACTGGTTGCTCGGGAGTTTCTACATCTTCTCATGCTTTACTTGATTATTTTTACTTCAGAAACATAATTTTGCCCAAATTTATTAAGGTTTTCTTCTCTTTGGTATTAAATGTTTTTATTGATTTAGTTCATTTAATAAACATTTCTTGAGTACTTACTGTTGTCTTTAGCATTGTGCCAGACACTCAAGATACAAAGATGATTAAGACCCAGCTCCTGCCCTCAAGGGGCTTCAGTCTGATAGGTTACAGACATGCACACAAGTAATTACAATTCAAAGTGGTAAGTCCCATAGTTGAGGAATGGTCAGGAAAGCTTCATAGAGGAGATACTAGGAGGTTTTAGGTAGAAGAAAGGCGGAGAGCATATCTGGCAAGAGCATAGGCAAGGGATACCAGCACACATAAAAGGGCTTACAGGAATGATGAGCATTTCAATAGATGTAGGTCAGGATGAACCGGAGGAAGGGTGAGAAATGAGACTAGGGAGTTGGTAGAGGCCATGCAAAACCTTGTATTCCTTGGCAGACGTTTGGACTTTATCCAGTGGACAGTGATGAGCTACAGAAAGATTTGCAGCAGGGGAGTGATCCAACTGGATCTGTGTTTTAGAAAGATCATTCTGGAAAGCTGACATGTATATTAGAGGGGAGAGATTAGAGACTGGTTGTGTGGCAATCCAGATGAGAGACCGAGGGATTCAGCTAAGGCATGGCTGTGGGGATGGAGAGAAGGTAAATTTGAGAGAGATTAGGAAGTAGAAACATTAGGGCTTGATGATAGTTTGTATACTGGGGTGAGGGATGGGGAGTGGTTAGTGATCTTCCAGGTTTCTCTCTTGGTATAAGCATTTCCAAATGTAGACTGATTTCTTTTACATGTTATGGAGAATGGAGAAGCTAAAGTGTATGGGAAGAAAATAATCCAGAGATGGGGTTATACAAAGCCCTTGCCTCCGTGTTGCAGAAGAGCATTGCTGGGCAGCATCCCAGGCTACATTTTAAAACCAAACACCTGAACCTGTGTTTTTTGCAGCATTCATAAAGTTTGAAAATACCTTTCTAACTTTGACTTAAGTGTATGCTGCTTGTTTCAAGATCAAATCGAATCCAATAGCAATGCAGTCAACACTTTAATTTTTGTATTTGAATCTTGAATCCAAGAAATTTTCAGTAACACAGATGGATTAATAGCATTTTTTGTCTTTTAATTAAATATTTTACTTTCTTCTGTAAGAGTAGAAAGAAACCTAATGTCTCAAAAGGAATTTAGTTTATCAAGCCTTTGTAAGAAATGTCAGACCCATGGTTCTATAATTGTCTGTTTTCTCTTTTTCTCTTAAACAGTTGGTAAAGAGCTGTGTCATAGGGTTGGATTTCTCTTCTGCAGATTTTTTCATCAGTTTGTAAACCCTGCTTGATTCAGTCCTTCACTGAGGCTACTTGGCACATGTTCTTTTACCCCTTTATATTCTTACTTTCCATGAGGTTTCTTCCAGGAATGTCTGCTGGGTAAATAGAATGGATTTTCAGTCGCATTTACATTACTCCTGTAGGAGTTTGGTCAAACTGCACAAATAAAACCACTTAAGAGATTCCTTACACGTCAGGTGTATTTGCCACTTTGGATGAATTTGGAAATATGTGGATTTTTTTTCTCCTCATAATTACTTGTGGTATGGATGTACTTCTCTGTGCTAGGAGTTGGTCACTATTTTGTTTAGCAGGAGAGAAAAGAAAATATAATTTAAGTGTAAGTAGTTTGTATAGTTGCTCTAACACATGTACACATTTAGTAACGAATGCTCATAGACCTCAGTTGCGAATAGGCTTTGAGTTCTGTGCACTTCTCCTCATTGCTAATTAAGTTTGCAAAAGGTGATTCTGTCCCCCACCCCCACTCCCCAACACACACAAAAGGAAGAAAAACAAAAAGGACTGGTCAGGATTCTGTGATGAGTTATGTGGATTGCAAAAATGGGCTAATGTATTGAAATGCAGGCTAATATTGGGAGTCAAAGAATTCTTAAGTGAAGGGATGTCCTTTCAGTAAAGCAACAGCCTCTCTACTAGCCTCTATTTAGCCTACTGGGATGTCAAGGTTATAGGAGCAAGCAGTATTGCAACAAACGGAAAATAATAGTTATCTCAAGAGGAATAGCTGGGAGCAGGGAAGGTGTTTTCTCATGTAAGGGAGACCTGTGTGTGTTTATAGGCATGAAGAAAGACTGAACACATGAGAGGGTCTAGGAACCTGAAGAGATTCAGGTTAGCCTGGAGGAAGGTCACATCATTTTCTGATACTGAAGGAAGGAAACACAGTATTTATAGAGAGATATTCTGAAGTTGAAAGAAGAGTACAACAGACCTCAATTTCAGAAAAACGGTTTAAGACAGTTGATACTTTACAAAAATAATATATGCCCTAAACAAAACTCAGAAAATTTGAATTGGTAGGGAAAAAAAGAAAAATGTTATCCATAGTCCCACCAAGGAGACACTAGAACACTTATGAGCTGCACGGTCCAAAATGGTATCAGGGGGACTTGCCTGGTGGTGCATTGGTTAAGAATCCGCCCCCCAATTCAGGGGACACGGGTTTGATCCTTGGTCTGGGAAGATCCCACATGCCACAGAGCAACTAAGCCCGTGCGCCACAACTACTGAGCCCATGCGCCACAACTACTGAGCCCGCGCGCCTAGAGCCCGTGCTCTGCAACAGGAGAAGCCACTGCAATGAGATGCCCACACACCGTGACGAAGAGTAGCCCCCGCTCACCGCAACTAGAGAAAGCCCGTGCACAGCAACGAAGACCCAACGCAGCCAAAAATAAATAAACAAACAAAAAATACATTTATATAAAAAAAAGAAAACCCAAAATAGTATCAGGCACATGTGACTACTGAGCACTTGAAGTGTAGCCAGTGCAACTGGCCATTTTATTTTATTAATTTAAATTTAAATAGTCACATGGACAGTGCAATATAGAACATGTCCATCATCACAGCAAGTTCCATCAGAGAGTGCTGCTCTAGAGCATTTCTTCTTGGGCTTTGAGGGCTGTTTATTTTAATGTGGTTGTTATGGCGAGTGTAGCATTCCGTAGTTGTACATTTTATTCAGTGAACATCCCTGCCTGTTCGGCTCCAGCTTGCGGAAGACACAGGCTTTCTGCAGTCTCCTTCTGAAATTCCTCTTGGACTCCTTCAGTTGTTATCACACTTAAATGGATACTGTTGATGTCATTTTTGAACCATTCTCTACCCTCTCCACTCCCACCAGATTCTCTTGGCTGTGTTCAAGTTTTTGGTTTGCAGAAGAATATTTTCTGGCCAGTGAGGGGAGGGGAGGCTGTCTTCCCCCTTTTCTACCAGGTTGGGTGTTGGGCTTGGGGGACCCTGGATGACTGCATTGTGCCAGGCGGCAGCAAGCAGGCTCTCGAGGTGTACGTGTGGAGGATAGAAGACGGAGTGCATGAGGGAGGAGGAGAGGGAGGGTCCCTGAGATGGCCCTGTTCCTGTCTTCCATTCCTCCTTTTCCAACACTACTTCTCGGTCTGACATGTCTACTCCCCCTGCACCCCCCAACATCTGTTATCCAGGTGCATCCACTGTGGGGTAGTCCACTTGACCTTGGCCTTGCTGAAAAGCCACATCCAGGAGCGACACTGCCAGGTTTTCCACAAATGTGCATTCTGCCCCATGGCCTTCAAGACTGCCAGTAGCACCGCGGACCACAGCGCCACCCAGCATCCCACCCAGCCCCACAGACCCTCCCAGTGAGTGCAGCTCCAGGGCCAGCAGACCTGTGGAGCAGAGCTGATAGATTGGGTGCTCTGTGGGGAGGTGTTGGGATGGACTGGGAAGCCTGGGCTAGTGGCAGAGATGCCTGGAGTCCTCTAAAGACATCCTGAGTCTGCTGAGTATCAACGTTGGCTCAGAGTATTGCTTCCCCAAACCTGACTCTGGTTCAGAGAGATCAGAGATGGGGTGGAGGGGCCTTGTGGTTCTGCCAGCGCAGCCTTGGGTACCTCACACGCTGGGACTTGTCTCGTCAGGCTCATTTATAAGTGCTCCTGTGAAATGGTCTTCAACAAGAAGAGGCACATTCAGCAGCATTTTTACCAGAATGCCAGTAAGGCGCAGGTGGGCGTCTTCAAGTGCCCTGAGTGCCCGCTCTTGTTCCTGCAGAAGCCAGAGTTGATGCAACATGTCAAGGTGGGACGCCTTGGGGAAGGAGGCTGGGGAGAAGGGCACATGCCTCAGGCCGGGGGTCTGACTCTGTGCATCTTTCCCCTTGCCCAGTCAGTAATCGCTCTCCCCATCCCCAGAGCACCCACGGTGTTCCCCGAAACGTGGACGAGCTGTCAAGCCTCCAGTCTTCAGCAGACACATCTTCAAGCCGCCCTGGCTCTCGAGTTCCCACTGAACCCCCAGCCACTAATGTGGCTGCTCGGGGCAGCTCCCTGCCCTCTAGCCGCTGGGGCAGGCCAGAAGCCCATCGCAGGGGTGAGGCCAGGCCCCGGCTGAGGAACACTGGCTGGACCTGCCAGGAGTGCCAGGAGTGGGTTCCTGATCGGGAGAGCTATGTGTCCCACATGAAAAAGAGCCATGGTCGGGTAAGTGTAGCCACACGGGCACAGTGCAGCCCCAGATTCTCTGGACTTCTGTCCTGTGGGGTCATAGCCCCCTTGTATGGATGACTTCCTGGTGCTTTGGGCATGGTGGGTACTACAGATCTTGAGGTCTTGGGGCATCCTCCTTTTCTGCCTTCATCATCTGAGAAGAAAGACGCACCCAGAACTGTCTTACGGTTCTGATGCTTTGCATCCTGTCATCTCCCATAGACGTTGAAGCGGTACCCATGTCGGCAGTGTGAACAGTCCTTCCATACCCCCAACAGCCTGCGCAAACACATCCGCAACAACCACGACACAGTAAAGAAAGTCTACACTTGTGGGTGAGTCCCTGGGGGCGGGAGCCAGGAGGCCTGAATTTATCAAGACTGTCCATAGTACCACTGGGGCTTTTCTCTGCTGTGAGATTAGGGCCCAAAGGCAAGAGATAAGCAGGTTTCTAACGGGAATATGCTGTGGCTAGGTCAGAAATGAGGGCATTCCGGAAATAAGCTGCTAGAGCCTGGTGGCTCTGGAGCCCTCCCCCTTCCCAACTCCCTAACCCCAGGCTGGCCTGCCAGTCAGCAGTGGAGGGCCCTGAGGTTTGAGAGGAGTGGTGGCAATGTGAGCATGTGCCCCGTTCGGCTGTGAGGCTTCAGCACCATCTGTCCGAGCTTTAGGACAGGACAGGCCACTCTTTCAGGCTGACCACTAGCCCAGCACTTGGGTCTCTGGACCCTGATACCAGAGAGTGGAGAGTGCAGTCATAGCTCAGGGCCAGTACAGATACTCTGATTTGCTGTTGTCAGCCACCTTGGATGGCTTGCTGGCTAGATTTCTCTGGGGAGTACCCAGCACCACCCAGCCAGCCTGAGGGCCACTCTGCCTGCTCCAGACTCTCTCCCCGCTGGAGCCAGAAGCAGTTTTGCCTTTGCCTGCCTGCCAGAGCTGCCTGGCCCCCCTGGGTCCCGGAGCCTGTCATCTTACATGACCTCTTTCGGCTGTACTTTTGCAGGTATTGCACAGAGGACAGCCCCAGCTTTCCTCGGCCCTCCCTCCTGGAGAGCCACATCAGCCTTATGCATGGTATCAGAAACCCTGATTTGAGCCAGACGTCCAAAGTCAGACCTTCGGGCGGACATTCCCCTCAGGTGAGTGTGGGACCCCTGCCGACTGGACCAGCTTGCCCAGTGCGGCTGGAGCTGGAGGGGCACTAGGAAGGCTGCAGGGAGCCCATTTGTCCTTGTGGCCGTGGAGCAGCCAGCAGTGACAGCATCCCTCAATGCCAGTCACTCTCTAGTCTTGTGTGACCTGCCTGGGGACTGCACACAAAGAAGGGACAGGAACAAAGACCCACTAGGCAGCCCGTTGACCGTTTTTTCTTTATGTTTCCCTGTCACTGCGACCCCCTTCCTTGGGTGTATGCTGCATTCTGTGGCCGTCGGAGTACTTTCACACATACCCTCCTACTTCTGCCCCTCTGCAGTCCTAGGAGGCAGGGGTAGGCAGGGCTTACTGTTAGGTGAGGGTGGCCATGCTTGGCTGAGTCACCTCCCCACCCCCACCCCCAGTTACAGAGGAGCCAGACCTAGACTCCTGCTCTCCTGGACCTTCGTCCTCTGGCCTCATCCCTGTTTCATGCCCTCGTCCATTTCTGGTCAACTTCTGGAGCAGCCTCCTCACAGTAGGGTCTTCCCACTCCACGGCGAGGGGCTGCTCCTCAGAGGGGCAGGCATGTCTGGGAAACTGCCTGGATTTTGAGGAGTTTCTTTAATGGCTATTCAGAGAAGGGCCCTGGTCTGCAAAGGCCCTTTCACACACAGCAGGAAGGGTGTCAATTGACATTTTGGCAACATCTGTCTATGATTAAAATGCATACCCTCCCTTCTCTGCCAAATGCATACATCCTCTGATCTAGCAATTCCGCTTCTAAGATTTATCTGTCAGATATCTGTGGCCTTGGGCATAAAGAAATGTGTCAATATATGTTTTTAAGTGAAAAAAGCAGGGTGAAGAAAAGTGTGCGTGTAATGCTATCATTTCATAAAAGGCAGTAGTTTTATTTCTGTGTACGGATAGAATATCTTTCGGAGGAGCCACACAGAACCCAGGTAATACGGTGTTCTCTGGAGAGCAGGGCTGGGGAGCCGGGTAGGAGGAACTTAATCTTTTCTATACCCTTCCCATATCTTTGGAATGTTGTGCCACATGTATGTGTTACATTAAACAAACAAACATAAGAAACGAACCAAACCTAAACCAGAATTTAGGGCTGCGGTGAGCCTGGCCTGGGTGGTGATTCTGTGAGTCCTTGGGCTGCGTTTATCCTGTTTGGGGGGCTCGTGTCTCGGGCTCACATCGTTTCCCCTTTCAGGTGAACCATCTGAAAAGACCAGTCAGCAGAGCAGGGGATGCTCCAGACACCAGCAATGGCGCGACTGTCTCTTCCACCAAAAGGCACAAGTCCCTTTTCCAGTGCGCGAAATGTAGCTTTGCCACAGACTCAGGGCTCGAGTTTCAGAGCCACATACCTCAGCACCAGAAGGACAGCTCCACAGCCCAGTGTCTCCTCTGTGGCTTGTGCTACACCTCTGCCAGCTCCCTCAGCCGCCACCTCTTCATCGTCCACAAGGTGAGAGACCAGGAGGAGGAAGAGGCAGAGGCGGCAGAGCCAGAGGAGGGCTCTGGGGAGGAGGTGTCCGTGGAGACCAGGGAGAACGGACTGGAAGAGTGTGCCGAGGAGCCTCTGTTGGGTGACTCAGAGGCCAGGAGGTCACTGGGCCTGGCCCCTGACGAGGATGGTGCCCAAGATGCTCAGAGTCAACCACAGGCCTCTCAGGACCGGGACAGCCACACACCGTCCCCACAGGTGTGACTGGAAGCTTTGCAGTGTGCAGTCGGGTGGTGCCGTGGTGTCCTCCGCCTGCCACGCGGACAGTGGGAAAGAGAAGGCTCCACCCCGGTGTGAGTGTGGCTGGCTGGGCCTTGGAGCAGTGTCTGCCCTGAGCTGCTGGGGGCTGGGTGTCCCCCAGCCCCAGGAGATGGCGGGGTCGTCCGGGACCCTCACAGCTCTGAATTTGCTTCTGTTATTTATGGCTTTGTGCTGCTTCCTGGTACCCCAACTTTTGTCTGTGTCCTTCCAGCCCCAGGCTGCTTAAGTGGCCCAACCCCGATGCTGTCACCTCAGCTAGAAACCCCTCAGCAGCTGTGCTCTTCTGGGAGGCTCCCCGCTCGCTGCCTTCAGCCAGGGGCTCCTGACAGCAGCTCTCTTTCTTGCCACTGGAGCCTGAGAAGGGGGATGAGGGTGCTGGCGCAGTCCCTCTCAGAGAGCTCGCCCAGCCTGGCTTGCAGAGGGCCCTTGGTCACCATGCCGTTCCTTTCTGTCTTCTCTGATTCGTTCCCCAAAAAAGAGTCCTGGAGAATTAATTGTCACACTGGCCCATCCTGTCTGTGTGGGGGGAGAAACTTCTGCAGCACACCTCTGTCTGGAACCCGGGAGAGCAGGAAACGCAGCCAAGTCAGGCAGGCACCGAGAGGCAGACCCCCTTCAGAAGGAGCTGTGCGTCCTTGTTCTGCTGCTGTTCCGCCTTTCCTGACGAGCGGGGTTTGGGGCACAGAGACACTGGGATATTTGTACTCTTGCTCCTGTGCCATTAGAGAGGCTGCTGCCCCAGGCAGGCCAGCCCCTCCTCCTCTCGGCTGCACCCGTGTTGCTCAGACTATATTTCAAATAAAAAAATCTTCTTACCATGCAGGTAGGCTCTTGTATTCCTCTTCCAGTGAGCCTGGCCCTACCCTACTCCACCTGAGACTTCCCTCACTGTCCCATCTCTGAGGGAGAACAGTGTTTCCTGCTGCCCAAGGACAGTCCTCTCTAGATTTTGGAGCTGTGGTGTGGAAACCAGGAGCTCAGTACTTCTGAAGGGGTGAGGGGAGGGTCTTAATGCTGGTCAAGAGTCACCTCCAAGTTCTCCCCTGAGCTAGCAGCCTTGGTTTTTAGGGCTTATTGGAATTTTCCTGGACACCTCCATCTTTCCTACAAATGGTTTTTCAAACTAAGAGAACCCTTTACTGGTGGGAGGAGGGAGAGGGATAGAAGGGAGGAATTCTGTACTTTTCTTGCACTGTTCAAGAGGCCTTGGTATCACCCCTGCCACAGGGAACTCGGGCGTGGCAGAATTGGGATTAGACATGGGAGGCTGGGCTGTCTTTTCTCTGATGGCAGAGTTAGGACCTGACCTAGCACAAGGAGCCGGCTGTGCGGAGGTGTCCTCTGACCTCTGCTCCGAGTAGCTGCTGCAGCCCTGCATGGGTGGGATGTGGGGCTGGGCCCAGCAGGATCTAGTGCAGCAAAGGGAAGTGGGTGCTGACTGCATTCTTAGAGGCGATCCTTCAAGGAAGACATTGAATATCAATGATAAATTATTAAGTCAGGTAAATATGCCTGACCTTTTCACAATTGAAAAAAAAATTTCTTCCTCTATCAAATGCCAGATTTTTAGTGGAAATGCTAATGGCATTGGGAAAGGTTAGCGCTTGTTTCAGTTTCAGAGAAACAGTGCTTCTTAATGATTGCCATACCTGGCAAGGCCACCATGTCCCTGCTTCCCAAGCAGGCAGCGAGGGCAAACCGGGCCTGATTCCGGCTGCGTGCAGAGCCAGAGCTGGCCCCAACTCAGCTGTCATCCCTTCCTAATTCCAGTTGCAGGGTGCCTACCCTGCACCCGGGGCCATTCACAGGAACAGATTATAGAGGAGGCTGATAGAAGCGTTGGAAATGGATGGCCGAACCACTTTCAGAGACAGTATAGCTGGAGCTGGGGGAGAGGAGGTGGTGAAATCACAGGTGTGACCTGTCCTGACCTCAGATCTATCTCCTTCCTGGGAATGGTATGGGGTGGAAAGAATGTCGAGCCACTCACCAAGAAACCTGGGTCACAGCCTGGGTTCTGCCCTCAGCCAGCTCTTAACAAACCCTCTTAACTTCACCAGCCCCTCCCCTTCAAGATAGGCCTAGTATTTCCCATCCAACTCGATTCACAGGCTTTTGTGAGGTGATAAGTATGGAAGCATTTTCTAGTTTATGAAACACTATCAATGTCAGGGATTATTGACTGTGAAACACTATCAATGTCAGGGTGGAGTGTACCTTGCCGGCTATTCAGACTTGATGCTGATGGTCAGTTATGATTGGTCTGGGACATCTCTCCACTGTTTAGTAAGAGTGATGATTAACAGCACTTTAAGTCCTGCTTGTGGGCCCAGCATCTTTCTAAAAACACTTTGCAGTGATTCTCACTTTGTCCTCACAGTGATCTCACAGTTAGCCTCCACTGTACAGAGAAGAAAACCGAGGCTCAGAGAGGTTAAGTAAGTTGCTGGGTGACCTTGTAAGTCAAGCCCATCTGGTTCTAAAGTCCATGATGTCAGCTGCTGTGTTGCCTTAGTGACCCGGCTACTTTGGCTGGCTGCCAGCTTATCAACAGTTTGCAGCCATCCAGACAACTGCTTTCCTACCTCCCCTGCAGTTGGGGTGCCCCACTGAGCACCAGGTTCTCTTTGGAGTCAGTCTGTGCCTTTTCACCCCAAGGAGGGCCCTGTGCATCACATTTGCTTGTGGCATTCCGAAGCACATGCAGTGTCTCTGTGACCTTTCATTCTCATTGGGATTTATCTTGCCATTTGAAGATCATTATTTTGGTGAGGCTATTACAGAAAAAGTGGCCCAACCCTCACAGGGAACATGGTTCCCTCAGGGTCCAATATCTTCTGATCTTTTTTTTTAAAGATGTTTTAAAATAGTTGTGCTATCATTTGTTATCAGAAAATGCTTGCTGTAACAAGCACTTATCTGCTGGAGTGAATGCTCTACTGATCAAGTTAAACAGATAAGATCCCCACCCTTGTAGAAACTACAATTTAATACACTCTAAGGCTTGACAAATGACTAGTATTTATTTTCCAACTCCTTTATCTCTGTAAAATGATATGCCGAATTACTATAAGCTAATTGGTGTAGAAAGAGCTCTTCCCTTAACTTATGTAAACAGTCTGGCTTTTGAAAACAGCTGTGGTTCAGCAAGTTCAACACACTTTGCCTTCCCCGAGACTGCAGAAAAACCCCTCTGCCTGCCCTGGTCATCACTGTGTATTCAGCTCTGGGCACACTTTCTTTTACTTGTTTTTAATTTTTTTTTTCATTTTTGGAAAAAATTAATACACGTACATGGTAAGACGTCCAAACAATGCAAAAAGAGAATACAATGAAAAGTAAGCTTCCCAATGGAGGTCAGCCTTCAGTTCCACATCCCCCTGTCCAGAATTAATCACTGTTTCTATATCTTATGTATCCTTCCTGAGCAATTCTATGCATTTACAAGTTTTTAAATATGTATATTTATATATCTATTTTTAATACAAATGGTAGCATTCTATACACAGTGTTCTGAAGCTTGCTTTTTTTTTTCACTTATATAATGGAGATTGTTCTAAATTCATCCAGTGGGTCAGTCTAATTCATTAAAAGCTCGTAGTACAGTTCCTTGTATACACTAGTGGTTCAAAGAATGTTTGAATGACTGAATTAATGCATGTATGCGTGACTGAAAGAATCTGATTCAACCGGTAGCTACAAAGTTGTCTCAGGGTCTGATCTGAGACAGAATCTTCTGGATTCTGGAACATTTCTCCCTGTCTTTTCCAGGGGATTCAGGCTGTTGTCCAAAGCCTGACCTTTTCCACCAACAGTTGCCACAGCAGTCTTAGAAGCTGGGAGCCTTCAGTCCCTCTGGAGGAAAGAGCAGACTAAGACTCAAGTCCCAGTATGGGTTTGTTTTTTTGTTTTAGGTCTCTATTTAAAATGCTTTTTTCTTGGGGAATTCCCTGGTCGTCCAGTGGTTAGGGCTCCATGCTTCCACCACAGGGGTCTGGGTTTGATCCCTGGTTGGGGAACTGAGATCCTGCAAGCCGCGCGGTACGGCTGAAAAAAAAAAAAAAAAAAACACCGTTTTCTTATTGGAAAATGATATAGCATTATTAGAGAAATAAAAAACATGCATATTTATAATCCCATCTTTGCAGTTGTTTTCATTTTTGCATATCATTTTCCAGTCCTTGTTCTGTTCACAGCTGAGTTTATGGTATAATTATGATAATAACAGTGGTTAACATCAAACATTTCTATATGACAGACATTATTCTCACATTCCTTCTCCTGGTTAGTCTCATAACAATCCTATGAGATAAATATCAATACTACTATTATTCTTTTGGAGGTTCAGAGTGGTTGACCCTAAGGTCATGGAACTAGTAAGGGGCAGATCTGAGATTACTCAGGTGTGACTAGCACTGCACTGCCTCTGATTTTGTATCCTACTTTTTTCTACTTAACATTATGTCTGGACATTTTCCCTGTTTCTACATAGCCTTGAGAATAAACTCACTGGCAGTGTAATAGAATGAAGAAATCCAGGGACTAGAAATCAAGAGCCCTAGGTTCCAGTCTGGATTCTGTAACTAAGTCATTTGATCTCTCTTGGCCTCAGTTCTTGCATCTGTCAAATTCGGGGTGGGGGGGGGGGCGGGAGTTTTAAATTCCTGGGGATCTAGAATTGAGCCTGGTTAGATTTTATCTTCTTGATCCTGTATATATTTATGTAAAAATAGAGGGGACTTTCCTAAAGGCAAGATCTCTTACTGAATTTCTTCCTTTGTTTAATTGTTTTATTTATGTATTGACTTTTGGCCTAGATATATACAAAAATGGAAGACCCCCACACACACACTGGCCCCCTCCCCCAAGGCAATATCACTTTTATTTGCATTTATTTATATTTAAATTTGCATCAGATTTCTGCTTTTTCAATTAGAATTCTAGTTCTTTTATGAGTAACTATTTCTTTTGGCTTTTGTCAAGCCTTTCCAAGTTTGAACTGTTTATTTTGTAATTCCAAAGCATCTTCAGATTCTTCTATTTCCCAGGTATCTATTCATTAGAGACCTAGGTCCAGATGAATTCTTGAACTAGTTCATTGTGTCATGTATTGGCCTTTTAACATGCTCTTATTTTTTATAATATTTACTATTATTTGCAAATTGAAATTGAGTTTTTAGTGCATGAATACTGAAAACTCAACAAATGTGTAAGTGATTGTATGGAAAATGTGTCAAAAGGATACGATAAAGCCATTTAAGTCAATTCTAAAATTGGAAAAGCCTCCACCGTAGTGAGTGCTCATGTGACAGTGGGTCAGTAGCTACCATCTCATTTCATGGATGGGCATGGTATTATTTATAGATAGATAGATATAAATAGACTAAAGTCTACTAGATATTACTTGTAAAACTTGATCCCATAGTCTTTGCCTCTATTTTCTGTGGAAACGGAGAAAGTTGATTATATCTTTGATGCTTGAAGTGAGTAATTTAGCTGCTCTTTGATATTTTAAACTAGGATCTCCACTGTTTCCAGGCCTCCCTTTTCAGTTATAGCCCAGGACACACTGTATACAATTCCTATTTTCCTCCGGGGGTTTTCTAGTCCTTAGACCAAGTTGCTTGTAATTTTGCCCTAAGACCCATTGTGCATATAGACAAGGTTGCATATTTTTGGTATCTGAGGAGGAAGGTGAGTTCTGCTTTCTAAGAAGCTTTCGCCTGAGAAGGAGGTGTCGCATTTCTACCCTCGGCTGGATCTGAGGAGGGTTTTGAATATGATTTTTAAATGGGGAAAAGGAGAACGTGAGGTGAGGGGAGTGGGGAGGTGATGGTAAGGAAAGGCACAGAAAGTTGTGAAGGAGCAGGCAGGAGAGTTAGAACAGGCAGAGAGTTTAGAACCTGGAAATAACACTTGCCTTTTAGGATGGGTGATGATGGTGGTGGTGGGGTTAGAAAGTAGGAGTAGCTGATTAGAAGGAAGTGTGGCAGGTGCTAGCAAAAATGGAGGCAGTGGCTTGGTTTGTCAATGGCATACCTTGGGTTGAGCAGTAATTGCAGCAACTATTGCCAGGAGGTATTGGCATGTTTTAAAGAATGAGAAGATACAGCTGTTGTGGAAAAGGAGGGCCGGCTGAGATACAGAAGGACCCTTAAAAAAAGACTTGAAAGGAAGGAAAAGGACCAGTTCACTCTGCAAGAAGACCCGGAGAGGACTGGGCTGGGATGGTGTCTTTCTAAGAATGTGGAGTTTGTGTCCTGGGCCTGACCACCTAACTGCTGCCCCCTGACCACAGAGTCACCCTCTCATGTAATGGTAACTTTATTCTGGAAGGGACCTACAATTTGAGGCAGAAATTCCTGGCCCCTCTAATCGGATGTTGAATCAGAATAGGTGGACTGGGGAGGGCACCTGGCTGGGGCAGCTCTACACTTGAGTCCCAAATTCCCTGTCCAATCAAACCAGAATCAGGAGTGGCTTCTTGTTGCCAGTAATCCTTTAATTGGTGTCCACTTACCCCAGCATGGCTGTGGCCACATCTCCAATCCCTGCAGTGCCAGAGTGGCCAGCTCATCCCAGAGCAGCAGGACCTAGAGTCTCCACCCTCCAGCATTAGGGACTCAGCTGCCTTGAGCTGGGAGCTGCGGGAGCTCTTGGAGGGAGGTCAGACAAGCAGTCTAGAGCACTGCAGATTGGCTGGCAGGAAGGGCAGCTTGCAGCAGAAGGGCAGAAGTTTCCTACAGGAGGGCAGGGCCAGCAGAAATCTAGGGCTTTGTTGAGCTCAGGGCTGAGACCTTTAAAACGAGTGGAATCAAGAGAAGGAAAAATAGAGCAAACTGGGGGGATGGACCTGTGTTTGATTAACTTACTATGCTACTAATGACTTGCACTGAGATGGGCCATAGGTCTGGGGAGCTTTGATAACTGGTGTGGAAGCTGATGATGCTTCATAAGGAAGGTGTCACTGACCTCTGACCTCAATTCCTGTGCCAAAGCTTGTGGAAAAGAGTACTTCAGCCTGAGTCCACACAGGTGCCAGAAAAGCAAAATAAGATCTTGAAAGTCTACTGACCAGAGTGAGGTTGATGATAGTTGTACTTTCCCTTGAAGAGCTCACCTGTGAAGTGTGACATTCATGGCACAGTAGCTTAAGGTGGACATTGGCAAAGTGGACATGTTCAGAGGGGACCATCCAGCTTGGTGCAGGACCCTCAGTGCCATTTCACTCAAGGCGCTCTTGAAGGAACTTGAGGTTTCATCAAGAAAAGAGATGTTTCATGATCACTTTTTTTATACCTTTGCAGGGCTATTATATCAAAAAGGAGTCTAGATTTCCTCTGTGTGGCCTCAGAAGGCAGAACAGAATTAGACTCCATAAAAGGAAGATCCTCCTAAAAGTGAAATGGGCCACCTGGAGGAGTAGCATATTTCTAATCCCTGGAGATGTCCATACACAGGCTGGGGGGACCCCCAACAGAAGTGTCCTAGAGAGTGCTGAGGCTTCACAGTGGCAGGACAAGGCTAGAGGTAGGGGCCAAGTTCTCTTCCTGCCAACCCTGAGTGGTCCCTGCCCCCATTTCCTCCCCTCCTCACAGCTGGGGCCACATGTGCTTCCACTCAGACTTCTTCCTACCCCCGGCCAGGGACCTCTTCTGACCCCTAGGAGCTCCATGGTGACACTCAGGCACTGGCATCTGGCCACTCTTTTTGGGCAGGCCTGGCTCTGACGTCTGTTTCAGCTTTGGTCGTGGGGACGCTTCTGCTTTGTTCAGGAGGCCAAAGTTTGCACTTTATCACCCAATTCTGGTAACCCATTACTGCTTGAAAACGTGACTGGTTTCTTTTGATCTCTTTTGAGAAGTAAAGGTAGTAAAGGGAAGTGAAAGATAAGGTAAATATTTCAGGGAAAACAAACGTGATCATCCTCACAGGTTGTGAGGAAGGAGGCTGGGCAGGGGAGGACGGGAAGAGCTGATAGAGCAGAAGTTTGAGCGCCTTGGAAGGAACAGTATACATTTTGAAGCAGAGGTTAGTGCAACTCAGGAATGATACAGCTAACCTGTCCTCCTTCAAAGTGGAAGTTCTCACCAATGGTCTCACTTGTCCCTGTATTTTGAAGGAATAGTTGACCACTGCAAGCGAGGAAGGCGAGGGGAGGTTGGAATCTTGTTTGGAACAGTTGCTATAGGGAAAGGAAAAGGTCAGATTGGGGAAACGTAAAAGGATTGCCAAGCTGCCTGAGATCGGACTCTGGTTGGAAACCAGAAATGTTGGCCAGCCTCAGAGCAGGAAGCCCACAGCCAGACTCCAGGTTATGGACCAGCAAGGCAAACTTAGGAGAAGGTCAAGGGGCAAGTGAAATGAGATTCCTGAGGAAAGTATAGTTGTAGTTGAAGTTACTGTCCACTCTACACTGTGTCTGTGTGTAGATGGGGATGGGATGGGCATCATAAAGAAGTCAGGAAGGAACTCATGAGCGGAGAAGTTATGGGGGAGTTGGAGACTGGAGTTGCCCTAAAGCCGAAGGCAGGCTTGGTACACGGAAGGATAACAGGATGGCATTTTAGAGGTGGAGAAATTCCTCTGACGAGGTTCAAGTGGTGGACATTTGATTGGGTTGCTAAAGGGAGGGGGTGTGAAGGTCTCTGAGAGGATGAAGTCCATGGACCTGCTGCCAGGTTGTTGCCTGAGTTATTAGAGAGGCAGGGGACCAGAGCCTGCTGCACGGTGGCACTCAGTGTGAGGTGGCCTGAATTCAATAAGTTCAGGTAGAAGATGATGAGAAATGTGGAATGGTGTCCTGATAGCTAATAAATATGAGGTAACGTATGCCCTTGGCCAGTGCTTCAAAGGAAGGTGGATTGTTCCCTTGGAATTTTGTTAGAAGAGAGAGAGCTGAGTAGGAAGGGCAGGGATGGGACTAATTCAAAATAAAAGTCGTGTTCAAATTCATCCAGACCTTGTTGAGAGGAGCTAATGTAGTTGAGTCGGAATGTCCCGGGAGACCCTGTCGTAGTCTGAGAGTAGCTTCCCTTGTTACACTGAGCTAAGGATGTTAATTAACAGTAGCCCAAGATTTTCTTACCACGGGCACCCAGTTTACTCTGAGGCCCCAGGAAGTTCAAAACAATCGGGAGAGGGGATCCTGGCACCAGTAGCAAGTTCCTACAACGCTTCATCAGTACTCCTATTTAATAGCAAACACTGCCTGCCTTGTATTATGGTTATTTCCAAACACAGAACCACAGCACGCGCTCCTCTGTGCTCTCATGTGCAAACCTCTATTGGAGGATTGATGGCGATTCTGTTTTAATTTTCTGTCTTTCTTTCAGGCTTGAGAGGTTCTCAAGGGTAGAGACTGTAACATTCATTTCTGCACCCTCAGTACTGCCATAATGCCTGGCGTGTAGTAGTCAGCAGTGAGACTTAATAAATACTTGCTGAATCAACAGCTATGACCTTCAGGATCATAAAGGATCATGACCTCACTCCTGTTAACAAAGGAGAAAGACAAAGCTCAGGGATGGTGAGCCACTTGCCCAAGGTCACACAGCCACTCAGTGTAAGAGCAGGATTACAACCTGAGTCTCTGGATTTCTAGCCTAGTGCTTGTTAAACGACACTTTACATATCTTCTCTCTCCTGCTAGGCAGTAAATCCAGAAAAGAGACTGTGCCTTTTCCATCTCTCCATCCTTGAATGCCTTGACACTCCTTACTCAGCTGTGCCCGTATCATCATGAAAGTCTGCTTGTTAAATTGGCATATAGCAAGAAGCTGGGAAGGACAGATTATACAATGGATGACAGGAGCAGAATTCAAAAAGAGTCAGATAAGAAGGAAAGGGAACGTGTGATGAAGAACATGAGATTTAACTTTAAAAAAAAGGTGAAAGTTTGCACTTAGGATAAAAAAAGACTTTATAAGCAGGAGTGGGAAAGACTTAGAGGAACAGTGGTTCATGTTGAAACTTTACAGGCTCGGGATCAGTGAAATAATTTGGCTGCCAAAAAAGTTGTTGCTGGGACTTCCCTGGTGGCACAGTGGGTTAGAATCCACCTGCCAATGCAGGGGACACGGGATAGATCCCTGGTCCGGGAAGATCCCACATGCTGTGGAGCAACTAAGCCCGTGCACCACAACTACTGAGCCTGAGCCCTAGAGCCCGTGAGCTGCAACTACTGAGCCCGCAAGCCGCAACTACTGAGCCCACGTGCCACAACTACTGAAGCTCGCGCACCTAGAGCCCGTGCTCCACAACAAGAGAAGCCACCGTAATGAGAAGGCGGTGCACCGCAACGAAGAGTGGCCCCCGCTCGCCGCAACTAGAGAAAGCCCGCAGGAAGCAAGGAAGACCCAAGGCAGCCAAAGGAGAAAAAGAAAAGTTGTTGCTAATTGTGTGGAGCCCAGACCCAGAGAGGTGCTAATTCAATCGTGGGCTGCTCTGGTTTGACCTCTGTGGGGGTATATGTGTAACATTTTCAAAAGGAAATTGATAAATTGGAGTCACTGGCGTAACTAGCATCACCATATCCACTGTCGTGAGAAATGGCCTGAAAGGGAATTCTAGGTTCTTCGTTGTACTAGGCAAGGCCTTCAGGATCTGGCCTCTGCCTAATCCACTTCTCTCTCTGTTTGCTCAAATCCTTTACACTTGAGTGACATGAATGCCAAGCTGCTTCACACCTCCATATCTTTGTGCATACTATTCCCTCATCTGGAAAATTCTGTCCACCTGCCCCCACCCACAAGAGTCTATTTGTGAGTCTATTTGTGATAATTGCCTATGCAATTATCAAAACCCTTCTTCAGCTTTAGTTTCTTCCTTGTAAACTGTCCTAACCAAATCCCCAGACAGAACTAACCACTTTCTTCTATACTTTATGCTCCCCTATGCATGGCTTTATAATTGTACATTTCACCTTGCATTGTATTTTGCTTATATTCCTGTCTCCCCTATGAGACCATAAGATTCTTGAAGGCACAGATCCTGTGACCCTTGCCTCTAGCACATGTGCTCTAGCCCGATACATGGGTAATCACTTAAACAAATGAACCAAAACTCCAAGCAGGCTTTCAGATATGTGCAGGACTGTCCTGTAGACAACAGAAGAGATTTTAATATGCCCACCTCCAGAGAGCCAAGAACAAGGATGAATGGGGGCATGTGGTCAAATTTGGCAAATTCGGGCTCATTAGAAGATGAGGCTTTAGTATTGGTTAGGACTCTTAGATTCCACTAATAGAAGCCTAACTTGAATCAGCTTGAGCAAAGGGAGAACTTTTGGGGTATGGATTCCAGGAAATGGTTGAACTGCCAAACTGCAGGAAGGCCATGGACAAAGGTGGATCACAGGAACACTTGCAACAAGGCACCTGAAAGCCATCAGGACGCTGTACCCCTTGCCTTTGCTTCTCTCTGTGTCAGCTTCCTTCTTCCTCACTGCAGACTGGCCTCCTCCACACAGCCAGAAACATGGCTGCTAAAAGCTGGGACCTTGCAGCTCACAGCTTTCTACCACAGAGGGACAGGTTTTCTTTCCCAATTCCAGGTGAAAACATATTGGTGAAGAACCTTGATTGACACAGCTTGGGTCTGATGCTTGCTTCTGTAGTCAGGGAGATGGGTACCATGAATAGACTGGCTTGAGTCAGAAGGGAGGGTGTGGGGAGTGGGGGGAAGGGAACATGTAGGATCAAGGCAGTTGCCATTGGAACCACACAGTGAAAGTGAAGGAAGAGCCATTTCCAAAAGGAGTGGGGATGTGAGTGTAGCTTCTAGAACAGAGGGGTTGTACTCCTTTGCTCCAACTTTCTTTCTGGCTGCATTGGGTCTTTGTTGCTGCGTGCGGGCTTTCTAGCTGCAGCGAGCAGGGGCTACTCTTTGTTGTAGTACACAGGCTTCTCATTGCGGTGGCTTCTCTTGTTGGGGAGCACGGGCTCTAGGTGTGTGAGCTTCAGTAGTTGTGGCACTCGGGATCAGTATTTGTGGCTCATAGGCTCTAGGGCGCAGGCTCTGTAGTTGTGGCGCATGGGCTTAATTGCTCTGCGGCATGTGGGATCTTCCCAGACCAGGGCTCGAACCCGTGTCCCCTGCATTGGCAGGCACATTCTTAACCACTGCGCCACCAGGGAAGCCCTCCAACTTTCTAATAATTATAACCATCCAGCTCCAGGTACTTTCTGGATGCTCTCAAGGATGTAAGAAACGAAAGAATGGGTAAACAGACTGTGGTCATTCCCAATATTTACAACCAGGTTTACACAGTGATTAGAATTTTGCTCTCAGAAATTGTTGAATGATTGCTTTTCTGGGCATTAGGACTCAGGCCATTTCCCCCTCGGGTGCTGGGAAATCGAGACTGAACAGGGTGGAGAAGGAGGTTCAATTATTCTAGAGGTGTTTACTGAACCCCTAATCTACTAGATAATGGAGAGGAACATTCTGAGGAGTACTGGCCTCCTCTGGAACTGAGGTCACTTATGCAGGTATGTGGGTTTGGGTTTGTCTAAGTGCTGCATCAACAGCCACTGGCAAGGCCAGGGTCAGTCAGGGCTGCTACCAGCAAGAGGGGCGGGTCCCTGGCTCCCTGGTCTCCCACTGGATCCAGCACCCCAGGTTCCGAGCAGCTTTTCCGCCCCCTCGCGCCCCCCGCCCCCCGCTTCTTTCGCCTTCCAGGGCTTTGGGTCGCACATCCCACGCAGCTCCTTGGGTACTTCTGCACCTTCCCCTTGGCAAAGGCCGAAGAGCCTGAGCTTCCACACCTGCGAAACGGGGGCGCGAGCAGGAAAGGAAGGTTGGCAGGAAGCCTGGGTCCTAGGGACCTGGTGAAGGGCATATGCTTGGTCTCCTTTCAAGAACCGCACCCCCCTTTCCCCTCTAGCTCCGGGAGGCCTCCCCGGGCGGCTGGCCCCGACGCCAGGGCGGCTGCTGGCGCGGAGGGGGCGCTCCACACACGTCGGGCGGTGGGCTGAGGGAAGGAATCGACGGACCCTCGCGCACGGCCTGGTGGGGCTGGCCCGCGGCCCGGCGCCCCCCGGCGCCTCGGAGGCCGCGCTGGCCGGGCCAGGGGAGGGACAGCAGCAGGTGACGACGGCCTGGCCCGCGGCTATAAATAGGGGCGCGCGTCTGCCGCGGGCGGGAGCAGCGGCCGGCGGCGCGGTCCTGGCGGGCGGGGGCCTGGAGAAAGGGCAGGGGCCGGCGGCGGGCGCGGGCCGGCAGCAGCATGGGGTCACGGAGGGCCCCCGGCCGCGGCTGGGGCTCGGGCGGACGGTCCGGGGCGGGGGGCGACGGCGGGGACGACGGGCCCATGTGGATCCCCAGCCCCGCCAGCCGCAGCTACCTGCTCAGCGTGCGGCCCGAGACGAGGTGAGTCGCGCCCTGGGGGCCTGGCCGGGCCGGGGCGGTGTGTGGGGAGGGCGGAGGCCTTCGGATGGGCCCTTGGAGCGCCGGCCCGAGGCCTGGGGACATGGTCAGGCCGGACCGGCCCTCACGGCCCCTCACGGCTCCCCTGACCTCTCATGGCCCGTGGGCCTCTAGCCTCCGGCAATGCGAGGCTCTGGGGACGAGGAAGGCCCTACTTTGGGGTGATTTCACAGGGGCCTGAACGCTCTCCTTATCTCCCCTACCTCACTCTCGCCCCTCGCTCAGCTTCTCCCGGGCCTCGGATTCCACAGCTCGCGATAAGGAAAGCCGGAGAGGCTGACATTCCTGCCGGCTGGAAGGGAGGGGGAGAACATTCTCGGGGGTGGGCAGGGGAGAGGGGGAGGCGGGGGGCGCTAGGGGCACTGCCCTGAAGGGGGCTGCTTCGCTCCGGATTCAGCGGAAAAAATAAACTCTTTAGAGAAGGGTCTTCCCCTGGGCCCAGGACTTTGGTCTTCCCCGGGATCTCGGTGGGAGCTGGTGAGGTGAAGGGGTTGCTCGAGGTGCTGGTCGGCCCGGCCTGAAGATTCAGAGCTTGTGGCTCTGAGGAAGCCAGTTTCCCTGCCCAGTCTGGGGTACTGGGATGCCAAGGGAAGGGGCCGAAATGATGAGCCCTTTACTTCTCTTCCAAGAATTAAAGAGGTGTGGATGCTTTGTTTTGGGAGCTAGGCTACCCACCCGTGTAAAGACTTGCAGACAATAGAGGGGCATTTTGGCACTCAAAGGCACCCAGACACACAGGAACACGTTCATTACCATGGAGACGGACACTTCCTGTCCCCTCTGGACAGCTTCGTTTCCCTCCAACTCTGGAGTCTATTCCAAAGGGAATTGTGATGGTTGGCTATTGGGTTAGTGGTTGTGTCACAGCCCCAGAACTTGTCTTACCGTAGGTCACACAGAAAACAGCCAGTCCTCTGAGAAGCTGTCTGGAGACTTCTTGTCCTCCGTTCTTAAAACAGCACAAAAACAGGCATCAAGGACATTCAGGAAAAGTCCCAGGCACTTCCTCATGGATTGGCTGAGTTCTGTTGACCTTGGAGTTGGAAAAGTTCAAATGTAACCGGAACCGGTTTCTGCATAAAACTCGTCAAATGGTGTCACATGTCTGGGGCAGGGCTGAGGGCTGGTGTTAGTGATTGAGTCAGACTCAACAAGGTCCCTGGCTGCCAGAAAGAATGCCCCTTCCTCCTAGCCACTGGCTCTATGGAAAAACTGGAATGACATTTGTATATTTACTCCAGTCCATGGTGAAGCTGACTGCCTTCCAGGAGCCTCATGCTTGTCTCATACTTGTCACAGTGATTTGTCTGGGCTTTGCCTCCTGTGTCTGGCCTTTGTCAGTACCAGTGGAACAAGGAGAAGCGGGATGCAGGGCCCTTCTCAGAGACAGCATTGGGGTGGCTTGAAAACCAGGCAGAACTGGGAGGGCAGTGGGTCTGGGCTGTTAGGAAAAAGGCTGGAGAGTGGACACATGTCCACTCTCCAGCTGCCGCCTGAGAAGTTGTATGGTAGATACAATTGCACATGTGATGAGTGCAAAGCAGTGTGTCAGCCTGAGAACTGCAAGTGGATTAGAAATGTCTGGCTTCAGTCCCTTTGGACCTAAGTGAGAATGTTCTTAAATGGAGACTCTTTTCATCAAGTGTTTGGAGAGGCAGGGCTGGGGCAGTGGGAGAGAGGGTTTTCTAGCCCAGGACTGTGGGCTGTGGTTTTGCCTCTGCCACCTGGCCACAGACCCCCGCCCCGTCCCCGGTCCTGAGAGACAAAGAAGGCTAGGTTTCTCTTACCTCTGGAAAAACCTCTGGCCAAAGAGGGGAGACTGTGAAAGTGAATGGGGCTGTGTTGGGTACTTGGGGCCGAGGCAGTTCACAGCCGTCTATCAAGGCCTGATTCCTGTGTTAGAGCAGGCAACCATATAGTCTTCTGTCTCTCAGAGCAACCTGACTGCCTGTGGGTGTGGGAAGAGGGCCCAAGAGATGGAGGAGAAAGAGGGTCCCTTGAGGACTTTGCCAGTTAACCCTGGCTCCAGCCTAGATGAGCCCTGACTATCCAAGAATTCTGATCAAGAGGCAGGTTCCATCCCACTCACTCTTGACTTAGGTGTTTTCGGGTCTACCTTGATACACAGCTATCACAGAGCTTGTGAGTCATCATTCTCATGGGACCTTGGGAGGGTAGGCTGCCCCTGGGAGCCGATGGACAGCTGGGCTGTGAGCCAGGCCACCAGAAGCCTTGGCCTAGGTCTAGAACCTGTCTTCCTGTGCATACCTTTCCTTCCTCCAACCCTGGAGGGATTTCCAGTCCATAGTCAGCTCAAGGATATTTCCAGTACCCCTGGGGTCAGAGGTTCAACATGCAAGTAATCCCCCCAAACTGTAGGCCCTCCCTCCTAGGGCATCCAGCCTCTAGGACCTCACCCCTATAGGAAGGTGGGGCATGGGTAAGCTAGAGTAGGTTAAGGAACCACAGTCGGGTGGTTGCAGTTATTACTAACTTGCTTACGAGGGACACTTAGAAGTTCCAGAAATCTCTGACCACTCGTTTCTTGGACACTCTGGTCCAAGTGGGCTCGGAGGAGCAGGAGAGCCCATGATATTTGCTATAGCTTTGTGACACCTCTTCTGTTCTGCTTGGGTCAGGCAGGTTGTCTAGGGCTTTCAGGGAAACTGAGGCAACAGGCCAGGACTTTCTGAGGGCCTTTTATGTCCCAGAATATATGAAAGCCAGGAAGAATGGGAGGCCCCAGCTTCCAGGGCCAGTCCTGGTCCCCCACGCTGCCGCCCCCTCTCCCCCCAGGCCTACTTTTCTCCTTTATTAAGAGACCTTTCCTTCCTGGGCCCTGAATGTCCGTTCTATAAAACGAAGGTATCATTAAGAACTCTTTTAGCCTTTCTACCCCAACATTTGATGCCTCTAATTCTGACCCACTCACAGTCAGTAAATGGGGAGTTCCCTTCCTGGGTGAGAGCCCTGAACCTACCTCTGGCCCAGTCAGCAGCGCACAGGCACCTTCTGAAGACAAGGTGCCTCCACAGCCCAGGACTCCTCCTAACGTGGCTAATTATGTAAGGGTGAGGCCTAGAGAAAGCAGGATGATGGAGCCAGGGAGCAGAGCGTCACAACCAGCCCTAGAGAGAGCCAGGGAGGGGTCACTATCACAGTTCAGACCCTTGCCCACTTGCAGGTGGAACCTATCGTTTTCTGTCTGAATTAGAGAGCTGATTCTCTCCCTCTCCCTCCTAGGGAAGAAATTCAGACCCAACAAGGGAGAAATCTCTCCACTCTGAGGAGAAAGGCAAAGGAAGTTCATGGTCAGGAAAGGATGGAGTTGGCTAGTGCCTTGAAACCACTGGAGGTGTGCCCTCTTGGCCTCCAGAGGGTTTTTGAAGCTGTGAGCAAAGGCAGCTGCATTCTGGAGCAGCAGCTCCCTCTGGGGGGCAGGACCCTTCCAGACTGAAAGAAATACTTCCCTTCTCTCCCTCCCTCCTGCTCCCTCTTTCTCCCTCTTTCTTCCATAAAACAGAGGTTGAAGACCCACTGTATGCCTAGCACTGTGCCAAGAGCTACAGAAGCTACAAGAGCTAGGTTTGAAGGCTGGGTAGGCAGGATTTAGATGAGCAGAAGGAAAGAGGGAGGGCTTTCTGAGCAGAGAGGACAAAAGTGAAGTCTCAGAGGCCAGGAATGGACCTGTCCATGCCAGTTAGGCGACAGGTCTGGTTACAGTGGAACCTGAGTACTGGGAAGTAGAGAACCGTGTGCGATGGGGTGCGAGTAGGTGAGGGAGGGCCTTAAGTGCCCAGTCAAGGAGTTGAGACTCAATATAATACACAGTGGGGGGATTGTAGCTTTTTTTTTTTTCCAGAGAGGTGGTGTGATGACGGGTGAAGGAGAAGGGGATTGTGTGCTCATCCAATATGGAGGCACGAGGGTCTAGATCAGAACACAGCAGCAGGAATAGAAAAGGAGAAAGAAGGGCCTAGAATTATGGACTAACTGGACTTGGGAGGGAGAAGGAGGAGTCCAAGATGGCGGATTTACAGCTTCAGGAGAGTGCTGGTAGTATCCACAAACCCAGGAGCCCTGGAGTGGAAGCCATGTTTTGGGGTAGAGGATGAGTTTGGTTTTTTTTGTTTATAAAGATACAGGCTGTCAGTGGTCAGAGATGCAGACAGAGTTCCATTGAGCAGACTGGACTGCTGATAACGAAGGGAGAGCTATTCTCATGGTGGGGACAGACTGAAGGGAGTGAGTGTGGTTGGGTGGCCCCTGAGATCTCCCAGAGAGCAGTGGGAGATGGTGGCCGTAGACTCCACTGGAGATATTTGTGTTAGGAAAACTGGAGGCAGAGGCAAAAGTTGACTCATGTCAAGTGGGCTGGATCTCCACTAAGGGGCAGCTCTGTGTGAGTCCTCACCCCCCAGTGGCCTACACAGCCCCTAGCTGGTGTCCGCTTTCAGCTGCCCCGGGGCAGGAGGGATGATCAGGGCCTCAAAGTGTAAAGGGCCTTGGGCTGGTCTGACCGAACTGGGTGCCTCCTGGCTCCTGTTGAATTAACTGCTTTGTTCTTCTGTTCTTCACACTCCCAGCTGGTTTGCCTTGCGAGGTCTGTTTAACCGTACTTTAACATGTTAATGGGTGTTCTCCAAGCCACCTGTCTCCTTCCCAGCCTGTGAGGGGATTTCCAGGAATGGGGGCTCTTCTCCCCATAAAGGCCGAGGGTTGAAGCAGGAGCTGCCCCCAAGCTGGCGTGCTGTGGAGTGGGGAACCGTGCCAGGAAGCTACAAGTGATTCAAGGACCTGGGACACACCTTTCTCAAAGCTCAGCCCCTGGGAGCCTCCTTCCTGCCTAACCATTTCCCTGGACTCTGTTGCATTTAACGAGCTCTTGGTTTCAGATACGTTGTGTCGGGTGGTGAGGCCACTTGCTAACTGGAGCTGGCCAACTAAGACAGCTGGTCCCTTTTAATAGAAAAGCCCCTGGGCCCCAGATGGTGGCCGATTAATACTTTGCCGACTGTTGTTGATTTCTCCTCCTCCTCTCCTTGCTTTTTTGGCCTAATGATTCCATTTGCTGTTTTTGCTTAGCTTATCAAGCAACTGGTTGTCTCACCCCAGCTCTGGAAGGTAAACGCACCATTGCATTACATTTCTCTGACTGCTTTTTTTCTTGGGTGTGGGCATTGAGGGGCCTCTGGGTGACTGCTTTTGCACTAACCAGGCTGCATGGGGTGAGGGGAAGGTGGAGGGTGGTTGGGGAGGGTGTGAGAGGGCACTCACGTGAGCATGGGTCTCACAGGGGCCAGAGTTGATGCCTGCATGCACCATCCGAAAGGGGTGCTGGGACCCAGAAATAGGCCAGGGTCCCTGAGATGCCTGCAGCTGTATCTCTGTGCCCCTGGGAGAGGCACCATGGGACCAGAACAGAGAACCACCAGTCATGTGCCCCATTTCTCCCCCATCCTAGGCTTTCATGGTTTTTGTAACCACATATCTAGGTTTGACACCTTATTGTTTATCTTCTAACCATGGATACTTCCTTGAAAAAATTTTTTTTTCTCAGTCCCATAAGTTCTCCTTCTGTCATCTCTTTCTCCCAATTTCCCTCTCCTTTGGCTCCTCTCCACCTCTGCAGACTGTGAACCCTGTAAGGTCAGGGAATACCATGTTAGTGTATTCCTGCATTAACTTGTTCTCTGAATCTACTTCAGAGACAGATCAGGGCCTGAGCAGGCCCACGGGCCGGGTTTGCCCGTTGAATGACTGTCCTCTTGCCTCCTTAGCTGGGGACAGCTCTCCACCCCTGGCAGAACTGACAATTATGATCAAAATGGGAACGTTTCCTGGCTACTTCCAACTGCTTAGGCCTCATCCCCGACTCTGGCAGATTTGGGGAGAGTTGGCTACAGTTTCTTTACACAGAGAAAGATTTCTGCGTAGCTAACTGGTTTCTGAATAGCTAATAATTAGTGCCTACCATGTACGTTTCCTGTGATAGGCAAGAATACTGAGAGACCTTTGTTCTGGGTGGCTCACTGTCTGAAGGGGTAGAAGAGAGGGTATCACAACGAATTCAAAGCAGAGTGTGGTAAATGCTAAAAGAGAGAGGGTCTTGGAAGTCTACTTAAAGCAAGGTAAATAACCAAACCTAAGGGCAGGGTTAGGTTCCTTTGAACATGTTGAAAACCAGTGGTGATTCTGGTGTTCTATAGAGACACATTATTAGGCTGTGATATCCTTATGAAGTCACAGAATTGGAAGGACCTGGAGGTGTCAGGGTGGGACCAGACCATTTTCAGATGCATGGACTTCCTGGCTTTCCAGGGGGCAGGAAGCAGCAGACTCAGAGTCCATCCCATGTCTGAGTGGTTTGGAAAATGGGAACAGAAAGTGGGTGACATTCAGTACAATATGATAGTATATGCAGTGACTCTCCCTGTCCCCCCAAATGTACCCCAGATCCACTCTCCTAGAGGGCATTCTTCTAGCTATACTTTTCAGCAGTTAATATAGTTAATAATATAGTTAGGACCTGGTCTGGAAAATTTGAGAAGATAAGCATTCTTTCTTATTCAAAAAAAGTAATGAAATAACATAACTACCTGTTGTTGAATATCTAGTGTGAGCACTGCAAATTTTCTTAAAGCATAACTTTCCTGTTTTCTCACTTACCCAGTAGCTTATTTTCTTAGATTTTTCCCAAGCAGCTTCATCCCTAAGAGCCTAAGCTGAATATGAGATCCAGGCTCATGTTCATGAGTAGGGTAGGATTCAGATTATGTAGCGAGGACATAATGAGGTATGTTTTGAATTAGTTGCAAAATCGTAGAAGTCTGATTACTTTTGGCATAGCACTTTCCTTTAGAAACTGTTGGTTGGGATCTGGTATTCCCCAAAGTCAGAAACTGCTGCTAGCATGAGAGCAGCAAGAAACGTTTTCAGATAAAATTCCTGAGTGTCAGGGAGTTGATAGTCTAGATCCTGAAGGACCCTCTATTTTGAATGGATTAAAAGGGAAAGGAAAGGACAGTAAGTTGTAAGAAGACAGTTCTTACAACCATCTAATAAGTTACTTAGGTTCCAGGTGAGAGCGTGGCAGGGAGTGTTATGGCAGCCTTAACTGCAGTCCCAACTCAAGCGTTCAGGCACGTGAGAAGTTGGGATCCCCTTTCTGGGTAGTCTTTGTGGGGGAGGACTCCTGTCAACTGCTCAAAGGCCCAGGCATCTGCATTCCTGTACAGAAACCATGGCTGGACCCCCTCAGTCCAGAAGTCTTACTTGATCTCAGATACTCTTCCTGGGATGTGACCTTTCTCCTCAAACTCAAGTCCAGAATGATAACCACAGAAATGATAAATTGAATGTGGAGCCCTCCCCACAAAGTAGGGTTTAGCTTCTATTTGCTTGTTCCCACAGACTCTTACCTGCCCCTGGTGGAGAGATTACAGGCAGACACACACTGCCGGCGGGCGACTACCCGTTCCTCTGAGGCTCAGAGAAAGGCAGCTCTGAGTGATTTGTCTTCCCCCACAGCAGTTTCTCCTGCTCCCCTTCACATTACCCCTTGCAGTCCTCCCTGCTGCTCACAAGAGGGCGTGTGAGTTGGGAGGGGGAGGAGGGCTGGGCACGGCTTGTGCCCCACACAACCTGGCTATGTGGTTACACGTCACGCCTAGGGATGCATTGTGTCTCTGCTGGCCCATGGAAGGGTTTGGCATGGTGGTTTGCTCGTGTGTGCAGGCAGGAGAGGACTGTAAGTGCTGAGCAGTGCTGGTGAGTCTGTGCTGGACTGAGTGAGCGCACAAATGCCCCTGAGTTCTGGAAGATGGGCTATCACGAGGGAACTGAAAGCCCTGGCTTTTGCAGTGGTGGATCTGTTTGTGATTTGGCGGTCTTGCTGGTTGGTCCTGGAGCTGCCAGCCGTGTATTCACTTGAGCATGTGGATCTAAGGGGGGAGCAAGGGAGCCATGACTGGCTTTCCACTGGAAGTCCATAGCCCTCTTTAGGGTGAGAATTCATTTGAGTCTTTCTTTTCTGATACTCCTAGGAGCTAGAGGCCACCCTTGGATCTAGACCCCTGGCATTGACCAGCTTATTCTTTGTCTACTATGGGTCTATCTATGCTCGCAAATGCAGGGGCTTTTCTTCTGAGCCTAAGCTTTAGGAGAGGCCCCTGAGCTCCTAGGACCTATGTATACATGGGGTTGGCTGGCTTTTCCCTCTGTGGCATGAATGGAGGCTCTGCTGTGCTGGGGTCTCCATCTCTGAGGCTGGGCCTATCCATGTGTGTGTATCCCCCATGCACGAGCTTCCCTGAAAGGTGGAGTGTGAAGCAAGACTCCACAATAAGGATGGAATGGGGATGCCAGGACTGGTGGTCTGGCATGCTCAGGAGTCTGGTCCATGGTCAGATGCTGCCTACTGTAATGGGTCTGGGTCAGGATCCCATTCAGCCCCTTGGTAACTTCCCTGCTCCCAGCCTGGCCAAGAGGCCTAGGCTTTCTGGAGGAAAGACTTGCCCAGGTGCTGGAGCCATGGCCACGAGATGACGGATGGACATGGTAAGATTTAAGCTACCTTGGGCACCAGGGTGTGGCATAATGCGGTGGAGGTGGGAGAAAGGCTGCTCTGAATAGTTCTTTGCCTTTCCTAGGAGCACCTTCTGCTCCGTCATTGCTCAGCTAACAGAGGAGACCCAGCCGCTATTTGAGACCACGCTCAAGTCCCGGGCTGTGTCCGAGGACAGCGACGTTAGATTCACCTGCATCGTCACAGGTAATGAGGCCGTCTGTATGATCCATGCCAGGGCTGCTGCACAGGTCGGGGTCTAAGGGGGCTGTGGGGACAGGCACGGAGAGGGGTTGGCTGTGTGCACAAAACTGTGCAAGTTGACATTTGTCTTCTTAGCTTTCTCTCCAGTTTCATCTCCCTGTGTGGGCTGGGGTCCCTTTCTCCTCCCATTCTGGAGCCACATATACACCCTGCTCTTCTTCAAAACCTGTCTTCTGTAAAGGTTCCTCACCCTCAGGCATACATACACGACTGATGAATCTTATTCCAAGGAAAGAAGCTCTCCAGTCGAAAGAGGTTTTCAAGGCTACTCCTCAAATATCCCCATTTTACAGTTGAGTAGTTTGAAACTTGGGAGTCTCAAGCCTGAGAGACAATAATGTAGAGTGATTCTGACCGCAGACCCTGGAGACAGACTGCCTGGCTTGGAATGCTGGCTTGTCCCCTTTCCAATTATGTGATGCCGAGCACCTCACCTGCAAAGTGGGGACGATAATAGTATGAATACATGCAAAGCATTTGGAATAATACCTGGCATGCAGTAAGTACCGTGTAAGTGTTAGAAGTGAAGACTGTCATGTGTGCATTTCACTGAACTCCGTGGTGGAATTTGAAGCAACAGTTTGGCAGAATAGGAAGCAGAGACATACTCCTTGGAAGGGGGGAATAAAGGGGTGAGGGTACTGGGAAGCTGGCCCTGGGCATTGTATCCCTCCCCCAAACCTCCCAGCAGTGGCTCCATTGCACTAACCCGACCTGCTTCAGGGCCTGCAGGACTCACCAATGGGTGCCTATCTCTCCCAGCTCTGCAGCCACCAGGTCAAGATTCCCTCCAAGAGCCCATTTATTTCAGTAAATCAAGGGCGTTGGTGGTTTCCAGCTACGACATGTCCTGATTCTGGGGAACCTGTCTGCCCCAACCAGCTAAACATCTTCTCTGAGACTGGGTTCCCCTGGGCAGTTTTCACCTTGCCCAGAACCCTCTGTGCTCAAAGCTGAGAACACTTCCGAGGGATGCAGAGATGCGCCTGCATCCCTTAACTTTGTACAGCATAACACCTTTTGCAACGTGTATCTGTTTCCATTGTTGTCAAATTCTTACCAAACCCTGTGAAGTCAGTGCTATTATTAGTCAGATTTTACAAAGGAGGAAACTTGCCAAAGCCCACAAACCTGGTGAAGAGGAGAAGCTGCTTTTGCTCTCTGAAGCATCTGATGCTGCTTGCTTATGCCTGCATCTGCTATGTTACTGTGCTTCTCTGCTTCCCCTCACATATCTCCTTTATTTATTTATTTATTGGGTCTTCATTGCTGCACACGGGCTTTTTCTAGTTGTGGTGAGCCGGGGATACTCTTGGTTGTGGTGTGCGGGCTTCTCATTGTGGTGGCTTCTCTTGTTGTGGAGCATGGGCTCTGGGCACGCGGGCTTCAGTAGTTGTGGCACGCGGGCTCAGTAGTTGTGGCTCACGGCCTGTAGAGTGCAGGCTCAGTAGTTGCGGCACACGGGTTTAGTTGCTCCGTGGCATGTGGGATCTTCCCAGACCAGGGCTCGAACCTGTGTCCCCTGCATTGGCAGGTGGATTCTTAACCACTGCGACACCAGGCAAGTCCCTCTAATAGCCTTTTAAAATAACTTTCCACAAGATCAATGCCATCGGTACCCTGTCAGTTACTTTCCTTAGAGACATCCCTATTCTACGTGAACTGGTGGCCTTTTAGGCCTAATACACAGCTGTTATACTGGGTCTTTCCTTTGCCTTTCTTCTGGGTTTGATTCAGTTTCCTGGATCTCATGTCTTCCTTTTTCTTGGCTTACTCTCTGGCTTTATTGAGCTGCATCCTCCAGTGGCTTCATCAGGTCCCAAAGATGGTACAAGAGCAGGAGGCATTATGATGACAAGCTCTCAACCTATCTCTCCTTTGAGTCATTCTGCTCCAGTATGACTTAGTTGTTCTCTGCATCTGGTACACAGTCGTCATCCTAGGATCTCCCTTCATCATCATCCTGTGGATTTCCTTTACCCCTCCTGTAATGGATTTCTTGTTTATTTGTATTCCACCTTTGTCTCTTTCTTGATTTACATCCTTGTTTTGGTAGCTTCCTAGGAGGAGTACATGGTAAGTAAATGTTAGACAACTTTTGTCTGAAAATGTCTTTTTTTCCTGCTTTACTCTTGATGGAGAGTTTGGCTAGGTATAGAATTCTAAGTTGAAAGTAATTTTCCTTCAGAATTTTGAAAACATTACTACACTGCCTGCTTCCAGTGTTCCCTGTTCAGAGCAGGAAGACGGTTTGATTCCTGATTCTGTGCATGAGACCAGTTTTCTCTCTGGAAGCTTTTAAGGGTGTTTTGATATTTCATAATGATGTATCTTGTTACGGGTGTCTTCATCCAGGGGCATGCTTGGATGCTTTCAGTCTGGAAACTGATGGCCTTTAGTTCTGAGAAATCTGAGATTATTTTGATGTTGATTTCTTCCCCCTGTTTTATCTGTTCTTTCTTTCTGGAACTCCTGTTATGTGCATATCTGCTCCCCTGGACTCATTCTCTTATTTTCTTATCTTTTCTTCCCTTTCATCTATTTGTCTTTTTGTTCTTTCTGAGATTTCCTCAGTGTTATATTTCAACTTTTCTATTGGGTTTTTTATTTATAAGAGCTCTTTTTTAATCCTTTTCTAGAACATCCTGTTCTTTTCATGAATGTAGTATTTTCTTTTAACTCTCTGAGACTGGTAATGATAGTTTTCTAAACGTTTCCTGCATGGTTTGTGTTTCTTCCAGTTTGCTTTTTTTCTCTTTAATTGTTTTGGTCCTGAATCTCCTGCTTATAGGCTTTCCTCAGATACCTAGGAATCTTTGGTTGTCAGATAATGAGTAAGAGCAGGAGACTAAAAAGCGAATTGGAAGTTCTGAGCAAGTAGGAGGGGCCTGAAACCTTGGGTCTTCACTCTAGGGTGACCTGGCCACCACTAGAGTTGGGAACTGACAAAGTGAGTGTCTTTAGTTCCTTCCTCTTGGACTAGCCAGATTCCCTAGTGAGTATTCTTCTAGTGTCTTGCCTGAGTTTTCTGGAAGCTATGCAGATGAGAGGATTGGGTGGGCTCTCAGCATAAAGCATTTATTTATTTATTTTTTAAAATAAATTTATTTATTATTTATTTTTGGCTGCATTGGGTCTTTGTTGCTGTGCGCGGCTTTCTCTAGTTGCGTCGAGCGGGGGCTACTCTTCGTTGCGGAGCTCGGGCTCTAGGCGCGTGGGCTTCAGTACTTGTGGCTGTGGGCTCTAGAGCGCAGGCTCAGTAGTTGTGGCACACGGGGTTAGTTGCTCCCTGGCATGTGGGATCTTCCCGGACCAGGGCTCGAACCCGTGTCCCCTGCATTGGCAGGCGGATTCTTAACCACTGCGCCACCAGGGAAGCCCAAACATTTATTTTATAGATTCGTTTTTCCATAGAATATTTATGCCCTCCACCAAGCTGGCTTACCCTCAGGGCAAAGTTTTACCTTTCCAGTTACTAAACTGCATCTTTGGACGTAGGGGGAAGGAGCAGTTAGTTACACAGTGGTATGGAGTGGGTGAGGGGATCCAGAGATCTGACTGTTTTCTACACCTCTTTTTACCTTTCCTTCTTTCCCTTTACTCCCAGTTCCAGAGATATCTGGTTGCCAGTTCCTATGCCCTTTGAGGATTTTCTGGTGTTCAAAGGGTAGTTCTCAGTTTCTCATTGGGTTAAGCTGTCTTGGGTCTGCTAAGTCAGTTTCTACTTGTCCATCTGCTTTCCAGCTTTCAAAATGTTGTTGTTCCTGTTGCTCTCCTTCCCCTTATTCTCCCCTTTTTTAGTGGCTATATATATACTACATATACACACACAAACACACACACACACACACACACACACATTTTTTTTTTTAAATAAAAATATCTCATTAGTGTAGCTTAGTGGTTTTGGGTGAGAGAGTGAAAATAGATGGTATGCTCGTGCTGCCTTTTTACCTAGAAGCCTGGCAAGTTCCTTATCATCTTTCAAGGCCCAGCTCAAACAGCTCATCCTCCAGGAGGTCATCTCCAGCATTCCCACAGAGAGCTCTTACTCTGTCTTTCACAGTACAGCTTCTTGGTCCATCTCTCTCCCCAGTGAGACCGTGAGATCTGGGGGATAGAGCACACACCTGACACATCGTGCCTCTGGAGCAGGCGCAAAGAAGGCGCTTAGTATATATTTGCCAGTATGACCACAGTGACCCTGACTGTGTGGACAACAAAATCAGTGTCTTTTCCACTTTCCACATTGCCTGTTCATTGCAGCTGCAGCTTCAGTGCCTTGACAACAGCAGCTGCTGCGGGGGCCTCCCTCCTTTCCTTCTTCCATTCTGTCCTTTGTAGCCATGGACTCTGAGAGCAACATGCTGAAGCCGACATGAGTCTGACTTACAGAGTCTTGGAGTATTTTACTGGATGCCCCCAAGGTCGTCATGGGAGTAAGCTTTTCCCTGTCTCAAGCCCAACTCAAAGGAACAAACTTTTATCCCCTCAATTGCCATAATACCCATGTCTCATGATGACCAGCCAGGCCCATGGTCTTCTGCTCAGGAGCACCTGCCATGATGAGATCTACGACTCTGCTGAGTAAGGCTGTAAGATTTCTAGGGCTCTAGCTATCTCTAACATCCACACCTTAGTCCACTGTCGTACCTAGTTCCCTCCTCCTCCCTCCTCATCCCCATGTATATAAAAAAAATCTCAGGTTACCTGAGTCTTTTGTAGCAGATTAAGAAAGAATTCTCTGTGATCGCCATAGTACACTTGGTAAGTAAGCCTTTCCCAATTAACAAGGAGAAAAGGTAGACTGTAAGAGAGGGGCCAGGGAGAGGGGAAAGCATTATGCAGAAAGATCAGAGAACAAAGGAAACAGGGCTAGAAACTGGGTCTCCCCACCGCCCCCATCTGGAATGGAGGATCGGGGATGGGTGTATGGCTCAGACTGGCCTTTGTATGAGACTGGTGTGGTGATCCTGGCTCGTCCCATGGAGATGGAGTGACCTCACTTCCTCCCACCCTGCTGGTAGCACTCCTTGAATGAGGTTGTGATGAGTCAGTCTAAGCAGGGCCCTGCCAGGAGTAGGTGATGCTTTCGTGGTGGGTCAGGATCTAGTCCAGGTGAGGAAGAGGAGTCTGTGCCAGTGCCCCTGCTGGCTGAGCTCTGAGGGAAGCCCTTCGGGACTTGGAGAAGTGGTATATGACCCTGGGGTTCTCCCCTCTCAGAGTGGGCATATGGGGGATAGCAGGCCTTGACTGGACCTTCTGGCTCCTGTCTCCCCCAGGGGCCCCTCTGGCCAGAGTGCAACTGTCCTCCTTGAGGCTGCCCATCTCTGTCCAGCATGGTGACCCCTTTCCCCCACTCTCCTCAACTCTGTTGTAGATTCTGTGTTAGCCTGTGTATGTGTGTGTGTGTCAGGACAACTGGGCAGAGGGACTTAGCCTTTAGACAGAACCAAGTTCTTGAAGAAACTCCTTTTAGAGAAATAAGTCTAAGATAATGACTGCTGGGGGCAGAAACTTACATATTAGTCCCGGAGTCCCCAGGGGAAAGAGCAGTGGAATAAGGAAAAGGACACCAAGGGCTTTGTCATGTGCCAGCTGTGTGACCCTGAGTAAGTTACTTGATTTCTCTGAGTCTCATCTTCCTTTTGTGTAAAAGGAAGGGATTGTGTAAAAGGGATTCAAACACCTGCCTTACCTGTTTTATAGAAGAGAGGGATTTGAATTTTGGCTCCTCTGTGTACCAGCTGCATGACTTTGGGCAGGAGCTTTAATTTCCTCTTCCTTAAATTGAGGATTAATAACAGTACATTCCTCATAGGATTTATGAGAGGATTAGATGAGATAATACATGAAAAATATACAGGTCAGTGTCTGGCATATAGTAAGTCTTCAGTAAATGTTCACAATTGTTTTCACAGGTTTGTTATGAAGACCAAATGAAATTTTATATTTGAAAGGTCTTTGAAACCTCTAAATTTACATTCATCATTATTCTTCTCCTGAATCTGAGCTTCTCCAAAATGGGAATGGTTAGGATGAGGCTGTAAGTCTCCGAGCTGAGTTCTGGACTCAGGCATGCTGGCTGCGGAGCAGAGGTGTCAGTGTAGGAAGGGGAAGAGGGAAGGCCTCAGGCTTCAGTACTACTGTGGGCTCTCCTGGTCAGGGCCAAGTGTGTGTGTGTGTGTGTGTGTGTGTGCATGCGTGCATGCCAGCCTGTGGGCACACATACGGGCACACGTGTGTGTGCAGCTGGGAGTGAAGGACCTCCCTTGCTTTTGTGTGTTTCAGAATACAGTTCTATTACCCAGGGCACAAAGAAATGTTTTCTCCCCAAATAAAGTTGTTTCCAGAATCCATTGTTGCCGTGGAGCCCTAAGCTGTCAGGTTGGCCCCCACCTAGTGAAGAGGCACCAAAAGGTGGCATGGGGGCTGAAGCCCCAGCCTTGTGGCTGTGGGCTCCATTCAGCGTTCCCTTCTTGCCCCATCCCTGCCCTCTCGCTACAGCCTGACTGGACTCGGATGCCCTGGAGGCTGAGGCCTGACTGGGCAGATCATGGGGCAGGGATGCTCTGAGCCTGGCCCTTGTAGGAATGAGATCACCCCATGGGATGGTGAGGACATGCACGGTGATGTAACCAGGGGCTTTAGCTCACTGTGGAAACATGGGGCTCGCTTTACAGTCAGGGCTGCCCAGAGTTTGTTCCTAGCTGACCCAGCTGCAGCCTCACCTCCCTTGCTCCCTACTCCTGTGCACAGTTCCCCAGTGTGTCCTCTGCTTTCCACCCCACACTCTGCTGTTGTGGTTCCTTTGTCAGGCATGCCCTTCCCACTCACCTCTTGTTTGCTCACTTATTCCCTTTCTCATTTACTCACTCGTCCAGCAGATTTTTATTTTTATTAAGTAACTACTCTGTGCCAGGTGCCATCTTAGGTGGTAGGGATACAGAAGTGAAGGAGAGATGATGCTGACTCACATGGGACATAAGTCTAGGAGGGGAGACAGACAAGGGGCTAGTCAGTTACAGTATTGTGATTAGTGCTATGAAGGGGGGATGTACAGGCACTGAACCCACGTTTTCTGAAATTCTACCCACCCTCACAGCCATTTCAAATGCTGCTCATGCCATAAAGCCTTTCCTGATTCCCCAGCCAGAGGTGCTCGTTCCCTTCTCTGTACCCTGAGCCGTTAGTGCATTGCTTCATTCATTCACCTATAAATATTTAACGAGTGTTGATTCCATACCAGGCACTATTCTAGGAACTGGGGACATAGCACGAATAACACGGATGAGTCATGGAGCTGTTCTTTCCCCAGGGAGTTGGAGAAGATGGATGTAAACCAACAACCTCATCAGGGTATAATATGTCAGGCAGCAATGCATTCTATGAAGAAAAAGAAACATAGTAAGAGGGCTAAGAGTTTCCAGGGAGACAGAGTCGCTGTTTCACAGGGGCTGGGAGGGAAGGCCTCTCCAAGGAGGGAATGTGTGAACAGAGGCGGGAGGAATCCAGATGTGATTCTCACCTGCTTTCAGAGGCCAGCCAGCAGGGCCGTGTGGCAGGGGTACCGCAGGCAAGGCAGAGAACGGGAGGAACTGAGGCTGGTGCGCTAGCGCGGCCCACGTCATGAGGGCCTTAATGACACGGGAGCTACTAGGGTGTTTTGAGCAGAGGAGTGCTATCACTTGACTTTATTTACTTCATTTTAAAAGGTTCACTCTGGCTGTGCTGAGAATGGGCTGAAGAGAGGCCAGGATGGAAGTAGTGAGATCAGCAAGGAGGTTGTTGCAGAAACTGAGGTGTCAGATGATGGTGATGGACCAGGTTGGCGGCGGGGAATGGCAAGAAGTGATCAGATCCTGGATACAGTCTGGAGGAAGGGCCCATATAATCGTCTGATGGAGTGGACGTGAGGAAAAGAATAAGGGATTGCCTCCAGGTTTCTGGCCTGAGCCAAATTAGAAGGATGAATTTGCCCTTTACTGATATATGTGGGACTTGCCTTGGAGAGGGGAATAAGGAGCTTGGTTTGGGACTTGTTAAGTTTGATCCCTATTAGACCTCCAAGTGGAGATGTCAGGTATGCAGTCAGAAATAAGAACCAGGAGTTCAGGGGAGGTCTGGGCTAGAGATACAAATTTGGGAGTCAGGAAGATATAGCTATTTAAAGGCTGAAGGACAGGAGTAGATCCCCTAGGTTTTATGGCTAGAGAATGGAAAATGGTTCTGAGGCCTGAGCCCTGGCCTATCTAACACTTATAGTCTTAGGTGGTGATGGTGGGGGAGCAGTGGAAGAAAGAGATTAGGAAAAGTGGCCAGTGGAGTAGGAAAGGCACTCAGAAGGAGTGGCATCCAGGAGCAAGCGAGGAAAAGGTTTCAAGAAGGGACGGTCAATGCTGATCGATCGGGTAGACGAAGCTTAGGAAACGCTAGTGGATTTGGCGATGTGTGACTCATGGGTGACCTTGCCAAGAGCAATTCTGGTGCAGCGGTGGGTACAAAAGCCTGATTGGAGGAGACGGGGTGAAGACAGTGAATACAGACAACTCTTCCAAAGTGTTTCTCTATAAAGGAGAGAATAGAGAGATGGGGGCAGGAGCTAATGGGGGACGTGGGGTCAAAGAAAGTTCTTTTAAAAGAAGGGAGACAGTACAGAGGCTTGTATGCTGATGGGAATGATGTAAGAGAGGAAAAGCTTGATGATGCAGGAGAGGAGGAGTGATTGTTGGAGAGATGTCCTTGATGAGGCAAGAGGAGATGAGATGCAGTGAGGGTGTCTTTAGATAGGCATGGGGGTAGTTTATCCATAGACAGTAGGGAAGACAGAGAATGTGTACCCAGATACAGGTGCATCCCTCCCTTGTGCGGAGACCTGTCTTATCTTCTCTATAGTACAGTCGGTTCCCTGAGAGCAGAGAGCTGTCTGTCAAGCTCCTATATCTTCATAACCCTTGCTTGGCAGTCAGCACACACCTAAGGGAATATATGTTAGGAGTCTTTAATTTCTAATAAATATTGCAAATTAATTGGAGTCAGCTTAAGAAATGAAGCAGAATTTTTTGGTAAGGCTTAGATGGGCTTCTTATGGAATTGACAAGTAGGAATGTAGCTGTGCCCAGGCAAGGAATGGAGCCAGTATTTGGAAGGATATTGGGACTCTCTCTGTCTTCTTTTTTTAATTTTGGCTGCACTGGGTCTTCGTTGCGGCGTGCAGGCTTCTCTCTAGTTGTGGTGTGCAGGCTCAGTTGCCCCGCGGCATGTGGGATCTTAGTTCCCTGAACAGGGATCGAACCCACATCCCCTGCGTTGGAAGGTGGATTCCTAACCACTGGACCACCAGAGAAGTCTCTCTCTCCTTTTTCTTATTCTATCCTGAACATCAACTTCATTTTCCATCTCACCGTCGACCAGCTTTGTCTGCTTCTCAGTCCATGTGGCAGAACATGGCTGTACCCCTTCCAAGTTATTTCCAGACACTAGGGTAGACCGTCTCTAGGTTCCAATTCCCAAATACTAGATCAAAGAATTGGATTAGATTAACTGATTATGTGTCCATTACTGGACAAATCAGCCAAGTGTCCAGGGAAGAAGGGACATGTGACTTTTACAGTAGGAAACTCTTTGTGAGTAGGGCTGGAAATCCAGAGAGGAGGGGCTGGGAAAATACCTCAGTCAGTTTCACAGTAGTGAATGGTTGGGAAAGTAGGTGTGGATGGGTGGATGGATGAATGGATGGATGGATGGATGTTTTAGCTGTGTCATCAAATAATACTAACAGCTCAGGAAGCTGGAATGAAAGAAGGAGGGCTCTTGGCAGTGGTGTTGATATTGGGTATTGGTGAGAGACCTCCGAGGATAGAGCTGTTACTACTGTTGAGGATGTAGAACAGGCCACTGAAGAAAGGAAGCTTATTACTACCAGCCAAAGCTTTCTGGAGACTCCTTGCCTCCCTTCTTACCAGAAGCTAGGCAGTTTCTACTCTATATTTGCCTTCCAGCTGCTGAAGGGGAACAGTTTTAGGCTTTGACAGGGCCTAGCTTCTAAAAATAAGCTGAGCCATATGATAGCCCTCTTCTTGCTACAAGCCCCGGGGGCAGGTGGGCCAGTCCAGTCTCTTCAGGTGGTCTGGGGAAGCCATGGCATCCTGTTCTCTCCTCCCACTACGTTGGAACTGGTCTCCCTGCAACCCAATCTCCTGCTTCCCTCTTAGGATACCCAGAGCCAGAGGTGACCTGGTACAAGGATGACACAGAGCTGGACCGCTACTGTGGCTTGCCAAAATACGAGATCACTCATCAGGGCAACCGCCACACACTGCAGCTCTACAGGTGAGGGAGAGGGGCCTGTTCTGCTCTCTCTGCCCTCCTGAAGGTCCTATGGCCCACGTCTGCCCTTAGAAATGGAGTCAGCTGGATGAAGACGCCCAGACAGGATCTGGGGGTGGAGGCGGGGTTCTGCGGCTAAGCTGAGCCACCTGCTGAAGCGTGTCTGCCTGCCAGTGTCTGGGATCTCCTAAGGCCAGGGCAGGAGTATCTCTGACAGCCAGAGAGCTGAGTGTAACCAGAGGGGGTCCTGACCCATAGCAACATTTTCCATGAGGTCAGCTTCCCAAAAAAGCTCCTGTGTCATCCTTACTTCACAAGGGGCTGTGTGGGTCACCTGCTTCTGAAGGGAGCTCTCCTGGGCCCCAAGTCTAATCTGTCCTGGAAGAGCATGACCTTGGCCAGCTCCCACCCTCTTGCCAGCCTCAGTTTCCTCAGCTGTAGTGGGGAATTTTGGAGGTGGTGCTATCGGAGGTGGGGCGTGGCACTCGGGGCAGGGCTGGCAGGGGGTGGGGCGGGGCGCTCAACTCTGCGAGGCTCTGGCTGTGAGGATTGTGGGCTCTCACCTCCCATCTCATGCTCCTGCCTCTAGGTGTCGAGAAGAAGATGCCGCCATCTACCAGGCCTCTGCCCAGAATGCCAAGGGAATTGTGTCCTGCTCGGGGGTCTTGGAGGTGGGCACCATGACCGAATACAAGATCCACCAGCGCTGGTTTGCCAAGCTGAAGCGCAAGGCTGCGGCAAAGATGCGTGAGATCGAGAAGAGCTGGAAGCACGGGAAGGAGGCCGTGGAAGAAGCCGACACCCTGCGCAAGCTCAGCCCCGACCGCTTCCAGCGGAAGCGGCGGCTGAGTGGGGCCGAGGTGCCAGTCCCCTCGTCCCCCACCCGGGAGGTCGAGAACGGGACACCGGTGGCTTGGCAGGAGGGAGAGACGGAGCCTGGTCAGCACCCAGGTTTGGGCCTGATCAACAGTTTTGCTTCCGGAGAGGTGACCACCAACGGCGAGGCTGCCCCTGAGAACGGGGAAGCTGGGGAGCATGGCCTGTTGACATACATCTGTAAAGCCATGGAGCTGGGGCCTCAAAGAGCCCCCAAAAAGGAGTCTGGGGCCAAGAAGAAAAAGAAAGATGAGGAACCTAAGCAAGGTGTGCAGAAGCCAGAGGTAGAGAGGGCAGCTCGAAGCCACCGTTCCTCTGAAAACTGTGTCCCCAGTTCAGACAAGCCTGACTCCTGTGGGACACAGGGGCCCATGGACATGGAGCAGGTTCAGACCCAGCCGAGGGGCAGGGCCGCACAGGGGCCTGGATCCTCCGGAGCAGATGGCACCAGGAAGCCAGCCTCTGCTGTGGGTACTCAAGACCAGGCCCAGAATGCCCCTGTCCCAGGCCCAGACCAGGAAGTGTATTTCTCCCTGAAGGACATGTATCTGGAGAGCACCCAGGCAGACAAGCCTCAGGGGGAGGAGGGGGCCCAGACCCCCTGTGGCAGGACACCTGGAGAGCTGCCCTCAGGGAAGGTATCCAGCAAAGCCAGAGGTGAGAGGGAACCTGCTGTCCCTGGCAAGCCCACGCCCTCAGCCCCCCAGCAGACTAGGCCCTTCAACAGGAAGAGATTTGCTCCTCCGAAGCCCAAAGGGGAGCCCACCACCAGCTGCAAGCCTGATTCTTCCCCAAGTCAAGATCCAGAACCTGGGGCTCAGAGCTCAGGGAAGGCCCCGCCTCAGGCCTCTGCCCAAGTGCCCACACCCCCCGCCCGGAGGAGACAGAGCACCCAGGACAGCCCCTTGCAGGGGCAAGCAGGCCACAGGACTCCAGGAAAGGTAAGTGTGGGTGTTGGGTGCCTGGAGGCCGCTTGGGAAAGATGACCTCATGGAAACTGTTGCTGCAGCAGCTGGGCAGCCAGTGAGCAGTGGGATATTTATAGAAGGGGGTGGGGTGAGGTGGAGTGCTGGCCAGGAGCAGGGGACCACAGGCCTGGACCTCGCCCCAGGCAGTCCCCAGATGCCAGGCGTGTGGGCAGCACAGCCTGACTGCGACCATCTCCTCTGACAACATGGAAGTTCACTGCCGAGGGGACTATGTCGCAGAGGGGGGCGGAGGAAGAGGATGTTCTTTGGGGAGGAAAGAGAATGGGGAGACTGAGGAGTGGTCTGTAGTGTGCAGTGGGTCTTGACCTGGGTGCTTAGTAGAAGATTGAAAAAATATCCACTGTCCAGAAAATTCTGACTTGATCTGGGGTTTTATCTAAGATTTCGGAGTCAGGTATACCTATGTGCAAATCTGACTATCCCTAACATTGTGCGATCTTGGGCAAGTCATAAAACCTTAATAAAAACAGTGCCTACTTCAAAGGGCTGCTGTGAGAATCAGGGTGCTTGGCCCAGGGCTTGGTGCATGCTAAGAACGAAATAAATGGCAGTAGGTCTGAGACATTACTGTGGTGGGAGGTAGAGGCAAACTGTTTTCCCTGAGAACAGGAGTGCTGGCATTCTTCTGGGGATCAGGTAGCCAACAGAGGACAGAGGTTTTGTGTGGAGACAGGGGAGGGGAGGGCATCCAGGTGGCAGCATTGAGGAGTTTGATGGGGGTAGGGGGCAGGGGAAGAGGGAAGAGGGGAGCGGAATTGAGAGGATTAACAGAAGGAAAACAGTTTATCCCGTTTGGTCCGTGTTTCATGTTTCAGGGGCAGAGGGCAGGCAGTATTTCACAGGAATGTAGAGAGAAGGAGTGTTTTATGGTGGGGCAGAAGGAAAAAGTGTATCAAGACTGGGGGTGGGTTGGATAAAATAGATGGGATATACTTATACTAAGAAATGATTGGTTGTCTGTCTGAAATTCAGATTTAACTGGGTGTCCTGTATTTCTCTTTGCTAAATCTGGCAACCCCAAGTGGAGACAGCATTTTGGCAAGAACTAAGATGAAATTGTTTCTTGGGCAGAGGAAGCAGGAGCATGGGTCCCAGGAGACAGGAGGAGCAGCTGAAAGCAGTGTTTCACAGGGGTCAAGGCAGAAGACAGACGGCTTCTTGGAACAGTGAAGGGAAACATGAGGGACAAGCTGCTGCAGTACCTCCTGGAGGGCAGCAGGAAAAGGATGCTTCCTGGAGGGGCTGCCTTTCCCACACAGAGAGCTTTCCTGGGGGCAGGAGGGAGAGACCAGTTTCAAGGGTGGCCAGGGGAGATGGTTTTCTTTCAGTGTGTGCTGAGGGTACTGAGGTTAGTCTGTGGGGACGGTAGTTCAGAGGTCTTTGGAGTGGGGTGAACCTCAAACCAGACTCTCTGAATCTGTTCATGACTCTCAGCCTCTCATGCCTGGTCTCAGGAGATTTCAGCAGCTGCAGTGGTGAGTTCCTAGGAGCCCAGATGGGGCCGCTCCACATGCGGACAGCAGGGCATATGGTAGGGATGGCTCTCATGGGCCCCTAGGGAGCACATTTGGGAAGAGATCAGGCTGGCGGCCAAGTCTGTGAGTGAATCTGGCTTCTCTGCCCACAGCGGTGGGGAATACCACAGCCAGAATGGCTGCATCCTCCTGACAAGGCCCTCCTTGCCTCTTGCAGGTGGGACGAATGGGCTGGGGCACTGCAGGCACAGGAGAGGCTGTCTGTAGAGGTTCTGCTGTTCCTGCAAAGAGCTTTTGTGGCTTTTTTTTTTTTTTTTTTTTAGTACTGAAAAAAATTGTGAAATGTATCATACATGTGAAAAATGCATTTAACAGCTATATGTATTTTTGAAGCTGTTGCTTTTTAGTAGCTGAATTTGATTGGTTTTTCATATTCTCATTCTAGCAAATCTTTTTTAAAAAATCTTTTTTGATTATGAAAGAAACACATGACCATAGTAAAAAAATATGGGGGAAAATTCTAAAAGCTGAAAGGAAAAAGTAAAAATTCACCTATAATTCTGCCATCCAAAGACATCTTGATATATCTACCAATCTTTCTGTATATGTATTTTGTTATTTAAAAATTTGATTTACATTGTTATTCTGATTCAGTTTTATATTCTCCTTTCGTTACTTCTCATTATTGCATGAGCAGTTTTTCATGGTTCCTGAAAATTATCTGAAAAACTTCATTTTTAGTGGTTATGTAAGATGCCACAATATGCATATTTTAACCATTTCTTCAATAGTGTTTATGCTTTTCTTCCTTATTCCAAGGTTAGTTAAATATATATCTGTATTTTTATAATTTTTGTTTGAATTTCTTCATTTGACTTTTAAAGTAATCTGGAATTGATTTGTGTGTATGGCATAGTATCAGTCTCTAGCTCAATTTTTGGTTAATAAGTATTCCCCCAAATTCAACCTTTTCCTATTAGTTTGTGATTCTTTCTTTATACACTAATTTTATACCCACTAAAGCCTATTTTAGTTCCCATATATACATCGATCATAATCCATTAATCTGTTTGTTGATTCTTACAACAGGATGATCTCATTTTAATTGTTGTAGCTTTCATTTCTGGCAGAGCAACCCTCTTATGCTTCTTTTAAACATGTTTCAGCTATTCTCTCTTGTTTATTCCTGTAGGAAAACTTTAGAATCATTGTTTGAATTTTTCCAAACTCCCAGATAACATTGTTTTTTATACCTTGTATCCTTATATTCACCATTTTAAAAAACTACATTTTCAAAAAGAGATGAATTATTTTTAACAAGATCAAAAGCATATTACATCCTTTCATGGAAGACTAGTCAGATTTGAATTTTGAATGGTCTTTTAGTAAAGTTTGTTAGGTTTCTATTTTTAAACAGCTTGATCGAGGTATAATTTATACACCAATAATAGTCACCTGTTTAAAATGTACAGACCAATGTACACAATTCACAGTTGTACAGCCATCACCACAATCCGGTTTTAAAACATTTCCATCGGGCTTCCCTGGTGGCACAGTGGTTGAGAGTCCGCCTGCCGATGCAGGGGATGCGGGTTCGTGCCCCGGTCCGGGAAGATCCCACATGCCGCGGAGCGGATAGGCTCGTGAACTATGGCCTATGAGCCTGCGCATCCGGAGCCTGTGCTCCGCAGCGGGAGGGGCCACAGCAGTGAGAGGCCCGCGTACCGCAAAAAAAAAAAAAAAATTTCCATCACCCTGAAAAGATCCTTGTTCCTTTTTTGCAGTTAATCCTTGTTCCCACCCCCACGACCAGGCAACCACTAATCTGCTTTCTGTCTCTATACCATTGGTATTTTGATTGAGACTGCATTAAGTATCTTTACACATAAGAATTAATTTGGAAATATCAATATCTTAATATTTAGCTTTCTTATCCAGAAGCATGGTATTTTTTTCTATCATTCAAGCCTTCTTTCTTCTTTCTTTTTTTATTTTTAAATTAAAAAAAAACTTTTGGCCCGAGCCGCGCAGCTCGCGGGACCTTAGCTCCCTGACCAGGGATTGAACCCAGGCCCTTGGCAATGAAAGCGCAGAGTCCTAACCACTGGACGTTCCCTCTTATTTCTTTTTAAGCTCTGTTATTTTCTCCATATGGGTCCAGCATGCCTCTTGTTAGCGTTAGATATTTTAAAGGCCTCTGCTTCTGGGATCTGCTGCTGCTTCCCTACACTGTCTTGATTTCCTGTCCTGGAAATAAGGGGCATCTCTGACAGCTCAAGTTAGGCTTTTGTCTTGGATATATGGATGAGGAGCAGATGCTAAAACTGAGGCCTCTTGGGTTGTTAAGAATGTCCAGGGACCCTCTCCTTGAGCCCAGCCATGCTATTCAGGGAGCTCTTTCCCTGGGCAGAAGCAATCTTGCTTAAGGTACTTGGTGAATGGGAACTGGCCTTCAGTGTCCTCAAAAGCTGCTTTTTAGTGCCCTAACCTGAGATCTTCTCTGAGACTGGCTCAGATCTCTGGAGCTGAGGTACAGGAGCCTGGGGATATGGTGGAATGCCCCATCTGCCCAAATCCTCAGAGTGGGTGGTATAGACATGAGAGGGCTCTGCTGAACGCCTTGAGACCTCACAGTACTTTACATCCTGTATGTCCTGAGGATGATCATCTCAATATGCGGAAACTCTCCTTGCATAATTAGGGTGCTTTGGTTTTCAGAGACTACGTGAATATAAGTATTTTCTGAGAGCTGTTGAAGGGAGAGGGGCTTGAGGAGAGACATGATCGTTGCCTTAAGAAATTATCTAATGAATCCAGGGTATTAGACTTGTACCAAACCATAAGCTCAAAGAGGCTGTGGTGAATGTTATTGCAGTAGGTTTCTAGGGACGGAGAGTGGGGTGGTCTGCAGTCACGAGAGAAGGCATCTGGGAAGAGGCCAGTTGGCAGCATGTATAGGGTTTATTACTGGAAATACCATAGTAGAAAAACATCGAATATAATTTTTTTAATATAAAAGAATGCCCAGGGCTTCCCTGGTGGTGCAGTGGTTGAGAGTCCGCCTACCGACACAGGGGACACGGGTTCGTGCCCCGGTCCGGGAAGATCCCACATGCCGCGGAGCGGCTGGGCCCATGAGCCATGGCCGCTGAGCCTGCGCGTCCGGAGCATGTGCTCCGCAACAGGAGAGGCCACAACAGTGAGAGGCCCGCGTACCGCAAAAAAAAAAAAAAAAAAAGAATGCCCATAATATCCCCAGATAAAAAGAAATTATATAGGTTAAAGAGAGGAAGGAAGACATTCTGGGAAGGACAAATAGCATGAAGCAAGGGTAAGTGGTAGGTAGGAATGCACACCTGCCTGTCCTAGTCTTTTCTAAATTAAAAAAAAAATTTCTTTAAAATTTTTTTTTTTTTTTTTTTAACCATACCACACAGCACATGGGATCTTACTTCCCTGGCCAGGGATCACACCCATGCCCCCTGCATTGGAAGCACAGAGTCTCAACCACTGGACCGCCAAGGAAGTCCCCTGCCTATCCTCACTCCCAGCCTTGGGAGTGAGACAGAAAGGGGAGAGAACTAACATTTTTTGAATATCAGCTTCCAGTAATGCTGGGTTAGATAATTCCAACCAACTTTCCTACTGAGGGCAACTAATAAAGCTGAGCAAAATATTAAAATGTCTGCTTGAAGGTACTGGAGAGCGAACAAAGTGAAGAATCACTTGCCCAGGACCTGGGAGGAGATGGAAATCCAGAATGGTGAGCTCAGCCTTTGGCATAGCTTTTGTCCTGGGGTTGTTTGCCACTCCAGAAGGGGAGAATGAGAGACTCAGCAGTGTTGTAGACAGCCTCAAGGGACTTGGGAGACCAGAATTGGAGCCCATGGTCTCAAGAGTGGTAGCCCTGATAAACCCCCTTGTCTTTGGGTTGGGAACCCTGAAGGTTTGTACCCTAGGATTAAGGGAACCAGAAGCAAATTACCCTCACGGGGGCTGAGGCTTAACTCTGAGTTACCTGGGTGACCAAGAAATATCTCAATCCTTGAAATCAGATTAAGGTGGTTTAAGATACCTTGCTCCCAAGCATCTGGAGGATGATAACATCATCTAAAGCCACAAATTATTTTTGAAAAATGTTTCAAATATAATATTCAGCACCTAAATGAAGATAACTAGGCACACAAAGAGAGGAAAACGTGAAAAAGGGGACTTGCCCAGCAGCCCAGTGGTTAGGACTCAGCACGGTCACGGCTGTGGCCCTGGGTCAATCCCTGGTTGGAGAACTAAGATCCTGCAAGCTGCGTATTATGGCAAAAAAAAAAAAAAAAAAAGAAACATGAAAAAGAGCTAGCAAAAACAGCAGACAATATATTCCAACTTTTGGAATTATCAGACATGAACTATTAAAACTAAAACTATACATTCTATATTCAAGAAGATAAAAAGGCAAGATTGAAGATTTCAGCAGAGAACTAGAAACTATAAAAAGTGGCAAAGACTTTAAAATGAACCAAGTAGAAATCCAGAACTAGAGAATACAGTAACGAATGTTAAATTAGTTATCGTGGTTATGGTAGTTCCAGTTCTGGATAAGATGGAGTAAATACCATCCACCCTGTATCTCCCACTGAATGCAACTAAAAACGGGCTAAATGCATGGTGCAGCTACTTGATGACTTTTTTTAAAAAATATATTTATTTTATGTATTTATTTTTGGCTGTGTTGGGTCTTTGTTGCTGTGCGGGTCTCCTTGTGGTGAGCGGGGGCTACTCTTCGTTGCAGTGTGTGGGCTTCTCATTGCGGTGGCTTCTCTTGTTGCAGAGCACGGGCTCTAGGTGCGCGGGCTTCGGTAGTTGTGGCTTGCTGGCTCCTGAGCGCAGCCTTGGTAGTTGTGGCACACGGGCTCTAGAGCACAGGTTCAGTAGTTGTGGCCCAGGGGCTTAGTTCCTCCGCGGCATGTGGGCTCTTCCAGGGCTTGAACCCATGTCCCCTGAATTGGCAGGCGGATTCTTAACCACTGCACCACCAGGGAAACCCTACTTGATGACTTTGATAAGCAAATAGTAGCAGACAGACTGAGGAATAAGACCAGAATTAAGTACCACTGATTCAGCAGTATTTACCCTTAAAAAAATCTAGTATTACCTGGCCTGGTCTTAATGCAATCAGAAACTCATAAATAAGCATCAGGATGAACAGAGAGAGCTTTAGGAGAAGCCCTTTTGAACAGGCTTGAGGAATAGGTGAGGAATCTCCTGGTAGTGATAGTAGCAGAGGCCACAGGGGTCTAAAACTTTGAGGGAGGACTGGAAAAGGGAATCCTAGGGACCCAGAAAGTAAAGGGTAGATCATACACAGGAAGAAGTTTGGGAAAGTGACTTCATAAGCTGTTTATAAATTCCTGGGCTTATTCTCATGCTGTTCATGCATGGATCTGGTTCTGAACATTGTATCAAAAAAGAACTAAGAGGCCATCATCCAAGTCCCAGACTGGCCACTGGGTGGCACACACACCGGACAGATCTGAATAGCACTGCAAAGGCTTTGAAAATGGAACTGACACTGAAACTACAACCTCAGAATGTTGAATGGAACTTGCAGCCTGAACACAACCAAGTAGAGTGTCTGCTAAGACAAAAATATTAACGTTCTCTATAGGATTTATATAAGAAACCAGAATCTCATAATATTCAAAATGTGCCGGATATAGTAAGTATTATTTGGCATATGAGAAAATCAGGAAAATCTCAACTTGCATGGGAAAAGGCAGTTAAAGAATGCCAATGTCAAGATGGCAGATATGTTATAATTATCTGACTTTAAAGCAGTGACAAAAAGTAAGGTTGAACACTCTGGAAATAAGTGGAAAGATAGAAAGTCTTGGCAAAGAAATACAAGGTATAAAGAACAAATTGTTCATTTTAGAACTGAAAAATAAAATAACTGAAATAAAAAAGACTTGCTTGTTGGGCACAGCAGCAGAATGAGGACAATAGGGAAAAAGTCAGTGCACTTTGACGATAGATCAATCAAAAGTATTCAATCTGAATAACAGAGAGAAAAAGACATGAACAGAGCTTCAAGGATCTGTGGTGCAATATCAAAATGTCTAACATTCATGTCATTGGATACCCAGAAGGAGAGAAGAGAGTATGGTGCAGAGAAAATATATGAAGAAATAATGGCTGAAAACTTCCCAAATTTGGCAAAAAAAACCCCCACAAACTTACAGATCAAGAAGTTCAGCAAATCCCAAATAAGAAACACCCACAGAATTCCATGCCAAGGAACAGCATAGTCAAATTGCTGAGAACTGAAGACAACAACAGCAATAAAATCTTGAACGTAGTCAGAGAAAAAACGACGCACTATTTATGGGGGAGCAATAACTTGAATGACTGCAGATTTCTCATCAGAAACAATGGAGGTTAAAAAGGAAGTGAAATAATATTTTTTAACTGCTGAAAGAAAATGCTTTTCAATCTATAATTCTACATTCAGCAAACATATCTTTTAGTATTGAAGGTGAAATAAAGACATTCCAAGATAAAGGGAAACTAAGAGAATACAGTACTAGCAGACTAAAAGAATTGCTAAAGTAAATTTTTCAGACAAAGAGAAATGATACAAGGAATCTTGTAAATACCTGGGTAAACATAATAGATTATTCTTCTCTTCTTGAATTCTTTTTTTAAAATTATTTATTTATTTATTTGGCTGCGTTGGGTCTTCGTTGCTGTGCGCAGGCTTTCTCTAGTTGCAGCAAGCAGGGGCTACTCTTCGTCGTGGTGTGTGGTCTTCTTGAATTCTTTAAAAAATGTTTGAAGGTAAAAAGTACAGATTATAACGTTGTCTGCTAAAGTTTTTAATGTATGTAAATGTAACATATAAAGAGGGAGAGGGTAAAGGGACCTATATGGTGGTAAGATTACTACATTTCACTTGCAGTGGTAAGATGTTGACTCTAAGTAGACTGTGGGAAGTTAAGTGTATGTATTGCAGGCCCTAGAACAATAATTAAAATACAAAGAAATATAGTAAGCATCATAATATGTAAATTAAAGTGGAATACTAAAAATTTTCAAATGATCTACAAGAAAACTGGAAAGGGGAAACAGGAAGAAATAACAGAGGGAACAAATAGAAAACAAATAATAAAATAATTGATGTAAATTCAAACATATAAATAATTATATTAAATATAAGTAGTCTAAACACATGAAGTAAAAGACAGAGATTGTGAGACTGGATCAAAAAAAAAATTCCCAACTCTATACTTTTTTAAAAGAAATTGACTTCAATTCCAATGATATAGGTAGGTTAAAAGTAAAATAATAGAAAATATATACAATGCAAACACTAATCAACTGAAAACTGGACTGGCCATATTAATATCAGACAAAGCAGACTTCAGAGCAAAGAAAATTACCAGGGAAAAATAGTGAAGTACATAATGATAAAAGAATCAATTCAAGAAAATGAAAATGAGTTTGCCCCTAACAACAGAGCTTCAAAATACAAGAAGAAAAACTGGCAGAACTGAAAGGAGAAATAAACAAATCAACAATTATAGTTGGAGACTTTAACACGCCTCTCAATAACTCAATAATTGAACTAGTAAACAGAAAATCAGTAAGAATAGAAAAGAACTGAATAGCTTTATCAACTAACTGGATCTAATAGACACATAGCATACTCCACAAAACAACAACAGAATACTCATTCATTTCAAGTGCATATAAAACATTCACTAGAATAGATCATATCCTGGGTCGTAAACAAACCTTAACAAATATAAAATATTTGAAATAATACAAAGTATGTTCTCTGACAAAAATGAAATTAAACTAGAAATCAGTGACAGAGGATAATAGGAAAGTCTCCAAACACTTTTAAATTAAATATCACACTTTTATGGGTCAGAGAGGAAGATCTTAAGGTCAATTGGGAAATATTTTGAACTGAATGAAAGTGAAAGTACAACATATCAAAATTTTAGATGCTGCTAAATCAGTGTCTTGAGGAAAATTTATAGCATTAAATATTTATATTAGAAAAGAAGGTCTGAAATCAATACTCTAAGCTCTCATATTGATAAACTAGAAAAGGAAGAACAAAACTAACCCAAAGCAAGCAGAAGGAAGGGGAAAATAAGAAAAGAGTAAAAAATGAAATTGAAAACAGAAAAACTATGGAAAAAAACTAAACCAAAATCTTGTTATTTGAAAAGATCAATAATATTGATAAACCTCTAGCAAGACTCACAAAGAAAAAAAAAATAAGAGAAGACACAAATTACCTGTATTCAGAACGAAAGAGGAGCTTGATTGTGGTGATCATTTCACAGTATATAGATATATCAAAACACAAGTTGTACACTTTAAATGTATGCTGTTTTGTCAATTGTACCTCAATAAAGCTCTTTAAAAAAAAAAAAAGAATGAAAGGAGATATCACTAGTGACCCTGCAAGCATTGAAAGGATAATAAAGGACTATTATGGGAAAAAATGCACTCACAAATTCAACAACTTAGATGAAATAGAACAATTCTTAAAAAAAAAAAAACTACCAAAACTCATGTAAAAATGAAACAAGATAATTTGAATAACACTATGACTGTTAAGGAAATTGAATTTGTAATTTTAAATCTCCTCCCCAAAATCTTTAGGGCCACATGGTTTCACTGGAAAATTATACCAAACATTTAAAGATGATGAAGCCTCAGTATGAGCCCTGGGTCTGGGTTTCATCAAGGAAGTAGATTCCAGGTCCTTGACAATGCTCTGCTCCATCCCTGTTAAGCCCCTGGCTTTGTATCCTGCTTCTCCAAACCAGCGCTCTCTCCTCTTAGAGGGTTACAAGCCATAGTACTTGCCATTCAGTGGCTCATTCCTGTGAACCTCCTATGTGCCTCGGTCTGTGAAGGATGCAAAGGTGATTCAGACTGGTTCCTCAATCTCAAAAATTTTACAGAGAAGACAGAAAGACAGGATGGAAAATTAAAACTGCTATTGTTCTTTGTAATGAAAAAGCCCACAGAGAACCAGATAGGTTCACCCCAGCTCACACAGTTTTTTATTTTTAAGGAATACATGACATTCCTCCTCACTTCTCCATACAGTTCCAGATGCAGACACACACACCCACCCCACATAGTGTTTAGACAGGTCAGTCTTTATAGTTATTGCACACCAAGGCTAACCCTGGGCCTGTGCTGGGCCCTCTTTGAAAGGGAAGAGTTCACAGATTAGCAGGTGACACGTGCATAACTGCCACAGAGAATGAGGGTATAATAATAGAATTAGGTACATTTGCCACGGGTGCATAGGATAAGAAGCCACGTACGTTTTGGGGGGTGGAGGAGGGAACTCAGAAGTCTTCTAAAACGAGAAGAAACTTGAGTGAGGTCTTCAGGGAAAAGAAGGAGGAGTTCTTCAGGTGAACAATGAGAAGGCTGAGAATGTCCAGCAGAGAAAAACAAAGTGGTTATAAATTAGCACAGTAATCAGCATGGTACGTTAGTGTTGTTGGATGGAGGGACCCAAGAGATGAGGCTGGAGAGACAGACCTGGGTTCTCTGCTGAAGGACAGCCCTCACTGATCACACAAGGGCCTATTTACTTATGCATTTTCATTCTTAATTGGATTTTGTTAAATATGTGTCATAGGCACATGGTATAAAATCCAAAAAGTATAAAAAGTATTTAGAGAATATTAAATCTTCACCCTTTCCCTACCGCCACCACCCCATCCCTCTTCCTGAAATAAGTTGCCATAACTGGTATCTTGGGCATCCTTCCAGAGCTATCTTCTATACATTTACAAATATGTGTCTCTTTATTTTCCACATAAAGGTGGCATATGATACTTTCTGTCCTATACCTTGCTTTTTTATTTGGGTATTTATTTTATTTATTTGGGGTGTGGATATACCATAATTCATTGGATCAATCCTGTATTGATGTAATTTAGATATTTTCTAGCCTTTTGCTATTATAAACTATGAGGCAACGAGTATCCTTGTATATATGTCAATTTGCACATGAAAGTATATCTACAGGGTAAATTCCTAGGAGTGGAACTGTTGGGTCAAAGAGTACAAGTATTTTTAGTTTTACTAGATAATGCCAAATTACTATCCATAGAGGCTGTGCTGATGCCTGTTTCCCCATACCCTGCCGGGCAGGGAGTATTCTTAAACTTTTTTCTCTTTTAGGCTAGGGCTTTTAGGCTTTAGCCTGTAAGTGATGATAAGCTGCTGAGAGGCTTTTAAGGAGGGGCGTGTCACAATCAGATTTATTTTTTATTTTTGTATTATTATTTTTAATTTTTTTATTTTTGGCTGCGTTGGGTCTTTGTTGCTGCACGCAGACTTTCTCTAGTTGCAGCGAGCGGGCATTACTCTTTGTTGCGGTGCATGGGCTTCTCATTGCGGTGGCTTCTCTTGTGGAGCTGGGGCTCTAGGCACGCAGGCTTCAGTAGTTGTGGCACGCAGGCTCAGTAGTTGTGGTGCACGGGCTTAGTTGCTCCGTGGCATGTGGGATCTTCCCGGACCAGGGCTTGAACCCATGTCCCCCGCATTGGCAGGCGGATTCTTAACCACTGCGCCACCAGGGAAGTGCCCAGATTTATATTTTAGAAAGATCACTTGGGCCGCATATTTGGCAGAGGCAAAGACTAGAGTCAAGGATACCAATTAGGAGGCTTTACTATAGTCCAGGCAAGATAGAATTGTTGGCAGCTTAGATTAGGGTGTTGGCAGTGGAGACAGAGAGAAGGGAATGGATATTGAGATACTGAAGAGGCAGGTTCAGTAGGACCCAGGGACTGATCAGTCTGTGGGTGAGGGGGAGTGAAGACAGCTTTAATCAAAAGTTCTGTTCACATGAGCCTTGTGTGTAAAGTCAGCATTTTCTTTGTAAATGTATAGATCTCATGTCCATATTAATACTTTCTAATCCTGGGACTTCCTTGGTGGTACAGTGGTTAAGATTCTGCGCTCCCAATGCAGGGGGCCCAGGTTCAATCCCTGGTCAGGGAACTAGATCCCGCATGCCGCAACGAAGATCCCACATGCTGCAACTAAGACCCAGTGCAGCCAAATAAATAAATAAATATTAAATATATATTTCTTAATCCTAGAATATCAGAAGTTAAAAAAAGGTTCTAATATATTCCTAAGTGCTGTTTGTTGGCTCCAAGGTTTTTTTTTTTTTTTTAATTATTTTTAAAATTTTATTTTTGGCTGCATTGGGTTTTTGTTGCTGTGCGCGGGCTTTTCTGTAATTGCGGTGAGCACGGGCTTCTCATTGCGGTGACCTCTCTTGTTGCAGAGCAGGGGCTGTAGGTACACGGGCTTCAGTAGTTGTGGCACACGGGCTCAGTAGCTGTGGCTCGCAGGTTCTAGAGTGCAGGCTCAGTAGTTGTGGTGCATGGGCTTAGTTGCTCCGTGGCATGTGGGATCTTCCTGGACCAGGGCTTGAACCCATGTCCCGTGCATTGGCAGGTGGATTCTTAACCACTGCACCACCAGGGAAGCCCAGCTCCAAGGTGTTTTTGTACGTGTCTTACTGGTTCTCAGAGAAGTTGGAGGAGCGTTTTTACTAACATTCTTCGGTCAGTCAGACTTACATTTGATGGCTCCTGTTATTCACCAGACTCTTCTATTTTCTTCGTATTCATACCATTCATTCAGAATTCCATACGCAGTAAAGTAACTTTAAATTCTATACTTAATTTAAATATAATTTAATTAAATACATATTAAGGTCTCATACGTTCCGTTTGCTTTGGTTTTGTGTGTGGTTCTTCTGATACTTAGAAATATTTGTACGTAGTACTTTATAATTTAAATTTTATGTAATATCATCCATAATTTTATCTGTTTAGTCAGTGTGTTTTACTTTTTTATGATGAGCAGTGATTATGCTTCCACTTCCTCCCTACCTTTTTTCCCTTTCATTTTCTATCTCCTATTTTCCCAAAGTTTTATTTCTAAGTGGCTATCTTTGTATAATTGAATATGCTGTATTTCTGTTACCTGGGTTTTCAGCTTTGAGTCATGCCTTTGATTCCTGGCTTGTATAAGTGATACAATTAAGGCATTTAACTCCACTTGTCATCTTCTTCCCCCTTCCCCTTCTGTGCTAGTTGTATCGTTTCTGCATTGTCAGGGCATAAACCCTGACATTCTGATCTGCCACTCTAAACTTTTTTGGTTTTAGTCTTGGTTCTATGGTTAAATATATGTTCAGCGTTCACCATCAATTCTTCTGCTGTGGTTTCCCCAGTCATCTTTTGGTTGACCGAAGTTTGTTCTCCAGTAGTTTCCTCCAGGGCCACGGAACACTATTCCTTAAGTTCTCGTATGTTCAAAATCTATTTTCTTAGCAATTTTCGTGTATTTTTGCTCATGTTTTTTGAGAACTGCCTGCGGTAGGCTGCTCCACTGTTCTTTTCCTGACTGTTGGACGTCTCCCTTGTATGTCTTCTGCTTGATTTCCACCCAGTCCTCCATGATCCTACAGCTCTTGCAACCTCCCAGAGTTTCATCTATCTGCTTTTGGCAATCCTTCCCATTTTTTTTTTTTTTGAGACTGTAGGTTTTATTAGCCTCCATTTCCACTAACAATGGAATTTGCTTTGATTTTTCTTGTTTACTTAGTTGGTTTTGATTATATCCAACATGAAAAGAGGCAATTTACTGTTTTATGCCAGGATGTTTAGATAGAAGGTCCTTTCATTATATTTAAATGTGTGACCATATAGTGTAACAACAAAGAACATGAGATTTGAAGCTAGACACACCTGGCTTCTAAACTAAACTCTACCGCTTACTCTCTGATAATGGACAAACCATATTCCTTCTTTGACCATCAGTGTTCTTATCTCTAAAATAGAGATGATTCTTGCAAACTATTTGGTATTGTTGTGAGGAGCGAGGTAATACATATGTGATAAGTAGGGGCCTAGCATGGTGTTTTGCAAATAGCGGGTGTTCAGAAGGGTAACGTTATAATGTTTCACGGATCTCCTGGCACAGGTGTCATTCGTAATGACTTTAACCCTCTCTGGATGGCATTTTGTAATTGCCGCTCACTCAGCATTAATGATGATGCTGTCCCTGATGCTATCAAGGAGACCCCCTGGCACCCTCCCACTTCACCCATAATTCTATCCAGGACAGTTAGTGCCACAAGAGAGGGACAGATTGACTGCTCGGAGGCCCTGGGGAGAGGACACTCTCCTCCGAAGGGCAGGGTTGAGGGGTGGGGTAGCACGTGATCAGGCGCTGTCAGGAGAGGCAAAATTTCTTCGGGGAGAGGTGGGGAGGGCCAGAGCTAGACCTGGATTCTGGATATTCCCTGGTGTAGACTCTGGGATCAGGGGTTGGGTGGGTGGGCTTGGGACTCTGTCACCCCCAGCAGGCCTGAGAAACCAGGTGGCAGGATTCTCGTCATGGCAGTTCTGGATGAGGTCAGAGGAGGCTGGGATGTTGGATTGGAAAGAGATCCTAAGGCACGTGTAGTTCAGTTCTTGCTTCTGTCCATGTGTTCTCAGGGCCAGGAGTCCCAGGCAACCATGGCTCCTACCACATTGGCCAGCAGCAGCTCTGATATGGTCTCTGCTGGTTGCAGCACCTCCAGAAGTCAGGACATCATTGAGCCCATGGACACAGAAACCCAGGAGGACAGGAGAGCATCTGCTGATCAGAACACTGGAGGCAAGAAGAATACAGAGATGGATAGGAAGATGCAGGTGGATGGGAGGACGCAGGGAGATGGAACACAAACCACCCAGAGGACCCAGGCAGATAGGAAGACACAGGTGGATGTTGTGACACAAGAAAGTGAGAGGTCAGAGTCAGGCAGGAATTCCCAGGAGGACGTGATGGCACAAGGAAAGGTGGGGACCCAGGCAGATAAGAGGACACAGGCAGACAGAAGGGTGCAGGAAGACAAGGGGACATGGTCAGAGGGGAGCATTCCCACAGCTGTGAAATGTTGGTCAGAGAAGGCGTCCATGACCGGTATCAGCCCACAGTCCAGGGCCCCCAAACGCCCACCTTCAGAGGATCCTAGGTCCCCTCAGATTATTGAATGCTTTGAACAGACCCCAGAAGAGTTCTCTGTCCCAGACAAACCTGAGTTTATGCTCAGATCTGACGAGGCAGCAGGAACGGCCTCCGGGAGCCGTGAGGAAACTGTGCCAGGTCCCCTGGCGGGGGGCCTCACACGCGGGGCACAGCTGCCTCCTGAGGGCAGTTTGGAGCAGGTGGGAGGAGAGAGATATCGAGGGCCGGAGCAGTCGGGTCCAGTTAAGGACAAGGCCGACGAGGGCCTGTCCCAGGGCCCCAAGCAGGAACAGCCGGGAGAAGTGCTGCCGGTGGATCTGGGTGGCTGTCCTTCAGCGGGCCTGAGCCGCCAGGTGCCCACTCTGCCCTCTCTTCCTGGGGCTGGCCTGACGGATAACTCACAGCAGCGGCTGCCCAGCACCCCGGCTTCTCAGCACATGAGCACAGCTGCCTTCCTACCCTCTGGGGACAAGGCCTCGCTGAGTTCTGCCCCCGCACTGCACCTGGGGCTGGGCGCCCCCAGCCAGAGTCACCCGCCAGGAACCAGGGCAGCAGACGCTGAGGGGGCCTGCGCCAAGGTGCCCGGCGCGGAAGGGAGGACGTCAGGCCCCCAGACCTGTGACCCTGGCCTCATAGACTCCCTGAAGAGCTACTTGCTCCTGCTGCTGAAGCTATCCGGCTCAGAGACGAGTGGCAGGGGCCCAGCGGCCCAGGAGGAAGCTGCCGCCGGGGATCAGGCACCCTCACCCTCTCTGGCCCCCACCGTGGAAGTGGCCGGTCTGAGTCCCCGGACGTCACGGCGCATCCTGGAGCGAGTGGAGAACAACCGTCTGGTGCAGAGCGCGCAGACTCTGCTGCTGAGCCCCTGTACCTCCCGCCGCCTCACTGGCCTCCTGGACCGCGAGGTGCAGGTTGGCTGTCAGGCCCTGGCTGCTGCCCGGTGCCCTGGCCCCAGCCCCCTCTCTGTCCCTGCCATCGTGGTAGGTGAGGAGGAAGGCCCCAGGGTGGCCTCAGGAGGATCCAGTGAAGGTGAGGGAGAGGTTTCCCTTGAGGGGCCTGGCCTCCTGCCGACCTCCCAGGAGAGCGGCATGGGTGGGCCGCTGGGGGGCGTGGGTGGACAGGCAGCCCCTGGGCAGGGACTGCTGTCAGCAGAGAGCAGAGCCCAGGAACGCTTCCGAGAGGAGGAGATCCCAGGGGAAGCTCTGACAGATCTCCCCGCAGCTACCCCCGAGGAACTGGCTCTGGGGGCCCGGAGGAAGAGGTTTCTCCCTAAGGTCAGAGCAGCAGGAGATGGGGAGCCAACCAAGCCCGAAGAAAGGGAGAGCCCCTCGGGTTCTCCCCGGGGGCCCCGGAAGGGCCTTGCACCGGGGCTCCCGGGGAGTCCAGGGCGGGAGAAACGCTCCCCTACTCAGGGCAGAAAGGCAGACCTGCTGGAGGTGCCGCGGGCAGAGGAGGAGCCGGCAGCAGGGGCCCTGGGCTCCAGCCCCAGAGCCAGCAACCTGGAAGCAGAGCTGGCCCTGGAGGAAGGCAAGCAGGGCACTCCGGCCAAGCCAAGGAGAGCCAAAGACCTGCTAAAAGGTGAGCAACAGGTACGGCTTCCCAGGAGCGGGCTGCCCGGAGCAGGGCCCTGCTGGGGTAACCCTGCCTGCTAGAGGTTTAGCGTACCTCTGTAAAGGGTATTCTTACGTAATAATCCCGCAGGCTTTGGAATCGGAAAGGCCGCTTGGAGTTGGAAATAGTACCAACTTTGTAACATTGTGAGGGTTACATGGGATAGAATAAATCAAGTACTCAGCACAGGGCCTGGCTTCAATAGTATCCTAGCTCTATCATCATCACCACCGTAATCGCCTTTTTGCAGACTTGTCCCGCGAGTACAGAGTGGTACCGACAGGATTCAAACGCAGGGTCTTAGGTTTAGGAGCCTAGGCTGCAAACTGAAGTTCCTCTCTTGACTGCTGTCTGCGGCCTCAGCTGTGAGGCTCTCCCTGGCCTGGAGTGGAGGTGCCGTACTATGTGCTTTCTAGCTAAGAGGTGCGCTTTGAAGTCAGGGCAGAAGCCTCAGAGGTACAGGTGGGACTCAAGTGGGGGCTGTGTGGAGGCTTGAATCCTGTTTTCTCTCAGCCTGTGCCACCACGGACACCCAGGGAAGCAGGGGTAGGGCCAGAGAGGGCACACGATGGAGGGGAAGTGGCTTGTTCCTCTCAACTGTGCCCCTGCTTCCAGCCCCACAGGTGATCCGGAAGATTCGGGTGGAGCAGTTTCCTGATGCCTCGGGCAGCCTGAAGCTCTGGTGCCAGTTTTTCAACATTCTTAGTGACTCAGTCTTGACATGGGCCAAGGATCAGCGCCCAGTGGGCGAGGTGGGCAGGAGGTAAGCCAGCTGGGTACCACCTCTACCTGTTCTGGCTCCCTAATAAATTGTAGCAACAATACTGGGGGGGAGATTGTCCCAGCACTTTGGATCTACCTCCTCATTTAATCCTCACAAGAACCCTATGAGGGAGATTCTAGTATTCCCATAGTGAAGGGGAGAACATTGAGGCTCAGAGGTATTAAGTCACTTGCCCAAAGTCACACAGCTAGTTCAGTCCTGACCTGTATGATGCAGGCCCAGCTCTTCCCAGAGCTCTCAGAGACAGGGCTCACAGCATTCTCTGAGAGCGGGATCTGCGAAGCCTCAGGACCACAGGGTGGCCCTGGGCTGTGCCATGGTGATGGCCTCACGGAGAGGGTCTCCTCTCTGCAGTGCAGGGGATGAGGGGCCAGCGGCCCTGGCCATCGTGCAGGCGTCCCCCGTAGACTGTGGCGTGTATCGATGCACCATCCGCAACGAGCACGGCTCGGCCTCCACTGACTTCTGCCTCAGCCCCGAGGGTGAGTGTGAGCTCTGCCCCCCCTCCCCGGGGTCTCTGCCTGGCCCCCACTGGGGGTGGGGCGGGGAACAGTCGTCTTTGCAGAGGCGGAGCTGTGTCTGGGCAGACCTGCCTGAGGATAGCGGCTTTCTCTTCTCTTTCTCCACACAGTGCTGTCAGGATTCATCTCCAGAGAAGAAAGTCAAGGTAGGTGCCCCTCAGGGGGAGGAATGGGTGGGCCTGTGTCCCTACCCTGCTATCTACAGGGGCTTCTTTAAAGACTTGGAATCTGTTCTAAATGCCATGTTTATCTCCACATACAGCCACCCTTTGCCTCCTAGTTTAGGATATGGTTTGTGGAGGAGGATGGGGGAGGACAGCTGTTTCAGAAGATGAGGGGGGAGGAGGTGGCTAAGGGGACGTCCTACAAGGAGTTCATTCAGCCTGTGCCCTTTGCCCATGTCAGAGCCCTTGATCAAGAGCAGGACTGTCCACTTGTCACCCTGCCAGCTCCCTCCCCGGAGTTTCTCACAGTGGTCTGTGGACTCCTGCATTAGATTCACACAGGGAGCTTGCTGAAAATGCAGTTACTTGAGCCCTACTGCAGATACTCTTAATCACAATCTCTGGGGTAGGGCCTAACACAATTGCATGTCAGTAGATGCCCTGGTGACTGTGATACACCCCAAAGTTTGATAAGCATTTTAAAGGCTCACATATTAGGGGAAGAGAGGTATTGCTCCTGCAAAAGACACACTGAGGATTAGGACCGTGAAGGCGGCTGGTGATGGAAAGGTTTCTAGAGCTTCATTTGCCAACTAATACCTTAATTCTTTCCTTCATTCACTTATTTACTCATTCATTCAACTAGTGCCTTTTGTTCAGTTATCAAATCAGATTTAATCAATATCAAATATAACCTCACCTAAAAACTAAAAAAGCCTAAAAACTTAGTAATAATACTTAATTATCATCAAATATCCAATCAGATTTTCCCAACTTTCTCGTAAGTGTTGGTTTATTTTAATTAGGAACCACTCAGTGCTTTTGGCTAACATAATCTCTTAAATCTATCAAATGTATAATAGTTCCTCCTCCCTCATTTGTTTTCCCTCCTTGCCATTTATTTGTTGAAGAATTTCTTACATTTTGGATTTTTATTGATTATATCACCATTTAACATGTTGCTTCATTGATGTGCTTCCTCTAAACTGGTAATTAGCTTGAGATGCCTGCTCCAATTCAGGCGCAAATTTTGGGGGTGTGTGTGTGAACATTTCACAGGTGTGCTGTGTATTTCCTTTGCATCCTATCTGGAGGCATGTGATGTCTGGCTGTTTTAGTAATGTTAAGAATGATCACTGGGTTCATTCAGGTGTTTTCTGCCTGATCTATCCCTTTTAAACTTTAAAAAACTGTATCTGATATAACCCCTGTCATCATCTAGGGGTTTTAGCAGTCACTGATTATCACCTAAGTCCTTTATTCCATTAAGGTTTACAACATGGAGTATTTTAGTTCTGTCATTTCTTCTTTATTCATTAGCTGAAATTTTTTGGAAGAGAAGAAATGGTTTTTGGTAATCCTGATACATATAGGTCCAACAGAAAATGAAGGAAAAAATACTTTCTTTTCCTCCTTGCTCTTATTAGATTTCAGAATAGTGAGTTGGTGCCCTAACATCCTCCAAAGGTCGCGAATGAGGGTTTTTTTTTCCAGAGGGAAGGGTTTTTTTTTACTTATAATTATGAAAGTATGGATTTTTAACACATTTGAACGTTCAATACTTTGCAGTTATTTTGCTGTTGTTGGTGGTAAGATTGTCTCATTTTTTGCCAGTAGAAGCCTCTTCAGGTTGGCTCTTGTGTCCTTTTGACAAGTTGCCAATTGTTTATGATACCTTACTTGCTGTCTGGTCCAGAGATGTTTCAGGTCAGTCTAGGACACTTCCTGCCCTAGACCCGGAATCAACCATTTCTTTAGGGAGTTCTGGTTCCTTTTAGTGGAAAATGGTATTTAGTGATCCCAATTTGAGCACTAGGAGTGCTCACTGCTACTGGATTTGTCTCACAAACTTTTTGTTTCAGTCAAACATGTTGGTTGACATGGAGTCACTTATTCATTTGATCAAAACACTGAATTCTAAAACAAAGTAATTCTGATATTCTGTATTGATTGCTGCTTCCTCAGAAAACCCCTGCCTTCCACAGACACTGGCTGAGCCCTTACTCTGCACACGTGAGCACTGTTGAATGACGGCGGTTTTACCAGATACAGTGTCTGCCCTCAGGAGGTCATAGTTCATAGGGCGCCCCCCACAAGTGCACACCCAAAGAGAAGTCATGGACAGAGTGGTGGGGTGCTACGGGTCCCACAGCAGTCGGGGGGGAGCTTCTAGTTTTCCACATTTCTCCTGTTCCCCTTCAGTTGGAGAAGAGATTGAGATGACCCCCATGGTGTTTGCTAAGGGTCTGGCTGACACTGGCTGTTGGGGGGACAAGCTCTTTGGGCGCCTGGTGAGCGAGGAGCTACAAGGTGGTGGACACGGGTGTGGCCTTCGGAAGGCCTCCCAGGCCAAGGTCATCTACGGGCTGGAACCCATCTTCGAGTCAGGCCTCACGTGCATCATCAAGGTGTCCAGCCTGCTTGTGTTTGGGCCCAGCAGTGAGACTTCTCTCCTGGGCAGAAACTATGACGTCACCATCCAGGTACTGTCCCATCCCCCTGCCCCATCCTTCCACTCTCTCATCCCTCTCCTTCCCAGCCTGGGTCCTACTGGGAAGCCCAGTATGGAGGAGGAAGCCACCTTAGTCTCAACTTTACCTCGACGAGAGCCTGAGATGTAGTCCAGGCTACATCTTTGGGGCCATAGTTTTCAAACTGTATTTTTCAGCAGAAAACTTTCTTCACTGCCCGCAAAGATATCTTTCGCAGAAGCCTTATTTGGGAGTTAAAAGGGGAGTGACTGTGGGCGGGGTCGGTACCTTGCTCTCCTGCAGTGGGGCCCCTGGGGCATTGCCATCTATCACTAGGGCTCCAGGAAGCACACTTTGGAAACCACTTTGAAAACAAGTCCAAAGCCTCTTGTTTTACAAATGAGAAAAATGAGGTGCAGAGTAGGGAGGAGGGTAGGAATGAACCCCACCTCCCCCAGGGCTGGAATCCTCCCTGCAGCCTCTAGCAGATGGCCTTCCCCCTAAGAGCCAGGCAGATAGAGAACCGGGATGCTTCCTTGCTGATCAGAGTTGCTTCTCTTCAATCCACAGGGCTGCAAGATCCAGAACATGAGTCGAGAGTACTGCAAAATCTTTGCGGCTGAAGCCCGGGCTGCACCTGGCTTTGGGGACGTGCCTGAGTAAGTGCACAGGGAGGGGGCCGTGCAGTGTGCAGACCGGTTGACTTGAGCTTCTGCAGAGAACCATGATTTCACAGCCTCCTGGGGGCCTCCTGAGTCATGGTCACGTGTAAATGGGCCCCCAGCTAACCCCATGCTCAGCTCAGTGGTTCCACAAAATCTAGAAATAAAGACCTCAAGATTCACTGCCCACTTTAGAAAAGCTTCTGCTCTGGTCTTCAGTCTCCTCCCACCCACCCTAATTCCCCACTCCTTTGCCCAGTTTTTGCTGATCGCAGGGTTTGGGCACAGCAGATTCTGGGCCTCTCTGAAGGTGATGGGGTGGGCTAAAGCTTCCAGGCAAACTGGTCAGGATTCTAATGTGGTAGGTGGGCAGGGTCACTGTGGATTTTTGTAGGAGTCAGCTACACATGGAAACTGTTTTCATTTTGAGACTTGGAACTTCAACTCTTGAGTATTAGGGTCTAGCTGGCATTGAGCACAGTCTGGTTGGATCCTCTCAGAGGTATTCCTTTCTGTTTGGCACTTACAGGTCTTAGTCCCTCACTCAAGCACAGAGGCCTCCTGGGGCTATAGCAGGGTTCAGTTCTAATCCCACTGACCTCAGAGAATGGAGGAGGCCACCATTTCCTTTCCTGAACTCAGGGTGGAACCCCCCCTTCCTTGCTGTCCTCCAGGGTCAGAGCTGAGAGTTCTGTTCTTGGAAGGGCCTTCCTTTTGGATCCAAGAGTGTAGAATTGAAGTGGAGGGAGGAGCTCTCTGGGGCCATACTTCCTGCTCACTGCAGGGTGACACTATGTTTAGGATCATCCCACTGTATCTGATCTACCGGCCTGCAAACAATATCCCATATGCTACCCTGGAGGAGGACCTGGGCAAGCCCATGGAGTCTTACTGTTCCCGGGAATGGGGCTTTGCTGCGGCTCCAGCAGCATCTAGCAGCTCTGAGGCCGTGCAGAAATGCCAGACCTTCCAGCACTGGCTGTATCTGTGGACAAATGGCAGCTTCCTTGTCACAGATTTGGCAGGTATGAGGGTGTGAGGTGTGCATGTACATGTGCAGGAGAGCATGCGGAGGGGCAGGGTCACAGTTCTCGTTTACTCGTGTGCAGCGCACTTTTGCACATATTCTCCTTTGCTTTCACAGTAACCTTGTAAAGTGCGTTGGACAGGAACCACTTTGTATGCAGCGCTAATACATATCAGGGCCTCATGGTGCCTAGTCTATAACTGCAGTTGTATTTAAAGGAGTACACTCCAGGCTTCACTTAAAATTAAAAAGGAATTTACTTCAAAGACCGTTACATGGGATCTAATTCAAACCCCACAACCGCGTTTTCAAAATCTCCCTTTCCTTCTTCCCTGCAGCTCTGCTGTGAACTTTCTTACTCTCTAACTTCCTAACCTCTCTCTTCCATCCCCGCACACATAGCTTTGCAGTCTCCTCCTTCCCTGCTCCCCCCTCTGTCTTTGGTAGCTTTTTATTATGTAAAACAAACTTAGTCTCTCTTGCTTCTTTTTAGTTTATTTCTATTTCTCCCATTACTCAGATTCTCCCCAACAAAGGAAGGCCAGCAAGCATGAATTCTCCTTCCTTCTTTGACCACTCCTCTCCAGGCCTACTCTCTGTAACCAGACAGGGCAGGGGAGAGGAAAAGATAAAATCCTCTCTACAGTGAGAGGACTGGAATGCTGCGAATATCACACACTATTACATTTTATCCCTGATGTAAATAAGTGACAAAACCAAGGACCAGAGATAGAAAACTGGCTTAAATGTGCTTTGCATTGGGGTTAAAGAATAAATACTAATACAATAAATATTGTATATACAACTCTATGTATTGAAGGGAGGGGGGCTAGTAACACATTAAACCATTAACATTCACTCTATTTGTTAACTCATAAATTTTTCTTTCCTTCCTTCCTTCCTTCCTTCCAACATTACTAAATATTGGGAAGATAAAAGGGTGAATTAGGAATAGCCATTGTCCTCAAGAAGCTATGATAAGTATACCAATTTCTACAATGAGATGATAACATAATATAGTAGAAAGACTTGAGAGTCAAAGAAATTCAAGCCTAGGTCTCATCATTTTCTAGCTGGGTGTCTGTTTTACAGAGAAGAAAACAAGCTCAGACAGGTTAGGTCATTTAATCTCTCTGAGCTTCCGTTTCCTTTCCCTCTCTAGGAATAGTCATATCTTCCCTGCCTATCTCTCAGACTTGTTAAGAATATTAAATGAGACTGTATTTATGAAAGCCCTCTGCAAACCAAAATTCTGTGCAAGTGTAAGGGATCATCATTATTATAATGCAAAATGGAATGTGATAAATGCTGAAAGAGAAATAACAAAGAAATTAATATTTATTGCATAACTACTGTGTTTCAGACACTAAGTTATAGTCCTACACATACTGTGATCTTCTCAATTCCCCTGCAAGATGGGCAGCATTATCCCTACTTTTACTGTTGAGGATTAGAGATAGTAAGTGACTGGCCAAGCACACACAGCTCCAAAGTGACAGAGCTGAAATGTAAATGCAGGTGTGCCTGGTTCTCAAGCCCACATTTGTGCCACTCTATCATCCACGGGTACTCAGGCCTGTTAGTGAGAGGTAGGTTCCTGGAGGAAGGCAACCGGACAGTGTACAAACAGGGAAGGAGAGTCACAGACCTGACGCGTGAATGCTAAGATGCTGGGGTGGCCTGGACGGGGTGGGAAATGCCTCCTTTGTCACCGCTTGCCTGGATCTGTTCTTCAAGGCTGTCTTAACCCAGGAGCCCATCTGGGCTTCTTGGAGTGCTTGCTTGCTGCACTGTATGAGTAGGTGGAAGCCAGTCTTATCCAGTGTTAACGTTTCTGCTGGCCCAGCCCTGAAATACCTTCACATTTCCACCTTTCTCCCTCTTGCCCAGATGGGCTAATCTGTTATGAGGAAGGAGAAGGTTTTAGCTCAAAGCCAGAGGCCAGCTCAGTTTGTGACCTAATCTCATCCAGTAGAGGCAGGATTGCACAGCTGGAAGACTTTTGCATCTAGGAGTAAGAAAGACTGAACTTTGATTCACGGTGGTCATTGCACACAGACAGCGTTCAATTATTAAATGAATGAATAAATGTGACTTTGCTGCAGTCACTTAACTTTGAGCCTATCTCCTCACCTGTGAAAATGGGAATATTATTACTACTAATAATACAGAGATACCCACACCACTCATGAGACAGGCCAGGGTGATGATACCCAATGAGTGGGTACCTGAAGATGTGCCCTGCAATCTGGCAAGTTCCCATCTAAAGTGATATCCATCTTGGAGACATGGGGGCCCTAGAACCAGCCCAGGATGCCCTCAACTCCCCACTCTCTCTCTTTTCAGGGGTTAACTGGAAAATGACTGACGTGCAGATTGCTACCAAACTGCGAGGGTGAGTGCTCCTTGGGGACAGAATGCCCTCTGAGAGTCTGCTCAGGGTGGAAAATGTCAAAGTTCTTCTGGTTCTCCATCCCTGAGGTGCTAGACCTGTGACCAGAGAGTCCCACTTGCACGCATGGCCATGTAGTAATGTCTCAGGGGCCACTGATCCCCACCTGCTGTGCCCCTGACCCCAGACCTGGACCAGTAGCTCTTGACGCCCATGCACAGGACCACCTACATCCTGGGCTCTCAGTGTACCTGCTCCCCTTCCTTCTCACTTGTGAAAGCTCATCAGGGTGCAGATAAGCAGGGCCCCGTGAGCAGAGTGGTGAGCTGGAGTCTGCTCTTATTTATGTTAATAAGGCAGATGGTCCTCACACCGAGTGACGTCCCACCCGATGAACTCCATGGGCCAGGGTGTAATGAGACCTCAGTATAGAGTTGAGGTTTCGGATGCTGCCATCTGAGGTGGCCCCAGGTGGACTCCCCAGCACCCCGAGGTAAGGTAGGATGGACCTTGGGCACCACACCCTGGTTGTGGCCACCCCACAGTCTGCCCCCCAAGGACTCTCTCTCTGGGTGGGGCTCCTACTCAGCTCTCACTGTTTGGCTGCAGATACCAAGGCCTCAAGGAGAGCTGTTTCCCTGCCCTGCTGGACCAGTTTGCCTCTTCCCACCAGTGCAACACCTTCTGTGAGATGCTGGGGCTAAAACCTCTCAAGGGCCCTGAGGCTGCCCACCCCCAAGCCAAGGCCAAAGGCTCCAAGAGTCCATCTGCCGGCAGGAGGGGCCCCCAGCTGAGTCCTCAGCCCCAGAGGAAAGGCCCTCCCAGTCCCCAGAAGAGTGCCCCAAGCTCCAAGGCCACCCCTCAGGCCTCAGAGGCAGTCGCCACCCAGTTACTCGGACAGCCTCCCGTCCGAGATGGAGGCTCCAAGGCCCAGGGCATGCGGTAGCCCCCCACAGGAGGCTGGGGGCCTCCACCCAGCAGCAGACCGACAAGGAAGCAGCTCGAACCGATGGAGACGTTCCCAGTACGGGACTGACCGGAGCAGGTGCACTGAGGCGGCACCCCTCGGGGCCTCTGCCCGCAGCCTCTCCTCATCAGATGCTTGGTGCCTGACACCCAGCCCGGTGGCCTCTCCTGGTGCCATCGTCCCCGTGGCTCCCAGGCCCTACCTGCCGGGGCCTGCAGCCTAGCCCTCCTTGAAGTTTACACTGGCCACTGCTGGAGGCTCCCTGAGTCCTCTGCATGAGTTCTGCAACCAACCCCTTGCCCCAGGCCCTGCCGTGAATGTTGCACTCTGGGGGCACGCAGGCCAGCACCTACCCTTTTCCCTTCACTTGGCCCTGATCCCTCCCTATCCTCAGGGCTCCAGACTTCCTCTGCGGTGTCTGGCCTGGTGACTCTCAGGGTGTCTTTTCCTTCCAGTCATTTTGCCTCATTCATCCCAGCTTATCTTGCAACTAACCTGTCCCTGAGCCCGAATGGTGCTCAGGGCCCTTCCAGAGACTGTCATATCCTTGTGCAGTGGTCTTTGGTGATGTGTGTTCATGCTCTTCCTTCCCCCATCACTCAGGCACTCAATCACCTGCCTACCATGCTCCCTTGCACCCCATCCCCCATCCCTGGCTTTGAGCCCAATTGCAGCCTGCTGCCTGCCTTTCACTGAGTTCTGTTTGTTCCCCTACCCGAGGGCTTCCCTAGCCTGACCCCCACCCTACCCACCATACCTAGGTGAAGAGCAGACCCTCTGGCCTCTCAGCCCACCCCAGGACACTCCTCCCCTACTTCTCCCAGGCCCTCTGCCCGTGAGGTGAGAGCTGGCATGAGGGTTGCATCAGCAGCTGTGGCCAGACGGAAGGTGTTGACTTTGTGGGACCTTGTGCTTCATACTGAAACGAGGTGGGGTCACAGTGAATTTCACATCCCCTCTTGACCAGGGATAGAGGGCTGGGACTCTTCTCCAGAGGGCGTGCACCTGGGAGCTGTAGGAAGAATGCAGTCCACCCATGTGCAGGGTGGAGGAGTGTCTCTGTGCCTGGGAATTAGGACCCCCTGCCCCTAACCATTAGCTCTTGACCCTGGGACTCCAGCTCTGGGCCTCAATATAGGCTCCCAAGGAATTGCTGTGTTCGGCCCAGCACCCTGGGCCCTTCCTGAGAACCCTTCCTTGAGGCCTGGGATGGGGTGGGTCTCGAGCTAGCCTGCTCCCCTTGGAATGCAATAAAGGCAGCAACTGTGTATCTTGCTCGCCCTTATCTGGTGTGGTTGTAGGTATATGGGGTCAGGGTCCCGTCTCCCCAGGCGGTTCTCTGAAGGCGTCCTGCAGTCCCTGGACCCACTGGAAAAGTGAATCCATGTTTTGGATCCTAGATTGGCATTCAGCCTCAGCCTTCTGTGGCCACAGCTAGACAGTCTGTGCTTCTTGTACTAATGGAATGATGGCTTGTGCCCCTTACGAGGGCGCTTAGGCCTTTGGAATTGCTCATTCATTTGGAAGAGGAATGCAGAGGAAGGAACCCAGGAAGGAAGAGCAGAGTTGGGGCTCTGGGGAAACGCCCAGTGTCTTTGGCTGCCTCCACTGGGGCAAGACCAGCCCGGGGGAAGACCAGCTCCTGCCTCTCAGCTACTCACTGACTGTTTCCTGCCTCCCAAGCTGCAGAGGCTTCTCATTCCCAGCCCCACCCCATCACCCAGGCCTTTCCTTGCCTGACCTTTACCCCCTCCATTTGACATTTCTGACTTCTCTACCTCCTCTTGTGCTCAGGTGACTCTGCCCACTTTTTCCTCTTGCTCCCAACTCTCCCAGCCTGCATATCCAGATTGCCGTGGTGAACTGAGAGCTGGAATATTGTTGATTTGTTTATTCATTCATCCATTCATTCGGCAGACATACTGAGCAGACTTACTTTATGCCAGACCCTGAGCTGACCACTGCTGGGAGGCAAAGATGCATGAGGTGGTCTCAAAAGAGGTGCTTTCCATTAGGTTTCTTGGGTTTTGAGCAACAGAAATGAACTTGGACCTTCATGGGAAGGGTGTTGGGGGTAGTTCACAGAACCAAAGGAATAGCTGAACAGTTGGCCTTTAGAAGGGCAGGAGCCAGGGTAGCTCCAGAGCTTGCCTCCCAGGAGCTGCTGCCGTTGGCTCCAGTGGATCTCCCTCCACTCAACGTTCAAATTCCTGTCCTGGAGCTCCGGGCATCGTGGACTGGGAGAGAGGTAGTTTTCCAAAGGATGGGGATTCTTACCAGAAGAATGGTGGAGGGTGGAAGGGTAGAAAGGGCTTGGCAGGCAACCACAGAAGATACCCTGACACACACAGATACACACAGACACACACACACACACACACACACACACACACACACACCTTTCTTCCCATCTGATGCACTACAACTCTCTTACATACAACCAAAAGCAAATCGCTCTCTGCTTGGGGAGACCATTCAAGGTAATAGTCAATGACTAAGTCCAGGGGTAATGACCAGGGCTACCATTCTCCAAAGTCCAGTGTCACTAATGATACTCTTTCCTCTTTTATCACAATCTCCTTTTGAAATTCTGCAACCTGTGGAAATTATATAACCCAAGAAGAAGGGAAGTATGAGTAAAGGCTACGGTCCATTTCTATAACTGGTCGTGAGAACTAGTATTTATGACTAGGGATTTTTTTGCCCTTTGGAGTGACCCAAATCTTCAGTTCCAAAGTCGAGTTCCTAAGCGGTCCTGCCTGTGTGGCAAGCATTAGCCACTGGACATGGCAGTACCAGGAAGCACTTTAGGAAACCCCCACGTCCATCTGTACCCTGCCCCCTTTTAAGTAGCCGCAATCATATTTTCCCTTGATAGAGTTAATCATCCTAGCTACTCCTACGTGTCACTATATTTACTCGTATCCTAGATATACTCCTATCCTAGCTCTGTGTGGCTCAGAGGTACAAGCAACCTGAGACGGCCAGGTGCCTAGGCTTCTAATTCACTTGAATCATTACTATGAATTTTTGAAGAGATGTTTTCTTGGGAACTAAAACCTCTACACCAGTCTGGTCCTAAACCTCAGATATGAGAAACGCATTGAGATGTCGTGATAACATGCCCCTCTTCACCCTGCTCCCTGGCCTGTAGGAGAAATAGCACCACAAATTGGTTGCCGGTTGGAGCTTATGCTACATCTTGCAGGCCTTACCCAACCTTGCAAGGTATTGTTTTCAGCTGGTGCCGTAGCTGAGTTTTCAACAAACCGTTTCACCATATTATCAAGCTAACTGCTTCTAGACTGTGGGGATCCTGACAAGATGAGCAAAGGCCATAGGCATCAACCCATTACTTTGCTATAAAGTGTATTCCCTGGTTGAATGCAATATGTGGGGATACCGAAATGCTGTTTACAACAGTTGATAATTCCATGGATTTTTTTTTTTTTTTTTTTTGCGGTACGCGGGCCTCTCACTGTTGTGGCCTCTCCCATTACGGAGCACGGGCTCCCGACGCGCAGGCTCAGTGGCCATGGCTCACGGGCCCAGCTGCTCCGCAGCATGTGGGATCTTCCCGGACCGGAGCACGAACCCGTGTCCCCTGCATCGGCAGGCGGACTCTCAACCACTGCACCACCAGGGAAGCCCAATTCCATGGATTTTGATGGGAGAGGCATGATGGGTAAGGAAAGCAAATCCAAATCCAGAAGAAGGGCCCCTCATGGTCAAGATAAGTTCCTGCCCTGTTAAAGCCATAGCATAAGTGTAGACTGAGGCGAGCTCAGCCGTAGGGCAGGAGGAGGCATTATGGGAGAGTGAGTGATGCCCACACACAGCTTGCCTGTGCCTCCAGAACCCTATCCTGGAGCATTCACCTAATGATGGTGGCCATGCCTGATTTTGGCTGGGTGGATCCGACAACCCCTGTTCATAAGGGCCAGCATGGCCACCTGGTAGGCTGTAGCCAAGCAGTTAGACTCCCCAGAGCCCAGTGGCAAGTCAGAGGGCTGTGTGTCAAAAGGATAATAGTTACTTGTTGGCCAGCGTATCACTTGATTCCAAACTCTGGGTTCTCCTGCCATATTTTTTATTTTTTTTATTTTAAATTTTTTAATAACATCTTTATTACAGTATAATTACTTTACATTGTTATGTTAGTTTCTGCTGTATAACAAATTGAATCAGTTATACATTTACGTATGTCCCCATATCTCTTCCCTCTTGCGTCTCCCTCCCTCCTACCCTTCCTATCCCACCCCCTCCTGCCATATTTTTTAAATCAAGACTTGTCACAATCTCCATGTGCCTCCCCAATATTCCACAGACAGACCCCTCAAGCACCACTGTCTCTGCCAGGTCATGTGGCCTCGTGGCAGAATCATATGTGCTCAAGGCTTTTCCTGCTGGAGAGCCTTCACTTGCTCTGCGCCCTGCCCAAAGCTGGCAGTCTTCTGGGTCAGTCAGTAAACGGGTTGGAGCAAGATGCCCCAAACTGACAATTTTGCCTGGAATTGGGCCTTAGTGGTAAGGAATTCAAAATGTAGGAATTTGTCCTACATTAATGGAGGAACTATTCTGACCTCAACAGACCCCTTGATCCCCAGGAACTTTATTCAAGGAACAGACATTTGCATTTTCACATGCTTTATCTCCCACCTCTGACTCACATATATATGTCTTACCAAAGCATCTAGGGAAACTGTTGATCTCCAGACCCTATCAGCATGATGCCGTCAGCGTGCTGGAACATGGCATTGCTGAGGCCAAGGTCCCTGTGAGGCAGTCTGTGGCACAGAGCTGAACAGCTAAGATAATATATATCATTCAGCAGGACAGCAGTGGAGTACTGCTGCCCTGCCAGCTGAAGACGAATTGCTTCTGATGTTCTTTGCTCATCAAAATCAAGGAAAAAAATGAATTCACTGGATCAAAGGGTTCATACCAAATGCCAAGAGCTGGATGAATTTGCTTTAGCAAGAAGACCATTTCTGGAACAGCACCTGCAATTGGAGTTAACACGTTTTAAAGTTGACAACAATCCAAAGACCTCCTGGCCAGGCTGAGCTGTGGTAGGAATCACTATGACTTCACTCTTAAATCTGATAGTAACACTGATTTCTACAATTCCCTCACAAATACGGAAACACTTTTGATTTACCATTTCGGTCGGGAGCGGGAATTCTGATGGCTTTTGCTTCTCCTATCCTATTATAGTCATTCTTACCCCACTAATCAGAGCCATTGTGGGGGTTATGCGTGTTTCAGAATATATCCATTTCAACTGAACACTCAAAATAACCTTTCATTGGCTTTGAGATTCCACTGGGTCTACTGTGGCACAGAATTTAGTCTATTAAACATCTCTATGGATTGGGAGACCACATGCTCTTCTGCTGTACCCAGAAATTGGACTTGGCTTGGAGCCAGTGTCCTACAAAACCCCTCTCCCCAAGTCTGAGTACTTTCCTTTCCTTTCCGTTCCCAGATAAGTGAACACAGATCCCTTTGGGGAAGGTTGCAAGGAAGGTTAACGATATGCATCTAAGTGTTAAAATAAGGTTTTTCTTCAAAGATATTTGACTTCCTCTCCCTTGAAAGTCTGGAAATTAAGTGGGAGATTTTGACTCTACCTTGGCAGCTGAGACAGACCTCTTTGCCCAACCAGAAACCTTTGGTTACAGTAGTAACTAGCTGATATCTTAGGCACTGTCTGGTCTTTTTCATTCCTGGGGCCCAATGATTAATTAACCACAGCTAGAGGTTTGGTTTCCATGCCCATGTCCATTATGATAACTCCTCTACTGTGTTCCTTCTGTCTATCTCTGCTGCTGAGATCAGGAAGTTCATTTCATAGGAGCTCTTCCAACCAGAATTCCAGGCCTAGAGAGGAAAGCCCGCAGAGCCTCGCCAATTTCTCATGGCAGGGAGTGAGACCATCTTCTGGGTCATGTCAGAGGCCAGAGGGCAGATGGGCTGGATGCATGTCAGGGACCCAATAAAGCATTCTTGTTTCCTAAAATCTGTGAGTTCCTGCCTTTCTTGGAATTTTGGTCTTTTGTTATAATTTAGTGTGGGTCAGTATTTAGTCCAGATTTGTATTATCCCCCCTCCCCCTGCACAAATGGTAAGAACTGTATCTGGCTGTATGAGCTTCTATAGAATCTCTGGTGAGTGAGAACATATCAATAAACAAAACCTGAATCAAAATTCTGTTCCGCTATCTTGGTCAAACAGCCTTAAAAAGTTTCCATAAATTTCCCCTATATTTTTTGGCAATGTATATTAGCTAGCTCATACAGTTTCTTCTGGGAGTAACTCTTCTTTTTCCTGATTTGATTCTGCCTCTTATCCCCTGGGTTATGTTGACTGTGGATTCTGGTTACTGGCAGACCAACAGTGTTGTGTGGGATGGGGTCTGGGTCTCAGTTTTGTACCTTGATGTTGTCAGTACCCCTGAGCTGATCACACTCAGGGAGCCTGTTTCATTCATTAAACGTACAAGGAAATGGAATTTTCACACTAAAAACCCACCTTGCTAATTTTTTATGAGACATGTAACCATCCAGAACACTGGACACTTTACCTGACAAGGGAATTCTTCCCTTCTTCTGAAAGGAGAACTTCAAGGGAAGCCAGATTATCAGAAGGTTGTTTGAGCTGAGAACAGACAGACCTCAGTTCAAATCCACCTCTACTAGCCACGTGAGCTTGGGCTTGTTGCTTAAGCCCTTGGAACTGAGATGCACATGAGTGATTGGAGCTAGCTCTAGGTAGGAGTGTTAAGAAAATTCAGCTGAGTAAAGATCTAATTGGCCTTATTCACGAATTGGGCAGCGTCGCATCTGGCAAGTATCAATAGAAAGGAGCTCTGAGGAGGTGTACAAAGTGGAAGGTTTTTAAAGGCAGAAGGAGGGTGGGACCATAAAGTCATAAAGGAAAGAACGGATTATTTCAGGCAAGGTCACCTTCCCTTGGGGGAAAAGGGGAAGTCTATCATGCAGGTGAGATGACCTCACTGTGCTCATCAGGTAATTCCAGACTGATTGGTTAAAGGTTGCAGTCCTGGGAGTGGCTGAAACTATAGTAGAGTCTTGGTTTGCTCTCCTAGGGACAAGTGACTCCATTTTGTGCCTGTTGTTCCTTTTTCTAATAGAGGCATCCCCTACTGACACCCAGAGGTCCTGGAATCCACGAGGCACTGTCCTCAGACCTCAGAACTGATGTGGTTCAGAGACGGTTCTTTCCTATTATTTCCAAAGGGCAGCGAGAGATAGCAGCTACCGTCTACTCAGCCTCAGGGGATGCATCACGCGTGAAGATGAAAGACCTTCATGCATGATGTACGGAGTAAATAACTCGAACGAGAATCCCCATCTCAGGCCAAAGAATCTGCTTGAGATGCATCAGGTGTCCTACTGTGTAGACTGTGTCACTGGCAGAGAAATTTCATTAGGGCTCTTGTTTTCTAACAGGGCAAAATGTATATTCTTGGAGCAGTTGGAGTCAAATTATTCGGATTATGTGGCTGAGTGCCCATTAAATCAACCCCTGTGGAATTTGTGCTGGGTCTTACTCAGGAAGTTGCTCAGAGACACAGTATCCCTGGTTTCGTGGAGTCTGACTAGAGAATACAATTCACAGCCATTAGGTCTAAGTGTGGGCCCAGAATCCATCCTGCCTGCCAAGCTGGGAGACCCTGGTGTTCCTCCCTTCCTTCAAGGTGGGGTGGCTAACAACATCTCCACCCCACCCCTGAAAACCGTCTTTCCAGCTCTCGTCCCGTGAGAAAAAATCAGTACTGCCTCCTGACCCACAGGCTGGTCAGTGATTAGCCCCTGGGCTGGGTCAGGCTCTCCACGAACCCCAACAGGCATAGAAGTGAAGGGACTGGGACACAGCCTTTGGAAGAGGGAACTTGCTCCTAAGGCACAGTGGCATGGAAAGCAGTGTCGCACAGCGAGGCATGATACAGGCTTGGCAGGCCCATGCAGGAAGGAGAGTTGGTGCCAGTCGGAGAGGAGACCGTGCCTTGCGTCCTGAGGCACGATGTTACTGGTGGAAGCCCACCTGGGTGGAGGGAAGCAAGCACCTGGAGAGTCTCAGTGTCTAGATGTGACCCTCAGAGGCGTTCATTTTTGTTCTTCCTGACCATTGTATTTAACTTGTGATGCCCATTTGTCAGCACCTCCCCTATGACACTACTGGTCTGTGGTAGATTCATTTGAGCGGCTCCTCCCAGGAGGCCTACAGCCCTCCTCACGGAAACTTTTATAAAAATAGCTGGCTTTGCTCTAAGTGGGTGCTACATCAGACCACTGCCCCAACAGAGGGAAAAAATGGAACAATCAAGGAACTATCTTTGCCTATATAATTAACCAGCTTAACAACTGTGACTCCGTGGCAGGCTCTGGGCCAACAAGGCAATGGAGATCCAAATTAACAGCTCCCACAGCCCCTGCCAATGGCTGGCAGGAAATACTGTGCCTCCCAGAGGAGGATATAGCCTTTGGTATAAAACCCACAAAAGCCACGGATATCATCCTTGAATCACGTCCTTCACAGGATGACGTGAATTAAGACCTACCTTTGTGGAACATCTTAACCTGCTTCAAACTGAAAAAGGAAGCATCTCAACCTCTCATTATATAAAAAGCTAATATGAGATGGAAAGGCAGGAGGGATAGAAGGTAAAACGAAAACAGAGACAAGGGAAATACACTTCACAGTGTAGCAGCCAGTTAAATATTTGGCAAGAGAGATCTCTTAGCTGTTTGGGGAAAATCCCCCTGCTGTGGCCATGGGCCCTCATGGGCATGGGACCAGGCGTCTTACTTTACCAGCCCTTCACTGTTGCTGAGATAGATGAACCCCCAGACCCATTCTTTCATCTTGTACTGGATAATGGCCGTTTGTGCCCATCTGTTCCCAATGAATAGAAAGGGTCAAGGGGTGGACTCTAGCAGGAGACGCTGGGATAGTCACGGCAAGTAAGCTGGGGCAGGGGAGTTTGGCGTTTTGGGTGTTTGGAGTATTTCCTTCCTCTGTGAACACCTGGACTTGCTGTATAGGTGCTAGAAGAGCACTGTGCTCTCAGTCTCGTGAGGGTCCCTTCTTACGGAAAGTGTGTAAGAGTTACAAGCAGAGGGCATACGCGTCTAAGATATTTCCTCAGTTTTTTTTTTTAAATAAATTTATTTATTTTTGGCTGCGTTGGGTCTTCATTGCTGCGCGCGGGCTTTCTCTAGTTGCGGCGAGCTGGGGCTACTCATCGTTGCGGTGCACGGGCTTCTCATTGCAGTGGCTTCTCTTGTTGCGGAGCACGGGCTCTAGGCACGCAGGCTCAGTAGTTGTGGCGCACGGGCTTAGCTGCTCCGTGGCATGTGGGATCTTCCCGGACCAGGACTCAAACCCGTGTTCCCTGCGTTGGCAGGCGGATTCTTTAACCACTGCGCCACCAGAGAAGTCCCCTTTCTTCAGTTTTTGTATTTTGCTCTGTGTCATCAGAATTTGTACACTCTTTCTAGTTTAGCATATTTCTTCTAGGACTATAGGAATCCCATCTTCCAATGCCCCAAATGAGAAAGGAACCATTGTATTGAATGTCCTTTCTGCTAACCGCCCAGGTGTAAGAGAGAGAGAAGCAGGTTTAGGAAAGAGGAATGACAAGCTCATGCTTATGGAACTTGACCAGGGAGGAGCCTCTCTTTTTAGTCACTGCTTGGACACATGAATAGGTGTGATGAAAAAGGCCTTATCTGTGAAGAGCCAAGAGGTGAGAGCAGGCAAAACTGTGAGAAGAAAATAAGGGGACAGTTGAACGTCCCTTCTGACGAGGCCTGCCTCTTACAGTTCTGAATGTTTCACTCACCCCTTGTAAAAATATCCTCTTCATTATATCAGAGTATGGCAAGGAGAAGGGACTCTCTACCACTCAGACCAAGAATTCCCCTGAAACAGGAGTGGCCCCAGAGAACTGAAGCCAGAAACAGGTAAGGGGTTGCCTCTGAGGAGTAGGACAGGGATGGGAGAGGTGGAGCAGCCTCCTCATTATAAATCCTTCTAAGTGCTTCTGTTTTGTTTTGATTGGAAGGGGGGAAAGATACACGACACACACACACACACACACACACACACACACACACACACACATTGCTATATATATATATATATATATATATATATATATAGCAACGTGCAGGCCTTTTTTTTTTGTTTGCAGTTTCACATTTATTTTTGGCAGGAAGGAAATCATTGCAAACCTCTTGACTGACAATGTTCGCCCCCTGGAAACGTGCACATTCCACATGCAGTATTTCCCCAGTGATGCTGGATTGTTTATCACATTCAAATGTCCAACAGAAAACCACGACTACCCAGACACCAGCATCTCTACCACTTGGTGGGTGGTGCTGTTAGTCTACAGAGAAGCTCCCTGGAGAATGGAACAGGAACAGACACTATCAAATCTACAGTAAAACAGGAACAGAGGCAGCCACTTGATTTTGCACAGGCAAAGGCAAGCACTTCAAACCATCCACTCTTCTCGAACCCTGGCATGCCAGCTGTCCATCACAGCACCTTTAAAAGCAGAGGCACAAATGTCACAAGTGTTTGACCATAGGGCTGTGTGGTTCTGGATTTCTTGAGAAAGCCATCTTTAATATACAGCATTGTAAAATGTTGCCAAGTTATAGATTTACAGATTTCCTTTTTATACAACAAGTTCAAATGCTGCAACTGTGACAAGTCTGTGTCATTAGATATATATATATATTCCTTGCCTCACCCTGCTCTGGACCTAGCACCCCAGCCCTGGCTCAGTTCCAGGCCTCACTGTACCACCCCAGTGAGATCATCTCCTCAGGAAACAGGCCACAGGGAGTCAAGTGACACGCCAAGGTCACACAGCTGGATGGGGCACAGCCAGGACCCGTGAAGTCCTCCAGCTCTTGTTCTTTCCCTGGGGGCTCATCCCAACCCACCCAGCCTCCCAACCGCCCAGCCTGTGGCTCTCAGCCAAATTTCACCTGAAAAGAGCACTTGGTTTCTGGGGGCCAGGATCGCTGTTGACTGCCCCTCCTTCAGGGCAGGAGCAGGGGAGCAACACAGGGTCTCCTGGCCTGGAGGAGGAGAGCAGTGTGTCCAGACAGCCCTGAGATGGGACCTGTGACAGCGATGACACCAGCCAGCCTGATGGTGCCAGCTTCTCTGCCAAACACCTCACCTGCATTCGCTCATTTAATCCCCATCAATATTTATTTATGAGGTAGGTACTATTACCTAGCGTTTTACAGATGAGGAAACCAGTTAACTTTCAGAGCCAGGACTGAATCTAGACCTTTGGGCTCTAAGCTCTGGGTTCATTTCAAGACACACAGCCTATTAAATCCTTGTTTGAGAGATCAGGGCACACGAAGATGTCAAGGCTCTAAGGTGCAGCGTAGGGAATGTTTTGGAACAAGTTTGGCTCCTCCTGGATGTGTTGTGCCTCCTGGCTTCTCTCTGGGCACCAAGAGAGGAGGGGGAGGAGAGAGGAGAGGATGGAGGAGGGGGGAAGGGGAGGGGAGAGGGAGCAGGAAAGGGGGGAAGGAGGGGAGGAAGAGGTTAGAAGTGGGCAGAGGCAGAGAAGCAGGTACAGTCCCGTCTGCCCTTCACTGGGGCTTGATGAGGCCCCCTGCCAGGGCAGCTGCAAGCCCATCCCTGTGGAGGCTGCCCATGGTGGCAGGTGTTCTGCTCAGGATAAACCAGATGATGCCACAAACGTTTAGTTTATAATCAAGGCAGCACACAAGCCTCCAACAGAGTGAGTGGGGCACAGTGTGGATCTCCACCCAAAAGAGCAAATTGCAAAAAAGCTGGTATAGTATAAGCCTCTTTTGTAAAATGAATAACCCAAAAGAGTATTCACTTATGAAAAATGTCTGGAGAAAAATTCCACAAGCTCAGTGGTGGTCATATCTGGAAGGCTCAGATTAGAGGGATTTTTAACTTCCTGTGTTTTGTATATTTCTATAATGTTTAAATGTTTGCTGATGCATGTGTAATACTTTGGTAATCAGAATGACAAAAAAAAATGTTTTTAAAGAGAAGGGGTACCCCCCACCCTTCATCCATCATGGTTCCCAAACTTCCAGAACAACCAGCCTGTGCTGGTAACTTCGCCTCTGTGTTACCAGGAAGTGTTTATGCATCATAAAGGATGTTGTCCTGAGTGTGTATGATTAATTATTAAGGAGATGTTGTCAATCCTGTCAGATAAGTTTAATGTTTAGTTTGAGGACTGAAATGTTAAAGGCTTTGTCCATTGACTTTGCACACTGTTGCTTAGGTGTCAGTTAAAAAGCCATGGACCCAAAGGGCAAGCTGTGATTTTGTTTTGTTTTCAAGACCACTTAGACCTGAAACACTTTTACTATTTACGGCACTACACTGCTTTCCTTATCTTCAAGCTCAGGAAAATAGGTTGCCGTTATAATTACTGATCCAGTGAGGAAAGGGAGGCTGTGTAAGATGCAAAGTGAACGATAAAACACATGATCCAAAAAACTGAGTAGCACTGATGGCAGGTGGAAGAGGAGGCCCCAGGAGGGGATATGAGGAGAGTGAGAGTAATAAAGCTGAGCTTCCTGGAAGAGGTGGGCCTGTTTGGGAGCAGGAAAGAGTGGAGAGGAAGGCGTCATTGAGGAGGAAGGCAGATTCAGTTAGGAGGCAGGAGCTCCGCAGGCCAGGCCTAGAGTGAGGCCCACTTGCCCCGTTTCCTCTTTTCCCTGAGAGAGGCCAGGGTCCCTGCCCCGGCCGTGGCCCTGGGCTCTGGAGACCGTGCTGGACAAAGCCAGGTGGGAGGCCCAGCCAACTCCAACTCTGGACTCTGCCCAGGAATTTCCACTGAGATGAGAAGACAGGCCAAAACGCAAGCAGGTTGGATCCAGCCCGTCCCCGTGGAAACGCGCTTCCATCTCCCTGAGAGGGACTTGTTGACCACAAATATGTGAGTAGGAAGAAGAGCCTGCCCCTCTCCGTGCAGCTGTGTGTCTGTGTTTGCATGTGTGCATGGGTGGCTGGGCTTTCCCAGGCTCTGCCTGTGTGAGTACTTCCCTACGTGGGCCTGCTCATGTGTGCCCTTGCATGTGTGCTCCTGGGTATGTGAGCTTAGCCAGTCTGGTGCTTGGGCAAGGTAGGGTGCTACCCAAGGGGAAGAAAAAGAGGGGGGACAGGAGTGAAGAGAGATGGAGTCGTCGTTAGGGCTCTTATTTACAGATGAGTTTAGGCCTATGTACTGAGCTTCAGCAAAGAAAAAAAAAAGAAAGAAAGAAAGAAAAAGAAAAAAAAAAAGGACTATATTGGCTCCTGTAATTGAAAAGCCCAGGGGTAGTACTGGTTTCAGGTATAGTTGGATCCAGGGACTGGAATGTTGTCTTCAGGATATTGTCTCTCCATCTTTCAGAGATGGGAGAGTGTAATACAATGAAAATATCACTTAATGGCAATGGTTTTAACCTGTTGCGTTGAGTGATGAAAGCTAAGACCTGTCTTCAGAAAAACGCCTTTCAGATACATACATATGCTATACATAATTCCTTCCTCTCCTACTCTATGAAGTGGGCAGACCTTGCCCTGTTTCTGCCTGACCTCCCGGATTTACAAGGACTTGCCTCTCACATGTTCAGGAGTGCAGGGAGCGGGGGCCTTCCTCTGTCACTGGGGCCCCTGGCACAATGAGGGTTGAGCTCTGGGACGGGAGAGGCTATGCCAGGCCACTGCTCCCCGCTCCCCGCCTCCTCCCTTCCATCCTCTGCCCTTCGCCCAGCCCCTCATCTGGGTCCTGCCTAGCCTCCCCTTTCAGCTTTGGGCCCTGACTTTGTCTTTCAGCTGCAAGGTCTGGCGCACGGAGAACGACACACCGAGCCTAAGAGAGGCCAGCTCTCTCACATCAGCGGCTGGTGGTTTGGAGAACATGGGGGCTGAGCTGTTGGAAAGCCTGGCCTGTCCCCTCCCCCAAGCTGGTTTGGCCCCTCCTGGTGAGAGGGGCCTTTGTTCATCATCTTCCTCCCGCCCCCACCTCCTCCTCACCTCTTTGCTTGAACACTTATGACCCCCCGCAGTGTGTTGACCTCCTCCACACAGAGCAGCCCCCTTAATCACTCATTAAACATCTGTGCACACTTATCATGTGCCAGTAGAGCCTGCGCTTGTCAGAAAGGTCAGGGAGGGGCTCACCCAGGAAGTGACATTTCAGCTGTGATCTAAATGATAAGGAGGAAGGTACTTCCCTGGCCATCCAGTGGTTAAGACTCTGTGCTTCCACTCTTGGGGGGGGGGGCTGCGGTGAGGGGGGCGCAGGTTCGATCCTTGGTTGGGGAACTAGGATCCCACATGCCTCGCCACACAGCCGAAAAAATAAGAAATTAAAGGATAAGTCCCCAGTCCACTCCCGAGGCAACTGTGGGCACACTGGTGGCAGCCTGGGTCTCTCCGCACTCCAGGCCCCCAGCTGTAATTCTCACGTGAGGCGGGAGGCACACTCCGGTCCATCTCTGGTGGCTTTAGGAGGAAGGCCGGGACCCTGGCACAGTGACTCAAGCCCTGCAGAAGTCAGGGACAGCGGGAGCAAGGCTGGCCCGGAGCCCTCCTCAGGGTGGTAGGTCGTCTCCAGGAAGGATGTGGGCTGGCCCGGGGAGGAGGCCCCTGTGGGGAATCTGGCCTCCTGACAGGGAAGGGGCTCACTGGACCTTTGCTGAAGAAAGGAGTAAACGTATTTTAGCCAACAGATGAGTCCTGCTGACCTCGGCCTCAGAGGTGAGCCAGGCCAGAGGTTCCCAATCTGCTTTGAAGCGGCCAGAATGAAAATCCCATGGGGGACCCCAATTTATACTGAGGGGCTGCTCTGCTTGAAGTTGGATGGGGGCCCTGAACCAGCCTGGTCCCCTCTTTACTCCCCATCTGCCTTCTACCCCATTCGGTCTCTGGGACACCTCAGGGAACCTTGCAGCTTAGTTTGAAAGCCCCTAGACTGGGCCAGGCCCCTCCTTTCACATGGGGAGGCTGAAGCCAAGAGAGGGAGAGAGATGGACCCAGGTCACACAGGCAGCAAATCGAACCTAAAGCTTGGCCTCCTGACACCCAGGCCTACTGCAGGGGGCGTAGGGGGGGGTTCCTGACTGGCCAGATCCTGAGCTGATGAGAGCGTGTTGCCCAAAACTTGGCTTCTGCGCACCAGTGCCAAATCGGATCTCGGAGACAGAGTTTTGGGTGAAGTAGAAAAGCATAGCTTTATTGCTTTGCCAGGCAAAGGGAGACACAGCCGGCTCCCGCCCTCGAAAACTGTGTGTCCCCACCCAGGAGCATTTGGTGAGGAGTTTTATAGCAATGGTTCAAGGGTGGGGTGGCTGACAAGACTAGGGTGTGTACAGGGCCTGCACCCCTTTACTTTTGTTTCAGGTAATCTTTTCTTTTGTTGCGGTACGCGGGCCTCTCACTGCTGCGGCCTCTCCCGTTGTGGAGCACAGGTTCCGGATGCGCAGGCTCAGCGGCCATGGCTAACGGGCCCCCGGGGCACGAACCCGCATCTCCTGCATCGGCAGGCGGACTCTCAACCACTACGCCACCAGGGAAGCCCTCAGGTAATCTTCTTGATGAGCTTCTCTGGTTCCTTTAATCTGGGCTCAGGTGGTCTTTTCTGGAATGAAGAACGCTGACATTTCCCATCTGTTGGGTTTTAGTTCTGTAAAGAGCTCAAAGATATTGTTATGTGTTTCCCTTGAAGGGGACCCAGGACCCTGCCCCAAGGCTGCACTATTGTTTCTTGGCTGTTCCTCCCTTGTCTCTGCATCCCTTCCCTTCCCTGATTAACAACTGTTTGAATCTGCCCTTTGGGACTCAGGGAAGGTCATGGAGGCTGGAGTCTGTTCCCTACAAACAAGAAACGGGGGCCATAGGCTTCTGTGCCCAGAAGGCCCATAGGGTCCTGCTCGGTCTCAAGCATTCAGCCAGGTGGGGTTGCGGATTCCATCTGTCTGCCTTGGGATGAGATTGAGGAAAAATGCCTTACTTAGGAGGTGGGTGGTGGGGACAGAGAGAGGGGAGAGAGTTTCCTTTAAAAAGTGACTGGTGGCTGAATGAGTGTGAGTGAGCATCTCCTACGTGCTCAGCCAGGGAGACCTCAGAGGTATTCAGGTACCAGCCTTTCCTCCAGGGACAGACAAGTGACCAAGTGACCCGACAAGAATTGGCATTTGCACCGGGTCCGGAAGACAGTGGGGCTGTGTGACGGCTGCCAGTGGACTGTTCACACTTCCTCTCTCTGGGAGGTGCTGTTGACTCAGAAGATAATGTCCCACAGGAGTAAATGCAGAGCTGGGCGCCTCCCCACGTGGCTCCTCAGACAGTTGGAAATGGGACAGGGGAGGGGAGGCAGCCATCGTGGTTTGTGCATTTCTGTATGTTGGTAAGGTTCTTCCTTATTGTCTCAGTGGGTTCCTTCCCAAACCCTGGAGGCAGGATTATCACTGGGGTAGTGGTGCTCCTCCAGGCTGAGACACAGCTGGTACAGACAGAGGCCGGAAGGAGTGGACGGCCATTCCTTAGTTTGCTCTGGGCTAGGGTTGCCCTGTAACCCTGTGGGATGTCAAGGCCAGTGCCTGGCTCGCCCCATGTTGCCATTTTACTGGGGACGTACCTGAGTGGCTTCTACCTGGAGGTGTTGAGAATCCCCACAGGGGTGGGAGTCAGGGGCGCCACTCATAGACCCTGCTGGTCTTCTCCCCAGGAGGAGCCTGCAGCCAGCCCTGAGGGTGAGACGCTTCTGCAGGGAGCACGCACAGCTGCTTTGATGGATCTGCACAGGCCTGCTATGTACTGGTGAGCTTGGGGCCCAGCCCCACCAGGGAGACAGACACTCCTGCTTAGCCCCATGGCTCCCACCACCCAGGTTTCAGCCACCTCCACCCCAGCCATCCATGTCTCAGGGCAGGGTCATTCACTTACCCAATAACTCAACAAAGGTTTGTTGAACACCAACTCAGGGCCAGCTCTTGTTCCAGAAGCTGGGGAATGAGAATTGAACCAGACCAGATCTTGTTCCCAAGGTACTCTCTGATCAGTAAGGTAGAGGGGAACAAATATTTCCACATGATGCCGAGAGCCACCTGGGAGCACCAAGGAAGGATGTGGGGGTGATCAGGGAGGACTTCCAGGAGGAGGTAACATTCCAGTCTCACAGATTGAACAGGAGTTAACCAGGTAAAAGGGGAAGGACAATAGGAGTGAGAAAGCAGAGGAACACACAAGCAAAGGTGAAAACCTGCAGTATGTGGGCAGGCAGCTGATAAACATTCAAGTGTGGCTGGAGGGTAAAGTTCTAGACCGGGAGTGCCAGAGGATGAGGCTGGAGGGATGAGAAGGGGCCAGGTATTGGGAGGGAGTTGGAGAAACTTGGATTTTACCTCCAAGGCCAGAGAGAGCCGTTGAAGGATTTAAACCGGGAAGTGTCAAGTTTGGATTCACATTGTGGAAACCCAGAAGAGGCAGGCGGGAAAGACGGGAGAAGGAGATGTTCAGGACCACGTTCCAGATGGGAGAAGATGAAGTGCTGGAGGATGGAAGGGGACGGATCTGAGAAATCTTCGAGAAGCCACACCAGCCAGACTTGGGAGCTGATCACCTGTGCAGGATGAAGGAGGCCCTGGAATCCAGGATGCCTCAGGGTTCTGCTTGGACCACGGGGTTGGGTGATACTGCCCGCCAGAGCCAGGGAACAGGGGTGGAGGAGGGGATCTCAGCAGGGAGGGGGATGGCGAGTTGTTTCGGACAGTGTGTTGGAGGTAACCGCTGCCAGGCCCTCCAGGAGGAGAAGAGGTTTCCCAGGGGTGCGTGGAGAACGGATTGAGAGGTGGTTCGCGGATGGAAACCTGGGGACCGGCCACACGGAAGGAATTAGAGAGGGAGAGGAGTCCTGAGACAGCCTGAGAAGGTGTGCAGGTGGGGGCAGCAGCAGGACACCAGGAGCAGAGTCGGTGCAGAAGCCCAGGGAGCAAAGGGTTTCAAGAAGGAGGGGAAGATCACCAGCATCTCTGCGGTAAGGGGACCAGCGGGCCAAGGATGGAGCAGTGTCCGTGGGATTTAGGGACAAGGAAGTCATGGTGACTTAGGGTGGACTTGCAAAAGCTGGATGGAGAACAGGAGGAGAGGCAGTGTAGACAGTAAGTCTAGACAGCTCTTGTGAGAAATTTTTTAATGAGAACTGGGCGGAAATATTAAAGGAAGGCTGTTGCAGTGTCAAGGAAGGGGGTGTGTTTGTGAAGGGAGGCACTTTGACTGTGTTTCTGAGCTGAGGCAGGGAGTTTGTAGAAAGAGGGGGAAGAGCGAGGAGGTGGAGATGACCGGTGGAGCAAGGTCCCCTGGGCACGGGGAAGGAGGGGTCCAGGGCCCAGGCGGAGAGGCGGGTCCTCACAGCTGGAAGCTCGATTTGGCTTGGCAGGTGGGAGATGGACAGGGGAGGTGGGTGTGCATGCAGAGGCCATCGTGGGGACTACACAGGGGAGAGGACATGGAGGCATGACAGCAGGGGCCCCAGTCTTCATGATGAAATCAAAAGCAGGATGCCCTGCTGCGATGGGGCTGGTTCATGGCCCTGGCAGCTTCCTCCTCGAGATGTCAGACACCGCGAAGTCTTCCTTTGGCAGGAGCTGAGCAGGGCCGTCTTGGTTCCCCTTGTGTCCACCTTCACTCAGACTCAGATTTGTTTCTCTTGAAGAAATGATTACATTCCTTCTAGCAGATAATGGAAATGACCTACCATATCCTATTTCCACTTTTGTCTTGGCTGTCAGGAACTCAGTCTCAATCATTAAATCCTCCCTTACTTTCTCCATGTTCGGGATTTTGATTCCCTCCAGCTCTTTGATATCTTTGTTGTATCACGTCTTCTATGGCAGGGCTCTTCACGTACTTCCTGAAGTAGGTGTGGTAGAGAAATGAAGCTCATGCTCTCAGCACTTAGTCTGAGCCATAGCAATGGCTTCCTCGCCTTAGATGGGCTTTCTCCATGACTGACTGACAGGGAGGGCCTCAGCGTCCCCAATCTCAGAAGAGTGTACCTCTTGCCCATATTTCCAGCCAAGTCCCTGGAGGCCTTTGATGGGCCTAGCTCGGGTCATGTGCCCATCCCTGGGCCCAGGGGATGCTGTGGTCTCCCACCCCTGAAGTGGGTCAGACACCGCAGGACCACATGGGCTAAGAGTAGGGAGGGGGGTGCCCAAAAGGAACAGAAAATCCTATCACTGGAGAGGTGAATGGATCCTAGAAGGATGAAAATACTTCCTAATACATGTTTCTCCCGTGTCCTGCCTGGAGGACTTGTCCACACAGCCCTCTCTCCTACACGATGTGCTGGTTCCTGCTGGCCACGGACAGACCCAGGTTGGAATTCCAGTCCAATTTCCTCCCTGTGTGAGTCACTTCACTTCTCATCTCTAAATGGGGATCACCACAGTACCGACCTGTGAAATGGGTGTGAGGAGTAATTCTGGCAGTGCTATAAATCGTGCTGACCTTGGTACCTGTCTCCCACCAGCTCCCCCTCCTTTGACTTCCCACAGCCCTGTGCCTGCATCCCTGGCGCTGCCCTGCAGAGCCTCACCTGTGTGCTTCTAACTAACCCCCATACAGGTGTCCCAGCCCACAAACTTCTGCGTCAGAGAAAAGTAACTTTATTTTTCATAACTTGACTTATGGAAAATAAAGTTTCTATTTCAATTTCATTGTTCCAAGTGAGGGATAGGAACTGAACGTCTGTCAGTTTGGAATATGCCTTCACCTCTTTCTTCAGGAGTCCCTGGGGGTGATTATCCACGATCAGTTCTCAAGGGTCTGCTAACCTGTCCACTTCCCCAACTGGTCCTGGGTTCTCTGCCGCTGCAAGTAGCCGTGGAGACACCCCCATCTCCATCGTGGGCCTGTTCTGGTCTCCTTTCTGTCTGAGCCACTCATAGAGATCATTTCCTCTGCTTCGTTGCCTGCTGAGGTGTGCGGAACCTTAGAAGCCTTCTGCCTGCCCATGCATTCCATGCGTATTCCTCTCCGTGACATTTTGCTGCCTCCCTGGGGCAGGACGCCTTTGCTTGCAATGCCACAAATATGCCTGGGCTTTTGACACCTCCCCTGGCTCAGAGTCCTCTTCTCTGGGACCCACGGGTATCCTCTAACTAGTTTGGCAGCAGAGGGGGAGGGGGAGGGATTACGCTTACTCAAAATGTTCCATCCCACATTTTTTATCCAATGGAAATGTTATAAGTCCTTTCCATTCTTCAAGGGCTCTGGCTCTTGAAATTCATAAGCCAGGGAGAGATAGTTCCCCTCTGCTATCTGCTATCGTATTCCTCTCTTGAGGTATAGCACAGACGGGCCTAGCAGCTCAAATGGGGAGAAGGGCAAAGGGGGAAAAGGAAATTCCAGGAAGAAAAATGGTCACTGATGAATATTCAGAACGGGATCCTGACACACAAGTGAATGCCTTCCTGGAGCCACTGACTTATCCATCTCTGTCCTCCTCGGAACCTAGTGTGGCTCTGGAACATAGCAGGCGCTCCGTTGATGCTCAGAGATTCATGCTGTCTTGCCTCCTCCTTAAACATCTCCCTCAGCACGTTGGTCAGCACTTTATAGTTTGCAAAGCCCTTTTACACACATTCTGTCAATTAACTTCATAATGACCCTCTGACAAAATAGAGACAATGGTGCTCATTTCCAGACGAAGAAACTAAGGCTCAGAGAGCTCTGGCTGGAGTAAGGTGGAGCTGGAGGATAGGGCTGCGGGGTCCTGCAGACGCCAGTGTCATTATGGATGACCCCGTCTCTGTTTCATCCTCCACCTACTCCCAGCATTTGCTGCCTTCCTGCTGATGGCCTGCCTCCTGGATTTCCAGAGGGCCCTCACCTGTGTGGTGAGGTGTCCTCACCCGTGTGGACCTCGTCTTCCTGGCCCACAGCCTGCTGAAAAGGCTGCCGGGGCCAAAGCTGCTGAGGTGTGTCAAGCCTCTGGGGCATCCCGGCCCGAACCTCTGGTTTAAGAGGTAAGTGAGGCCCCAGGGGAGTATGGGGGTGGGCAGGCACATTGGCAGAGGGCCGCTGAGTCAGCTGCGGGGTCACAGCCAGGGCTGGGTGGGGAGGTCCTTTGTCCTTGTCGCACCAGAGGGCTCCTGGGCCATGGAGAGCACATGTTACTTGCCTGCCTCCTGGGAGCCCCGGAGCAGGTGTTGCTGGGTGGCTTCAGAGGCATCTTTGTGCCACCTTTGTGGCATTTTGTCAGTTCCCACCTGATTCTCTGCTCCAGTTAAAACAGGTGCCTATGATACCTGAGGACAGGAATCAACAGTTTCCTAAATTCAGATATCCCAGCCCATTCAAGCAGGGAGGACCCATATCAGTGCCTCCTATCAGATCACCTGGAGCATGCGTGAGACATACAGCCGCAGGGGACCGCCCCTGGAGTCTGATTCAGCAGTCTGAATTGAGGTCCAGGAATCAATATTTTTTTTAACTTTTTATTTTATATTGGAGTATAGTTGATTAACAATGCTATGATAGTTTCAGGTGTACAGCAAAGTGATTCAGTTAAACATATACATGTATCTATTCTTATTGAAATTCTTTTCCCTTTAGTTAATGTTTTTAGTTAGCCACCAGGGGATTCTGATGTAGCTGGCCATGTTCCTGAACAACAGTTTGGGATCCCCTGGTTTTTAAACTGGGTTTCTTAGAGCTCTGGAAACCTTGGAGGTACCATAGGGCAGGGGAGGGAGATTGGAGAGGGGAACATCAGACACCCTGCCTCCCAGTCTCCATTTCAACCAGACAGCTCTATTTTATCTGTTTTATAAACAGGTTTACAAAAAAAAAAAAAAAAAATTAGCTGGAAAAAAATGTTTCTATGGCTTAAAAAAGGTACTCTTTTTTTGTTGATGAAGAAACTGGTGCCCAAAGATAATCAATGACTAAGGCAGGCAGGTGCAGGGCATAATGGTGTTTCCCAAAGTAAGACCCCCGTACCACAGCAAAATGCTTTGAGCCAGCCTATAAACAAAGTTTTAGTTTTATTTATACATAGATTTGTTTTTACATTTGCCTTCTCTTTATTAAATAGATTTATAAAAGGATTTATTTTTACAGTCATCTTCTGTTTATGACAAATCACTGATACTGGTTTTCCATTTGAAGTATTGTTATAAAGTTTCCTTTAAAAAAACATATGCAGGTAGGGAGTTCCTTGGTGGTCTAGTGGTTAGGATTTGGTGCTTTCAACGCCATGGGCCCAGGTTCAGTCCCCAGTTGGGGAACTGAGATCCTGCACGCTGCATGGCATGGCCAAGGAAAAAAAGAAAAAGACATGCAGATAAACTAGACTGTATAAAAACTAAAATGTTTTGATTCAGAGGACACCATCAACAAAGTGAAAAGACAACCCACAGAATGGGAGAAAATATTTGCAAATTATATACCAAAAAAAAAAATCACAGCAAGATACCACTTCCCATCTACTAGGATGGCTATAACAAAAAAGATAAATGATAGCAAGAGTTGGCAAAGATGCGAAAAAATTTGAAACCCTCATAATACTCCTGAAAGAAACGTAAGATGATGCAGCTGCAATAGAAAACAATGTCAGTTCCTCAAAATGTTATACATGGAGTTACCATACCCAGCATTTCCACTCTTAGGTATATACCTAAGAGAAATGAAAACATATATCCAAAAACTTATATGCAAATGTTCATAGCATCATTATTCATAATAGCCAAAGTGGAAACAATCCAAATGCCCATCAACCATTAAATGGCTGAATAAATTGTGTCTATACATATAATGGAATATTATTTGGTCAGAAAAAGAAGGTAGTACTGATAAATGCTACAATAATGACAAAGCTTGAAAACATTATGCTAAGTAAAAGACACCAGTCACAAAGAACCATATACTGTAGGATTACATTTATATGAAATGTCCAGAATAGGAAAATCTATAGAGACAGAGAGTAGAGTAGTGATTTTTTAAAAATATTTATTTATTTATTTGGTTGTGCCGGGTCTTAGTTGTGGGAGGTGTGCTCCTTAGTTGCGGCTCATGGGCTCCTTAGTTGTGGCATATGAACTCTTAGTTGCTCATGCATGTGGGATCTAGTTCCCTGACCAGGGATTGAACCCGGGTCCCCGGCATTGGGAGCTCGGAGTCTTAACCACAGCACCACCAGGGAAGTGCCGATTAGTGATTGACTAGGTGACTAGTGATTGACTAGGGCTGGAGGGGGATGGGAAGATGGGGGTGGTGAGTAGAGCTGTGGGTTTCTCTTTGGGCTGATGAAAATGTTCTAAAGTTGATTGCAGTGACGGTTGTACAACCCTGTAAATATGCTAAAAACCATTGAACCATACTCTTTTTTAAAAAATTAATTAATTAATTTTCATTTTTGGCTGCGTTGGGTCTTTGTTGCTGCACCCAGGCTTTCTCTCTAGTTGCAGCGAGCAGGGGCTACTCTTCGTTGCGGTGTTCAGGCTTCTCATTGCGGTGGCTTCTCTTGTTGCAGAGCATGGGCTCTAGGTGCATGGGCTTCAGTAGTTGTGGCACGCGGGCTTCAGTAGTTGTGGCTCGTGGGCTCTAGAGCGCAGGCTCAGTAGCTGTGGCACACAGGCTTAGTTGCTCCGCAGCCTGTGGGATCTTCCTGGACCAGGGTTCAAACCCGTGTCCCCTGCATTGGCAGGCGGATTCTTAACCACTGCACCACCAGGGAAGCCCTGAACCATACTCTTTAAATGGGAAAATTGTATAGTATGTGAATTTTGTCTCAATAAACTGTTTTTAAAATACATGCATTTGATTTCGGCTTCCAAAATCAGGTCAAGATGGAGTAACAGAGACCAGGTTTATCCTCTTGCTTGAAGCAACTAAAAATCCAGAACAAATAGTATATGGCTCTTAAGAATTTGGGCATCAGGCAACAAAGGACAGTGATCCTTGAGAAATAGGAAACAAATGAGATGAGCTCTATGATTGCCCCAACTTACTGCATTGAGGGGGTTTCCAGGCCACAGTGCAGGAAAGAGGCATTACGGTGGGGCCAGTAGATTTCCTGAGTTGAAAAGACAGAGCTTGGACTTCAGAAAAGCCAAGGTGACTAGAGTTCACAATGCAGAGTACCAGAGGGGAGAGATCTGTTCCCGGGATCTGCAGAGGGTTCTCCTCCAGTATTCAACTGCGTTCTGATCAGTGAATGCGTATGAGGAAACTATGCAAGGCCTAGAGAAGAACCACTGAAAAGGATTAGAGAACAGTGCCCAGAGATCACACAGGGTCAGGAGCAGTGTTTGCTCTCAATAGTCAGAGTGGAAAACCTCATGATTCACCAGATATTGTTTAGAGTACTAAGAAAGATCTTGGGTCAGTAATAGGGAAAAATTAACCACAGAATAAACGCTGCTCAGGCTCTACCTAACAAATTTTTTCAAAACTTGAAAGAGTCAAACAGAGCATCAGTTAACCATGGCACATTAAGTAGGCAAACAGACAAGTAATTGAAATCTCCAAAGGAGAAGGAGGGAAGAAAAAATACTTGAAGAAATTATATCCAAGAAATTCCAAATCTGATGAAAATTATAAACCCAGACATCCAAGAAACTCTACAAACCTACAGCACAAGAAACATGAAGAAAACCACACCAAAGCACATCCTAATCAGAGAAAGCATTTGACAAAATTCCACTCCCGTTTCTGATAAAAATTCTGAGCAAACTAGGAATAGAAGGGAACGTCCCCAATCTGATAAAGACCAGCTACCAAAAATCTACAGCTAACCTCATACTTAACTGGGAAAGACTGAGTGCTTACCCACTGAAATCAAGAACAAGGTAGGAATGTCCATTCTCACCACTTTTATTCAGCATTGTACTGGAGGTTCTAGCTTGTGCAGTCGGGTAGGAAAAAGAAATAAAAGGCATGTAGATTAGAAAGGAAGAAGTAAAGCTGTCTTTATCCACAGACAACAGGATTGTCTACATAGAAACGCCTATGGAATCTACCAAAAAACTAGTATAACTAATAAGTGAGTTTAGCAAGTTTGAAGGATACAAGCTCAACATACAAAAAACAAAAGTATTTCTATATACTAACAACAAACAATCATAAATTAAAATTATAAATGTTATTTAGAATAGCATAAAACATATGTAATACTTAAGGATAAATCTGACAAAAGACCTGCAAACCTGTGCATGGAAAACTACAAAACATTGCTGAGAGAAATTAAAGACAAATAAATGGAGCAAAATACCAAGTTCATGGATTGAAAGAGTCAATATTTTTAATATATCAATTCTCCTCAAATTAATCTATAGATTCTAAGAGTATTCAATCAAAATTCTAGCAGACTTTTGGGATAGGAATCAAAACATGATTCTAGAATTCATATGGAAATGCAAAGAACCTAGAATAACCAAGAGGACTTTTAAAAAGATGAACAAAGTTGATGAATTTACACTACCTGTCTTTAAGACTTATTATAAAGCTACAGTAATCAAGACAATGTGGTATTGGCATCAAGACAGACAAATAGATCAATGGAATAGAATAGAGAGTACAGAAATAGACCTACATATATATAACCAATTGATTTTTGACAGGGGTGCTAAGACAATTCAGTGAAGAAATAATAATCATCTCAACAAATTCTTCTAGAACAATAGGATATCCATATGTAGAATAAGAAGGAGGAGAATAGGAGGAGGAGAGAGAAACAAAGGAACTTTGATCCATGCCTCACATTATATTAAAAAATTAACTGAAAATAGATCATAAACCTAAATGTAAAGCCTGAAACTATAAAACTACTATAAGAAAACGTAGGAGAAAATCTTTGTGACCTTGAGTTAAGTAAATTTTTTAGATACAGAACCAAAATCACAATCCATTTTTTTAAATGATAAATTAAACTTCATCAGAATTCAGGACTTTTGCTCTTCAAAAAGACTTGGTTAAGAGAATAAAAACGTAAGCTATGATTAGGAGAAAAGCTTTGAAAGTCATATACCTGACAAAGGACTTGCATCCAGAATGTATTAAGAACTCTCAAAACTCAATAATAAGAAAACCCAGTTTAAGGGTGGGCTCAATATTTTAACAGATGTTTAGTTAAAGAAGATATATAAGTGGCAAATAAACACATGGAAAAATGCTCAACATCATTAGTCATTAGGGAAATGCAAATTAAAACCACAAAGAGATACTGCTGTATGTCTGCTAGAATGACTAGAATTCAAATGAGTAACCATACCAACCATGTTGGCAAAGATGCGGAGGAACTGGAACGTTTACATACTGCTGGTGGGAATGGAAAAATGTACAATGACTTTGGAAAACAGTTTGGCAGTCTCCTAAAAAGTTAGATCTACCATATGAGTCACCCATTCCACTTATAGTGAGAAAAGAAAGCGTACTTCCACATAAAGACTTGCACATGAATGTTTGAATGTTCATAGCAGCTTTATCCGCAATAGCCCCAAACTGGAAACAACCTAAATGTTCATCAACAGGTGAATGTATAAGCCAACTGTGGTATATCCACACAATGGAATACTACTCAGCAATACAAAGAAATGAATGCATGCAAAAACATGGATGAATCTCAAAATAAAATAATTACGCTAAGTGAAATAAGTCAGACAAAAAAAAATATGTACTGTATGGTTCCATTCCTATGAAACCCTAGAAACTGCAAACTCATCTAGTGACAGAAAACAGATCATTTGCTGCCTGGGGATGAGGGAAGGAATTACAAAGGAGTATGAAGAAGCTTTTGAGGGTGATGGATATAATACGCTCACTGTGATAGTGGTGATGGTTTCATGGTGTATACATATGTCGAAACTATCAAATTATACACTTTCAACATGTTCTATTTATTATGTCAATCATATCTCTAATACCAGGCGGGGAAGGGTGGAGGGAAGGGATAGTTAAGGAGTTTGGGATTGACATGTACACACTGCTATATTTAAAAAGGATAACCAACAAGGACCTACTGCGTAGCACAGGAACTCTGCTCAATGCTATGTGGCAGCCTGGATGGAAGGGGAGTCTGGGGGAGAAAGGATACATGTATATGTATGGCTGAGTCGCTCTGCTGTGCACCTGAAACTATCACAACAGTGTTAATCGGCTATATGCCAATATAAAATAAAAAGTTAAAAAAATCATATCTCTAATAAAGCTATTAAAAACAACCCCCTTCCAAAAAAAATAAAACCCCAAACATGCATTTCAGTTTTTATAAAATGAGTTAACTTCAAGGAAAATAGTACAGGTGGCACAGAGACAGGGCAGAAATCGTGCCAATGGAACTGGGATGATAGGAGTTTGGGAAACACACCAAAAATAAACAGTCAACTCTGGGGTTAGCCTGATGGATTTCAGGTCCTGGGTCCTCCTCTTACCGGCTGGTGACGGTGTACAGAACTAGTTAAGGGAATAGATTTGCTGCCAGAGTGCCTGGGCTAAGATCTCAGCTTTGCTACTTTCTAGATGGGCAGCTGTGGGCAAGTCATTTAACTTCCTGGGCCTCCGTTTCTTCATCTCTAAGATGAGGACAGTTACTGGAAGTCTCTCAGCACCCAGCATAGTTCCTGGCACATAATAGGTGTTCAGTGAACCTTATCTGTGGTTATAGTACCCAGTGAGTTGAAGACTGGGTCGGGGCTAGACCTTGAACACCCAGTACCCAGACCTGGGCTCTTGAACATTTCAGGCTGCCTCCTGGACAAGCAAATCCCAGCCCCAGGGAGGGAGGTGTTGCTATAAAAGTTGCATCCAGCCCTAGGTCTCAGGTGCTCAACTCTGCATTCCAGACTGACACTACTGCTTCTGGGCTTTGGGGGAGCAGAGCCCATGGTCCATGGTACTGAGTTCTAGCCCACACAGGCCCCACCTCACCCTGGCAAGGTCAGAGGCTGGGCTGAGCTGAGCATCATTGCAGCTTTGAGAATTCCTGCCTCTCGATGGGGCCATGTGCTCGGCACCATGCTAAGCTGAGTACACACATCCCTTGGTTTAGTCCTCTCGGCAACTTGAGAAACGGGGTGTCTTTGGCTTTGTTTACCCAATGAGGAAACTAGACTCAGAGAGGCTATGTAGCCTGTCTGAGGTTACACAGCGTTCTCTCTCTGCCCTCACCAGCCCTGAGTACCCTTTCTCTGGGGCCCTGGGTGCTATTGTGTGGGGGTGAGGAGATGCTGACAGTGATGACTTTCTGCCCCTCTCCTGCAGGGAGCCCTTTCTAGCCCTTGCTGCTTTCCTGGCCCTGATCCTATGGCTGGTTCTGGACACCGCTCAGCGGCCTGAGCAACTGGTGTCCTTCGGAGGAATCTGCATGTTCATCAGCCTCCTCTTTGCCTTCTCAAAGCATCACCGCGCAGTGAGTGCTTAGCTATCAGGTCCAGAGTGGGCTGCAGTCCCTTCTCTCTCTGATATCAGGTCCCCCCACCACCATTTCACAGTGTGGTTAACACCTTCCCCCAGACTCCCGCCAAGGCTCCCAGAGATCCTGATGCACACCGGGGTGTAGGGATCACTGCTAAGGAGTCATTAAATGCTGAGAGGTAGCAGCAGCCCTTAGGAGTCCAGCTCCCTTCTGCTGGGGGTGGGGAGAGTGCACTGAGGGAGAGAGAGTGGGGTCAGAGTGGCTGGGAGCCCTGACTATATAGGAGGGATGGGGGAGGATCCAGACAGACAAAAGTTACATGGAAGCCGGACACTGATGCCACAACTCCAGCTCCACCTACCCCGTGATGACCCAGGACCAAGTGCCATGGCACACTCCAGGCTGGTCCTTGGTTAGATCTTGCCCTACCCCTGCCCACTTCCCAGGCGCATTGCTGCCAAGTGTGGCCTGTTCTGAACTTCATGGGGAATGTAACCATTGGCAACTGGCCCAGAGCTCTGGCTGGGTCCAGCCCTCATCCTACAGACTGGCCAAATCTCCCATAGCCCCTCAGCAGTGCTGTGCCCTCTGCCCTCACCCAACTGTTCCCTGTGGATCTCCCGAGGAGCTGAGCTCACCAGGACCTTTCTATCGGGTGGCAGGTATCCTGGCGGGCTGTGTCCTGGGGTCTTGTACTACAGTTTGCACTTGGACTCTTCGTCATCAGAACAGAACCAGGATTTATTGCATTTCAGTGGCTGGGCGACCAGATCCAGGTGTGTACATGGGGTGCAGTTGCCCAGGGCGTGTTGGGTTTCCAGGGAATGGAGGAGAAGCCTCTCTGCTGGAGGGAGGTGGGCTGTGAGGACATAGAGAGGGACCGTGACCAGGATGGTGGGTGTGTATGGGGCCCCAGACCAGCTGGGCAGCTGGGGGCTGAGCATTGCAGCTGCTACTTCTCTCAGGCCTGGTGCCACCTGCCCAGACAGAGCAGTCCTTTCAGAGGCTGGGTCTGATGTGGAAGAGAATCTCAAAACAGGTAGGTTCCTTGTGGGAAAGCCCACAAGGCATGTGGCCTTCAGTGGTCATAACAAAAGGAACTTATAATAGTCAAAAGTGCTTTAAAAATTGCAAATGATTTACTTTGTATGTATATATGTGTGTTTAAAAATAATATTCATTTTGGGCTTCCCTGGTGGCTCAGTGGTTGAGCGTCTGCCTGCCAATGCAGGGGACGTGGGTTCGTGCCCCGGTCCGGGAAGATCCCACATGCCGCGGAGCGGCTGGGCCTGCGTGTCTGGAGCCTGTGCTCCACAACGGGAGAGGCCACAGCAGTGAGAGGCCCGCGTACCGCCAAAAAAAAAAATCATTTTGTTGAAGTTATACTTTTTTAATTCCATTTTTTTATTGTGATGAGTACACATAACACAAAATTTACCATTTTAACCTTTTCGTTTTCATTTTAACCATTTTTGAGTGTCATTAAGTTACTTCACATCATTGGGCAATAATGGTTTACTTTTTTCTTTATAAGTATGTTTCATATTTATTTATCTTTTATTTATGTATTTAGGTTGTGCAGGGTCTTAGTTGCAGCATGCAGCATCTTTAGTTATGGCATGCAGACTTCTTAGTGGCAGCATGCAGACTCTTAGTTGCGGCATGCAAACTCTTAGTGCGCCATGTGGGATCTAGTTTCCTGACCAGGGATCGAACCCGGGTCCCCTGCATTGGGAGCGCGGAATCTTACCCACTGGACCACCAGGGAAGTCCCATGATTTACTTTTTAAAATATAAATTATCAAGGACGCAAGGTTGATCCTATACTCACCCCTCTCTCACCATCTCAAATTTCCATGTGCTCTCTACAGGGAGAAGGAGGGGCACGCCAAGGGTATCTGCATGGGTGTCGTGCAGGAAAAGACAGTGGCTGCTCTGGGCACACCCCTCATTTTATAGATGAGAGCACTGAGGCCTGGACAACTGAAGTGACTTGGCCCTGCAGTCACAGTGCTTGTTCTGGTCCTAAATACAGGTCTCTTGTAGAAGCATAGCCAGATCGCAACACCAAGGCCAGGAGCCCAGGATGGTGACATCGGTGGGGAGGGGAGTGAGCAGACACAGCGGGCACCACCTTTGACAGCCTTCTCCAGGCAGCTCACTGTTTGCTTCCTCCTTTGTCTCTTCTTTATCGTTCTTGTCCTAACAACTCTCATCTCTGAGTATTTCTTTACAGTTTATTGAAAATGTGTCTCTTCTGGAGGACGTGCTTGGAAGGAGCAGGTGCCCATGAGTGTGGCTTTAATGACACACGTGGTGCCCTGGCCCCTGTAAAGCCCACGACCTGGGCGGACTAGTCCTGCAGCCTCCATGTTTTGTTTTCTCCTTTCAGATCTTCCTGAGCTACAGGTCCAGCTTCTTGTCTGGGGAGGCTCTGGTCAAGGATGCCTTTGCATTTCAGGTCAGCTTGACTCTTGGCCCGTAAAGCCTTTAACAGCCTCTGCCCTCCCCCTCCAGCCCAGGCGGAGGGGGAGGGCTCCTGCAGGCAGAGCCCTGCTACTGGAAGCTAATGAGGCTTAAGCCTCGGGGTCCTGAGAGGGGCCCCGGCAATGCACTCACCTGGGGGTATGTTTTCAGTATATTTTGTAAAACTTGTAAAAGTAAGATATATCTGTATTCTTTTCCAAAAAAAAAAAATGAATCCCCAAATCATAGAATTGCTGGGAGGCTGAGGACAAGAAGAGAGGGTGAGGACATGGGGATAGCACCTGCTATAACCTTAGCCCCTGACATGCTGCAGGGACCTAGAACTGTAAAGTACAGTTTCCAGGAACGCTTTATGCTCCAAAGATCCTCTCAGGGTACTCCTCCTTCAAGGCCCCTCACAGCTTACCTCTGCCAGGAAGCCTGCCCTTATTAGTCCAGCTGCAAGCTCTAAGTCGCTCCTCTGGACTCTCCTAGACCTACAGTCCCTCCCTCCTTCTTTCCCTCTTTCCTTCCCTCCTTCCAACAAAAATGTGTGCCTTCTGCAGTGCAAAATATTATAGGGGAAATTGAGATAAAGACTGAAAGACTTTATTGTGTACTGGTAGAGCCCTAACTGTAATCTAAAACAAGGCAGGCCGTGCTGAGTATGCAATGGTGTGACTGCTTCACTGTTCCGGGGTGGAACTGTGGTTATATTTCTTCTTTCCCCGACTGACCGCCCAAGCACCCAAGTGCCTCCTTGAGTAAGATCTCGAGTGTAGCTCCTCTGCCTGCCTCACATCCACATTGTCTCAGGACCCTGCGGCCGCTCCAGGCTTAATGCCAGGTAGAGAGAGACGGAGACGTGGGCCCCACTTACCCAGTAGCTCGCCCCAGTTTCTGCCCGGTTACCATAGCAGCACAGATGGGAGTTGGTGCTGCCCACTCCAGCACGTCCTGGACCACAGTAACCATGGGGCTGCCGTGCAGGATCCCACGCGTAGGTTCCAGAGATTTCTGCTTTTCGCCATTACTCAGCCATCGTTCCCAGAGCCTCCCCACCCTGCTTGGGGGTGTTGGGGCCCAGAGGCTTCCAGCCCAAGCCGTGGGTTTGGCATGGACTTCTGGGTGTCAAGCCAGTTCACGAGTCCAGACACCTCCAGCCCACCCCCAGCCCTGAATCATGGTGAGGTCCTCTGGGAGCTTTGGTCTCTGTTTGCGCCAGCAACTCTCTGGGAAACATCCACTCCATCCAAGGGGTTCCAATAATGTCAGCCCTAGGAGGAAATGGGGAGGGACCAGGTTCCTGTCCTCTCAGGACAAATTTGTCCATCATGTTTCTCTGAGATCACTTCAGTGTAGGGAGAGGATCACTTCTGTGTAGGCGTCTGTCAGCCCCTCCAAAAGTTCCCTAACACCATTCTTGTAGGACAGAGGCGGGGAAGGGCTGCTCCCTTTACATTTGCATTTCCAGGTAGGGGCCACCAAGGTTTCAGGGAAAAGCAGTGAAGTCCTGCTCCAGGGTGGCTTCTTATGTCCACCAGACAGAGAAACAGTGGCGGTGGCTTCTCACACTTTACAAGGCAAACCACAACACTCTGTGATTCGACCTCCCCAGGCAGCCAGGTTCAGGTGTAACTGGCACAAAGGAAAGTGTCTGGGGAGTCCATTTAGGGAGACATTTTAAAAAATAAGGACAGTGAGGATGCCCCCTTAAGGAAGTGGCATTTGAACTGGAGCCTTGGGATAGGAAAAAATTGGAGGCACAGAGATAGTCAGGAAGAAGAAATGGCTGGGCAAAGACGTGGAGGTGAGAAAGTTCTGGGCTGTCTAAGGTACAGGGTATAGTTCAGTTCGACGGGCATGTAAGCTGTTTGAAGGAAAGGATGGATTGGAGGATAAACTGCAAGTGTGGTGGGGCTGTCTCTTGAAGAGTCTTAAATGCCAGGCTGAGGCACCTGGATTTGGTCCCCAGGAAATGGGGAGCTATTGAAGATTTTTGAGCAGGGAGGGACTTGATTGGAGCTTTGGGACAGTTGTGATTTCAATAGTAGGTAGGAAGGGTTGTAGCCAGGATGCTTGGAAAAAGGGACCCGTGAGGAGGCTGCCTCACACCCAGGTGATGACGCAGGGACCACCAGACTGCCACAGTCCAGAAGGGAGGCCACCGTGGGGAGCAAAGTGGGGGTGTGCAGCTGAGAGACCAGCTCTATGAAGCTCATCGCTTAGCTCCACACATTGCAGCTGTTACTTTTAGCTGTTTGAGGACAAAGCCTGGGTCTTACTCATTCTGGTGTCGGTTAACTGACCCTGAGCCCTGCAAAGCCCTGCCCGGTGCCTGGTACACTGCTTTTTGCTGAATGAATGAGATGGATAAATGATGGTTCTTCTGTGCAAGTGGGAAGTCTCTCTGCCTGCTGGGAACGTCTGGCTCTCTGAGGCCCTGGCTGTGGTTTGGGCTCCCACACAGGCAGCCTCCCCCTGGCTGAGCCACCGTTCCCATGACTGTGTGGTCCTGAGCAGCTTGTCCTTTGGCCCAAAACCAGGGCTGAGCTCTTCTTTCTCCAAACCTCCCCAGCAGAGGCCAGAGCTTCCCAACCTTCTAGAGCCAAAAGCTACACACAGGCTTTGCAGCAGGATCCAGGGCCCCTAGAAACAATTGTGTCCCCCTCTGACCTGAGATTCTGGTGGAACAGTGAAGAAAAGCTTAGGGAGAAGGAAGTCATAGTAACAGCTACTAGTTCTGGAGCAAGGACTATGCCAGGCACTCACTTCACCTTTACAACCCTATGGGGAAAAGAATATCATTATCCCCCTTTTTCAGGTGAGGATACTGAGGCTCAGAGTGGTTGTTGCTTGTGCAAAGCTCATAACGCTGGAGAGGGTTGGAATCAAGATTGGAATAAGCCCGATGCTCTTGCCTATTCACTTCTGTGCCTTGATATCAGAGCCCTTTCCTTGGTAGACAGTGGTAGCGAAGGGGCCTCCGACCTTGGATCTTTGTTTTTCCCTTGGTTTAGAAGAAAACAGTTTAACTTTGGTTCGTTTGAAAGGGACAGAAACCCATTTGAAACTTGCTTTAAAGGGAGGAGAGAGGGAGGACTGTTTCTTGGCTCACAAGCTGGAAGGCAAGGTAGAACTGGTGCCAGCTGGAACCAGGGCCCCAGAGCTGCCAGGCTCGTGGCCCTCAGCCTTGAATCTCTGCTCATCCCAGGGTGTTAGCTTCATTCTTTCATACCAGATCGTCTCCTGGCCCCCAGCAACACCAGATACTCATTCTTACATGCGTGTCACCCAGCACGGGGGAAATTCTTCTCTGCCTGCTCAAGTTAAAAAATCCCAGGGTGGGTTTTGGATTGGTCTGCCTTGGGTCATGTGACCATTCTTGACCCAATCAATCACTAAGGCCAGGGCAGGGGATACTGAAGTTGGAGTGACCGGAGTCTCATGTTCCCACCCAAAGCCAGGGAGTCAGTTGCTCTGACTGAGTGGAAGCCACCCTCTGAAACTCACCATTTGAAGGATTATTGCCTAGGACCGGCAGGTACTATTAACCCCCCATTATAGAAAACAAGGCAGACAGCTCCCTGTAGGACCTGGATTAGCTCTGTTTTCAGGGTGCCCTTCTATTCTAGGTGAGCATCTGTGGTCTAGTATAGGAGCAGAGCACACGTGGCAGATAGCATACCTGCCTGGGAGAAACAGCAATGGCATGGACCCTTTGATCTGGAGTCCCTCCCAGCTGTAACGTGGGGCCGCCTTTGGGAGTCTAGGCTATACTTCCTGATCGGGGTGCTTAGCTCCTGAGTTCATTGGTTGTAAACGACAGAAACACGGCTCAAATTGATTTAAACCAAAAGATTAAACAGAAAACAAACAAACAGAAAGATTAATTCTGATCACTGAGAAATCCAGAGGCTTCAGGTCCTGCTGGATCCAGGTATGCAGCATCACCTGGGATTTGCCTTGCTTATATCCTGGTTCTGTGTTCTTAGACTTGGCTTTAGTCTTTGTCTTAGTATTGGATAGGCTCTCTTGAGGTTGTGATAAAGAGGTACCAGGCTTACATCCAACCAACTTAGCAACCCTAGCAGAGAGAGAGAGAGCCTGTTTTCCACTAGCTCCAGCAGGAAATCCAAGAGTAGGCTCTTTTTAGCCTGGCTTGGGGTATATGCCATCCTTGAACTGTAGCCAGGCAAGATACCTCACTTTGATGGGCCAAACCTGGAGCCTCTGGGCTGAGAGTAGAGGAGGGGTGGTTTCCTAAAGGAAAGTCAAATTTTTTACCAAAAGAAGTGAGGGAAGGGGCATCCAAGCAGCTGCCGTCCACCAGAGCCACCACTCAACTTCTCTCCCAGTTCGGCAAAGAAAGTATCACCTGGCTTGCTGCTCTGTCCATCCCCTCGCCAGTGTTAGCTGTGTGTCTCTCCTCCCTTTCTAGAAGAATATGTACACACCTGCTACTTGCATCTCTCCCCGAATCACCCTTCAGAACCATGGATTCATAGACCGTTGGGCTAGGAGGGAGCTCATTGATCTTTGGGCCTCCTGTTGATATTACAGATGGTCAAACCATGCCCCAGAGAGGAGCAGTGACCTGGGCATAACTGCGCAGTGAGTTAAGGCAGAGGCAGGGCTAGAACCAGGTTGTTGGACTTCGATTAAGCGATGTTTTCTTCCTCATACTCTAAGTAGAAGTCAGTGACATCAGGTATCCCTTCCAAATACAAAAAGCATCCCTAATAACAACAGTGATAAATTTAAAACCAGTTAATAGCTGCTAAAGACTTTGAGATTGGATGTTCAGTCAAGAGAATAAAAACAGGAGAGGTGAGTTTATCATTAACCAGGCTTAGCATTTCCTAGTCAAACGCCAACTATTCCCTGGCCCCGGGGAGGCCCTGTCCTCCTCTGCACAAATTCCTGGCCAGTGTATTATTAGCCAGTGGTCTCCTTAGCAAAGGCATGCCAGAATGAGGGAGGACTTAAGACAAATGCTCCATGGCCACAGAACTCCCTTTCTCAACAAGATTTACTAATCACAAAGTTTCATTCACACCCTGCGCCCCTGCCTATCTCTCTCTCTCTCTCTCTCTCTCTCTCTCTCTCTCTCACACACACACACACACACACACACGCACACACTTGCCGAGCTTGGGGCTTATCCTCAAGCTGGGGGTAACTTTGTTAGTGCTGAGGCGAATGGAAGACTCAAGAGTTTTCTTTCCGTCCTTTCCATGAATCATGTGGCCCAAGTCCAAGGTCTTTGGCCCGTGTCAGCCTGGGGAAATCTCTGAGCTCACTCAGATTTTCAGAATCCAAGCTGCTTCCTGCTGGGCCACGGTCCAGCTCATTGCTCCTCCAGGAAGCCGAATCTCCCTGGGACTCCTTCAGCCCTCAATGTCCTCTGGCACGGTCGACGTGGCAGCCACCTCCTGGCTGTATGGTCTCGATTAGTCATTCCACCTTGGCTCCATCTCCCTTCTAGTAACTTTCCACCCACACGATCGCCTCCCCCCCCCCACTCCCACACCTTCCTGGGTCTGGCCGACCTGGGAGCACATGCTCACTCGCTCACTCGTTCCTTCACTATCACTCCAGCCTCTGGAACACGCACCCACTCACGAAGCTCAGCAGTGCTGATGAAATGTTCTCCCCGAGGAACCCCTAGGCAGAAAGTGTTTTCATCTCCCAAGGGTTTCGGGGTGTCTGCCTGATGCAGCCTCTGCAGTCCCCAGTGGTCATCAGCGTCAAATGTGGCCAGAAAAAAACACATCAAGTAAGATAAGAACTGACAGGTGCCATTGGATTTAGTCATTAAGGGGTCACTGGTAACCGTAGTGAGCATGATTTCCAGAGGAGGGAATGGAAGGGAAGTGGAGAAGGGGTGGGTGCTGAAAGGAGGGGGATGGGATGATGGAACTGGAGAGATCTTATGAGAATGTGGCATCTGCAGAGGCCTCTGAAGGAGACTTTGACAGGCAGAGATAGACAGGCATGGGGGCAGACTGGTGAGGTCATTCTGGGTGAAGGGGATGGCATAAGCAGGAAATCAGGAGGCATGCGCAACTTATGTGGCCTTGGAGTAAGTCCCTTCCTCCTTCTGCAAGGTCGGTGGACATTGCAGCAGTGTCCTCCGAGGAATTTTCCAGCTTTGGGTATTTTTGGTTTACTGTGGCCTGGGGCTAGTGACAGGGCTTAGGCCTTGGGGGCTGGGGGTTTGGGAGCTGTTGGGACAGCCTTAGGAGGGCGTCAGCAGCCCTGGCTCAACTCCCTCCATAGAGAGGAAGCGGCAGGACCAGGCCCTGAGTGGGTTTAGCCCTGCTTTCAGAGCCTGTTTCCTGGGAAGAAGATGGCGTCTGCTCGGAGAGTCTGGTCTAGACTCTACAGCAGTGGTTCTTAGAGTGTGGTGTCCACGGGAAAGGACAAACTCTCAGGTGCACCCCAGATCTACTGAATCTGAAACTCTGGGGGTGGGGCTCAGAATGTGCGTTTCTGACAAATTCTCAAGTGATGCTGCTGGTCAGGGACCACCCTTTGGGAACCACTGGCTTAGAGGCGCTATACTTTCCTTTTCCCTTGAGTAAGGGTGAGTGCTGGTACTAGCAGGACCGGCCTGCTCTGAGTTTCCACAAAGTGGTGGTCAGGACTTACTCGAGGCTGCTACACCCTGGGCTGAGGCTCTGCCTGGGAGGGGATGCCTCTCCTGAAGACAAAGAAATGAGGTTCCAGGACCGGCACTAGGGCAAACCTCCTCAGGGTCATGGTAGGTCCTTGGCAACCTGCTTAGTGGTTGTCTCTTTGCAGGTGTGTAACCTTGGGCAGGTAACCAACATCTCACAGCCTCAGTGTCCCCACTGTGAAGTGGATTTACATCGACCTCAGTTGCTTTGAGGATCCGTGAGGCACCACACGTTGCGTACCTGGCTCCTAGCAGGACTGCATAGTGCACGAGTGGTAGGAATTAAGGGCACTTTCCTCCCCCTTCCCACAGCCAGCTGCCTGCCCTCTCTTCTGACATCTCACATGCTACAGGGCCCAAGGGTATTTCCTGGACTGTCAGATCATATTGGCCTCAGGGCCCTTATTTAGTATTAAATGTCCCAGCTTCTCTTCCACCAAAGATCCCCATCTCCCAGCTAGAAAATGTCTCTTGGTTGCTGCCAAGAGAAAGTCCCGATTCTGCAGTCGGGTTCTGCTGCCCCGGGCCCTCTACTTGCTGGCCTGAGCCATCTGTGCTAACCTGCCAGTCTGCCGAGTGGTCCCTCGCGTGATAAATTGAACAGGCAGTCTAGACAGTACGTGATCCTCTCTGCATTTTTCTCCCAGGGAGAGCAGGATGCTGTCACCACCCTTGTGTTGGGGGGTGTGTCCAGCACCGGGCGGCCTGGGGAGTCACAGGGCAGGAAGAGGGTTGCTCCACCCAGTGCCTGCGTTCCCTGTCAGGTGACACTCCCATGCAGTGAAGCTGGTGACAGGGGTGTCAAGTGGAGCAGATCCAGACAGAACCCGTGGCATTCATCTGGGACAGGAAAGGGAAAACAACCTCAGCAGGGCTTGTTTCTCTTCTCCAGGGGAGCTGCCTAGGCAGAGTCTCTGTTCTCATCAGGGACCACTCTGTAGTCCCGATTCATTTTGAACCAGAGCTTGAACTTGATTGCTCTACACTCTCCTTCTGAACAATGGAAACAACTCTTCCTCCACCCCTCACCCCTCTCGGCAGCCCCTCTTCCTTCCAGCACAGCTAAGCTTCTCCTGTTGTCTCTACACTTCCTCAGGTCCCACTCCCTCCTTGGTTCGCTGATACCCGGCCTCTGTGCCCATCCCTCCCGACACCGCTCTCACCTAGGTCACCAGGGAGCCCTGAATCGCTAGGAGCCAAGCATCCACCTCAGTCCTTACTGAGTTCTCTGATGCATCTGGCACAGCTGATGGACCATCCCTTCTAGAAAAGCTGCCCTCAATTTCCATCGCACCCCTTCCTGGAAGTCCTTCAACCACTCGGTTTCTTCTTTGTCTCCACCACGCGCTCCTCCTCCTTCTCTCACCCTTCAGGGATGCTGATCCCAGGGCCCTGTCCTCAGCCACTGCTCTTCTCTTCCAGGGCAATTTCCTCAGTGAACTGCATCTGCCCCGTGGCTTCAACCTGCACTCAACCGAGCCCTGGCCCAGAACTCTCCTCAGAGCTGCCGGCCCTTCTGTCCACCTGCCCAGTCCACAGTCCACTCAAACCCACAGGCATCTCAAACCCAGCAAGTCCAAAACCGCGCTGATGAGGTGCCCCCAATGCTCTCCTGTGCCCGTGCTCCCCTCCCTTGAGAAGTGTCCACCTCTGATAGAAAATTATAGGAGCAGGTGAGAAATTAGAAATGGAGAAAGAAGAAAACAAAGTTTCCACGGTCCCAGCACACAGAAGCAACTACCTTGACTATTTGGGTGTATGCGTCCCAGCCTTCCTTCTGTGCTTTTAATATTCCATTTTCCCCACTTAACATTCTAGCATAAGAATGCTCCCATGTTATTACTAATTCTGCATAACTTATTATTTTAAAGCTATTTGGAACAGATAGCACATTCCAACTGTACAAAAGGGGATTTGGTAAAAAGTAAATCTCCCTCCCACCCCTGACCCCCAAGTCATCCAGTTCCTTCCCCAAGGTAGCTGCCATTCCTGGTCATTTGCATATCTGTCTAAGGATGTCTGTGCCCACACAAGAGCACCTGCAATGCCACCCGCACCTTTTTTACTCATAAAGTAGCACACCATGCACCCTGTTCTACACCTTCTCTTTTTTCATTTATTTTTTAAATTTTTTAATAAATTTATTTATTTACTTGGCTGAGTTGGGTCTTTGTTGCTGCGCGCAGGCTTTCTCTAGTTGTGGCGAGCAGGGGCTACTCTTCGTTGCAGTGTGTGGGCTTCTCATTATGGTGGCTTCTCTTGTTGAGGAGCACGGGCTCTAGGCGTGTGGGTTTCAGTAGTTGTGGCATGTGGGCTCAGTAGTTGTGGCTTGTGGGCTCTAGAGTGCCGGCTCAGTAGTTGTGGCTCACGGGCTCTAGAGTGCAGGCTAAGTAGTTGTGGCGCGTGGGCTTAACTGCTCCGCAGCATGTGGGATTTTCCTGGACCAGAGCTCAAACCCGTGTCCCCTGCGTTGGCAGGCGGATTCTCAACCACTGTGCCACCAGGGAAGCCCTCTTTTTTCATTTAACAATCTATCTTGAAAATCATCCCCAAACTACTCATAGTGAGTTTCCTCACTCTTGTTTCCTGACTTTGAGTGCACCACTGCACAGCCACACCGTAGGTTATCAAACTAGTCCTCCACTGAGGGACATTTAAGTTGTTGCCAGTCCTTGTTATTCTAAGTCAGACTGTAACAAGGAAGTGCGGGGCAGGGAGGGGGAGGCTCTGGAGAGAAGGAAATGGACATGAGGAAGCTTTGAAGGAGAAATTGAAGAGGCTTGGAGTAAGTGAAAAGCAGTCATAAGCCTGGTAATAGGAAAGAGGGTGACAGGAGGAAATGCAGATGGCTGGTCTACAGTGAGTGTCATTCGGAGCTCACTGGCACCGAGTGGAAGTAGAACACTAGAAAGATGAGGGCCTCTGATTCAGGCCCGAAACACAGGAGGGAGGTTAAGGCCAGCGTCATGGGCCAAGGATTGAGCTCAGGGTGGAGGACGGACCCTGTGCTAGGAAGGTGCTGGGCCCTGAGCCAGCTCCCAAAACCCTCACAACAACCTGAGAGGTAGTCACTTCCTCCCCATTTTACAGACAAAGAAGCAGGTGATAAAAAGTGGTGGACTCAAGTCCTGCTTCTCTACCACAGCCCAAGGGATGCCTGGGTGGATGGTTAATGTTTAGAGGGGAACAGAGAGGACAGCTGCCTCCAGAGAGGCCCCATATGCGATTTCATGCACTGAATTCAGAGCTTCTTCCCTGACCCCGTTGGGTCTCTGAGTGGCAAGCCCTTGGATGAAGTGGCTGTCTGGGGCCTCCGAGGCCCTGCGTGGTACCCTGCCACCTATCTGCCTCTAACCCCGGGGTCTGTGCTCTTTGCTGGCAGGTTTTGCCCATCATTGTTTTCTTCATCTGTGCCATGTCCGTTCTCTACTATGTGAGCCTCATGCAGTGGGTGATCCTGAAGGTGAGTTCTCAAGGTCCCAGCCTGGGCCCTCCCAGAATCACAGGCTGACAGGAACCACACTCTCCCAGAATGCCTTGCTCCCAAGCCCACACCCTCCCCAAATCCCCTGCTCTGAGGGCCTGGACCTTCCAGCATCCACTGCTCCCCAGCCTTCTCTCAGAGTCTACTACCAACGAAACAACTTTTCACAGAGTCTCTTGTCATGCTACTAAGGAGAAATGGCACCAAAATCCAGTGGGGTCTTTGGGGGAGGGAAGTTTACATAACTGGGGCTGAATTGAGGAGAAGTGTTAAGGGAAAAAATAATTTATACCAAAAAGATCTTGAGAGCAGTGGGTCACGTGGGCCAGACTTAGCTGATATAAATGTCAAATCCTGTGCTTATGTTCATAAAATCTGCTGCACAAAACCAGGATGCAGGAGACAGACAGCATTGGACAAGAGATTCTGAGGTTTTTAGCTGATTGAGCTCAGAATAAACCCGTATCATCAGGCAGCTGCCAGAAGTGCAGCCTGTGGTTATGTTAAGAGTGCACAGTGCATGGCATAAGGGAGACAATTATCCCCAAATCTGGAGAATGTGTTCAACCAAGGGGCTATGACAAACTGAACTATCAGTGGGTTCAGTTTGAAAGGGCCTGAGACCATACATTCCATAGAATGGCTGAAGGAAGTAGGGATGAAGGGCCGAAAAAGAGAAGGCCAGGGTGAAGAAGGTTACGGGTAGGATTCTAAACACTTATAGAAGGTTAGGGAAAAGGCAGCCTGAGAGGTACCTGCAGTGGAGAGAAATTCCAGGGAAGCAGATTTCATGTTGATTAAAAGAAAGAACTTTTTAATACAGTGTTCCCCAAAGCCTTTCACAAAACTCTAGTTTCACAGCAAGTTAATAAATGCTACTAGGTAAAGGGATCCCATGGTCAAATTATTTATTTTATTTTATTTTTGGCCGCGCCATATGGCCCAACCAGGTATCAAACCTGCGCCCCCTACAGTGGAAGTGCAGAGTCTTAACCACTGGACCGCTAGGGAAGTCCCTTGGTCAAATAATTTTATGAAGCTAAGCTAGACACCAGGCTAAACAAATTTAAACAAGTTTTGTGCAGGACTTCTCAGAGCCTTTAATAAACTGGTAAGTATTGGTCATCTCCAAGGTGTGTGTGTACAGCAATTCTCAAATATATTTGACCAGGGAATCCTTTTTTCATGGATGATAAGCCCCCATCAATGGAGGTGTGGAAGGAGAAGATGAATGGACCTTTGGGGAAATGTACGTAAGGGAGTTCTACCTGGGTTGGGAGTTGGAAGGAAGACTTTTAAGGTACTTCCACCCCTGACTCTCTCTGTCCCTGGGGCTTGCTGATACCAATCCACAAAGAGCACCCTGCTTCCTTCTAGATCTCCTGGCTGATGCAGGCCACCATGGGCCCCATGGCCACGAAGACCCTGAGTGTGGCTTGAAACATCTTTGTGAGCCAGGTCAGTATTGCAGCCTCCTTCCCTCAAGGAGGGCGGGTGCCCTGGGTCCCTAGAGCTCTGATTCAGTCAGCAGAAGAGCCAATCAAACCTTCTCCCAGGGTCACCAAAGGCTGCTGCCCTAGGGATGCTCCATTTGGGGATACACTCCTTGCCCGGGTCGTGCCAAGGAGGATAGTATCTCCCTGGTACCTCTTCCCACCCTAGGTCTAGGCTGTCTTCATCAGCTTAGAGACTCACAAGTCCTACAGATGGAGTCCAATGTTCTCCTCTTAATACAGGCAGAAACTGAGGCTCGGGGCTGGGAATGCCTTGCCAAGATCCCACAACATAAGCCAGAACTTAGAATCCAAGGCTTCTTCTTCCTGGACAGGGTTCCTTCCACAACATCAGTTTGTCTTTTTTCCCCCTCCCTCTTTCTGAAAATGTATTTTCCAATCTAAGGGTGACTCTGAAGGGACTATCAGTCCTGAGTCCCTTTCAGAAGGCCGGACCCTCCTAGGGGTAAGACTCTGGTGACTGTTCCAGAATCCTGGCCCATCTGCCCAACATGTGAGTCACCAAGAAAACATACTTGCCAAAGTATGCCATATTCCACTGGGCAGTTTAGGAAACTTCGGAGAATATTTGCATCTTTTTTGCTATGATGCAAGTGTGTAGATTTCAAAGGTTTTTTTTTTTTTTAAGCCAATTAAGACAGATGTGCTCTGAGATAAAGAGTCCAAAATCCCTTAGTTGTTCCAAATGAGGCAAAAGATATTTCAGTATCAGCATTTATTTTATATAAAATGCTGCAAATGTAATCAATGGTTTTTGCTGAGAAAAGACAAATCTTAGGTGAATATGACACGATAACCGAAAGAGCTCCAAAGGTGAATTAACTTTCGCGGGGACGGGGAACCTTCAAGGATTAGTGGTATCATTTCAAGCTCAGTGTTGGCAGGCCTGGGCCCTATTCTCTTCTCTGGCTACAGTCTGTCCCCAGGGGATTGCCCCAGCCCCATGGCTTAAATACTTCCTCTCCCCTAAACTCCAGTCTGATACATATCCAACTGCCCCCTTGACCCTCCACTTGGATATCCTTAGATAATTTACTAGGCAAGTCCAAACAAGCAGAACCCTTGATTCCCTCCCTCAACACACATGCACGTCTCCAAGATTTTCCCTTCTCAGTAAATGGCAACGTCTTCAATGAGGTTGTTAGACAAAAATCGAGGAGTCATCCTTCCTTCCTTTGCTTCCCTTGCTCCCAGCTGCATCCAGTCCATCAGCAAGTCCTGCCAGCTCTGCCCCACATCACATCCCAGACCTGCCCTGCTGCCCTTTTTCTTTTTTTTTGCTATGAGCCACACTTGTCTCTCACCTGGACACGACAATCACCTCCTCTCTGTTCTCCCTGCCACCATTGCTGCCCCTACCCATCCTTCACACACAGGTTGGAGTAGCCCTTTATTTATTTATTTTTTAAAACATTTATTTATTTATTGGCCGTGTGGCATGTGGGATCTTTTTTTTAAAATTTATTTATTTTTGGCCACTTTGGGTCTTCATTGCTGTGCGCAGCTTTCTCTAGTTGCAGCGAGCGGGGGCTACTCTTTGGTGCGGTGCGTGAGCTTCTCATTGTGGTAGCTTCTCTTGCTGCAGAGCATGGGCTGTAGGCATGTGGGCTTCAGTAGTTGTGGCTCATGGGCTCAGTAGTTGTGGCTCATGGGCTCTAGAGCACAGGCTCCGTAGTTGTGGCACATGGGCTTAGTTGCTCTGTGGCATGTGGGATCTTCCCGGACCAGGGCTCGAACCCGTGTCCCCTGCACTGGCAGGCGGTTTCTTAACCACTGCACCACCAGAGAAGCCCAGCATGTGAGATCTTAATTCCCCAGCTAGGGATCGAACCTGCGCCCCTGCATTGGAAGCGCAGAGTCTTAACCACTGGACAGACAGGGAAGTCCCCTGGAGTGGCCCTTTAAAAACCCAAGTCAGATCATGCCTCTGCCTGCTGAGGTCCACTGCTTACCCTGCCTTGTCCATCTGCCCTCCACCTCCCCCATCTCTATCCCTATTCCATAGCACAGTCTGGAACATAGTATATACTATAATTATTTATTGAATGAATAAACGAATGGCTACAGGCTTCCCCACGTGCCCTGAACTAAACATGCCATCGAATGCCCCAGTTCCTTTCTCTCTGGCAACTCCCATGGCTTCACTAAACGTCAGGCTTGGAGTTACATCTGCTTCTGGTCCTTTGCACGAACAGAGGTAATTCTTTGAACCTCTCTGACCTTCTGCTCTCCTGGAACGTGGAGATGACCACTTCTTTCCTAGAAGGTTGTAAGTGATGTGTGTGAGGGGCTTAGCTGGGTGCCTGGACGTGGGAGGCACTTGACACAGGGGAGCGTTATCAGGCCCAAAGGAAGGGCTGGGGGTCCTTCCACAGAGCTGGGCTGATGCTGAGGTTCAGAGAGGCTCAGCCAAGTATAGACTCTGGTCCTCACCCCACCCTGCTGTCTCTTCCCCTGGGGTCCCCAGCCCTCACTGTGACCTGCTCACTCCCAGGTGGAGGGGGTACGCCCCAAGTGCCCGTGCTAGCCTGACCAGCGCTGCTCGTTTGACATCTTTCCCGTTTGCAGACTGAGGCTCCTCTACTGATCCGGCGCTACTTGGCAGACATGACACTCTCTGAAATCCACGTTGTCATGACCAGAGGCTACGCCACCATTGCCGGCAGCCTGCTGGACGCCTACATCTCCTTTGGGGTATGTAGAGCCCTCCTTCTGCTTGCTGAAAACCAAGAACCTGAAACCCACCTTTGTGGGAGCCCCACACAGCTCCTGGCCAGAGCGACCTGGGGTCTTCTCTCATGGGCTACGTCCTAAACCAGGGCTGCTGTGATGGTGGGAGGAGAAGCTTCACGTGAGTAAGGCAGGCCAGGTGGGCTGGACCATTTGGGCTTCTCAAGTGGCTAGTGGGAACAAAGGTTTCCAGTATTCTGCTTACTGAGGCAAAGCGCTAAGTGTTTTAATATCCACATTTCAAGGATGAGGAAATTGAGACTCAGAGAGTAAGTGAGATGCCCAAAGCCAGGATTTGAGCCCAGACCTGTCTGACTCCAAAACTCAGACACACAGTCCCCCACCTAGGCCACCCCTGGAGCTCTGTCCTACTCTTCCTGTACCCCGTCCTTGCACCTCCTCTCCTTTACACCCTCTCTGGGCACAAGTTCTTCCTCTACTCCTCAATGATTACTTGTGTAGCTTTCTGAGCACAGTACGTTTCTAAATCAAATTCCAGTGGTATGAATCAGGCCCTTAAACCAATCACAACACTAGTGCATGGCAAGCAGAGATGAATCTTCAGTGTGTCCCCTACAAAGTGCCTGGTAATAATGCATTACATTTGTGTAAAACACTGTACTTGTTCGTGTTTTCACATGCAAGTCTTTCAAGATCTTATTTTTCCCCCTTAAATATCGAAGAAATTCTTGCTTCTTACAGAAGTGAATAAAGTAAAAAAAACAAAACACTTCACTCCCACTTCCCATGGATAACTGCTCTTACTAGATGAGAACAGCAGTGCTCAAAGTGTCCTCAGTGGGCCAGCAGCGACACCTTCACCTGGGAACTTGTTAGGAATACAAATTCTTGGGCCCCTCTGTAGACCTGCTGAATCAGGAATGCTGGGGATGGGGCCCAGTGTCCTGTATTGTAACAAGCCTTCCAGGTGATTCTGATACTCGTTCAATTTGGGAACCACTGACTTAAAATATGTCATTCCAGATATTTCTGTGTAAAAAGTCATTTAAGTACATATAACTGAATATACATATACTTGCTTTTTTTTTTACTAAAGGTGAGGTAATTCTATTCACAGTTTTCTGCAACTTGCCTTTTTCTTATAAAATTCTGAGCATTACATGAAATCCGAAAGTGTAAAGGAAAAAGTTGACAGAGCTAACTAATAAAAATGAAAAACCTCTGAAAGGTAAAAAATCACAATTTTTTAAAAGTTTAATGATTGATCAAGAAAGAAAAGTTCATAAATGATAAACAGATATTCAAGCTCACTGATAAATTAAAACAATAATAACTTATGTTTCTTCTCAAGGATATGCAAAATTTTACATGCCTCTAAACGGCAAGGCTGAGGGGCATTCATATACTCTTTTTTTTTTTTTTTTTGGCTGCGTTGGGTCTTTGTTACTGTGCGCAGGCTTTTCTCCAGTTGCGGCGAGCGGGGGCTACTCTTCATTGCAGTGCGCGGGCTTCTCATTACAGTGGCTTCTCTTGTTGCAGAGCACGGGCTCTAGGCACGCGGGCTTCAGTAGTTGTGGCACTTGGGATCAGTAGTTGTGGCTTGTGGGCTCTAGAGCGCAGGCTCAGTAGCTGTGGCGCACGGGCTTAGTTCCACGGCATGTGGGATCTTCCCGGACCAGGCCTCGAACCCGTGTCCCCTGCATTGGCAGGCAGATTCTTAACCACTGTGCCACCAGGGAAGCCCCACATACTCTTTATGCGAGTGCAATTTGCTCTAACCTTTTTGGAAAACACCTATCAGTCAATTTAAAAATACTCCTCTTTGATCTAGTTAGGAATATTATGATACAGAAATATTTTCACAAGTGGTCAAAAGATGCAAAATTCCAACATTATTTGTAATAGCTAACAACCCAAGAAACATAAATGTAGAGCAGTAAGGGAATGAGCTGGGTAAGTTCATCCGTGCAATGCACGGTCACAGCCCCTAGGGTGAGGTGGGCCTCCGTGCGCTGGTTTGGAGAAGGGCAGCCTGCCTCTCCCAGGGCCCAGGCTCTCCTGATGCCTGTGTGTGAATGGGTCGGGGGATGAAAGAATGACCAGTATTGGTCTCAAATTCCACCTGTCTTTCTCATCTCTGTGTTTGAGGATGGCCAAGGGGATGAGCTAACCTGCCCCTCAGTCCCTCCTTCCCTCAGGACACCTGGGCCACACCAGGAGGCTCAACTCCGCATACCCACAGAGCTGTCTGGGCAGGATGGCTGCTGCCTCGTGACTTTTCAGGAAGGCCCCTTGCACTCTGAGGCTTTGTCTTCTCCGCCTAGCACCCTCCACCTAGAATTTTAGAGGTCATCTGGTTTGCACCTTTTCTCACCAAGGCCTAGGAAGGGCCCATCAGAGCTGATGCATGCCACACCCCTCCCCCATACCTCACCACCAATTGATTTTGGAAGGAATTTGATATTTCAAAAATGAAAACTTGAAACTTTGTTCCTGAAACTTTTTTCATGGTGGTGTATTGGGGGAGGGGTTGCCCTGCTATCTTCGGGACTTAGAGCCTTTAAATGTCTTAACCTTGCTTTGGGTCCCACAAGCCAGTTAAAAGAATGGTATTCTTTCTATCGCATAAGCGTCGTTGCCATTACTTAAGACCAAAGTACTGGAAGAACTCTCTCCCTTTTCCACAATCGCCTTACAGCTCAGCCTCCTTTCCTTCCCTGTCCCAGGCCAGAGTCCAGGCCCAGCCCCAGGCAGGCGGGCCTTCCCACTGAAGGGGCCTGGTACCCACTTCCCTTTAGCTCTACAGAATGTGCAGAGGCCACCAGGATCAGCCTAGTGGTCGCGGGTCTCCATCCACAGCCTCTGGTACGGAAGCCCCAGGCTACCACCATAGCTGGCCTGGTGAAAGGCACCTAGTCCACCTTCCTTCTCTCGGCGTCTGGTCACAGAGAAGCTCTCTTCTGCCCCCGCCTGGCTCTTGGCCGCCACTACAGCAACCCCCGGGCTTCCTCCCACAGCCCTTCCCACCCTCTCCCCTCTCTCTTTTCATGCCCTCTTCCAGGCAGTTCCTCACTGTATCTTGGGCTCTGCCCTTAGACCCTGAATTCCAAAGAGAATCCCCCCTTTCTCTCTCCTCCTTTCTCTTTGATGCTCAGCTTCTGGCTGGCTCTTCCCTGCACCCCTCCTATTGCTAAAATGTGGATATTTCTAGACCTGTGCTGTCCAACACAGCAGCCACTAGCTATTAAGTGGCTATTAAGCCCTTGAAATGTGGTCGGTCTGAAATGAGATCTGCTGTGAAACTTAGTATGGAAAAATCAATTAATATATTTTATTGATAAGTTTTACATTGATTACAAGGGTAGAAAATAATATGTTAGGTGTATTGGGTTAAATTAAATACATTAATGAAATTAATTTCATCTGTTTCTCTTTACTTTTTTAATTGGCTCCTAGAAAACTTAAATCACAGTTGTGCTATATTTGTATCAGATGACACTGGTCTAGACCTTCTCCCTGGTCCGAGGTCCCAAGTGTTACTTGACTGGATCCTTTCGCTGTGACCTCCACATACATGTCCCTTTTCAGTGTGTTTCCCAAACACTCTAAGGTAGGCACGAGCTCTCTCTGCTAAAACCCCAGAAACTGGTCTCCCTACCCACCCCTTTGGCTCGGGATCATTGTGAGTAGAGATCCAGATGTGTGCCTTGGGCTGTGAACACAGGATGGGTTGAGGGGATGGCCAGTGATGTTTCTCAATCAATCGTGCAAGAGTGGGAGCCCCTGGGACAGGGTCTGGGAGGCCCAAGCAGGGCCAAGTAAGAGTCAACCACGTGCTTAGTTTCTACACCTGTAAAATGGGTGGCATTACTGCCCACCTCACAGCAGTCTAAGAATTAAATGCCATAATAAACAGAAAACACCTGGCAAGGGACTTCCCTGGTGGTCCAGTTGTTACAACTTTGCCTTCCAATGCAGGGGGTGAGAGTTCGATCCCTGGTCTGGGAGCTAAGATCCCACATGCCTCACGGCTAAAAAACCAAAACATAAAACAGAAGCAATATTGTAACAAATTCAATAAAGACTTTAAAAACGGTCCACATCAAAAAAAATCTTAAAAACAAAAAACAGAAAAACACCTGACATGGTGTTGAAAAAGTGGTTGTTCTTTCTCTGACATATTAGGGTCAGAAGTCCAGCCTTCTAAAACTGGCCCATTTTATGCTTTGGAGTGTCTGGATTTATTTCTTTTCTCAGTAAAGACCTTTTTGAAAGTTCAGATGGATGGCTCCTACCCTCTATCCCTCTTCACATAGGACACCTTTAGGTAGAGGAAGGAGGGCCTTGGGCAGAAGTGGGCCCTGTCATGCTGGGACAGAAGGCATTCCTGACCTGGTGTCTGGAGGCAGCGCTGGAGAATGTCATGGCCCTGAGGCATAACTGGCAGCAGAGAGGCCGTGTGTGTGGGCTGACCCAGTGCCCCCGGGAGCCCTGCCAGTGCAGGACTCAGCCCTTTCCAAGATGAGCAGGAAATGACTGCCTGGGGCATTTGAGGCAGTGGCCACGACTGGCCCATTCAAAGGACAGTGTCCATGAATGTGCAAGGTGTGCTCCCCACTGAGACTCGAGTTGACAAACCAGATGCGGCCTCCAAGCTGGAAGAAAGGGGAGGGTCCTGGCTGGTGGAAGGGAAAATCCCAAGATTCCAGATGTGGTATTGTGCCCGCTGGACCTGGGCGGCTGAGGAGGAGGCCAGCAAAGTCCCAAAGCTTGGCCTGGAAAGTCCAGAGAGGACACCTGCCTGAGGCTGGCTATTTCCATGAGGAGCAAGGCCTGCACACCCAGTGGCTGTGATGGGGGCGCGTGGCAGGTGGGTGCTGGAGCTGGTACACATCGTAAGTGGTTTCTGCTTACCGCTGAAAGGAAACAAAGGGGCTTTAAAAGAAGAAGGAGGAGGATATTACAAGGCTGTCAGAGCCTCAGAGGGTCTCTGAGGCCTGGTTCCTCATCAGTAGTTCCTGGTACTTCCTTGGGCTTCATTGGCCGTCTGCTTTATTCGCCTGAACATGTAGCTTAAACTTACCTCCCCTCCTTTAGTTCCTTTTTATTTAAAATTTTAAAACTGCAGTTGATTTATTACAAACTTTAAGAAGAAGTCTATTTTACTTTTCTGCTTATAAAGACAGTATATATCATGTGGACATTTAGAGATATACAGAAAAGCTGAAAGAAAAGAAAATCACTCTGGCCCCACTAGCCAGGGACAGACAACTGGTTGGCATTTCAGTGTATTTCTTTCTGATCTTCTTTTTATGCAGAGTTGTGGAGTTTGTTTTTTTCTGTATCATTGTGGGTATGCTCTATATGCAAGTATGCAGGCATTTCTCCACAGTATTGTGAAGCCTTGGTAACCATTGTTTTTGATGGCAGCTTGACAATGCATAGCCATCCCCCCATTGTCAGATGTTTGGGTTGGTTCTAATTCTCCCATTTGGTAAATAACACAGTGGTGAAAAAGTGTTCCATCTCTGTGAAGAGAACAGGGAAGCAGAGGGTTTGGGACCACAGTGAGGATGAAAATTCAGGAAGGGAGAATCCCGGGGGTCTGGCAGCTCTATCATCTTGCTGTGAGGGCTTCTATAGCATGGCTCCAGGAGACTGACCCAGGGTCAAAGGGTGGGTGTTGTATGTTGTAGGGGCAGATTTCCTTAGAAACAGCTCTCGGACCGCAGGAGTAGAGGTGATGGGCTGCCTTGAGGTGGTGAGTTCCCTGCCACAGTGAGTGACAGGAAGGATCCTCTAGAGGGAAGGCTTTCCTTTACTATGAGGTCAAGTTAGGTCACATCTTGGATCCATTCCAACTCTCAGGTTCTGTGAGCTTTGTCTGAAACCATCCCAAACCCCTCAGCCAATGATGAACCAGCCCTCAGATCAGTGGTCAAAGAGAGACAGCCTAGAAAGGGAGGAAGAACCTTGAACTTGGAGCCGAAAGACACAATGGGTCTAATTCCTTCCCTTCCTTTATTTTGGGCAAGTCATATTTAACCCTTTGGGGCCTCAGTTTCCTTGTCTGTCAAGTGAGATAACAGTACTTGCCCTGCCTAACTTCCTGAAGTCCTGGGGGAGGTGTGGGAATAGAAGTTTCTGTGCATACAGCCTGTAACCCTCTACACATAAAATGTATTACTATTATCAGTGACAGTGACAGCAGTAGCGATGATGGTGATATACCAGCAGGGTAGAGTACCATGTCCCCCTGCTGCCCTGGGCCACACTTCTTGACCTCCACATTTTCCTGACATCTCTCTATAACCCTCATTCTCACTCTTGAAGATCGATGCTGCCTCCTTAATTGCTGCCTCTGTGAAGGCTGCCCCTTGTGCCTTAGCCCTCTACACAGAGGTGGAGGAGTCCAAGTTCAGGGGTGAGGAAGGAGTGAAACTGACCTACAGGTGAGCACAGCAGGAGGGTCTGCAGAGAGGGGAGTGGGGGGGAGGGGCAGAGACAGGAGCAGAGGTGGGGGCAGCAGCAGGCCCTATTTTCTCTGCCCATCTCTGTCTTTCACCAAGCGCAGCCCACTTCCTCTCTCTCTCACTGCCCTGGTCGCAGCTTCACTTGTGAAGATATAGATTCCAGTTCTCGCTTCTTATTTTCCAGTCTCTGACCAGCAGGAAACATGGACTAGTCAAGGCATGGGCAAGTGACCTGGTTCTTGGGGATGTGCCTGGTGTGTGTGTGTGTGTGTGTGTGTGTGTGTGTTGAGGAGGGTCGTTAAAAAGTTCCACACCACTTTCTCTACATGCCTTGAGGTCTGATCCCCAGTGTCAATCGCATTCACGTGTTGAGCACTGTCCTTGATTTCTCTCACCTCCTAACATCTCTTTATCATAGTCTTAGCAACCTTTGTGTAACATTTAATTCTTAAAAAATGTTGAAAGACACGACTTTTGACAAATGTGCTTGTGGATACAACGGGCATCCCCAACCGCACAACTTCCTGAAGGTCTAGAGCAGCACTGCCCGAGAGAAATATGAGTCACATCTATAATTAAAATCTTCTAGTAGTCATCTTTTAATAAGTAAAAAAGAAGCAGGTGATTTTAATAAAATGTTTTATTTAACTAAATATATCCTAAGTATTGTCATTTTAACATGTAATCAATATAAAAATTATTAATAAGGTATTTCATATTTTTTCTTTTTTTTTGGACTCAATCTCTGAAATCTGGTGTGTATCTTTGCAACACATTTCAATTCAGATCAGCCTCCTTTCAAGTGCTCAAAAGTCACACGTGGCTAGTGGTTTCTGTCTCGGACAGCATCTGTGCTAGGAGTCTGGGTCTTATCCTAGTGCTTGGGCCAGGCTCTTTCTCTCTCTGGCCTCAGAGGGAAAACAAGGACCACTGGCTCTGAAATGCTCTGTTCAAGGTTCCTCTTTGAGCCTGTAGGGTGGGGAGCCCTGCTGTTTGTGGAGATAGGCCAATAATGATGGCTCTTGATCCCATCAACAGAGATGCTCAAAACCTCTTAGAAGCAGCTAGCAGTGGGGCTGCCATGTCCGTGAGGGTCGTGACCAACATCGCAGCCAACCTGATTGCTTTCCTGGCTGTGCTGGCCTTCATCAATGCTGCCTTCTCCTGGCTGGAAGACGTGATGGACGTCCAGGGGCTCAGCTTCCAGGTACAGTTCCGGCCACCCCCGCAGCCTGTGGAGGTGGTGGTCCTGGTCGGTGGGTGATGGTGGGTGGACACCCACAGAGCCCAGGCCAACCCCAGTCCCAGCCACTCCTCTTGCCTCATGCCTAGGCTCATCTGCTCCTACATCCTGTGGTCAGTGGCCTTCTTGATGGGAGTGGCCTGGGAGGGCTGCCCGGTGGTGGCTGAGCTGCTGGGAATGAAGCTGTTTCTGAACGACGGGCGCCGAGTAGTGGGCCGGTTCCAGGAAGCAGTGGATCTCTGTGAGTGTCCCTGTCCCCTCCCTGGGGCAGGGCGTGATGCAGCGGCTCCCCTGTGGGCCCGGCTGAGACACACTGAGGGTCTGCTCAACCTCCCACATCCCGTTGCCCTGGGCAACAAGACAGCTTCAGAGGCCATCTTTCTCAAGGCCTCTTAGGAGGCTGAGGTTGAGAAAGAGCCCCGTTGGAGGTATCTGAGCTCCAGCTGTAGACAGGCCACCATCCTGTGCAGCCCTGGGCCAGCCGCTGCACCTTGCCTCTTCTGTTGGCAAACAAGTGTAGAACCTGCCACACCTACCCCGAAGGAATGGATGGCAGCATCTCATGAGCTAAGAGAGTAAAACGGGGAGACCTCACCACCACATTCATCTTCAATATATTGGATTCAGTTCAGGGGTTTGTTTCTTCTGTTAAGACTTATTTGTTTATCTATCTATCTATCTGTTTATTTATTTACTTGCAGCACGTGGGATCTTTTTCTTTAGTTGCAGCACGTGGGATCTTTTAGTTGCGGCATGCAAATTAGCATGCAAAGTCTTAGTTGAGGCATGTGGGATCTAGTTCCCGGACCAGGGATCAAACTGGGCCCCCTGCATTGGGAGTGCGGAGTCTTAGCCACTGGACCACCAGGGAAGTCCCTGTTAAGACATTAAAAAAAAGAAAAAAACTATAAAAGCTTTCTAAAATGAAAGTCTCTAAAATAATAACAGCTGTATGTAACATGATTGAGAATGACAAAATTACCCATCATCTTATCATCCCAAAATTACAGCTATTATAATATATAATATAATTATAATTAATTATATTATAATACATATAACAATATAATCTATAATTCCATTATTTGGCTATTATACACAATGCTGAAATGAATAGCTTTTTGCACAGGACTTCTCCCTCCTCTCCGAGCATTTCCTCAGGAGCTTTCCCAGATGTGGGATGACTGAATCACATGGCACGGATCCTCGTGTGGTTGCTGCCAGTATCTTTCCCAAGGGGTTGTAACAACTGAAACCGCCCCAGCTGTGCCTGTGAGCATTGATTTTACCACACACTGAACAGGGCTGAGTAGCCTCTTAAAAAAAAAAAAAGTTTTGATACGTTAAGGGGCAAATAATAGTTCATTGTTTTCATTTGTTACTGGGTTACTAGGAACTTTTAATAAAAAATTTTTTTCTTGCCTTTTAAATTATTTTTTTAATTGTAAAGGAATGTACTCTTTAGTTTAAAAAAAAAAAAAGTTTGTATGGAGTAAACAGCCCAGGTTTCCCCTCACTCCTCATTTTCAGCTCCAGTATCACTCCCTTCTCTAGAGATAGTGGGTGGTATGTGCCTTCGGGATCTTTTTAAATGAACTTCATTCCTTCAGCAAGTATTTGTTGAGACCTCTGAAGTGCCAGGCCCTCTGCTGAGTACCAGGGATAAAAAGGGGAATTCGACAGACATGGTCCCTGGTGACATGGAACTTACACGTAGTGAAAGACACGAGCAAAACGCAAGAAAGCAAAGGAATAAAAAATTTTAAAACCACAATTTGTGGTAAGTTCTCTGATGGAAACAATAAGAGGAAACAGGGAGGGGGTCTTCCTTGACTGGGCTGGTCAGAAAAGGCCTCCCTGAGATGTGGTTATTAGGCCAAGATTTGCAGGGAGGAGGAGGGGCCAGGAGAAATTGGGAAGAGCATTCCAGGCAAAGAAAGAGGCACGTGCAAAGGCCTTGAGGTTGAAAAGCACTTGTTTGGAGAACTGAGAGGAGAGCAGTGAGGTTAGAACAGGTGGTTATTGTAAAAGAGAGTGACACAGGCCGAGGAGCAGTACGAAGTTACTGAAGATTTGACTTTTGACATTTTAAGATTACTTGGGCAGATTGGGAGGGTGATTGTAAGTGAGTACGCAGAATGCAGGTACCTTAATATTTTTTCATCAATTTGTATAAACTCTGTGTGTTATAAAGATATTAACCCTTTTCTGTTACATTTTCTACATATATTTTTCCTAGTCTTTTTTTCTCCCCTTCATTCTGTATTCAGAGATTTTTTTAAACACAAAATTTACACCAAATCTTTGCATTTCTGCTATAATATCTAAATTTAGAAAGTTATCTCCATTCCAAAAATCTGGCAAGGGTTAAATTCCTGAAACAATATGGTGAAGTAGTTAAAATCATGAGCTTTGGAGTCAGACAAAACTGAGTTCAAATTCTGACACAGCTGCCTTTTTGCTGTGTGAACGTCCTCAGTCACTTCTGTGAGCCTCAGTTTGCTCCTCTCCAAAATGAGAGTAATAATATTATTTTGTAACAATAATAATTATTCTGTATTTCCTATTATTTGATGTTTAAAATATTAATCTGCTTCCGTGATTTAGAATTAATTTTTTATATGGTGTGAGGTATGGGTCTAAGCCAATCTTTTTTTCCAAATTGTTCCATTTTGGCTCTTAACACTTCTAAGGAATTACACAACCGTTCAGAGCAAAAGGGAAGGAGAATTACCTTGCTTAAATACCTCCCCTGTGCCTGGTACTTCCTGTACATTAGATGATCTTTATGACAGTCTTTCCAGGCAGCTACTATTACTCCCACATTCCTGATGGAGAAACTAAAACTTAGGAGGCTATCGACTTGCTCAACCTGAAATAGGCCGTGACAAGCCTGGAACCCAAGCTGACTGGGCTCCGAATCCCTCCCTCTCTTCACTGGGCCACCATCCTGCTCTTTGGGCATGACCGCACCTCAAAGGACCTCAGCCTGAATGCATTCTCCGTAAACAAAGGTGCGGGGCTGCAGCAAGTCGGGAAGGGCCGTTCACCCACTGTTCCTGGGTACAGAGCTTAGTAGGGCCAAAGTGAGAAGACTGGGCCAGGCTGAATCAGACCCAGAAAGGCTGGTAATTAAGGAGATTCAAGGGCAGATGAGGAGGGGGCTATGTTTGTGAGGTTGCGCAGCTTGAGGTGACTTAGAGGTAGGTGTGGAGGGCTGGGAAAGGGCAGCACCGAGTGCTTCAAAGGTCAAACGCACATAGGCAGTGGGTGAAATTAAGGCCAGGGTACGGGGTGGTTTGAGCAAACTCCCATCCCATCTGAGGGAAGCCCCTCCCCGCTCATCTTCTGTCTTCTCAGGTCAGAGCAGAGATACGTCTGCCCTCTGTGGATTTGCCAACTTCAGCTCCATTGGGATCATGCTGGGAGGCCTGAGTGAGTCCTATAGGGGCCTCTCGGTATCCTGGAGAGTCGGGGATGGACGCTAGTCCTGGCTCTGAGATATTTCTTGGGGATCTGTAGGCCTCAGTTCTCCCATTATTCTAAGGCAGAGCCTGAACAAGGCGGCCGTGGAGCTTCCTCCCAGCCCTGGCATTTCATGATTTCTCTGCTGCTGGGGTAGCCCAGGAGGTTAGCACCTTGGCCTTGTAGGCCAAGCCTGGCTCAGGGCTCTGGGGAGGGTCGGGAGGTGCGGTGGTGACCTGCCCTCTGAGGCTTTAGTTCCCGTACCCACAAGGGACAGGCAGGCCTGGAGGGGCCTAGCGGAGAAGGCTCTGCACAGCTCTCAGTTCTTTACAAAAAACATTTCCACCCCCTGCAGTTCCCTGCCTGGTGGTGTAACCATCCCGTTTTGCTGAGTCTTGCAAAAGTGAATGATGGCCCAAGTCACTCAGCTAATAAGTGGCTGAACCTGTGTTTAATCCCAGGTCTGCCTGACTCCAAACTCACGTTCTCTTCCTACAGTTGCCACTGATGGCATGTGGCGGGGCGTGGAGTGCTACCTAGGGGCCTGACTCAGGTCAAGGAGGACTCCCAAACTCAAAAGCATCAGGAGGACAGCGTCTGTCCCTCTGGCCACCCAGAAGAGAAAGGGGTGTCAGCAGATGCAGCCGGAGGCACAGATACAGGCAGAGGGGCATGCTGAGTCCTGGCCCTGAGCACTCCTGTCCTCTTGCAGCCTCCATGGCCCCCCAGCAGAAGAGCAACTTCTCCCAGATCATGCTCCGGGTGCTCTGCACGGGGGCCTGTGTGTCTCTGGTGAATGCCTGCATGGCAGGTGAGTGCAGGCCTGGTGGGCTCAGGACTCAGAGCCCTGATTCTCCAGCTGGCCCTGGTCCAGGGCCAGGCACTGGGGCTCTGGCCTCTCTGGAAGTTCTTGGGTGAGGTTGGAGGGTAGTGAGGGGCTGGGCCCTGCCCACCAGCTGCTTTCCCTGCACAGGGATCCTGTACATGCCCGGGGGGCTGAGGTCGACTGTGTGTCCCTCCTGAACACGACCCTCAGCAGCAGCAGTTTTGAGGTGTACCAGTGCTGCTGCCAGGCCTTCCAGAGGTGAGAACCTGGGCCGTGGGGCAGAGGGACCCTGACAGTGATGGGGTCCAGGAGGCCCGATTTCCCGGCGGAGCCCTTTGGCACCAGGGCAAGGGATAGAAATGTCATGGCTGTGGCTGATGTGACCAAGGGAGGAGGAAGTGGGGCTTGAGGACCAAACTTAGAGATGAAGTTTGGACCAGAGACATGGAGCAACTTCCCCAAAGTTGCACAGCCTTTAGTGGCTAGCAGAGCCAGGCCTAGAGCTCAGACTGCAGCCTTTGCTTCTTTTCAGCACCGACCCGGAGTTCACCCTAGAGGCCCTGGACAACTGCTGTTGATTTTATAATCACACGATCTGTGCATAGCGGGGACAGAACATCTCTATGCCTTCTGGAGGCTATTCTTCCCCAGGAAGCAGCTGTCCCCATCTCTCTCTCTCCAGGCCCACCCCCTTGGGGAAGCCGCAGGGCTTAGACCCACCTCAGTCATAAATTGGGAAGGGTGACAGGGTGAGTGGGCAGAGCGAGTACATAAGTAAATGAGGGTTGCCCCCCCACTCGTCACCACCTTTCTGCTCTCCCATTTCCTACCTCCCCAAGTGTGAATTCTCAGGGTCACCTCTGCCTCTCCTCTCCTCTCTATATCCAAACAGCTCCCTGCTCTTCCCTATACCCCCTGCCCTGGGTCTCCCCCATTCACCCTTCCCTTCTGCTCCAGGGCCCTCAGCCCTGGCATTTCAGCTGATTCCTTCCCCCTCCTCTCTAGGCGCTGGAATCTTGCTGTGGTTTAGCCCCTGCCAGGCAGCTTCTCCTGGAGACGCCTTCCTCTACGTCCAGAGACTCCCCACGGCCTTCCTCCGTAGCACTTCCCACACTGGTGTCCTGTGGAACACTGTCCCACAAGGTATGCAGAAGTTTCCATGATCCACTGCGTTTGGGAAACACTAAGCTAAAGAAAGTTAGGGGTTTATTGTTTGTTTGTTTTTTGTTTACTGTGGACTCATCAGTTTGATGTGGGTATAATAGGAGACATTTTTCAAATTTGGCTATAAGAATCTTGTTGATAGAAGTATCTCTTAGTTGAGGATTCCATGGAAAACAATTGGGGAAATATTGGTTAATGTTCAGACTGCTTTACTCTACATAACTGTAACACTTGCAAATGTAACAGAGCACTGTGTGTCAGTGCACTGTTCTCAGTGCTTCATACTTTGTAACTCAGTCCCTACAACAACCCTGTGAGTCAGATACTATTATTATCCCTAGTTGAGGAACAGAGTCCCAGAGAGGTTAAGTAACTTGCCTAAAGTGGCACAGCTGGGAAGAGGAAGAGGCAGAATCCCCGCCATCCAGTTCCACAAGCTGTGGTGTTTCATCTCTCTGCTAGGCTGCTAACGTTCAAGGAGCTCGGTTGTGTGACTTGCTCTGACCCCCTCTGCTTGCCTTTTCTCCCCAGCCCAATCCCTCTGCTCCAGTAGGTCAGGCATCTGATGTGTTTTCCCTGCCTGTAAGCCTTTGTTTCTGGAGTTCCTGTCACCCAGCACATCCTGCCCTATGCTCCTCCCACCTCTATCCTCATTTCCCCAGCAGCTATGGCTGCGGGGAACTGCAGTGCACCTGTCCCTGAGGCCACAGGGCCCCTGTTCCCTCACCCACCTCTGTTGGATAATGCTTCCCAGCTGGGGCCTGAGGCAGAGGGAATATGGAGCCTGGTCAGCAGTTACCCTGCTCGGTCAAGGATTTGGGCTCTACTGGGCACTGGTCTTGCTCCTTGTGACCCCCACAGGCTAGCCCTGGGTCCCTTCCTCAGGGCCTGAGTCCTTGCCCTTAGCTCTGCACAGCAGAGTCTTGGCCTGACTCCCATACCCCATCGCTAGGCTCTTGCCTTGCAGCTTCTGAGTCAGGATTGGCCCAGATACCTGCACTCACCCCACCCACAGCCGTGACAGGCATTGCTAATCAATCACAGGACTCCTTGCACTGAATCCAGAAGGGGCGTCAGAATCCGTATCAGCTCAGTGCTGGATGAGCCCACCTCCAAGTAATTCTAGGTGCCTTTTCTAGGTGGCACACTCTTTGCCACTCCTGTGCTAAGAAACAGACCCTAAGAACCCAAACTGCCATTGATTTTGTCTCGCTGGCCTGCGAACGTCTAAGGTTTTTGTCAAAGACTAGAAATCAAAGGGGGTTGGAGCAAAGAGGGATCCTTGCAAAGAATGAACCCTGTGTAAGTGGTTTGTCCACTCCGGGTTTATGTATTGTTTATTTATTCAATCAAGGGATACATATCGAGTACCTACTTTATTACTTGGCTTGGGCCACCATAACAAAGTACCACAGACTGGGCAGCTTAAACAACAGAAATTTATTTTGTCACAGTTTTGGAGGCTGGAAGTCCAAGATTAGGGTGCCAGCATGGTCGGTTTCTGGTGAGGTCTCTCTTCCTGGCTTACAGAAGGCCACCCTCTCACTGTGTCCTTTTATATGGCAAAGAGAGAAAGCAGCTCTCTTGGTGTTTCTTTTTTTTTTGCGGTACGCGGGCCTCTCACTGCTGTGGCCTCTCCCGTTGCGGAGCACAGGCTCCAGATGCGCAGGCTCAGCGGCCATGGCTCACGGGCCCAGCCGCTCCGCGGCATGTGGGATCCTCCCGGAACGGGGCACAAACCCGTGTCCCCTGCATCGGCAGGCGGACTCTCAACCACTGTGCCACCAGGGAAGCCCTGGTGTTTCTTTTTATAAAGGCAATAATCCCACCACCCTCCTGACTTCTTCTAATCCTGCTTACATCCCAAAGGCCCCATCTCCAAATACTGTCACATTGGGGATTAGGGCTTTAACATATGAATTTAGGGGGCACACAGTTCAGTCTGTAACACCTACTATGTGCTGGACTCTGAGCTAGGCAAGGGGACAAGCAGTGAACCAGACTCTGTAATGAGCTAAAGAACTGGAAACTTCCTTCAAGAAGAGGGTCAACTGGGGAGGGAAGCCCCAACAGAGACTGGATGGAGGTGGCTCCTGGCAAGGATTGCTTGAGAGGAGGGAAGGGGAAAATGACTCCAGCAGGGCTTGTGGGGCACCCATATGTGGCCTGGCCAATGGATTTTCTGAGGCTCTTAGTAGATTAGAAAGTGAAAATAATGCCAGAATAGGATTATACAAATTGCCATTTAAACTGTCGTATATATTAACACAGAATACACTGTAGTATCAGGTTATCCACTAGATAATGAAAAGATGTTTTTTTTTTTCAACGAAAGCCCAGTTCAATCATTTAAAAAGCCATTTTTATTCATATTTGAATATTTTTATTTCATATTTGAAAGCGCCAAATCCTAGTCACTAGACCACCAGGGATATATCAAATATTTGAATGTGACTGCGTGTTTTTACATAAATTAGTTTTCTTGAAATACGTAGATTCTGTGTTCTTCTATATTTAGTGTAATAACAATCAACATAAGAGATATATTCATCATTTAAAAAAAATTATTTTATTGAAGTATAGTTGATTTACAATGTTGTGTTAGTTTCTGGTGTACAGCATAGTGATTCAGCTCTACATATATATATAATAGTTTGCATCTGCTAATCCCAAACTCCCAATCCATCCTGCCCCTACTCCTCCTCTCCCTTGTTTTCTATGTCTGTGAGTCTGTTTCTGTTTCATAAATAAGTTCCTTTGTGTCATATTTTAGATTCCACATATAGGTGATACCATGGTATTTGTGACGTACTTTTTGTTTTACCCTTTCTGACTTCACTCACTATGATAATCTCTAGGTCCATCCATGTTGCTGCGAATGGCATTATTTCTTTATATTTTATGGCTGAATAGTATTCCATTGTATATATATGCCACCTCTTCTTTATCCATTCATCTGTTGATGGACATTTAGGTTGTTTCCATGTGTGGTTATTGTAAATAGTGCTGCAGTGAACATAGGGGTACATGTATCTTTTCGAATTATAGTTTTGTCTGGGTTTATGCCCAGGAGTAGAATTGCAGGATCATATGGTAGCTCTATTTTTAGTTTTTTTGAGGAACCTCCATACTGTTCTCCATAGTGGTTCTACCAATTTACATCCCCACCAACAGTGTAAGAAGGTTCCCTTTTCTCCACACCCTCTCCAGAATTTGCTGTTTGTAGACTTTTTTTTTAAAACAAATTTATTTATTTTATTTTATTTTATTTTTATTTTTGGCTGTGTTGGGTCTTCGCTGCTGCATGTGGGCTTTCTCTAGTTGCGGCGAGTGGGGGCTACTCTTCATTGCAGTGCATGGGCTTCTCATTGCGGTGGCTTCTCTTGTTGTGGAGCACAGGCTCTAGGTGTACGGGCTTCAGTAGTTGTGGCACGCGGGCTCAGCAGTTGTGGCTCGCAGGCTCTAGAGCACAGTCTCAGTAGTTGTGGCGCATGGGCTTAGTTGCTGCGCGGCATGTGGGATCTTCCCAGACCAGGGAAGGTGTGGATTCTTAACCACTGCGCCACCAGGGAAGACTGTTTGTAGACTTTTTAATGATGGCCATTCTGACTGGTGTGTGGTGGTACTTCATTGTAGTTTTGATTTGCATTTCTCTAATAATTAGTGATGTTGAGCATCTTTTCATGTGCCTATCGGCCATCTGTATTTATCATTTTAAATTAAGCCCTGGCGGGATGGCCTGGTCATGGACTCCTTTCAGTCACATGACTATATGAGTGACCTCATTTGGAGAGATTAGTAAAAGTCTACATTGGAAGCCCTTTCTGGATTGGAGACTCCTGTCCCCCTCCTGCTGCCCTCTGCTGCCCCCTGCATGTGCCTGACCATGAGCAAAAGGAATTGAAAGGGCTTCACTCATGGAAAGGGCTGGATGCCCAGAGCATGGTGAGAGCAGGGCTGGCTCTTTCCCAGGCAGGGCTGGCTGTGGCTGCCCACGGAGCTGACCACAGACAGGCTCAGAGCAACCAGAGATGTTGCCCCTGGGGGCACCGCAGAGGGGCTGTCCTGCCGGGGCGATGCGGGGAGGTAAGAACAATATGCCCTGTAGGGAAGGTCACTGTCATAAGCTCAGTGGGATGAGGCCCAGACAGGAGCCCATTGGTGGGTCCGGGCTTCATTCTGATGTCTGGGAGTGAGGGGTACATGCAGAGCGGGTGTGAAGAAGGGAGCAGCCCAGAACACCAGAGCCTGTGTTAGGCCACACCCAGTGGGGTCCACTCTGTGCTGAAGACTGTTTCCCCCCCAATTCGTCCTGGACCAATACTTGTAAAAAGGACAATACAAGTGAATTACTGGGAAAATAATAATAAAGGCATCTTTATTGTTACATTCAACACACATAAGATTACTCTGTCAAATTGCTATGCAGTTTCTGCATGTCACTTTCAATATTGATATTTACATTATTATAGATCTAGAAGCAGATGTGGACCACACCAGTCCATGCTGTGAATAGCTCTGTCCTATAGCATTTTCTGTTAATGAAAACTCTTCAGAGAATTGTTTCCTCAGATGATTTGTCCTGCATTTCAGATTCTCTAAGGGGAATTGGGAAAAGGCCATGGAACTCTGGTTGGAATCTATGAAACCTGCCTTTCATATGAAAGAATGCATGCAAAATTGCAAGGACAATAGCAGAATTCCAAATAATTTATGCAAATGCTCCCCACTCAAGGAGTGAAGCATAACTCCCCATCTCGTAAGTGTGTGCTATGCTTAGTAACTTTCTTCCAAAGAGTACAGTATGGAAATGGGGGAACAAGAAAGGAACTTTGCTGTAGAGAAGTCTGGCAAACACTTCCTTAGCCAGGTGGTCATGGTTAACCTCATCAGTGGTAAGTCCAGTTGATAACACATACCTTTGATATGTTGTGTTGAGAAGGGGACTTCACCTCTGTGGTCCTCCTCCCTGAAGCCCATAACCCCAGTCTAACCATGAGAAAAACATCAGGCAGACAAATTGAGACAGTCTACAAAATATTGATCCTCAATAATTTTCAAAACCGGCAGGGTCATTAGAAGCAAGGAAGGTTTGAGAAACTGTCACAACCCCAAGAAGCCTAAGGAGACATGACGACTAAATGTGTATTGTAGGGCTTCCCTGATGGCGCAGTGGTTAAGAATCTGCCTGCAGATATGAGGAACACGGGTTCGAGCCCTGGTCCAGGAAGATCCCACATGCCGCGAAGCAACTAAGCCCATGCGCCACAACTACTGAGGCTGCACTCTAGAGCCCATGCTCCGCAACAAAAGAAGCCACTGCAATGAGAAGCCCGCGCACCCCAACGAAGAGTAGCCCCTGCTCGCCACAACTAGGGAAAGCCCACAGGCAGCAACGAAGACCCAACACAGCCAAAAATAAATAAAATAAATTTTTAAAAATGTGTATCGTAGTGGGTTGAATTTTGTCCCCCCCAAAGCTATGTCCATAGAGAATGGACTTGAGGACACGGGGAGGGGGAAGGGTAAACTGGGATGAAGTGAGAGAGTGGCATTTACTTATATATAATACCAAATGTAAAATAGATAGCTAGTGGGAAGCAGCCACATAGCACAGGGAGATCAGCTCAGTGCTCTGTGACCACCTAGAGGTGTGGGATAGGGAGGGTGGGAGGGAGATGCAAGAGGGAGGAGATATGGGGATATATGTATATGTATAGCTGATTCACTTTGTTATACAGCAGAGACTAACACACCATTGTAAAGCAATTATACTCCAATAAAGATGTTAAAAAAAAAAAGCTATGTCTAAGTGCGAGCCCCCAGTACCTGTGAATGTAACCTTAGTTGGCAATAGGATTTTACAGATGTAATTAGGTTAAGGATCTCAAGATGAGATTATCCTGGATTTAGTGTGAGCCCTAAATTCAATGACTGGGTGTCTTTATAAGAGAAAGGAGAGGGAAATTTGAGGCACACAGGCACGGAGATGCACAAATAAGGCCATATAAAGATGGAGGCAGAGATCAGCACTATCAGCTCCAAGATATAGCCCACCCCATGGTGGCAAGCCAAGGAGCACCTGGGGACACCAGAAGCTGGAAGAGGCAGGAAGGCTTCTTCCTTGGAGCCCTTAGAGGGAGTGTGGCCTACACACTTAGGACTTCTGGCCTCCAGAACTCTGGAGAGAATACATTTCTGTTGTTTTAAGCTACCAAATTTGTGGTAATTTGTTCCAGAAGCCCTAAGAAACGAATACAGGTATCTTGGATGTGATCCTGGAATGGAAAAAATGACATTAGGGAAAAACTAATGAAATCCAAATATAGTATGGAGTGTAGTTAAAAACATATTAATAGCGGTCCATTAGCTGTGACAGTGTACCATGGTAAATGGGTGAGGGATTTATAAGAGCTCTGTATTATTTATGCAGCCCTTCTGTAAATCTAAAACTATTCTAAAAGTTACAAGTATATTTTTAAAAGTACATGGGGAAAAAACCCTGCCTTGACACAAGTGCTCTGTAACTTGTAAGTCAGCCTGTGTGTAGCTCTGTCCTAGACAATGCACGTCCCGGTAGGCAGCCCACCAAGTCTGTGAGTTGATCAATGAGCCACATTTACTCCCTTTCCACCAATTCTTCCCACGGCGCTGATCTCATCTCTCCCGACCCCTCACTTTATTTCAATAATGTGCCTTCAGCTGAATATGAATTAGTCCTGGCCTCTTTACAACCCCATGAAGAACATCATCTGCTTGAAATTACTTTTGACTCAGAATTAGTGAGCCCTGAGTTTGGACAGGACCCTATATATCATTTTGAGGGTGTTTGCCCCTCCCAACTTTTCTGAGAATTTTTATACCCACTGCATGGATGATCTCTGTCATCATGCTTTTATGTTTGAATCACAAGACTCCACCCCCATGACTATCATTGATTGAACAAGTACTGAATACCTGACTCAGGAGAAGCAAAGCTACAGTCTTGCCAATGGTCTTTCAGATTCTTGGGAAAGATTCAAACTGAAAAAAAAAAGAAAAAGAGAGAAAAAGAAACAGAGCTGAAAGCTGAGTCACCACAGTGGGCCTGGCTTGGAGCTGATCTCATTCCCACCCTTCCTACAGCCTAGTTGCTCAATTTTTCCTCTGATTCAATGAGAGCTGAATTCTTTCCAGAATCCCCTCTAACCTGAGCTAATGTGAGAAGGTTCCTTTTACTCCGCAAGCAAGAGGATGCTGCCTAGGAGAGCCACATTGTCAAACTCCCCATTCTGCTTGGAATCAAGTGGTCATCATCATTTCCTTGAATACCATCCAAACAAGAATCTCATTACCTCTCTGTGCAACCCATTTCATACTGGACAGCTCCACTTCTTAGAATGTTCTTTTTGATTTTGCATCAAAAAGGGTTCGCTTTTGATCCCAGTTTTGCCATTCTCAGATACTCAGAACAAGTCCAATCTCGTGTGTGTGTCTTTTTTTTTTTTTTACCAAAGTAATACTTGCTCATTGGTTTTATTTATTTATTTATTTATATAAATTTATTTATTTGTTTTTATTTTTGGCTGTGTTGGGTCTTCGTTGCTGTGTGTGGGCGTTCTCCAGTTGCGGTGAGTAGGGGCTACTCTTCGTTGTGGTGCACGGACCTCTCATTGTTGTGGCTTCTTTTGTTGAAGAGCACAGGCTCTAGGCACGCGGGCTTCAGTAGTTGTGGCACGTGGGCTCAGCAGTTGTGGCACGTGGACTCAGTAGTTGTGGCTTGTGGGCTCTAGAGCTCAGGCTCAGTGGTTGCGATGCATGGGCTTAGTTGTTCCGCGGCATGTGGGATCTTCCCGGACCAGGGCTCAAACCCGTGTCCCCTGCATTGGCAGGCAGATTCTTAACCACTGTACCACCAGGGAAGCCTGCTCATTGGTTTGAAAAAGTCAAATTTTGGGACTTCCCTGTTGGTCCAGTGGTTAAGACTCCGTGCTTCCACTGCAGGGGGCATGGGTTCAATCCTTGGCCAGGAAATTAAGATCCTGAATGCCGTGTGGTATGGCCAAAAACCAAACAAACAAAAACAAAACAATAATAAAATAAAATAGCATTAAAAAATAGTCAAATTTTATAGAAACCTTGTGGAAATGTTCTACTTCCTCTTCCACAAGACAGCCCCTTCAACTGTTAGAAGATGGCAACCATCCAGTCTTCCCTTCTGTGAGCTGGGAACCCTGAGTTCTTTTAGTTGTTACTCACATAGCATATAATAGTTTCAAAAATTGCCCCAGATCTGATCCGTAGTTGTTCTGTACTCATATACAGACAGTTCATGAGTCACGAGCAAATCCAAGGTTGAAGCCATAGCACAGGGTGGTAAATATGGGTGTAACCAAGATGGTGTGTTGGGACTAAAGACTAGATATAGCCTTGGGGAGGTATTTAAAAGAGGCAGACCTATTAGGAAGGAAGAGTGTTAAGAAGCTACATGCCTGCTTCAGAAATCCTCAAAGCTGATGGCTTGCGTGTTGAGAGTGAAACACCAGGAGGAGTTGTCATGGATGGAGAGAATGGAAGAAAGTCTTGGCCTAGATCGCAAAGGGGACCAGAGGTAGGATAAGAATGGTGTGGTTGGGACCTCATCTATTGGGACATCTATTATAACTCCTACTTACCCACAATCAAGGGTACAACAAGTTCCTAACTTGCCTGGGAAGTGATTTCCATTCCAGACGTGGAGGGAAATTGCTGCTTTGGACCAAGTTCTGACGAAGATGTGGAATGGTGAAGTGGGAGTAACCATGCCAACAGGGACTATGTGAGTGGAAATGAAGGAGGGGCTGACATAGCCAGGCACTTATTCCACACTTGAAAGTACAGGCATTCAAGAAGATGGCTCTGAGTGGAAAGTCAGAATGGAACTCTAGTTCTGCTGTAGTAAAATATCCCAATGAGGAAGGGAAGGCAGAGATGACAGAAGAAATCAGCACGGGTATAAGTGAATATCAGGAACCCGGCTTACAAGACTTTCAAAATAACAGACACCAAAATCTGACCGAAAGACACATGACCCAGCGTAGGAAAGATGGTTGGTTGTCCTCCAATAGTCATTCTCCCCCTTTTCCCTTTAGTAATAACTACATATCTAACTGAGCCAATGGCCTACCTTAAAGACTATATTTCTCAGTCTTCCTTGCAGCTAGGTGTGGCCATGTGACTAAGGTCTAATCAATGGAGTGTGAGAAGTCCAGCAGGCAGCCTCCAGATCATGCCCTTAGAGAAGGGGCCAGCAAAATTTTTCTTAAAGGGCCAGATAGTAAATATTTTGGCCCATATTATATCTTTTGCAACTACTCAACTCTGCCCTTGTAGTTTGAAAGCAGTCATTAGACAATATTAAACAAATGAGAGTGGCTATGTTCCAATAAAACTGGGTTTTCAGAAACATGGCCTACATGCAGTCTGTAGTTTGCTGAACACTGCCTTAGATGAAGGGACGCATCCTCCATATCCCTGGTACATTTCATAATTTTGCTCCATGCCAGTTGGAGCACAGATGGGAAGGTGAGCCCACTTAGGCAACGGAGACAAAGGCAACACTCTAGGGACAGGGCACTCACCAGTTAGAAGGAGCTTGAGCCCCAGAGGTCTTTGTAGAGCAAGGCTGCCGTGACAATGCAGACTTTATGTGAGTGAAGAAGAATGTCTATCTATCTTGTACATATTATTTGGGATCTCTGTCACACACACCCTGCCAATGGACAAGAAGAGCAAGACAGGCAGGTAGAAAGAGCAGGTTTGCTGCTCTGTGGGGTTCTTGATGAACAAATGGGAAACAACGAATGAGAACCAGCCATCAACCCTGGCTGGTTCTCTGGCAGTGTGGGTGGGTACAGTCCACTGGAGCCTGAAAAATGACCACTCCCACCAATAAAGTCCAAGTCTGAAATATAACACTCACTGGCCACCCAGACTTAAAAGAAGAAAGAGAGAAAAGAAGAAAGAGAGAGTCCTGATACACATGTGAGCGGAAATGGAGAGAGAGCTACGTGGCCAAACTGTAAAGTTTTCCAATTCAGCTTCATGACAGGAGAGCACGAGAGAGAGAGAGAGAGAGAGAGAGAGAAAGGAAAGAAGGAAGGAAGGAAGGAAGAAGGGAGGGAAGGAGGAAGGAAGGAAGGAAGGAAAAAAGAGAAAGAGAGAAAGGAAAGAAAGAAAGGAAGGAAGGAAGAAAGAAAGAAAGAGAAAGAGAGAAAGGAAAGAAAGAAAGGAAGGAAGGAAGAAAGAAAGAAAGAGAAAGAGAGAAAGGAAAGAAAGGAAGAAAGAAAGAAAAAAGAAGGAAGGAAGGAGGGAGGGAAGGAAGAGAGAAAGAAAGAAAAAGAAAGAAAGAAAGAAAGAAAAAAGAAAGAAGGAAGGAAGGAGGGAGGGAAGGAAGGAAGAGAGAAAGAAAGAAAGAAAGAAAAAGAAAGAAAGAAAGAAAGGGTCGTGGTAGGGTCATACCAACTCTGCGCCTCAGGCTTCGGGAAGCAGGCAGTGGAAAAGAGGCCAATCAGCTGTACAGAACCTGTGACTGTACAGTGACCTAGCCCACTAGTAAACATGGCCTGATCCATAAGGTAGACTCAAACCAAATAGACCTGCATTCCCTCCTCTTGGAGAACAGCGGGATGGAGCTAGAAGAAGGGCATTCCTCCCCACTCCTCAACCAGCTCCCCTCCTGCCCGCCAAGTGTTGCAAATTGTGTATAGAGCTTAAAAGAACAAGGAAGAGGTAAACTCACAAGGACTGTTTGGAAGAGATTTTAAATTCTCATACAAGTTTATGCTGCCATCTGACTTCTCTCCAAACAGTCACCTTCCTTGTCTTTTCAAGGTGGGGCTCTTTTTTCTTTTCTTTTTTTCTTGGCCACACCTCGTGGCTTGCGGGCATCTTAGTTCCCCAACGAGGGATTAAACCTGGCCCGGCAGTGAAAGCACTGAGTCCTAACCACTGGACCAGCAGGGAATTTCCAAAATGGGACTCATTTTTCATCTGTAAGTAAGATAGGTAATAACTGACGGATCCCGACCGGCACCCAGAATGCTACAGCTCTCCCAGAGGTCAGTACACACTTTGCATCCAGTGACTGCATGTGCTTAAACCAATGTGAGTGAGTCTGATGAGGCTTGGGAAGCTATCACACGGACTGCTTCTGTCATTCAGCTCCAACTGACAAAGGACACATGTTTTCCCAAGCAAAAATTTTGTTTTTCTTTCCAAGAAAAAAAGATAAGTCATTTAGGGTTGGGATGGGAAACTCACTTTGTAAACTAAAGATTGCTTTTATCTCCTGAAAGTTAGTTTCTCCATAAGATTCTTTTCTACTTTTAGAGGCATCACTTATTTATATTCTAACCGGAACTGTTTTTTTTCAAAGCCAACTCCTCAATTAGAGGAGAAATAAACTGTATCAAAGCACACAGCTCTCAAGGGATCTTTTCTTCCCAGTGCCCTGAGGGCAAATATCTCTAATCTCCTCTAATCTCCTTTGTTGGGGCCTGGGGCAAGCTGGGTTTTGCAATGTCAGCTGCTCTGAGCCAGAGTGTGGCCAAATGCCGGAGGCAGGGACCAGGGTCATACTGGTGAGAACAGAACCCATAGGTGAGAAAATCTGGTGGCTCGTTTGGGAAAGGAGGTGGCCCTCCAACTGAAAAGTTTCATCACTCAGTGAATCAATTTCATCTGTCTAAACTGGAATGGATTGCAGGAAGCTCAAGTCAGCAGCTCTCAACACACCCGTGGGCTTTATCACTTGGGAGGTGTGTCACAGTCATTTATTTGTTTCCCTATAGCAGCGAAAGTACTGGAGTTTATGAACAATTTAACTTTTTAATAAAAACTATATAAGTCAGAGTGGTATTTTACTCAGAATTCTTTTGGTTGTAAATGACAGAAAACAAATCAAATAGTTTAGGAGAAAAGGAAATGAGGGGCTGTCTAACCGGGAAGTTGCAGGGGGACAGCTCCAGGCCTCGGGACTCAGGGGTGGGTCCAGGCCTCTCTCTGTACCTCTCAGTCCCTGCTTTTCTTTGGATTTGTTTCTTCCTGTGTACACAGTGACCTCCTGCTGTTGACCTGGCTTTCTCCCTAAGGCTGGGATCCTGGCCATCAGAAAATCATGGATTCACATGGGAGCTCACTTCCCTGACAGCTAGTTGGGAAAAAAAAGGGCAAATCTTCAAGAGTGTGCTTGATCCTCTGGGGTCATAGGCCCTCCTCCAGAGCAACCACTAAGGCCTGGAAGGTGGGGGTGTAATGGTGGGTCCAGTCTGGCTCTTTGGTCCGCTCCCCCATCTGTCACTGTGACCCAGGAGGCAGAAGATGGTAGCTCCTGTTGGACAGCATGGTTGGAGACAAGGGGTTGGACAATTCCCTCAAAGAATGGGGGTGTTGTCCTCTGAGGAAAGGCAGCTATTTTTTTCTATATATCTGTAAAGACTTGCAATGGTAGCACATCTTTTAAAAGTTTTGAGATAATAGAAATAATGGAAATTCAGCTTTTGAAATAACCTAGAGAAAAGGGACTAACCTTTTCTGAATGCTTACTGTGGCATAAGTTATTTGCGTATGCCATCCTGTGTAATCCTCAAAAACAAAAACGAACACAACCTATGAAGGAGATATTACTCTCCCCATTTGGCCAGCGAGGGAACTGAGGTGTACAGGAGTGAGGTGGTGTCCTGCAGCTCAATTTTTTGAACTCAGTTCTGTTTGACTTTAATCCCAGACTCTTAACTATCGTAATGCTTTGGCTTCCTCGTTAATCTACCCAATGAACAGATATATGTGTAAAATACTTTAAATTATTCTCGTTCTGGTTAATAGTATTGGACTTCTGTGGCGGCTTACAAAGATGGCTGCACATTCCCTTTCAGAGGCCACTCTATGTCCCCTCTCCTTTCATCTGGGCAGGCTTGTGACCACTTTGACCAATAGAGTCTGGGGGAAACAATGCTGTGGGACTTCGGAGGCTGGGTGTCTCAGTCAGCTTGGGCTGCTATAACAAAATACCACAGACTGGATGGCGTAAGCAACGAACATTTATTTCTCACAGTTCTGGAGGCTGGGAAATTCAAGATCAAGATGCTGGCAGATCTGGCGTATGGTGAGAGCCCTCTTCCTTGTTTACAGATGGCCACATTCTGGCAGTGTCCTCCCTTGACTGAGGCTGGGGGGTATGCTCTGGTCGCTCATTTGTCTTCTTATAAGGTCACTAAACCCATCATGGGATTCTACTCTCATGACCTCATCTAAACCTAATTACCTCCCAAAGGCCCCACATCTAAATACCATCACATTGGAGATCAGGATTTCAACAAACGAACTTCGAAGGGACACAAACGTTCAGTCCATAGCACTGGGTCATAAAAGGACAGGCAGCTTTGGCCTTGTTCACTGGGATATCCGCTCCTAGCACCCTGATCTACCAGGTAAGAGGTTTCACTACTCTGAGACTACCATGCCTTGAGGAAGCCCAACCCACAAAGAGGGGTCACATGGGGGCACTAAGCCAGCCATCCCAGCTGAGCCCAGCCTCCAAGTCATCCAGCCAAAAACGCTAGATATAAGTGAAGGAGCCTCCAGGTGGTTCCAGCCCCCAGCCATTTGCATCTTCCCAGCTGAGGCCTCAGACATCATGGAATAGAGAGACAAGCCAACCCTGTGGAACCCCATCCAAATTCCTGACTCACTGAATCCTAGAGCATAACAGACAGTGGTTGTTTGGTGTGACTAGGTTTGGGAGGGTTTATTATACAGCAGTGGATAGTTGGAGCAGCTCCGGAGTAGGAATCAAAGATGTTTGGTTGCAGAGTGTTTGAATTAAGAGGAAGATGAAATTGAGGACTAGTTTGTAACAACCAAGTAGCAAAGTAGTGCTTCTTCCCAACAGGGAAACTTTTGCAAAAATCCTGGACTCCAGGCTGCAATCTCCCTTCCTCCACCAGGTGGAGTGGGTGCATCTGCTGTTCCCTCCCGGCCGGTGCCCGAGGCACTGTAAGAGAACAGGTCGGTGCTGCCAGACTGTGATGACCCCACCCCAGCCTGGATCCCTGGCTCCAAGGCTGCAGAGAGCAGAACCCCAGGAGGGCCTGGGTGAAGCCGCTGCTGGGAGCCACCTCCTTCTTTTGAGGAAGTCAGCGCCTCTAAAGGAGTGCAGGACCTGAAAACAAAATTCTCCTGGCAGGATCTACCATCCCACTACAGGAGGGTTCAATCTCCCCATAATGGGAGCCCCTTCCAATTGCTCAGTTTCCCCTCCCATCAATCGGATTTCATAAAGGGGCATCGTCCCCAGCCATCCTGATTCAAGGCTGGGATCCATGGAGAATTCCCGATTTATTCCCTCCTTCCCTCATTTCCTTTTTTCATTCCATCCAAACCAGAGTACTCCATATACATGATTTAAATGCCAGACAGTACCATAAGGTTTATAACAACAACAGAAAAGAAATTCCAGCAATTCCCTACCCCACTTTCCCCATCCCTGAATCCCTCCTTCAGACTCTCAGTTGCTTCTTCTGGTAGTTACCTACATATTTCTAAATAATGTACTCATATTGCTTTTTTTTTTTTGAAGTATTGATTTTAGATGCTGTATTTTTACTCCCCGTTATGGAGGATGAATCATTGACTATTTTATACCACTCATGCCCTACTTTTCCTTCTTTCATCCTCCCAATATGGTAATATCACAATTTTTGGTAAAGACCGTATTCCATTAATGCTTATTTACCTCATTATGGCTATATGTCTTGTTCATTCATGAACCACTATAATTACATTTCCTTCCTTGCACATCTTTTTATCCTTCTGGAGATATCACTATAATTCTCCTAATCTAATATTGTAAGATGCACCATTATTTATGTACCACCAAGAAACTAAACTGTGACACTCCATAGTTTGCAGGATGCATCTCAGTATCAGAAATGTTATAATGTGTACATTTTCAAGTTCATATAATACAATGTTTGCCTCCTCTTTGTTGCTGAGTTTTCTTTGCAGTTATCATTAATTCTTCCTAAATTTTTAAAGAATACTTTTTTTTTTTTAAGCCAAAGACCTTGAGACCTAGTTTCTGTAGGGTCAAACACATCAGACACTATATCTGATTCACCTTTTATTTTAAATTAATTAAGTTTATTTTTGGCTGCGTTGGGTCTTCATTGCTGCACATGGGCTTTCTCTGGTTGCCACGAGCGGGAGCTACTCTTCGTTGTGGTGTGCGGGTTTCTCATTGTGGTGCCTTCTCTTGTTGCGGAGCACAGGCTCTAGGCTCGCGGGCTTCAGTAGTTGCAGCATGCGGGCTCAGTAGGCGTGGCTCTTGGGCTCTAGAACACAGGCTCTGTAGTTGCAGTGCACAGGCTTAGTTGCTCTGCAGCATGTGGGATCTTCCCGGACCAGGGCTCGAGCCCATGTCCCCTGCATTGGCAGGTGGATTCTTAACCACTGTGCCACCAGGGAAGTCCCTGATTCACTTTTTTCCTGGAGATATTCCTTTTGGAGGCTTCCATCCACTGACTCCAGCCTGCTGTACAGCCGTCACCTGGGACCTTCCTACACCTCCCTCCGGTGTGGATCAACTATTTTCTTGTCTTTCTCATTTTGGTGGAGAATGCATACACAGGAGATAACATTTTCTGAGGCATCGCTTACCTGAAAATGTCTCTCTTCTATCATTACGCTAGGTTGCTAGTTTGGCAGGGAATGGAATTTAAGTTTGGAAATAATTTTCTCTTACAGTTTTGAAGACTTTATCCAGCTGTATTCTGGCTCCCAGTGTTGAGGCTGAGAAAGCTGATGCCATTCATTCTGATTTTTGATCATCTCTATATGAATGGCTTTTTCTTTCCTGGAAGCTTTTAGAATCATTTCTTTATCCTTGGTGTTCTAATGTCATAATGAATCTTTTTCCATTCATTGTGCTGGGAATTAGGTGGGCCTTTTTTTAATTGATGTATAATATTATATGTTACATGTGTACAATATAGTGATTCACAATTTTTAAACGTTATACTCCATTTATAATTATTATAAAATATTGGTTATATTCCCTGTATTGTGCAATATATCCTTGTAGCTTATTTTATACCTAAGAATTTATATCTCTAATTCCCCTACCCCTATATTGCCCTTCCCCCCTTCCCTCTCTCCACTGGTAACCACTAGTTTGTTCTCTATATTTGTGTCTGCTTTTTTGTTATATTCACTAGTTTGTTGTATTTTTTAGGTTCCACATATAAGTGATATCACACAATATTTGTCTTTGTCTGACTTATTTCACTTAGCATCATACCCTCCAACTCCATCCATTTTGCTGCAAATGGCAAAATGTCATTCTTGTTTATGGCTGACTAGTATTCCACTGTGTGTGCATCACACACAGTGGAATACTAGGTCTCACATCTTCCTTATCCATTCATTTATTGATATGGGTACTTCCATATCTTGGCAATTGTAAATAATGCTGCTATGAACATTGGGGGTATGTGTATCTTTTCAAGGTGGGCCTTTCAATCTGCAATTTTGTGTCATTAAGCTCTGGGAAGTTTTGTTTTGTTTTTGAATTTATTTATTTATTTTTGGCTGCATTGGCTCTTTGTTGCTGCGGGTTTTCTCTAATTGAGGTGAGCGGGGGCTACTCTTCATTGCGGTGCGCGGACTTCTCATTGTGGTGGCTTCTCTCGTCGCCAAGCACGGGCTCTAGGCGCATGGGCTTCAGTAGTTGTGGCTCACGGGCTATAGAGCACGGGCTCAGTAGGTGTGGCGCACAGGCTTGGTTGCTCTGCGGCATGTGGGATCTTCCCGGACCAGAGATCGAACCCATGTCCCTTGCATTGGCAGGCGGGTTCTTAACCACAGTGCCACCAAGGAAGTCCTCTGGGAAGTTTTTTTTATCATTCCTTGATAATTTTCTTTCACTTCCTCTATTCTTTTTTCTGGAACTATTATTTGACTGTTGGACCCTCTGGATTTATCGTCTACTTTTCTTACCTTTCTTCTGTGGTCTCTTTGTTTGTGATTTTGTTTGTTTTCTGGAAATTGTCCTTAAAGTTATCTTCCAACTTCTCTCTCAACTTTTTTCCTGCTGCTATGATTTTAATTTTCAAATTTCTTTCTTATGATTAGATTTTCTTTGTTTTTAACATCTTGTTTCTGTTTCATGGGTGCAATACCATTCCCTATGTCTCTGAGGATATTAATCATTCTAAGGCATTTTTCTCTGTCCATCTGTGTTGTCTCTGGGCCCTCCATTCCTTTTTGTTTTGTTTTTTTAATTTATTTTAATTTATTTATTATTTATTTATTTTTGGCTGTGTTGGGTCTTCGTTGCTGCACTTGGGCTTTCTCTAGTTGCCGCGAGCTGGGGCTATTCTTCATTGCGGTATGCAGGCTTCTCATTGTGGTGGCTTCTCTTGTTTTTGAGCACAGGCTCTAGGTGTGCGAGCTTCAGTAGTTGTGGCATGTGGGCTCAGTAGTTGTGGCTCGCAGGCTATAGAGCACAGGCTCAGTAGTTGTGGCGCACGGGCTGAGCTGCTCCGCGGCATGTGGGATCTTCCCGGACCAGGGCTCAAACCCGTGTCCCCTGCATTGGCAGGCAGATTCTGAACCACTGCACCACCAGGGAAGTCCTCTAGGGTCATCTGTATCCAGTCCCATACTCCCCTTCAACTCAGAGAAGTTATGAGTGACACAATGAAGCATTTCTTTGAAACAAGAACTGATATCCATCACTGCGTGAAGGGCTCACGCAAAGGGGTAAAGGGGTATATGGTGGGAGAGAATGCAGCAGCTTGGGGTCCTGGCTCCACCACACGCATGGTGTGGCCTTGGACAAGTCCCCTCTTGCCAAGCCTGCTTCCTTCTTTGAAAAGAGAAGCTGGATCACAAAATGTTAGATCTAAAAAGGACAGGGAAGTTCATCGGGTGGCCTCATATGTCAGGTAGAAGGCTTTGGGCTGCAGATAACAGAAGGCCCAACTAAAAATAGCTTACACAACGAAACTGTTTTACGCCACTTAACAAGGAGTTCAGATGTTGGGCGGTTATGGGATTACACTCAGGATAGCGAGGACACAGGTTCTGTCCATCTTTCTACTCTGCCACCCTCAGGTGTTGGCAGCTCTCCCTCATGGTGGTCAGGTTGCTGAAACAGCACCAGGCATCCCTTTCTTGCCCACCCATTCTGTAGGCAGAAAGCAGTCAGGTGTCTCTCTCGTGTCTCTATTTTCAGAGTGAGGAAAACCTTCCCAGAAATCCCTCTCCGCACCATCCCCCAGAGACCCCCTACATCCCATTGACCAGGGGTGTCACGTGCTCATGACTAAACCAATCCCTGACACGGGGAAAGGAGTGACTGCGATTGGCTGGAACCCATCAAGCATCACCCCATGGGCTGGGAAGGGCCTGGGAAGCAGGTGAGAGGAGAACGGCTTCCCAGGCCCTTCACGGTGTGTTGGGGAGGAAACACACCGTGTCTGCCATGGCTCAGCTCCTCCTTTCATAGGTGGGGACTGGAGGGGGAGGGGGACTTTCTCAAGTCAGGTCACACAGGAGCTGGTGGCAGTCAGGGGTGAATGCAGTTCTGACTCTTGGGCAGGCTATTTCATCACAACCTGTTGGTCCTGGCCTAGGTGATCTCGAGTCTGGAACTAAAATTCTGATTCTCTGTGAAAACTTTTCTCTCTAGAGCCACCTTAAGTCCATGGGCAGCCTGGGATATAATTGTCCAGAGTTAACTCAAGCCCTTGAAGTCTGGCTCAGTAGGAGGCAGACAGGCTTCCCTGCCTTAATGAGAAGTTGCTATGGCTCGGTACTTAAAAGCTCTGAAGGCAGGCAGAGCAAGATCAGACCCCATCCCTGCCATCCCTGCCTTATCCGCTGTTTGTTGAGCCCAGCGGACTACCCCGGCAGCAGCTGGCAGTAACACCTTCTGCCAGTGAGACTGTTCACAACAGTCACCCCATCAATGATTACATCAATCCATGGCCAGCCAGCAATATACAAACCACTCGAGATATCTCAGGCAAAGCAGTGTTGATGAGAGGAATTGGCTAAAAGGTGTTGGAAGAGCTGGAGACACAGAAGCATGACAAGGGTGTTTCCAAAGGGATCAGGAAGCCGCCAGGCCCCAGGAGGACACACACCTTGCTGCTGAGCTGCTAGAGGTGCCGCCCCTATGCTCACCGCCAGCTACTGTTGCCACCAACCCAGCTGCAGCCACTGCCGTGATGCTGCCAGAGCCAGACTGGCTTTTCCCTTCCTCCTGCATTCTAACCTCTTCTGTGCCTCCATGGGCTGAACCCAACTAGAAACCAGCTGGTCAGAGGAGTGGGATGGAAAAGAAGGGACGGAGGTCCCGTTAGATCCTATGTGGGACAGAAACACGTGAGATGAAGGTCAACAGCATGGATCTCAGAGTCAGAGAGGCCTGGGTTGGTGTCCTTATTCCGTGACCTGGAGCAGGTCACCTCCCCTGTGTGAGTTTTAGTTTCCTCATCTATAAAATAGGAATGGTAATACTCATCTCAGAGTTCTTGTGAAGGCTCAAAAGGAAATGATCGTAAGGAGCTTCGGAAAAGTGGCCAACAGCTTAGAAGGGGCTAGTTCCTGAACCTACCCTGCTCCTGCCTCTCACTTCAGGGCCTTTGTACTCTGTGCTTTCTCTTACCTCTGCCTGGAATGTTCCTTCCTATATACTTTTTAATGTAATTACTTTGTAGCCCAGATAGGACATTTTTAATTGCAAGAGGCCAAAATTTAGACCCAAAGAGGCTTAATCAAAAGCAGAAGTGGTTAAAGCCGAAAAGTCCCAGCATAGTTCGGACTTCAGGTATGGCTTGATCAGGGGTTCAAGCAGTAACATCAACACACATTAACTCTGGGTTGGATCACGTGCCTATCTCGAAATCAATTTCTGTGGCTGGGGATGTGGTACATACTAAACATTCCACCCAAATAATTTGAGTTGATACTAGGCGTGACTGTGGTTTCCCAGAGGAAAATTAGGTAGCTATAAGGATGAATGGGTGCTGGGCAGGAAAAACAGCTATCCATTCATATTTCAGCTCAGGGAAAACATCCTGGTGCTCACTCTCCTCTGTTCAAGGTTAAGTCATTTCCCACTGTGCTACACAATCAGAGCTCCTTGGACGTCACAGCATTCATCAGCTTATAATTATACTCTGATGGAGTTGAATGAAGGAGCCTGCCTTCCACCCCAGATTATGAGCTCCATTGATAGGCAGGGGCTATTTGGCCATCACTGTATCGTCAGTATCCAGCCCAGTGCCTACACTTGCCAGACGCTCAACAGAGTCTGTACATGAAGGGATGAATCTGGGACCCCGGTTATTATGAGGCCCAGCCTGCTACTGTGACTTTTTCCAGCTGCACTGCTTCTTAGGCTGGAGTCTTTCCCCTCCAAAGTCTTCTCTCCCCTGCAAGCAGGCTTGGGCACACTTATACAGGACACCCCTCCCGAGAGAAGGGAATGACAGTTTTCCCATGGGAGGTGGGAGGCCTGAGACCCAGAACTCAGGGCGGGTGATTCAGGCCATCAGAAGCAACTTGATGAATCAGGAGAGAGGCCAGAGGAAAAAGGAGGGTTACTTTGGATCAAGAGCTTTAAGAGGAGTGATTCATGATCGTTGCGGCTGACATTTAAAAAGCCCCAAATACTTTTGGTGAACAGTGTGCTGCTTTGCATTTTGCCTCCCGTTTATCCTGGGACTGAAGCAGCCCACAGTCGCTCTGGGGTGTATCATATTTCACTTTCTGCTTCTCAACCATCAGTGATGTTTCGCTCCTCAGTTTCCCATGTGTAACTTACTATCGCCAAAACTTATGTTCATGGAAGTGCTTGCACAGTAGAGACAGGTTGGGCTTTGGCGTCAGTTAGGGCACAGTGTGCACCCAGGTTCTGCCCTCTGCTCTCTGTGTGACCTAGGACAAGTTCCTTAACCTCCCCGAGCCTCCATGTTCTCTCCAATAGCGAAAAGATGACAACATCATCCTCTCAGGGCTTTGGGGATATTTAGACGGGGATGCTTCTTTGTAGTGCAAATTCCAGGTTTAACGAAAGCTGTGGCAGGTGGATGGAAGGGGTGGGAAGGAGCATGTGCGTCAGGAGAGGGAGGAGAACGGGGAAGCCACAGGGCTCTGGGGTCTCCCTGCTCTACCCAGGGGTGGGCGTGAGTCTGAGTCCCCAGTAGAAAATCTGTGAACTGACGCTGGAAGCGCTCTTTGCCCAGATATAAACTCTGCCAGACACAGGGCGCAAACAGCATGCCTTCAGGGCCTAGGAGACAAAGTGAGACACTGTGTGTGTGCGCACACGCGTGTGTATGAAGGTGTAGGGTGACCGGTCGGCCTGGTTTGCCTGGGACTGAGGGTTTCCCAGGGTGCAGGACTTTCAGTGTGAAAACCTGGAGAGGAGAGTCTTGGGCAACGTGAGACGCGGCTGGTGACCCTGTAAGTGTGTCTTTTCCCCGACTTGTGCCTGGAGCCCAGAGGAGCTTCAGCACCATGAGGACTCCAGGGCCTCAGCTTTCACAGCCTCAGGAGTCGGTGCCAGGGCCCAGCTGTTAACATGGTGTGGGGTGCCAGCAAAAGAGAGAGAGTGGGGGGTGATCTCACTGCCTCACCCCAGACCCCCTCAGACACTCCCAGAAGCAACTGGCTGAAACTTTGCAGGAGGCTGGAGGCCTGCCTTAGTAGAGGGGGAAAGAGCCAGCAAAATGTGGGTCATTACCACCATGGTGACCAAGGTGGGGTCCTGGGAAACATGGGTTCCATATAAGGGCCGAGCCAGAACCCGGCATTTGGTGTGATTTTTGTCATTATATTTTCTATTGGGCCATTGATAGTCTAGAGTACTACTTTTTACTTTTAATCTGGTCACTGTAGGGAAACCTTTCATGTTGATAACTCTTGAATTGATTTCTGAGTATCCTGAGTATAAAGCGACATTACTTGCCATTAATGATCAATTTTATCTCCAGTTCCAATATCTGTGCTCTAATTTCTAAGCCACGTCTCATTGCACTTCTCAGACCATCTAGATAACATTGGCTAATAGCAGCGCTGGTTGTTGCCTTTCGTTTTATTTCTGAATCCATTAATTATGCTCTAGTCAAGTGCTTCTTGGTCTTGGGGCACTCTTTAGAGTAGACCCGCTGAGTCCCAGCCCTGGGGAGTGTTCTAGTGCTTCACTATTAAATATCTTGAAAGCTCTTAGCTGGAAATAAATATGCTTCATTGTATTAAAGAAGCATCTTCTGTTTTTAAGAGCCTTTGTAAAGGGTGGGTATTGGGTTATTAAAGACCTGCATCAGCTCTCGTTCTAAAAAAACCTCAGTGTCTTCGTCTGTAAAATGGGGGCAGGGGTAGGGGAGCGGGAGGAGCAATAGTGACCACTTCATGGGGCCGTTTTGAGGAATACGTGAGCTCACACACGTGAAGTGCTTGTCACACAGGCTGGCCGGTGTCATTGCTGTCACAGGTTCCATCTCAGGGCTGTCTGGACACACTGCTCTCCTCCTCCAGGCCAGGAGCCCCTGTGTTGCTCCCCTGCTCCTGCCCTGAAGGAGGGGCAGTCAACAGCGATCCTGGCCCCCAGAAACCAAGTGCTCTTTTCAGGTGGAATTTGGCTGAGAGCCACAGGCTGGGCGGTTGGGAGGCTGGCTGGGTTGGGATGAGCCCCCAGGGAAAGAACAAGAGCTGGAGGACTTCATGGGTCCTGGCTGTGGCCCATCCAGCTGTGTGACCTTGGCGTGTCACTTGACTCCCTGTGACCTGCTTCTTGAGATGGCCATTCCTGAGGAAACCTGAGGCCGGTCCCACCTACCCGGGAGGTGGAGTGAGGCCAGGGACGGAGCCAGGGCTGGGGCAGTGGGTCCAGGGTAGAGGGAGGCATGGACTGTTTTTATTAAATAACAACATGACCTGCAGGGCAGACCCTGTGAATTTCCCCCAAGATACCAGATTCCTCCCCCGCACTGCCCCATGCTTGTCTCCCCCTGCACACACCTGGACAGTGTACTTTTCAGAGGAGGTAGGCAGAACTGGCCACAGAATTTGTGGGATCCAGTGCGACATGAAAATATGGGGCTCCTCATTCAGCACTTATTAAGAATTTTAAGATGGTCACAGCTGAGCATTAAACCGAGATTGGGACCCTTGTAAGCATGGGGCCCTGTGATGGGGGCCTGGGATTAGGGACATAACAAATTAGGAACTTGGGACAAGGAACTCCCTGTGGTGTGGAAAGCAACGGTGTTGCTGTGGGGCTGTGGAGGTAGAGACTAGGGCTCCCAAAGGCCATGCTCGCAGCATCACAGCAAACTGCATCTGGAGAGCTGAGGTGTCAGGACAGCGAGACGGTCCTAGTGGCATCTGGGTCCCTGTATTCTTCTCTTCCGGTATTCTTGGGAAATGAAGCAGTAAATACCTACCCTGGCTGAGCTAGTGGAGTTGGTCTCTGACCTTTACAAACAAATACAGCAGTGTTAGGAATTTGGGACTTTCTCCAGTAGGTGGGAGAGGATATGACCCCCTGGTGTGGTGGGCAAGTGTGGATGGAGCCAGGGAGCTGGCACTGGGGGCAGAGCTCCTTGTTGGGGGTGGAGGAGTCTGAGACGGCCGGAGCTAATAAGGTCGTTTTGAGGAAGGGGGTCCACATTAGGTTGTCAATCCTGAGCTCCAGGAGAACCACGAGTACCAAGGTCTGGAGCCAAATAGAGGAGAGAAATGCAGGTGTACGTCTGAATTCTGGAGCGAGAGGACAGCATCTGGGGGCTTCTCTCTACTGTTCTCACCTATAGGAAGTGCTGCTCCCTCCTTACAGTTCTGGCCTAGGGGTGGATCATCCAGTCCCTCCCTTATCTGAGAAAGGCTGGAACGTTCAAACACTTTACTAAAGGCTTGGGAGTACAGACAGAAATAAAGATAAGGAGGCCAGGGGCCTGGAGAGGATGATCAACAGAGGCCTTGCATCTGGGGGTGGCTGGATCCCCCTTATCCAGGAGCAGAGGGCATGTCCAAAGAGCTCCCCCTTCTCAGTCCCTCAGCTCAGCCAGGCTCTATGTTTTCATTTCCCCTCATCCCTTCTGGAGCTGCGGTGGGCTGAGGGGTACATAACTTTTTCACCAAGCAATTCAACTTTTAGCAGTCCACCTTACAGGAAAAGATACATTCAAGGATGTTCACGGCAGCCCTGTTTGTGATATCCTAATAGCTGTGTGTGTGTGTGTGTGTGTGTGTGTGTGTGTGTGTATAATATTTAACATAGAAACAGGTCTGGAAGCATATGGTCCAAACTGTTAACAGTAGTTACCTCTACGGAAGGAAGGGAGTGGGGAAGGAAGAGAGACTCTCCTTTGCCTCTGCACACTTTATATACTTCTGCTAAGTTTGATTTTTTTTTTTTACTATTTTTCTAGCACGTATTAATGTGTAAATTATAAAATGTGTAATTTTAAAACAATTTGAAAATTACATTGTAGAAATCTAGGGCAGGACAGGAATAAAGACGCAGGCGTAGAGAATGGACTTGAGGACACGGAGAGGGGAAAGGGTAAGCTGGGACGAAGTGAGAGAATAGAATTGACATATATACACTACCAAATGTAAAATAGATAGCTAGTGGGAAGCATCTGCATCGAACGGGGAGATCAGCTCGGTGCTTTGTGATCACTTAGAAGGGTGCGATAGGGAGGGTGGGAGGGAGACGCAAGTGGGAGGGGATATGGGGATATATGTATATATACAGCTGATTCACTTTGTTATACAGCAGAAACTAACCAACATTGTAAAGCAATTATACTCCAATAAAGACATTAAAAAAATTACATTGTACAAAAGTTTGAAAGCTAGAGAAATGAACCTGGTGAAGTCTGATGCCACAGATTTGTAGGGGTATTGAACCTCGGGGTCATTTCATTTCCTCCAGCAGTTGCTGGCAGTCTGTGCGGAGACCTGGAGGAAGGTGGTGTGGAAATGACCCAGGAGAAGGTGGGAGCTAAGATGCAGGCGCTCAGTAATTATTCTAGGCACCTGATGTCAGTTAGCCCATTTAATCCCTGAGAGGTAGATACCCTTAATCCCAGATTTACAGTAGAGGAAAGCAGCTTGGAGAGGGGATGTTTGGCAGGGCTGGGGTTCACACCTCAGGGTGCAGGATCTCTCCCACTTGTGGCTGCTTCAAGTCCAGTTCAATGGGGAAGGCGAGGAGAGGAGTAGAAAACTGAGTGCCAATAGCAGTCTTTGAACGCTGACTCCTGGGTGGAGGAGGAAATAAAGCCAGGAGGGAGCATCGGTTGTAAAAATGGTCAGCTTAAGTGTAAGAGGTGTGGAAACGGAGTCGGTTTGGGTTTTAGATAGAATAAAGCTGTGTGGGACCCTGCATCTTCATGTCTCTCATGAACTGGTGAAGCGGCCATGAGGACTGAGGAGTCTCCTGGGAATGGCCTGTGCTAGTGGGTGGGTGGGGGCCCAGGCTGGCCTCTGTCCCTTGGGTGACTTCTTTCCCGGCCCCACTGACCTCATGCCTGAGACCTCAGAGTAAGAACTGCTCGAGGGGACTTCCCTGGCGATCCAGTGGTTGAGACTTCGCCTTCCAGTGCAGGGCTATGTGGGTGGGGTGGCGTGGGGTGGGGTGCCGGTTGGATCCCTGGTTGGGGAGCTGGGATCCACTTGCCTCCGGCGAAGGAGCCAAAACACAAAACAGGAGCAATATTGTAACAAATACAATAAAGACTTTAAAAATGGTCCACATTAAAAACCAAAACCAAACTGGGGGCTTCCCAGGTGGCGCAGTGGTTGAGAGTCCGCCTGCCGATGCAGGGGACACGGGTTCGTGCCCCGGTCCGGGAGGATCCCACATGCCGCGGAGCGGCTGGGCCCGTGAGCCATGGCCGCTGAGCCTGCGCGTCCGGAGCCTGTGCTCCGCAGCGGGAGAGGCCACAACCGTGAGAGGCCCGCGTACCGCAAAAACAAAAAAAAACCAAACTGAAGTTGACCTCCAACTACAATTCTGAGCCTGGTGGGCGTCAAGCACCTCTGCTTGGGGGAATGGATTGGGGGGGTGGTGGAGGAGTATGTTCTCCTGCGTGCCATGGAACTTCCGGGTACCCACATGGCTGGGGGTGCCTCTCCTGCAGCAGGAGTGGGATTGTTCGTGAGCCCCCTACATACCGCACGGGCTGGGATTCTTCATAGGGGATCAGGAGTCCTGGGTGAGCCAGTGGGTGGCCCATGCCAGTGAGGTTTGGGTTAGTTCTGTCATTGTGACCCCTTTTGTGTCCCCTGTCACTGAGGTCTGGGGAAACTGGGTAGAGAAGTGTTCAGGGACCTCAAGGTGCAGATTATGGCCAGGGAAGGAGGGGTGGGATGGAACTGATGTTAGGCAGTTGAAGCTGAGATGGGGGGTGGCGGGGAGAGACTGACTTCCTGGAGTGTCCCAGGCTGAGTTCCAGAGTATGGATGAAAGTGAGTGGGCGGTTGTTCCTTGTGACCCCAGAAGTGGGCAGAGGACTCCTGCCGTTGCTGTCTGCTCCTGCTTTGTTCTTAGCCTTAGCTTTCTAAGTCTAGAGTCTCCAAATTGCAGAGCTGGAAATCAGTTAACGCTGCCATCCAACAGGTCTCTGGCAACAGAGAGGGCAAGAGTCCAGCTCAGGACAGCAAAGGGCAGCGCAGGAGGCCAGCGAGGCAGGGCTGGGGATAAGGGTCCCCACCCCGAATTAGAGCAGGGATCAAGGATTTCCAAGGTGAGCCCAGGACACCGAGGTCCTACCTGCGAAGGGGAACCCAGAGGGCAGCCTGAAGCCCCTGGAGGAGGCAAGGTCAGTGCCGGGAGTCATCAAGGCCTGGCTTCTCAGTGAGGTGGGGAGGGGAGGACAGAGGGCGTGAGATAGACTTTCAAGCACTCTGACGGTTCAAAGCGTTTTCTTCACCAATTACTCTTTATTTAGAAGAGTGCAGATTCTGCCTGGAAAAATTACGTTCAAAACCCAGCAAAACAGAGGCAGAAAACACTACAATTGATGGTAAATTTCTTTTTCTGTGTCTTTCAAGACATCTTCTTTGAGCCGCTGGTACTTTTATAAGGCATGGAGGCACACATAAGATTGCTAAATGTGCTTATGCTAAATGTGCTTAAACTTGATAGTGTAAGTCAGGTGCCAGTGGTTTGGGCCGGCTCGGCTAGTAAAGAGGGCCAATAGCACAAAACTGCCCTCGGGTTACCCGGCCTTTGAGCTCTGCCGCCCTCGGGAAACTGCCCGGTGCGCACCTCCGGCCCGGAATATCCCGGCTCGAGGGACGCCAGGGCTGTGGATCTTAGGCTCGTCTTGAAGCCCGAGTCACCGCAGGGAACCCGCCTCCCGAGCCCGTCTGGCAGTCTCAGCGCTGCAACAGGGACTCCAGCCCGGAGCACGCGTCCGGGTCTTTACAGTAGCCGGGCTGGAGGCGGGAGCCCTGGCACCTCAGGGTCGTGCCAGGGCCGCGCTAGGAAAGGTGTGGACGGCGGGAGAGGAAAGGGACCCGTCGCGCCGGGGTCTCGGCTGACCGGGAGCCGCAGGGAGGGCGGGAGAAAGGGCGGGTCCGAGGTGGGCTTCTCCGGGGTCCTTGATGGACGCCCAGGAGTGCCACCCTCTAGCTGATCGTGGGAGGAGACCCAGGCACAGAGAGGCTAAGTGATTCGCTCAAAGTCACACAGCGAGCCGCTGGCGATATGTGTGGGATGTAGTTCTGCCAACGCGTCTCGCGTCATCACAGGCCGCGCCCGGCACGGCGGACGCCTGGTTCTGCTCCCGCAAGCAAGGAGCCTTTGGGGCCTTGGGCGCCCCGTCCTTTGGTTAAGAGGAGAGTGGGACGGCGTCCCCAGCTTGCCCCTAAATGTAGCTTCTTAGCATCCCAGCATCACAGCCTCCCGGTCGCCTGTGTAGGCGGGCATGGTGCTCCAAGTCTTGGCGCCAGAGGGAACGCACAAGGACTGCGGCCCCCGACAATGACGCCCGGACCCCACCTGCCTGGGACCACCGAAACAGAGGTCCTTCCACCGGCCTTTTTTAATGGCTCCGAGATAGTGACCGTTATCTCTACTGATGTATTAGTCATGCAGCTGCTAAGTTATGGAGCCGGAGCCGGTTTTCGAACCCATTGGTCTGGGTTTTGGTGGCCGCAGGCCCGAGATCAGAGCCCACCGGCCCGGGGTGGCTGTGTGTGGCCTTGGGCAAGTCTTTCTCCCCGCAGCCAGGCAGCGCCCCTCCCGTTGTGGCCGCGCCTGCTCAGTGGCGGGAGGGGCCCGGGAGGAGGCAGCGGGCGCCCCAGCTGCTTTGCATTGACGCCAGCACCCGCTGGAGGTCACAGCTGGGGGCTGGGCGCGGCGTGCTGCCGGGAAGACCCGGCCCGGCAAACGGTGCCGGAGCCGCTCCGCCCGCAGCTCCCGGGTGAGCGCCGCCGCTTCAGCGCTTCTCGACGGCACGGCTTCAGATCCGACTGGAGCCGAGGTCTCTCCTTCCCTACCCGGGCGGACGCTGCCTCGCTGCCCCGACCGGCTTCCTCCGACCCCTACCCCTCAACGGCGAGAGATCTAGGCTAGCTTTCTCCGCCACCAGCCCTGGGACCAGGAGCATTTATTTATTCGCAGGGCGGCAGGCGGAGCGGCGTGGGTGCCCGAGCCTCGAGAGTCGGCTGCTAAAGCGCCGCGGAGCGGGAACGGGCCGTGAGCGGGCGCAGCAGGGAACTCACCTCCCTCGGGGGTCGTGCCGCCCCACGGCGCGGACTCGCATGCTCTCGGGTCGGGAGAGCTCAAATCTCCTCCCCCGAAATTCCCCGGAAGCGCGGCGCGGCGGAGGCGAGCGCGGCGATGTGAGGGAGGAGGCTAACGGCTCCTGCTTCAGGAAGGGCACGTTCGGAGGGGCGGCCGCGGTGCGCTGCCCGACCCACCGGCCCCTCCCCACCGCCGCAGCTGCTGCTCCCGCACCGCGATAAAAGGTGCGGCCGCACTTGCTGGCGCGAGACCGGCGCTCGCCGCCGCCCGCTCAGGCGGCCGCGAGGCGCCGGGCTGGCCGTTTACTGACCGTTTCGCGGCTACCCGCCAGCGTGTCGGCGACGCCGCCTCCAGCATGGGCTGTGCCCAGAGCATCCACGTTTCCGAGAGCCGGGTGGTGTACGACGGCGGCAACGAGGCCGAGGACGCGCCGGGCCCCGCGGCGCCGCCGTTGCAGCCCGGCGGGCCGCGCCTCCCACCCGGCCAGACGACGGCCGCCTCAGCCCGGTCCTGCGGCTCCAGCCTCGTGGAGTCCGAGTCAAGCGTTGGCAGCAGCAACGGCAGCACGGTAAGGGGTGCCGGGCGGGCAGGGGCTTCGAGTCTTTGGTCCGCGGTGAAATTCGGGCTCCGTGACGCGGCAGCTTTCCCACAGGGACGAGTGGGGCTCCCTCCCGGGCCGCGGTGTCCTGTCGCCCGGCTTTGGATGACTTTGACGGACGCCAGCGGGCCGTCTTTCCAGGACAGCGACTGGAGGCGTACCAACCCTAGTCCTGGGCACTGTGCTTAGTAGAGTTGTGCTTAAGACGCTTTCCGAGCCGCGGCTTCGGTTCCTGGGACACATCCGACCCGACGTGTGGAGCAGGAGGGACCTCTGTGAACTTGACCCAGGCGGTTGCATCCATTACCTCCCAAACAGAGGAACCCCCCCCCCCCGCCCCGCCCCAGGATATTCTGGCGCGACCCTGAACGTTAAGTCAGTGTGAACTTTGTTCCTTTGGTTCTCGTGGTGGAAAGGGAAGGTCGGCTAGCACTGTGAAGCCGGGGTACTGGACCCTACCACCGTGTTGCGTTTTCCCTCTGTCAGCTTTGCACAAGCATGCAGCTGCAGTTTTCCATTTTCTTTGGGACTATTAAAATGTAATCCGGAACATCAGCTTTGCTTCATTGCACATGTATTTGAGGTTCACTTTCATTAGCATGCATGTTGTACCTGAAGCATATGTAATTAGAATATAGTATCAGAAACGCGATTTTTGAAGCATTCAGCAGAACAAAGTTAATTTTTTATTAAGCGGTCTTACTGGGACAGTTTGTGACTGTGTTTTTAAACTGCATGTCTTCTCCAGCGCCTATTGCCTTGGCTATGTTTTGTCAGAGTTTCTGGGCTTAGTCTTTGTTAAGGTTTTCTAAAGGGAAGGTATTTTTCCTTTTTAAAAAAAGGAAAAAAATGTTCATGAAGGCAGACTGCAGCAGCTTTCGGGTTCTCTGATTTGAAATGTTAGAGCTGGAATTTCACGCGTTTGTTTATGTGCTATTAAACTAGGGGAAAATATTCCTGTATGAATGGCTGCAGATTGTTGAGGATCATCCCTCTGGTTGCTGCTGTGTTTTAAAAGAGTCATTTGCAAAACTGTCTTGATTTTCTTGCTTATTGAGTACTGCTAGACCTCCCAAATTAGAGGGATAGAAATTGGTTCATTTTCTGTCTTAAATTACTAGCAGTCATCATGCCTTTTCTATAAAAGTGAAAAGTCTTTTTCAGTGTTGCATAACACAGATGAAGTGATTTCTCCCCGTCTTGCGCTATCTGAAAATTCAAATTCATTCTGATGATCAGATTTGGATTCCTTCTCCTACAGAGTCTTTGTAGAAACCTGTGATAGTTTTAAACTATTAACCTAAGCTGCTCTTAATGTCACTGTAATGCTTGTATGTTAAGCTACCTAACTGGCTTAAAAAAAAAAAAAGACGTCACAGGTGAAGTTGAATATGGAAGCTTTAACAGCTTTCAAGTGTTTGACCCAAATCTGATATTGGTTATCTTGCATTAAGTAATATTAAACTTTTAGTCGCTAACGTAGCTTTTTAAGAGAGAGTCCTGGGTCCTGGGTCCCGAATTCACCCAGGTGTCTTGTAAGCATTTCCAGTGTAGCAGCTTGCTCTTCTGCCATCCACATTGCCTAGAGGTCCCCTGTGTTTCTAAGAGTCTCAAGTATTCTGCCCATTGTCAGACCATTGTCTTGAGTTGGGGTCCAGAAAAATACATTCATCATTACAGTGCTTAATCCACTGGTATGCGTATAGTAGGTGCTAAATAAATGTTTGTTGAGTTTTATTTTTGTTGTTAACTGAAGAAACTTTTTCAGTCCCTGGAATTGGATTCCATGAAACCTCCAATGTAGGCTTTAAGGTTAGGTTTTTCAGGAGGAGGAGTCAAATTATAAATAACCCCACAACCATAGAAATAATAGTCCCATGCTTGTTATTCATGAACTATATATGTTGATACCACATCTCAGTTACAGATATTTGTAATTAGGCATATCGGATAATAGCCAGAGGTAAATATCAGCATTTTTTTAGCTCAGTATTTTTTTCTTTAAGGAAATGAATCTTTTGAAATTAAGATATTCAATATACTTTGGAAATTTAAAAACCCATGTTTAGGGAAGATAAGTTTTCAGCAGTTTAGCAAAGTCAAATTATTGTATAATGAATTTGAATTCCTTTATATTAACATATCAAGATCCAATTTTAGTTCATTAAAAATATTTTTCTTAAAAATATATTAAGTTAGCTTATTGTTGAGTGAATTCCAGTCAGAAATTCATTGGGGAAGTTTTTGTATTTCTATAGCATATAGTAAACACCAGTTCATCAGAATGCTTGGGAGTTGATAATCAATTGCATTCTCGGATTAATCATCCCCTACACCTGTAGCGTATCCCACATGTGTTCCATGAAGCAATTTGTGAACTGTTAATAAGTATTAAATGAATAAAGTGTCCGTGGTCAAATTAGTTTGGGAATTACTGGCTCAGACTAAGTTTGGCAGATTTCTTTCATACAGGATTTGTCAGAAAGCTTAATTTCCTAAAATGCACTGTGAATCTCCAAGTGGTGTTTAGAGTGTGTAACATTTCCCAAACGTGTTTGATTATGGAGCCCATTTGTTGAGGTATATCTTAGGCCGCATGTTAAGACACGATTCCTAACATGAGATACTGATATTCAAAGTACAAGAAATGTACTTAACAGTAAAACTCAATAAACATAATCTGCTTCTTAATGATTCCAAAGGTACTTTAGGATCTTGTAATACATTAGACTGGGTCATCTTTATGAACGTATTTAAGTATTACTAAAAAATACTCTGGCTGTTTATCCATTTCAGGAGTTATAGTCTATGTGGTTACAGATAATGAATGCTGTGTTCAGTTTGAACACTTACAGTTTTGTATCAGGATGCACTCTAAACTGTAACATTTAATATTTTCTTGTCAGTCTTTAGATTTACTCCGTTTTCCCTTTCCTTAGCTAGGACTTTGAGTTGCCCTTGAAAGATTTATGTGAGTATCTGAGGAGACCCTACGCTCACCCTCCCTCCCTTTTTGCGAACACCTAGTACACTGCTAAAGACGGATGCCCTCCCCACCCTGTGTCACTGATCAGCTCTGTGAGGGGCAGTCGCATCTGTTTTGTTCCCTGCTGTGTCCCCCCACACATTAGGCCTTCCACAAACATTGGTTGAATTGGAGAGTTGTGTGGACTAGACTGTAGAAGTGAAAAATCCAGCCAGCCCATATAAAGGAGAAATAGAAACCAGTTTTAACTAGAGTGGAGGCTGTAGAATTTAGATTTGGTTTTTGGAAGTCTCTGGTACTGCTCTTTCAGAGCATTTGTGCTCAGGGAATAATATATTTCCACCCTGGTAAGCCCAGTAGATTTCCCTATAGAGATTTAAGGATTAGTGCAGCTGGGTGGGCAGAACACAACAGGTGACAGATGATGGCGTGGTCACACGCTAACCTGAAGGCAGGGGTTACTGCCTTCAGCTCTCAGACCGATTCTCCATTTGTCTATCTCTAGTATTTGCTTGTGTCATTTTTTTCCCCCACGTAGTTTTCTCTTATTTTTCACCACCTTCCCCTTCCTCCTAGTCTTCCTCCCTCCTTTTCCCTGCCAGCCCACCATCCTCCACAAAACTGGTGAAATTACCCACCCTAGTCCACCAAAGTTTAGTGGTTTCTTGGTGGTTCCTAGCTATGGAATAAAATTTGTTGCCTGCTCTTGACATACAGCGTGGATTAATCAAATTTTTATATTTTCCTAAAAGAAAGTGAATTTTTCTTTGTGTGTGACCTGAGTGACCCCCACCCCTGCAACTAGGGGTCACCGGCCCTTGGTAGATGATCTGGAGTTACTGAAAGTTTCCCTGTGAAAGTGTGGTTGAGAAAATGAGACCCAACTTTCTGTTCCTGAAATAGTGACTATAATTTTATCTTGAGCTCATGGGCTGTGAGTTCTGTCATCATTGTGTTCTTATGCCTTTTGGTGTATAGAATCTCATTATCTTGCCAGGCCTAGCTATAAAGATAACTGCTTTTAAAATTTTTCTTGAATGCCTATTATATACATAAAGTGCTTTGTATTATATATATATATATATATATATATATATTTTAGTGCTTAATATCATTGCCACCATAACTCTAAGTTTGGTTCTTAAGAGTGATGTTATGAATGTCACAGCTCTATCGGCTCAGACCTGCCCTGGGCTGGCCCTGACCCTATCCTTGCTGAAGCGAGTGTTGGGATGGGACCTGTGGTCCCTTCTGGCACAAATGTTCCCTGTGAAGTGGCTTATGACACTGGTTTTCCCTTGGACGGCTTGCCTGTTTGGATTGAGTTCTTCAGTAAGGGAAGGTTTGTGATGTGAGACTGCAGGGTGAGGCAGACATCTCAGAATAACCTAAAATGCCTTAATGGGCAGAGTATTTTTAAAAATTAACATAAAAAGAAATCAAAGAACAGAGGGAGAAGTTGCTTAGGACATGAGTAAGCCCTTGGTGGTATCCAAAGTCAGTGGCTTCAGCCTGGTTTCTCAACACAGTGGGATGGTAGGAGGCATTGGACTCTGAAGTTCTTGGAGAGTAGACTGTTCATATGAGTAATATCCCCCTTTCCTTGATGCCTCCTACGTGGTAGGCACTGTGCTGGATGCCTTTCAGATATAATCTCATCTCAACCCTGTGAGGTGGCTAGTGTCATTTCCCTTTTGCAGATAAGGCACCAGAGGTTAGAGACTCACCCAAGGCCATACATTAAGCTGGGGTTCAAAGCCATTGCTCCTGGTGCTTACCTCCTGGCTTGTTGCTCTGAGAACCACCTGTCTCTATTACATCTACCATTCTGTGGCCTTCTGCTAGGCAACAGACATCGCAGGTCCACCTGGGTTTTAAGCAGGCATCCTGAATCTGTGTTATTAAGATTTTGTTAACTCTTGACTTACTGGGGCAGTTGGTTCCAGCCCTACCTTAGGTTCCCATGTTTGTGGAAGTCGCAGCCATATTCAGCCCTATCCCAGTTAATTCCTCAAGTAAGGCATTTTGTGAGGCCCTCTGATCTGTCCTCTTCACTCTCTAAAATGAGTTGGCAGGCATCCCTCAGGGGTACTTTTTCCTCTCCCTCGTGGTCAGGCTGCAGGTAGCCTTCCTTAGCCAGGACCTCCGTAGGAGCCAGTCTGCAGTGCAGCCCCTCGCCCCCTTCTTCTGCCCACAGTTCTGCACATACATATCCTCCCAGACTTAGGCCCAGCTGAAATCTTTCTTGAGGCCCTGGTTATGCTTGCACTCTCTTTCCCCTGCTCTTGGGACTTTCTCCTATAGCCCTTGTGGGCTCGGTTTTCTCTTTCGAGCCTCCGGCTGGATTATAGGCCACTTGAGGGCAAGGACTGTGTCCTAGTTTCATTACGGTTCCCCAAGTGTCTGGCACACTAAGTAAATGTTCGGATAAATACACCAGTCTCTAAGGCTGAAAGGGCTTTTATTCATATTCCACGGGTCTATCTCACCTGTTTAAATTTAACCAAAATTATTGGAGTGTGTTGTTAAATGTTTTAATAAAAAGCCAAAATACCCTGAAGCCAGTGATTCATCTGTGGAGGGATTAGTAAAGCTTTTGCCTCTCATTTTGGCCGTGTCAGGGTTGAGCAGTGTTCCTGGGTCTCGTCCTTCTCTTCTACTTTTGTTCTGCTCTGGTAAGAAGAGTGGTGGAATATCTTGTCAGAGAGCTGTTTTGACAAGTTTTGTGTTGCAGTTTCTTAGCTACAGGCCTCGTATGCAGTTTGCCCATCTATATAGACAGGAAGGGTATCACAGATTTCCCCAGACTTTGGGGATGGCCTCAAAGAACTCAGCAAGGGGGGCTTGCCAGTTCTTTTATTCTGTGTGGGTTGGAAGCACACCTTCAGTCTGTTGAGTTCATGTTCATTTACTGTCTGCGTGCCTCTCCCTTTCATGTCCTGCTAGTGTAAGTACAACAGCTGCTTCAGCCTTGTCACTCTGCTCATGGGACAAGCAAAGGGCTGGTGGCACATCAGCAGTTTCCACGTGGTCTTCAAATGTTTGCGGTTGCCAGCAGGTCCCTCGTGAGGTGTGTTTGAAAGAACGGAGGTGGAGGAGCCGGAGGTGTTTGTTTTTAAGTCCAGCACTGTGAGGTACCGGCTGTGTAATATTTGGCAAGTTCTGATCCTAAGTTTTCTCAAGCATAAAATGAGACTAGAATACCTGGGTTTTGGTGAGGATCACTTAAAATAATCTGTGTGAAAGTGTTTTGTAAACTCCAAAGCACCAGTACATATAAGGATTGATCTTTTTCTTTCAGTTACCTTTTTCAAAGGCAAACTTCATTTAAATATATATGCTTCTTTTTGTTTTTTGCTAAATTTTTTTTAAGATTTTTGTTTTTTGATGTGGACCATTTTTAAAGTCTTTATTGAATTTATTGCAACATCGCTTCTGTTTTATGTTTTGGTTTTTGGGCCACGAGGCATGTGGGATCTTAGCTCCCCGACCAGGGATCGAACCCACACCACTTGCTTTGGAAGGCAAAGTCTTAACCACTAGATCACCAGGGAAGTCCCTATCTGCTTATTTTTTAAAGCACATCTCTTCCTTTTTAAAATATATTTTTGTCTTTTCCCTAATTACCTACCACCTAGATTCTGCTGTTAACACTTTCTTTTATTTGCTTTACCACTTCTCTCTATCCCTTTATCCACCCAGAAATCCATTTTACTTTTGGAGTCATTTCCAAGTAAGTTCCACATATCAGTATATGTGACTCCTGAACACTTCAGTATGCATATCACCTAGAATTAAAAATTTACCTTTTTTTTTTTTTGTACAAGTGTGTATGCTCGTGTAATGCAAATCTCTGTCAGGATACAGAATATTACCATCACCCCAGAAAGTTCTCTGTGTTCCTCTTGCATTCCTAACCCCACCCACTAACAACCACAGGTTTTTTTTTTTTTAACATCTTTATTCGAGTATAATTGCTTTACAATGGTGTGTTAGTTTCTGCTTTATAACAAAGTGAATCAGTTATACATATACATATGTTCCCATATGTCTTCCGTCTTGTGTCGCCCACCCTCCCTATCCCACCCTTCTAGGTGGTCACAAACCACCGAGCTGATCTCCCTGTGCTATGCGGCTGCTTCCCACTAGCTATCTATTTTACGTTTGGTAGTGTATATATGTCCATGCCACTCTCTCGCTTTGCCACAGCTTACCCTTCCCCCTCCCCATATCCTCAAGTCCATTCTCTAGTAGGTCTGTGTCTTTATGCCTGTCTTACCCCTAGGTTCTTCATGACATTTTTTTTTTTCTTAACTTCCATATATATGTGTTAGCATACGGTATTTGTCTTTCTCTTTCTGACTTACTTCACTCTGTATGACAGACTCTAGGTTCATCCACCTCATTACAAATAGCTCAATTTCGTTTCTTTTTATGGCTGAGTAATATTCCATTGTATATATGTGCCACATCTTCTTTATCCATTCACCCGATGATGGACACTTAGGTTGTTTCCATTTCCATCTCCCGGCTATTGTAAATAGAGCTGCAATGAACACTTTGGTACATGACTCCTTTCGAATTATGGTGTTCTCAGGGTATATGCCCAGTAGTGGGATTGCTGGGTCATATGGTAGTTCTATTTGTAGTTTTTTAAGGAACCTCCATACTGTTCTCCATAGTGGCTGTACCAATTCACGTTCCCACCAGCAGTGCAAGAGTGTTCCCTTTTCTCCACACCCTCTCCAGCATTTATTGTTTGTAGATTTTTTGATGCTGGCCATTCTGACTGGTGTGAGATGATATCTCATTGTAGTTTTGATTTGCATTTCTCTAATGATTAATGATGTTGAGCATTGCTTTCATGTGTTTGTTGGTAGTCTGTATGTCTTCTTTGGAGAAAGGTCTATTTAGGTCTTCTGCCCATTTATGGATTGGGTTGTTTGTTTTTTTGTTATTGAGCTGCATGAGCTGCTTCTAACTTTTGGAGATTAATCCTTTGTCAGTTGCTTTATTTGCAAATATTTTCTCCCATTCTAAGGGTTGTCTTTTGGTCTTGTTTATGGTTTCTTTGCTGTGCAAAAGGTTTGGAATTTCATTAGGTCCCATTTGTTTATTTTTGTTTTTATTTCCATTTCTCTAGGAGGTGGGTCAAAAAGGATCTTGCTGTGATTTATGTCATAGAGTGTTCTGCCTATGTTTTCCTCTAAAAGTTTGATAGTTTCTGGCCTTACATTTAGGTCTTTAATCCATTTTGAGCTTATTTTTGTGGATGGTGTTAGGGAGTGATCTAATCTCATACTTTTACATGTACCTGTCCAGTTTTCCCAGCACCACTTATTGAAGAGGCTGTCCTTTCTGTACTGTACATTCCTGCCTCCTTTATCAAAGATAAGGTGACCATATGTGCATGGGTTTATCTCTGGGCTTTCTATCCTGTTCCATTGATCTATATGTCTGTTTTTGTGCCAGTACAATACTGTCTTGATTACTGTAGCTTTGTATTATAGTCTGAAGTCAGGGAGCCTGATTCCTCCAGCTCCGTTTTTCGTTCTCAAGATTGCTTTGGCTATTCGGGGTCTTTTGTGTTTCCATACAAATTGTGAAATTTTTTGTTGTAGTTCTGTGAAAAATGCCAGTGGTAGTTTGATAGGGATTGCATTGAATTTGTAGATTGCTTTGGGTAGTAGAGTCATTTTCACAATGTTGATTCTTCCAATCCAAGAACATGGTATATCTACTCCATCTATTTATATCATCTTTAATTTCTTTCATCAGTGTCTTATAATTTTCTGCATACAGGTCTTTTGCCTCCTTAGGTAGGTTTATTCCTAGATATTTTATTCTTTTTGTTGCAGTGGTAAATGGGAGTGTTTGCTTGATTTCACTTTCAGATTTTTCATCATTAGTGTATAGGAATGCCAGAGATTTCTGTGCATTAATTTTGTATCCTGCTACTTTACCAAATTCATTGATTAGCTCTAGTAGTTTTCTGGTAGCATCTTTAGGATTCTCTATGTATAGTATCATGTCATCTGCAAACAGTGACAGCTTTACTACTTCTTTTCCGATTTGGATTCCTTTTATTTCCTTTCCTTCTTTGATTGCTTTGGCTAAAACTTCCAAAACTATGTTGAATAAGAGTGATGAGAGTGGGCAGCCTTGTCTCGTTCCTGATCTCGTTCCTGAAACCTGGAAATGGTTTCAGTTTTTCAGCATTGAGGACGATGTTGGCTGTGGGTTTGTCATATATGGCCTTTATTATGTTGAGGAAAGTTCCCTCTATGCCTACTTTCTGCAGGGTTTTTATCATAAATGGGTGTTGAATTTTGTCAAAAGCTTTCTCTGCCTCTATTGAGATGATCATATGGTTTTTCTCCTTCAGTTTGTTAATATGGTGTATCACATTGATTGATTTGCATATATTGAAGAATCCTTGCATTTCTGGAATAAACCCCACTTGATCATGGTGTATGATCCTTTTAATGTGCCTTTGGATTCTGTTTGCTAGTATTTTGTTGAGGATTTTTGCATCTATGTTCATCAGTGATATTGGCCTGTAGTTTTCTTTCTTTGTGGCATCCTTGTCTGGTTTTGGTATCAGAGTGATGGTGGTCTCGTAGAATGAGTTGGGGAGTGTTCCTCCCTCTGCTATATTTTGGAAGAGTTTGTGAAGGATAGGTGTTAACTCTTCTCTAAATGTTTGATGGAATTAGCCTATGAAGCCATCTGGTCCTGGGCTTTTGTTTGTTGGAAGATTTTTAATCACAGTTTCAGTTTCAGTGCTTGTGATTGGTCTGTTCATATTTTCTATTTCTTCCTGATTCAGTCTTGGCAGGTTGTGCATTTCTAAGAATTTGTCCATTTCTTCCAGGTTGTCCATTTTATTGCCATAGAGTTGCTTGTAGTAATCTCTCATGATCTTTTGTATTTCTGCAGTGTCACTTGTTACTTCTTTTTCATTTCTAATTCTGTTGATTTGAGTCTTCTCCCTTTTTTTCTTGATGAGTCTGGGCTAATGGTTTATCAATTTTGTTTATCTTCTTAAAGAACCAGCTTTTAGTTTTATTGATCTTTGCTATCGTTTCCTTTATTTCTTTTTCATTTATTTCTGATCTGATTTTTATGATTTCTTTCCTTCTGCTAACTTTGGGGTTTTTTTGTTCTTCTTTCTCTAATTGCTTTAGGTGCAAGGTTAGGTTGTTTGTTCGAGATGTTTCCTGTTTCTTAAGGTAGGGTTGTATTGCTATAAACTTCCCTCTTAGAACTCCTTTTGCTGCATCCTATAGGTTTTGGGTCATCGTGTTTCCCTTGTCATTTGTTTCTAGGTATTTTTTGATTTCCTCTTTGATTTCTTCAGTGATCACTTCATTATTAAGTAGTGTATTGTTTAGCCTCCATGTGTTTGTATTTTTTACAGATCTTTTCCTGTAATTGATATCTAGTCTCATAGCATCGTGGTTGGAAAAGATACTTGATACAATATCAGTTTTCTTAAATTTACCAAGGCTTGATTTGTGACCCAAGATATGATCTATCCTGGAGAATGTTCCATGAGCACTTGAGAAAAATGTGTATTCTGTTGTTTTTGGATGGAATGTCCTATGAATATCAATTAAGTCTATCTTGTTTAATGTATCATTTAAAGCTTCTGTTTCCTTATTTTCTTTTTGGATGATCTGTCTATTGGTGAAAGTGGGGTGTTAAAGTCCCCTAGTAATAATGTGTTACTGTCGATTTCCCCTTTTATGGCTGTTAGTATTTGCCTTATGTATTGAGGTGCTCCTATGTTGGGTGCATAAATATTTACAATTGTTATATCTTATTCTTGGATTGATCCCTTGATCATTATGTAGTGTCCTTCTTTGTCTACAACCACAGTTTTTTTTTCCCATTGTAAATTATTTTTGCCTGTTCTAGGTGTCATATAAATAGAATCTTAAAGAATGTATTCTTTTGTGTAAGGCTTTTTTCATTCAGCATAGTATTTTTTTTTATAAATTTATTCATTTATTTATTTTTGGCTGAGTTGGGTCTTTGTTGCTGTGTGCAGGCTTTCTCTAGTTTCAGCGAGTGGGGGCTACTCCTTGTTGCGGTACATGGGCTTCTTATTGCGGTGGCTTCTCCTGTTTCAGAGGACGGGCTCTAGGCACGTTGGCTTCAGCAGCCGTGGCTCGAAGCGTCTAGAGCGCAGGCTCAGTAGTTGTGGCGGACGGGCTTAGGTGCTCCGTGGCATGTGGGAACTTCCCAGACCAGGGCTTGAACCTGCGTCTCCTGCATTGGCAGGCAGATTCTTAGCCACTGTGCCACCAGGGAAGCCCCAGCATAGTATTTTTGAGATTCATCTATGTTACTCTTTTTTCTTGCTGAGTATTATTCTGTTGTGTGACTAGATCACGATTCACTTATTCATTCTGTTGTTGAGGGATGGTAGGGCCGCTCTTAATTTTTGGCTATTAAGAATACAGCTGCTATGAATATTCTAGTATAAATTATAATGTGGGCATATGCTTTCATTTTTCTTGGGTAACTACCAAGAAGTAGAATTGCTGGGTCATAAGATAGCTATTATATTTAGCTTTTTAAGAAACTGCTTGACCTTTCTCCAGGGTTATACAATTCCACACTCCTGCCAACAGTATATGACAAAAATGCCGTTGGTCTACGTCCTTGCCACCGTTTGGTGTTATCAGTCTTTTAATTTTAGCCATTCTGGTGGGTGTGTAGTGGTATCTCCTTGTGGTTTTGATTTTCATTTCCTTGATGGCTAATAATTTTGAGTATGTTTTCATGTGCTAATTGATTGTTTATATAACTTCCTTTTTGAAGTTTTTATTTTAACTGTTTTTTATTAAAAGGAAATGTAAATATTTTCATGATCTCTGGGTAGGGAAGGACTTCTTAAACAAGTTACACAAAGCAGTTACCATAAAGGAAAGGGTTAATAAATTCAACTAAGTTAAAATAAAGAACTTCTCATCAAAAGAGAGTGAAAAGGAAGGAAACCATAAACTGGAAGAAGATATTTGCAACACATAACACCAGTGAAGGATTGGTATCCAGAATAAATATAGAACTCTTACAGTAGATAAGAAAAGGACAGCCCAGTTGAAAAATACACAAAGACTTAGGGAGCTTATCAAAGAGGAAACCAAATGGCCAATACATGTGTGAAAAGATGTCAGCCTCACTGGGGAAATGCAAATTAAAACCACAATGAAATAACATTTTACACCCACCAAATGGGCAAATGTTTAAAAGCCTGACAGTATTTTTGAGGAATTCTTCAACACTGTAAGTAAAAGCATAAATCGGTTGGAAAACCGATTGGAAAACCATTGTCATTACCAAGTAGAGTTAAACATGTGACCCTATGACCTTGCAATTTCAGTCCTAGAGACACATATGTGTATTGAAACATGCATAAGAATGTTCATAGGAGCATTGCTTTTAATAGCAAACTTTCTGATAAAACCCAAATATCTCTCAGCAACATAATGGATGAATAAGTTGTGATATGCAAAGGAATGCTTTTCAGCTTTGAAAATGAATGGCTTAAAAAAAAAAAGAAAAGAAAATGAATGGCTTATAGGTACAGATATGAACATAGATCAATCTCAAAAACAATGTTGAAAGAAAGAACTTATAGAAGAATTTATAAAGTATAATTCTTTTTATTTAAAGTTTAATAGCTAAATCGTATGTTATATAGGAATATATGTGATGTACCTATAGATATTAAAACTATAAAGAAAACTAAAGAAATAATTACAATAAAATTCAGTTAGGCAGAGAAAGTTTATTTTACAGACTAAAATGATTAGCAGGTTAATTTGAGTGCCTAGTACAGAAGATACAGGAGCCAAGCAGGAGGCCCTGCCCTCAGGGCAGAAAGAGTCCTCTCTGGAAGTGTGGGGCAGGCCTCTGACCTGGAAGTGAGGATGACGCCTCAGGGATGGAGTGGGTGTTCTGAGAACTGGCAGGAGCTTGGTCTCAATTGGTCAGAAGGTGCAGAGGGAGGAAGGGAGGGAGGGGTTTGGCCTGGGCTAAGAAGACTGGGAGGACCTGGATGGGTAGAAAATGGGGGTGTGTATGGGGTGGGGGGTTGCTGGCTTGTTCCACAAACAGCGAGGAGGTTGACCAGGGATAGGAGGGGAGGCTTGAAAGCCAGGTTAAGGAGTTTGAAGTCCATCCTGTAAACTTCAGAGAACTTTCATTTTCAGCATTGTAGTTACAGGATGAATGTATTTTATGAAGATTAAGTTTTAGGAGGAAAGTGCACTGGGTGGGGTAAGGAAAAGTTAGAGGTGGGGCATCACCCAGGGGGCTATTGTGGTGGTTCAGGCACAAGGTATGACCAGGTGTAACTACGTAGTACAGTGGTTTGGGAAAGGAAGGAAGGAAGAGCTGGCAGGCTAGGGAATGGATTGGATTTGGGGAGTGAGGGAGGAGGGAAGTGGAGGGTGACTCAGAGGTTGGGGTTTACCAGCTTAGAAGGACTGTGATAACATGCTCAATTTCTACAGTGCCGTATAGTTGACTGGGCGCTATTTTTTTTTTTTTTTAACTGAAGTATAGTTGATTTACAATGTTGTGTTGATTTACAATGCTGTGTTTTCTGGTATACAGCAAACTGATTATATATATATATATATATATACACACACACACACACACACACACACATATATATTCTTTTTCATATCCTTTTCCATTGTAGTTTATTACAAGATAGTGAATATAGTTCCCTGTAATATACAGTAGAACCTAGTTGTTGATTTATTTTATATGTAGTAGTTTGTATCTGCTAATCCAGAACTCCTAATTTATCCCTCCCCCCTTCCCCTTTGGTAACAGTAAGTTTGTTTTCTAATGTCTGGGAGTCTCAGAATTGTTTCTCTCCATGGAAATCTTTAGTAAAAGGCGAAAGATTTATTTGATCTGAAGAGAAATCAGAGTATACTGAGTGCAATTTTTATACATGATCTCATTTGATGTTCACCAAACTCCTGTGAGGTAGGAAGGAGGGATTTTATTTTCCCTGTTGAAGACCTAAAAGAAGCAGAAATTTAAAGAGATCAAATGACTTGCCCAAGTTTGTGGTGACTGCTTACAGAAACAGGTCCACTATAATAGCATAGGGTAGAAGTCAGAGGAAAGAGAGGTTAGGGAATTTTTAAAAGCCTTTCTTGTATCTTGGTTCTGGATTTATTTTATAAAAGTAAACTTTTATTACTTTTTCTCTTACAAAAGTAATGTTCATTTTAGAAAACTTGAAAAAGAAAAGGACCTTAAATTGCATAATCAGGAGATAGCTACTCATAAAATGGTAGTATGTTTCCTTCCATCCATGTAGATCACTTTAAATAACTGTAATTAAAAACTATTTTTTAAAATGGTTTTATTCTTTTAGTTCTAGGAAACATTTAATAGTTATTTCTTCAAATGTTGTCCCCCCCTTCCATTTCCTCCCTTCCCTTCTGCAGATTCCTCCAAATGATCGGATTTAGGCACATCTTTGATCTGTCCTCTGTATCTCTTCAGTTTTCTTTTACTTCCCGTCTCTGTGCTATAGTCTGGGAGGGTTCTTTAGCTCACTCTCCTAGCTCATTGATTCATTCCTCAGGGTCTACTCAGCTATCTAGCCCTTTGAGTTTTTGTTTTTTAAATTTATTTTATTTTTGGCTGCACTTAGCCTTTGTTGCTGCGGGTGGGCTTTGCTCTAGTTGAGGCGAGCAGTGGCTTCTCTTGTTGCGGAGCACGGTCTCTAGAGCGCAGGCTCAGTAGTTGTGGTGCACGGGCTTAGTTGCTCCGCTGCATGTGGGATCTTCCCAGACTAGGGCTCGAACCCGTGTCCCCTGCATTGGCAGGCGGGTTCTTAACCACTGAGCCACCCTTCGAGTTTTTAAATTGGACAGTTTTTGTGTTCAAGATTTATGGTGTGTTCTTTTTATAACTGCTTATTCATGGGTTGTTTTGTTTTGTTTTGTTACAGCATTCTCGTTATCTTTTTGAGTATATTAATTATATACACTTTTTTTTTTTTTTTTTTTTTGTGGTATGTGGGCCTCTCACCGTTGTGGCGTCTCCCGTTGCGGAGCACAGGCTCCGGACGCGCAGGCTCAGCGCCATGGCTCATGGGCCCAGCCGCTCCGCGGCATGTGGGCTCTTCCCAGACCGGGGCACGAACCTGTGTCCCCTGCATCGGCAGGCGGACTCTCAACCACTGCGCCACCAGGGAAGCCCCTTAATGAGACTTTTAACTTTACCATACCCAAGTTCCTCACTTTATGGAGGAGGGAAGGGCAAAGTATTCTCTTGTCTAGCAGTTTTATTGTATCAGAAGCAATAAAGAAATTGAACACTTGAAATTTCTGGTATCATTTGGGTATCAGAATTTGGATATCATTAGTGAAGTTGCTTGATTATTGCAAAATGGTTATTTTTTCATTTTAAAGTCATATACAGATACTATTTTTTTTCTTTTAGGTTTGTAACCCATACATTTGGAGTTGGAGTTATGCAGTATTTATGTAGTCATTCACTACATATTTGACTGGCTTCCTTTACTGCCCTAACATTTTTATTTTTTATTTTTTAAGAATAAATCAATAAATGAATATTTATTCATTTATTGCTGGTGTTGGGTCTTCATTGCTGACTGTGGGCTTTCTCTAGTTGTGATGAGCGGGGGCTACTCTTCTTTGCTGTGTGTGGGCTCCTCATTGCGGTGGCTTCTCTTGTAGTGGAGCACGGGCTCTAGGCGCGTGGGCTTCCGTAGTTGTGGCACACAGGCTCAGTAGTTATGGTGCACGGGCTTAGCTGCCCCGCCGCATGTGGGATCGTCCTGGACCAGGGCTCGAGCCTGTGTCCCGTGCATTGGCAGGCAGATTCTTAACCACTGCGCCACCAGGGAAGCCCCCCTAACATTTTTAGATAAAAGCAGGAAGTCTTGTTCCTTTTGCCTCCCGAAGCATTTATGCCATATCTTTTTGTTATTCTAGTGTTAAGGGTCTTAACACTAGGGTCCTGAAAAGCCAAAGATTCCAAGTGAGGTGAGTCTTTATTGCAATAAAGCCTTGCCTGGGATGAAGGCAGGCATGAGGTCGGCCTGGCACTGCGGTCCAGCAGTATTATCAAAAGTTCAGAACACCATTATGGGGGTAACTGATAGTTGACGGTATGAGCCAACATATACTTGTTTTTAATACTGACAAACATCAGTACTTCTATTAGACACTCATCTCTACAGTGAGATTAGTTTTCAGAGACTGAGTTAGAAAGTGTTTTAGAGGCCTTCTAGTCTCACTTCTCCCCCATTGTAGGAATTCACGCATCAACTTTGCATCTACACAGAGAACTCTGGTTTGGTAAGTTTACGTGATAGTCACCCATTCTTTATTAGACAACAAAGTATTGTATCACAACAAAACCTTCCTTCCTTCATTGAAGCCACATTTATTTAGAGCTTACTGTGCACTAGGAACTGCACTAGGCATTTGCAGGTAATGTGAGATGAGTGACGTAGCCTCCCTTTTTAGATGATACACTTGTTAGGGAATAGGCTTGCCTCTATTTGTATGTGTTTCCCTGACCCCGGATTCTCCAGTGCTTGTTCAGAAATCTGAATATACCATTGCTGTGATACAAAGAGGGCAGGAGAATTAGCATCAGACTTGGATTTGAATTTTGGCTTTGGTACTTACTCAGCTGTGAGCTGGGGCAAGTCATGGAACTCATCTGTGAGCCACAGTTCCTTGTATATAAAATGAGTGTATGGGGGCTTCCCTGGTGGCGCAGTGGTTGAGAGTCCGCCTGCCGATGCAGGGGACACGGGTTCGTGCCCCGGTCCGGGAAGATCCCACATGCCGCGGAGCGGCTGGGCCCGTGAGCCATGGCCGCTGAGACTGCGCGTCCGGAGCCTGTGCTCCACAACGGGAGAGGCCACAACAGTGAGAGGCCCGCGTACCGCAAAAAAAAAAAAAAAAAAAAAAAAAGAATCTGCCTGCCAATGCAGGGGACATGGGTTCGAGCCCTAGACTGGGAAGATCCCACATGCCGCGGAGCAACTAAGCCTGCGAGCCACAACTACTGAAGCCTGCGTGCCTAGAGCCCGTACTCCACAACAAGAGAAGCCACCACAGTGAGAAGCCCGCACGCCACAACAAAGAGCAGACCCCACTTGCTGCAACTAGAGAAAGACCGCGCACAGCAACCAAGACACAACGCAGCCAAAAAAAAAAAAAAAGCGTATGAGAGAAGGTGTGAGAAGATACCTGTCACGCACCATAAACATGACAGATTTTTCTGGTTTCTCTTTGCTTATTGATCAGAATTGTGTTTTCTCACCAGTAGGTCAGGAGAGAAGGAAGCTCTGTTAAATACTTTCAGTGCTGCTGAATATACTGATAATGGAAAAATAAACAGGGGTGCAGTGGTTTTCTGGCCTGTAAACCAAAAAACAGTTTTCAGTGCCAAAAGCTATGTTTGTCTTGAGAGGCCAAGAATAGTTCTGCAACGTAGGACAGCTTCAGATCCCACATGAATCTCTCTGGTAATGGCACAGTTTTGGTTTGGGTTCACTTGTTTACAAGGCTAGCTTTGCTACACCGTCAAGTTTGCTTACTGTGCTCAGTTTTTTGCTGGAGTAAAATAACGTAGGCTGGCTGGAGAGGGTCTCTGGTCAGGGCTAGTAGGAATTGAACTTGTTCTTCCAGTGGGCAGTCTCTGGCCAATCGGAGCAGCGTGCCTGTCCCATTGCCAGGCTCTAGAAAGCCCTGCGAGCGTGACACTTTCTCTGGGCCCTGGCTCTTCCCCACCAGGTTGCTTTGGAGTCAGTGGTTTCTAATCGGTGGCATGAGGGCTTTGCCCCGCTCCCAGTATTCTCAGCCTTCTCTACTACTCTAGAGCCAGGTTGCTAAAATGATCTACCTTCTTCTTATTTCTCCGTCATGAGGAAAATTTCTGGAATTTCTACCCTACCTAAGCTATTCTTCTGAAAAACACGTCTTCAGACCTTATTTCTCTGGTTCCCAGATAAGCTGATCCCACATGCAGACGTCTGAGACATCTGCTACCCTGCAAGCAGAGGTTCAGAGGAGGTGCAGGGTGATCAGATGCAGACCTGATTATGCCATTCCCTGCTTCAAACCCTCTGTGGCTTCCCACTGCCAGATTCAGACTCCTTTCCATGACCTCAAAGCCCAGCCTGATGTACCTTCTGCCCGCTTCTCTAGCTTTATCCCATGCTTTTACAGACTGAATGCTTCAAATACTTACTTATACTTCTAGGCACTTGAAGACCTCTGGGCTTTTGACTGTGCAGTTTCCACGAAAGTGCTCTTCTGAGACTTTCTCCCCAACTTAATCAGCAGAAATAGCAGAAGAACTTTGGCGAAGGTAGAGCTCTGTAGGAAGTATCTTGTGTCTGGAAAAAATGCCGTCAACTTTTTGTGTTTGTGAAATTCCATTACTAAAAAAAAAAAAAAAAAAAGACAAGCCTAAGATGGACGAAGGTTTCTAACTGTCGAGGTCATGCATGCTCAGAAGATGGAGAGGTCCCTGTATGCTGCGCTGGGGCAGCATTTACCCTCCTGCCTGTTTCACTGTGGCCCTGAGGGCCCGGGGAGTTGAAGGAGGTCGGAGAGAATGGATGTCCTAGGGAGCAGAGGAGCGTGCTGGTGGCTGATACAGCTTATCCTTGCTCACCTCCTGGAGGGTTCTGAGACTGCCGAACTGGTCTTTCCTTGGTGGGCCCCTGAAGAAGTCCCTTCATTACAAATGAAAGAGCATCTGGATTTGATGGTGCACTGCTGAGCGTCAGGTTGTGTGGGACAAACATGCTTTTTTCTCTGGTCAGCACCTATTTTCACCTGGCTGGTTCCACCTTGACTTACTGAAAACACGGGACACTAACCTGAAAATCAACTCAGATTGATCAAATGTAACAATAAAACCATCATGTATTGAATGTTTACTACATACCAGGTACTGTTCTAAGTACTTTATGTGTATTAACTAATTTAATCTTTAAGAAAACCCAGTGGGCTTGGTGTCACCCTAAAGGTTCACCTTTAAGAGTAAGAAAACTGAGGCAAGTGGGAGGTTTAACAATTTCCCCGAGGTTTCCTGGCTAGAAACTGGCAGCACCTGGATTCAGTCCCAGTACACTGATTTCTGAGTCCATACTCGACATTGATACTTCTGTACTTTTCATTTTACTTTTGGAGATTTGTGAGATATTGTGAATTTTTTTGTTTATCTGTTTTTTGAGGCAATTTTCCTGATTCTGTTGGTCAGGATTCTTTTGATTGCAAGTTACATCAACCTAATCTAAACAAGCTGAGGCCCAAAGTGAAATCTGTGGGCCACCATGGCCTGGCTTACGTAACCAAACCATGGGAAGGACAGGGGTGTGCCCGCCTCTGGGCCACGTGAAACCAGGACCCTTCTCCATCTTTCCCTTTCCTGTGGTGTCATCTTCATTTTCTTGGGCTGCTGCTTTCTGCTCAGCAAGAAACAGTGCCCCCCAATAGCTCCTGGCCTCATATTTCACAGCTTCATTAATGGGGAGGGACTGAGCCTCTTCCTCTGATTCCAATTTGAGAGTCCCTGGGAAGAGCCAGGACAGCCTGGCTTGGAACACCTGCCTGCCCAGCGGCCCCTGGTGGCTTCTGTGATGAGCAACAGCTTTCACAGAAGTAGGTAGGTGGATGGGGAGCAGCTCTCAGAGGAAGGGAGGGTGCTGGTCAGACAGATGGTAGCTGCCCCTGCACTGGGGTTCAGCCCAAGCCCCACAAATGCTTTTCAGCTTGAGAATTAATACTGCTTTTTATGTGTAATGACAGTTACAAAGGCCTGGTTATGCATCTATTATTCCTAATTCTGACTCTGAGGCAGTTTGCACTCTCAGTTATCAGAGAAACTTTCCAGTAATTCTGTTTGCTAAGAGAAGAATGGATAACTTGTGGGAGATAACTTGTGGGAAAATTTCCACAAGTTTTGACATAGAAAGGGCTTTCCAGTTGACCCGCTTCCTCACTTGTGCATTCTGCCTAAAAGATACGTAGTGTTGCTGTATTGCTCATTACGTCTCTTTTTATCCTGTGGTTTCATAACTATTACTTTTTCTATTATGTTTTTGCATTCCAGTGGCAAGATCACTGCATTCTGTGTTTTTGTGTTTGTTTCGTCAGTTAACTGTATCTTGGGCAAGTCATCCAACCTTGTGGACCTTAATTCCTTCAACTGTTAGGATAGGCTGACTGTTGTAACAAACCCCCAAATATATAAAAGTCTCAACTTGAAAGAAGTTGCTCAGTCACGTGAAGTTTAAGATAGGTGTTCCTGATCAGTGGAGGACTCTTCTCTAAGTGGCGATTCAGGGACCAAGGCTCCTTCCATCTTGTGGCTCTGCCATCTTCAACACATGGCTCCCCAAGATCATTGTGCACATCTGCACGGACAGCTTGCAGAGGGGGAAAGAGCATGAAGGACTGTGGGTGAGAGGTTTTTAGGGACTAGATCTGGAAATAGTCCATGTCTGTTCCATTGGCCACTTGGCCACACCTGACTGCCCTGGAGGCTGGGAAATGTGATCCATCTGTATCTGTTTGTGCCCAGGAAGGAGAGGAACTGTCTTTGAACAGCCAGCCAGTCTCTACCACTTCTCTTTGGTAACTTTTGTAATTCTTCTCCTTTTCCCCTCTCCTGTGCGTAGCAGTTGTGAAGTTTGGGTGGGATTGAGCCCACCTCCAGCGCCAGGGTGGTCCCTCATGTCCTTATTGCCACAGTTATTTATTCAGTAATAGATGCATAACCCAGGCCTAAGTCAGACAGGACATGAAGTCCTCTGGTCCCAGTCACTGGTTCAAAGGCAGGCATGTGATATGTCTCAATTGGACTGGAGTGGTTATGGGATAGATGTCCCCACCCCCACCCCACCCCCCAGTGAGGACAACGCCAGCTCCTGGGCAAGAACAAGCTCAGAGAATTGCAGAGTCCCAGAGCCAGAGTCCCTACCGAACCTCTCCTGAGGCTCGAAAGATCTCACTCTGCACTTCGTGTTTGCATGAGTCGATAAATCGACTTTATCACACAATAATTTGAGGTTAATTTTCCTTACTTGCAGCCAGAAGCATCCTGACTGATAGAACTTAAGAAAGGGAAGGGGAGCAGGGAGAGAGAAAGGATAGAGTCTGGATGTCTAAGTTCTGCTTTGGCTCGTTGCTACCACGTCTGTGATGTTTCTCCAAATACTTGAACACCCAAGCAGGGTCCGAATGGATGTTATCCTAGTTTGACTTCTGAGTTCCCTGGAATTACAGCTGAGATAACTATTTTTTTAACATTCTTCTTTTTTCTACCTTTAAACAATAATTTCTCTCTGGATTGAATGACAGTTTCATTGAAGGATCAATTTGGACATTTTATTTGTCTTCTACCAAAGTGAACAGAGCATAGTTCATATGCTTTCTTTTCCCATGTTTTATTTCAGCAACTTCTCTAAAGTTTGCCTTTTCATCAAGAAAATATATGGAATAAATGTACACATTGAAGAAGACATTTGGTTTATATAGCTGGGTATTATCTCTGTATTATATAGGCCTTCTTTATTTCTTGAGTTGAAATGTTCCAAGCCCTTTTGAAATTTGAACAGTTTATCAAATTTGTTGATTTTATAGCACCTCCATCTTGAAAAAGAATGCCACATGGTGTTCCTGAAAGAACATTTTGAGAAAATTATATGATATTCAATAAGGCAGTTGAAAATAACCTGTTAAGTATTTAGGAATTGTTGTTCAAGAAACTAACTTGCACAGCCAGAAGCCATTAGCTCAGTGCACAGACACCTCATACTGCTGTGGTGACAAATGTGAACCTGAAGGTCCAACCTGACTCATTCAGAGTATGGAGAACAGCAGAGGGCTGACGACCTCTTCATTAGAACTGCCCTCCTTTGCTTATTCAAAAAAGATTTGAGGTAAAGAATACTTACTGTAGGATTAAAAAGAAAGCAGATAAAGAGAACTGGGGCCAAGGGAACACAGGGGTAGATAACCAGTTGAGTCAGGTGTCAGGTCGTATGTGGCAATGCATGCCACAGAGACTTGCATGGTTGCCAGGGGGTGGGTCACACATTTGGCTCTGAGCTTCTACAGCCTCAACAGATAGGAAAGCAGCCCCAGAGTTCCTGAGATTTAACAGAAGCCAGTGACTCAGAAGAAGTGTAGTTTCTGAGCCTAGGCCTGAAGAAATCACTCTCCCTTTTTAAGGGTCAGGGCTGTCAACAATGTTCCCATAATAAATATGGTGGTGAGTGTCCCTCAGTGCAAGCTGAGGGCGTGATACTTGTGGACTCCAGGTCAGGCCAGAGCAAGTGGACCCAGGCACCCTGCTAATTGGATTCAGGAATTAAAATTTAGTCTGTTTGGAAGAATGTGACATTATCAATTTTTAATCTTGGCCAATTTTATTTACATTTGTTTGATTAGAAGTGAAGATCAGTCTTTTGCCAAATGTTTATCAGCGATTTGTAATTTCTCTTTTGTGTATTGTCTGTTACTTTGGCGATTTCCTATTGGAGAACTAGAGGGTTTTTTTTTCAATTTGTACGTAATTTTTTTTAAAGTTACGAATATTATTAGTCTATTTGCCACTTATGGTTAATAACTTTTTTTCCTAGTTTGCCTTTTAAATTTGCTTATGGCAAATGTTTCTAGGATTGCTTACTGAAATGGGATAAGCAGTTGTGCTGGGAGTGGGAGGATGGGGTTAGGGAAGCTGGCCTGAGAAGGGGGAACGTTTGGAATAGCCTCTCTAAGGAGGGGAGAAGGTGTGGTCGGGGGCGTGGAGAAAGCACCCTGGGCAGCACGTGGCACCCAGCTGCCTTTGGACGTCACGCATTTACATTCCATTCTGCAAGGTCGTGTTACTCTCCGGCAGGGCTCTGCCACTCTTGTGTATGTGGGCATGAGCAGGACAGTTGGGCTGATCTGGAATTGGAGTTTTGCTTTTCTCAGAATGTCCACTAGCTATTGACAAGGCACACAAGAGAGCAAGAGTAAGGGCTGTGAGTTTGGGTTTGACAGAAGTAGCTGACCCAAGAAGAGATCTGGGAGTTTAGGATAACAGGTGAGCTAAGGCCTGGTAATCTCAGTGAAAGGCACACAAGCCTCGTGCTCAGCACAGCGCCTGCTGTGTAGAACTGCTCAGTACCACTAAGTCTCCCAGCAGCGTGCGCTGGCGGTGAGCAGTGAGGATGACAGAAGAGGCCAGCCACAGAGGCCCAAAGACGGGTAAACAAATCCTGCTGTCGGAGGGCACAGGGTGGCACTGGAAGGGGGGCCCGAGGAGCTTCCAGTATGCTGGTAGTGTTGCTTCTCCATCTGGGTGCTGGTTATACAGGGGTGTTCAGTTTGTGAAAATTCATCTGTTTGTACACTTATGATATATGTACTTTTCTCTGTGTTCAATAAAATGTAAAGAAATGAAAGAGAGAGCGAGTGCACACTTCGGTGCCAGACCACCTGTTTTCAAATCCCAGCTCTTTATAGCCACTTTATAGCTGTGGGACCTTGGGAAAATTATTGAACCTCTCTGTGCCTCAGACTTCAAATCATGTAAAATGAGGATAATAATAGCACTTAGACCCTAGGCGTGCTGTGAGGATTAAATGACTCAATACATGTCAAGTGCTCTGAATAGTGCCTAGCAAATAGTAAACACTCCCTATTATTAGTTATTTTGGTTAATAATGGTTATTGCTATTATAAAATGAAGAGGTATGAGAGAGAACTGATGAACTGGGAAGTTGTGGTCAGAGAAAGCTAGTGGACATTCTGTCAGATGATGTCCTGAGTGTGGCCATGCAGTGGTGCCTGAGTGGGGTTGGGTGGACCGGACCGGGGGTCAGTCAGAACTAAACGGAAGGAACTGTCGTGGGGTGGCGTCGCCACGTGAACCTTGACCTTGCCTAGGACGTGAGGTGGAGAAGACTGATGTCAAGTCCCAAGGCCCCTAGTGAGTGTGAGTAGCTGGTGGCCTCGCGGGGTGATGTGAGCCTCAGAGGGTCAGAGCTGGGGTCGCTGTCTGGGAGCGACAGTGGGGGCATCAGGAGCAGCCTCCCTCTGACAGAGTGGTCTGGAGGAGGGCAGCTGTGGGCTTTGCGGAGTTTTATTCCAGGGCTTTCCCAGCAGTCTCTCTGTTGCGTAGTTAGTGGCACAGAGAGGTGTCAGAAGCCAGGTGACATTCGCTGTGTTGTGACAGTGAAATATAGGTTAATTACATCTGCTCCAGTGTTTTTTCCGAATTCCATTCTCAGTCGGCTGATACCTGTGATGGTCTGCCTGGCTCCCTGTCACTGCCTTTCTCCTTGGACCTTGGCTAGATTTGTTTTGCCCCACCAGACAGACCCTTCCTCTTCACCGTGTAACGCCCCCCCCCCCCCACCAATTTAGTTGCAGGAAATTAAAGTCATCCTAGTTCCACGCTCTGGGACAGTCTCATTTCTAGTAACTGGCCCTTGTTGCTGCGGACACACTGCCATCTTTAATTCCACTGCCGGGTATGGGTCTTGCTCTTATATTCTGTCCTAGTTCCCTGCCAGTGCCCTGGCTTCCCCACAGCTGAGGCTTCCTTTGCATTTGGCCATCCCCCTTTTTTGACTGTAGGCCCCAAGGATGAGGTCCTACCACCCAACCGTGACTCTCCGCCCTCACTTGACTGTCTGCCCGAAGCCATGGTTGGGGAACTAGATGCTGCATGCATGCCGCAGCTAAAAGAAAAGATCCCGCATGTTGCAACTAAGACGCGGTGCAGGCTAAATAAATACATAACATAAAATATTAAATTAAACAAATAAAATAAAAATGTTTTCAGTTAGCATTTTTGACTTAGTGGGTGACACAAAGTAGAGTCAATAATCATCAAGCTACCTTAATCTTTATCCTCTGACGGATTAGGTATACTTCCACATTTAAATAGATGTTTCTTTTTTATAATTCAAGTCGCAAAGTCACATTTACATACATTTTGTGATTGCAGTCCATTAGGAGTCATTTAATTTCATAACAGAGTTGATTTTTATCACATCGAAAATGAAAAAAACTGCATTATTTCATTGCAAGGTTGGAAGCATAGTCTGCTAAACATTATATGGTTGTAAACCACTAAGACTCTGAGTTTGCCTGTCACTGCAGCATAACGTAACGAAAGCTGACTAATACAGCAGCAGCCTAAGGGGGTCCGAGTACCCCAGGATGATGTTGGGTGAGGGAAGCTCCAACCAGGGAAAGTCACCAGGTAAGACTGGCAGATGACAGAGCCAGCAAGTGTGTGAGACTGACAACAGCAGTACCTGTGACAGTAAGAGACATGCCCTTCCTCATGCAGAAGAGGCCAGATGATTTGTTGAGATATTAACTTTGATTTCCTCCCTCCCCTGGCTCTTTCAAGCAAGGAGCCAGTCTCTTGGTATTTCCTTGCTTTGGGTATTTTGGGTGGTCAGAGCACAGAAGCTTCTGGAAGTCGATGGCTCTCTTTTGTAATAACCTTGGGTCTGTGGAGATTCTGTGACACATCCTAGAAGAGGAAGAGAGGGTGGGCTTTTAAGAGCTAAAAGGAGGGAGAGAGAGAGATTTCTACCCAAGTCGGGAAACGGGCAGAGTGTGATTAGGGCAGGGAAGGGTAGGGAGAGTCCCCACGCCCTGATTCTAGGCAGTGTGCAGGAGGTGACAAGGCCTTGGAGGGAAAGGCTGCCAGGTGCACTCAGGGAGGGTCCACTAGACGCAGAGTGCACACCTCTTGCCTGCAATTCCCACACCCCGAGGGGCACCCCAGATCAGCTGAGTCCCCACGCCTGAGGGGGTACAAGGGCTGGGATAGGGGACAGTCCTGCAGCCACTGTTATGACCAGAGGGGTCACCCCAAGGCTTTGGTACTGTCTTAAGACCCCGGCACCTTGACAAAACATTGGAGTTGGGGGAGGGAAGCTCAATGATATGCCTGAGATTGAATTTTCTTACCAGCTCAGTGGGATAGTGACTTAGAGTCAGCTTTAAATTGAATTAGAAAAAATAAAGAAGCATGCCAGACCGCTGCAGCTTTGCAAAGCTCCTTGCAACCCTCCCCCCAGGAGTGGAGGCCGACCAATTGCATGTCCCTGGGCGAGGGGCCCCCAAATCCTCCATCCTGAGGTCCTGCTAGAATGGGCTGTCAGAACATTTCCTGACCAGAGGGAGGTGGGGAAGCAGGGCCCAGGTCTGGGAGCAGGGGACAGGCTAAACCACCCAATGGCGGGCATGAGGCACAGGGTGGGACATCTGTCACTCCACAGCGTGGCAGTGGGCAGGGCTGGCTCATCTTCAGCTCTGGCCTGACCAGGCAGGATACCTTCCTAGGGGTCCAGCTACACTCTTGTCTTCTACTATCAGCCACTGCCCACCAGGCCAGTTCATGATGGGATTGACCCAGGACAAGCCCTGGATGACAGCTGAGAGTACAAGGGCAACTGGGTGGTTAAGAGGCAGATGGCCCAGGTGGTCCTTTCAGGCAAAGTGCCAACTCCTCATCATGGCTCATGAGGACGGTTGTGATCCAGCCCCTGATGACCGCCCTCATTTCATCTCTAGCCACTTCCCAGCACAGCCCCTCCCTTCTCCTAGTTCCAACCTCCCTGAGCTGCTTCCAGTCCCTTGAAGGGACCACATTCTCTCCTGCCTTGTGGCTTTTCTACAGGCTGCCTCCTGTACTGGAACACTCCCTTCTCCCACTTAGCTCATTCTACTCATCCGTCAGGACTCAGCCCCTACTTGTCCCTCAGGACCAAATTTGGTCTTCTGTTCTAGGAAACCCTCCAAAACCCCAAATCTGGATTGGGGATCTGTTCTAGGCACCCCACAGCACTGGTTTTCTATCTTGGTCCTTGTCATACCTGTTATACAGGATTGTTTCACTGTCTGTTCCATAGGCTATTGTGTAATCTCTTGGATGCAGGAACTGTGTCTGTTTCATTTATCATGGTACCTTTAGTACCTGATGTCTGATAAGGAGGATGGAAAGGTAAAGGGAAGGAAGAGAAAGAGAAGGGAGGGGAGGGGAGGAAAGGGACGGCTGTTTTTGCCCTTCTTGCCTTGCCCATGAACCTTGAGACTTCCTTGCCTTTGAAGCTCTTCAATAAGGAAGCCTAGCATCCGGCCTGGGTGGCAGTTTAGTTGAGGTGGTTCAGGAGGCTGTGACTCCAGCAGTCCAGTCTCCGGCCTGGATTAAGCACAGGCTGGGGTGACGATACCCAGGGCAGCTGGGAGCCACATTGCCGGAGGGAAATTTTAACTGCAGCCAAGCAGAAAAATAAAAGTCAGAGGCAAGGGGAAAGCCTGCATCTGTGTGAGGTGCAGCAGCAGGACGTGCTCAGCGGGCGGGTTGGGATGAAGGAGGGACACCAGCAGGGACTGCTTGTTGATCCCAATATCTGTTTCCCCCTCTTTTCTTATATTAAGTGTTTAACTGAATATATGGCCACCAGAATAAAATCGCCATTTCCTGGCCTCCCGTGCAGCTAAACGGGGCCACGTGATTAAGTTTTGGCCAGTGAGATAGAAGAAACATGTTGTGTGACTTCCACAAAGTGTCTGAAGGGAGGGTCCGTGCGCTTCGTCTAGGGTGACCCACTCGTCCTGGTTTGCCTGAGACTCTCCTGGTTTTAGCACGGAAAGTGCCACGTCCTGGGCCATCCCTCTGTCCTGGGCAAACCAGGGGAGTCAGTCACCTCCTTCTGGCCAGCATGGGAACGTGAGAGAAAGCGGCCTGGAACCATGAGACGCAGCCACGTGCCGGGGATCGAGAAGGCTGGGCTGCTAGACCGGTGCCTGCGCAGTGAGTTCCGGCCGCTCAGATGGTCCTGAGTCTGGATCACCTGAGCCTGCATCTCTGATTACTCCCTTTGGGCTTTGTTGACCAGTGAGAAAAATCAACGTCTATGCTGTATAGGCTGCTGTTAATTAGGCTTCTCTGGCACATGAAGCTGCACCTAATCCTGATGGTAGGGAAACAGGACTAAAGCCTTGACAGGTGCTGGTTTGTTGCGCTGCCAGTTGTGCAGGGGGTGGGGGCTTGGTGGGCAGTCCTGAAACTGCTCACTGTTCTCCGCAGAGCTGCCTCAGGGGCTGCCCCTGGGAGTGAGGGACTGATGAGTGGTCAGATTTCTACTCCCATCTCGCCAAAGGCTTCAGTGCTTCCTGCGCTTATATCCTTTGACAAAATTGTTCCCTTCCTAAGAAGCAACTTGAAAGCCACTGGCTCTCCAATGAATGGTGACAGCCTGACCCACTGTCCTTCTCCGACCCTACCGCTCCCGGCTGTTTAGCTACTTCTTACCCGCTTACATAGGAGTTGCACAAAACTCATTCAGACACAGGCATAATAACGAACATAGAGACCAAAAAAGAAAAAGGAAATTAAATCCTAGAAAGAGTTGCATAAGCCTAAACCCCCAGGAGAGACCTGGCACCAGACGATGTTGCTGGCAGCAGCCCTGTATGGGACTTGCTGTTGCAGGGACCTCCCCGAGGGCCACTTTGGGATGGAATCTACTCCTGGGGGTGCTGCATCATGCCTCAGGTGGCCTTGTTTCTAACAAGCATCGCTGTTCCTGGACATACTGCCTTCAGGAGCACCTGTGCAACCCGGGAACTGTCTGGGTTTGTGGATAAGGCTGAGGGTGAGTTGTCAGCTCGGGGATGCACAAGGCAGGGTAAGTGCAGACATGGATTCAGCGAACCTGGGAGTAAAGATTTCCCACTGGCCCCACCAGAAAGCTAGGCAGTTTGGGAGGTACTAGCAGAGCCCTATACTGGAGGAATAACTGGGGTCCAAGACACCCAGGGCAAGTGGCCTAGAACAGGGGGTCCCTGAAGTGCTACAGTTAAGCAGGAGATGGGGCAGCTCTCCCAGCCTGACCCCTAAAGGGAGGGCTTTGTCTTATCCTATCTCAACCACCTCCTGGTTGTGCCGTTTCCTGCTCTGCAGCATGAGGAAAATAATAATGCCTACTGCATGCACCTGGTGAGGGTGATGTGCAAAAACTCAGTCCACGGCCCAGCGTGGTGTGGCTAAGCCGGTGGCTCCGGTCCGGTTCTCTCACAAGGTTGTGGTCAAACTGTTGGTCGGGGCTGCAGACTGCTGAAGGCCTGATCAGGCCGGAGGATCCACTTCTGAGATGGCTCACCCACGAGGCTGTTGGTAAGAGGCCTCAGTTCCTCTCTACATGGGCCTCTCCTACAGCTGCCTGAGTGTCTTCACCCCACAGCAGCTGGCTTCCTCCAGAGCAAATGATCCAAGGGACAGAATGAGGTGGAAACCACAGTGACTTTTACCATGTAGCCAGCCTTGAAGTCACATGCCGTCATTTCTGCAGTGTCCTACAGGCCACACAGCCCTGCGCTATTTTTTAGTATGTTTTTTTTTTTTTTGCCGCACCGTGCAGCACACGGGATCTTAGTTCCCCAACCAGAGACGGAACCCGTCCCCCCTGCAGTGGAAGCCCAGAGTCTTAACCTCCAGACCACCAGGGAAGTCCTCACAGCAGGGCAGGGGCTACACAAGGGTGCAAGTACCAGGAGGTGGGGCTCGTCAGGCTCTGTTGGGGGTTGGGGACCACGTGACCGCACAACCGCTGAACCAGTCCTGGAGCATCTGTTGCCTGACTTCTTGTCATGTGACATAAGAAGTCCTGTTGTTATTCTGCTGCTTACAGCCCAAAGCATCCTGATAGCCCTTCCCCAAAAGTCCTTCGTTTTTTTGCTTAAAACAGCCAGTGTTGGATTCTGTGACTTACAAACTAAAGTCCTTGACTGATACCAGAGAGTAAGTTTAGACCATCAGCCTTGAAGAGGGAAAGGTGGGCTCCTGGGCTGCAGGCATCCTCTGTGACTGTCACTCCAAACCTCACAAATGTGACCTGGTTGTCCAGGGTCTAAGAATAAGCACTGTGAGGGGAGAGACAACCCGGCTTTTCTCTGCCTAAATAGTCATAGTTAGGTAAAAATACTAAAGAAAAATCCTTGCTGCAGTGACACGACTTTGATTCTGCCTGATTCTCCAGCTAGCTCTGTGGCTGAGTCTCTGTGGAGGGATGGAATCCTTCTCCTTCTTTCTCTCTGGGCTGAGATTCCCTGCTTCCCTTTGGGATGGGGCTGATTCCAGCAGAGATTCCCAGGTTCTATCCCTTGGGTGGCCAGCAACCAGGAGGATCTCACAAGTTGCCACCGTGGGCCAGGAGAACACTAAATTTACACAAGTCTAGTCTCCTACCAAAGGGAGGCCAGAAATCAGGATTCTCTGAGCTCTCTGTAGCCTTCATGTGGGACTGGCAAGTTTTCACATTTCAGGAGGAAGAGGAGCCTCTTTGAGCTCACCCTCTCTGATCTTCTGGATCAGCTGCAGCTGGGAGCACCATCACTGCCAAGCTTACTAATTATGTGCTGGGAAAGAGTCAGACCCCACCCAGACTTCTGTATTCTGCTGGGTCCCAAGGGCACCCATGCAGAGGGACAGGCTGCAGGGTGGGAAATTATATAGGGTCATCTTTTTTCATTTTAATAAATTTATGTATGTATGTATGTATTTTTGGCTGCGCTGGGTGTTCGTTGCTGCGCGCGGACTTTCTCTAGTTGCAGCGAGTGGGGGCAACTCTTTGTTGCGGTACACGGGCTTCTTATTGCGGTGGCTTCTCTTGTTGCAGAGCACAGGCTCTAGGCATGCAGGTTTCGGTAGTTGTGGCGCAGGGGCTTAGTTGCTCTGCGGCATGTGGGATCATCCTGGATCAGGGCTTGAACCCGTGTCCCCTACGTTGGCAGTCAGATTCTTAACCACTGCGCCACCAGGGAAGTCCTCTAGGGTCATCTTTATCCAGCCCCATACTCCCTTTCAACTCAGAGAAGTTGTGAGTGACAAATGAAGCATTTCTTAGAAACAATAAGTGATGTCCATCACTGCGTGAAGGGCTCGCGCAAAGGGGTAAAGGGGTATATGGTGGGAGAGAATGCAGCAGCTTGGGGTCCTGGCTCCACCACACGCATGGTGTGGCCTTGGACAAGTCCCCTCTTGCCCCTTTGAAAAGAGGAGCTGGATCACAAAATGTTAGATCTAAAAAGGACAGGGAAGTTCATCGGGTGGCCTCATATGTCAGGTGGAAGGCTTTGGGCTGCAGGTAACAGAAGGCCCAACTAAAAATAGCTTACACAACGAAACTGTTTTACGCCACTTAACAAGGAGTTCAGATGTTGGGCGGTTATGGGATTACACTCAGGATAGCGAGGACACAGGTTCTGTCCATCTTTCTACTCTGCCACCCTCAGGTGTTGGCAGCTCTCCCTCATGGTGGTCAGGTTGCTGAAACAGCACCAGGCATCCCTTTCTTGCCCACCCATTCTGTAGGCAGAAAGCAGTCAGATGTCTCTCTCGTGTCTCTATTTTCAGAGTGAGGAAAACCTTCCCAGAAATCCCTCTCCGCACCATCCCCCAGAGACCCCCTACATCCCATTGACCAGGGGTGTGTCACGTGCTCATGACTAAACCAATCCCTGACACGGGGAAAGGAGTGACTGCGATTGGCTGGAACCCATCAAGCATCACCCCATGGGCTGGGAAGGGCCTGGGAAGCAGGTGAGAGGAGAACGGCTTCCCAGGCCCTTCACGGTGTGTTGGGGAGGAAACACACCGTGTCTGCCATGGCTCAGCTCCTCCTTTCATAGGTGGGGACTGGAGGGGGAGGGGGACTTTCTCAAGTCAGGTCACACAGGAGCTGGTGGCAGTCAGGGGTGAATGCAGTTCTGACTCTTGGGCAGGCTATTTCATCACAACCTGTTGGTCCTGGCCTAGGTGATCTCGAGTCTGGAACTAAAATTCTGATTCTCTGTGAAAACTTTTCTCTCTAGAGTCACCTTAAGTCCATGGGCAGCCTGGGACATAATTCTCCAGAGTTAACTCAAGCCCTTGAAGTCTGGCTCAGTAGGAGGCAGACAGGCTTCCCTGCCTTAATGAGAAGTTGCTATGGCTCGGTACTTAAAAGCTCTGAAGGCAGGCAGAGCAAGATCAGACCCCATCCCTGCCATCCCTGCCTTATCTGCTGTTTGTTGAGCCCAGCGGACTACCCCGGCAGCAGCTGGCAGTAACACCTTCTGCCAGTGAGACTGTTCACAACAGTCACCCCATCAATGATTACATCAATCCATGGCCAGCCAGCAATATACAAACCACTCGAGATATCTCAGGCAAAGCAGTGTTGATGAGAGGAATTGGCTACAAGGTGTTGGAAGAGCTGGAGACACAGAAGCATGACAAGGGTGTTTCCAAAGGGATCAGGAAGCCGCCAGGCCCCAGGAGGACACACACCTTGCTGCTGAGCTGCTAGAGGTGCCGCCCCTATGCTCACCGCCAGCTACTGTTGCCACCAACCCAGCTGCAGCCACTGCCGTGATGCTGCCAGAGCCACACTGGCTTTTCCCTTCCTCCTGCATTCTAACCTCTTCTGTGCCTCCATGGGCTGAACCCAACTAGAAACCAGCTGGTCAGAGGAGTGGGATGGAAAAGAAGGGACGGAGGTCCCGTTAGATCCTATGTGGGACAGAAACACGTGAGATGAAGGTCAACAGCATGGATCTCAGAGTCAGAGAGGCCTGGGTTGGTGTCCTTATTCCGTGACCTGGAGCAGGTCACCTCCCCTGTGTGAGTTTTAGTTTCCTCATCTATAAAATAGGAATGGTAATACTCATCTCAGAGTTCTTGTGAAGGCTCAAAAGGAAATGATCGTAAGGAGCTTCAGAAAAGTGGCCAACAGCTTAGAAGGGGCTAGTTCCTGAACCTACCCTGCTCCTGCCTCTCACTTCAGGGCCTTTGTACTCTGTGCTTTCTCTTACCTCTGCCTGGAATGTTCCTTCCTATATACTTTTTAATGTAATTACTTTGTAGCCCAGATAGGACATTTTTAATTGCAAGAGGCCAAAATTTAGACCCAAAGAGGCTTAATCAAAAGCAGAAGTGGTTAAAGCCGAAAAGTCCCAGCATAGTTCGGACTTCAGGTATGGCTTGATCAGGGGTTCAAGCAGTAACATCAACACACATTAACTCTGGGTTGGATCACGTGCCTATCTCGAAATCAATTTCTGTGGCTGGGGATGTGGTACATACTAAACATTCCACCCAAATAATTTGAGTTGATACTAGGCGTGACTGTGGTTTCCCAGAGGAAAATTAGGTAGCTATAAGGATGAATGGGTGCTGGGCAGGAAAAACAGCTATCCATTCATATTTCAGCTCAGGGAAAACATCCTGGTGCTCACTCTCCTCTGTTCAAGGTTAAGTCATTTCCCACTGTGCTACACAATCAGAGCTCCTTGGACGTCACAGCATTCATCAGCTTATAATTATACTCTGATGGAGTTGAATGAAGGAGCCTGCCTTCCACCCCAGATTATGAGCTCCATTGATAGGCAGGGGCTATTTGGCCATCACTGTATCGTCAGTATCCAGCCCAGTGCCTACACTTGCTAGACGCTCAACAGAGTCTGTACATGAAGGGATGAATCTGGGACCCCGGTTATTATGAGGCCCAGCCTGCTACTGTGACTTTTTCCAGCTGCACTGCTTCTTAGGCTGGAGTCTTTCCCCTCCAAAGTCTTCTCTCCCCTGCAAGCAGGCTTGGGCACACTTATACAGGACACCCCTCCCGAGAGAAGGGAATGACAGTTTTCCCATGGGAGGTGGGAGGCCTGAGACCCAGAACTCAGGGCGGGTGATTCAGGCCATCAGAAGCAACTTGATGAATCAGGAGAGAGGCCAGAGGAAAAAGGAGGGTTACTTTGGATCAAGAGCTTTAAGAGGAGTGATTCATGATCGTTGCGGCTGACATTTAAAAAGCCCCAAATACTTTTGGTGAACAGTGTGCTGCTTTGCATTTTGCCTCCCGTTTATCCTGGGACTGAAGCAGCCCACAGTCGCTCTGGGGTGTATCATATTTCACTTTCTGCTTCTCAGCCATCAGTGATGTTTGGCTCCTCAGTTTCCCATGTGTAACTTACTATCGCCAAAACTTATGTTCATGGAAGTACTTGCACAGTAGAGACAGGTTGGGCTTTGGTGTCAGTTAGGGCACAGTGTGCACCCAGGTTCTGCCCTCTGCTCTCTGTGTGACCTAGGACAAGTTACTTAACCTCCCCGAGCCTCCATGTTCTCTCCAATAGCGAAAAGATGACAACATCATCCTCTCAGGGCTTTGGGGATATTTAGACGGGGATGCTTCTTTGTAGTGCAAATTCCAGGTTTAACGAAAGCTGTGGCAGGTGGATGGAAGGGGTGGGAAGGAGCATGTGCGACAGGAGAGGGAGGAGAACGGGGACGCCGCAGGGCTCTAGGGTCTCCCTGCTCTACCCAGGGGTGAGCGTGAGTCTGAGTCCCCTGTAGAAAATCTGTGAACTGATGCTGGAAGGGCTCTTTGCCCAGATATAAACTCTGCCAGACACAGAGCGCAAACAGCATGCCTTCAGGGCCTAGGAGACAAAGTGAGACACTGTGTGTGTGCGCACACGCGTGTGTATGAAGGTGTAGGGTGACCGGTCGGCCTGGTTTGCCTGGGACTGAGGGTTTCCCAGGGTGCAGGACTTTCAGTGTGAAAACCTGGAGAGGAGAGTCTTGGGCAACCTGAGACGCGGCTGGTGACCCTGTAAGTGTGTCTTTTCCCCGACTTGTGCCTGGAGCCCAGAGGAGCTTCAGCACCCTGAGGACTCCAGGGCCTCAGCTTTCACAGCCTCAGGAGTCAGTGCCAGGGCCCAGCTGTTAACATGGTGTGGGGTGCCAGCAGAAGAGAGAAAGTGGGGGGTGATCTCACTGCCTCACCCCAGACCCCCTCAGACACTCCCAGAAGCAACTGGCTGAAACGTTGCAGGAGGCTGGAGGCCTGCCTTAGTAGAGGGGGAAAGAGCCAGCAAAATGTGGGTCATTACCACCATGGTGACCAAGGTGAGGTCTGGGGAAACATGGGTTCCATATAAGGGCCGAGCCAGAACCCGGCAGGCACTTAGTGTGATTTTTGTCATTATATTTTCTATTGGGCCATTGATAGTCTAGAGTACTACTTTTTACTTTTAATCTGGTCACTGTAGGGAAACCTTTCATGTTGATAACTCTTGAATTGATTTCTGAGTATCCTGAATATAAAGCGACATTACTTGCCATTAATGATCAATTTTATCTCCAGTTCCAATATCTGTGCTCTAATTTCTAAGCCACGTCTCATTGCACTTCTCAGACCATCTAGATAACATTGGCTAATAGCAGCGCTGGTTGTTGCCTTTCGTTTTATTTCTGAATCCATTAATTATGCTCTAGTCAAGTGCTTCTTGGTCTTGGGGCACTCTTTAGAGTAGACCCGCTGAGTCCCAGCCCTGGGGAGTGTTCTAGTGCTTCACTATTAAATATCTTGAAAGCTCTTAGCTGGAAATAAATATGCTTCATTGTATTAAAGAAGCATCTTCTGTTTTTAAGAGCCTTTGTAAAGGGTGGGTATTGGGTTATTAAAGACCTGCATCAGCTCTCGTTCTAAAAAAACCTCAGTGTCTTCGTCTGTAAAATGGGGGCAGGGGTAGGGGAGCGGGAGGAGCAATAGTGACCACTTCATGGGGCCGTTTTGAGGAATACGTGAGCTCACACACGTGAAGTGCTTGTCACACAGGCTGGCCGGTGTCATTGCTGTCACAGGTTCCATCTCAGGGCTGTCTGGACACACTGCTCTCCTCCTCCAGGCCAGGAGCCCCTGTGTTGCTCCCCTGCTCCTGCCCTGAAGGAGGGGCAGTCAACAGCGATCCTGGCCCCCAGAAACCAAGTGCTCTTTTCAGGTGGAATTTGGCTGAGAGCCACAGGCTGGGCGGTTGGGAGGCTGGCTGGGTTGGGATGAGCCCCCAGGGAAAGAACAAGAGCTGGAGGACTTCATGGGTCCTGGCTGTGGCCCATCCAGCTGTGTGACCTTGGCGTGTCACTTGACTCCCTGTGACCTGCTTCTTGAGATGGCCATTCCTGAGGAAACCTGAGGCCGGTCCCACCTACCCGGGAGGTGGAGTGAGGCCAGGGACGGAGCCAGGGCTGGGGCACTGGGTCCAGGGTAGAGGGAGACATGGACTGTTTTTATTAAATAACAACATGACCTGCAGGGCAGACCCTGTGAATTTCCCCCAAGATACCAGATTCCTCCCCCGCACTGCCCCATGCTTGTCTCCCCCTGCACACACCTGGACAGTGTACTTTTCAGAGGAGGTAGGCAGAACTGGCCACAGAATTTGTGGGATCCAGTGCGACATGAAAATATGGGGCTCCTCATTCAGCACTTATTAAGAATTTTAAGATGGTCACAGCTGAGCATTAAACCGAGATTGGGACCCTTGTAAGCATGGGGCCCTGTGATGGGGGCCTGGGATTAGGGACATAACAAATTAGGAACTTGGGACAAGGAACTCCCTGTGGTGTGGAAAGCAACGGTGTTGCTGTGGGGCTGTGGAGGTAGAGACTAGGGCTCCCAAAGGCCATGCTCGCAGCATCACAGCAAACTGCATCTGGAGAGCTGAGGTGTCAGGACAGCGAGACGGTCCTAGTGGCATCTGGGTCCCTGTATTCTTCTCTTCCGGTATTCTTGGGAAATGAAGCAGTAAATACCTACCCTGGCTGAGCTAGTGGAGTTGGTCTCTGACCTTTACAAACAAATACAGCAGTGTTAGGAATTTGGGACTTTCTCCAGTAGGTGGGAGAGGATATGACCCCCTGGTGTGGTGGGCAAGTGTGGATGGAGCCAGGGAGCTGGCACTGGGGGCAGAGCTCCTTGTTGGGGGTGGAGGAGTCTGAGACGGCCGGAGCTAATAAGGTCGTTTTGAGGAAGGGGGTCCACATTAGGTTGTCAATCCTGAGCTCCAGGAGAACCACGAGTACCAAGGTCTGGAGCCAAATAGAGGAGAGAAATGCAGGTGTACGTCTGAATTCCGGAGCGAGAGGACAGCATCTGGGGGCTTCTCTCTACTGTTCTCACCTATAGGAAGTGCTGCTCCCTCCTTACAGTTCTGGCCTAGGGGTGGATCATCCAGTCCCTCCCTTATCTGAGAAAGGCTGGAACGTTCAAACACTTTACTAAAGGCTTGGGAGTACAGACAGAAATAAAGATAAGGAGGCCAGGGGCCTGGAGAGGATGATCAACAGAGGCCTTGCATCTGGGGGTGGCTGGATCCCCCTTATCCAGGAGCAGAGGGCATGTCCAAAGAGCTCCCCCTTCTCAGTCCCTCAGCTCAGCCAGGCTCTATGTTTTCATTTCCCCTCATCCCTTCTGGAGCTGCGGTGGGCTGAGGGGTACATAACTTTTTCACCAAGCAATTCAACTTTTAGCAGTCCACCTTACAGAAAAAGATACATTCAAGGATGTTCACGGCAGCCCTGTTTGTGATATCCTAATAGCTGTGTGTGTGTGTGTGTGTGTGTGTATAATATTTAACATAGAAACAGGTCTGGAAGCATATGGTCCAAACTGTTAACAGTAGTTACCTCTACGGAAGGAAGGGAGTGGGGAAGGAAGAGAGACTCTCCTTTGCCTCTGCACACTTTATATACTTCTGCTAAGTTTGATTTTTTTTTTTTACTATTTTTCTAGCACGTATTAATGTGTAAATTATAAAATGTGTAATTTTAAAACAATTTGAAAATTACATTGTAGAAATCTAGGGCAGGACAGGAATAAAGACGCAGGCGTAGAGAATGGACTTGAGGACACGGAGAGGGGAAAGGGTAAGCTGGGACGAAGTGAGAGAATAGAATTGACATATATACACTACCAAATGTAAAATAGATAGCTAGTGGGAAGCATCTGCATCGAACGGGGAGATCAGCTCGGTGCTTTGTGATCACTTAGAAGGGTGCGATAGGGAGGGTGGGAGGGAGACGCAAGTGGGAGGGGATATGGGGATATATGTATATATACAGCTGATTCACTTTGTTATACAGCAGAAACTAACCAACATTGTAAAGCAATTATACTCCAATAAAGACATTAAAAAAATTACATTGTACAAAAGTTTGAAAGCTAGAGAAATGAACCTGGTGAAGTCTGATGCCACAGATTTGTAGGGGTATTGAACCTCGGGGTCATTTCATTTCCTCCAGCAGTTGCTGGCAGTCTGTGCGGAGACCTGGAGGAAGGTGGTGTTGAAAGGACCCAGGAGAAGGTGGGAGCTAAGATGCAGGCGCTCAGTAATTATTCTAGGCACCTGATGTCAGTTAGCCCATTTAATCCCTGAGAGGTAGATACCCTTAATCCCAGATTTACAGTAGAGGAAAGCAGCTTGGAGAGGGGATGTTTGGCAGGGCTGGGGTTCACACCTCAGGGTGCAGGATCTCTCCCACTTGTGGCTGCTTCAAGTCCAGTTCAATGGGGAAGGCGAGGAGAGGAGTAGAAAACTGAGTGCCAATAGCAGTCTTTGAACGCTGACTCCTGGGTGGAGGAGGAAATAAAGCCAGGAGGGAGCATCGGTTGTAAAAATGGTCAGCTTAAGTGTAAGAGGTGTGGAAACGGAGTCGGTTTGGGTTTTAGATAGAATAAAGCTGTGTGGGACCCTGCATCTTCATGTCTCTCATGAACTGGTGAAGCGGCCATGAGGACTGAGGAGTCTCCTGGGAATGGCCTGTGCTAGTGGGTGGGTGGGGGCCCAGGCTGGCCTCTGTCCCTTGGGTGACTTCTTTCCCGGCCCCACTGACCTCATGCCTGAGACCTCAGAGTAAGAACTGCTCGAGGGGACTTCCCTGGCGATCCAGTGGTTGAGACTTCGCCTTCCAGTGCAGGGCTATGTGGGTGGGGTGGCGTGGGGTGGGGTGCCGGTTGGATCCCTGGTTGGGGAGCTGGGATCCACTTGCCTCCGGCGAAGGAGCCAAAACACAAAACAGGAGCAATATTGTAACAAATACAATAAAGACTTTAAAAATGGTCCACATTAAAAACCAAAACCAAACTGGGGGCTTCCCAGGTGGCGCAGTGGTTGAGAGTCCGCCTGCCGATGCAGGGGACACGGGTTCGTGCCCCGGTCCGGCAGGATCCCACATGCCGCGGAGCGGCTGGGCCCGTGAGCCATGGCCGCTGAGCCTGCGCGTCCGGAGCCTGTGCTCCGCAGCGGGAGAGGCCACAACCGTGAGAGGCCCGCGTACCGCAAAAACAAAAAAAAACCAAACTGAAGTTGACCTCCAACTACAATTCTGAGCCTGGTGGGCGTCAAGCACCTCTGCTTGGGGGAATGGATTGGGGGGGTGGTGGAGGAGTATGTTCTCCTGCGTGCCATGGAACTTCCGGGTACCCACATGGCTGGGGGTGCCTCTCCTGCAGCAGGAGTGGGATTGTTCGTGAGCCCCCTACATACCGCACGGGCTGGGATTCTTCATAGGGGATCAGGAGTCCTGGGTGAGCCAGTGGGTGGCCCATGCCAGTGAGGTTTGGGTTAGTTCTGTCATTGTGACCCCTTTTGTGTCCCCTGTCACTGAGGTCTGGGGAAACTGGGTAGAGAAGTGTTCAGGGACCTCAAGGTGCAGATTATGGCCAGGGAAGGAGGGGTGGGATGGAACTGATGTTAGGCAGTTGAAGCTGAGATGGGGGGTGGCGGGGAGAGACTGACTTCCTGGAGTGTCCCAGGCTGAGTTCCAGAGTATGGATGAAAGTGAGTGGGCGGTTGTTCCTTGTGACCCCAGAAGTGGGCAGAGGACTCCTGCCGTTGCTGTCTGCTCCTGCTTTGTTCTTAGCCTTAGCTTTCTAAGTCTAGAGTCTCCAAATTGCAGAGCTGGAAATCAGTTAACGCTGCCATCCAACAGGTCTCTGGCAACAGAGAGGGCAAGAGTCCAGCTCAGGACAGCAAAGGGCAGCGCAGGAGGCCAGCGAGGCAGGGCTGGGGATAAGGGTCCCCACCCCGAATTAGAGCAGGGATCAAGGATTTCCAAGGTGAGCCCAGGACACCGAGGTCCTACCTGCGAAGGGGAGCCCAGAGGGCAGCCTGAAGCCCCTGGAGGAGGCAAGGTCAGTGCCGGGAGTCATCAAGGCCCGGCTTCTCAGTGAGGTGGGGAGGGGAGGACAGAGGGCGTGAGATAGACTTTCAAGCACTCTGACGGTTCAAAGCGTTTTCTTCACCAATTACTCTTAAGAGTGCAGATTCTGCCTGGAAAAATTACGTTCAAAACCCAGCAAAACAGAGGCAGAAAACACTACATTTGATGGTAAATTTCTTTTTCTGTGTCTTTCAAGATATCTTCTTTGAGCCGCTGGTACTTTTATAAGGCGTGGAGGCACGCATAAGAATGCTAAATGTGCTTATGCTAAATGTGCTTAAACTTGATAGTGTAAGTCAGGTGCCAGTGGTTTGGGCCGGCTCGGCTAGTAAAGAGGGCCAATAGCACAAAACTGCCCTCGGGTTACCCGGCCTTTGAGCTCTGCCGCCCTCAGGAAACTGCCCGGTGCGCACCTCCGGCCCAGAATATCCCGGCTCGAGGGGCGCCAGGGCTGTGGATCTTAGGCTCGTCTTGAAGCCCGAGTCACCGCAGGGAACCCGCCTCCCGAGCCCGTCTGGCAGTCTCAGCGCTGCAACAGGGACTCCAGCCCGGAGCACGCGTCCGGGTCTTTACAGTAGCCGGGCTGGAGGCGGGAGCCCTGGCACCTCAGGGTCGTGCCAGGGCCGCGCTAGGAAAGGTGTGGACGGCGGGAGAGGAAAGGGACCCGTCGCGCCGGGGTCTCGGCTGACCGGGAGCCGCAGGGAGGGCGGGAGAAAGGGCGGGTCCGAGGTGGAGCTGCTCCGGGGTCCTTGATGGACGCCCAGGAGTGCCACCCTCTAGCTGATCGTGGGAGGAGACCCAGGCACAGAGAGGCTAAGTGATTCGCTCAAAGTCACACAGCGAGCCGCTGGCGATATGTGTGGGATGTAGTTCTGCCAACGCGTCTCGCGTCATCACAGGCCGCGCCCGGCACGGCGGACGCCTGGTTCTGCTCCCGCAAGCAAGGAGCCTTTGGGGCCTTGGGCGCCCCGTCCTTTGGTTAAGAGGAGAGTGGGACGGCATCCCCAGCTTGCCCCTAAATGTAGCTTCTTAGCATCCCAGCATCACAGCCTCCCGGTCGCCTGTGTAGGCGGGCATGGTGCTCCAGGTCTTGGCGCCAGAGGGAACGCACAAGGACTGCGGCCCCCGACAATGACGCCCGGACCCCATCTGCCTGGGACCACCGGAAACAGAGGTCCTTCCACCGGCCTCTTTAATAGCTCAGAGATAGTGACCGTTATCTCTACTTATCTATTAGTCATGCAGCTGCTAAGTTACAAGCCGGAGCCGGTTTCGAACCCATTGGTGTGGGTTTTGGTGGCCGCAGGCCCGAGATCAGAGCCCACCGGCTCAGGGTGGCTGTGTGTGGCCTTGGGCAAGTCTTTCTCCCCGCAGCCAGGCAGCGCCCCTCCCGTTGTGGCCGCGCCTGCTCAGTGGCGGGAGGGGCCCGGGAGGAGGCAGCGGGCGCCCCAGCTGCTTTGCATTGACGCCAGCACCCGCTGGAGGTCACAGCTGGGGGCTGGGCGCGGCGTGCTGCCGGGAAGACCCGGCCCGGCAAACGGAGCCGGAGCCGCTCCGTCCGCAGCTCCCGGGTGAGCGCCGCCGCTTCAGTGCTTCTCGACGGCACGGCTTCAGATCCGACTGGAGCCGAGGTCTCTCCTTCCCTACCCGGGCGGACGCTGCCTCGTCGCCCCAACCGGCTTCCTTTGGCCCCTACCCCTCAACGGCGAGAGATCTAGGCTAGCTTTCTCCGCCACCAGCCCTGACACCAGGAGCATTTATTCGCAGGGCGGCAGGCGGAGCGGCGTGGGTGCCCGAGCCTCGAGAGTCGGCTGCTAAAGCGCCGCGGAGCGGGAACGGGCCGTGAGCGGGCGCAGCAGGGATCTCACCTCCCTCGGGGGTCGTGCCGCCCCACGGCGCGGACTCGCATGCTCTCGGGTCGGGAGAGCTCAAATCTCCTCCCCCGAAATTCCCCGGAAGCACGGCTCGGCAGAGGCGAGCGCGGCGATGTGAGGGAGGAGGCTAAGGGCTCCCGCTTCAGGAAGGGCATGTTCGGAGGGGCGGCCGCGGTGCGCTGCCCGCCCCACCGCCCCCTCCCCACCGCCGCAGCTGCTGCTCCCGCACCGCGATAAAAGGGGCGGCCGCACTTCCTGGCGCGAGACCCGCGCTCGCCGCCTCCCGCCCAGGCGGCGATGACAGGGCGCTCGCAGCAGCCGCGAGGCACCGGGCCGGCCGTTTACTGACCGTTTCGCGGCTACCCGCCAGCGTGTCGGCGACGCCGCCTCCAGCATGGGCTGTGCCCAGAGCATCCACGCTTCCGAGAGCCGGGTTGTGTACCACGGCGGCAACGAGGCCGAGGACGCGCCGGGCCCCGCGGCGCCGCCGTTGCAGCCCGGCAGGCCGCGCCTCCCACCCGGCCAGACGACGGCTGCCTCGGCCCGGTCCTGTGGCTCCAGCATCGTGGAGTCCGAGCCAAGCAGCGGCAGCGGCAGCGGCAGCAGCATCGGCAACGCGGTAAGGGGTGCCGGGAGGGCGGGTGCTCCGAGGCTGCGGTCTGCGGTGAAATTCGGGCCCTGCGTTGCGGCAGCTTTCCCACAGGGATTGGTGGGGCTCCCTCCTGGGCCGCGGTGCCCTGTCGCCCGGCTTTGGATGACTTTGACGGACGCCAGCGCGCCGTCTTGCCAGGGCAGCGACCGGAGGCGTACCAACCCTAGTTCTGGGCACCGTGCTTAGTAGAGTTGTGCTTAAGACGCTTTCCGAGCCGCGGCTTCGGTTCCTGGGACACATCCGACCCGACGTGTGGAGCAGGAGGGACCTCTGTGAACTTGACCCAGGCGGTTGCATCCATTACCTCCCAAACAGAGGAACCCCCCCCCCCGCCCCGCCCCAGGATATTCTGGCGCGACCCTGAACGTTAAGTCAGTGTGAACTTTGTTCCTTTGGTTCTCGTGGTGGAAAGGGAAGGTCGGCTAGCACTGTGAAGCCGGGGTACTGGACCCTACCACCGTGTTGCGTTTTCCTTCTGTCAGCTTTGCACAAGCATGCAGTTGCAGTTTTCCATTTTCTTTGGGACTATTAAAATGTAATCTGGAACATCAGCTTTGCTTCATTGCACATGTATTTGAGGTTCACTTTCATTAGCATGCATGTTGTACCTGAAGCATATGTAATTAGAAAATAGTATCAGAAACGCGATTTTTGAAGCATTCAGCAGAACAAAGTTAATTTTTTATTAAGCATTCTTACTGGGACAGTTTGTGAAGTAAGCCTTTCTTCTTCCTCCCCTGGAAAATTACCCCAAGCAACTAGGAGGGGGAAGAAAAACCCAGAAATGAAAACTCTGTCTTTGAAGAAGTTAGGAGATTTCTGAAACCCCAAACCAGAAAATAAGTGGAAAGGGTTTTTGAAAGATTGGACCAGGAGTATGAGAGGAAGTAGACAGAAGACACTTGCAGCTGCAGAACTTAGGAAAAGAAAACTCAAGTAGCAAATAGTACTTTCTAAGGTGAGGGATGCACCCTGGGGTTCAAAACCAAAATGTTTAGTTTGAAATGGTGGAAATGAGTGCACAGGCTGGTGGCAGAAGCTTCACCGGGTGCAGTTTGATACCAAGATGCAGAGGAGCATGGACTGAAGGAGGACTTATCTCAAGTAACATTTGTGGGGAGCAGGCTGAGCTGTGACGACAGGAAGGAGAGGACTCTGTGCTGTGAACAGCCCTCACAGCTGCCTGTCTCTTTGGAGAGAGAGAGAAGCTCAGGAATACCCGTCCCCATTCTGTGTGTCCACGTATACCATCCCGCCAGAAAAAGAAAGAACACTCCCGTTCCTCTGAACATGGCTCTGGCTCTTCTCCCAAGTGAGTCTTCTTCAAATAACTGGTCTAGAATAAACCACCTTCAAAAATGAGTAATCAAAAATGGACCAGTTCAGGATCTAGTCAAACATAATTACTTAAAAAAAGATGAAGAAACATGAAAAAACAGAAAGATGATGATGACCAGCACTCACTAGAAAAACACTGGCACAGAACAAGTGAAATTATGATGAAATATTTCACAAATTAAAAAAAAATGTCAGTTTACTGCTGTAAAGAGCTGGAGCACAAATCGGAAGTACAGGAGCTCAGGGAAGAAATGGCAAGTCAGTAGGCAAAAAAACCTAAGTTCAAGAAAGAAAGTGAAGGGAAAAATAAAACCCATCAAAGAAATGAAGGCAAGTTAAAAGTTAACCAAGACAGGGCTTCCCTGGTGGCGCAGTGGTTGAGAGTCTGCCTGCCAATGCAGGGGACACGGGTTCGTGCCCCGGTCCGGCAAGATCCCACAAGCAGCGGAGCGGCTGGGCCTGTGAGCCATGGCCGCTGAGCCTGCGCGTCTGGAGCCTGTGCTCCGCAACGGGAGAGGCCACAATAGTGAGAGGCCCGCGTACTGCAAAAAAAAAAAAAAAAAAAATGTTAACCAAGATAGTGTATAGAAAACAGAAAAGGAGTGAGCAAAGTGAAAACAGAAATAGTTTAGACTTATGAATGAAAAGTACAAAAATTCCCTGAAGAAGGAAACAAATAATAGACAAAATAAAAATTTAAAGGTTTCCAGAAAGGAGAACTTGAATCTACAGTTTGAAAGGACGCACTGTATACCCAGGAAAAATTAACATAGAACCGTCAGCATTGCAGTGTATCCCAGTAAAGTTATTGGACTTAAATTAAAGAATTTAATTTAATTTAATTCTTTAAATAATTAAAGAATTATTTGGACGGCCAGGCCAAAAGATCAACTAACTTATAAAAGGGGAAAATTTGGCTGTTCCTTATCATCAGTCAACATGGGAGAAGACTGACAAAATCCTTAAGAAGAGTAAGATTGACCCAAGGATTTTATATTCATTGAAATTGTATTTTTTTAAAAAACAAGTTTTGGGCTTCCCTGATGGCGCAGTGGTTGAGAGTCCGCCTGCTGATGTAGGGGACACGGGTTCGTGCCCCAGTCTGGGAGGATCCCACATGCCAGGGAGCAGCTGGGCCCGTGAGCCACGGCCGCTGAGCCTGCGCATCCGGAGCCTGTGCTCCGCAATGGGAGAGGCCACAACAGTGAGAGACCCGCGTACCGCAAAAAAACCCCACAAAAAAACAAACAACAAAAAAACCCAAGTTTTTAAATATAAGATCTTGAGAAAAAATATCCCCATGAACTCTTCTTGAGGAATCTAGTGAAAGACAAACTTCAGTCCACCAAGCGGTAACTGGAAAAACTCCAGCAAAAGAACCGTTAAAAGCATTGATCAAGTCTGTTTACCTGTAGATTAAAACAAATTTGGAGATTAGTGCAATAGAACAGAATGTGACGGTTGTATGACCTGACAATATGAAATTATCTAACCGAATTTGAGAGGAGAAGAGGAAAGAAGATGGTAGTAAATTTAGAATATTCTTTCCTCATCTTTAATAGGTAGGGTTCAAAGGGTATCGTTTAAAGCTAACAGACAAACTACTGGAGGTTTAGGTATATTTAAGAGTACAAAGTTAAACAGGATGTAGTATGATGGACTAAAATAGGACAGTGGAGGGATGGTGCAAGAGAAGAAAATATCTTAATTTTATTATTTCTCATGGGGGATTAAATAGATACTGTCTAAAGAAATAAAGGCTTTCAGATATTAATAAAAGTAACCAATAGATTAAAAAATAAACCATCTGAAATATCAAAATATACACACAAAGGAAAATGAACAGTCTCTACAAAGGATAACAAAAATAATTGATAGAACTAAGGCCACTATCTGTCATATCAGTAAATATAAATGGAAATTGGAGGTCATCAGCTTGGTCATCAGGAAGTCGAATCACATACTCCACTAATATGGTTCCCTAACAGAAGAGGCACTGCAGTGGGAGGGACACAGCAGGACACTCCAGAGAAACCACAAAAATGCTCCCTCCATAAGAGGAAAAGCTTTAAAAATCCATCAGGCTCCTAGAGTGAGAAATCGTCTAATAGAACCAGTCGCATGAGACCTTCTCCCTGGTCCTTTCTTATGCTCCCTGCCGCAGAAACAGCAGCTGGCAGGTAGGGGAGGAAGTGAGGGGGAGAGAAGCAGCACCTGCTTCTCCAAAGGCGTGCTGCCCCGCAACTGGCCCTGCTGGTGGAGAGAGAATCTTCTTCAGATGAAAACTGAAGTGCTGTTAAGCTACTGGACTGATCGTTTTCTTTTTAAAGTACCTAAACTCTTTTTGAAAGTTAATGCAGTTAATGCATAACTCATCAGTGTACAACTCGATGAATTCTTGTACATGTAACTAGCATCCAGACCAAGAAGTAGAATATTCCAGGAACCTATAAGTCTTCCTGATACTCTCTTTCAGTCACCTACTAGGCTACCCCCACCCCCGCCAAAATATGCTGTAGATTAGTTTTGCCTGATTTGAACTTTATGTAAATGAAGTAGACTGATCACTTTTAATTACTAAATTGAGGCTGTATTTGTGACTTAATGAGTGTACGGGGTTGAATAGTGTCCTCTCAAAATTAAGGTCCACTGGAACCTCAGAATGTGACTTATTTGGAAATAGTCTTTGCAGATGTAATTAGTTAAGACAAGGTCATACTGGATTAGGCTGGGCCCTAAGTCCAGTGACTGTTGTCCTTATAAGAAGTTCATGCCATGGCAGAGGCAGAGATGGGAGTGATGCAGCTACAAGCCAAGGAAAGCCAAGTATTCCCGGCAACCACCAGAAGCTGGGAGACAGGCGTGAAATAGCTTCTCCCTCAGATCCTACAGAAGGAAGCACCCCTGCCTACACCTTGATTTTGGACTTCTGGCCTCCTGAACTGTGAGAGAATAGCTTTCTATTGTTTTAAACCACCTAGTTTGTGGTAATTTGTTACAACAGCCTTAGGAAACTAATAAAATGCAACTCTAGGACTGAGTATTAAGAAAGAGAGGGCAGAAAATTTATGAGACTTGTCCTCATTTTAGGAGTGGAGGAAGCACTACTTCCATTAAACAGGTTTAAAGCCGGAAAATGACTTAAAGACCCTTTTGTTTACCCTGCAAGAGCCTTGCATATTCAACGTACCAATTATAGAAGCAAACTATTGGCTCACTGGAATATCAGACTCTCAAATGTTCACCTTCCAGAAGGGCAGTGGAGATAAGACTTTCCCCAGATTTATTTCATGCATTGCATTCACTACCAGGCTCTTTATTCTGAGTCCCATGTTCCCAAGCACATTCACCTCTGGAAGTGGGTTCTGTGAGAAGTTCTTCAGGGATTCCTGATGGGGCCCTGTCCTCAGACCCACCACAGGTCACAAGCCCGCAAGTTCACATGCCCTCTCTGCCATGCAGTGCATAAAGCTAATCCAAGTTAAAAGGTCGTAAAAACAAAACCACGTATTCAAACTTTTTGTTCTCTCCTGTTAAAAGTCTTTCTTCAAACCACCTGTGGTATGGTGGGTTAAGCCAGCCCCATGGACCTGTCCCACAGTGTCATTCTCTTGAAAAGTCTTCAGTGTGCTAGGAATCTGTATGTTTCCTCAAGTCCTCAGCTACCTGTTTACTGAAAACTATTTAGGAAAAAGTAACATATAATAGGTGAAACTAGCTACTTACAGAAGTCATCTGCCCTAATTTCATTTCTGAGGATAATTCATGAATATAGCTTCATGTTTTAGATTTATTCCTTATCACTGCCATGTATGTTTGTTACGTTATCTAATACTTTCTCTAATAACTCTTTTAAAAATAATTAATTTTTTTGGCTGCTTTGGGTCTTCGTTGCTGCACGTGGCTTTCCTCTAGTTGCAGTGAGCTGGGGCTACTCTTCCTTGCGGTGCACAGGCTTCTCATTGCGGTGGCCTCTCTTGTTGAAGAGCATAGGCTCTAGGTGTGTGGGCTTCAGTAGTTGTGGCAAGTGGGCTCAGTAGTTGTGGCTCATGGGCTCTAGAACGCAGGTTCAGTAGTTGTGGCGCATGGGCTTAGTTGCTCTGCAGCATGTGGTTTCTTCCTGGACCAGGGCTCGAACCTGTGACTCCTGCATTGGCAGGCAGATTCTTAACCACTGTACCACCAGAGAAGCCCTCTAATAACTCTTTTTACTGGAAAAATTTTAAGTCAGCATGATAAAATTAAAGTTTCATTTAGCTTGATACATAAAGATATTTTGAGTATATATAGATATACATTCAAAATTTATTATTAATCTCCAAAATAGTTTTGCTGTTATTTGTTATTGGTCTTACAAATTTTTCTACAAAATCACGTGGTCACATCCTAACCTTTTTTTTTTTTTTTTTTGGCCGTACGCCGGCCTCTCACTGTTGCGGCATCTCCCATTGCGGAGCACAGGCTCTGGATGCGCAGGCTCAGCGGCCATGGCTTACGGGCCCAGCCGCTCCGCGGCATGTGGGATCCTCCCGGCCGGGGCACGAACCCGTGTCCCCTGCATCGGCAGGCGGACTCTCAACCACTGCGCCACCAGGGAAGCCCACATCCTAACATTTTTATATGAGAATTGTGCCTTTGAATGAACTAGAGAAGGCTTACTTCCAGTTTTTTGTATATCATGCTTTCTTTTGAGATTCAATTACGTGTGCTCAAAACCAGTGCTGTTTTTCACTTATTATATGTTATAATTTAATGGCAAACAATTTTTCAAAAAGAGGTCAGGCACTTTCTATGATATCTAAACAAAATGTTGACAATAGCAGTTGACCTGGGGAGCCAAAATACCCAGAGTAGCAACAAGATAAGAATCTAATCAAGCAGAACTTCTCTTGAGTATTTGGCTAATTGAGAAGACACTCAACTGTAACAAAATTAAAGATTGGATCATTTCTTTGGAGACCTTTGAGAGAGAGGTAGAATAGCCATTCAGCTGGAAAGATCTCACAGTGAAATTGGAAAGAGAACAGAGTGATACAATATAAGCCTATCAGGAAACCTAGTCAATCTTGATTTTACTCTAACAGCTGGGATTTACTCTTTTCTTTTTTTCCTTAGGTATTTCCTTTAGGAACATTTATTATGAAAACATGGGGAAATGTTGGGGATTATAGTTATTTAGTAATTGAATTCAGAATTCAGTAATTCATTCAGCAGTTACTGAGCACTGTACTTTCCTAGGTTCCAGTTTTATGAAAGTGAATAGAACTCAGAAGCCAGTCTGGTAGGTGGGGAGACAAGTGCATATAATCCCACTGTGATGAAGATAAACCCAGGATGCCTTGGAAACACATAGGTGTGGCAGCTCATCCAGATAAGGGTTGGGGCCAGAGGCATAGGTAGGGTTTCCCCATGATTGGGTTTAGAAAGATGAGGAGGAATTAGAGGAGAAGAGGAAGAAAGCAGGAGTGTGCCACACTGAATGAGTGACATGGCCACGGCAAGCGACGTGGGCTTTCAAGGAGTTCTAAGTGGTTGGGGCAGCTGAAGCTTAGGCTTCAAGCACTACAGGAGCCTTGAATGCTATATCAGAGTGTCCAGGCTTTATGTAGGGCAATGTGGAGCCCCTGAAGGATTTTACATGTACTATATTTATGGGTCATATATTTCCCTCCTTTTGAAACGTAACATTCTGATGTTTTTCTGCTTTGGATTAAATGCATTCCTCACCCCCTCCCAACACCGACAGTATACAGTTTATCTATTAAATTCAGGTAGTGATGACAGAAGGAAGATAGAACTGACTTTTTTGTCTTGCTGTTCACACCGTTAGTACAAGAGACTGTTTAAGTGTAATAGATATGAAATGAGCAGAAAGATATTTTGAAATGTTTTGTGTTAGTTCTTTATGTATTTTTGTACATCCTGTAAAAATGTCATTCCCTATATGTTTTCAGGCACTTGTGAAACTTTAGAGGTATGAATTCCTTTTTAGGACTTGTGTGGATGTATTCTCATTATTAATTATTACTGAAGTGAAGAGGAAATGATATCAGCAGATGTGTGGAGCTTTTATTCGCACTGAATACACTATTCATTTAGACAAAAGGATCATTTCTCAATTCAAATCGGAATATTCTAATTTAAGGCCTAAATCAGTTGTGTCATAATCTCTATGGAAACAAAGCTTTCTACTGTGTAGTAATTGCATAAATAACTCATTTCCCCTGGTAGATACACAAATTGTAGATGCATATGCTTCTTTTTCCATTCTGTCAAGAACTCCCTTAAAATAGAAGAGACTTTAGCCAATGACATTTGTTTATATGTTTTATATATAACTTTAAACTTTATATAAAGTTTAAAATAACTGTTCAGATTTCCTGCTTACATGGATTTTTGTAAAATTGTTAAGACTTAAAAATTGTTGATGAGCTCACTTTCTTTTCCTGGTTGAAATTCTGACGCAGAGGATTGAATTATCCTTCTTAGTTCTTAGCGTATTAACATCATCTGCCTGTGCAAGGCTCTCTCCAGTTGGGTTGTCTAGTTTTGTCTCACTGATCTTCAGGCATTCATTATATATTATGGGTATGAGTCCTTTGTCGGTTATATGTTTTGCAAATACGTTCTCCCATTCTGTGACTTACCTTTTTAGTCCCTGACTGGGGTCTTTTGATGAACAAAATTCTTAATTTAAAAATCTAGTTTATCAATCTTTTCCTTAATGGTTATTGCTTTTTGTGTTTAAAAATCCTTGCCTACTTCCCAAGATTCCTCTCTTTTTTTGTTGTTTGGTTTATTTATATCTGGTTCTCCACTCCCTCCGTGCCCACCATTCTAATGTGTTTAATGTATGTCATTTTGTTTTTATGTGTTCTTATAAAGTATGTACTGTTAATGTGCTTATGTATTTTAATTTATGTAAGTGGTATTGTATTACAGATCCCATTCTGTTTTCTTACTTTTTTCACTTAGCATATGCTTTTAAGATCTACCATATTGGAATTCCCTGGTGGTCCAGTGGTTAGGACTCTGAGCTTCCACTGTAGGGGGCACGGGTTCAATCCCTGGCTGGGGAGTTAAGACCCCGCATGCCACATGGTGTGGCCAAAAAAAAAGAAAAAAGAAAGAAAAGAAAAGATCTACTATATTACTATCCCCCAGTTAGACATACCCATATTGCTTGCAATTTCCTGACACCACTACGCATAACCCTGGACAGGCATCTTTGCTCATGTCCCCTTAAAGATCTATGTGAATAGACCCAAAATTCTCACTTCTGGGACATAGGGTATGCATAGGCAGTTTTGGCGTAACCTTAGTGATTGGTTCCTGAACATCACATACTCTAAGTGAAAATTTCAACTAGGAGTCATTTCTTACTGTTTTGAATGGGAAAAATTACAATTCATTATAAGTCAACTCAAAACCCTGAACTTATTTCCTAAACCATAACTGTAACTTACTAAACCACTGTACATGAATAAGTCTAGCATATTAGAATGTAAAATGCTTAAAATAACACTTTTTAATCACCAATAGTTATTAACAAGTGGTTGCTCTGAATGCGCTAATAAGGTCAATTTGCCTGCCCTCCTTCCCCTCCCCCCCATAACCTGTCAAAGGAAGCAGAGAGCGGTCTCAGGGAGGATGGTGCTGGGATGCTCTCTGCACCAGTTTCAGAGATGACATTCCCTTTGACACTCCCTGCTTTCCAGCACTCTTATACAGTTATGACTACTATGATCTAACAAGTATATTCGGACTGTAAATTGAGACTTCCTGCACATAATTTTGTTCAAAATGTATTAGACTTCTGGTTTCCAGTTCTGTACATAAGGAGCTTGGAAGTCAACACTCTGTCCTAACAACAATTAAAGCTGAACAGACTGAAAAGTTAACAACTGTTCTTAAATCCATAATAGAGGGGAAGGCACAGGGTAAACTGTTGCCCCCGAGATTGGATAGCTAGGCAAATACAGGGAGTCACTGCTTACCAGAGACTCATGCAGAGAAACCTCCACACCAAACAGTGCCAGGTAGGAAAACCTGAACTGTGACTAGTGAATTGCTGGCAGCTCAGTGCAGGTAACTCAGAGTTAAAATCTCCAGGGGAACCGTGGCATGGCGGCCCCCACGACATTGTGAGGTTTATCTGCAGGAGCTTGAGCAGATTCCCACAGTAAATAGCAGAAAAAAATGTTATCTACAAGAAATCCACTTTAAATATAAAAGCGCATATACATTAAAAGTGAAGTGGATAGAGAAAGATGTACCACGCTAACACTAATCAAAAGCAAGCAGACTAGCTACATTAATTTCAGACAGGGCGGACATCAAAGTAAGGAAAGTTATCAGGGATAAAGAAGGGTACTACATATGACAAAGAGGTCAGCTCTCCAAGAAGTCACAACAATTCTTGATGTATATGCACCCAACAACAGAGCATCAAACTGCATCAGGCAAAAACCAATAGAACTGCAAGGAGAGATAGTGGATTCTTCTATCACAGTAGGAAACTTCAGCACCCCATTTCAGAAATGGACAAATCCAGCAGGCAAAACTATGGAGCGACATAGTTGAACTCGACAGTACCATCAGTTAACTGGATAAAATTGACATCTATTGACTACTTTATCCAGCAACAGCAGAATGTACATTTTTCTTGAGCTCATATGGAACCCTCACTAAGATAGACCACATTCTGGGCCACAACACCTTAACAAATTTAAAAGAATAGAAGGCATACAATGTCTGTCCTCAGACCACAATGGAATTAAACTAGAAATCAATAACATAAAGGTAACTGGAAAATCCCAAAATATGTGGAGATTAAACAGTACACTTCTAAATAACACATGGGTCAAACAAGAAATCTCAAGAGAAATTTTAAAATATTTTGAACTAAATGAAAATGATACAATTTATCAAGATTTGTGGGATGAAGCAAAAGCAGTGCTTAGAGAAAAATTTGTGGCATTGAATACATATATTGGAAAAGAGGAAAGATCTAAAATCAGTAATCTAAGTTTTCACTTTAGAAAACTTAGGGAAAAGGAAGAGCAAATTAAATCCAAAGTAAGCAGAAGAAAAGAAATAATAAGAATTAGAGCAGAAATCAATGAAATTGAAAACAGGAAATCAGTAGAGAAAATCCTTGAAACCAAAAGCTGGTTCTTTGAAAAGATCAATAAAATCTATAAGCCTCTATAGAAGGCTAACTAAAAAAGAAGACACAAATGATTAATATCAGAAATGAAGGAGTAGACTTCACTGCAGAGCCCACGGAAACTGAAAGGTTAGTAAAAGAATACTGTGAACCAGCTCTATGCCCACACATTTAATTACATAGATGAAATGGACAAATTCCTTCAAAGACACTATCTGCCAAAACTCACATGAGAAGGAATAGATCTGAATAGACCTATATCGATTGAAGAAATTGAGTCAGTAGTTTAATAACCTTCCACAGCAGAGAGCACCAGTCCCGTATGGTTTCATTGGTGAATTCTACCAAACATTTTTTTTTAATTTGTATTTTCTATTGGAGTATAGTTGATTAACAATGTTGTGTTAGTTTCAGGTATACAGCAAAGTGATTCAGTTATACATATACATGTATCTATTCTTTTTCAACTTCTTTTCCAATTTAGGTTATTTCAGTATATTGAGCACAGTTCCCTGTGCTATAACCATAGGTCCTTGTTGGTTATCTATTTTAAATATAGCAGGGTGTACATGTCAGTCCCAAACTCCCAGTCTATCCCTCCTCTCCACCCTTCCCTCCTGGTAACCATAAGTTTGTTCTCTAAGTCTGTGAGTCTGTCTGTGTTTTGTAAATAAGCTCATTTGTATCGTTTTTTAAATAGATTCTGCACATAAGCAATATCATATGACATTTGTCTTTGTCTGACTTACTTCACTTAGTATGATAATTTCCAGGTCCATCCATGTTGCTGCAAATGGCGTTATTTCATTCTTTTATTTATTTGGCTGCACTGGGTCTTAGTTGCGGCTGCTGGGCTCCTTAGTTGCGGCTCGTGGGCTCTTTAGTCGCAGCTCACCAGCTACTTAGTTGCAGCACGTAGGCTCCTCAGTTGTGGCAGGTGGGCTCCTTAGTTGTGGCTCACTACCTCCTTAGTTGCAGCATGTGGGCTCTTTAGTTGTGACATGCGAACTCTTAGATGTGTCATGCACATGGGATCTAGTTCCCTCACCAGGGAGGATCGAACCTGGGCCCCCTGCATTGGGAGCATGGAGTCTTATACACTGCGCCACCAGGGGAGTCCCATTATTTCATTCTTTCCAATGGCCGAGTAATATTCCATTGTATATACGTACCACATCTTCTTTTTTTTTTAAATTAATTTATTTTTGGCTGCATTGGGTCTTTTTTTTTAAATATTCAATTTTTATTTTTATTTATTTTTTTGCGGTATGCGGGCCTCTCACTGTTGTGGCCTCTCCCGTTGCGGAGCACAGGCTCTGGATGTGCAGGCTCAGCGGCCATGGCTCACGGGCCCAGCTGCTCCACGGCATGTGGGATCTTCCGGGACCAGGGCACAAACCCGTGTCCCCTGCATCGGCAGGTGGACTCTCAATCACTGCACCACCAGGGAAGCCCTGCATTGGGTCTTTGTTGCTGCGTGCGGGCTTTCTCTAGTTGCAGCAAGAGGGGGCGACTCTTCGTTGTGGTGCGCGGGCTTCTCATTGCAGTGGCTTCTCTTGTTTTGGAGCACGGGCTCTAGGCGCTTGGGCTTCAGTAGTTGTGGCACACGGACTCAGTAGTTGTGGCTTACGGGCTCTAGAGCGCAGGCTCCATAGTTGTGGCGCACGGGCTTAGTTGCTCCACGGCATGTGGGATCTTCCTGGACCAGTGCTCAAACCTGTGTCCCCTGCATTGGCAGGTGGATTCTTAACCACTGCGCCACCAGGGAAGTCCATGTACCACATCTTCTTATCCATTCATCTGTCAATGGACATTTAGGTTGCTTCCATGTCTTGGCTATTGTAGACAGCGCTGCAGTGAACATTGGGGTGCATGTATCCTTTCAAACCGTGGTTTCCTCCGCATATATGCCTAGGAGTGGGATTGTGGGATCATATGGTAGCTCTATTTTTAGCTTTTTAAGGTACCTTGATAACTGTTCTCCATAGTGGGTATACCAGTTTACATTCCCACCAACAGTGTAGGAGAGTTCCCTTTTCTCCACACCCTCGCCAGCATTTATTGTTTGTAGATTTTTTTTTTCTTTTGCGGTACACGGGCCTCTCAACTGTTGTGGCCTCTCCCGTTGTGGAGCACAGGCTCCGGACACGCAGGCTCAGCGGCCGTGGCTCACGGGCCTAGCCGCTCCACGGCATGTGGGATCTTCCCAGACCGGGGCACGAACCCGTGTCCCCTACATCAGCAGGCGGACTCTCAACCACTGCGTCACCAGGGAAGCCCTGTTTGTAGATTTTTTTTTTTTTTGTGGTACGCGGGCCTCTCACTGCCACGGCCCCCCCCTGTCGCGGAGCACAGGCTCCGGACGCGCAGGCCCAGCGGCCATGGCTCACGGGCCCAGCCGCTCCGCGGCATGTGGGATCCTCCCGGACCGGGGCACGAACCCGTGTCCCCTGCATCGGCAGGCGGACTCCCAACCACTGCGCCACCAGGGAAGCCCTGTTTGTAGATTTTTTGATGATGGCCATTCTGACTGGTGTGAGGTGCTCTCTCATTGTAGTTTTGATTTGCATTTCTCTAATAATTAGCGATGTTGAGCATCTTTTCCTGTGCCTCTTGGCCATCTGTATGTGTTCTTTAGAGAAATGTCTATTCAGGTCTTCTGCCCATTTTTTGATTGGGTTGTTTGTTTTTTTGATATTAAATGGCATGAGCTGTTTGTAAATTTTGGAGACTAATCCCTTCTAGGTTACATTGTTTGCAAATATTTTCTCCCATTCTGTGGATTGTCTTTTCATTTTGTTTATGGTTTCCTTAGCTGTGCCAAAACCTTTGAGTTTAATTAGGTTCCATTTGTTTATTTTGTTTTTATTTCCATTACTCTAGGAGACGGATTGAAAAAGATATTGCTGCGATTTTTGTCAAAGAGTGTTCTGCCTATGTTTTCCTCTAAGAGTTTTATAGTATCTGGTCTTAAATTTAGGTCTTTAGTCCATTTTGAGTTACTTTTGTGTATGGTGTTAAAGAATGTTCTAATTTCATTTATTTTTAAGTGTAGCTGTCCAGTGTTCCCAGCACCATTTATTGAAGAGACTGTCTTTTCTTCATTGTATAGTCTTGCCTCCTTTGTTGTAGATTAATTGACCGTAGGTGTGTGTGGGTTTATTTCTGGGCTTTCTATCCTGTTCCACTGATCTGTATTTCTGTTTTTGTGCCAGTACTATACCATTTTGATGACTGTAGCTTTGTAGTATAGTCTGAAGTCCGGGTGCCTGATTCCTCCAGCTCTGTTTTTCTTTCTGAAGATTGCTTTGGCTATTCAGGATCGTTTGTGTCTCCATACAAATTTTAAGATTTTTTTGTTCTAGTCCTGTGAAAAATGCCATTGGTAATTTGATAGGGATTGCATTGAATCTGTAGATTGCCTTGGGTGGTATAGTCATTTTGACAATATTGATTCTTCCAAAGAAGGACACTACATAATGATCAAGGGATCAATTCAAGAAGAAGATACAACAATTATAAATATATATGCACCCAACATAGGAGGATCTCACTATATAAGGCAAATATTAACAGTCATAAAAGGAGAAATCAACAGTAACACAATAATAGTGGGGTACTTTAACACCCTACTTTCATCAATGGACAGATCATCCAGACAGAAAATAAATAAGTAAACACAGGCCTTAAATTACACATTAGACCAGATGGACTTAATTGATATTTATAGAGCATTGCATCCAAAAGCAGCAGAATGCACATTTTTCTCCAGTGCACATGGAACATTCTCCAGGATTGATCGCGTGTTGGGCCACAAAGCGAGCCTCAGGAAACTTAAGAAAATTGAAATCATATCAACCATCTTTTCTGACCACAGCACTTTGAGATTAGAAATCAACTACAAGAAAAAAGCTGTAAAACCCACAAACACATGGAGGCTAAACAGTATGCTACTAAACAACCAATGGATCACTGAAGAAATCAAAGAGGAAATCAAAAAATACCTAGAGACAAATGAAAACATAAGCACGATGATCCAAAAACCAATGGGTTGCAGCAAAAGGAGTACTAACAGGGAAGTTTATAGCAATACTGTACAATCTTATCTCAGGAAACAAGAAAAATCACACATAAACTAACCTTACACCTAAAGCAACTAGAGAGAGAAGAAGAAACAAAACCCAAAGCTAGTAGAAGGAAAGATATCATAAAGATCAGAGCAGAAATAAATGAAACAGAAACGAAGAAAACAATAGAAAAGATTAATGAACTAAAAGCTGGTTCTTTGAAAAGATAAACAAAATTGATAAACCTTTAGCCAGACTCATCAAGAAAAAAAGGGAGAGGGCTCAAAGCAATAAGATAAGAAATGAAAAAAGGAGAAGTTACAATGGACACCACAGAAATGCAAAGGATCGTTAGAGACTACTACAAGCAACTTTATGCCAATAAAATGGACAACCTGGAAGAAATGGACAAATTCTTAGAAAGGTACAACCTTCCAAGACTGAACCAGGAAGAAATAGAAAATATGAACTGACCAATCACAAGTACTGACATTGAAACTGTGATTAAAATACTCCCAACAAGGGAATTCCCTGGTGGTCCAATGGTTAAGACTGCGGTTTCACTGCCGAGGGCCCGGATTCAGTCCCTGGTCGGGGAACTAAGATCCGCAAGCTGTGTAGCAGCACAGCCAAAGAAAAACAAAAACCAAAACCTCTCAACAAACAAAAGTCCAGGACCAAATGGCTTCACAGGCAAATTCTATCAACATTTAGAGAAGAGTTAACACCTCTCCTTCTGAAACTATTCCAAGAAATTGCAGAGGAAGGAATACTCCCAAACTCATCTGTGAGGCCACCATCACCCTGATACCAAAAACAAAGATACCACAAAAAAGAAAATTATAGGCCAATATCACTGATGAACATAGACGCAGAAATCCTCAACAAAATACTAGCAGTGTGAATCCAACAATACTTTAAAAGGATCATACACCATGATCAAGTGGGATTTATCCCAGGGATGCAAAGTTTCTTCAGTATTCGCAAATCAATCAGTGTTACACCACATCAACAAACTGAGGAATAAAAACCATGTGATCATTTCTACCAAACATTTAAGGAAGAAATTATACCAGTTCTCTCCAATCTCTTTCAGAAGATAGAAGAGGGAGTACTTTCTAACTCATTCTATGAAGCCAGCATTTCCCTCATGCCAAAACCAGACAAAGACGTTACAAGAAAAGAAAACTATAGACCAACATCTCTCCTGAACATAGATGCCAAAATTTTTAGCAAAGTATTAGCAAATCAACTAAAAAAGATATAAACAGACCCAGGTAAACAAGACTGCTCCTACATCAGAAAATTAATCCACAACATCAACTGACTAAAAAAGAAAAATCACATGATCATATCAGTAGATAGAGAAAACATTTGACAGAATCCAAAACCCATTCATGATAAAAGTTGCTCAGCGAACTAGGATTAGAGGGGAACTCCCTCAACCTGATAAAGAATATCTGCAAAAAACCTACAGCTCATATCATACTTAAATGGCGAGAAACTTGAAGCTTTCCTGTTAAAATCAGGTACAGGGTAGTGATGTCTCCTCACCACTTCTTTTTAACATCATACTGAAAGTCCTTGCTAATACAAAAAGTCAAGAAAAGGATATAAAAGGTATACAGCTTGGGAAGGAAGACATAAAACTGTCATTGTTCACAGATGACATGATTGTCTGTATAGAAAATCCAAAACAACAGACAGAAGAACTCCGGAAACTAGTAAGTGATTATAGCAAGGTTGCAGGATACACGACTAATATACAGAAGTCAATTGCTTTCCTATATACTAACAATGAGCGAGCAGAATTTGAAAATAAAAACACAATACCATTTACATTAGCACCCAAAAAACAACAAAAAAAACTTAGGTATAAATCTAACAAAATATGTGCAAGATCTATATGAGGAAAACTAAAAAATTCTGAAGAAAATCAAAGATGAACCAAGTAAATGGAGAGATATTCCATGTTTGTGGGTAGGGAGGCTCAATACTGTCAAGATGTCAGTTCTTCCCAACTTGATCTATAGATTCAATGCAATCCCAGTCAAAATCTCAGGAAGTTACTTTATGGATATTGACAAACTGATTAAAGCATTTACATGGAGAGGCGAAAGACCCGGAATAGCTATACAATATTAAAGAACAAAGTTGGAAGCCCAGAAATAGACACACATACATATAGCCAACTGATCTTTGACAAAGGAGCAAAGGCAATACAATGGAACAAAGATTGTCACTTCAACAAATGGTGCTGGAACAACTGGACAGCCATATCCCAAATAATAGATTTAGATACAGTTGTCACACCCTTCACAAAAATTAACCCAGGGTGGATTATAGGCCTAAAAGTAAAATGTAAAACTATAAAACTCCTAGAAGATAACATAGAAGAAGACCTAGATGACCTTGGTTATAGTGATGCTTTTTTAGATACAACACCAAAGATGTAATCCATGAAAGAAATAATTGATACACTGGACTTCATTAAAATTAAAAACTTCTGCTCTGTGAAAGACAGTATCAAAAGAATTAGAAGACAAGCCACAGACTGGGAAAAATATATGCAAAAGATGTGTCTGATAAGAGACTGATGTCCAAAATACATAAAGAACTCTTGAAAACGCAACAGTTAGAAAATGAACAATCTGATTAAAAAATGGGCCAAAGACCTTAACAGCCACCTCCGAAGAAGATATACAGATGGCAAATAAGCATATGAAAAGATGCCCAACATCGTCAGGGAAATGCAGATTAAAACAACAGTAAGATACTACTCTACACCTATTTAAATGGCCAAAATCTGGAACACTGACAACACCAAATACTGACAAGGATGTGGAGCAATGGGGTTGGAGGGTGCAAACAGTGCTGGGGGAATGCAAAATGGCATAGCCACTTTGGAAGACAGATTGGCAGTTTCTTACAATACTAAACATACTCTTATCATACGATCTAGCAATTGCTCTCCTTGGTATTTACCCAAAGGAGTTGAAAACATATCTATACAAACACCGGCATAAGCATGTTTATAGCAGCTTTATTCATAAGTGTCAAAACTTAGAAGCAACCAAGATGTCCTCCAGTAGGTGAATGGATAAATTTTGGTACATCCAGACAGTGGAATATTATTCAGTACTAAAAAGAAATGAGCTATCAAGCCACAAAAAAGACATGGAGGAACCTTAAATCCGTATTACTAAGTGAAAGAAGCCAATATGAAAAGGCTACATACTTGTATGATTCCAACTATATGGTAGTCTAGAAAAGGCAAAAAACTATGGAGACAATAAGAAGATAAATGGTTGCCAGTGGTAGGGGGTGGGGAGGGATGAACAGGTAGAGTACAGAGGATTTTTAGGGCAGTGAAAATACTCTATAGGATATTATAATGGATACACATCACTGTATATTTGTCCAAACCCATAGAATGTACAACACCAAGAGTGAACCCTAAGTAAGGTAGAGTATGGATTTGGGGTGATTATGATGTGTCAGTGTAGGTTCATCCTTGGTTAAAAAATGTATTGTTCTGGTGAGTGATGTTAATGATGGCAGAGGCTGTGCCTGTGTGGGGGCAGGGGGTATAATGGAAATTTTTGTACCTCCCTCTTAATTTTGTTGTAAACCTAAAACTACTCTGAAAAAAGTCTTAAAAATATATTTAGTTTGGAGGATGTAGATATACATTTTAGAAATATAAATACCAGACAACTTCTGGTCAAGATTTTACCTTAGGACTTCCCTGGTGGCACAGTGGTTAAGAATCCGCTTGCCAATGCAGGGGACACGGGTTCGAGCCCTGGTCCGGGAAGATCCCACATGCTGCAGAGCAACTAAGCCCGTGCGCCACAGCTACTGAGCCTGCACCCTAGAGCCTGCGAGCCACAACTGCTGAACCCACGCACTGCAACTACTGAAGTCTGTGCACTCTAGGGCCTGCGTGCCACAACTGAGTTTGGAAACCCACTTTCTGTCAAAACCTACGTTTTTAGCTTCCATACCTAGTAAGGATTTCTTCAATGCTCTAGAACCAAACCAGGGGCATCATGAATGCTCATGCATCCCCTTTCACTAGTGATAATGGCTACTCGCTATGGAGCGTTTAACTGTATGCCAGGCACCATGCAGAGAGCTGCATATCTGTTACTCATTTCATCTTCACAGTCACTAATTTCCAGGTGAGATTTAGCAAAGTGAAGAAACTTGCCTAAAGTTACAGTTTTTCAGGGGAGAGGAGTCAGAGTTCAAACCCCTATGTGTCCCACCTCAGGAGTACTGGTGAAGGGAAGTTTGGATGATTCTGGATAATTCACTGTGTTGCGTGGCTTGTCATTCTCAGTGTAATCCCCTTCAGACAGCACTGAGGTCCATTAAGCAAACCCAGTAAAATCTAGGCTGGGGCTTGCAGTCGGGTTTGTGGGAGTGGTCATGTGGGCGGGCAAGCAGCTGTGGAGCCTTCTGAATAAGGCTCACTGCTGTCTGAGTGTGCAGGGTGTGAGATAAACACGACTGATAAATGTAAATACGCCTGAAATAGACTTGTCCCAGACAGAGGCAGGATGCTAATTTATTAATTTATAAGTTAGGAATATTCCTTTTGATATCTAGATCATCCATGCCTGCTGGATTCAGTTTTTCTCTGGGAGGGAGCTGAATCAATAGCACTGAGTTCTCAACCTCTGGCTTCCCTCTGCTGGGCTGCCTGTACACCCTCCTCATTCTGACAGGAAGATCCAAGTGGTCAGTCTTCTCTTTTTGGAGGGGGTGGGGAAGAAGTAGATTCTGGTCTTGCCTCCATGATGTTATAGCTAGATTTCTGCAGTTGGATTTGAGGATTCTTAAATTTCACTGACACAGTGAAAGAGAGGCTCATGGGTTGGGTTAATCCTTCAGTTGACTATCCTCAATTTTTCTGGGTTGATTCTGTTTTCACCTTCCGAGGCAGTCTCCTTGCAGGGTTTCTAGAAAACCTTTATTTGTCCCCTGTATCAACTACATTAACATAATATTTAAGAAGTGGGTCCTATTTTGTACAGTATTTCAAGGTACTGTGATGTTAATGGTTCTTATTAGAGATTAAGTGCTCTGAAAGAAATAGCTCTTTGGAAAAATATAGTTTTAAAAATGCCTCTGTGTGTGTAAAATTATAGTTTCATAGCAAAAACTTCTTGGAAAACCTTTTCTGTAGATATTTAGAATTTATTGGGCATTTGCTCACTGTCAGGAATTGTGATAAGCTCTTTATTTTATTTATTTATTTATTTATTTATTTATTTATTTATTTATTTATTTATTTGCGTTACGCAGGCCTCTCACTGTTGTGGCCTCTCCCGTTGCGGAGCACAGGCTCCGGACACGCAGGCTCAGCGGCCATGGCTCACGGGCCCATGCGCTCCGCGGCATGTGGGATCTTCCCAGACCGGGGCACGAACCCGTGTCCCCTGCATTGGCAGGCGGACTCTCAACCACTGCACCACCAGGGAAGCCCCATGATAAGCTCTTTAAATAGTTCATTTAATCCAGACACCATTTTTTGCCCAGCACTATGGGTTTGGGGAAAAAGGACCTGAACTGTTTCACCCTAGCATGTGACTTGATTTTGGCATCCAGTTGAGGTAACATATAAAAGCCTTCGTGTAAATATGTGCTGTTTAAATTGACTGAAGGGCATATTAAGACCAGGTAAGGGGAGAAAAAAGAGACTGGGACATTGAGGATGGATAATGGAGTATTTTGCTTGCTCTGGGAGAAGGACCAGGGGAAGCGGCTAGGAAGGAGCTTTGCCTCAGGGTAGATCTTGGTGCCATCTTGTGGGTGGATCTGGAAAAGACCAAGCAGATCCACACCAGCTTCTACTAGGATGCCCTGCAGAACCCCAAATTTCCACACAGCACTGACGTAAAACTTCAAGTCAGATATCAGAATTCTGGTCTTGGAATCGGTGGATTTGGTTGTGTTCTGTCCATTGGCAAGTCCTGATCACTCCACCTGCAAAACACACCCCAGATTCATCTACTCATCTCCGTGGCAACTGCTAGGCCAGGCTACCATCGTCTCTCACTTGGACTACTACAGAAGCTTCCTTACTGTCTCTTTGCCTCTACTCTCACTCTCTCACTGACTGTTTTCCACAGGTAGCCAAAGGGATCATTCATTCATTTATTTTATTATTATTATTATTATTGGCTGCACTGCACAGTATGCAGGATTTTAGTTCCCCGACCAGGGGTCAAACCCGGGCCCCCTGCATTGGGAGCGTGGAGTCTTAACCACTGCACTGCCAGGGAAGTCCCCAAAGGGATCTTAAAAAAATAAAAATCAGATCATTATCATTCCCTTGTATAAAACTTTCTAGTGGCTCTTCATGAAATTTAGAATAAAACCCAGTTTTCTTGTTCTGGCTTAGAAAGCTCCGCATCTTACAGCTCCTGCCTAGCCGTGAGCTCATCTCGGCACTCTTCCCTCTCCTTTCCTCAAATGTCCACCCTGTTCCCACCTTCGGTCCTGTGCTCTGCCTGGTGCTCCCTCCTCCACTCCTGGCGTGGCTGACTCCTCGTCATTCAGATCTCGCCTTCCACAGTTCCCCCTCAGAGAGGCCTTCCTTGACTCCGATTCAAAACAGCAACCCAGTTACTCTCCGTCAAACCCCTCCCTGCTGTGTAGCAATATTATCTGTCTTGTTCTCTGTTGAATGACCAGTGCCTAGGAAACCATCTGATACATAGTGAATGTTCAACAGAGATTTGTCAAATGAATGGATGCTGCTTTCCAGGTTCTTGGTCTTATTTCAGCTAGATACAGGTTAGGGTCAGGTAACTTTAGGCCTTTCCCAGTGAAGCATGAAAAGACCACAGGGGGCTTCCCTCGTGGTGCAGTGGTTGAGAGTCCGCCTGCCGATGCAGGGGACACGGGTTCGTGCCCCGGTCCAGGAAGATCCCACATGCCACGGAGCGGCTGGGCCTGTGAGCCATGGCCGCTGAGCCTGCGGGTCCAGAGCCTGTGCTCCGCAACGGGAGAGGCCACAACAGTGAGAGGCCCGCGTACCGCAAAAAAAAAAAAAAAAAGAATCCACCTGCCAGTGCAGGGGACACAGGTTCACGCCCTGGTTCGGGAAGATCCCACATGCCACGGAGCAACTAAGTCCGTGTCCCACAACTACTGAGCCTACACTCTGGAGCCCGCGAGCCACAACTACTGAAGCGCACGCGCCTAGAGCCCATGCTCCGCAACAAGAGAAGCCACCGCAATAAGAAGCCCACGCACCGCAAGGAAGAGTGGCCCCCGCTCGCTGCAACTAGAGAAAGCCTGCGCGCAGCAACGAAGACCCAACGCAGCCAAAAATAAATAAATAAATTTATTATTTTTTTTAAAAAAAAGACCACAGGAATTAAGTTCCTGTGAATTGGGCCCAGTTCCCACCGTTGCCACTTACCAGCGCTTTAATAATACGGCTCTGAGCTTCAGTTTGGTCATCAATAAAATGGAGTTAATGAGCTTCCCTTACTCATAGGGTAAGGACTAAATTGGATTTAAATATGATTGGAAGCAAAGTCTTTAGCACATACTAGACACCTTCTTTCTATATTAAATCTGCACCATGTTGTCATAATTTACGTTTTCCCCTTCTCCTACTCAGGACAGGGTAGGCATTTGGTCTTTGCACTCTCAGTACCTACCTCTGTGCTTGGCTTATAACATAGTAAGTAGGTGGTCCCCAAATGTCTGGGTTAATTTTGACTCTCCCCACCTAAGAACTGGTGTCTCCTGACTCTTGTCCAGGCTGTGCCCCTTTGATCAATTTACCACTCTTTGCCCAGAGAGAGACAAGATGGCCACTGGCCGTACAGGGAAAGCCTGGAGGGACAATATGGCTCAAGACAAAATCTGATTTATGTCTTTGCTATAGTTCCTAGGTTTGTAAACAATTAATATAAATTGATCCCAGCATAACTTTCTGTTTCTAATAAAAGGATGTAGGAAAAAGATCACATGATTCATTTGTGGTTCCTAGTGCTTAGGCTTTTCCTACGATTGCTTCCTTCCTTTCTGTTCCTTTACAATATAAAATATATATGAAAATACTCTGAAAACTGGAAGTGCTATATTATATACATGTGTCTATGTATAAGCTGGTATGAGTATGATTTTTAGATAAATGATTGGTTCAAAAAGATTAGCTCATTGTAAAGCAATTATACTCCAATAAAGATGTTAAAAAATAAATATATTACATTTTCAAAAGACTTAATAAAATAAAAATTTAAATACAGAGATAAAAAAAGATTAGCTGTTGAGCAAACATTCATTCAGAAGTATTTTTTGAATGTCTGCCATGTGCTAGGCACTGTTTTGGGTATTGGAAATATAGCAATAAATAAAGCAGATAATCCCTGTCTTTGTAGGCATTCTCATGGGAGAGACACTCCTTTAATAAGAAGAGAATAAAATATGTAGTGGGGCAAATGGTAACTAAAGCTGCAGAAAAAAAAGCAGGCAAGGGATAAGGGAGGGTCAGAGGAGTAGAATATTTAGACAGGTTGGAATTATATATCTCTTTCCTCTTGTACCCCCACTGGTGATCAAGATTGGTAACATAGTAACTTTGCCTCGCAGTTAGGTCAGTTAGGCAAACAAAAGAAAACTGATAGGTGGTTCATCAGGGTGTCTAATAATAATGTATTTCAGATTTCCATCAGCCATATTAACAAAAAATTACTTTAAAATAATAAAATACAAACAGACATCATTCTTATCTGATATCCCAATTTAACAGTCTTTTTTTAACAATAAATCTTAATAAATATATAAATATTTAAAAACCCAAAAGACTAAATTCAACAACTTGTATAATTACTGATATCAGTTCATGAATATATTATTGCTCCTGTGTTACCTAAAAATATCAGTTGCTTTTGAAACTGAAAGCTGTTATTAAAACTGATTTGAAAATGACTATTCCCTTCTAAATATTAATGTGAAAAATAAATAATTATTAAGAGGGCTATGGCCTGAAGCATTAGGTCAGTTTGATTCTGATTTTCATATACAAAGAAAGGATGAATGCACGAATTCTAGTAGTTCCGATCCCCTTATCCAGAGCAGTTGGGAAGTTGTTTACTCTTTGAGGGCCCACTGCTGACATCTGCTCACTGAGTAATGTCATCAGATTTCCTGGTGGTGGTTATTTTGGGGGGGGGGCAGTGGTAAGTAATTGTCCGGCTCTGCTGGGACACCGCTTGACAGAGGTCCTGAGAGCCGGATATACCCTGTAGACAGGACGTAAGGTTAAAATGCAATCTAGTTAAGTAAATAAAGAAAGTATTCAATGGTAAAATAGAATTGCTGAAACATTAATGTTTTAAAATGATACTGCTAAAATTATACTGAAGTAGAATCCATGCTCTTTAAAAACATTAATCTATAGCTTCTTTTATTTCTTAGAATTAATGCGGCGGTGAGTTATTTTTACAAGTTGAGATCATAAAGTTACTCTGTCCTTTGTTTGTAAAAGTTATTTCACCCACTTTGGGTGTAGACCATGTACTCAGAATTGTTTTCCCAGGAAGAATGAGACTTTTGCCCTTAGCTGTCCATTCTTTTTATTTATTTATTATTTATTTATTTATTTAACATTTTCATCGGAGTATAATTGCTTTATGTTGTTGTGTTAGTTGCTGCTGTATAACAAGGTGAATCAGCTATACGTATACCTATATCCCTATATCCCCTACCTCTTGCGTCTCCCTCCCACTCTCCCTATCCCACCCCTCTAGGTGGTCACAAAGCATGAGCTGATCTCCCTGTGCTATGCAGCTGCTTCCCACTAGCTATCTATTTTACATTTGGTAGGGTATATATGTCAGTGCCACTCTCTCACTTCGTCCCAGCTTACCCTTCCCCCTCCGTTTCCTCAAGTCCATTCTCTACATCTATGACTTTATTCCTGTCCTGCCCCTAGGTTCTTCAGAACCACTTTTTTTTTTTTAGATTGCATATATATGTGTTAGCATATAGCCGTCCATTCTTTTATCTCGTCCCTCAGCTTGTGACCGACACTATATAGTATGTGTTTTTTAAAATCAAGCTAGTCGTTAACATTTTAAAGTTTTATTAATTATTATAGCCTTTAGCTTATTTTTCTCCTCCTGGTTTCCTTAAGTTTGTACTGTTGACTTTCTCAAATTTAGTGATTTGAAAGCTTAGTATATTAATTCTTGTTTCATGACAGAAAGATCTAAGACTGTGAATTTTGCCTCTGAGTAAAATTTACTAGTATCCTGTAGGTTTTATTACATGACATTCTCATTTTTATTATTTTCCAAGCAATCTGTAGGCATAGTTTGCATTTCCCTCTCTGATCTGGCAGTTACATGAGTTTAAAAATTTCCAAGGAGGGGGTATTTCTTCTGTTTTTAATTTTGGTTTGATTGCCTTATGGTTGGAAATAAAGGCTGTACAAGGAATATGTTTTAAAGTTTTCTTTGTGACCTAGTGTATGTTTTTACGATATTTATAAATATTTTCTTTCTGTCCGTTCAGACTTTATCTTTTGTCTCCTTGATCCTTCATAGCAAATTTCATGACTATCCTCTGTGAGAGGCTGCAGCCGCTGTTTCACACAGAGGACCCAAGTGCTGTCCAGCAACCGCTTCATCCTAGGCAGTGGCACAGCGCTCCTGTTGATGGGTTTTCTGGTTTCTTTTGTGCAACTCCACCCTGCCCCAACACTGTAGAAAATCAGCAAAATGATTTCCCTTCTTTTTCCTGTCATTTTCTTCCTTCTCTTTCTTTTTCCTGAGTAGTTTCACTGTCTTCTCCAAGCAGTAGGCCTGTATCATTTCTTGTTCTGTCATTCATTCATTTCTTTAAACTTTGTTCATAAAAACCAACAAAATAGTCATTGTTCAGATTGGTCTCTCTCGGTGCCTCTTGCCTTCCTTCTCACTGCACTGTGGGAGTATGATTACGTAGAGCACATCTCTCTCTTTTAAGACTCTCTTGGACCTCCTGGATCATATTCCGTCAGAAATTCTGGCTTTGGCATCCAGCTGTGCCTCTTGATGAGGCCGGTGACTGCCCAGCTCTGGAGGATAGACGGTGCTGTGGGATGTCTGTGCTCACCCTTCCACCCTACTGCAAAGCCCTCCTCCTCAGTCTCAGGTCTAGAGTAGTAGCGACCCTCATTCTACACCTTCTGAGAGATGAAGTTACTACAAAGCAAATCAGAAACTGAGCCAGTGTCCCATAATTAGTAGACATCAGCTTCTAGCAGTTAAAAATATACATGGACTTCCTCCATCACTAAGCAGGTTTTGTTGCATGTGTTTACTGTAGGAGAGATCACTGCTTGAGGGGAGAGATGGGAGGTGGCAGGCAGTTAGGAAGTATCTTGTGGGAAGGTTTATAGATCTAGTTCTGCTGCTGCTGTGTTTTAGGTATGAAATCACACCCGTCACCCAGCGGCCTGGAGTAGGGTAGGGATCCCCTCAACACATATATACAGTGTTTCTGGAAAAATTGCAAAATGTGTCTCTTCCTCCAGGTAGCAACCCAAGGCCAGGGTTCATGGCTTGGGGCTGGATTTTAGCTCTCCATTCTCCCTCCCTTGTGCTCCTTTGTGCAGTGCACAGACTTCCCAAACCTTCCAGTGGCCCTGGGTTTGCAGCACAGTTTATAAAACTAAACAGACTGGTTAGTGGAATCCCAGATGCCACTTGCTGCTGTGTGGCCTTAAACAAAGTACTTGGAACCTCAGCTTTCCAATGTAAACTCTCAGCATGTTGCAAAGGTTCAGCGAGATAACGTATGTTCATCCCTTAGCACAGTGCCCAGTATATGCTGAGCCCTCCATTGGCGCTATGATTCTATTACTTGTTGGGCTTTGGTTATGACACTGTATTTATCTTTGTGTGTTGGTGTTAAGTTCTCAAATAGATAAGCTTTTTTTTTGGCCGCACCACGAGGCTTGTGGGATCTTAGTTCCCTGAACAGGGATCAAACCCGGGCCCCCCAGCAGTGAGAGTACAGAGTCCTAACCGCTGGACCACCAGGGAAATTCCCAATAAGCATTTATTGATAAGCACCGTGCTGGTCTGTAAAATGAAAGTGTTAACCGTTTCTCAACAAGGAGTCTTTGAGGTCCCATGGTTCTGATAGCTGGATTTCTTTTTTTGTGTGTGTGCCATTTTAGATGTAAGATTTCGTTGTCCATCAGGGGAAAGATGGGAGTAGACGTGGAAGAAACCAATGTTCGTTCAGTGTCTAATCTTTGGGGGCTCTTTATATTGTAATCTCACGTGATCTCTTTAACACATGAGGAGTTGAGGCCGAAGGTTGGGTAATTCACTTAGAGTCACACACAGCTAGGAAAAGAAAAGCCGGGATCAGACTCATTTTATGTGTCCTTCTCTGCTCTCCACCTTTCCTGGGGTTTATAAGGAGATAACTGAGATCCCTGTGTCTAATAAGTATTTACGTAATTTTTCTCTAGAGTAGAAATTTCATTTTCATCTGTGGCACTGATGAGAGAAAAATTTAAGCAAGCTTATCTTTTTTTTTCTCTTTTCATTTTTAAGCAGATCTTTTTCTTGCAGGTAGCAGTAGCTGATATACAATTTGGCCCCATGAGATTTCATCCAGATCAGCTCCAGGTAATAATATACCATGCTGTAATTTTCACCTTGATTTTCTTTAAAGACGGGGAGGGAGAGGGTCTAAAGTTATACATTGAAAATAATCTTCTGTTTTAGATAAAATATTGGATCAATATTGAATTCCCTGAACTTGATAGCAGTACTACAGTTATATCAGGGAATGTACTCTTCTTAGAAATACACATTGAGGTATTTAGAGATGAAATGTCTGCAACCTACTTTAAAAGGTTCAGCAATAAAATAATATGTATAATTGTGTGTGTGTGTACGTGTGTAGTATGTATGTGGAGAGAGAGAGAAAGCAAAGGTGGCAAAATGTTAACAATTGATGAAACTAGAAGAAGGGTGTTCTAGCATTTATTGTCATTCATGACTTTTTGTAGGTTTGAAATTTTCCAATGTAGAGAGTAAAAGCATGGTCGTCTGTTACTGAATCAGCTTTAGCAGAGAGAAAATATCTATAAATTTTCTAATCCAAAATATTAAAATAACCAATTGAAATTTAGCTGCAGCGTTACTTGATGCTTCCTGTACACAAACGCATGCTCACTGTTACATTTTTTAAAATGTGAAAAGGACTGGCAGAAATGTGCTCTTGGGACTTCCCTAGTGGTCCAGTGATTAAGACTCCACGGTCCCAATGCAGGGGGCCTGGGTTTGATCCCTGGTCAGGGAACTAAGATCCCACATGCTGTGCAGCACAGAAGAAATGTGCTCTCTTAACTCTTTGCACTTGTGGTATTTGTGCACCTGGGTAAGCTTAGAGGGACTGAGTCTTGGGGAATGGGGTTTCTGTCAGCTTTGCAGTCTCTTTCCCTTAGGCTGTCCCACCTTGACTGTACAACGTACCACAGTTTCCCCCTGTTAGTCAGTCTGAGTGTGAAGGGATGGAGCAGTGCGCTCCTGCCCCAGGTTTGGCGTGGCGGCTTGGCCGCGCAGCAGACGCAGGCCTCGCCCATCCAGGCCAGGCGCGAGGACAGCCAGCTGTCTCTTGCACCTGGTGCTATTCTTGTGTCACTAAACGGGCAGTTTTTGAATTGTAATGTTTTGGTCTACTTTAAGTCTCCTCTCTTATAATCAAAGTCATTTTTTTTTTTGAACTTGGAGGAATTACATAAAGTCTTGAGTCAGAATACTTAAACGTATTATTTAAAGTATTAAGTATTCTGGGAGTTTGACTGAAATATTGGTGTTTGCCATCTAAGGACTTACCTAGTTAACTTACTGTTAACTAAAATAAATATTTGTGTTTTTTAATTGATTCAGTTTTAAGATAAAGTACTTAATCAAGTCTTTGTTGAGTTCTTCCAGTGGGCTTATTAGCAAAAGAAATAAGCATATGATCCATGCACTGACTTCCAGACTAAGAACAGATAGGATAGCACTCATTTCAGGGAGCTGAGTGATAACGTCCCAGGGTTACATGTAGGAAAAGGATTTACTCAACAGATCGTTATGCTCACATCTGTGTACTTGCCTTGAAAACACTTGGGAGTTTTCTGTGGCTTGTTAAGAAATGACAATTCTAACGACACCTTTCTTTTTTTTTTTTTTTAAAAGTGTTCATGCTTTTTTGATTCAGGTACTTTTAGTGTTTCCCAAAGAAGATAAGCAGTGTAATGGATTCTGTAGGGCATGTGAAAAAGCAGGGTTTAAGTGTACAGTTATCAAGGAGGCTCAGACGGCCCTTGCCTGTTTCCTGGACAAACATCATGACGTCATCATCATTGACCACAGAAATCCCCAACAGCTGGACGGGGAGGTGCTGTGCAGGTAAGCCTGAGACTCAGGCCTCATTTGTGACAGTAAACGCAGCCCCAGATACATTAGGTTAAACTCAGTGTCTTTTAAGTTGCCTTCCATACAAATAAAATAAGCAAGACATTAGAATATTATTATTTCTGGGAGGGATCTCTGTCTCTTTTGTTTTGTTTTGCTTTGCTTAAAACAGTAAGAAAATCTGAATGTGAACCGTTAAGGGTTAAGATGAAATCCTGTATGTAATTAACCACAACTGTCACCTGCATAGTACTGCAACAAGAGTTATTATAGTTTTCTAGATGTTTTTAAAGTTATAAAAATTTTGAAAATTGTCTTCTAATGTTAGGTGTATGTGCCTTGTTTCTCATACTTGCAGAATATCAATATCATGAGAGAATTTGGGTAGCAGACATAAATCTAAGAAAAGTACTTTCTAAAGAAAGTCATTTGCTGCTGATGGAGGCAAGGCGAAAGTGAAATATCAGTTTTATTTGAAAGAAAACTTTTATGTTGGGGAAGACAAATCATAATTTCAATATAATGTAAAATTTTATAATGTATTAATTTTAAGGACGTTTAAATGTTGACTTTTAGGAGATAGAAAAGGTTGAAAACCAAATATAACAGGAATTAAAAACTGAGCTGACAGGAAAATGACATCCTCTCAGAAGGTTGTTTACAGGTACATGGTGATTTCCATGTACTTGAGAGTTCACCTTTCAGGTAGTCAGATGAGGTGGCTTTTACCCAGGTGCGATCCACCTCCAGTAAAGCTTTGCTCGGGCCTTGCTCTGTGTTGCCTGCCTTGCTGCCTGTGTTCCTTTCCTGTTTCTGTCTGGTTGATGGCAGTTAGCCATTGTCACTGTAGCCCAGACTTGTTTGACGTGTTATCTGACAGCACACCCATGAGGGATGTGGAGGTGTGGAGAGAGCTCTGACCCTGGGTCCTATGCTCGGCTCTTCCCTTGCCCAGCTGCCTTTGGGTAACTCTCTGTCTTCTCTGAGGATGTGTTTTCTCAGCTGTAAATTTGGAACACTTGGTTTCCAAGATCCCTTCTCTCTCTAGCATTTGATGGATAGCACTCAGAGGAAGGGAAGAAAATATCTTAGTTACGTGGTGCTTTTAGTCTTGGTAGACTGCTGCTAGGCTGGAGAAATATCTAAGGAGAGCCAAAGAGCCCAAACAGAAAAGGTGAAGGGGGGTGAGGTGCTGAGGACAACTTGGCTTCCTTCACAGTCTTGTCCTGGCCACAGGTATGTGCTGGACAATGACATTCATACTCATAAAGATGGCTCTGCTAGACCGTCCTGTGTTATAAAAGAAAAACTAAGTTGTGGTAGTTACGGCCTACTTTTTTTTATTGTGGTAAGGTACACATAACATACAATTATGCTCTACTTTTTGAAGGAGGAGAAAGTACTGTTGTTACACATTTTGGGAATATTCTAAACAAATAGGGTAACTCATTCAGCAAATTTATAAATTTACAACTTATACAGTTTTAAAACAGAGAAAGTGACCTGGGTTGCTTAACGTGCGGTTTTAGAGAAGCTTAGACTGTCATGAGTGCATGTCTTCTACCAAGTCCCCACCACCCTCCATCCAGCCTCTGATGGGGGTTAGGGTTTCCCAAGGGAGAGTTTTGAGTTTCATAAGTTCTCCTCCATGTTGAGTCCAGCTCTGTCCATATTGGGCCCCAGATTTCCAACATTTGAGGACAGGAGTGGTCTTTTCTGGTTGGAGCACATCCTCACTGCTGTCAGCGGCTTCTCACAGAGTGTGGTTTCATATTCCAGCCCCATCAAGGAGGCCTCCTCTGAGTACCTTCTTCCAATCAAGACCTCTTGTAGGCGTGGCTCCCGAACCGAAAAGCTCGCGGGTTTGGGTAGATGAGCGTAGAGAAAGCAGAGCCGTCACCCCCGTGTTAGCCAGAGAGCAGACCTCTACAAAGGCACCCCGGTCACGCTCCTTTCCTGACAGCTGCGTCACAGCCCTGGCCAGGAATCGGAAGTCTTTCTTGCTAGCTGTGTTCTGCCACGTCACTTTTGTCTTGTTGGCTGAGGATTTGGAGGACAAGGGATGGGGGGGGAGTCCTTGTGCCATTTGTAGTGAGTTTTCTAGAGGCAGGAGTGGGCCCTGATTTACTTTCCTAATCAGTTTCATCTCAGTTCTGGCCCTTACCTGGTTTATCTCCCTTAAGATCATCCCTTTTAAGGGTGCCTGCCCACTGTGGACTGTTGCTTCAAGGAATCTTTCCAGGCCGTCCCTCCTGAACCTGCTCACCCTCTCTCTCCACTTACACTGCTCACTAAGAGACCTTAGCCCTGGCAGAGCCCCGTCTGTCCCTTCTTCTTCCTTTTGGGATACCTGATCAACACCCCCTGTGAAGGGTTTTTCATCAGTTGCTGATGTGTCTAAATGATTAGCATTCAGCTGTATCTCTCTACTGGGGGCATGTGGAACTCCTTACACTCCTTATCAGATGCCTTCCTAGAGGTTAGATATTCTGTGTCTGTGATATTTTCAAACTCACCAGTTCAGAGAACCCTACTTGGCAGGTCTTCTTGGTTCAGGACACTGTGCTTGTTACCAGAGCTACACAGGTGAATAAGACATGGTTCTTGCCTCTGAGGAACAAATGCTTTTGTTGGTGGGGGCAAGCGAGCGATTTCAGCACAGCTCGTAGATGCCCACAGAGGAGGTATGCTGCGGTTGCCTGTGTCTAGGAGGGCTTCACAAGGGGGTGTTTGAGTTGAGTCCCAAAGGATAAGCGGGAGTTCTGAAAGGAAGGACGGTGGAGAAAACATTCTGGGTGGAGGAAGCAGCATGTGTAGGACCGGGCAGGGTGTCCAGGGCTCCTCTGCCTGGTGTCAGGTGGCTGCTGGATCCAGCAGGTATGGGCCCTGCCTCAGGGTGAGGCTGGAGCAGCAGACGAGCCTGATCTGGAGGGCCTTGTGTGCTGAGCCAAAGGCTTTGGAGTCTGCCCTGTAGGCAGTTGAGACCCTGGCGTAGTCTGCGTATTCTACGCAGGGGAGTGTCCGGAGTGCACTGCCAGAGCACTGTGGCTGCCGCCTGGAGAGTGGAGAAGGAGATGGAAGGAGCGGAGGCCTGTCAGCCAGCTGTGAGGCTGAGGTCAGGGCCTCCTCCCAACTTCCTGTAGAGACAAAAACTGACCACAGCAATGAACGAACCAAAGATAAGATGACAGATATGTCAGAAGTTGGGAGACGGAAAAGGACAGGGATTCTCACTGTATCTCTTGTGCTATGGGGACCAATAAAGAAGCCTGTTCCTGGAATGTCCTCTGCATACTTCAGCCTCTGAGGCTGAAATTCCAATGGCCCTGCAGGAAGGAAGTGGGAAGAGGCTTTGCTTTACTCCCACTGTGTCCTGCTGAACCTGGGAAGCTGGAGTTGCACCGACCAGAGCCGAGCACCATCCCTTCTGTGATTTACTTTCTACATCCACTAGGAAACCCAAGACAGGGAGCAGAGGGAGATGGACAAAGACGTGGTTTTTCCTACCATGTTGTAAGAAGGGGCAGAGGCATAAGGAGCCTGGGAACATTCCTTCACATATTGCAGTTTCAAAACAGCAAACTGCATCAGTTGTCAGGTTTATCCAGAGAATGGCAGAGAGCAGGCCAGGAGTCCCCTCTGTGCAGCAGAGCCTTGCATGCCTGCTGGCAGCGCTCTCTGAGCACGAACTTGCACCTGTTGACCTGATCTGCAGGTCCAGACTTCAGGGGAGGACGGCTGCTAACCCCAAGGGGGGTGCAAGGGAGACTCCTCTGACCATCTCTGCTGCAGACAGTCTGCCTGGGTGGATGTTGCTCCTGTTCAAGGATAAAGAAGGGGACCAAAAAGCTGCCAAATTATGGAGGGGGAAAGAACAGCCTGAAGACAAAGAAAATTGTTTTCTATAAGAAACTGAAGAACCTTTTAGAAGACATATGCTTAGTGTACTCAGAAGAAATGAAGAGCTAGTCCTCTGTGCAACAGGAGCAGGGCTCTGTAATGAAAGGGAAGATTTTTATAAAGGGAGATGGAGGAAGTAAAGCACTGCATAGAAACCCAACATACGTTAACAGAATTAAGTCTGTGTTGACATGAAAGGATGCTCAACATCACTAATCATTAGAGAAATGCAAATCAAAACTACAATGAGATATCATCTCACACCAGTCAGAATGGCCATCATCAAAAAATCTACAAACAATAAATGCTGGAGAGGGTGTGGAGAAAAGGGAACCCTTTGGCACTGTTGGTGGGAATGTAGATTGATACAGCCACTATGGAGAACAGTATGGAGATTCCTTAAAATACTAGAAATAGAACTACCATACGACCCAGCCATCCCACTACTGGGCATATACCCTGAGAAAACCATAATTCAAAAAGAGTCATGTACCAAAATGTTCATTGCAGCACTATTTACAGTCGCCAGGACATGGAAGCAACCTAAGTGTCCATCGACAGATGAATGGATAAAGAAGATGTGGCACGTATATACAATGGAATATTACTCAGCCATAAAAAGAAACGAAATTGAATTATCTGTAGTGAGGTGGATGGACCTAGAGTCTGTCATACAGAGTGAAGTAAGTCAGAAAGAGAAAAACAAATACCGTACGCTAACACATATTTATGGAATCTAAAAAAAAAAAAGGTTCCAATGAACCTAGGGGCAGGACAGGAATAAAGACGCAGGTGTAGAGAATGGACTTGAGGACACGGGGAGGGGGAAGGGTAAGCTGGGACAAAGTGAGAGAGTGGCATGGACATATATACACTACCAAGTGTAAAATAGATAGCTAGTGGGAAGCAGCCACGTAGCACAGGGAGATCAGCTCGGTGGTTTGTGACCACCTAGAAGGGTGGGATAGGGAGGGTGGGAGGGAGACGCAAGAGGGAAGAGATATGGGGATATATGTATATGTATAGCTGATTCACTTTTTTATAAAGCAGAAACACAACATTGTAAAGAAATTATACTCCAATAAAGATGTTTTAAAAAAAAAGTCTGTGTTGAATGCAGAAGCAAGATTGAACTCAGAGTGCTGTGTGCTTTCATAACCATCTCTGGATTTACCTTGGTCTGAACATCCTTTTTACTATCGTAAATTCCATTCTTTTCAATGTGAAACTCATTCCACGTGGCAGAGGGAACAGTGGCATAGTACAAGTAATGGAGTTGTGGTTTTGTAAAATTTAAGTCGTTGAAGAGCTTTGCTATGTTCATACAGTAAGCCTCCAGCATGTGGCCTTTTTTCCAGTTTTGTATCAAGACCATCATCAGAATTACTTGTAGTTTCCTAGTGTATCTGGAGACTGGTAGTTGCCCCCCAATATCCATTTCTACTCTTTTCTTAATAGCAGAATATCTAGTGTTTAGGTGGGAATACGACCACCTAGAAAATATACTGCATTCCCTAGCTTTTCTTGGAGCTGGCCAATGGAAGTGTCATGTGCATCTTCTGAAAAGTGTCCATGAAGGGAATATGCATGTCCTTCTTCCTGCTGTCTGGGATGTGGATGTTATGGCTAGAGCTCAGCATCTGTCTTGGACCATGAGGAAGAAACCACGTACAGACAATAATAGAGGAACGTAAGACAGAAGGAGCCCGGTTCCTGGTGCTGCAGAGTGCCATTGCAGCTTGGACTGCTCACCTCTGCACACCTTGCATGTGGGAGACAAGTCTTGTTTAAGCCACTTTCTCTGGAGTTTTCTGTTGTGCATAACCAAATCAAATGCAAATGTTTCACCAGGTAGCATGGTTCTGAGAGCTTCCCAGTATGCTTGTGCAGCCTTTCAGAATCTCATGCTGTAGACTCACGGCCCATCTTTCTATTTTTACTCTTTTTTTAAGATTTTTTTTTTGACGTGGACCGTTTTTTTTTTTTTTTAAGTCTTTATTGAATTTGTTACAATATTGCTTCTGTTTTATGTTTTGATTTTTTGCCCAGGAGGCATGTGGGATCTTAGCTCCCTGGCCAGGGATCGAATCCACACCCCCTGCATTGGAAGGCAAAGTCTTAGCCACCAGACCGCCAGGGAAGTCCCTCACGCCCCATCTTTTTTTCTGACTTCTTGAAATCTTCCTTCCAAATGTCCGGGTGTATATTTTGATGACGCCATGTCATTTCTTTCTTAGTTTTCATGAATTCTAAAGTAAAGGGTGTTATTTTGCAACCCGGATTCCTGACATTTCTATTTTCTAGCCAGTTCTTCCTTCTTATGGACCAGAGAAAGTTAAGAATACACCTCTGCCTTTTCATACCGTGTTAGACCTCCTTTGCAGGGACCTGCTTATCTCCAGGAAACATGGTCTTTCCTTCTACTTTGTCCTTAGCCCAGTGCCCCTCATTTCTGTATTCAAATCTACTTAACTGAGACCATCTACGTGGTTGCGTACTTGCTATTATACCACTCAGATCTCTGTTTTTCTTGTAAAAAGATGAGAGCTAGTTTGAAATGGCTGGCTGCATACTTAAATTGCCTTTTCTCCCTCTAAATCTTCGTGATATGATAAAAGTATAAATGTAAGAACAACTACAGTGTCCTAAGAAGTCATGGAAGTACCATTCGTGAGTCCATGTCTTTCATTCCCTGTCTAAGATTAGTGCTAGGGTGAGTATTAGCCAACAGGTTTGAAAAGTGACCTGGCCTTGTCTGTTGTGTGAGGGTCTGCCATGCCAGTCACCCTCCCGAGCCGAAACAGCCCTTCCCATGGCTCCTTCTCCAGGAAGGTGAGCTTGGCTATTTTCTAGGCAGGGAGACCATGTTTGGACCAGGGCCTTGCACCTGGTCAGCAGGCCCTTCAGCGACCTGTCAAGAGGGCTCTTCCAGTAGAACCAGGTAGCCAGTGCCCTTTAGGTTGGCTCCCTCTGGAGATGGTAGGCAAATAGAAGCTGGAGGAGTACAGTGGACCCTAGGAGAAGCAGAAGTGTTGACACAGAGAGAGAGAGCAAGAGAGAGAGTGTTACGAGCTACGTGGTCCAGGAGAGAGACTGGCTGGTCCCTAGGGCTGCTTTTCCATCCCTGAGCAACTTCCCAACCCCAGAGCTAGTCTGCATCTGTTGTTGGACTTCAGCCTTTCTCACCCTGAGCTCCATGAGAAAATTAAGCCTCAGTGCCCTGAGGCAGGGATAGGCAAAGGGGAACACAGTCAGGCCCATTCGTTTACGTATTGTCTGTGGCTGCTTTCGTGCTACAATGGCAGAATTGAGTAGTTGTGACAGAGTCTGTATGGCCCCAAAAACCTAAAATATTTATTATCTGGCCCTTTACAGAGAAACTTTGCCAAAACCGAGGCATCCATTGTATATGATGAATTGACTTTTCTCTTATGCATCTGGAATGGTTATGTTATGAACCATCCTTGGGAGAATTGAGAAATAGTCACTCAAATCAGTTTCCGTGTTTAGTGATTCAGAAGTGACACAAGTGATTCTTGAACCAGCAGAACTGAAGTAAGGCAGTAAGTCTGGGCTACTCTCTGTCCCATCCCGGACACATTATCCAGGGGCCAGCGTGCTTCTGACTTGGCTGGGGCAGTCTGGATCCAGTCCTCTCCATCTCCTCCGTCTGAAGTCACCCTCCGGTGTGAGTCCTCTTCCTTCCCGGCCAGGGGCCGAGTTCCTCCCTCCCTCCCTGTGGCCTGGCTCCTCTTCTCCGGATAGATCAGCTTTCTTCCCCAGGGTAGGATGGGCCAAAGCCATTGCATATCTCCAGTGGAACAATTTCTTTTCCTCCTGCTCCTCTCTGTCACATTTATCTCTGCCCTCTCTCATCTTTTGGCTGGATTTTCATTCCCTGTGACTTTCTGGGAAGCTGCTTCTCCGGAAGGTTAAATTCAGTCCCTGCGGGCAGACTCATACTCCGTGGGTCATTTAAGTGGAGCAGTGTCTTCTACTTTTCTCAGCCAGTCTTCCATTCTTTTTTTTTTTTCAAAGTGTAAAATTTAATGTCTTGACATATGTATATGCCTAAGAAATCATCACCACAGTCAAGATAATGAACACATCATCAACCCTCAGTGTCCTCCTTTGAATCCCTCCTTCCTGCCACTCCCCACCACACCTGCCCTACCCCTGTCCCCAAGCAAATCCTGACAGTTCCTTCTATCATTATATATCAATTTGCATTTTCTAGAATTCCATGTAAATGAATCATATAATGTGCACTTTTGTTTGGTCTGTTTTCTTTCACTCAGCATAATTATTTTTAGATTCACTTATTTTGCTGCAAGTAGAAATGGCTTGGGATTGACATATATACACTGATATCAGTCTTCCATTCTTAATTTTTCCTGTCAGGTGTTGATTCTCCTCTTTCTGACTGATAAGAATATCTTGCATTTCCAAGCTTTGAATATTTATTGTTACTGTTTTTGCCTGCATTCTACTTGGGAACCCTCCTTTGCACTGCTTAGAATACAGTGGAGAGCTGACCCTTGGGCTTCTTCACCCCCACTGGACTTGTCGCCATCAGCTAGTGGTAATATACATAAACTTGCATTTTCCTTTGGTAGGAAGAGATGAGTAACCCCTTTCATGTAAGCCCCAGGTAGGGAAAATTTTCCGCCTGAAACAGCTTAGGTTAACAAAGAGCAGAACAAGTAGAAGGCACATCATTTGCACTATCTTCACACTCCATAATTGTTAGGGTTACCATAGGCCACTGGTTAGGAGTTTGTCCTCCAAAGAGAGAAAGATCAAGTAGCTAAGAAGGTGACTCCAGCGTATGAAGGGATCTTTTGCTCTTCCTTCTCCCTCTCTCCCAACTTTAATTGGTCTACCAAAATCGTTTAGGTATATTTAGTTTTTAAAGAATTGCTTTAAATTTATTTTAAAACTTTTTTTTAAAGGTCTATCAGATCATCAGAACTCTCAGAAAACACAGTTATTGTTGGTGTAGTACGCAGGTAAGATACTTCCTTCTTTCCTTCTTTTTTGATGTTGAAATTCAGGTGTCAGTGTAATGTTTGCTTTTAACAGAGGCCCAAATAACAGCTTGTGGGCCGTGACAGGCCTCACCCTTTTTAGTTGGGCCTTTTTTTTCTTTACTCTTTCTTATTTTCTTTCATTTTGGCAGTTAAATTCATGGCTGGAGTTTGTACTCTCATACTAGATTTTGTGATTTTGGACTGCCTTTCCCTTTAGAAATAGGCAAACCACGAGAGAATTCCATTCCTAAAGTATGAATGTTTTCCAGGCGTATTTCCTAGGGACTTCAAACTCCAGATATCTATGAAGATCTGAATTATACATAATTGGGGGAAATCTTATATTTCATTTTAAAATTGGAGGTAAGGAAAGAACAGAAGTAATTTAGTTTAAGTTAAAAGTTTTATGTATTAAATAGATATACAGTCACTCCTGTGTCCTGGCTGTTAGTGTAATCTCTGTATTTCAGGCATTAATACACACTGCCAAAAAGCCTAGTGTGAAACTAAAACAGAAAACTGTTTTTAACTTTATACGTTTGATTTGTATGTTAATCTAATTCATCTAAAAGGGCTCATTATGTGACAATTATAATATTATGTAAATTAATGAGTAGTTAAAGATGTGAGATGTAATTGATAAAAACTGTCTCTAACCATTTACTATATTCTTTTGAAGGGCGGTTAGAGAAGAGTCATCTGTAATGTCCCTCATTGAGGCTGGCTTTACAAGGGTAGGTACCCACTTTTTTGTTATACAAGTGTAATTCAGCATGAGAAGGTATTTTATCTCAGTTTAGAGCCCAGCAATAGTTTTGAATTAATTTGAAGAAAAAAAATTGTCCTTATGCTGTGTTACAGTTTGGTTTAACTTTATAATCTGGTAATCTCATAATCCACAACACTTTGCTTTCTTAGTCTCTCAAAACTATGCCTGCTAAAGTCATCTAAACATATTAAAATCTCCTTTAATGGCTTACTCATTAAAAATTATACCATAGGGTGTGTTGTTATAATGCTTACATGTATACATGCAACTTTAAAGCCAGTTTAAGGATTCTGGAAGTAAGACCTCCCCAACGTGGCTCCCTTTCTTTCCACCACTGGCTCCAGTCTGTTGGTTTCTCTTAAGCCAAAAAGCTTCTGAAGGCTTTGGTCAGCTGGTTGGCAATGAGCCTTGGGAATCATGATGGAGAGAGCTTATGTAAGGCTGATTGTTGGGCAGATTTGTAGCCCAAATTAATATTATCAGTGAGGTAGTCCAGAGACCTCAAGCCTTGAACTTAGTTTAAAGTGATTCTGGGGCTTCCCTGGTGGCACAGTGGTTAAGAATCCGCCTGCCAATGCAGGGGACATGGGTTTGAGCCCTGGTCCGGGAAGGTCCCACACGCTGCGGAGCAACTAAGCCCGTGCACCACAACTACTGAGCCTGCGTCTAGAGCCTGTGAGCCACAACTACTGAGCCCGTGCTCCACAACTACTGAAGACTGCACGCCTAGAGCCTGTGCTCCGCAGCAAGAGAAGCCACCACAGTGAGAAATCTGTGCACCGCAATGAAGAGTAGCCCCGCTCGCTGCAACTAGAGAGAAACCCGTGTGCAGCAATGAAGACCCAACGCAGCTAAAAATAAAATAAAATAAATGAATGTATTAAAAAATAATAAATAAGGTGATTCTGGATGGTAGCACTCCCAGGTATTTGGAAGAAGCAAATTACAAATCCTCCCAGAGAAAGACGCCTTCTTCTTTGGCCTCAGAGAATCTCTGCAAATAATCAGTCAAGGGCAGCAGGCAGCACTCAGCATTAACCAGTCCACCAGGAGACAAGGCATTGCAAGTGAGAACTAGCGGGGGGAGAAAGACAGCAGGAACAGACCCTCACAGTCACAAGGAATAAGAAAGTATAAAAAGTGACGGTACATTTTAGGTAGAACGTAATTGAATTTTGAGAAGTGTACATACAATAACTGAAAATTTGAAAACTTAGTAGGTCAGAAGAAGTTATCCAGCATGTAGCACAAAGTTAAAAAAAATAGAAAATAAGTTACAGAGGTTTAGAAATGTGGAGGGTAGAATGTACGGTTTAGCATATATATAACTGGAGTTCCAGAAGGACAGGAGAGAGAAGGGGGCAGTGTATTTGAAGAGAATTCTCCAGCAATGATGGAAGACTTTAGTCCACAGATTCCAAAATTCCAAAGTAGAGTAAATAAAAAGAGAGGACACATCATAGTGAAAAAACAAAGAGAAGATCTTAAAATTAGCCAGAGAAAAAAGATTAACTTTCAAAAGAATAACAGACTAACAGCTAGCTTCTCAGCAGCAATAAACGGAAGATAGAAAACAGTGGAATAATATTTTCAGTGTGATAAAAGAAAATAACTGCCAACCTAGATTGTTATACCAAGCCTAAATACTTTCAAAAATGAAGGTGTAATAAAGACTTTCAGAAATATGAAAATTGAGGCAGTTTGTAAGTAGCAGATTCTCACAAGGAAATTCGTAAGGAGGTACTTCAAACAGAAGCAAGGTAAATCCCAAGTGGGAGGCCTGAAAGGCAAGAAGGAATGAGGAACAAGAAAATGTGAATGTGGGGTCATTATACACACATATTTACTATATAAAACAGTAATAATGTCTCATCTGATTAGAGATTATGGTGAGAAAAGGACTGTAACCTGAGAGTCACACACCCAGCTAAGTTATTGTTCGTGCCCTTTAGGGCAAAAGAGATATTCCTTTTGGGGGATATACATAAAATTCAGAGATGTATTTCCCCAGTAGCCCTGTCTGAGGAAAATAATTGAGTAAGGACTTCAACCATAGAACAAATGAACTGGAACAGAAACTCTAAGATGAGGGAGAGAGCAGTAGAGAGAAGTGATGGGAGGTGAGCCTGCCCTGCGCACATGCTCCCCTGCTCCTCCCTCCTTCTCGAGCCCTCCTTCTTTCTGTGTCTGCGTGTGTACATACACAGGTACGGGTATGTGTGTGCAATGTAGAATATATATGTTTATATGTAATTATCATTACATAACATCCAATAATATCTCAGTATTTAAATTCTAGACTATCTGAACAAACCCTAGGTGTCTTCAAGGTTTGGGGGGAGGAAGTAGAGGTAAAAGGATTCTCGTGACCTCACCTAGCAGACAGGGAATGGGGGTGGGCAGTGAAAGTATTCTGAAGTTTGCTTCTTTATGGGAAATGTGCTGGTGGGAGATACTTTGTTCTGGAGGTAATTGGTATTTTGTTTTCAAATAATAGTAAAGAAATCTATGTCTGCTTTTGAGATCGGTGAAAAGGAAAGCAACCATTAATAGAGAAGTTTAAGTAAACTTCCAGATTAACAAAACATGGAATTTGCGGGAATTCCCTGGCGGTCCAGTGGTTAGGACTCCACGCTTTCACTGCCGAGGGCCCGAGTTCAATCCCTGGTCAGGGAACCAAGATCCCGCAAGCTGCTCAGCGCGGCCAAAAAACAAACCAAAAAAAATATGGAATCTATAGCAACTTGATCAAATTGGCAGATCCAAGGAAGGGGAAACAACAGTGTGAAAGCAATCATAAACACTAAGATAAGAGTAAAATCGAGTGCATGGGAATGGGCTGAATTCTCCCATTAAAGGATAAGCCATTAGACTGGGTTACAAAAGTACAATTATATGATGTTTATAAGACAGTGATAAAAGGAGCTTAATAATAAAGAAACAAAGAGGTAGCAAATAAATGCAGACAAAAGGAACACAGGAATTCCAATATGAACATCAGATAAGGTGGAACTTAAGACCTTGTTTTGTACACACATAATTTTATATAAAAATTTTAGATTATTATTATTACATAGTTTTTTGGTTCTCCCTTTTTGACACTCCCACAACATTCACACGTATCAGTGCCTGTCCCCATTCCCTGACCTCCAGTAATCCACGTGAGCTAGTTTGAGAAAAACCACGTCAGCCAGCGTGAAGGTGAGCATTCCTTTAAGAATCCCAGGTTAGAAGTTGTGGATCACCTATTCCCAAGAATCGTTAGGTCATCCCTCCTTAAACTGCTTAGGGAAGCATTCACAAGAGGCAAAAAACTTTCCCAGATAACTTTGAAGATCTTTATATTATTACTCTTAAGCTGCAGAACTGACTATCCTCTTTTTTTTTTTTTTTTTTTTTTTTTGCGGTACGCGGGCCTCTCACTGTCGTGGCCTCTCCCGTGGCGGAGCACAGGCTCCAGACGCGCAGGCTCAGCGGCCATGGCTCACGGGCCCAGCCGCTCCGCGGCATGTGGGATCTTCCCGGACCGGGGCACAAACCCGTGTCCCCTGCATCGGCAGGCGGACTCTCAACCACTGCGCCACCAGGGAAGCCCAGAAAAGCATTCTTAAGCGCTCTTCTTTTTCCTTGAACTTTTTTTTTTAGTGGAATTAAATATTGTGTTAGTTTCATGTGTACAGCAAAGTGATTCAGTCATTTATATATACATATGTATATATATACATATTTATACTTTTTCAGATTCTTTTCCATTAAAGGTTAGTACAAGATATTGAATATAGTTTCCTGTGATATACAGTAGGACCTTGTTGTTTACCTGTTTCACATACAGTAGTGTATATCTGTTAATCCCAAACTCCTAATTTATCCCTCTCCCCATCCTTTCCCCTTTGGTAACCATAAGTGTGTTTTCTATGTCTGTCAGTCTATTTCTGTTTTGTAAATAAGTTCATTTGTATTTTTTTTTTAGATTCCCACATATAGGTGATATCATATGATATTTGCCTTTCTCTGTCGGACTTACTTCACTTGGTATGATAATCTCTAGGTCCATTCATGTTGCTACAGACGGCATTATTTCATTCTTTTTTATGGCTGAGTAACATTCCATTGTACATACTGTACATATATAAACACACACACACACACACCCCCCACATCTTCTTTATGCATTCCTCTGTCGATGGACTATTAGGAGGTTGCTTCCATGTCTTGGCTATTGTAAATAGTACTGCTATGAATGTTGGGGTGCATGTATCTTTTTGAATTATAGTTTTCTCTGGATATATGCCCAGGAATGGAGGCCTATTTTTTTCTAATTCCATTTATTTACTACTTTATTGAGTTACTGTTCATATACCGTGTAATTCAGCTATTTATTTATTTATTTTAAACTTGATGTAATATTTTTATAAAAATGTAAAATAATTATAATGCAATTTTCCATTTCCTCATTTTACTTGACAGTGTGTCTTGTACATCATTCCATATAAGTGCATGTAATAGCTGCATGCTGTTCTATTAAATGGTTATACTATAGTATACTATAGTTTTTTACATTAATTTATTTAAAAATTATTTTATTTTTTTCTCTTTCCAGCAAATACCTTGCCCTTTCTGCCTTTCTTTCTCTTCCTTCCTTCCTCCCTCTCTCCCTCCCCCCTTCCTTCCTTCCTTTATTGAGGTATAGTTGATCGATTCAGCCACTTAAAGTGTACAACTCAGTGGTTTCTTAATATATTCTCAGATATGTGCAAGTACTATTTTTTAAAAGCTAATTTGGTACCCATAAGTTTTCATCTCTCATTTCCTGTTCATTATGAAAGATAAATTATTTTTTAGATTTTAGGTACCAAGTTGAGAAGCCTGTTGGAAAGAATTATTTTTTATATATGTATTTAATCATTTAAAGGTGCACATTTGTTTATCCACAAAATCCTCTTTCTGTTTGTAGAGGTATGTAGAAAACCCCAGCGCCATGGCCTGTTACAATGAACTGCTCCAGATGGAGTTTGGATTGGTGCGCCCACAGCTGAAACTCAGGTAATTCTGCTGCTTTTGGTAAGCCGACCATACCACACAGAGCATTGTTGCAAGTGAGGACTTCGGTTGTGGGCGGCTGTATTTTGGCTGTAACTGACCTCCTGCTAAAATGGGATGGGGTGGTGGGAAGGCATCTCTCCTCACAAAATGCTTTCGGAGTCTGCCTGGATGTCTAATAGGTGGTTACGTTAGTGATTGGAGACTCAGCATTTAAAGATGGGGCTCCAGTGGGGACTTCCCTGGCGGTCCAGTGGTTAAAACCTGACGCTGTCACTTCCGGGGCCCTGGGTTTGATCCCTGGTTGGAGAGGATAACACAAGCCACATGGCGTGGCCAGAAAAAGAAAGAAAAGGATGGGGCACCAAAATAATAGCAAATGAAAAAGCAGGATGCGAAAGTATATATACTGAATTATCTGTTTTGGTTTTTAATTTAAAAATTACTTTTAATGTACACATACACCCAGCCCGTTAACATTATTATCTCTGGTAGGTGACATGTTTTCTTCTCTACAATAAGCATTTTGTAATTTGCTCTTGCTCAGCAGTTTTTTTTTGTTTTTTAACTGATGAGTGGAAACCTAGTTCTTTGTAGAGTGAGAAAAGCAGAAAAATTGGTAAAATTATATGAGGTTGACAGAAGTGAAAAAAATGTCAGTATCTCTGTATCATCCTAGGTCTCTTCCTTGGGTGGTCTACTATACTTTAACATTTCCTTTACCAGGATCAAAGAGAGAATGAAATCATTCTGTTCATATGTGCCCAAGGCAGAGATAAGGGGATTAGAATTTGGGGTATTAATGTTGGTAGGGACCAGCACAGGGTATCACATGCAGAGAAGAAAATACTTCATAGACAAAATGAAGTGTGAGGTAGCAACGAAGTGCTGCTGAGCAGAGATGTTTCAGGGCTAGTGAGGTCTACAGAAGAGCTCCTTTTTATTGCCAGAGTTTTCAGGGAAACTTGAGATGGATGGTTGGCCTTGGGCCTGCCTCCTTCTCATTCCTGGGTCTTCCGCAGCCTGGCTGCAGCACTCCCACAGTGAGCTGGGCTGCTGCCCTCTCTTGAGAGGAGAGCCCAACTGTGGAGCAGGAGGTGATGTTAGAGCCTATTTCATCAAATCACGAATCACGATGCAAAAACCGAGACCCAGGGAGGTTAACTGACTTACATCCAAGATCTCGCACGCAGCACGTGGCAAAGGTAGTCCTTTAGGTTGTAACCCCCATTTTCAAAACTGCACTCATGGTCTCTCCTCATGCTCTACTTTGTTCTCTGTGTGCCAGCTGACAGCCAAAGGGAGATGTCCACTATGAAGGGAGATATGAAAATATTGATAATGAAGAAAAGGGGTAAATGTGGGGCTAGAGAATTGGGAGCAGTAGAGAAAGACTTGTTCTGAGAGATATTAAAATGCACTAAAAAGCTATAACAAGCATCTTTGTGTTATTGCTAGATCAGTAAACTAGAATGTAAAGTCTAGAAATAGACGTGCATGTATTTAAGAATTAGGAACATAAGTATATGTGTTCAACATGGCAATTTAAATCCACACAGGAAAGGGTGGACTTTTCAATGAATAGAATTGTGACAACTTATTAACTGGAAAGAAAATTAAGTTATATCCCGATCTCACACCCAGTCCCAAAATAAATTCCAGTGTGCATAATGTTAAAAAGTGTGGCCACATAAGTACTAAAAATGTAAGTGAGCATATGTATTTGGATAATGAAGTCTTTTTAAACTCAGCATGGTGTGAAAGCCAGATTTTATAAAGAAAGAGAATCAGATTAGACAACATAAAAATGTTAAGCTTGTCTCAGTAAGTATACCTTAAATAATGTTAAAAATTTAGACAAATAACAAACTGGGAAAAATACATTCTTAACATACAGGACAGATAGGTTAATATCCTAAATACGTAAAGAGCTTTGATGAATCAGTTTAAAAATGGAAACACCCAGTAGAAAAAATTTAAAAGGACATGTTGTGAACAAGCAGTTTGTAGGAGATATTAATGGCCAATAAACATGAAAAAAATGTTCAGCTTCACTAGTAACCAAAGAAATGAAAATGATGTACCATTTTATATTTACCACATCTGCAAAAATTAAAAAAGAGTGATAAAACCCAGTAGGGCTTCTCACAGATCCATCTCCTCCAAACTTGTTATATCAGAGGTGGGAACTTACTTCTCGTTGTTTTTTGGTTCTTGTTTTTTTAAATAACAGCTTTATTGAGGTAATTCACTTGATTTTTGTATGCCAAGAAAGAAGAGCTAATTTTTATTGGCTAAAGCTGCTTTGTCTTATTTAGCTAGACAGTTTAGTAATACCAGGAATAAAGTAAAAGCATTGTAATTATTGGTTTTATAAATGTAATCTCTGCGCTTTATGAACAAGTAGACAGTTGCTTTCTCTTTTTCATCTTCTGAGGCATATACAAGAAAAAAACTGAAAGCATTCCCCAGTTATGGGGAATTTGTTTGACTAAATTATGGTATAATTTTACAATAGAATATTATATAGTTATTAAGAGTGATGATAAGGAACTAATTATTGATATGGAAAGATGTTAATGTATATGGTTCAGTGGTACAAGCAGATGATAAAACTGTCGACTATGATCCTATTTTTATAAGTATATGTATTACATGTATATTTACACAAGAAATTGCCTAGAACACCAGTTGATATGCGTAGGTGTTGGGATTTCAGATGATTTAATCTCACTTATTTTTAAACATATTTATCGAGATAAAATTGACATTCTATACAGTTCACCTATTTAAAGTACACAGTTCAATGGCTTTTAATGTATTCACAGAGTTGTGCAACCACTGCCACAATTTTAGAATATTTTCATTACCCCCAGCCCTAGATAACCACTAATCTAATTTCTCTCTATACATAGATTTGCCTCTTCTGGACATTTCATATAAATAGAATCATACAATATGTGGTCCTTTTAACTTAGCATAATGTTTTTCAAGGTTCATCCATATCTTGGCATGCATCAGGGCTTTATTTCTTTTTATATCTGCATAGTATTCCATTGTATGGATATACCACATTTTATTCATCCATTCATCAGTTGATGGACTTTAGGGTTGTTTCCACCTGTGGGCTATAAGTTTTTGTGTGAATGTATGTTTTCATTTCTGTAGGGTATCTACCTAGGAGTAAAATTGCTAGGCCATATGGTAACTATGTTTAACAGCCTGAGGAACTGCCAGACTGTTTTCCAAAGCAGCTAGCTGCACCATTTTACACTCCCACCAGCAGTGTATGAGGGTTCCTCACCAACACTTGTTTTTATCTCTGTTTTTGATTGTAGATATCCTAGTGGGTATGATGTAGTATCTCATTTATTATTATTTTCTAATTTTTAAAAAATAAACCTTTAGTTACCTGTGCAATTTAAAAATGTTTTCAAACACTGAGGACAAGGGAGAATGCTCGCAATATAAGGCTAAGTGGAAGCAGAAAACAAAGCTCATGATCCCGATGATCCCAGTTTTGAGCAAAGGATTTGTTGAACGTGATAATAGCTACAGATGGTGGGCCGCCTCCTTTCTACCCGGCTTCGTGTGGGCTTCTTGACTCCATTTTCTCATTGAGTCCTCACGCGGACCCTTCAGATGGTGAGAAGGCAGAGACCCAGGGTGGTTCAGTCATGTCCCACAGCCAGCGAAGGGCTGTGATCAGACCCTGGGGTGTGTTTCACCGGGTCCACTTGTCCTTAGAATGAAGGAAAGGCACCAGATTGTGCGTAGTCATGATCCCAAGTACTGAGGTGGCAGGAGGTGCTTATTTCTTCCTTATGCTTTTTAGTATTTCCCCCTACTTTTTCTTGAGTTAGCATTAGTTACCTTTATAATCAAAGAACACATTTAAGTAAGTTAATGTAATATTCCAAGATTGTATTACATTTTATAATATTTACATTAAGCAGTCCTTTTTCTTTTCCACCCATAAAGGGCTTGTAACTCAATGTTCACTGCATTAGAGAAAAGTCAAGAAGCAATTGAAATTACAAGTGAAGACCACATTGTACAGGTTTGTTGTTTTGGAAGCTTGTCCTGCTGAATTTCTGGTTTGTTTGCATTTTTAAGATTGAACCCCTTCAGTATGTTTTTTTGTGTTTTTTTCCTCTCTTTGAAGTTCAAGGGACCAGTTTTTCCTTAGAGGATTATCAGAACAAAATCTATAAAATATATAATTTAAAATAAGTTCCCTACAGGTAAGAAAAGGTTCCAATAATTACTTAATGTGCTAGAAAATATTCTGTAAATGCAATTAGCATTTGCTATTTCTCACTTTTTTGCATATTTATTTACTTAGCAAGGAGGGACTTTTATCCAGAGGATGGTTTCTGCGGCGGAGTGGGGTAGAGAGAGACTGTTGCAGCAAGGAGAGGCTCTGCCCATAAGGGCTGCACGCTCTCACCTTTCTTACTGTTTTTGAAGATAGTTTACACCTATAGGAATTTACTAGAAGCTACTCAAAATTTCAAAAATAAACTAGCAATTACTTCACAAATTATCCATTATTAGAAAAGTGGCTTCATATAAGTGACTGAAGATAACATGGCTTTCAGATAACAGCAAACAGGTAACATGTATTTTCATATAACAGCAAAAGAGGGAGTTGTGCCAGGGGAATGTGCCTTTTGTCTGAGAATGAGCCCCACTTTGATTTTAGTTCTGAGCACTCCAGTTCTTCACTTTAATCGAACTAGTGACTTTCTTGGTAAAGAGTTGATGATGTTAGCATTCAGGATGGTGCCCTGACAGGCGACATTGGCCGGTGCTTGAGGGCACAGGCTTGGTATCAGTCAGGCCTGGCTTCCAGTCAGCCTCGGCCCCTTCCTAGCTGGGCATCTTCGGGCAGGTGACTTAATCTGTCTGAATTTGCTGTCTCATTTGTACAAATGGGAATAATATTAACGCTAACAACGACTTACCTTTTGTAAGGATGTTCTGAGGATTAAATGTGTTACTGTGTGTGAAGTGCTTTTACTACAGTGCCTAGCAAGGAAAACAAACCTTAAACAGTATGATTATTGTTTTATCATCGTCATTATTTGTTATTCCTATCAGCACATGCACAGCTTTCCCATACATTTTCTTCTAGTCTTACAGCCCTATTTGAAACTTAACCATAAAGCCTTGCATTTGTAAACACTTCCTAGTTCACAGCCTGCTTTCCAAACTCATTATTCATTTGCATCATATGAGAGAGGCGAAATAAGTGTTTCATTCCCATTAAACGGATGTGCAGACTGAGACTTGGAGGGGTTAAGTGACTTGTGGGAGTAGACCCTGGGTTTGCAGACTCCCAGTCTGGTGCTTTCTTCCACTGTATCATAATCTCAACAGCCCTTTTGTAGCAGCCCTGGGTCTGTCTCCATGCAGCTTCTTTCCTCTGCTGGTGTTTAAGTGGAGTGGGCCTGCTGCCCTCCCTGCAGCCTCAGGAGAACAAGGCAGCAAGCCCAGCCCGGTGTCATCGGAGCAGAGGCTTCTCCAGACTCCAAGGTTTTTCTGGGGTTGTGCTCTTGTGGCTTTAGAACCGTCGTAGTGAGCGCCAGGCTCCTGGGCTTTCTGGGGGAAAAATATGATGGTTTAGGTTGAACATCTTTGATTGTCCTCTTTTCAAAATTTCTTTTAACTCACATGATGTTTTTTCCTTTGTCTCCCCCCAGTATGCAAATCCAGCATTTGAAACAACAATGGGCTATGAGTCAGGTGAATTAATAGGGAAGGATTTAGCAGAAGTGCCTGTAAATGAAAAAAAGGCTGATTTGCTCGATACTATAAATTCATGCATCAGGATAGGCAAGGTAAGTAAGAGGTCACTACCCTTGTTACTCTCACATAACAAAGAGGGAAGGAAGGAGACCTAGCGCTCACTGAGCACTGCTAGAGCCAGGTGATCTCAGTCTCACTCTTCCCAGAAGCCTGGGGAAGTGTAGGTAGTGTTATCTCTGTTATGCCCATTTTGCAGATGAGGAAATTGAGGCCAAGAAAGTATATAAAACCTGACCAGCCAATAAGAGTAACTTTGACACTTAACAGCATTGTTTTCATTTTTGTAATAAGTGAGTTAAGTTGATCTTTCTCATAATTGATCTTCTAAGTGGTAGCTGTTGGCAAATGGTCTGGGTAAAGGATTGCCAGTGAGTTAACACATTCTCAGAGCACATTGGAGCCCATCGGTTCTCTGAGCCTCGTTCATTCATTCAGCATTTTTTGAATGCCAGGTGTGCTAGGTTCTGGTATAGAAAGAAGGGCAAAACAAAAATCCCTTAGAGAACTCATTCCAGGGTGCAAAACAGACAGATAAAAGTAGTCATTGCATTGTGATGTGAGAAGTTACAGCACCCTGGTGCTGAAGGGGTAGACAAAGCAAGGCAGGCTCAGTCTGAAGGGTTATTTCTCTCTCTGAACTGTGGCTTCTGACAGCACCTCACTGTTATATTAGGTTTTAAAATATGATGAGAAGGAAAAGGCTACTGCTTTCCATAGTCATTCTTAGGCTTTTCTGCTGGGCTCTTTTTAACTTTTAGAAGTTGGGACTGTGAATCTGATTATTCAGAACATTTGAAAAATTGGTGACCTGCTCTCTTGCTGGCTGTCTGGAGGCCCTGTGGAAGTGATGCCCTTTCTCTGGTGCCTATCCCTTAGCACACAAGGGCAGTCTGCCAGAGGGGGCAGAAGGGCTATGCAAAGCTTATACCCCCACTTGGCTTGGGCCCCTCGAAGACACCGTGAGTGGGCTGCTGTCCTTTGCTTTCCCGCGGCTCTGAGCACACGAGATGGCTTTGCAGTGAGAACAGGGAAAGAACAGGCCAGTGGCGGGGCCCGGTGATGCACTCTCAGGGGAATCACAAAAATGGGCACTGCTTGAATCCTATTTTGCCTTCAGCTTTTCTGTCAGGATGATGATTTTCTTGCTAGAGAGAGTGGCAGGTCCTCTGGATAGAGAAATGAAGGCTGAGATGAATGAAGAGACAGACCGTTAGGTGTTCAGGCCCACCAGTGTTCCCTGCCTGGGCCGAGAGGGGCGTCCTCGGAAGGCAGCTCCAGAACGGCAGCCATTCCAGACCCCCGCAGCCTTTGAGGGGCTTTACCATGGCCTCCCCAGTCCTGGCGGTTTGGTCCAGTGCTGCCACTGGGTCAGCCAGCAGTTCTGCTGTGAGGTTCAGCAGGGTGTGAAGCAGATGGTGGCTCTCATGCTCCTTGATCTGGCAGCTGCCCTTGCAGTGGGGAGAGCAAGTTGAGATGGGGGTGGGGGCACCCAGTGGATTAGCTGTAGGCCCTGGGATTCACCCAGATCCCTGTGAGCAGCATCTTGCCTCCTGAGGTATGCCACTGGGCACCAGGTGCAAAGGGCCTCGACAGCCGGACACCTGCTCTCTAAAGTCTGTATTTGCTATGAGCAGAGAATAATTGAAAGGTTATCACATTGTCCGCCTCTGTACTGCTTTATTTCAAAAAGAAACCAGGTGGGGATATATGTATATGTATAGCTGATTCACTTTGTTATACAGCAGAAACTAACACACCCTTGTAAAGCATTTATACTCCAATAAAGATGTTTAAAAAAAAAAAAAAGAAAAAGAAAAGGAACCAGGGCATTTGTTTTGCATGATTGCAAGTTCTTGGGGAGAGTGCAAAAGCTGCTGTTTGTCCTTTGTTGGTACCCTGCTGGTTCACGGGCAACACTGCAGCAGGACAGACCACTTAGCTGGGCAATTTTTTGAGGAGAAAGATATATGGCCTTTCTAATCAAGTCTCCCTCGGGAGAAGAAGGGCTTGTTGAGAATCAGCCAGCCCTTGGCAAACAATGGTACCATGGTCAGTGGAGAGAGTTCAGACACGTGCTGGGAACCAGGATGGAGCCTTTGGAAGTGGTCAGATGACCGGGAGGGGCTTTGGAATGTCAGATTCTAGGTGTCCAGCCAGTTGGATATTCTTGGGGGCAGAGGAGAAATTCTGATGATGTTCAAACAGAGAACACTGCGAACACCACTCTCTATAAACCTCCTCTGCCTGCTGTTCTCAGCCACTGGCTCCCCTTTCAGGTAAAACTGATACTATGAGGCACCTTGATTTTCAGTCCCACACTCCTGCTTCCTTCCTTCCTTTATGTATCCTTCTTGGCTCTCCTCCTGTTTCTTCTTCCCCAGGTCTTCTCTGTCAGGGCCCTAGAACCCCTGGCCTCCTATCTTCTCAGATACCTGAGCCTTATATTGCCTCTTCTCTTTTAGAAATTTTGCATTTTTTTCCCCTCAGAAACTGTCTTGCAGGGGCTGAAGGAATGTTGGCTGCTCGGCTGGCTGCCTCTGATAATGATGTGCAGTCGCAGAGCCCTTTAGCTCTTCGCACCTTTTACCTTCCCCAGCTCCTGGGAAGCCAGGAGCCTTCCTCCCTCTCCGCCTCCCCTCTTCTCCCACTTTTCCCCCATCTCTTTCCTCCCAGGTTTACCAGGGCTCTTTGTCCCCTGCTGGTTCCTCAGAAAGCTCCCTTTGTTGTTGAGCATCTTTCCTGCTCTGCGTAGATGTCTCCCACCTTCCCAGTTTTAGCCACAGTGTCTTTTCCAAGGTCTGTTTCAACATCCTGCTGTCATTTTGGTATCACCTTGTATAACGGTGATTTCCTCTCATCCCCCATTAACAAAAAGCCCGATCCCCCTCCACCTCTTCTGTCTACTGCTCGTTGACCGTCCACACAGTTGCCTGGACTTTGATTCCTGGAATAGTTTTGGTTTCTCCCTACCCTTTAGCCCCCTCCATCAAATCCATCACCAAGGCTTGATGTCTGTTGAACCCCTGCCTTTGAGGGTCCACTGCCTGGGCCTGACCGTGTTCAGAGCCCTCTTCCCACACCCTGAGACTGCGGTGGCTGAATGCAGTTAGGCCTCCCTGTCCCAGGACCCTCCACTTCTGGCCAGTCCACCCTACGCTACTGGAGATTTGTCTCACCAGATCACCACTTTGATCATGTCACTCCCTCTGTGTAGAGCTCAAGTCCCTTATCCTGGGTGCCAGGATTCCGTGATCTGACTTTGGCCTCACTTTTCCATTCAGTAAACAAAAGCCCCAAGTGTTCTTTGACTGTTTACCACCTGCCAGCACAGTGCTAGCCCCTGGGATAGGACAGCTGGATGATGATGATTTAATTCTTAAGCCAGTGGGCACACACCAAGAAGGAACTGTCTCAGTAGTCAGCGAAGTCCAGCTCGGTGCTGAGCTTGCCCCGGAGTAGAAGGGAGGTGCACGCCTCAGTGTAGTTCTGAGAGGAGCTCAGCCTGAGAGGGACAGACAGACACCTGTGTGAAACCAAACAGGCCATGTACTGGACATTTGCCGTGTGTCAGGACTTGGCTAAGAGTTTATGTGTGTTACCAGATTTAATCTTCATAACAGCATGCTAGGTAGGACTTTACTATTTTTAGGAACTGAAACTTCGATTTTTGATGTATTTTTGATAAGAAATATGATCTGTGTTAAGTGAATATTTTTTGTTTCCATTGTTGACTGGAAGACTTACAGGCAACTCTGTTATCTAAGCAAAGTCATTGGCTAAGTTGTCCTCCATTAGCTGGACCGTCCAGCGCTGGCTGACGTGGCTTCTTACACCTTGACTTGGGGTCCGGCAGCCACCCACTCTGTTCAGAAAGGATTGAAGGAGAAAATCCTGAATATGTGTTTTGAAGTGCTGGTTGATTGACCGAATCGGTCTCCCATATTTTCCCTCTCTTTTTATGTAACAGCTCTGTTGAGAGATAATTCACATGCCATACACTCCATCCATTTAAAGTGTACAGCTCAGTGGTGGTTGGTATGTTCACAGAGTTTTGCAAATACCACCTCAGTCAGCTTCCCGTATTTCTCTTGATAGTGAGCTTCAGAAGTAACTCTTAGACCTGTCTGCTGAAGCCTTCTCTGGTGGCCGCATGGGGCTGTGGACGTGGAGGACAGGCTCCAGATTCCTGCCCAGGGATTCCTGTCCAGTCCTTGCCCGATTCGGGCCCAGGCCACTCTCCCCTCAGAACTGCAGTGAGGAAGGCCCACACCTCCCTTCCGCTCCAGGGCAAGTAAGCACCTCGCTGGGCTCTTGGGCTGTTTTTTAACTTAGTCCTTTCTTGGCGCCCATTGTTTTCAGAAGGACGTCAGGAAGCCCCAGTAACCATCCTTTGCTTCTGTCAGTGTCCTGGTTTCTCTTGGATCCACTTTGCCAGAGGAGTCTGAAGATGGGATTTTACCATTATCATTTGCATGCAGGTCACCACGCCCCAAGCATAGATTTCAGAATTGACTTTGTGTAAGAGTACGGACAGGAGGCTTGAGCCAGGCTGCCATGGCGTTCCCCTTCCCACCCCGGTCAGCTTTAGCTCCTGTGGGACTCTGGAAGGTCGAGAAGGGTATGAAACACCCTGGGAGTTCAAGGTCCTACCGTGGGTTTTAGGGATTTTTCTAGCTTAAGGACCTTGGTGACTCTTGGAGAAATTCAGAACGTTTTAGGTGGTCACAAAACCCAGCTCCGTCCCACGCTTGTCTCCACCACCCTCAGAGTAGGGGAGCCACCTGTAGCCCCTGTTTGCTCGCTGTGGTCATAGCCTGGGCACACCTGCTCTCCCAGTGCAGTTCCATTCTGAAATGGCAGCTCTGGCTTTTAGGGTCTCACTTGGTTATTCTGCCTGAGCCCAGTCCTGGCTGTTACCTCATCATCCCCACCCTACCTGCAGAGGGTACACAACACAGAGGGTGGCTCCTTCTCTGCCCCAGGCTGAGACTCTCCCCCTCCCAAATGCAGGGGCAGAGGCCACACTTCCCCCCTCCACTGCGGCAGGTAGGAGTTGTGAGAGGAGGAACCTGGACGAGAAGGGTGTTCCTCATTCATGGGCCCAGGGCCTCTCTTGCCAGCAGAAAGCCACTGAAAACATATGGCCATTTAGACTGTGGTGACCTGGCTTTTGTTGTCAGTCTAGGGAGGAGATGGACTTGGGAGGTTGAGAAAGAATTGTCCGATTACCCAAAATTGCCTTTGGGGTTGGGATGATTTTATTATCCTAATAGCTTTAGTGGCCATGGTAAAGGTGTGGAAACCTGAGGTGGAAAATGCTCTTGGGTTTATGTTTTGAACACAATGTATAATGATGTCTACATTCCATTTATAGGAATGGCAAGGAATTTGCTCTGCCAAAGAGAAGAACGGAGATAATGTACAACAAAATGTGAAGATACTACCTGTCATCGGACAGGGAGGGTAAGTGGAAAAAACGAGTACTTCAGTCAACATACCATGTTCGGCTTATTGCAAAATGTGCTTTGAATACTTAAGTAAGTTGAGAACTGCATGCAGAAATTTATAAGAAAGACTTGTAACAAGGTCAGGTACCATCAAAGGATGGCCTTCCAGGGTGGCTTCCTCATGGTCACAGCCTGACTCTCCAGCTGGTGACCCAGAGCCGCCACACTCCGACAGTCTTAAGCTGTGTGAGCACATAAGAGACTAAAGTATTTCAATCTGAATGCCACTTTACTGAGCTGTGTGCTAAGAACACTCACTGGTGGACTCCCTGTGTTTAAAAGATTTTTATCTAATTTGATAGCCTATGTGTTATTTCTGCACAGAACTATCAAATTAGATAAAAGTATTTTAAATACTCTCATTTACGGAAACGCACATGAAACAGATGTGACCACAGATTGGAAGGCAGTGTATATCAGGAGCCTGAAAATGTCATATGGTTTGTCTCAGAATCTATCTTAAATAATACAAACAGTGGCAAATTATGAACGTGAACTGTAGAATACCCAACGATAAAATACGCAACCATTAGAAATGATGATCATAGAAAATTAAATGATAGGGGAAAATGTTTTTGATAAATGCAAAAGTCAAAATGTAAAATCGTACCTAGTGTACGCACTCAGTCATGAACATGAAAGAGGGACAAAAAGACCAGGAGGAGGTGTAGCGATGATGGTTGTAACAACTGCCGCTGTCCGTGAGCCCTTCCCTCCCTGGGCAGGCTCTCAGTGCCTGCTAGGTGTCACTTCATTTCATCCTGGCCACAGGCCCATGATGTCGGCACTGTGACCGTCTCTGTTTGACAGACGAGGAGGCTGAGGCTTAGAGAGGTGAGGCTGGCCCAGAGTCCGGCCACCAGCGCTCAGTGGAGCCGGGCTGCAGGCCTCTGCGTTGACTGCATGGCTCACGTGCTTGGTCACCAGGCTCTGCTGCCGGCTGGCGATTGCCTCAGGGAGACGGCTCTGTGTGGGCTCTCTGTTCTGATTCTCTGCCTTTTTATGGCCTTTCCAAATTGGGGGAGGATAACTGTAGGGATTGGATTATCAAGGGGAAAAGCTGAAAAATGGAAAATAAGTGAGGAGAGTCAGCATCTTCTGAGATAAGCCCCAGTTGCTTTGTTCTAGACTCGCACATTCGGCCCCAGTGTGGCCTGTGGCTGTTTCCATGAATGACTGTGAGCAGATTGTTTGCTGAAACTTGAAGAAGAGCATCAAAAGAAAGGGCTGTGAAACTGTGAAAACATGTTAAGGAATTAGAGGCTTTGGGGTGGTTAACATGTAGTACATTTTTAAAACCTAGGTACTTTTTATTGTGTGTTGTGATGACTCAGAAGGACTTTGTTGTTTTTACTGAAGAGTCAACTTCTCTTCTACAGAGACACCAGAGAATGCTTGTAGACTCTTGTTTGTTTATTGGTGGCCTTGGCCACACACAAATAGAACTGCTGTCCTCCAAGCATTGTATGTATTGTGAAAGAGAGATGCTCCTTTCGTAATGAAAAATTAGCTAGATATCCACCAGAATAGAGAGCCAGGAGAGAAATAATACATTGTTTTCTACTTGCAGAAAAATTAGACACTATGTGTCCATTGTCAGAGCGTGCAATGGCAACAATAAGGTATGTAAGGAGAGCCCTTGGGACCCCAGGGACCCAGCAAGATTTCCCTTACTGTATAACTAGGCACTCAAAACTAATGTCTTGTAAAATTCATTTTTAGGCTACGAAAATAGCTGAATGTGTTCAGTCTGACACTCATACAGGTATGGTGCCCCATATTCATTCTTAGGGTTCACTGAGCTTTTGAAAAAATAAAAAAATAAAAACAGGCCCTGCCTCTGACGAGCTTGTCTGTTGCGTAGGTGGGACTGTATTTTCCTAGCACCGTGGCAGCATTTCTCTCCCTGACTCCCAGGCTGGTTTATGAGTCAGAGGACCCGAGCACAGGTGGGCGATCTGACAGGTGTCCTGGGGTGGGTCTCAGCCTGTGGGGAGAGAACTGGTCACCTCCATTGCATGAACTTATGTGAAGATGTGTTGAGTGGAGTGTGGTCTGTTGGCATGATCTGTGCTCGAAGAGGCAACTGTGTTGGTTTCAGACTACAGTGCTTTAGCAGGGATGCTTTCACCACCAGCCTACGGGGAGGTAGGTGGACCCCATCAGACCTGCCTCACGTCGTATCCGTCTCGTGAGGACTTGATGTGCTTTGGACACCACCCGCTCACCCCATGTCTACGTGACTGCAGATGTTTTTCCCTGGCCTGGAATCACCTGTTTCCTTCCAGCATATATCATGGCTTCAGCAAGCCACTTTCCTACTCTGGCCGTTACCTGTGATGGTGCAGGTCCTCTCCGGCTCCATGCCAGAGGCTCTCCATCCAGCCTGTGTGGATGCTTTATAGCACCCTGCCATGCCCAGGCAGTGCTCTGGTTGCCCAGCTGGTCTGTAAGAGCCTCCAAGGAGAAGACTTTGTCTTCCATACCGTCAGCTGTTGATGGTGTGCTTTCAGCAGTACCGGCACAGTTCACTCATTCATTCTAGGAATGTTTCCCACAAGTCTTTCTGACTGTTTGTTGTGTACAAGGCACTGTGCTGAGTGCTTAACTTACGGTGTATTTAGTTGAAGCCTTGCAATAACCCAGAGGGATAGACGCTTAATAGATGAGGTTCCCTTTTTACAGATAAGGAAACTGAAAGGCTACCTAATTTGCCCAGGGATGTCCATCTAGGAAGTGGGAGAGTTGGCACTCAAATCCAGATGGCCAACTCCAGAAGCTCTGAAGCACATGCTGGAACAGTTCTTGTGGGCACCCCAAGAGTAATCAGGCTTTAATCGGAAAAGAGGAGAGACATATTGACACGAAGGGACACATAGCAAGTGATAAGAAGTGATCATTAGTGGGTGAGAAAGGCAGAGGAAGAGGGAAGGGGACGTTCCAGACAGGGAGAGGTGGATTTGAGTAAGAAGATGGGTGTGAGAGGAAAAGCATTCCAGAAATACATACAGTTACTGAACAGTGAAAGTACAGAGTGTGTTCTAGAAAGAGCAAGAGCAGGGTTAAAATTCTGACTGGTATAAAAAAGGTCAGTGTGGAAGGGAGTTGGGATCGTGAAGGATCCTTAGATGCTAGGTGGGAAATCAGGATTTTCATCTCTAGGCAGTGGGAGTTTGAGGATTTTTGAGCAAGGGAATAGTATAATGACGCCTGAGCTCTAAGCTTTTAGAGCCTGTATGTAACAGATTACATGGAAGGAGGGACCAGAGACGAGAATACCAGCATTGCCATCGTGTAGAGGAGAGAAAACAGGCCAGGGCATAATTCATCCAAAACAGTGCACGGGCACCACGTGCCAGGCCAAGTGACTGCCTCTGCTTGGCGAAGGCTGCTTTCTGTGCTTCTTAGCAGGGGGATGGGTAGCACAGGGGAGGCGGAGGGGGTCCGGAAGGGCCTTGCCAGCAACGTGCCAGGTTCCGGGTCGGGTGGTGCGGAGCAGGGCTTCAGCGTGTTTTACAGGTGTCCTCGTGTGCTGCCAGGGCGGGGGCTGGGCAGACCTGAAAGGAGTGTTACTCTGGACCTGGAGAAAGTGAGCTTTCTCGGGCGCAGGAGGAGGGAGCTCCCCGTGTGCGAGGCCGCAGGGAGCCCGCGGTTGGGCAGCAGCTGGAGGCTTGGCAGTGTGGGGTCGGTGAGACCCCGAGGCGGGGGGAGGGGGTGTCCCAGTGCAGGGCAGGCCCTCCTCAAAGGCTTGGACGGTTGAGAGTGTCTGAGAAAGTTCTCTGAAAGTCTGTTCCCAGCAGAGTAACTTTGGGGCAAGTCATGCAAGAAACCTGGTTCTCTGCTTCCTCCCCCCGGGGGACCACGGTGTTGGTGTTGGGATGGAGGCTGCCCGTTCGCGGGGCTGCGGGATGGTTCCTGCTCCTCACGGCTTCTCCAGGGTCTCCTGGGTTTGCCCAGCAGGCCAAGGAAACCCTGCTAACCTTCCTCTCCTAAAAAGATGGGCAGTGCGAAGGATCGCAGTTTTCTGGAACGGGGAGCTGAGTGCAGACACGTGAAGTCGCGGGCGGTGCTGAGCCCGAGCTGGCTGGGCGGCCGAGGCCTGTTGAGCGTTCCCTCCTGCGGCGCGCGGCTGCCTCAGGACTCGGGTCAGTCGTGGGCGTGGAGCCCTCTCGAGGCAGGAGGGCCTGTGCGCGGGCTCCTTCAGGCTGCGGGCTGGTTGAGAGGTCTAGGTCACCCTGCCGTGAGCCCCTCGGCCCTCCCTGGAGGAGCAGCAGCCCAGCAGGTGGAGGTACCTTAAGAACCAGCTGCAGAGCTCTGCAGGGACTCAGACAGAGGAAGAGAAGCAGGCTGAACACGGTGGTCACAGGAAGGTCTGGTCTTGCCTTAGGGGAGTCACTTAAACGCTGAGTAGAAGTTCAAGCCTGCTTCGCCTCTCTCCACACCTGCCACAGCCCTGGCCTTGGGACACGTTGCTCCTTGCTTCCCTCCAGCCAGCTCTGCCTCGTCTGCGCAGGCAGCGTCCTCCTCCAGGAAGTGCCTTCCTCCTCTGCCGACCTCCCGCTGCAAAACATGGCTCATCTCCTCTCTGCCCCCCCCTCCCAGAGGAGACCTGCCCCTTCCTCCTGGGGCTCCTTTTGCTCCCCAGCATCACGACTGTCACTCTTAGTTCACCCGTGTTTGTTCCCCTCCGACTACCCCCTTTGAGGGCATGGACCCTACCATATTCATCCTTACACCCCTAGCGCCTGGCTTAGAGCCTGACACGTGGTAGGTGCCCAGTAAATGTTTGTTGAGTGCCCTCGTGTCATTCACAGCTAGTGAGGAAGTCAGTCAAGTCAGTAAAGCAGGCGGTTACCAGCAATGTTGGGGGTGAGGCATTAGGGCAGGATTTCCCAGAGGTGATGATACCTGAGCCGCATCTTACCTGCATCTTCAAAGAGGATCGAGAGTTAACCAGGTGAAGGAGGCGTCAAGGGAGGGGTGCGTTCCTAGGTGGGGGTAAGCAGTTTGCACCAAGGCAGAGAGGTTTGGGAGGTGAACTAGCACATCATAAATAGTTCGTGATGGCTGGAGAGAGGAGGTCCAGATATCACAGGACTCTGGGTGCCACACTGGGGAATTTAAATCTGATCCTAAAAACAGTGATGAACCATTAAAATGTTTTAATTGGGAGAGTGATCTGATCAGATTTTTGTTTCAGAAGGATCACTTGGCTGCCTATGGAGAATGGGTCGAAGGGGGCAAAGTTGGGGCCGGTAGGACCAATGAGGGGAGGCTGTCATTATAATCCAGAGGTGGATGACAGGTGTCTGAGCCAGGACAGGGACAGAACAGGGGTAGATTAAAGAGGTGTTTCGGAGGTCGAATCCATAGATTTATCTGACCACTTGAGGGCAAGGAACAAGGAGGAGTCATGGATGACTTGTCTCCAACTTAAGCAAAAAGGTAGATGCCGTTCAGCAGCCTGGGATAAGCAGTGATTTAGGAGAAGATACTGAGTTCATTTGGGTAGTGAGCTCATGTGAAATTCCCGAGGGTGTCCAGATGGAGGTGACGAGTGGCCAGTTAAGATGTAAGTCTGGAGCTCAGGAGAAAGGCCTGGGATTAAGACAGCAACACAGGAATTGGGAAAAGCTGTAGAAAAGGATGAGGTCTCCTGAGGAGATTGCGTTGTCTGAGAGGGAGGGCTAAGAGGACTGAACCTTTGGGAACACCAGGGGTGCTGAGGAAGAGAGAATGAATCATGATGGAAACTAGGAAGGAACAGTAAGAGATGCAAGGAAAGCCAGCGTTGGACTTGTGCAAACCAGGAGTCTCCAGGAAGCATGATCAGTTGTGTCTAGTACCACAAGTCAGGTAAGAACTAAACGGTGTCCTTCAGATATAGCAACAGGGAGGTCATCAGTGACCTTGAGAAGGTCACTGCCAGTGCCCACACGGAAGAGAAGGTAGCAGATAGCAAGTGGAGAAGGTTCCGGATGGTGGGGAGGAGTACCAAGGGCCTGCCTTTGGATCCTGTTTGTGAGCAGGAATCCAGATGAGGAAGCCGGGAGAAGGCAGAGAAGACAGAAGCAGCTGCAGGTGCGGAGAGCTGAGCTCGAGCGCCGGCTGTGTGCTCACTCGTCCGCACAGCGGCTCCCAGTCTCCTCGTCTGTGAAATGGGGACAGGTTGGGGAGGCTTGCCACCACGTGTGACACGCGGCAGGTGCACAGAGGAGGGCACGAGAAGGAAGGTCAGCTTTGCCTTGTCATCGATTGGCGTGGAGTGAGGGAGAGAGGAGTCAAAGACAAGCCCTGTTTGGGCCTCGAAATGCAGTGGTGCCATCCACAGGAGGAGGGGCAGAGAAGTGCGCCCCGGACTAGTGCTCCTGTGCCACCCTCCCAGAGAGAGGCACATTCCTCCCAGGGACATTTTAGAGCTTGTATTGTAGAAAAAAAAATACAAAAAAAGATTTTTGTTTTTTTTTTCCCTTTGGGGCAAGGGTGGATGGAGATCAAAATTTTCCCACCACTTTATTCAATTACATAGAAATATAATAGGTGAAATTCTCTTGAGTTCATTTCTGCTAGTTTTTGCATCGTGGGACTCTGTGATTACATAATCTGGAAACTGAAAAGCACTACTTTATGACTGTACCAGGTGGGACATTTTGAGAAAGTCAGCCTCCCTTATAACGTAATTGTTCACAGCCTTTATCTCTGTGCACTCCGTTGATTTTTGTGGCTTCCTAAATGGTATTCTAATGCTTAAATTTTGTTTTTTAAAACCTTTATATTGGTAAGTTTCCTAATATGTTGTTAAAATCCCTTTGCAGAGGTAATTTATAATTTAATTGTTTCCACAGATCATCAGTCAGGCAAACATAACGACAGGAGGAAAAGCTCACTAGATGTCAGAACTGCTGCCTCTCGAACAAGCAAAGGTAGGTGACAAAGACGAGGAGAAAGCATGGTCCTGTGAGTGTTGAACCCATGGAGACGTGTGACACTCCCTCCCCAGTCTGATCTCTGGGTCACTGCCCCCCTCCAGCTCAGGAGAGGGAAGGGGACCCTCTAGCAGTCTGTGTCCATTTCTCCCTCACCCCCAGCTCCTTTGCCAGTGGGTTCCATTCTGACCCTTTTGATGGAGTCAGGGAATAAAGAAAAAGATACATTTTACCGTCTGTTCTCTAGTTGATTTTTTTTTTTTAATTAATTAACTTATTTATTTTTGGCTGAGTTGGGTCTTCGCTGCTCTGCATGGGCTTTTCTCTGGTTGCAGTGAATGGGGGCTACTCTTCGTTGCGGTGTGCGGGCTTCTCATTGCAGTGGCTTCTCTTGTTGTGGAGCACGGGCTCTAGGCACACCGGGCCTTCGGTTGTTGTGGCGCGAGGACTGTAGAGCGCAGGCTCAGTAGTTGTGGCGCACGGGCTTATTAGTTGCTTTGCGGCATATGGGATCTTCCCAGACCAGGGATCGAACCCATGTCCCCTGCATTGGCAGGCAGATTCTTAACCACTGCACCACCAGGGAAGTCCTCTAGTTGATTTTCTAAACTGTAACAGCAGATGTCAGTTTATCTATTGTAATTGTATGAGTAATGCATTTGGAAGTTCTCAGCGATATATTCCATTGTGGATTGCAGTTTGCCATGGAAGCTTACCTTTTGGTGGGGAAGTAAGTGAGCTGCATTTGGGGATGTGAAAGACTTTTCATAAGCAAATATTATTTAAGTTCTAAGTGGAATATAATTTTTTAACGGTTATGTAGATATGTGGCCTGAATGATCTAGAAGTTTTAAAAATGCAATGAAAATTATCTATAGATAGTGTGGAGGCAAATATTACTGCTAGCTATGTACTTTCTTTGACTCAGAGATGAATTGGGAAGCAATAGGGAGCTGATTGTTACTAGATAAACAGCGAAAACTTTGCAGATGTTACAGTGGAGATCCAGTGCCTCACTTCTCTCATGGGTTGGTCGTGAGGACCGGAAAATAAGCCGTGTGTCCCTTGCACTGAAAAGACGAAACAGATCCCACCCCTGCTGCAAGGGCAGGGAGCAAAGTGGTGTTACAGGGAAGAGTATGGACTTCGGCCTCAGCATTGCTTTGATTCAGGTCCCAGCTTCATCTACTTTCTGTGCAACCTTGGGGGTAGACCTTTGTGCTTCCATTTCCTCATCATCATATGGGGATCATTATGCTGTCCACAGAGGACCACGTAAGGATGAAATGAGTGAGCGTGGTGCCTGGCCAGGGTCGTGGCAGCAGCTGTCACCGTCCTCACTGTGGCCCTCATGGTCACGGCCCTCGGGCACAGCAGAGCAGAGGCGAGGTCACTCGTGCCCCAAACTGTCTTTACCGCCACACTCTGACTTCTGTTCATCCTTTGGATTACTTTGTCCATTTCTGTATTTTTGAGAGTTAAAACACTTTTCTTTTAATGTTTGTGGGTTTTAACCACTGTTCTTTTTAATTGACTTATAATTTACATATAATACAATTCATATTAAGTGTTGAGTTCAATAGGTTTTGACAGTTCTGTACATTGAACTGTATAGACTGTAACCACCCAGCCCAAAATAGGTACAGAAAATACACACGTGCAGGCCTGCACTTGCACACATATTTCACCACACAGAGGCATCCACTGATTTCTTGCACCATAAGTTAATTTGGCCTCTTCTTGCGCTTCATAGAAATGGAGTCGTATAGTCTGCACTGTCTGTGTGTCTGGCATCTTTCACTCATTTTAGTGTTCTTGAGATTCATCCTCGTTGCTAGGTGCTACCGTTCTTCTTTATAGCTTGGTAGTACTCCACTGTATGACTGTGCCACAATTTGCTTATCCATGCTGTTATTAATGGCCCTTTGTGTTCACCTTTTCACTTTGGGGCTGTTCAGAGTAAGGCTGCTGTGAATATTTTTATGCAAGTATTTTTTGTGTTGTGGACATGTGTGTTCATCTCCTACCTAGGAGTGGAATAGCCGGGCCTTTGTGCAGCTGCAGACAATTCTCCAGTGTGGGTGGTACCATGTACCATCACTAACCTATGAGAGTTCCAGTTGCTCTGCATCCTCCACACTTGGTTATACCAGTGTTCTAAACTCTAGCTATTCTACTGGATGTGGTTTTAACTTTAATTTTCCTGATGACTAATGAGGTTGAGCACCCCTTTTATATGCTTACTGGCCATTGGATATCCTCTTTTGTGACGTGAATGTTCTAATATTTTGCCCTTTTTTTTTTTTTTTTTGCGGTATGTGGGCCTCTCACTGTTGTGGCCTCTCCCGTTGCGGAGCACAGGCTCCGGACGTGCAGGCTCAGCGGCCATGGCCCACGGGCCCAGCCGCTCCGCAGCATGTGGGATCTTCCCGGACCGGGGCACGAACCCGTGTCCCCTGCATCAGCAGGCGGACTCTCAACCACTGCGCCACCAGGGAAGCCCCTTTTGCCCATTTTTATCACTGGGTTGTTTATCTTTTTCTTGTTGGTTTGTAGGAATTCTTTTTATATTCTAGATATGGATATAAGTATTCCAAATATACTGTTCTTAGTCTGTGGATTGCTTTTTCACTCTCTTAATGGTCTTTTGTTTTTTGTTTGTTTTTGCGGTACGCGGGCCTCTCACCGCTGTGGCCTCTCCCGCTGCAGAGCACAGGCTCCGGACATGCAGGCCCAGCGGCCACGGCTCACGCACCCAGCCACTCTTCGGCACGTGGGATCTTCCAGGAGCGGGGCACGAACCCGTGTCCCCTGCCTCGGCAGGCGGACTCTCAACCACTGCGCCACCAGGGAAGCCCCTCTCTTAATGGTCTTTTAATGAACAGAGGTTCTTAATGAATCTTAAAGTTCATTTTATCAGTGTTTTCTGTTATAGCTAGTGCTTTTTTGTGTCCTGTTTAAGAAATCTTTCTCTATCCCAAGGTTATGAAGAATATTCCCCCATGTTTTCTTCTAGAAGCTTTATTGTTTTATCTGTCACTTGGGGTCTGTGATCCATTTCAAATTAATTTTTACATCTAGTGAAGGTAGAGATCAAAGATTAATATCCCCCCCCTTACTGGGAAACCCAGCTGGCCCATCACCATGTTGAAAAACCATCTTTTGCAGTAGTATCATTATTGTAAACCAGTTGACTATAAATATATGGCCTGTTTCTGGACTCTATTTCATTGTTCTGTTAGTCCTTGCTTACACTGATACCACGATCGATTACTACAGTCATATGGTAAGTATTGATATCTGGTAGTATAAAGTTCTTCAGGATTATCTTGGCTATTCTAGGTCCTTTGCATTTCCATATAACATTTAGAATCAGCTTGTTAGTTTACACACACACAGCTTCTTGGGAGTTTATTTGGGAGTGTCTTAAATCTATAGAACAATTTGGGGAAAATTGAAATCTCGGTAACACTGAGTCTTTCAAAACGTAAACATGCTCTTTGTCTTTATTCAGGTTGCCTTTTATTTTTTCTCAGCAATGTTTTGCGTTTTCAGTGTATAAATCTTACATATCTTTCCATTAGATTTATTCCTAAATATTGATTTTTATGATGCTGTCATAATGGTGTTTATTTATTTCAGTTTCCAATTGTTTGTTGCTAGTATATAGAAATAAAATTGAATTTTTATGTATTGACCTTGTACCCAGTAACCTTGATAAACTAGCTTATTGATTATAAGAGTAGCGTTTGTAGATTCTTTCACTTTCTGCATATACAGTCATGACAATCTTTATACCTTTTATTTCTTTTTCTTACTTTATTGCATTCACACTATTGTTTGGTCTTTATAAGTATATGTCACTTTCATTATATTTTTAAATGAGAACAAGTCTTTTTATGACATAGTGATAGAATAGTGGTTTTTATTTTTGGTTTAATGACCTTGTTGGGTAAAATGGAAAGATGGCAACCATGTGCTGATCACCAAAATTAGATTTAAGGAGTTCTGTTGGTCTCTGAAATTTAGAGCATTTGAGAGCCCCTGAGTTGGTTAATCTTGGTTGTTTCTCCTTGGGCCCCAGTTTGGTAAAATAAGGCTGACGCATCAGGCTGTGGAACAGTCTGTGGTCCTTTAAGACCTTTGGTAAACAGCATTTGGCCTGACAGTGGGGCTTTCAGGGAGAGACACAGAACACTATGTGAGTATGTTTTCCTGCCAGTTCACTGCCCAGGCTTCTCCCCACCCCAAAGGAACTGGATCTTGACAGGAGCAACAAAAAAATTAACAAACTTTAGAGTCTAAGATTTGCTGCCTGCCTCACTTAAGGTATTTACCTAACCCGTCTAGATTGAGCAGAACAGTGGAAAGCACCAAAGGATGCCTTGAAAAATTGAACCAGAAATTCATGTATTTCAGTTAATTGAGTTGTATTTATTGCTCCCGCCATATATGAAACAAGGAGCCTCTGTGGCATTGTCTTTCAGAACATTTTCACTCCTGGAGAGCAGCAAGCTGAATAATTATAAAGCCTTATTGTTAGAAACACAAAAAGAGGCTCACTGTTTGGCCCTGACTTGCTAGATTGTTTCCTCTGTTTTCTCTCTGGCCTGTGACCTCAGAACTTCAGTCTGTGGGTGCACGTGCAACCTAGTGCCTAGAGCTGAAGGAAGCAGAGTTGGTGATGCCAGAATCCCAGGCTTGTTAGGATGGGAAGGAAGCTCAGCGACCAGGTAGTTCTGGTCCTACCCCTTCATTGTGCAGCTGAGCACGCTGGGTGGGGCCTGGGGCGGGAAGGGAGACAGATACCCAAGGCTGTGAACACCCTGATTTCTGTATCACGTGATCTCTCCACAGTTTCCAGCCAGAGACGACGCTCCTCCACGGCCCGGATACATTCCATGAAGATCGAGGCGCCCATCACCAAGGTGAAACAGTTTGTGGTCCGTCTCCATTGAGCATGGGAGTCCCTTGTTCTCCTGGTTGATAGTTTTCAGCAAGAAGAACCACCAAGGGACCCACAGCAATAACGATGCTCCTAGTTGTATGGAGCTGCCTCGTCTGAAGAGAGAGGATGCGTGACACGAGCACTTTAACTAGCCTTAAGTTAGCGTTGAGCCCTACTGCCAGCCTGACTCTCTGGATTGCTTTCCCATCGTCTTTAAGATTATGAAACTCAGGTCGTTTTCTTTCCGTATTATAGGCAATCAATATCATCAGTGCTGCCCAGGAAAGCAGTCCCATGCCTGTGACAGAAGCCTTAGATCGTGTGCTGGAAATTCTAAGAACCACTGAATTATATTCACCACAATTCGATGCTAAGGACGATGATCCTCATGCCATCGACCTTGTTGGGGGCTTAATGTCTGTAAGTATAGTTGACCAGGCTGCTGGCTAGATCCTGCTGTTCTCATTTGTTTTCTCAGAGGTTATTTGTTTACGTGCTGGCCTACACAGCGCTCTTTGTGTGTGGGGCTCAGTCAAGGCCTAAACCCTCCATTGCTGCCCTCTGGCCGAGCCATCACCCACCTGCTGCCTGCCGCCCAGGGGGACCTCAGCTTGAAGCAGAGAAGGGAGGAGCACGTTCTAGACAGCTAGCTCGTTTTAAGATTTTGAAGATGGGCAGAAAAGAAAAATTTATGAAACATTTCATACCATAGTACAAAACAGAATGACTGTCTATGTCTAAAGAGGCACCAGGGGGACTTCCCTGGTGGTCCAGTGGTTAGCACTCCGTGCTTCCGTTGCAGAGGGCATGGGTTCGATCCCTGGTCCAGGAACTAAGATTCCCACAAGCCGCACAGCGTGGCGCCACCCCCCAACCCCCACCCCCCCCCCAAAAAAAAGAGGCACCAGTGGATGGGGCGTGGTTTCCCTCTAGAGCATCCTATACAGATTTGGTGACTTCACGGGAAGGAAGGCCTTGGAACCATTTCATTAGAAGGAGGCTTTATACCATGGGCTCTTGAGGGGTCTAGATGCCTCCTCCACCCCATCTAGTACAGAGGCCTTACAGGGGAAGAACAGCTTGGTGGAAAACAGATCATTCCATTGCCATCTGTCACCGTTTTTGTCTTGGTGACAAAATTCAGAAGTAAAAATTCATCCCCCCTCCTAATTCCGGCTTTCTAAAGTCACTTGATTTCATAAAAATAAGGTTTTAAGCAAAAATCAGTTGGGTAGGGGGTTCCCAGCGATGATGATGTCTAGTTGTGGTCTTGTCTGTTTGAGACAGAGGCTCCTCCAGCCTGTAGGTGAGGGGGTGGGGAAAAAGGATGAGGGGCGGGGTGGGATAGTGCCCGGGGGTGAGGGGTGAAGAGAGGCAGCATGGGGAGAAAGCACCGCAGGGCTGAGGAGAGGGGCCGCTCCGGGGCTTGGGGGTGGAGCGAGGGTGCTTCGAGGGCAGGGAGGGATCTAGTTTTCCTGAGGAAGGCTGGTGTCCACGAGCGTTGAGGAGGGTGGCAGGAAACGGGGGAAGGGGTTGAGGGCAGAGGGGCGTCACCCGGTCCCGAGTGCCAGCAGGACGCTGGGCTCTGGGGAGTCTCCCGGGCTCGCCGTCCTGGTGATGCCCCTACCTCCGAGTTGAGCAGGTCCGTGCAGCGTCAGGCTGTGTGCTCCTGGGTGAGTGACTGAGCTCGGGGTTGGCCGCAGAGGTGAGCACAGGGAAGCCTCGGCATGCACTGATGGGGAGGGCTGCCCGCAGCGTCCTCTGGGGCCCGCTGTCCTGGGGTTTTCAAGGAGTACAGAATAGCTGTGACTTCCCTTTCTCTTCTTTCCTTGATTTTTATCAGGACGTTTTTCGAAGACCATCCAGGAATGAGTATGTTCTTTCAACAAAAAGTAAGTTTCTCCTTTTTAGTTTTTTGGACCACTATTACTATTATAGCCATGCTTAAGTGATGAAAATAACTTTTTCAGGTAAAAGCTTTAAGATAATTTTTTTTTATCAGTAAGAAGTTTTTTGGTGTATCATCAAAAATGAGAAACAAAGCAACCGCCCCCTGAAGCAGAACTGTTCTCCCTAAGGAACAGTTAATGCTGTAAAGCCTCTTAATTTTGTTCTCCGAATCACATCACTTTGCAGACCTTCAGCAGGCTTCCAGCGGTGTGATCACCCCCACCTCCCTTCACGACATCCCATCACAGATAACTCAGGCCATGGAAAATGAGGAATCCTGGGACTTTGATATTTTTGAACTGGAGGCTGCCACTCATAAAAGGTGAGTCCACGTGGAGCTCAGCAGACAGAGAGCTTGATTCCAAGGGCCGGTGTGGAGAAAGCCACCCGAGGAGTATGGTTTCTGCACAGAGCCAGTCCCTGGTCAGGGAGGAGGCTCAGGAAAGCGCAGCAGGGCAGCAGGTGCCCTGAGTCACCAGGGCCTCAACGAGGGGATCAGTGAGAAGCCAAGGGGAGTCTGCCGGGCGGTGACTTCCGCAGAGAGAGCAAGCGTGAGATTGAGCAAGTGATTTAACCTCTCCAAACAACAGAGGTTTCTTTGTCTGTAAAATATGGTTATTAATTTCTCCTGTAGGTAGTGGTATGTTGAGATAGCAGCAAAGAGCCCCCACTCAGAGCCTAGAACTGAAAATTAGAAATACACAAACATACACATTGTTAAGAGCTGTCCCCAGATCTTGGTTGCTGTGTTGGTGACAGGCATGGGGACACCCCAAACTCCAGCCATCCTGATCTGAACGTGGTCACCGAGAGTAGGGCGGGATTGGGATTTTACCTTCAGTTTTGTACCTTGCTGGAGAAGAACGGTCAAGCAAAGGCGTGTGGTTGGCTTGGCACACAGGAAAGGGTGTCCCGGCCTGCTGCCAGCCAGCGTTAACCTTCAGGAGGGTGAGGTCCGGACCCTGGCAGACAGAAGGCCACTGCAGGAGAGGGGTGCTCTGCTGGCCGTGGGATAACTCATCAGGTCTCATCCCAGTCTGGGTGACGGTCCCCAAGCCAGCCCCTACCCTTGGCTCATATGCTCACAGTGAGTCGACCCTCTAAAACATTCTGTGTCCAGGTACCCCACACAGCCAAGGACTGTAGAAAAGAATATGCCCGTGGCAAACAGAGCTTTGGGTACCTGGTTTACATACTGGTACGTTGTATTCGTGTGAACCTGGGACAAGGCAGGTCTGTTCAAGTCCTGTGAGCCCGACCACCTCTGGATACTGCCTCAGCAGAGCCAAGTTTCTTGATCTTCCAAGCAAAGGCCAGGTGCTGGATGAAGGTGACTTCTCGAGGAAGGGCCTGATTTGCTGGCCAGTTCGTCAGCTTCTCTGGGGAAACCTCCTCATACTGTAACACCCACTTCCAGATTGTCGAGACCATCACATGACATGTGACAGCCTCTGGCTCATAGGCTGTCATCAGGAACTGTTGTTTTCTCCCACACGGGACATCTGGCCAATGACATAGGTCCAGCAGGTCCAAAGGAGAGGATAGGGTTTAAGGTAGAACAGGTTTAGCCTGGCAGCATGTTGATTTGAAGACTCTACTAGTGTCAGTAGGAGTCTGCATCAGGAAGGGCAGGGTGAACAAACCTCGCCCCAGCCAGTGGGGCACGCCAGGTGAATGAATGCTCCCAGAACTGGAGCTGGGCCCCACCCAAAGGTTGGCATTGGCTACCAGGAGAGAGGGCAACAGAGCGCCAGCCGCGTGCCACCCACGTGCCACCTGCACAGGCTCCACTCTGCTGCCCTGCGCACTCTCTGAAGTCTGGCTCGGGTTTGCTTGTTGGATCTGAGTAGATCCAACACTTTGCCTGTTTCTTTGCTTTGTTTTAACACTGTGGATGTTTTTCTCTGTAGGCCTTTGATTTATCTTGGTCTCAAAATATTTGCTCGCTTTGGAGTCTGTGAAGTCTTAAAATGCTCTGAGACAACGCTGAGATCGTGGTTGCAAATTATCGAAGCCAATTATCATGCTTCTAACCCCTACCACAATTCTACACATTCTGCCGACGTGCTTCACGCCACTGCCTATTTTCTCTGCAAGGAGAGGATAAAGGTGAGCTGTGTTTGTGCTCCACGCTTAACAGGCAGGAGCAGTGGGGCGGGCTGCTGTGCAGTGTCACTGCTCAGGAGGGCCCGGCACGGGTGCAGCCTGGCCCGGGAAAGGGGCGGCCACAGGAGAAGTCAGGCAGGAGGCCACGCTGTGGCTCTGGGGAGTTGATAATGAATTCATGACATGACCCCAGCCATTCCTGGAAGAATAAGGAGCAGGGTTCGTTCTGGGGAGGAGGCCAGCAAGAACAGGAGAAGGCTGTTTTTCTGAGGGGTCTTACTCTGACCCTGCAGGCAAGGTTGGATATGGCCCCTTTAGGGCCCCCCGCATCCCTCAGAGTCAGCGGGTTTTGAGACCAAGTTCATCATCTTTGCCCAGCACTGCTCCCACCCAGGGTCACCTGCCTGGCCCAGAGTCCCATCATCCCAGCAGATACCCATGTCAGAAGCCTGGGGTCATCTTCAGTTCTCTCCTCTCCTCCAGCCCCCAGCACCTGGTAGGTCATCTGACCTTGCTGACTACAACCCCTAAGTGTTCTCAGAATCGTCTTCTCCTCGCAACGCCCCTGCCGCCGTCCCGGTCGGGGCCCCGTCACTTGTCGTCTAGATGGTGCCAAACAAGAACTCCTGGCTGCCTGGCCTCCTAGGGAACTCGCTCTGACCATATGGGTCCCAGGAGCAGCCTCCCATCTCCCACAGGATTTAAGCTTCAAACCCCACAGATGGTGTGCACCGCTCGCAACACACAGGCCATGTTTGGGCTGTGCTGAGCCACTTTAGTTTCTAACGCTCCTGCCCTTGACATGCCGTTCCCTTTGCTGGTGCCGGCTTCCCTCACATCTCCCCCTGCCCTTCAGGAATCAACACCAGCCTTCATTCCTCTAGGAAGCCCTCCCTGGGGCACCCTCCTCCGTGTCCCCACACCCTCCTGGGTACCCTCCTGATTGTACCGTCCACTTCATTTGGACGGCAGGCTCCTTTCGTAGCCCAGTGCCTGTCCTGCGCCATCTCGTCGGCGCAGGGGAGGAAGGGCGAGGCTCCTAGCATCAGGTGCAGTGGCCACTGGCACCTACTGGGGGCCATTCACAACTGGCCCAGGGTCTGCCTGGGGGCCATGTAGCAGCTTTAGCTCCAGCTTTGAGGCCATAGGGGGATGGGAGTAGGTCCCAGTAAGGAGGGCGTCACGGGAGAAAGGTTCCATTCAGGGAATGTTACTCACTGCCCACTCCCAAACCAAGCTTCCTTAGAAAGCCTTTTCACGTTGTCAGAAGTTTTCGAAGCAGCAACTAGACCTTCACTGATTTGCCAAAGTATTTGTGTTATTTCCTTCAGCATCCATCATAAAATGGCACAGAGGGTCCAGGGAGCTCTGGTGTGTGGCCATTTCACTTTCAGAAGTATTGTATACTTGAGAGCAGATGAATCAAACTGTTGGTTTTGTACCTAAGGAAACAGGGCCTCGGGAGGAATGAGACAGCGAGGCATCACTGCCTGATGTCCTGGCATCTGAGGAAGGCCACATGGTGGCCAGGACCAGCCCTGGCAGTCAGCAGAGTGAGGGCCAGTGCATCCCGGTCCCACTACCTCATCTGTACCTGCGACTAGTTAGTTGTAGGGAGGAGAGCAGCGCGCGGGGATGATTCCAGCACGTGGTCATGTTGAGTCACTCCCCACCCTGAAATCCTATCTTCTCAGAGCTGGGTCTCTCATTTGCGCTTTCTCTTTCCCTCTAGTTTGGTTTTTCGGGTTTTGTTGTTGTTGTTTTAATAACAACAGACTGTAGGCATAATAAGAGTCCAGAGAGAGGGCTGTTTTTATAAAGCATGAAGACAAATGGCAGAGGAGAGATGTCTGTGTCAATATGGTTCAGCATATAAAGACAACCTAACTTTTGCTGTAATTTATTGATTTTGAACTCCTCTATAGATAACATACAAATATATATTCATAAAGCTAACTTATTAATTTTTAATAGCATTTATTGATATAATTCACATCATAAAATTCACCCATTTAAAGATAAAACTGTTGAATTTCAATTTAAACAAATTTTACAAGACTGATTTATTAGATATACACCTTGTTTTCAAGTGTTTGTAGAATATTTCCAAAAATGATCTTATACTAGGACACAATTACTGTCTTGATAAACTTCAAAATTTCATAGTCTATATTTTCTAACCACAACAAAAACTAGAATTTAATAACTAAAAGTTAAATAAAAAATGTCAGTCACTACAAATGAGAAAATATTTCAAACAATTTAGGGATAAGCAAGGAAATAAAGCCAAAAATAACAGTTTAGAAAACAACAAAATGAGAAGCCTATGTATCAAAACCTGTAAAATGGCAAGAGCAAAGTGATAATCCAGAATGATTCTTTGAAACAGCAAGAGAATTAAGTTCTAGCCAAACTAATCAAAAACACAGTAAACACAGAAATGCACGCATTTGAAATGGAGATTAATAGAAGAAAGTACCATCACTTCTGTACTTAGAGTTTTAAATCAAATTAATGCTGGAAGTAGAAAACCAAGAGAGAGGTCAGTACCATGGGAGTTGTTTTTAAACTATCAACTAATTTCTTCAAAACCTGGCTCCTGACCCAGATGGACAGGTGAGTTCTTTAGCCCTTCAAGGAATTTTTCCATGTTACATAAACCGTTTCAAAGTCTTGAAAAAGATGGAAAACGTCCAGATCATTTTACAGAGTCACAAAACCCTGAAATCAACCTGACAAAGGTAGCAGCAGAAGGGGGGAGAAAACTATAGACCAATCCCCAGTTAATGTAAGAGATGCATAACTTAAAAAATTATTTCTCTCTTTTATTCAGTAATACTAGTTTATGTTGGTCTAAGTCAATATCTCAGACTAAAGGCCTTTTTTTGTGATGGGTCTAGAGACAGACTTTCTGAGGAGGTGACTCCTGTCTGTTGAGGACACCCTGTGTCTTGGTAAGTCCTTAACTTGTGTACACGAGACTGAGAATCAGAAAATGTTTCCTAATAAACATGCAAAGATGAAACCGTGTCTGAGTGGAGATGGGAAAACTGAGTTTGCTCAACATTATGCTTTTCTCAGAAATCCAAAATATCCTTACCTTAAAGTCATAGGGCAGAAAGAAAACTACTACCCAGAAGGCTACCTTGCTTTCAACGCCTTGCCCCAATTTTTAAATGATCTCTTGTTTTCAGCAAACTTTAGATCCACTTGATGAGGTCACTGCCCTCATTGCAGCCACTGTCCATGACCTGGACCACCCTGGGAGAACCAACTCCTTCCTGTGCAATGCTGGGAGTGAGCTGGCCATTCTGTATAACGACACTGCTGTGCTCGAGAGACACCACGCGGCCTTGGCCTTCCAGCTGACCACTGGCGATGATAAATGCAACATCTTTAAAAACATGGAGAGGTAAGAACAACGAGTTGGAAAGTATGTTTCCTCTCTCTTTTTTTTAAAAACAATTTTATTAAGATATAATTCACGTACTCTACAGTTCACCCGTTTAAAGTGTACAGTGTTTTTTCTTCTATTTAGAGTTGTGTGACCATCACTACAGTCGAAATTTAGAACATTTCCATCACCCCGCAAAAGAACCTCGAGCTCATTGGCAGTCTCTCCCCATTCCACCCTCAACTCCCACAGCTCTAGGTCTACTTTCCCTCTCCATAGATTTGCCAGTTCTGCACATTTCACATAAATGGAAGCATCCCCAATATGTGTCTTCTGTGTCTGGCTTCTTTCACTTAGCACGATGTTTTCAAGGTTCAGTTCCTTTGTGTCTTGACATTCCAAGACGACAAAGTATAAGGCAGACACCTCGAGAGACCCAGAGAAGCTGTCACCTTACATCTCTGCCTGGAAGACTCCACTCTGCCCAGCAGACGTCTCGTCGTTGTCTCTGTTCACACGTCACTTCTTTGCGGAAGCCTTCCCTGACCCCTCACATTAATTGTTCAGTCCCAGGTTCCTTCGTTTGCCTGATTCTGGTTTGACTGTTAAGCGCTGTAAGATCACAGTGTCATATGTCTTCTCTTCCTCACTGTGCCCTCAGTGTCTAGTGTGGGGCCTGATAACTGTTAGGTGGAAGAAGTGATCTGTCATGAGGAACACTTACCAATTTGGATTTTTAAGGAAGGCTTTTAAACTTTTAAGGGATTTAAAAAATAACTCCCTTTTGCCATGTTTTAGAATTTCATACGTGGACTTAAAGTTAGTTTATTCATAGTTGCCTGTATGTATATCAGTTACCTCTGGAACAAGTCACAAGAGCCTGATAACTTTGGTTGTCTCCAGGGAAAGGAGCAACGTAGCTGGGGCTGAATGGAGATTGCAGTTTATGTACCTTTTGAATTTTTAATTATATCATTTCCATCCTCAAAAAATAAAAATTTTAAAGTAATTAAATAAAAACAAGGGCTGGAGGAAGAGGTAATCAAGTATGCCCTGTGATTCTCTCAGCTTTCAGAAGGTCTGCCCTCTACGTTTCTGGGCACTAAAATTATTGGGTCTCAAGGTTCCTCTGTGTAGAGTACATTCTTCATAACCCAGACCTCCGTCTTCATTCAGAGAGCTGTCTTCATTCAGAGAGCTGGCTTTGGTCACCCCTGCTGCATTCCATCTTTTTTTATCTTAAGAACTATGTGCTTTTTACTTCAGAACGACAACACCATGAACATTGTGTCTATAGTCTTACCCATAAGCTTCTGATTTTAACTTCTGTTCAGGTTCCCCTTGCTAACAGCAATCTAGGCCGTAAAACCTTTAACTTCCACATTCTTTTAAAGTATGCCCTGCCACTGACTTCCAGTGCATTAGAATTTTAGCCACAGTGGACATGTGTCCTAGATAATAGCTTGTTTTCAGGAACATCTGTCTGGTCTGGATCAGTAACCAGCAGCAGCCTCTCGTTTGTTGTCTGAAACAGGAATGACTACCGGATGCTGCGCCAGAGTATTATCGACATGGTCTTAGCCACAGAAATGACAAAGCACTTTGAGCACGTCAACAAATTTGTCAACAGCATCAACAAGCCCTTGGCAGCATTAGAGGAAGATGGGGTAAGCGAGCTGGTTGCAAAGGGAGCCTGTGTTTGGGGCCCTTATTCCTATGTGTTGTGGGGAAGCATGGGCCTAGGATATCACGAGTGTTATCATTACCCCCATTGGGCTCACTGAATTTAATTTCCATTGGTTAAAAAGCTAAAGTACAAAAACTTGGAAGGAAAAAAAAATAGGATATACAAAAATAGATATGAAAACTCTGAAGGGAGGGTCAGGTTTTAGATAAACTGCCTTTAGATGGGTGGGCCATTCCTGAACCCTTTCTCAACAGTCGCCCCCTTCCCCTCTTCTTGCGCATTTTGGGGTCCGTTGGAGCCCACGAGGTCTCTCACCAGCCACGCCCTGCCGTACGTATTCTGTGGTAGCAGCAGCTGTCCTCTGTTGGTCTGTGTCAGAGGAGGGTGGGGTTGGGAAGGATTCTGTATTTGGACCACAAGGGTGACATTATCGTTGCTCCTCATTTTTGGATTTGAGGCATGGAGCCCAGAACAACTTCCTGGCAAGGAGAACATTAACCCTTTCCCCAGGCAGGAGACCACGGCTGAGGAAGCAGCCCAGTCTGAGTTCTCATCCTAGTTCTCCTTCACCACTTCCTTGTCTGTAGAATGGGTATAACAGGTCTAAAGGCATAGGACTGATGGGCATGGCACAAGGTAGGCACTGAATAGATGGTATCTGTTATACTAGATTCAAGGTGAGAGCAGCACCTAGAGAACATGCTCTTCTCATGAACCCTCTTCCTTTGAGGCCCACGTGCCTGCCCTACCACCCCATGTGCACTGAACATCTCGGCATCAGCTCACAGCCTTTTCCACATTCCTCCTCCCCAGCGCCTGTCACCACGCACAGGGATGACTTATGCTCAGGCTAGGATGACAGCTTCTTGAATTCTAACTCTACTTCTGCAACTCATGTGTTAGGCCATGGCTTTTGACTATCCCTGGCTTTCTAGCTTATTACCCTTCACCCTTGTTCCTGTTTCACCTGATTGGAAACCTGTTGAGAACTCTGCTCCCTTCATCCTTCCCTGTTCTCCAGTTTGTCAGTCTGCCTTTGACTTCACTCCCTTCCCAAGGACTTGCAGAGCAGAGGCACCCACACCAGCCTCTCACTGACTCATGCCCTGCCATCCTGGAGAGGGCTGGTTATTGCCTGGGCTACTGCTCCTGGCTGACCCCATTCCCACAGAAAGAAACCACATACCTCGTAGACTTGGGTTTCCTCCATCTATTCTGGGAAGTTCCTAGACTTAGCTGGGTCTTCCATTCCACTTGACAGTCAACGTTTCTCATCTCTTTTGTCGGTACTTGGAGTTACTTCTGAGAGACTGGAAATCAGTATCCAGTGGGTCAGAGCAGGGACAAAGTATCATGAAAGAAAATAGTTTCCAGCTGGCAGTACTGTAGTCAGCGTAGTCACACACCTGAAGAGAGAGGGGTCAGCACAAACCTGGTTGGCAGTGGGAAACAAGGAGAACTACTGAGGACACTCCCAGTGTCCACTCTGGCGCTCTCCAGGAGACCAGGCAGCCTGGGCTCGGGATGCCTCCTACCCATCTTGATGGTAGATCTGTCCCCACTGAGACAGGATCATCAGGCCTTCTTAGACTACTGTGACTACGCACAGAACTCACATGACTGACTCCTCTGCAAAGTTGCCCGATGGGCACAGGATCAGAATGAGGAGATGCTTGCTCATGCCTCTTACCATGTTCTTTGCCCCAGTGCTCCCTCTTCCAATCTGAATTTGCTTCCGGGGGCCAGTAAGCAGAGAGTCCCTCACACCCGGGATTGAGATTCCATATCCAGAGGGGCTCCTTGTGAATCAGATAGCATGTGGTACTGTGAATAGACAGAATCCAGGACTAAAGGCAGAACTTAGGTTCTTATCCTGGCTCAGCTGGGTAGCTTGGGTAAGTTTCTTCACCTCTCAGAGTCCCAGGGTTCTCATCTGTAAAATGTAATAGTGTAAATAATACTGATTTTCATGCCTACCACAGGACCTTTTTGTGAGTGCAGACCAAAAGAGAATGACTAAGTCCTCTGTACACCATAAAATGTTAGGGCAGTGTTGAGGGGACGTATCACTATATCTGACACAGCCTTGGTATATGGACAGCTAGTTCCAAGATCATACCTCTCACAGAGCTAGGTGATTGGAGATTGGCGTGTGAGAAGCAGAGCCCCTGGTGGACTATAAGATGCTTTGTTATGAGGGCAGAGAAATCTTTTATTTTTCAGTTCACTCTGTTTTTTTAGTGAATATAATAAAAGATAAAGCCAGTCTTTTGAGTGCTTACCAAGGGAGCATGATAGACATAATAGAACAGAAAGAAAAGGTAACTGTGAGAAACAGAGTGAGAGGAAGAGCCAAAAAGAAGAGGAAAGGCAGATACGCCAACCTCCAGCGCTACCCTCTACTTCTGGGTCCTGCTGGAATCTCACTAGGCCTTGGTTTTCCCGTTTGTAGAGTAAGGGCTAAGCTCAATCCGCAGAGTATCCTCCGCACTGTTTGTGAGATCCTAACTTGTAGATCCTGGGCAGTGCCTTACCGTGGTTACAGTGGGACCGCGGAGTAAACCGGCTTGGTACCTGGGGCCCCATTTTGATTGCTTTGAATTCCACTCATGTTCTAGGAAACTGATAAAAATCAAGAAGCCATAATCACTATGCTCAGAACTCCAGACAACCGCAGTTTGATCAAACGAATGCTGATTAAGTGTGCTGATGTGTCCAATCCCTGCCGACCCCTGGAGCAGTGCATTGAGTGGGCCGCACGTATCTCAGAAGAATATTTTTCTCAGGTAAGATGCAGCTTCTTAATTCCTTAAGTAAAAGAGAGAGAAACACCATAAGGACCGTAAGAAGTAATGGACTTAAAACTAGGAAGTAGAGTTCTAAATGCAATTCTGTCCTTGAAGAACATTGCCTGTATTACAGGCTTACTGGTTATAATTCTATTAGTTTTCCCTTGTCTGAAAATGTATTTTATTTTGCCTTCATTCTTGCCAGATATTTTCACTGGATATTTGACATTTTCTCCTAATAGGACTTTAAAGATGTTAATTACACTGTTGTCTGCCCTTCAGAGTCCCTCTGGGTAGGAAAAATTTCTTGTGAGGCAGAAAAAAAATTAGAAAATATAGTGGCTAAAATTTTTCCAAATTTAGTGAAAGATACATACATACAGATTTAAGAAACCCAACAACTCCTAACCCATGCCCAGGCACGTCACAGTCAAGCAGCTATAAGCCAAAGATACAGAAGAAATTTTGAAACCACCCAGAGAAAAATGATAGATTACTTATAAAGAGAACAGTGATTCTCATCTTTTATAAATTCATGTCAGAAACTATGAAGGCCAGAAGACACTGTGGAACAACATCTTTAAAATGCTGTTAGGAGAAAACTGTCACCCTGGAGTTCTGTATCCAATGAAAATATCCTTCAAGAATGAAGGCAAAAGAAACACATTGTGAGACAAGGAAAAGCTAACAGAATTCATCACCAGTAAACCTGCAATGTAAGAAATGCTAAAGGAAGTTCTTAAGGCTGAAAGGAAATGATACTAGATATAAACTTGGATCTTGAGGAAGGAATGAAAAGCACCAAAAATGGTTAACTAGCAAAACCACAATGAAATATCACCTCATATCTGTCAGAATGGCTATTATCAAAAAGATAAGAAACAACAAGTGTTGTCAAGGATGTGGAGAAAAGAGAGCCCTTATGCATTGTTGGTGGGAATGTAAATTGGTGCAGCCAGTATAGAGGTTCCTCAAAAAATTAAAAATAGAACTACCCTATAATCCAGCGATTCTACTTCTGGGTATTTATCCAAAGAAAACAAAAACACGAACCCCAAAAGCTGTACACACCCCCATGTTCATTGCAGCATTATTTACAATAGCCAAGTTGGAAACAACCTAAACATCTACTGATGGGTCAGTGGGTAAGATGTGTGTGTGTATTTAGCCGTTAAAAGAGAATGAACTCTTGCCATTTTTGACAACATGGGTGGACCTTAAGGGCTTTATGCTAAGCGAAAAAGACAGATACCATATGATCTTACTTACATGTGGAATCTTACAGAGAACAGATTGGTGGTTGCCAGATGAGTGAGTTGGGATGCAAAATTGGTGAAGGGAGTCAAAAGGGTACAAACTCCTAGTTATGAAGTAAATAAGTCATGGGGTTATAATGTACAACATGGCAACTGTAGTTAATACAGTACTGTATATTTGAAGGTTGCTAAGAGAGTAGATGTTAAAAGTTGTTATTACCAGAAGAAAATTCTGTAACTATATATGGTGTCAGATGTTAACTAGGTTTATTATGGTGATCATTTTGCAATATATGCAAATATTGAATCATTATGTTGTACACCTGAAACTAATATAGTGTTATATGTCAATTATAACTAAATAAAAAGACAACACACTTTAAAAAATGGTAAACAGCTGGGTAACTATAAAAGATTTTTTCCTCCTTTTCATTTCTCTAAATACATAGAACTATTTTAAGCACAAATTATAACATTGCATTGTGGAGGATAAAATAATTGAAATCATACAGAATATGTTCTCCAGCCGCAGTGGAATTAAATCAGAAATCAGTAACAGTAAGGTATCTAGGTAAACACCGACTATTCAGAAATTGACAACACATTCCTATATAATCCATAGGTCAGATAAAGGAAATTAGTAAATATATAGAATTAAATGTTAATAAAAGTATATTAAAATTGTGGGATGCAACTAAAAGTGATTAGAAGGGGGACATTTATAATTAGAGAAAAAGCCCTAAAGTTAATGACTTAGATTTCTCTGTAAGAAACTAGAAAAAGAAGACAAAGTAAAGCCAAAGTAAGAAAGAAAGAAATAATAAATATAAGAGCAAAAAATGAGGAAATAGAAAACAGACAGTAGAAAAAATTACAGGAGACAAGATGGTGGAGTAGAAAGGACTTGAGTGCATCTTCTCTTACGAAAACACAAAAATCACAACTGACTGCTTAACAACCATCAAGGACACTGGTGGCAGAGGCCCCTACGGGATATTCCTTGGTGTGAGCTCTCCTGGAGGTTGCCATTTTGGCACTGAGACCTGGCCCCACCCAACAGCCTGCAGGATCCAGTACTGGGATGCCTCAGGCCAAACTACCAACAGGGTGGGAACACAGCCCCAGCCATCAACAGACAGGCTGCCTGAAGTTGTCCTGAGCTCACAGCCACCTCTAGACACACCCCTTGACATGGCCCTGCCCATCAGAGGGACAAGATCCAGCTCCACCCACAAGTGGGCAGATACCAGTCCCTCCCATGAAGAAACCTGCACAAGCCCCTGGACCAACCTCACCCACCAGGGGGCACACACCAGGAGCAAGAAGAACTACAGTCCTGCAGCCCAAGGAACAGAGCCCACAAACACAGAAAGTTAGACAAAATAAGATGGCAGAGAAATATGTTCCAGACAACGGAACAAGATAAAACCCTGGAACAACAACTAAGTGAAGTGGAGATAGGCAGTCTGCCTGAAAAAGAATTCAGAATAACAATAGTAAAGATGATCCAAGATCATGGAAAAAGAATGGAGGCACAGACTGAGAAGATACAAGAAATGTTTAACAAAGAGCTAGAAGATTTAAAGAACAAACAGAGATGAACAATACAATAACTGAAATGAAAAATACAGTAGAAGGAATCAACAGCAGAATAAATGAAGTCGTAGAACAAATAAGGGAGCTGGAAAACAGGTGGGTGGAAATCACTGCTGCGGAACAGAAAAGAGAAGAAACAATGAAAAGAAATGAAGACAATCTCAGAGACCTCTGGGACAACATTAAATGCACCAAAATTCACATTATAGGGGTCCCAGAAGGAGAAGAGAGAGAGAAAGGGCCTGAGAAAATATCTGAAGAGAAGAGATAATAACCGAAAACTTCCCTAACACAGGAAAGGAAACACTCAAGTCCAGGAAACACAGAGAGTCCCATACAGGTTAAACCCAAGGAGGAACGCACTGAGACACATATTAATAAAACTGACAAAAATTAAAGACAGAGAAAAGCAACAAATAGCATACAAGGGAATCCCCAATTTTTCAGCAGAAATTCTGCAGGCCAGAAGAGAGGGGCAAGATATATTTAAAGTGATGAAAGGGAAAAACCTACAACCAAGAATACTCTACCCAGCAATGCTCTCATTCAGATTTGATGGGGAAATCAAAAGCTTTACAGACAAGCAAAAGCTAAGAGAATTCAGCACCACCAAACCAGCTTTACAACAAATGCTAAAGGAACTTTACAACTACAAACAATTACAAATGGGAGAGCTCACCAGTAAAGGCAAACATACAGTAAAGGTAGGGAATCATCCACACACAAATATGATATCAAAACCCGCAAAGAGGTTTTGAGGAGAGTACAAACACAGGATATTGGAAATCCATTTGAAACTAAGAGACCAGCAACTTAAAACAATCTTGTATATATATAGACGGCTATATCAAAACGTCATGGTAACCGCAAACCAAAAAACTACAATAGATAAACAAAAAAGAAAAAGCAATCCAAACACAATACTAAAGATGGCCATCAAATCACAAGAGAACAAAAGAGGTACGGAAGAAAAAAGACCTACGAAAACAAATCTAAAACAGTTAACATACATATCGATAATTACCTTTAATGTAAATGGATTAAATGCTCCAACCAAAAGACATAGACTGGCTGAATGGTTACAAAAACAAAACCCCCTACATATGCTGTCTACAAGAGACCCACTTCAGATCTAGGGACACATACAGACTGAAAGTGAGGAGATGGAAAAAGGTATTCTATGCAAATGGAAATCAAAAGAAAGCTGGAGTAGCAATACTCATATCAGACAAAATAGACTTTAAAGACTGTTACAAGAGACAAAGAAGGACACTACAAAATGATCAAGGGATCAGTCCAAGAAGAAGATATAATACTTGTAAATATATATGCACCCAACATAGGAGCACTTCATGATATAAGGCAAATTGCTAACAGCCATAACAGGAGAAATCAACAGTAACACAATAATAGTGAGGGACTTTAACACCCCACTTACATCACTGGAGAGATTATCCAGACAGAAAATCAGTAAGGAAACACAGGCCTTAAATGACACATTAGAGCAGATGGACTTAATTGATATTTATAGAGCATTCCATCCAAAAGCAGCAGAATACCCATTCTTCTCAAGTGCACATGGAAATTCTCCAGGATAGATCACATGCTGGGCTATAGAGCAAGCCTCAGTAAATTTAAGAAAACTGAAATCATATCAAGCATCTCTTCCAACCACAAGGCTATAAGATTAGAAATCAACTACAAGAAATAAAAACTAAAAAACACAAACACGTGGAGGCCAAACAATATGTTAGTAAACAGCCAGTGGATCACTGATGAGATCAAAGAGGAAATCAAAAAATACCCAGAGACAAATGAAAACTAAAGCATGACAATCCAGAACCTATGGGACATAGCTAAAGAAGTTCTAAGAGGGAATTTTATAGGTATACAATCTTACCTCAGGAAACAAGAAAAAAATCTCAAGTAAACAACCTAACCTTACACCTAAAGCAACTAGAGAAAGAAGAAGAAACAAAACCCAAAGTTAGTAGAGGGAAAGAAATCACAAAGATCAGAGCAGAAATAAATGAAATAGAAATGAAGAAAACAGAAAAAAATCAATGACACTAAAAGCTGGTTCTGTGAAAAGATAAACAAAATTGATAAACCTTTTTCTTGATAAAACTCATCAAGACAAAAAGGGAGAGGGCTCAAATTGATAAAATTAGGAATGAAAAAGAAGTTACAACTGACAACACAGAAATACAAAGGATCGTAAGAGACTACTCCAGGCAATCATATGCCAATAAACTCGACAACCTAGAAGAAACGGACGAATTCTTAGAAAGGTACAACCTTCCCAGACTGAACCAGGAAGAAATAGAAAATATGAACAGACCAATCACAAGTAATGAAATTGAAACTGTGATTAAAAATCTTCCAACAAACAAAAGTCCAGGACCAGAGGCCTTCACAGGCAAATTCTATCAAACATTTAGAGACGAGTTATTGGAAAAGGTACTTAGTATGATTTTGATCTTTTAAAATTCATTGACTTGTTTTGTGGCCTGACATACATATATTCTATCCTGGAGAATGTTCCATCTGCACTTGAGAAAAATATGTTCTGTTTTTGGGTGAATGTTCTCTATGTCTGTTGGGTCCAGTTGGTTAACAGTGTTGTTCAAGTCCTTAATTCCTTATTGATCTGGCTGTTCTATCCATTATTCAAAGTGTGTTATTGAAGTCTCCCAACTATTATTGTAGAAGTGTCTGTTTCTCCCTTCAATTGTCAGTGTTTTCTTCATATATTTTGGAACTCCAATTGTTTGGTCCATATGTGCTTATAATTGTTAAATCTTCTTGGTGAATTGACCCATTTATTAATAATGTCCTTTGTCTCTTAGAACCATTTTTGACTTAAAGTCTTTTTTGTCTGATATTACCAAAGCCACCTCAGCTTCCTTTTGGTTATCTGCATGGAATATCTTTTTCCATCCTTTCACTTTCAACCTATGTCCTGGTATCTAATGTAAGTGAGTTTTTGTAGACAAAATATAGTTGGATCATGTGTTTTTATCCATTCTGCCAGCTGTGCCTTTAGATTGGGGAGTTTAATCCATTTACATTTAAAATAATTACTGACAGAGAAGGACATACTTTTGCCACTTTGTCTTATGCATGTCTTATAGCTTTTTTGTCCCTCATTTTTTCCATTACCGCCTTTGTGATCCACTTCTCATTTCCTTTGCAGATATTCTATGGGTAACTTTTTTTACTGTTACCGTAGAAATTACATTATAACATCCTGAAGTTCTAGCAGTTTATTTTAAGTTGATACCAGCCTATATTTCAGTTGTATACACAAACTCCTCTACAGCTCTGTTTCTCCACCCCACCTTTTTTTTTTTTTTTTTTTTTAAATACATTTCTTTATTTTTTGGCTGCATTGGGTTTTCGGCGCTGGGCACAGGCTTTCTCTGGTTGCGGTGAGCGGGGGCTACTCTTCATTGCAATGCGTGGTCTTCTCATTGCGGTGGCTTCTCGTTGCAGAGCATGGGCTCTAGGTGCGCGGGCTTCAGTAGTTGTGGCTCAAGGGCTCTAGCGTGCAGGCTCAGTAGTTGTGGCGCACAGGCTTAGTTGCTCCGCGGCATGTGGGATCTTCCCAGACCAGGGCTCGAACCCATGCCCCCTGCATTGGCAGGTGGATTCTTAACTACTGCGGCACCAAGGAGGTCCCCCACTTTGTTCTTGATGTCACAAATATGTTCTTGATGTCACAGTTTATATATTGTGTGCCTATTAACACAGATCTGTAATTTTTATGCACTTGTCTTTTAAATCCTGTAGAAAATAAAAAGTGGAATTTCAAGCCAAAATTGCAATAATACTCTTTTTCATATGTGCTTATGTATTTACCTTTACTGGAGATCTTTATATCTTTATGACTTTAAGTTGCCATCTAGCTTCCTTTCACTTCAACCTGAAAAGACTCCCTTTATCATTTCTTGTAGGCTAGATCTAGTGGTAATAAATTTTCTCTGCTTTTGTTTATCTGGGAATGTCTTCATTTCTTCCTCATTTTTGAAGGACAGTTCTGCCAGATATAGAATTCTGGGTTGACAGTTTTCTTTAGCCCCTTATGTAATTATCCCAGTGCCTACTGGCCTCCAAGGTTTCTGCTGAGAAATCAGCTGATCGTCTTATTGAGACTGTCTTTCTTGTGTGTCTGTGATGAGTCACTTTCCTCTTGCTGCTTTCGAGATTCTCACTTTGTCTTGGCTTTTGACAGTTTGGTTATAATGTGTTTCAATATGGTTGTTTTGGGGTTTATCCTACTTGGAGTCGTTTACCTTCTTGGATTTGTAGATTTGTGTTTCTCTTCAAGTTACGGCAGTTACAGGCTATTATTTCTTCCTCTTTTTTTTTGAATTTATTATTTTTTTATAAAGCAGGATCATTAGTTATCTATTTTATACATATTGGTGTATATATTGTCAATACCAATCTCCCAGTTCATCCCACCAACACTATCCATGCCCCCGCTTTCCCCCCTTGGTATCCATACGTTTGTTCTCTACGACTGTGTCTCTGTTTCTGCCTTGCAAACTGGTTCATCTACCATTTTTCTAGATTCCACATATATGCGTTAATATATGATATTTGTTTTTCTCTTTCTGACTTACTTCGCTCTGTATGACAGTCTCTAGGTCCATCCACGTCTCTGCAAATGACCCAGTTTCGTTCCTTTTTATGGCTGAGTAATATTCCATTGTATACATGTACCACATCTTCTTTATTCATTCGTCTGTCAGTGGGCATTTAGGTTGCTTCCATGACCTGGCTATTGTAAACAGTGCTGCAGTGAGCACTGGGTGCATGTGTCTTTTTGAATTATGGTTTTCTCTGGGTATATGCCCAGTGGGCTATTATTTCTTTAAATAATCTCTGCTCCTTTTTTTTTTTTTTCCTCTTTTCTCTTTCCTACACTCTGATAATGCATGTATTTGTTTGAGGTTTCCTGTAAATTACTTAGGGTCTTGTCACTTTTATTTCTTTTTCTTTCTCCTCTTCAGACTTGATAATTTCGAATGTCCTATCTTCAAATTTTTATTGATTCTTTCTTCTACCTGCTCAGATCTGCTGTTGAACCCCTCTAGTGAATTTTTCAATTCACTTTTTGTGTTTTTCAGCTCCAGAATTGTTATTCGGCTCTTCTTTATAATTTCTGTCTCTTTATTGATACTCTCATTTTGTTCATATATCATTTTCCTGATTTCCTTTAGCATTTAATCCATGTTTTCTTTTAGCACTAGTGCATATTTAAGATAGTTGTTTTGAAGTCTTTAATAAATCATTGCGGGTACCTCTTTAGGGATGGTTTCTGCCAATTTATTTTCTTCTTTTGAATGGGTTATGTTTTTCTGTTTCTTTGCGCTTGTGATTTCTTTTGTTGTTGAAAATTGGACATTTGAAAAAAACAGCCACCTCTCCCAGTCTTTGCACTTTGGCTCTGTGCCAGGAAAGTCTTTCGCTAATTATCTGGGCATGCTCTGAGTCCTGGGGTTAGCCCAATGTGAAAGCTTACGGTCTCTTCAGGTCTTTTCTGAGCATGTCTTGCCCGAGACATTTCCCCTCTATATACAGCTGCTTTTGAATATCTTAATTTCCCCAAGAGGCTTTTCCTTGGGGCCTTAAATGGTGCATTTGTTTGTCTCCATCATTAGTAATCTCTTACCCCAGGCATCTGTGTGTCTGTCATCTCCATGCAGCTTTCCCAGGCAGTAACCATTGCTTTTCCACCTGAGAGCTGGATTAGGTGAAATAGAGGCTAGTCCTTTAGACAAACTCCAGACAGGTTGGAATGTTGTAAATGAGGTCAGCTCTACACTCCTTCCAGTTTGATTTAAACAGTTGAGAGCTGGGCTGCTGTCTCATCCGGACCAAGACTGTGCTAGGGAGGAGTGGGGCAAGGGTGAGTAAAAATACCATGACACTTCCTACCATTTTGAATATGACTTTTTCTTGATTGGAGATTCACCTGGTTACTGTAGAATCTTTGACTGTCTCCCAGGCATGGAGATCTCATTGGTGGCCTAGAAGTGGGGCATGGGCACGGAGGACTTCATTGGCAAACAGTGGTCTTCAAAAGCGAATAAGGGCCTGAGAAGCTCCATGTACCTGTCACATTGGGCCAAAGAGAAGAAATACAAGCATGAGCGTTTTCACTGCCCTTCAACAAGGCAGCTGCTTCCATGTGGAGGGGAGGGCAGGCCTAGAGTGCAGCACTGACAGAAAAGCCTCTGGAGCTATGAACTGCTGAGCTCAGTGAGCCTCTGCTATGGCTTTCCCAAGAGAGCTGGTTCATGATCCAGCATGACCAGGGGGGAGTGCCAGGAGAGCACCCACCCTGTGGTACTGCTCTCTGGCACCCTGTGGTACTGCTCTCTGAGCCAGACAGGCCAGTGGGCTGTGAACCTGAGGCTATTCCTGCACCCTCCACCCCTTCCCATACACACCAGGGCAGAGACTCACGTAGAGCTAACCCTGCAATTTTCTGCGACAGCACTGGGGGACGGGGCTGCCAGCCTGTGGCCTAACAGCAGAGGCTTCACCAGCCAGCAGAGGCCAAGACTTGTCAGTATTCCCTACTTAGTCTCTTCCCAGAGCACCCTCACCCTACCTTCCACACCTCCTGGAGTGTGCTCCTGGCCGGACAACTGGTGTAGATAGTCTCTGCCCTGCCTCTCAGGGCTCCCTGGCCTGTACAATCCTAGTCAAGCGTGTGCGACTTGGCTCCCTGGCCTGGAGCGGCAGGGGCTCTTACTGCTGGCTTCTGCCCTGACCCATAGTCTAGCACCATCCACCTGAACACAGGGAGCACAGGCCTCTTTCTTAGCCCTGTCCCCGGCACCCTCAACACCCACCTAGCATAAGTACATCTCTGCAGCACAGTGCTAGGTACAGTCCCTCCTAGGAAAACCCCCAAAGGTTACCTGCTGCCCCCAAGTGGAGATTCCATGTTGAGAGCTGTAGCGAGTCATTGTCACTTCCAGGGAAAGTCACCTGCCGTTAGCTGTGGGGCCTAGTTCTTCCAGTCGCCCGGGCCTCGGATCCACCTTTGTGCAGGGCAAGGTGACTTCTAACCAGTCCCTGCGGCCCTGCTGGTGACTGCCAGGCCTCGGCCAAGAGAGCAGAACAGAAGTGGAACGGAACAGGGGAGGCAGCTGCTGGCCAGTTGTCAAGATCAACAAGGGGGACTGGCCCAGTTTGCCCTGTGAGAACAGTTCCAGGGGTAAGAGTTGGATGGACAGGCTCCCAAGCCCCAAGAGTAGGTTTTCTTTTGGTCCCGCTGAACACCTGAATTCTTGTCCCAGTGCTGGCCGCTCAAGAAATGTCCTCCACTCTCCCACAGCCCCAGATGGCCCACAGAGTTCAGCCACCAGTCAGGCTTCTGGCAGATGGCCGAGCACACCACGTACCTCCTGTCCTCAGCCCTTGCTCTCACTGACCGGCCCTCCACAGGCCACGACTGGACAACAATTTATCTCGTCCCAGGATCGCCACCCCTCTGCCATCTTCTCACTGTGCCTGGCCCAACAGGGCAGCCTGCCCGGACCATCAGGAACAATGATCCAGGTGCCCCTGAGGACAGCTGTGCCTTCCAGAGCCAGAGGATGGCTCCAGCCCTTCTAGTCAGGCCCGCCCCGGCCTTACTTGTCTTACAGTCAGTCCCCCTCATCCTGCCCCTCGTGTGACCGTCTGCTTAACTCTCAGCCCTCGTTGCCTGCTCCAGCAGGGACCTCTCGGTGATTCTAATCGCACCTCATTCCCACCTCGTTCCAGGAAGACCTCCTGCTTCATCATCATCCTCCAGGCATCCCCTCATCCTTTTCTCCAGGACCCTTTGATGAAAGCAACCTTATGAATAAAAAGAACAAGAAACTCCTTTATATCTTTCAAGATATACTTGCCTTTCCCCCCAGGATCTTAATTATATTTTCAGTTTTTTACAAATCTTTCTGGAATCCTGAAGATGTTCTGGAAGCGCCTATCAAAGTACATTAAAAACTCATCCCAGAGCTCTTTTTTACCTCAAGCGTGTTCATAACTTTTTCAAATAAAATAATTTGGCCCAAGATGAGAAGCAGCCACTTGTCCCTTCTCTGTGAAGGGGGCTGTTTCTCACTCACCACTGCCGCCCTGGATCAGGCCCTTGAAATGCCTGCTGGGTGGGAGGATGGCTGAGCTGACTAGGTGCTCACGCACCGCAGGTACCATTTGCAGTCGTACCTCAGGAGCTTCAGCAAGAGGGTTCCAGGTGTTGAAAATGTGGGTTGGGTTGGGGTGTCCTTGGTGCCCCTGGCATAGAGCAGCCCCTATCGGGGACGACGTGGTATGTAATGGCAGATCCGGGTTGTTGGCTGGTGCTGCGATCGGCTTCTCCCCACGAGCACTCTGGGCTGCCAGGAGAGGCTTTTGGCAGAGGGGTTGCTGCTGACGGGGAGTGGAGCCAGATACTGGAGTCTCGTAATTCTGGCATTTTCTGCTTTGCAGACTGATGAAGAGAAGCGACAGGACTTGCCTGTGGTGATGCCAGTTTTTGACAGAAATACCTGCAGCATCCCCAAATCCCAAATCTCTTTCATTGACTACTTCATCACAGACATGTTTGCTGCTTGGGACGGTAAGAACGCTTTGAGCATATTTCCCTCAGTAACGGGGAACTGCATATTAAGTAGTGCATAGTGTAGTTTTTGACTGTAGATATGTTTGGGGGCTCAGACTTTGAAGGAGGGCTGAGGAGAAGCAGTGAGCTGACACCTAGGGCCGTGAGGGCGGGGTGCTCTCTGTACTCTTCCTCCTCAGCTGCCCCTGGCCCCAGGGGCTAGACGTTGCTGTGCCGGTTTCATAGATGAGAGGATCGAACTTGGGGCTGCACAGCTGAAGGTGGAGAGCCCAGGATTCAGAAACACTTACGTTGACTCCAAACCCCACGTCGTTCTGTGGGAGCCCTTTTGCCATCTGCTCCCCCAGCTTCTCCCGCCTCACGTGGTAGCCTACCCGAGAGCAGGCTGGTCTCTGACGGGTACACGTCCCTCTTCGTTAACCTGAAGTGCCTGCAGGAGCCTGTCACGTAAAGGACTCTCAGGGAAGGGGCCCCACTCCCTGTCCAGATCCATGGGCAGGAGACAAACCCCCATCTCAGGGTGCTGGGAGGTGGGGGAAGGACGACTCGGACGGTGGAAAGAGCTGCAGCTTTGGGGCCAGACTGCAGGCTCTCCCATTTTCTTCGTATGTAAAATGACTTGCTCCCCCACTCATGCCCTAGGGCATGTGCTGCAGGTGGAAGATGGTGGTATAAATTAGGGTGGGGGGGGGGGGAGCAGGGAGACACACCCAGGAGAGCCAGTCAGGGCCTAGGGCCTGGCTCCTGGCACCCTGGGCCCCAAAGGTGCTGATCAAATGGTGAGTACGCAGATGAGCTCCCCTTCTGCTTCACCTACCAGTTGTCAGCTCACCAGGTGGTTACAGAGGAGCTGCTGGCACTGAGCACAGGACTTGGCTTTAGTTCATTCCGGCCACTGGGTTTGCTGTGTCTGCTGAGCACTGTGCAGTTGTCTGCTCTCGTCTGCCCCTCTTCCGTAAAATGCTCTCTCCGTAGAAAGCCTCAAAGTCTAAATTTACTGAGGCTGTGAAAGGGTATCACAGTGCCATCTTTTTTCTCTAGCCTTTGTAGACCTGCCTGAGTTAATGCAGCATCTTGACAACAATTTTAAATACTGGAAGGGACTGGACGAAATGAAGCTGCGGAGCCTCCGCCCACCTCCTGAATAGTGGGCAGCACTGCCTGGGGCCCTGACGCTGTGTCCCTCCAGTCACTTGGGATTCCTGAGGGCAGTCAGATTTCCTTGGTCCTTTCGTCCCCCGGTCTGCAGAGCCTGTAAGAGCACACAGGGACGTCGGCAACCTTCTGTAGCCACGATCTGATGCCATTGCCATAAAGTGAGACTTAGTCCACTCAAGGTACCTGGGCCTGCTGCGGGGGCGCTTCAGAAAGTCACGTGAGAACCATGGTTTGCATTCACGTCCGTTAAAACATGAGCTCGGGACTGCCCCCGCGAAGGACGGTGATGGATTTCCTGCCAGTGACAGAGTGTGTCTTGTTGCAGTTTCTCTGTTATGTTCAGCACTTAAGAACAGCTAATGGCAATCGGATCTTTTTTCACATCGTAGAAGGTGCAATGACTTCTCTTTTAAAATTGAACAGAAAATGCAAAGAAAATTTGAAGTTATTAATATCAATTATTAAAATGTTTTATTTATTTTATTAGAAGTTCAATATTTTCTATGAATTTAAAAATACTTCAAAGCCAAAGCCAACTTTTAAATGCCATAACCAAATTTACATGATTCATATTCATTAAATATGTATTACTTTGTGTACAGACTTATTTTCATAATGCAAATTTAAAATATAAAATGACACATTTTTACTGCACTATAGAAATATTTGTGTATGTTAAACTTTCCTGATTGATGCTAATTGGGAAAAGCTGTTTTGTGGGTGGGTCTGATTCTAGAAGCACTCAACAAGAAGGGCTCCTGTACAGCAACCAGAGCTCAGAAACTGCTCTAGTTGTCTGACGGGCTCTGCAGGTGACTCCCCAAAGTGAAAGAAACTAGGACTTCACACTTTTTTCCTAAAATTTTATAATTGAATTTCCAAAAGTCTGCCTTATTTTATACAGTGTTTCTATGAAATATTCTCCATAAAAACAGAAAATGCAGTATTTAGTGAATTGACATTTTATAACCAATCTGTTTTCATCTGCATTTTGCTTCCTGAAATTTATAAAGGTTCTGTATCTTCACATTTTGAACAAAAGTAGTACCATAAAAAATGACACATGATGACATGTCAAAGCGCTTGCTGTTTCCTTTTAAACTTGTTTTGTTCCAGATAAAAGTGAAATTAAACTATTTGTTTTTAAGACAAAATGTGCCACCTTTTCTTTGAAGTTTTCTACTACTTAAAATGCTTTTTTTTTCTCCCTGTAAATAAAGAAGACACCTTTATTTTACAGAAAAAAGATGAATGGTTAAATGACTTTTTCAGGGTCACAAAGGGCCAGGTGAATATGTTGACAAATTCTCAGATACCTTAATAATTAATTCACCAGTTGGTACCCATTCAGAGAGATCATGCACCCTGGAGGGGCTCTCAGGGATGGGTCCTGGGTACCTGATGCCCATTCAGAGATGTCAGGGCACTCTGGAGGTCTGACAAGGCCAGCCCCTCAGGGGTCTCTTTGTCTAAAGAAACAAAGGCCCCTTTTTCCTGTGTGGAGACATGTGACCTAAGTTGATAACTGTGGACTGATGTGGGAAGAAAGCCCTCTCTGCTCCTCTAGGTGCCAGGAAAGAAAAGGAAATGATCCCACAAGGAACTCAACCATCATGAGGTAGAGACAGAAAAATCAGAAGGAGACTTTAAGTATCTTAACATGTTTGAAGAGGTACAAGAAGCAACAGAAACCATAAGGTAAACCAAAGTAGTTTTGAAAAAAATAAGATTTGAAAAAGAACCAAAGAGACATTCTAGGTATGAAGGATACAGTCATCAAAACAAATGGAGGGACTTCCCTGGTGGTCCAGTGGCTAAGACTCCACTCTCCCAATGCAGGGGGCCCAGGTTCCATCCCTGATCAGGGAGCTAGATCCCCCATGCATATTGCAACTAAGAGCCACATGCCACAACTAAAGATCCCGCATGCCATGACTAAAAGATCCCTCATGCCGCACCTAAGACCAGCACAGCCAAATGAATAAATAAATAAATGTGTTTGTTTTTTTTTTTTAAAAAAGGAAAACTTCTGTACAGGTTTAACAGGAAACCAGACATAACTAAAGAGAGAATTAGTAAATTGGAAGACTTAAGGAAATGACTCAGCATGCAGCACAGAGATTAAAAATGGAAAACGTGAAAGCAAAGTTAAAATACGGAGGGTAGAATGAAATGCTTCAAAATGTGTCGAAACTAGTGATCCAGAGGGGAGAAGAAATGGGGAGAAGCACTAGCCAGAGAAAGCCTGAGAGTCCCTCAGGACTTGACAGATGCAAGTCCGTGTATTTACAGGGCACATCAAATCGCAAGTAGGAGGAATAAACAACACAGTAAAACTGCAGAGCATTGAGCTCCAAGAGTAAAAGCTGTGAGAGAAGACAGATGGCTTACAAAGGAACTAGTGTTAGACTGCCATCAGACTTCTCATGTGCAACAACCAAAAGACAAAGGAGTGATACACTGGAAAAAACTGCTGGAAGAGATACTTCTTTAACATGAGTTCAGAAAGAAGAAGTAGGGTATAGAAAGCAGTGGTAAACAGACACTGGTAAACATCCAGACAAAACTAAGCAGGTATATACTGAGTGGGGGAAAAAATAACAGCAAGAACTGGGTCAAATTCTGAGGTTCCAGGGTATCTGAATTTGGGGGGACACTATCCAGCCCGTTACAGACGGTGATATCCATCTTGTGCACACACTCCTGTTCTTAGCTGCCTGCTCTGATGAAGCAAGCTGCTGTGCTGTGCGCTGCCCCATGGAGAGGCCTAATACATGGCAAGGAAGCAAGGGCAGCCTCCAGCCCACAGCCGCCATGGAACTGAGTCATATGCCAGCAACCACAGGAGTGTGTTAGAAGCAGATTCTGCCACAGCTCCAGCAGACACATTGACCACAACCTTATGAGAGACCCTGAGCCAGAGGACCCAACTTTGCCACACCTGGGTTCCTACCCACAGAAACCGTGAGAGGGTAAACAGCTAATTTTATGCCAGTAAACTACGGTAATTTGTTACAGGGTAACAATTAATACACATACGATACACAGCAGTTAAAAGGAATGAAGCAGAGCTACAGATGTCAACTGGGAAAGGCTTAATAATAATATTGAATGAAAAGGCTAAGTTGCATTATGACAGCATTTGCATCCATTTTTTGAATACCCAAAACAATACACTGTTGTTCATGGAAAAATTAATAGTAGGAGCATTCAAATGTTCAGGGAGTTTACAAATACTGTGAACTGGCTTGTGCGACACTAAGCCCCTGGTGTACACACAAACTAGAAAACCACAAAATTTCCCTCCACACTCCCTTGCACCAGGTTTCTGTATCTAATTTAGGTTCCCCTGTCAGATGCAAGGCTCTGATTTAGAAATGCGTCAACAACGGAGAGCACACGTAGAGGCATCGGGTTTTGAACTTTCTCTCCACCAGCAGCTCTGACTGCAGTAGAAGCAGTGAGCCTCTGGGGCTGCAGCAGCTGCCTGGGCGTCCCAGCCCTCAAGTGTGGTTTAGGGAGACTTTCCAGGAAACTCAGTCACGAGTCTGTTTCTTTAGCCCTTCCACTGATAAATCCCTTCCACTTCAACTAGCCAGAGGGGGTTCTCCGGTCTCAAAATAAAGGCTCTTGACCATGACCACTAGGACACATACTCCAACTTCACGAAGGCAGTTACCTCAGGGGCAGGGGAGGCACTGGTACTGGGGAGACTTCAAAGGGAACTATCTGTACCTTTTGGTTTCAAAGGCAAGAAATCTAAAGCAGACACAGCAAAATATTAACAGTAATTCTGGTGATGGGTACATCAGTTTTTAAAAAATATATCACTGTACTTTTCTAAATGTTGAAATATTTCATAGTCTTTTTTTTAATGTGGAGATCATGCCTGGTGATAAGATGGCTAGGAGAATATTTTATCTTTGACAAAGTCTAAGTAGTATACAAAACAGGGAAACCATATGAAAAAACAATAATGAACTCAATTATAAAATAAACATATTCTAGATACCAACGACAATAAAAGAAACAGGCATGTGACCAAAGACTGAGTTCTCCACTGGATATAATAGTAACTTGATAGTGCTATGTTTTCCGGATGGAGATACAAGCCACTCATACCCATGATTAGTGACGTGGGAAAGTAAAAATAAATTTAAATATCTTCCAACTTTAAAAAAGAAAAAGAAAAAAGAAACAGGGAGGGGCTTCCCTGGTGGTGCAGTGGTTGAGAATCTGCCTGCTAATGCAGGGGACACGGGTTCGAGCCCTGATCTAGGAGGATCCCACATCCTCATCCGCAGAGCAGCTGGGCCCGTGAGCCACAATTACTGAGCCTGCGCGTCCGCAGCCTGTGCTCCGCAACGAAAGAGGCCGCGATAGTGAGTGGCCCCCACTTGCCACAACTAGAGAAAGCCATCGCACAGAAACGAAGACCCAACACAGCCCTAAATAAATAAATAAATAAAATTTAAAATAAATACTCCGTTCTCTGTTAAAAAAAAAAAAAGGGAAATGTTTGTAATTCATTTTACGAAAAGCTTACTTCTAGAATACTGATTTTTTTTTTTTTTTTTTTTTTTTTGGTGGTTCGTGGGCCTCTCACTGTTGGGGCCTCTCCCGTTGCGGAGCACAGGCTCCGGACGCGCAGGCCCAGCGGCCATGGCTCACGGGCCCAGACACTCCGCAGCACGTGGGATCTTCCCGGACTGGGGCATGAACCTGCCTCCCCTGCATTGGCAGGTGGACTCAACCACTGCGCCACCAGGGAAGCCCTACAATACTGATTTTTGGAAACTTTTAACATAAATAGTAGGAAGAAATAGGATATGATATGAACAGAAATGACATGAACAGAAAGTTCATAGAAAAAAGTATAAAAGATTCTTAACGTTTATGCTAAATCTAATAGTAATTGAAATGCAAATTAGAACCAATTTGAGATATTTCTCACTTTTAAGATTAGTAAAGAACAAAGAGCTTGATAACAGTGTGTTGAGAAAGGTGTGGACACAGGCATGCTCATACATGGCAGGTGAGTGTAAATTAGTACAACCTCCATGGAGGGCAACGTTGCCAAATCCAGCCAAATCACAAATATATGTGTGTTGTGGCCCAGCAACTCTACTTCCAGAAATCAATTTCCAGAAATATCTTCCAAAGATATACTCACATGGGAAATGATACGTATACAGAATTATTTACGACAGCCATACTTGTAATAGTAAAAGATTGGAAACAGATGTCTATCATTTAAGAAGAGTAATTACTCTTCTTAAAGAGTAAATAAATGATAGTATGTCCCTACAATAGAACCCTATGCTTTTTTAGGTATGAAAAAGAATGAGAAGGGGACTTCCCTGGTGGTCCAGAATCTGCCTTCCAATGCAAGGGAGGCGGGTTCGATCCCTGGTCAGGGAACTGAGATCCCATGTGCCATGGGGTGACCAAGCTCGCACAACACAGCTACTGAGCTCGCGCACTTCAACTAGAGAGCCCGCATGCCACAAACTACAGAGCCCACATGCCCTGAAGCCTGTGTGCCACAATTAGAGAAAACCCACAAGCACAACTAGAGAGAAGCAGTTGTGCCACAACAAAAGATCCTGCATACCTCAACGAAGATCCTGCGTGCCGCAACTAAGACCCAACGCAGCCAAAAATAAATAAATAAATAAAAAAAAGAACGAGAAGGTTCTTCGTGTGCTGATATTAAGAGATTGCCAACATATATTAATACATGGAAAAAGAGCATAACACGGAACATACATATATGCTAGCATTTGTTTAAATGCTAAATAAGCTTAAAATCTCTGGATGTGCACACAAGAAACAAGTGACATGGATTGCCTCTGGTGACTAGCAGTCATAGCCTAGGGGAAGACTCTTCATTCTATGTCCATATGTGAATTCTGAACAGTGCTCCTGAGGAATACAAAAGGTTTGAATAAATGAAAAGGCGCAAACCCTATTTTCACGAGTTAATTTTGTAAAAATGTCAATTTCTCCCTAAATTATTCTATGAATTCAGAATGATTCCCAATTTTAAAACAATCTTTTTAATCTAGCTGTCATTCTAATGTTCATCTATTGTATGAAGGAAAGGAAAATTCTGAAAATGAAGAGTAAAGAGAGAGGACTAGCCCAAGGCATGCAAACATATCATAAAGCTGCCATGATTAAACCACTGAGACACTGACCCCTGCAAATGAGTAAATGGAACTGAATAGAGCCAGAAATATAACCAAACACACCCAGGAGTTTAGTAGAATATTAAAGGTGCTGCTTCACATCACTGGAGGAAAGATGGATTTATTCAATAAATGGTGTTGGGATGACTACGTGGCTTTCTGAGAAATTGATTCTTAATGCACCAATGCTTTAGAAGTGAAAATTAAACATAGAAGTATTAGAAAAAACCATGAAGAAACTATCTTTATCATCTCACAGTGGAAAAGGCATGATATAAAATCCAGAGTTTAATTCACTTCGTTATACAGCAGAAACTAACACAACATTGTAAAGCAATTATACTCCAATAAAGACGTTAAAAAAAAAATCCAGAGTTTATTTCAAAACAAAGCAACGAAACCCTGCTAATTTCACCCGAGTTTAAGAGAAAAGACAGTCTGCCCCTGGGCCAGGGCCAGCAGTGGGCAGAGAGAGATGGTGAAGTTGGCACACAGCACTAACTCAAGCAACCATGGGCACCATGCAGAAAACTCATGGGTGTGCATTACAGCTGTTCGTAAGTTTGGAAACAACCAAAATGCCCAGCAATAGGTGACTATTAAGAAGAAAAGTTTGGTATGATTCCAAACTGGAGTTCTTTGCAGCCAGTAAAAAATAATGATTTAGAAAATTATTCAGTGAAATGGGGCAAACTCAAGGCGGTGTTATTAAGTGAAAACTCGTTGAAGAATATGGAATGACCCATTTTGGAGGAAGAGGGGAAGATACATGTGATTAGAAAAAAAAAAAAGACTAGAAGGAAATGCACCGGCATGTTTGCAAGGGTTGTTACCTCTGGAGACTGGGGTTACTGGGGCTTCATTGCCCACCTTGTGCTTTTCCGGGTTTCCCCAAACTTAATACATGTGATTATTTCTACAGTTAGAAGGCCCTAAGGTTTGAAATCTGAATGGCGGAGAAGGTGGTGTGAGTCACATAACTAGGACTCGAGAGGGGAGACGGCCAGTCCAGACTTGGACGTAACTGCTCTGATGGCCTGTGGACACCCAAGGAGGGAGCCAGCTGGAAGTGAGGCCTGGACTCTGTAGTGAAGCCTGTGTCGTGTTTAGCTCTGTGGACATGACACAAGCCTTGAAGTAGTCAAGGGCAAGGTGGGGAGGGAACAGCTGAAGGGCACAGCTGTACACCCTGCTGTCAGGGTCCACAGGGCAGCCACAGATGAGGCCTGAACCCCCAGGGCCTCCCAAGGCTGGAGAGGAGCAGAGCAATGACAGTGTTCCAGATTTTTCACCTCCTGTCTGAGCAACCTCACAGAGGACTGTGGCCTCCCAGCTGGAAAGGACAGTGGCGAGTGGGCTCTGCTAGCATGTCCTTGGGGGCAGAGAGGGGCCAAGCAGTGAAGCAAAAGTTACCAACCTGGGAGGAGAAGGTTTGTGTGCCCACCTTGTTTGAGCTGAACCATTCCATAAAGGAGAGAAAAAGGCCAAAGAAAAGTAAGAAGTAGTTTTGCTCCCCCATGTTCTTCAAAGAAATAATTTGATGTGGAAGAACTGGCTTCTGAGTCACAAGGAAACCCTTTCCCCAAGGATTGGGATCAGAAACAATGGGGAAAGGAATTATTAAAACCATCAGTTCACAACAAGCTCAGGAAGAAGCTGAATAAACTTTGAACAATTTGTCTCATCCTGCTATAAAAAGAGGAAATATCGGAAAGTTAAGAACCATCACGTGTGTACAGTTACACGCCCTTTCATTCCACTGACACGGTCTCGAATCACGAGAGAAACAAGAATGTCTTCACTCCTTCCCAAAGGCCTATGCGCAAGAAAACAAAGCCCTCAGCCCCTCACCTCTCACAGTGGGGGCAGTGCACCGGCAGTGTGGGCGCTGGCCGGACACGCAGCCCTCTGGGCCCACAGACCTGCTGCCCAGAACCTGCATTTCAGCAGTCTGTCTCCCTCGGTCCCGAGCACACTGATTTTGAAAAGCGTGGTTTAACAGATGCTCTCTGTGCAAAATGAAAAGCACCCTGCAACAAGGTGTTTTCACAAGCCACCCTTCCCACTTCCTCTCACCCCCACTTCACCAGCGCCTCAAACCCCAGCTGAAAGGCCCCATTCTTGTCCCATGGAATAGATCCTATTTAATCTAGAAAAGGAGGAAACACACTCGGCCATCAGGAAGCAATAGCGTTAACTTAGGGGCCAAAAACAACACTGCAGACAGAGAACAATGCAAGAGGCGGCGTGGGGAGGATCAAGGCAGCTTAGCTGGGCGGTTTTGGTCACTAAGACAGAAAGGAGGCCCGAGTGCAAATTACATGTGGAGGGTGGACTGGGCAGTGTTTTTATAAAAATAGAAATAATGGTTTAAGAACTTATCTGAGGATTTTCAGATATTAAAAATAAGTTTCCTTCCAGACAGAGAGACTGGCCTCACAAGAGGCACTGGTTTCTCACTCTATTGTTCAGCTCAAATTATCCCAAAATACCTAGCAATTTGGCCACAAACCTGGTTTAAGGCCATGGCCTGTAGGCAGGGTGGAACTCTCAAAAAGAAAATGATTTCAGAAGGAAAAAAGTGATTTATGTTTGAAATGATTTTATAAAAAGACTCAAGTTTCCCTTAAGATTAACTTTTAAAAATTGAAAATTAAATATTTTTTAGTATGCTCCATTCCAAAAATGTATAGTTTCCAGAATTTCACACAAGATTAAAAATGAAGATTAAAACAAGCTAAAGGGAGGATAAAACATGCTACAATGTTTCATAATTGCTACAAGTAGCAGCAAATTTAGCTTGGAGTTTCCTAGCAGCCAAAGTAACAATAGAACAAGATCAGTTCAAAATTGATAACAACACAATAAGCATGAAACTCTGGAAGTCTTTTCTTAGAGATTTGAGAAAATTTCTCCTGTGGGATACTCTGTAAGGTAGTTCTGGTACTTCTGACTAAATGCTGTACTTGTACTATGACATCAAGACCTTAGAACAGGGGACTTCCCTGGTGGTCCAGTGGGTAAGACTCCCTGCTCCCACTGCAAGGGGCCCAGGTTCAATCTCTGGTCGGGGAACTAGATCCTGCGTGCATGCCTCAACTAAGAGTTCACATGCTGCAACTAAGAAGCCTGAATGCCACAACGAAGATCCTGCATGCTACAACTAAGACCTGGCACAGCCCAAAAATTAATTAATTAATTAACACACACACACACACACACACACACACACACACACACACTTTTTAAAAAGACCTTAGAACAAAGCTCCAAGTTCAGGTTTAATGTTGACACTCACTGCCTGCAGGAAGTCCACCATCTCTGCTTCACCGACACTGGGGTTACCTCTCCCACCAGATGATTACCCTCTATCTACCGCTGACTGCTCCAGCAGTGGACAGGTGACCCTATTCTACCCAATACGCCACAAAGAGAAGTCTACAAGGATGATTCTGAATCAAGTTCTCACTCCCACCAGAGAGCTACAGGAAAAGACCATCTCCTCTCTCTCTAGGTGGGTTGGGTCTGGATGTGACACTTGGGACTGCTGCAGCCATACTGCAGTCCAAGGATGAAGCCACCTCCAACAGTGACAGTGCTGAAGGATGGAAGAAACCTGGGTCAGTGTTTATCAACCACTCCCGGAACCCTCAAAACTCTAGACTACCTGTTCAGTGAGATAATTGCCTGTCCTTATGAATGAATGAATCCTGTTCATTCCTGTTCATGAATCTTGTTTCCACTAGATTCATTCAGGGTTTTCATTTCTATGGAAATAAAATGTAAAAGCCCAATTTTTAGAGGGCAAATACAAAATCAGAAATGGGAATTTTCGACACACAAGAGAAATCTTGCATAAATAAGACTATTCATCCCAGCATTATCTGAAAGAGCAGAAGACTGGATATAATCTTAAAATACATCGTTTAGTGAGTGGAGACAGATATCCATCATAAATCATTAGTCAAATGCATGCACAGTGGAATCTCAAAGAGCCATAAAAAAGGAATGGGATAATCTCCAAAATATACAAAGCAGCTCATGCAGCTCAATATCAAAAAAACAAACAACCCAATCAAAAACTGGGCCGAAGACCTAAATAGACATTTCTCCAAAGAAGATATACAGATTGCCAACAAACACGTGAGGATGCCTAACATCACTAATCATTATAGAATGCAAATCAAAACTACAATGAGGTATCACCTCACACCCGTCAGAATGGCCATCATCAAAAAATCTACAAACAATAAATGCTAGAGACAGTGTGGAGAAAAGGGAATCCTTTTGCACTGTTCGTGGGAATGTAGATTTGATATAGCCACTATGGAGAACAGTATGGAGGTTCCTTAAAAAACTAAAAATAGAACTACCACACGACCCAGCCATCCCACTACTGGGCATATACCCTGAGAAAACCATAATTCAAAAAGTCATGTACCACAGTGTTCACTGCAGCACTATTTACAATAGCCAGGACATGGAAGCAACCCAAGTGTCCATCGACAGATGAATGGATAAAGAAGATGTGGCACATATATACAATGGGATATTACTCAGTCATAAAAAACGAAATTGAGTTATTTGTAGTGAGGTGGATGGACCTAGAGTCTGTCATACAGAGGGAAGTAAGTCAGAAACAGAAAAACAAATATCATATGCTAACACATATATATGGAATCTAAAAAAAAAAAAAACAGGTTCTGAAGAACCTAGGGGCAGGACAGGAATAAAGATGCAGACATAGAGAATGGACTTGAGGACACAGGGAGGGGGAAGGGTAGGCTGGGACGAAGTGAGAGAGTGGCATGGACATATATACACTACCAAATGTAAAACAGATAGCTAGTGGGAAGCAGCCGCATAGCACAGGGAGATCAGCTTGGTGCTTTGTGACCACCTAGAGGAGTGGAATAGGGAGGGTGGGAGGGAAATGCAAGAGGGTGGGGATATGGGGATACATGTATACGTATAGCTGATTCACTTTGTTATACAGCAGAAACTAACAACAATGTAAAGCAATTATACTCCAGTAAAGATGTTTAAAAAAAAAAAAAGGAATGGGAAAGAAACCAGTATTCACTAAGTGAAAAAAGTGTAGGGCACTGTGTATAGTGTGCTCTAATATGTATTTAAGGGACTTCCCTAGTGGTCCAGTGGGTAAGACTCCACACTTCCAATGAAGGCGGCCCAGGTTTGATCCCTGGTGGGGGAACTAGATCCTGCACACATGCCACAACTAAAGATCCCGCATGCTGCAACTAAGACTTGGTGCAGCAAAAATAAATAATTTAAAAATAAATAAATATTTTTTTAAATAAAAAAATAAAAAGAAATATGGGGACTTCCCTGGTGGTGCAGTGGTTAAGAATCCACCTGCCAATGCAGGGGACATGGGTTCGAGCCCTGGTCCAGGAAGATCCCACATGCCGCGGAGCAACTAAGCCTGTGCACCACAACTAATGAGCCTGCGTGCCACAACTACTGAAGCCCACGTGCCCAGAGCCCATGCTCCACAACAAGAGAAGCCACTGCAATGAGAAGCCCGCGCACCATAACAAAGAGTAGCCCCTGCTCACTGCAACTAGAGAAAGGCCGCGTGCAACAACAAAGACCCAAGGCAGCCAAAAATAAATAAATAAATTTATTTTTAAAAATGTATTTAAAAAGAGAAATATATGTATTTTTTTGCTAATGGTATTAATAATCCATTGCTACATAATAAATTACTCAAACACTTAGCAACTTAAAAGAACAAACATTCATTATCTCAGTTTCTGTGGGTCAGGAATTTGGGAGTGGCTCAATAGGTGTCTCTCATGGGATTACAGTCAAGATGTTGGCTGGTGAGTGATACCATACCTCCATAAAGGCAATAAGAAAACTGACAAAAATTGTCAGAACAAATTTTTCAGAACTCTGGAAGTTAACCAAAATATTGCAGCAATCTGAGGAGTTTTAAGCAAGAAAAGTATCCAAATCTCAGTAACAACAGCGAGCTTTGTGGCAATTTAACTTGTCCTATTTTCATCCCCCTCTCTCCAGCTCCATGACAGCCTTGAAAATCAACAGTCACAAGTGAAAAATAGCAGGCTGGCAGACAACAGAAGAGGTGAATCAGGGTTGGGAGCTACTTAAAAGCTTCATTCCCGTAGAACTGTCATTATATGACCTGTCTGGTGGCTCCCTGGAAGACTCCACTTGCAAGGCCGTCTTCATTGATTAGACTTGGAGCTTGCCCAGTGTGAAAATCTTTTCCCTGGAGGTGTTGGTAAAAACATTTCAATGCAATTGTTTGATTTTACGGCTGCTGTAGGCAGTGGATAACAACTGGGGCAAACAACAGGCTACCCAAAAAGCTTAAAAGTTAGATCTAGGGAAGGAGATGTCCATAAGGGCTGTGAAAATCTGACATACTCCTCAGAACCTGTAAGGTTAAGGTATATGTAGGATTGTGTGCATGCTCAGAAGAGAACTGAGAATGCTGTCACCTCTAGCCGACGTTGAGGCTCCTTACAAGGAGAGAGTGAAGTCTAAGGCAGAGTTGTCAAGTGTCTGGCCGAGCGTTGAAGGCATGCCACAACAAGCATACAGAACCCATTGGCAATGACTGGGTGATTTACTGGTTCCAGATATTAAAGGAAATCTCTGACCAATCATTAGTTGGCCACTAATCTAACTAGGCAGAGACTTCAGTGGCCACACACAAAAAAGAATACAGACCTTACAAAAACAGTTCAGAAAAATCATTAAACAAACAACCCCAGCAACTGCGAAAACCTTTGAGGATGAGGGAAGAACCCGATTTCCAGAGTTCCCACATTATATCAATTTAAATGCCCAGTTTTCAACAAAATGTTACAAGACATGCAAAGAAAAAAAAAGTGCGATCCATATGGGGCAGGGGAAGCTATCAACAGAAACAGTTCCTGAGGAAAACCAAAGACTGACTTTATTTATTTATTTTTTGGCCATACCACATGGCTTGCAGGGATCTTAGTTCCCCGACCAGGGATTGAACCTGGGCCCTCCACAGTGAAAGCCTGGAGTCCTAACCACTGGACTTCCCGGGAATTCCCCAGACCAAAGACTTTAAATCAGCTATTTAAAATATGTTCAAAGAACTAAAGGAAATACTATCTGAAAAACTAAAGGAAAGTATTTTAAAAAATGTATTACCAAAGAGAATATCAATAAAGAGACAGAAATTATAAATAAAGAACCATATAGAAATTCTAGAGAAGTATAATGACTGAAATGAGAAATTCACTAGAGGTGTTCAACAGCAGATTTCAGCAGGTGGAAGAAGGAATCAGTGATCTTGAAGATAGGTAGATTGGGCTTACCAGTCTTGAGGAATAGAAAGGAGAAAAAAAATAAAGAAAACTGAACAAAGCCTCAGAGACCTCTGGGACAGCATCAAGTGTACCAACATATGCATAATGAGAATACTAGAAGGAGAAAAGAAAGACCAGAAAGAATATTTAAAGGAATAATGGCAGAAAATTTCCCCAATTTGATGAAAAACATTTGCCTACAGACCCAAGAAGCTCAAGGAACTCCAAGTAGGATAAACTCAAAGAGAGCCATACCAAGACACATTGTAATCAAACTATTGAAAGCTGGAGACAAGGAGAGAATCTTAAAGGCCACCAGAGAGAAATGGCACATATCATGTGCAAGACATCCTCAATAAGATTAGCAGCTGATTTCTCATCATAAACTGTGGAAGCCAGAAGGCAGTGACATGACATGGCAGTGAGATGTGGATGGGCATCCAATATACAAAGATTTAATGTGGATGATAATAACACAAAGGAAGGGAGAAATAGAGCTATATAGGAGCAAAATTTTGTATATTACTGAAATAAAATTAATCTGAACTATTGAATAGATTATTATAAATTAAGATATCCAGAACAACCACTAAGAAAATAACTCAAAAGATATTATATAATAAAAGAAATGACAAGGTATTAAAATGGTGCACTAGAGAATATGTACTTAACACAAAGAAGGCAGTCATGGAGAAACAGAGGAATAAAAAAGACATACGACATACAGGAAACAAATAGCCAAAAGGAAGGCATAAATTCCACCTTTACATTGAGTACACTCAATATAAATGGATTAAACACTACAATTAAGGTGGAGATTGTCATAAGGGATTTTTAAAAAACAGTCAAACCTTACGCTATCTACAAGAGACACACTTTAGATTCAGACACAAATAGGCTGAAACTAAAAGGAGAGAAAACAATATACCATTCAGACAGTAACTGAAAGAGAACTGAAGTGGCTATACTAATATCAGACAAAATACACTTTAAAACAAAAATTGTTACTAGGGACAAAGAAGGACATTTTATCATGATAAAAGGGACAATCTCTCAAGAAGATATAACAATTATAAACATATGTACCTAATAACAGAACACCAAAATACATGAAGCAAAAACTGACAGAACTGAAGGGAGAATTAGACAATTTAACAATAATTGTTGGAGTCTTCAATACTCCACTTTCAATTATGGATAAAATGAGTAGACAGAAGATCAACAAGGAAACAGACGATTTGAACAACACTATAAGGCAACCACTTAGAATGCATCTATAGAACACTGCATCCAACAACAGAAGTATACACATTCCTCTCTATTATACATGGAACATTCTTCAGGATATGCCATATGATAGGCCGTGATGTAAGTCTCAATAAGTTTAAAAGAATTGAACTCGTACAAAGTACTTTCTCTGACCAAAATGGAATGAAACTAGAAATCAGTAACAGGAAAATTTGGAAATTCACAAATATGCGGAAATTAACACAATCTTAAATCACCAATAGATCAATGAATAAGTCACAAGAGAAATTAGAAAATACTTTGAGATGAATGAAAATGAAAACATAAGAGGCTAAAATTTATGGAATGGAGTGAAAGTAGTGCTTACAGAAAAATTTACAGCTGTAAATCATACAATAAAAAAGAAGACAACTCAAATCAATAGGTTCTTAATACGTTAGTGTTTGGGTTGGCCAAAAAGTTTATTCAGATGTTATGGGAAAACCCCGATGAACTTTTTGGCCAACCCAATAAAAGAAGTGCAAACTAACCAAAGCAAACATTAGGAAAGAAATAATAAAGATTATAGCAGAAGTAAATGCAATAAAAATAGGAAAACTATAGAGAAAAATCAACAAGACCAGAAGTTGATTCTTTGAAAGAACAACAAATTGAAAAACTTCAGGCTAGACTGACAAATAAAAAAGAGAAAAGACGTAAACTGTTAAAATCATGAATGAAAGATGGGGGGGGGGGGGTGGGTGTGGTCACACTGCTACCAACCTTACAGAAATAAGAAGTTTTATAAGAGAATACTCTGAATAACTATGTAACAACACATTAGATAACCAGGTGAAATGTACAAATTCCTAGAAAGACACAAATTAATGAAACTGACTCAGTAAAAAATAGAAAAGTTGAATAGACCTACAATAAGCAGAGAGAGAATGAGTGATCAAAAAGTTTCCCACAAAGAAAAACTCAGGACCAGATGGCTTCACCCCTGAATTCTACCAAACACCTAAAAAAGAATTAACACCAATCCCTCTCAAATTCTTCCTAGAAACAGAAGAGGAAGGAACACTTCCAAACTCATTTTGTGAGATATTACCCTGATACCAAAACCAGACAAAGATATCACAAGAGAACTATAAACCAATATCATTTATGAATATAAATGTAAAAACCCTCTACTAAAAAACAGCAAACTGAATGCAGCAACATACAAAAAAGTGATATTTATCTCGGGAATGCAAGATTGGTCCAATGTAGGAAAATCATTGTAAAACATTTTATTGATAGAATAAAGAATAACTACATGATTGGCTCAATAAGCACAGAAAAAGCATCTGACAAAATTCAACTCTCTCTTATAATAAAAACACTAATAAACTAGGAATAGACGGGAACTTCCTCAACCTGATAAAGGGCATCACAAAAAACCCACAGCTGACATCATGCTTAATGGTGAAATACTGGAAACTCTCTCCTTAAGATCAAAGATATCTGCTCTCACTACTTCTATTCAACACTGTTCTGAGGCAATGTACTGGAGGTACTCACTAGGACAAATAGGCAAAAAAAGAAAAAAGAAAGAAAGAAAAGGCCTACAGATTGGAAAGGATATGTCTATTTGCAGATAATATAATCTTGTATATAGAAAATCTTAAGGAATACACACACACAAAAACCCATTAGAGCTAGGGTTGGGGCTCAGAGCAGGCCACCACAAGGTATGTCACACGGCATATTGATTTTTTTGAATTAAAACTACTTAAGAAACAGCTAGCGGAAAAAATGATATAAAAAATACTCTGACCTATTTCCCCCTGAAAGGGGGGGGAAAAATCTCCCATGTGTAAGTATCCTCCCTATACCAAGAAGATAGAAAGCATCCTTATCATCAGAGCTAGAGAATTCAAGGCTAAGAAAGCTGTATAAACACATTTTGCTACTTCTTTATTACTCTGCAACTCCAAGCACAAGACCCTTTTTTAAATTTTCACAAATAATTGTTTCTTTGTTTAAAAATGATATATAAACAGCCTGCTTTGGTCACTTTGAGGGTCCCATTTCTATGAGACCTCCACGTGTACAAATTATTTTTTTTTCCTCCTGTTAATCTGTTTTGTGTCAATTTAATTATTATACCAGCCTGAAGAACTCAAGAGGGGTAGGGGGGAAATGTCCTTCTCCCCAACAGTAGCAAGGTTGCAAGATACAATTTCAATAATATAAAAATCAAGTGTAGGGACTTCCCTGGTGGTCCACTGCTTAAGACTCTGTGCTCCCAATGCAGGGGGCCCAGGTTCGATCCCTGGTCAGGGAACTATATCTCACATGCGGCAACTAAGAGTTCACATGCTGCAACTAAAAGATCCCGCATGCTGCAAATAAGACCTAGTGCAGCTAAAAAGAAAAAAAGAAAAAAAGTCAAGTCTATTGCTATAGAATCAAAAAATGAAGTTAAGGAACTATATTCAAAATCTTGTAATAAACTATAATGGGAAAGAATCGAAAAAAAGAATATATATACACACACATATATATGTATAACCGAATCACTTTGCTGTACGCCCGAAACTAACACAATATTGTAAATCAACTACACTTCAATTTTAAAAAATGAAATTAAGAAATTCCATTTATAATAGCATCAAAAAGAATAAAATTACTTAGGAATAAAGAAGTACAAGGCTTGTATACTGAAAACTACAAAATATCACTGAAATAAATAAGTTGAAAAATATCCCATGTTCATGCATTGGAAGACTTAATACTGTTAGGCACACAGTAGTCCCTGTTAAGGGTTGAACTGTGTCCTCCCCAAAACGATACGTTCACATCTTAACCCTAGTGCCTCAGAATGTGACCTTATCTGTAACAGGGTCATTTGTAAATGTAATTAGTTAAGATGAGGTCATATTGGAATAGGGTGTGCCCCTAAATCAATATGGTTGGTGTCCTTATAAAAAGATGCCAGGAAACGACAGGAAAGGATTCACCTATAGGTTTCAGAGGAAGCATGGCGCTGAGGACACCTTGATTTCAGACTTCTAACCTCCAGAACTATAAGACAATAAATTTCTATTGTTTTAAGCCACCCAGTTTGTGGTTTTTACTATGGCAGCCCTAGGAAACTAATAAAGTCCACAAATTGATTTATGGATTCAATGCAATCACTTTTAAAGGCCCAACTGCTTTTTTTTTTTTTTGCAGTAATTGACAAGCTGATCCTAAAAATTCATATGGAAATACTGAAGACCTGAATAACCAAAACAATCTTGAAAAAGAATAACGAAGTTGGAATACACACAGTTCCTGAAACTTTCTATAAAGCTGCAGTAATCAAGACTGTGTAATACTGGCATAAGGATAGGCATAAGTTAATGGAATAGAATTCAGAGTCCAGAAATAAACCCTTACATTTATGATTAACTGATTTCCTACAAGGGTGCCAAGACCTTTCAATGGGGAAAAGAACAGTCTTCAACAAATGGGGCTGGGATAACTGTATATCTACACACAAAAGAATGAAATTGGACCCACTACCTCACACAACATACAAAAATTAACACAAAACAGGTCAAGAACCTAAACATGTGAGCTAAAACTACAAAACTTTAAAAAACATAAATTGGATTTCATCAAAACTTAGAACTCTGTGCTTCAAAGGACACTATCAGAAATGTGAAAAAACAATTGATAGAATGAGAGAAAGTATTTGCAAATCATGTATCTGATAAGGTCGTAGAAATCAGAATATATAAAGAATTCTTACAACTCAACAATAAAAGATAAATAATCCAGTTTTTAAATGAGCAAAGGATTTGAATAGACATTTCTTCAAAGAATATATACAAATGGTCAATAAGCACATGAGCAGATGCTCAACATCCTTAACCACCAGAGAAATGCAAAACAAAACTACAATAAGATACCACTTCACACATAATAGGATGGCATCATCAAAAAAGGCAGATAATAACAAGTTTTGGTGAGAATGTGGAGGAACTGGAATCCCCATACATTGCTGGTTGGAATGTAAAATGGCACAGCTACTTTGGAAAACAGTTTTGCAATTTTTCAAAAAGTTAAACATCAAGTTACCATGTGACCCCAACAACTGCACTCCTAAGTAATATACTCAAGTGAAATGAAAACATATGTTCACACAAAAATTTTTATACATTTCATAGCAGCATTATTCACAATAACTAAAAAATGGAAACAACCCAAATGTTCATAAACTGATGAATATATAAACAAAATGTGGTACTATCCATACACTGGAATATTATCCAGCCATACAAAGGAATGAAGTACAACATGGATGAACCTTGAAAACATTATGCTAAGTGAAGGAAGCCAGACACAAAAGGCCATATATTATACAATTCCATTTATATGAAACTTCCAGGCAAATCCATAGAAATTAAGAGTAGATTAGTGGTTGCCATGGGCTGGGGGTGGGGAAATGGGGAGTGAATTGGTATGAGGCTTCTTTTGGAGGTACTGAACATGTTCTGAAGTTATATAGCAGTGAGAGTTGCACAATTTTGTGAATATACTAAAAACCACTATATTTATACTTCAAAAGGGAAAATTATATGGTATATGAATTATATCTCAATTTTTAAAAATAAGATGTTGGGACTTCCCTGGTGGTCCAGTGGTTGGGACCCCATGCTTCCACTGCTGGGGGCACGGGTTTGATCCCTGGTTGGGGAACTAAGATCTTACAAGCTGCACGGCGTGGCCAATAAAATAAAATAAAATAGAAACCCGGGAACTCTTTAAAAAGAAAAAAAAGGTGTTATCCAGGCTGCAGTCATCTGAAAGTCTCACTGGGGCTGGAGGGTCTGTCTACTTCCAAGATGAGTTTCTTACATTGCTGTTACCGGGAGGCCTCAGTTCCTGTGTCTTTGCAACATGGCAGCTGGCTTGCCGCAGAGCAATTGATCCAAGAAAGAGCAAGGAGGAGGTCACAAAATATATGGATGACTTAGTCTTGGATGTTACACACTATCACTTCTGTCATGTTCTATTAGTTATAAGGGAGTCACTAAGTCCAGCCCATAACCAAGAGGAGGGATGAAACCTGCACCTCTTGAAGGGAGGGGGCTTTAATAATGTGTGGACACACTTTAAAACCCATCACATATACATGTAACATATCTAGGATACAAAAGAAACTGACAACAGGGCTCCATGTGCAAAGGGGGAACTAGAAGGCTGGAGGACATGAGTTGGATGGAGATTGCTCACTGTAAGCTCATTTTTATCTTTTGAATTGTGAACCATGTGACGTGCTGCCTGTTCAAATAATTAAAAACAATCTTAAAAATTAAAAAAAATTCATTTTCTTTTAAGAAGGAAAATATCTTGCTTTGCTAGCTGAATTTGTTAGGTTGAAGTCCTAAATCAAATTGCACTTTTATAAATAAAAATACATTTTTATATATTTATATTCAACTATCCATGCATACATACACATTTTCTCACTCCCTAGCTCCTAATAGCCAAGGTTTAACAGAAGAAAAAACTGGAGGGCTTCCCTGGTGGCGCAGCGGTTAACAATCTGCCTGCCAATGCAGAGGACACGGGTTCGAGCCCTGGTCTGGGAAGATCCCACATGCCACAGAGCAACTAAGCCCGTGAGACACAACTACTGAGCCTGCGCGTCTGGAGCCTGTGCTCCGCAACAGGAGAGGCCGCGACAGTGAGAGGCCCGCGCACCGTGATGAAGAATGGCCCCCACTTGCCGCAACTGGAGAAAGCCCTTGCACAGAAACGAAGACCCAACACAGCCAAAAATAAATATAACAAACAACAACAACAAAAAAAACTGGAATCCTTCTTTGGGTTCTAAAATTGGATAACCTAGATGAAACGGACAAATTCCTAGAAACACACAAATTACCTAAATTAACTGAAGAAACAGAAAATCTCACTAGACCTATAACAAATAAAAACATTGAATCAGTAATCAAAAATTTCCCAACAAAGAAAAGTCGAGGACCACATGGATTCACTGGTAAATTCTACCAAAAATTTAAAGAACAATTAACACCAGTCCTTCTCAAACTCTTCAAAGAAATAAACTAGGAGAACACTTTCCATCTCGTTCTATGGGGTCAGCATTTCCCTAATACCAAAGCCATATTAAGACCATCACAAAAAAGAAAATTACAAATCAATCCGTTATGAATATCAATGCAAAGATCCTCAACAAAATACTAGCAAACCAAACTGAGCACATTAAAAGGATTATATACCATGACAAAGTGGAATTTATAATAGAAATGCAAGGGTTCAACATAAGAGAAAAATGAATGTAATATATCACAGTAGTAGAAGAAAAAAACAACATACTGTCATTTCAATTGATACAGAAAAGGCATTTACAAAAGCCAACACTCTTTCATTATAAAAACTCTCAGAAAAACTAGGAATAGAGGGAAGATTCCTCAACATGATAAAGGGCATTTATGGAAAAAACCACAGCTAACATTATGCTTCACGATGAGAGACTGAAAGCTTTTTACTTGTAATTTCATGAATGAGACAAGAATGCCTGCTTTCACCACTGCTATTTAACACTGTACTAGAAATTCTAGCAGAGCAACTAAACAAGAAAGAAATAAAAGGCATCCAAATTGGGAATGAAGAAGTAAAATTATCTGCAGGTGACATGATCCTACACATGGAAAATCCCAAGGAATGTACAAGAAAGTTACTAGAGTGAATCAACAAATTCAGCAAAATTGCAAAAATCAGTTGTTTCTATATACCAGTGATGAATAATTAGAAAAGAAAACTGAGAAATCAATTCAATTTACAATAATATCTATGTGTGGGTTTTCCACACCAAAGCAATTCGCCAGTTCTCTGTAGACACCAACTGGGTGCCCTACAACTTATTTCACTTCTGACACTCACTACCCAGAGTTAGCACAGACCCCACAGATTAAAATCTCAATCCCCCTACCTCAGAGGCTAGTCACAAGTTTTGAGTCCCCAGGTTACCCATACTTCTGTCTGATTTGGCTACAAACTGGGGGTTCCCATGACCCCATCTCAGGTTCAGTAATTTGCTATAACAGCTCACAGAACTTGGAGAAAAACTTTACTATTACTGGTTTATTATAAAGGATACAAATGAACAGCCAGACCAAGAGGTACATAGGGTGAGGTCTGGAAGGATCCTCAGCACAGGATTTTCTGTCCCCAAGGAGTTTGGGATGTGCCACCCTCCCAGCACACATTCACCAACCTGGAAGCTCTCCAAACCCCATCACTTAAGAGTTTTTATGGAGGTTCAAATATGTAGACGTGATGGATTAAATCATTGGCTATTGGTGATTAACTCAATTTCCAGCCCCCTCCCCTCCACAGAGGTCAGGGGGTGGGGCTAAAAAGTTCCAATCCTCTATTCACATGGTTGGTTCCTCTAGCAACTAGCCCCCATCCTGAAGTGATCTACAGCCCACCAAGAGTCACCTCATTAGCATAAACTCAGGTATGGTTGAAAGGGGCTTATTATGAATAACACTCAGGAAATTCCAAGGGTTTTAGAAGATTTTATGCCAAGAACTGGGGAGAAAGACCAAATATATATTTCTTATTATACCACAATAGCACAATCTAAAAGAATAAAATGCCTGGGAATAAACTTAAGCAAGGAGTGAAAGGCTTGTTCCCTGAAAATTACAAAATATTCCTCTAAGAAATTAAAGAAGATCTAAATAAGTGGAAAGACATCCCATGCTCATGGACTGGAAGACTTAATACTGTCGAGATGTCAATACTACCCAAAGCCATCTACAAAATTCAGAGCAACTCCTATTAAAATTCCAGTGGGCTTTTTTTGCAGAAATGGAAAAGCTGATTCTCAAATTCAGTGCATGGAGTCCATGTAATAGGCTGAACTGTATTCCCCAAAATTCATATGCAGAAGCCTTAACCTCCAGTACCTCAGAATGTGACTATATTTGCAGACAGGGCCTTTAAAGAGGTAATTATGTTACAGTGAGTCCATTAGGGTGGGCCCTAGTCTAATCTGACCGGTGTCCTTATTAGATGAGGAAATTTGGATACAGAGAGACCAGGGCTAAGAGCATGTGAGGACATAGCAAGAAGACAGCCAGCTCCAAGGCAAGAAGAGAGGCCTCGGGAGAAATCAAACCTGCTTACATCTTCACCTTGGACTTCTAGCCTCCAGAACTGTAAGAAAATAAATCACTGTTTAAGTCTGTGGTATCCTGTATGGCAGCACTAGCAAACTTATACAGCCCAGGTAGACAAAAAAAAAAAAAAAATCTTAAAAAAGAACAAAGTGGAAGGACCCACACTTCGTAGCTCACTACAAAGCTACAGTAATCAAAATGCTGTGGACTGACAGAAGGACAGACTTATAGACCAATGGAATAGAACTGAGAATTCAGAAACAAACCCATACATTTATGGCTAACTGATTTTTGACAAGGGTCTCAAGTCCAATCAATGGGAAAGGAATAGTCTCTTTAACAGATGATGCTGAGACAACAGGACTTCCATATGCAAGAGAATGAAGTTGGACCCCTACCTCATACCATATACAAAAATTAACACAAAATGTATCAAAGGATTAAATATAAGGGCTAAAACCATAAAATTCTTGAAAGAAAACATAGGAGTAATTCTTCATGCCTGTGGATTTGGCAAAGGATTCTTAGATATGACACCAAAAGCATAAGCAATAAAAGAAAAAATAACACATTGAACTCCATCAAAAATTAAAACTTTTGTGTATCAAAGGACATTATCAACAGAGAGAAAAGACAACACACAGAATGAGGGAAAATATTTGCAAATCATATCTGATAAAGAATTAATATCCAGAATATACAAAGAACTCCTACAACTCAGTAACAACCAATTTAAAAACTGACAAAGAACTTGAACAGACATTTCTTCATAGAAGATATACATATGGCCAATAAACACCTAAAAAGATGCTCAGTATCACTAATCATTATGGAAATGCAAATCAAAACTACAATGAGATACCACTTCACACTCACAAGGATGGCTATTATCAAAAGAACAAAATCAAAACCAAGAAAAACCCCAGAAAGTAACAAGTTTTGGCAAGGATGTGGAGAAACTTGTACACTGCTGGTAGGAATGTAAAATAGTGCAGTTGCTGTGGAAAATAGTATGGCATTTCCTTAAAAAATTAAACATAGATTTACCACATGAACTAGCAATTCCAGTTCTTGGATATACTCAAAATAACTGAAAGCAGGGATTTAAACAGATATTTGTACACCCATGTTCATAGCAGCATTCTGCACAACAACCAAAAAGCAGAAGCAACCAAAATGTCCACCAAAATATGAATGGATAAACAAAATGTGATATGGGGAATAGGGAGTTATTGTTTACCGAGTACACGGTTTTTGTTGGGGATGAGGAAAAAGTTTTAGACATAGTGATGATGGTTACCATAACACCGTAAACATATTTATTGCCTCTAATTATACAATTATGAATGGTTAAAATAACAAATATTATATGTTAAGAAAAATTCACCACAGTTAAATACAACTACCAAAATTCATGGAACTGATGATGGTCAACTCTATGAGAGTAAAATTCACTGCTAACAGTACTGGTTCAATAACTGAAATTTAGATATTTTCTACAGAATACGTATTAATGAGTAACATAATGAATAACACAGGTTTTAAACACTTTACGTTTCTGCAAGCTTTGAAGTCTGTCCAAATAAGCCCTTTCTGCTCTGCATGTATTTCTACCAAAATCAGCTGTAACATTAGCTCAGCCAATTCCCACTTCAGGTTATACTGAATCAGTGATTTCTCATCTTTAAAATTATTCTCACCTGTAGCTGTTCTACGCAGATTATTCTAGAGGCTAATTCTTTACTCTTCAAAGTTGGCATTGACCCTTGCATAACAGCTGAGCAGTACTGGTAACATTTGACTCATCAAGAACCAAGGAAAACCATTCCAAATCATTTGCCTTGTTTTGAATTGACTACTACCCAATGTTCTCAACCCTTTAAGCAACGATTCTCACCCCTTTAAGCAACCATTCTCACCCAAAGGCTAATAGTTTTAAATAAGTTTACTTACTCTGCACACGTTTCTTCCAGAGAAATTAACTCACCATTGGTAAACAGCTTCCCTTGCCTACCGAATGAATGGGTTACTCATACCTTAAAAACATAACATTTAAAGCCCAGTTTTCTTTTTCTTTTTTTTGATGACACAATTGCATATATATTGTTTAAAATGAAAACAGGCGAGTTCACAAATTACTTCTGGACACTGAAAAATGAACTCTGGTTGCTTTTCTTCTGGGCAGCACCTAAACTCTGCTTTTCTTCTGGGCAGCACCTAAACTCTGGCTTTGCAATATTTCAGGTACATTACAGTCTTCTGAGAGAGGCCCAGTACTTCAGAATCCCTGGGGTGGCCAGAATGCCTCTGGTTTCTTCCGCATCCCGCAAAGGGCTCTCTCCGTACTCCTCCTTCAGCCACTGGCGGAAGTGATGGACCTGGTGCTCCTCAAACTCCTGGAGCTGCCTCTGGAAGCCCAGGTTGGGGTTTGCACAGGACCTCCCTGCATGCACAGTGCACAGGGCATCTTCCCAGCCGAAGTCGGTGACCGTCTCGATGTATGCAACCACCAGACTCACACTCCTGGAGACGCCGGCCAGGCAGTGAACAAGGCAGCCCTCACCTCGCAGGCGGCACTCGTGGATGAATTTAACACTTTCTTTGATGTCTTGTCAGGTTTTGAGATGGTGAATCCGCTGCTGGTATGCACAGGTATTTAACCCCCTCCAATGTTGGCCTGGTGCCGTCGTGCAGAGACAGAATGTGTGTCATCTTGTTCTTCGCTGGCATCTTTGAAGTTGCCGATATACAGGCCAGACAGGATTAACCATTCCCCATGGCGGCCGCGCGGTCTAGCGCCTGGGGGCGCAGCGGCAGGCGCACTGAGGGCATGTTGGAGCCGACGGGGGAGCAGCGGGCTGTCGGGCGGGCAGGGGGCACTGCGCGCCCGCAGCGTAAACAGCAACATGAACCGGCGGCGCCCAGGCCTCTCTGTCCGCTGCGCTCCTGTCCCCCGCGATCCCCAGCCGCCGGTCCGCGGCACAGGCGCCCCAGCGGGAAGGGGCTCGCAGCGCCTGCCGCCTCCCGGAGTGAGCCCAGCATCTGCCACGCCGGCCCCTGCCACGCCAGCCCCTGCCACGCTGGCCCCCGGGACTTGTAGACACGGTTCCTAGGGGCCCGGCCGGGGCGCAGGGATTATGTCTCCCGGGGGCCGGGGCGCAGGGACATGACTCCTGGGAGCGGGTCCCTCCAGGATTATGGCTCCCGGGGGGCCCGGGCCCAGGGCACACGCGCACCCCCACCCCGGCCGCCGTCGCCCTGCGCGTTCTTAGACGGGGCGGGGGGGGGGGGCTCTTTTTTCTTTAACGTTAAGTATGCACCAATAATTTTTAAAAAATTAGATGTCACGATATGGTGATAGGTATGGCCCTCATAACACTATTGAGTTATAAATGTATAACTGCAGTCTGTACTGCAAAGTGATAACACTGCTGCGTACTGTCTGTGGCAACTATTTAATTCAGCCAGTGCATCAGGAAAACAGCCATCTACAATTTGTAAACAAATGAATGTGGCTGCACGCCAATGAAACTCTGTATGTAGACACTGATTTGAATTTCGTATAGTTTCCGCAGGCCACAGTATTCTCCTCTTGTTGTTGCTATTGTTTTAAAGCATTTAGAAATGTGAAAAACCATTCTTAGTTCATGGCTTACCCATAAACAGGCAGCTGCGCATAGTTTGCTGACCCCTGCAGTTGAAAAAGGAAATGAGCTTTACTCACAGTCCTCACGATTGAATCCATGTTTTTTTCCAGTATCTAATGAGGAAAGTAAAAGTAAAGTAAAAAGAAAGTTACATCTCCAAGTGCTAGTTCTTTGAAACTATGGATAAAATAAACATCTGACAAGTTTAATTTAGAAAAGAAAACAAACATAACATTTAAAATGACACATAATAACGGAGTTTTCCTAATTATGAGAAAACTATAATTAATTATATACTAATAAAATTAAAAATATTAACAACATAAGCAATACAGAGAATATGAATTTACAGATAGAGGGGAAAATTTGTGCTTCAACTGTTAAGAGCAACAACCTGGGTTTTGATTTGGATTCTATAGAGAGGCTCTGCACCTTTCACTGCCTTGGAGCTATTTTACAACTCTGTAAGTTATAGATACCTGATAATACAAATAATTCTCATCTATAGACAAATGCAAATAAATAAATTCTGTTGGGTAGAGGTTCAGCTGACTTCCCTCCTGTGGAAGTCAGTCTCGTGTCCATTTATAAATTCATTTCAACATTCTTTTACTCCAAATTTGTCCTTGACTTCTCCTTTGAACTGACTGTAACATCTCAGTTCTTTGAGTTTTTAAAAATGCTTAACATGTGTTCATTTTATATCCATCTGTATGAGAGCCATTTCACTTTGTTGAAAATCATACTTTAACACAACTAAGGGCAATATAGAAAAAAAGAAGATAATTACCTCCAAAACTTTCCTGGGGCCTTTCAAATCTTGAAGAAGCAGAGTCTGTGACACAGAAGGCAGAAGACTCTCTTGTCTATTTTATGCGAAGAGCATTATCTGACCCCAAACATGGGAGACTGCACCGTGGGCCAGCCAGTGCTAGCTGCTAGGCTGGCAGTTTCCAAACCCAGCTGGGATTGGAACTGCCAGCAAGTACCTGTGGAAACACCCACGCAGGCCCCACCCACCTCCTGAACACACAAATCACGGCCCAAATCAGGGGCAGGGCCTGGCCACCTGCTTTTAACAAGCTCCACAGGAAGTTCTAATGAGCACAGGTCTTATTTTACAGATGAAAGAACTAAGGCCTAGAGAAGCTCTTCAACACTGATGGAGGATAAACAGCTTCTTCGTGCAGCCCAAGTCGGCTTCCTCCTCCTCCCCCAACCCTTCCCATCCCTCATCTTAAGTTATCTAGAGCACAGGGCCTAGAGGTAGAGGAGCCAGGCAGATGTGGAATAGCAATGACACTGCCTCCTAGTAGGCGAGTGTGGCAAACATCACAGCAAACGGCCGTGTTGCTGGTTTGGCATTTTGTTAATTTTCTTACCCATTGGTAATTTTAACCCAGCTCTAATTTCTCCCCCCATACAGAAAGCCCGCCCCTTTCCTCATCATTGACACCAAAAACCAAGAGGAAAGGCTTCTTTATACGGAGCTGTATTTAGAAGGCAAGAGTATTTGCTGAGAATGCCCGACTCCACATCAAAAAACGGAAAGAAAAAGTTTTAAGAGAAAGCTCTTCCTTACTGTACAATATTAATAAATATAAAGGTAATAATGGAGTTAAAATATTAATAGATGCTATTAACTAGTGAGTGAAAAGTTGAAGAACAGGATATTTAGCCTCGAAATACCTCCTTATAACTTACAGTGGAGAAACTTGACAGATGCCCCTTAATCCAAGTGCTCAAAGTAAACATCACTAAAACTCACCAAGTATTCTGTGCCTCCCAATATGATGCATCAAGTACACAGTATCTCTTCTGTGGTACACATCTTCCTTGACTTATGATGGGGTTATGTTGCAATAAACCCATCGTAGATTGAAAATACCCTAAGTCACAAATACATTTAATACACAACCTACTGATCATCATAGCTTAGCTGAGGCTACTTCTAATGTCCTAACACATTAACCTACAGTTAGGCAAAATCATCTAACACAAAGCCCATTTTATAATAAAGTATTGGGTATCTCACGTATTGAATGCTGTACTGAAAGTGAAACAATGTTTGTATGGGTACCAAAAAAAGAGTTGTGTATTGTTGGGTTTACCTTTGAGATCACATAGCTGACTAGGGTCTGTGGCTCACTGCCACCGCCCAGAATCATGAGCCCTACCACGTATCACTAGCCTGGGAAAAGATCAAAATTCCGTATTTGAAGTAGTTTCTACTGAATAATATCACTTTCACACCATCCTAAAGTCAAAAAATCTTAAGTCGAACCATTTTAAGTCAGGGACCATCTGTATTCCTACACAAAAAAGCTCAATTAAATCTAATTGTGAGCCGACATCAAACCCAAATTGAAGAACATTCTACAAAATCAGCCAATACTTTTCCAAGACAGACATGGAAAGAAGGCTGAAGGACATGAGAACTAGATGTAGTAATTCTGGGTTGGATTCTGAAACAGGAAAGAAAACTATGGAAGATATTATTGGGAAAATTGGCAAGATTTTACAATGGACTATGGATTAGGTAACAGTATGATATCAATGTTAGACTTCCCGATTATGATCATTGATCTGCAGTTATGCTTGTTCTTAGCAAACTGACAATAAAATATTTGGAACAAAAGGGCCCATCTCTAACTTGATCCTAATGGATCAGAAAAAAAAAAGTGTGTATAGAGACAGAATTGGGGCAAAATGTGAGCTGAGGTCGGGTAAGAGTATTTTAAAGTTCTTTGTGCTATATATTCTTGCAACTTTTCAAGTTTGAAATTGAATCAAAATTGTTACAATTTTTGTACTGCTACAATACACATTTTTAGGATGTTTGTTGCACGTATCTGCCTCACAGAACCAGATGTGCAAGGATCAATGGAGAGCCAGACTGACCTAGGTCCTGCCACTACCTTGCAGAGATCTTGACATGCACATGTACACAAACAGGCCCAGCTCAGCCCAGGACAGTCAAGCAGAGGAGCCTGTGCTGCAAGCTGTCCTCCCACTGCTCAGCAGGGACCAGCCCAACCCAGCACTCTCCACAACAGAGTTGGACCCACAGCCTCAGCAGCTCCCCAAGCTCAGATCCACCCACCCGGGATCCACCCACTGAGCTCAGCCTCCCTTGAACTGACACATCCCCTTGTGTTTCACTGATCCTCCCCCATACATCCATTCACACTCATTCAATCTCCTATGCTCCAGGTACTGGCCTCCACACCCATCCTATCTCCCACCCACAGAAAGCCCAACCCTCACACACAAGGAGCGTTACCCTTTCAAGACCGGCAGGTTCATTAACCCAAACTGCATGTACTCGGAGGAGGCTGAAGCAGGGCCTACAGGGTGAGGAGGGAAAAGCATCTCCTGACTTTTGTCTGAAGCCAGAGTGCGTGCTCAGGGCCTGGGAGGACCAAGAAGGGTAGAGCTGGCAACCAAAGAAGTGATGCAGGTGTCCAGGCTCAGGCCTCCTAACACATCCATAATCTGTATGGGCGTTGCCCATAGGCCACTTACAGATGCGTCACACTGCAGACCGCTCTTCTTCAGGATACATCTCCCTTGAGAAAGAATTCCTGCCCTTAGCTCCACCGGCACCCAACCCCACAGATGACACAGGCACGGTTGTTGTCCGAGGTTTATTGAAAATATTACAGCACAGCAGAAAGATTCAAACGGCTCCACGTGGTGTTTTGAAATTCATCCCAACTGTAGGCTGAGTGACCTGCAGGTTGGACAGACTGCCAAAGTCCTGGAACAATAAAAAGGGGCTTAGTGTGGCTGTACTGGTGAGATCTGTGTCCAGAGCCCCGGCACCACCATTAGGCTATGCTTTTGTCAGCCTCCACACCTTGGGGTCAGATTGGTGGGACCCTGCAGAAAACCAAGAGAGCCTTCTCCTCCCCACCCCAGAGCAATAAAACTCTGTAGGGGGTCTACCTGCGATCTGAAGGATCCTCCACAGTCAGCCATGAAGGAGCTGTCCTGTGCACTTTAAGACGTTTGACAGCATTCCTGGACTCTATCCACTAATGTCTGCTAGTATCCCCCAGTTGTGACAACCAAAAATGTGTCCAGATATTACCAAATGTTCCCTGTGGGGTGCAAAATCTGTCCCTTTGAGAATCACTACTCTAAGGCATATACAGTGCCACTTCATTTCCAAGACCAGCCCTCAGGTAGGAGGCACCACTTATGCAATCAACATTTGTGAAGGGCCCGGGTAGAATAGTGGTAGGACAAGGTCAGGGCCTGCCTTTAAGGTGGCTCAATCTAAGTGCAAAGAACCCAAGAGCATGTGTATAGCTGATTCACTCTGTTATAAAGCAGAAACTAACACACCACTATAAAGCAATTATACTCCAATAAAGATGTTTAAAAAAAAAAAAAACCCAAGGGCCCACCATATAACCAGAATTTAATTCCTCATTTTATCCTCAAAAACCAATTTTACAGTTGAAATTAAAAAGATGCATTCCAGATTAGTATTTCAGGACAAAATGATCTGTAGCAGGCGTTAGCTGTACTGGTTATGTTTTTCTGAGACCAGGTGGCAGTATATGGGTGTTCACTCTATTCATTATCTTTCTGAACGTCTTAAGACGTTTCATGATCATAAAAAGGAAAAATAAAGTTGCTCTAAATCACCAACTGCCTCCTGGACTTTGAAGCTCATGCTTTCACCAAACTACTAAAGTACTAAGATATGTCACAGAAGAGACACTTATGAGATTATTGAAGATAGCTGAACTACCCAAGTAGTGCCCAATTAGCAACTGGAAATGAGACCACAGCTCATTTAAGTGATTAGCATACAGATATAGAAGTAAGGAGGCAGACTGAAAAGAGAACTAAGGATGGAACCAAGGGGGTAAATGTGAGAAGCCAGCCACAAAATCGAGAAGAGAACAGAAGGAACTGAGAAAAGGGGTGTTCTGGAAGTCCTGGAAGAACAGCCACTGGATTTGGGAGTTATCCTCGTGTGGAGAGCAAACGGAACCTTCACTAACTAGCTAAACCCACTTTGGAGGCAGTCTAGGTTAGTGGTTAGAAGGGTGGATGGATTCCCATCCCTGCCACCTACTAACCTTGAAATTACCATTTCATCATCTATAAAATGTAAATACCAGGATGTGCCTCATGGGACATACTGAGGAAAAGGGAAACGCCATACAGAAACATTGAGATTACTTGATATATTTTGAAGACTCAGTAAGTGTTACCTAGAAGTATTACCCACAGTAGAAAGCTACTGATGGATGGTGACCAGGGAAGCCCTACTTTAGGAATTCAGCAAACACTTACCAAGAGCTTCAGCATTTCCTTAGTGTCAGGATCTACTTCAATGATTTCCTGATCCAGGGCTGAGACCTGTAAGGAACAAGGCAGGCCCCAAATAGCAATGAGTTATCTCTCACCTTCCCTGCCTTTTCTCTAAGACTCTTAAATGAGGAACAACAAAAGGGGGTGGGGGACGGGGATGGGTGGCATAGAGAGGATACAGTAGGATCCCACGAATCCAGTATTTAGAAAACCTTAAGATTGGGTTTATACTGCAGAAATACTATGCTAGGGCAAATAATCAAACCAGAAGACATAAGTCACCAAACAAATATCATTAAAAGGCTCTCATGTATAAAACAGAATGGACTTACATGATCCCAACAGGGCAGAACAGAACCTAACATACAGCCAAGTAAATTATAGGCACCTACAGCTGGTCAAAGGGTATATGAAGACTCAGCCGAGGTCCCTTTGAAAACCAGGTACCTGAAACGGTTCTCAGGAACCTGCTTTATCTTTCAGGATGAACAAGAGATCCAGAATAAGACCCAGAAAGTTTACCTCAGGCACGTAATTATCTCTCCTCTCTCTCTCCTCCTCCTGCAGCTTGATGGAGATACCTCTCACTGGGCCTCTCTGAATCCGCTTCATCAGATGTGTGACATAGCTACAAAGAACAAATGCCCAAGAACACACATTGGCTCCCACTGGTACCCAGAACGTCTGCATGTGTATTTTAGTTCTCTTCCCGCAGTGAGAAGGGAGAGGATTCACCTTGGGGGCCCTGACTCTGAACCTCCTACATACACAAAACCTCCACACGCAGCTCCACTTACCTAGGCATGCCTGTCCCTTTGGTGTCGCACATCCTCTCTATTCAAATTCGCTTTCAAAGCTATCGAGTACTCCCAACAAACCTTCACGACCCCTCCTCCCAACCTTCATTTTCTTCACTTCGAATCCCAATGTACATAAGTTAGCATTAAATCGAGTACACCCTTACTTAACGTTAGTCTTCCAGAGGTCGACTGTGGCTAACCTCGTCCAAGCGCCACCGCCAGTCAAACCGCCAAATACAACGCGAACGTAAGACAACCCCACCAAGAAACCCGGCAAAGGCACACCTCCAGCGCTCTTCTCGGAGCAGCGGGAGACTAGTGCTAACCCAGCTCTCACGACCCACCCGCGGGGCCACGACTCTCCGTCTCCCAGCAGGCCCTGGAGGCCGAGCGCCGGCTGAACTCACCCTGCGATCTTGTTGCGGAGCTTCTTGCTGGGAATGATGGCGATCTCCTCGCACACGCGCTTGTTGGTGTGAAAGTCGTTGCCCAGGCGCGTGTAATACTTCTCAATGATGACCCGGGCCGCCTTCTTCACGGTTTTGGTGCGAACGCGGCCCTGCAAGTGGAGAACACAGGGTCACTCGCGACTCAGGAACCCCCTCCGGGGAACAGCACGGCGTCACGCCCTAACCGGAGCGGGGTTCGTGGGCTGGGTCTGAGCCCAGGAGGGGGAGAAGGCCGGCCGGGCAGTGCTGGAGCGCGGGGTCAACGCGGAAGCCAGCGGCCCACGGAGGCTTCGGCCTCACAGGGTACTGCGCCCCTCCTCGCGGGCTGGGGGCCGCGCAAAGCGGCGGATGGAGGACGATTGTGGGGGGTACCAGCTTGGAAACAAAAACACCTACCATGTCGGCGGGTCCTTGGTAAAAGAGGAAACAGGAAGCACGAGAGGCCTATAAAGCGCAGGCCAGGAAGCCGCTTCCGCCTAGCCTGAAATGCGCTGAGCCGACTGTAAGCGCAGCACAGCGACCCCTAGAGGGGCGGGGCGGAATGGAACGGAAGTATGGCCAATTGCCACCCAGTGGGCGTAGCGAGTGGCTGACCCGCCCCACCCCGCCCCAACTAGGGTGGTCTTATCGCAGGTTTCTCTAGACCCTTCTTCAGTAGTTAGGTCGCCCATTAAAGTGCTCTAGACTAAGAGCGGCGGCGCATCTCTCCCACACATGATGCGGAGACGGATGAAGGTTTAAGAGCCATCAGGAAGGCGGGAGCGCGGAAAAGTGAGGAAGTAGGGGATGGCGCCGTGCACAGGATCCCCACCCAATCCATGGGTCACAGACTTGTGTCTAGCCTGGTGGAGACACAGGTACAACTGGGAAAGAATCATCTCACTTCTTCCGAGTCTTTGCTCAAACGTCACCTTATCAGAGGAACTTTCCCTCCAATTTATACAAAGTAACACTGCTATCCTTTTATTTTTTTTTAGCATTGCTAGCCTTTTAAAGTTGCTCTAGTATTTCTTAGCACGTCACAGTGACTTGTCTCAATTTTCTCAGCTAGGGATGAGTTCCATGGCAGTATTTGCCTTGAACAGTGCCCGGCACAAAGCAAGTTCTCAAATGTTTAAGTGAAGGGCCCAGTTCACCCGTAGCGCTCCCAGCTGAGGCACTCTCTCCAACCACCACCGTCCTAAGGCTGTTCCTGCTGTACCCATCCGCAAACCAGGTCCTTCTGAGGCCGCCAGCACAGGCTACCCCTGGTGGCCTCATTAGCCTCGGGAGTGCCCTGCTCCTTATCTCCAACTTGGCTTAAGTGGGTTCCAAGTCCCCGCCTGACTTAAAGAAAGACTGGGCTGCCCAGTTTGGATGAGTTAAGGGGCACCAGGCTGTGCTTCATCCCCCAACTCAACTCCTGGTCACCTTGGACAGTCCAGTCAGTCTCTGAACTGACTGAGAATGGAAGGCTGAAGGACAGGAAGCCCTTGCCCTGAAAGTAGCACCTGGACAAAAGAGGGACCAAAGGGGAGAAGAGATGACTCTCTGAATAGGACAGGACAGACCAGGACACCAAAAGGGAGAGTCAGACTCTCCTTCAAGAGAGATGCAGTTTACTTTACCTGCACACTTCAAACTATGCTGCTGCCATCAGGCCTCAAGGGAAAGATGAGGCCTCTCATTCTTGGCTGAAGGGACTCCCCACCCCCTAAGATAGTGACTTCTTGCACCTCTCACGGAACGGATGCTTCAGTGTGCAGGGCTCCCTCCACCGCAGACTAAAATGGAATCTTCCAAAGATCACTCCAGCAGCTGGGCCCAGGAACAACCTACCTGAAAAAATCGTCAGCAGACCCTTTCAAAAATCCTGGCATCCCGCCTGTGAGAAAGAGTCCAGATGATAGTCCTGAAGAACAGCAAAAATTTACTCCCACTCAGTAAAGAACTGGGTCAGCACAGCTGACTCCAAGAGATAGGAAGCCTCCCAAGAAGAAGAATCAGCTCTGAGGCTTACAGGAGAAGCTGAGAACAAGTGGCTCATGCCGACCTCTGGGGAGCTATGCCTCCAGTTTCTCCAAGCTGAGTCTAGGATTATGAAAAGAGGAGCCCCAAGAAGTTTATTTGTGAGGGCTTTTTACATACCTAGACTAGAGGTACCCACTTACTAGAGAGGCACCTCCGAGGTGCATTTGACCACGGAAGTGACCAAGAAGGACTTACAGGGGCAAGTCCCCACATGGCCCCACTATCAGCCTGGGCTGGAATCGCATCACAGAAGATCCAAGGAAATGTGGGTTTTTACTCTGGAATCTTGGTGTCCCACTGCCCCCTTTTTCCCACAGCTCAGACACAGAGACAAAACCAGAACTCTGCTGCAACGTGTTTATTATGTGCCAAAAAAACTACACCACAGCTTACTCCACACATCTGTAGGAGAGTGCAGTCTTGCCTGCATATACTACAATGAGGTAGAGACTTCACACACAACTTCACAAAACCCACAGAGTAGCTGGGATATGCAACAATGCAACGTCAGCTCAGCAGGAGGGAGGAGGGGGGGTTATGACACTGGTTCTTTGGCACACAGCTTCCCAAAGAGGGGCAAGTCGTTTTTTTTTTAAAAAAAAAAAAAAAAGAAAAGAAAAAGTCAAGTTTTCAAATTCCAGTAGCATTTCAGTCAACTGCAACTGTTGCTTCATACATTTCTCAAATGAAAGAAATAAGGGAAGGGTACTTGTCCCCTCTGAGAGAAAGGGCTCCTGTGAGCCTTCATCTGCCCCCACCAAAAAGCAGCCCTTTTTAGCTCAGTTACAAAAGAAAAAAGTCCTGTGACTTTGTGATTAAAAACTTCTATCAACCCTCCCCCCCCAAGTAAGTGCAACTTAAGAAGGTGCAATAAACCATTTAAAACTATATACAGCAGCCACTCAAACACCGTTTATCCGGTCCAGTTTCAAATCCAAAAAAATTTTTTTTTCTTGGTTGCAAATGCCTTGATTTGCAACTCTGAGAAACAGTGACCAGCAGTCCCCAGACACAAATTTGCTATAATGTTAAAAGCTGCCAGGAAAGAAAAAAAAATCTCTTGTTCCAAACGACTTAAAAACTGTTTTAAGGAGTGTAAAAAGGAACCGGTAAAAACCCTCGAGCGTAAAATATGAAATATGATTTTGGTTTAAATGAAGAGCAAAGTCTCCTTGTTGTTTACAGTAAAAAACACCAGCTGAACACTCAGTTTATGCCGTTCAGGTGGGGGTTAAATAAATGGAAAGGCACTGTATGGCAACTGCAAGAATGAAACCAATGAGACCTGCACATCATCACCATCAGTATTGCAAGGAATGTAAAAAAGCGCTTTTAATAAATAAACCTAGATGTAGGCATCGTGTCAATACCTTCTGGACACGTAGTTCTTTTTTGCTTTTTCATCGGCAAAATGAGGAACTAAAATCTGGGAAAACTACAGAGTCGCTTGGAGGGTGAGCCTAAGGGTCCTTGCCCTGGTACACCCCCTGAAAACAAAATCCGACAAAACTCATTGTGCATTAATTAGTGCAGAAACAAAGACAGATTCAGCAAGTGCAAAGGTGACTACGATTTTCCCTTGTCCTCGGGAAGCCAGCTCCCTGGTGGCCAGTGGCTGCAGGGTGGTGCAGGCTACTGCCTGACCTGCCAGCCTCAGGCGCCACAGGCCACCGGGCAAGGCCAGCTCCTCTAGCTGGAATCTCGGTTCTTCTGGTTCCGCATCAGGGGGCTGTGATGGCGCAGGCCCTCCATGCTGTGCCGCCAGTGCCAGCAGCTCCGGCAGAAGTACTTGAAGCACACCTGGGTGGAGCGGAGAAAAACAGAGAGAAGCCAGGCCTGTGTCAGCACCAGCCAGGGGGGCAGCTGCATGAGCTGCCTGCTCTGCCCAAGAGCAAGTGGGGGATTCCTGATGGCCTCTGTGGGGTTAGAAGAGATGGTCCTGGGGATCCCTCTCATCCCCAACAGAGGCCTGACCAAACCATGGCAAATCCACTGCCTGTTTCTATGGGTGCCCAGACTTAATCCAGCATGCTGGGCTCCTATTGTGTAGAGACTGTGCCAGCTTCCCTCATCTCCTCTTAGCACCACAGCTGCTCTTCCAGTCCCCTGCCCTTCCCACCTCCTATGGAGCAGCTGTAGCACACGCCTGCTAACATGGGAGAACGTTTAAAGACAGTGACTCCAGATCCTAATGCCGGGCAGCACGGCTCCCTCGTCACACTAAGTGAGGAGAGGTCACTGGGCACTACCTCAGTCCCAGGCCCACACTCCCGCTGGCTGTGTAAGCCCGGGCAAGCCACTAAACTTCTGAGCCATTATCTAAAAATGGGGATCATCTGTGGAAGATATACACACACACAAAAGCCTGCTAGAAGAGGCTATTCAGAGATACACTTATTCTCCGGCTTTACCCAGCAACCCAAACTCACTTCATATCCTCATTCTGCAGCCTCAGTTTAACTACTGTCTACCCAGAGACTCCAAACCTGAGTGACAGCACCACTGCAAAAATAACTAAGTATGGATGCACTGCTAGTATTCGAACACATCCCAAACTTGTCTTGTTGCCAGCAACACTGGCACTACTTGGAAACTTGTCAGAAACAAGGCATCTCAGGCCATACCCCAAACCTACTGAATCAGAATCTGCATTTACACAAGATCCTTAGGTGATGCGTATATACGTTAGACTATGAGAAGCACTGCCCAGATACATCCAGATCTGTGCTCCACCACCCAGAAACACTCAACAAAAACTGCCATGCTGCTTTCTGCCTGCTTCTGACAACTGGGTACAAACCAGGTACAAATATCAAAAAAGGTCCAGAGGTTCAGAAGTAAAAAAAAAGCAAGCTTCCATGCATAGGGGAAAATCCATCTAGAAGGCCTTAGACTTAGAACAACAGTGCCTGGCTCATAGGTACTGCTGACCACGCCCAGCAGGTTCCTATCATCCTCAAAAATCACCATTACCAATAGTGCCACACTGAAAACCAACATCCCAGGCAAGGAGAAGGCCAAAGTATCAAGACTCAACGAGCTTTCCCAACAGTTTTGGGTCAAGTGTGTCTCTGGTCTAATCATCAGCAAACATTACTGCTGCCTCTTCTATGCTCTTAAGACAACCGCGAGGCACCTGAGAACTCCAACATTCCATGTGACAAATGAGACATGACAATCTTTAACTGAAGGCGGGGATTTTATAAACATCTGAAGTGCCCAGGGGACTCACCTGATCTCGACAGAAAAAAGGACCAGGCTGAGAACTGCAGATATGACACAGAGAATCTTCTAAGTAGGGGTCAATCTGAACCTGCACAAAGCAAAACAGGATAATGAAGTGGTTGCTTCTCACCAGGAGGCCAAATGGGCCAGAAGAGAAGGGCATGTCATGGGCCATCCATATGAATACAGGGGGCTTCCTGTTTTAAGGGGGGCCCAGAGAGAACTATAGGCAGAGAGTACAGAGATCCTTGACGGCAGGTGCCCAAACTGCAGAAGCTGCCAGGCTGGCTCTACAAAGTGTGTGCAACCACACACACTACTGCCTGGTCTTCTCGGCAAACCGGACCATGGCACTCTATCATCCAGCAACAAGTAAGCAATCAGAAAATGCAGGTCAGGCTGGAGAACAGAAGTCAGGCTGCCTTGCAAAGCTGGCCAAATAACACAGCACAGGAAGGCACCCCACATGTTGAGGAGGCTCAACAGTCCCAAGCTCCCATCCCCCCGAGTAGACCAAGACCAGGCCCCTCCCAAACCCAAACCTCACCTCAAGTGTGTCCTCAGAAGCTTGGCTCATTCCCCAAAGCATATCCAGCACAGGGACAGCTTCCGTCTCAGGCCTGCCCTGGGTAGCGGCTGGCCCAGACCCCTCTCAGATGGCCCAGAGTGAGGGTACAGACCAGCCCACTCACCTTCTTGGTGAACTTGGTGGTTTTGATCTCCACAAAAGCAGCACTGACTGCTTTCAGGTAACTACGTTGGTTATTGAAAGTCACGCGACCAGACCCTAGGAAAAACAGGAAAACTTACCTTCCAGCCAAATTCTCCCGAACGCCACTTGTCAACGCTCAGGAAACCCTGTTCCTAGATCAGTGCTGTGCTGTCCAATAGAAATATAATGTGGGCTACTTATGTAATTTTAAGTTTTCTAGTAGCCGCATTTAATGAATGGAATGGAATGAAGAAGAAAAATGTAGTGGAATTAATTTTAATTAATTTTCTTTACCCCAATATATCCAAAATATTATCATTTCAACATGTGGCATTAGGCACACTTCAAGCACTCAGAGTCACATTCAGCTGGTGGCACTGTATCAGACAGTGTAGCTGTAGACCATGATGGCACAACCCCCTCAGGAATGGGGGGAGGACTTCCTGACCACAAGGAGGAGGGAAGAGACTCCTCCGTGTAAGCAGATGCACAGGCACGGTTACAAGGGTTCAGAGTGGAAAGCAAGATGCAGACAGAACACCTCTCTGAAGGCAGGCCCAGCAGTCAAGGCCCTCCTGGCCTGGAGGTACTCCAGAGCCTAGCAGGGGAGCCGGAAGCAGCCTCATCCTGCCAAGTGCCGCCTCTGCCCCTGCAGCCTCTGAAGTCCCTGTTCTCAATCTGCGGTACGGCACTGAAAGGCACAAGATGCTCCTTCCTGACCAGATTCTGTGTGGGTGGGCAGACGAAGAAGCATGTGGGAAGGTGGATTAGCCATGTGTTGATCAGGAAGCTGAGGCTCTGCTCCACCTCCAAACCCCACCACTAAGATTATTCTACCACGACTGGGAAACTGCCCTCCTTTCCCAGTGGGGCTGACCAAAACCCAGTGGTTAGGCCCCCAGACTCCCCTACACTAGGACAGCATAGGCCATGACCATACTCTGTTGGCTGAGTCACCCAGAGTCTTCCTTCAGCCTCACGTGGTCTCTGACCCTAGACAAGGCCGCTTTTCAAGGCCTCTTAACAAAGGAAACCAAGCAAGTTCAGGAAAGTCCTGGCCTTTTAATGAAATATTACCTGTTGTCTGTCTCAGACTGGTTTGGCTGTTAACTCTGAGCTTCCAACCAAAGTTCCTGTTTCATTTTCATCTCCTATCAATTTTTCTCCCCTTCAAGGGAAGTGGTGGGAGAGGGATGGGTACAGAGGGGTCAGTACTGGTGGCTTATCTAGAAAAAGATGCTATACTGCTGGTATATGCTGATCTGCAGGTCTGAGTCAGGTCTCCCCCTCCACTCCCATAGGGAAGTATCGCAATCTTGGTCTACATCCCAGGGGCCACCCAGCTTTCCCACACAGAAATGGGACACTTACCAATGGGATACTTGTGCTTATCTGTGTCAATCCCAGCATACACCACACCACCAAATAGGTCGTTCAGAATGGCTGCCAGGGCCTCGGCATTCAGCATCCCGTGCAGAGCACCAACGAATACCGTCCTGCTGGGGTCAAGTCTCTGAGATGGGCTCTGAACAAAGTTGCTGTCGGCCAAGACCCAGGGGATCACTTGTACCTAAAAACCACCCAAAGGTATATCAGCCCTGGTAGGGAGCCAGAAAAAGGCTCTCGTATGGAGAGGCACATGCTCTGGAGATGCTAAGCTGAGCCCCATACAGTCCCAGGCACACAGGTACTCGGCAAGCCACCCTCACCCCAACACAACTAGACTTGAATTTTACTGAGTCCATGAGTCCAAAATGGTTTTTTAAAAAAATGGTAGAGTAGTAGTCTACCCGTTCTGAAGAGTAAGCAAAATAGTCCCAAACTGTCATACCCAGGAACCTAGCACTATTACAACCTTCAACCATGTGGTTCCAACAAAGGACCATGGACACTGATGAACAGACAGCATGGTCTAGAGTCCTTGGGACAGGAAGGATTCACAGAGAACGACACGATAGGAGCTTGAAGGACAGAGGGTAGGGATGCTGAAGGTATCTGTATGAGATGGTTACTGGCCCAATGTGCTCACTACAGGGCTTGTGACAGGAGCAGTGGGAGTAACTGGAGAGAGGTAGTGTGAAAAGTCACACACAGGAGAACACTGAGGTTCTGCAGAGCAGAGTGACACTAGGGCAGGAATTGACCATGTCCTCTGCTTCCAAATCCTGAGCCTGGAACAAAATCTGGCATAGCAGACAGAAGGCTCCAGAATGAAGTGAGTTGACAGATGATCAGTAAGTGTTTTTGCAAGATTAATCTGTGCAGATCTTTTTTTTTAAAAAAAAAAAAAAAAAGGTCTCAAAGCAGGAAGAGACCTGAGGCATAAACCAGCAAGGAGGCAGAACAGTAGTTCACAGGACAGCTGATGAAGACCTGGAGAAGGCCGGTGGTACTGGGCAAAGAACAGGCCAAGATCAAGAAGATTCTTCAACAGGAGAATCTGCAGAATTCAGACTGCCTGGGCATGGTGGGAAAACAAGAATCAGGTCTGATGGGTTCTAGACCTAGATAACCTTGAGATGAGAGAGCCTGGGAGAAGTTACCAGGGGGAGCCAATTTCATTGGAAGATGCAAAAGCCCATCTTGCTTTTTCCATTACCATGGGAAAGTATCACAATCTTGGTTCACATCCCAACAGCCACCACACTTTCCAAGCTTTCTTAAAAGTAAGAGTTTATAATTATAGGACATGCCAAAGAAAGGCCCCACAGGAAGGTGGGGCTCCAGTAGGACATGAGACTAGAGAGGTGAGTCTGGTCTAAAGGTAAGAGCAGAGCCACACAAGTGAGTAACTTGTCTGACACGGGGAAGAGGAGAGGGGGGAATCAAATACCTACTACTCTGGTGTGGAGGGGGAAACACAAAGGAAATAGAGGGTCAGAGAGAGATGAGAACCAGAGCTGCCTACAGCCCATGCATCAAAGAAAGCTATTCAAACACTGTGCGATGCGGTGACGAGGGACTAGGAGCAGGAAGGTGTCTGCAGGGCACTGAGGAGGGTGAGGGCCTGTGGTGCTGCAATGGCAGCCTCTCACTGTGAAAGCAGGGGATAGGGAAGAAGGAGCATGTTGTTAAGTCCCAGAGCATCATAAGTTGTGATAACTACATGAGCTCCACACAGCAAGAAAGAAGGCAGGGAAACTGTGGGGCACCGTGCGCAGCCAGAGGACAAAATAAATGTGAACACCAGGAAACATCGTAGAACAAAGAGCCAGCTTTGTCATATGCATCATTTATTTTAAATCCAATGTGACTATCTCAATAAAACAGGCATTTTCTCCATTACCCTACAGATTTTAGTAGACTTTACTTTCTAGAGCAGCTTCCAGTTCACAGCAAAACTGAGCTGAAAATGTGGGGTTCCTATATAACCGCCCCCCCCCCCGCCTCCATACACGAACAGCCTCCCCCACTCTCAACACCCCTCACAGGACTGGCACACCTGCTGCAATCAGGAAACCTACCCTGACACGTCAGTATTGTCCAAAATCCATGGTTTACATTAGGGTTCACACTTGGGGTTTGTTTTACCACTGTAACTCTATGGGTTTTTGGCAAATGTATAATGGCATATATCTACCATTACAGTATCACAGAGAGTATCTTCACCATCCTCAAAATCCTCTGTGCTTTGCCTATTCATCCCCTCTACCCTCATAACCCCTGGCAACTGCTAATCTTCTTACTAAAAGAGGCATTTCAATTTTCCATTTTATAGATGAGGAAATGAAGTTTCATGATATTAATTATCTCATCCAGTATCACAAAAGTAATGTACTCTGGAACCAAATTTTAAAAAATAACACTGATTCCTGAGTTCAAAACTTCCTTTGACAAGTGGTTCTCAAACACCACCCACTAGCACCACTGGGGAACTTGGTTAAAGTGGAGATTCTTTTTTTTTTTCTTTTTTTTGGCGGTATGCGGGCCTCTCACTGTTGTGGCCTCTCCCGTTGAGGAGCACAGGCTCCGGACGCACAGGCTCAGCAGCCATGGCTCACAGGCCCAGCCACTCCGCGGCATGTGGGATCTTTCCGGACCGGGGCACGAACCCCAATGCGTCCCCTGCATCGGCAGGCGGATTCTCAACCACTGCGCCACTAGGGATGTCCTAAAGTGGAGATTCTTAAACTCCACCCAAACTGACTTAGTAAGCCTGAGATAGGGTCCAAGAATATGCAATGAGGCTCCCAGGCAGGATGGCTCTATGCTAGAGACTCACGATGCTGAGGTTGATACCAGAGACGGCCTAAGGAGAGAGAACCAGATGGAGGAAACTAGATAGTAAGTAATAAAGCCCTGAATGGCAGTGAAGAAGTCATCCATGGATAGATGTGGGCTAAAGAGGGGTCTACCCACCACAGATTAGGAGGTGAGAAGGCACATCCTGAGAGCAGGACTAGGGAGAAACAACTGTAGATTTTCAGTTAAGTCCAAGCAGAGAAAGCTGCTAATTTCAATTTCATTTCTAAGACAAGAGGTCTGGGACAGAAGCACTGGCTAGAATAGAAGGAGATCTGGGAGACAGTTTGATTTCCATGGGCAGAAGCACATACATACCATTATGGCCCAAAGGTGCGGGGTGGGGGGTTAATGCAGCTGAGAGTGTTCTGTTGTATTCAACGTGGGGCAAGAAGAGCAGCCCTCTTGCCTCAGTAGGGATACTTGTCTGCAGCCTGTGTATCCACCCACCCCATGAAATCCGCTGCCTCATATGCCAATCACCCGATCCAGAAAGGACGCTGTGCCAACTCACCTCCTTGCAGCGCATCCTCCGGCTGGACATCTTGAAGTAATATTCACTCAGGCCATCTGGGCTCAGCGGGTCATGAGAGCAAGCCTGAAGCAAGGCCCGGACAGACTTCTCTAGTTCGAAGACCAGATATACATACCCTATATCCAATGGAAGGAGAAACTGCATTAACATCCCTCAGGTGGCTAACTCCTCAGCCTTGGTTTTGCGGCAGGGAGTTTCTTCCGAGAAAGATGCCTTATGGGTGAGACACGTTTTTGTCCTACTCCTGAAAGTCTTGTTGAATGGAAGCATTTGCTATGCTGGACAACCAGGCCAACGGAGGGAGAAGCACACCATCTCCCACCCTAGTAAGGGAAGGGATTGGCAAAGTAGGACAGAGGATCCTATCATTACCACATAGCTCTTTATCCCACAACACAAAGCATGTTCAGGTCAGCAAGCCTGGCTTTCCTGGGGGCAGGAGCGATGACAGGTCTGGGGCCAGGGGATGGAGGTATTCCTTTAAAAGCCTAGTTAGACCACTGGCTCAGTTCATCGGAACACTTTCAGTGAAGATGGGGCAGAGTGAAAATAGCACTTGCTCCTTTCTACAGGGAAGGGATCTCATTTCAGACCAGTGAGAAATCAGATGCTTGGTCCTCATTCCTGCTAACTCCAAAGGGAGCTCAGAATTAGGTCAGGCAACAACGTACTGGGAAGGAAAGGCAAGTAAAGGAAAGCTTTTCAAACGCCTCATTTTGAGAGGTCAGGAACGGCTGGGGTTCAGGTTTGGAGGGAAGTGCACAAGGCCGTTTCACAGGGAGCTCCAACCGCAGTGTGAGTTTGGACAGATGGAACATTGGCTCAGAAGAAACAGAAGGATGTGTGAGGTTGAGAAGGAGTGCCGAGAGCTGAAAGTTCTGTGCTGTGGAGTGCCCAAACCTTGTTATCATCATGCAGCTGTGACACCCCAGCGTCCCTCAGTGCAATTACATACTAAGGAGGGAAAAAAAGCTCCTACCATGTCTTTATTACCTTTAGGCATATTACCTTTGGGAGGACACCGGGGGTGCTTGCCATCCTTACCAGGCCACTCCACACTCAAAGAGCCAAAAACACGGAAGGTGTTAACCAATCCAGCTGCAAAGAGATGAAAAGAATGACAGAAACTGAGACACCATCCTCCCGAGGAAGGCACAGGGCCACTAGTATTCTCTTGGGCTCATCCTCCTTGACAGACAACTCAGAATTGACCTTTGGTCTCAGGTGACAACTGTATGCAACAGACACAGAAGCACTGTAGGAGTCTATGAAGTGCACCTTTCCCATCACAGTTGCTCCTGTAATACCCTGTGCCCAGGCAGAGGTTCAGTTCTTGGCCTCAAGTCCAAGTTTCTTGTTCCTGAAAGACATGCCCCACCTTCAACACTTGCAGCAGAAGGTCTCAGAGCTCACCTTCCGTAATATCCCAAGGGACACCTCCTAGGAACACCTTGCAAGAGTAGATGGGGTTCTTGTAGTTCCGGGGAGGAAGCTGGCCACTCCAGGTACAGGTGGCTTCATTCACAGCTTTGGCAGAAGACAAAGAGAAACAGGAGTCAAAGAATTAACAAAGTCACTGCCCTTCTCTGTGGTGAACTTTTATCCAGGAAGGAGGAGAGAGGCCGCAGTCCTAGTCTGGCTGCCTGGGAGAACAGCCATGACTACTCTGAAAAGCAAGAAAACTTACACCTCACCAAACCAGTCAGCCCAGTATGATAACCCTAATTCACTAGTTCTGTCTAAAACCAGATGTGTAGGGTAAAAATGATCACAACTCAAGCTATTTTCATACATATAACATATAACCAGAAAGCAGTTTTATCTAGTCATTGCTTACAATACTAATTAATTTAAATTTGTAATTATAGGCACACCTCAGAGATACTGCAGGGTTCTGTTCCAAATCACAATAAAATGAATATTGCAATAAAGCTAGTCACACAAATCTTCTGGTTTTCCAGTGCATATAAAAGTTACATTTACACTATACTGTAGTCTATTAAGTGTGCAATAGCATTATGTCTAAAAAAACAATGTACCTACCTTAATTTAAAAATACTTTATGGCTAAAAAACGCTAACCATCATCTGACAACACAGGGTTGCCACAAACCTCCAATTTGTACATAAAAAAACCAAAATGCAGTTATCGATAGATTGGGAGTTTGGGATTGACATGTACACATTGCTATATTTAAAATAGATAACCAACAAGGACCTACTGTATAGCACAGGGGACTCTGCTCAATATTCTGTAATAACCTAAATGGGAAAAGAATTTGAAAAAGAATAGATACATGTGCATGTGTAACGGAATCACTTTGCTGTACACCTGAAACTAATACAACATTGTAAATCAACTACACTCCAAAATAAAATAAAAATTTTTTTTTAAATGCAGTATTTGTGAAGTGCAATAAAGTGAAGCTCAATAAAACAAAGTATGCCTGTACTTGAAAGTAAACAGGACAATTTTTCATACAACATCCTAAATGCTTACTGGTCCAAATGGACCTTCTCTCCAAATGTTCAAATAAGGAACATTATACTGTTTCCCTGAACTCATCACTCACAGAAGTTAGGACACTGCCAATAAAAACCAGCACCAGCAACCCAAGATAAGAATGTCACAACTGTTCCAAGTCAGAACAATTCCCCATCATTTCCAAAGCTATCGTTATGGTACCTAAAGAGACACCACCGGGCCTTCTATCGTATTGGTCTTTAATCCTGTCCCCACTCAGTCCGTGCCCTTCCAGATCAGAGACTGACCTTAGTGGGAACTGGCTAGTCCTCGCCTATTTTACTCTCCTCCTCCAGCACTGGAGCAGACAGTTAATGAAATGAACCACCATTTTCATTCAGGACAATAACATGGAAGGTCATTCTCTAAAAGGCATAGGCCCAATGTGTTGCTACAGCAAGAAATTAGGCACCATCAGCAATATTTTGCAAACAAAAACAGAAGTCGATATAATGGCCTCATCCAAAAGCACAGTAAAGTCATTTCACAGGAAAACAATGGCAACAGAGAAAGTACAAACACAGATTGCCGAAACCATTAAAATAGGGCAGGAGCACTGCTAGGGAGAATGAGATCAGGTCTAGCTCTGTGAGTAGAAAGACAGACATATTGAAACCTATGGAAACAAAGGGAATGGAGAAACTGAACATTCATTTAATCAATTTCAGAACCTTACAATAGTGGTCAGTGAGCATCTCCCTGAAGCACTAGTAAACAATGACATATACAGCTCATTTGCTTCCAAGTACTGGTATAAGATGAAGAACAGATTTAATAATGGATTTTAAGGTAACTTAAACGACAGAATCTAAGGGTTCCTGAGAGACCAGTACACCTGGGGACATCCCTTACCTTGGAGGCTGACAATGGACCACCCACCCCCAGTGCATCCCTGTGTATACCAATCAGACAGCCCTGGGGAAGGAAGCTCCAGCGTGGGTTGTGCGTGACCTGCCTTTGAATTAGAAAGGGGGAGGGAGACAAAATTCTAGGCACCATTTCCAGGGTTTCTCTTGAACACATGCACCTGTGAAAAGAATCAAAAGCGAGAGCAGTGCACAATCTCCACAGAAGAGAAGAAGTCAGAGATGGATCCAACCCCTAATAGGCACAACCCAGTGTGCCAGATTATCTATTGTTCCTCTCTGCTCAGCCTCAAAAGGGTTACCGAGTGTGTCCGCATTAGCACTCACTCCTCAGAATGGACCACTCTGTGCAGAAGCAGACTTCACCATGCAGTCAAGTCCTCTTGTGGACAGTTCCCCAGTCTGTGAACTAAGGTCACTTTCATTCACTGCCCGAGAACGAGGCCCCAGGCCCCCAGCAGGCCCACAGCCACACTCACCTGCAGCTTGCCTGTGTAGCCTGGCCTCTCTCTCTATGCTGAAGGGGTCTTTGGGGGCTTCAAGGAGGTCCCAGGACGGCCACACAGAAGCTCCTGGCCATCTCTTTGATGCGCTGGTTGGGGAGGGCGTGACTGCAGCCAGAGCAGCTTGCTCTTGGTCCAGCCGGGACCCAACCCCCATCTTTAAAGGGTCTCTGGGACCACCCCCCGTCAGAGACAGGAAGGGCAGGGGAGGAGAAATTCGGAGGCTTGACTAGGGAAGAAAAAAGGAAGATAGGTTTTTAAAGGACAGTTGTTACAAAAGTAATAATCACACTATAGAAATTATGAAAAATATCAATATTTGATATATTTTCGTTTAGACTTTCTTCCTATGCATTAAGATTAGCTGTCCTTATACCATAATTTAAACAAATTCTTTTCTCCCCAGTTCAGTCTTTTTCTCCACGTTGCCAGTCTTCATAACCATTTTTAATTAATTTATGATATTCTATTTAGGGAACAAGCTACACTCCACTGACCTATTCCCCCTACTGTTAAACACTTAGATACTTTGCAAGTTTTCAGGATTATAAATAAAAGCTTTAAACTTTATTTAAAAAACATTTAAATAAAACATAGCTTCTTCATATTTTGTGTGTACTCTGGTCAGATTCCTAGACGTAGAATGCCAAAATGCTTTCTATGAAGGTTCTGTGTTCTATTAGAAATGTATGAGAACACAAGTTTCTAAAAACAACAAGCTTGTGTCAAGGCTCTAAATTCTACTAATTTAAGTGGGCAGAAATGATACCACATTATCAAAAAATAAACTAAAATAATCACTCAATAGAATATTTCCTGTAAGTTCAAATACTGCCTCTATTTCCTCTTCTGTGACTTGTCTGTTCATACCCCTTCATCAATTGACCTTTGGGGTGGGAATCAGAGAAAAGTTCTTTAAACGAAATCCCAAAACATTAAAGCTGGTTATGAGGCATATTTCCAAGACTAAGGCCCATATAAAGTAATGAAAAGAATTATAAAATATATATATAAGCATCCCATCTAATCCCATTTTATAGGGGAATAAAAACTGCAGCCCAGAGAATCAAAGGAGCCCTGCTTGTAGTTACCTTTCTGGAAACACATCCTGAACAGATAAAACCAGGGAGGAGTGGGGACACCAATGCCAGCTTTCATATCCTAGGACAGACTGGCGGGAGGCAAGGTGGGCCCTAAGAGGTCATGCTATGAATGGGACATGGCAACAACCAGCGTTGCCAGTCTTGGATACGGAAGAGAAGGGGGAAGGAAAATAGCCATTATATTCATTGAACAGTCAGCTCAGTGGCTTTGGTAGTAGAGAAGAAGGCTCAGAAGGCACCTTAAATTGAATTTTACTTTAGGATGATTTCTCCCTGCCATTCCTATATATTTACTTCTAATATCCCCTATTCCTCATCTATCGTAATCCACTTTCCAACTCCCTTTAGCACGAGTGCCACACATGTCACACGTGGCTGTAGATGCAGAGCAGGAGATGCAAAGATTAACTCTGAGACATTATTTCATGGATTCGTCATGGCCTCTGAAAAAGAGCTGGAGTCAGATCTGGATTAAAACCCTAGCCCCACTGATTACTAACTTGTGATTCTTAAAATCATCAGTTAAAATATTTGAGGTATCATACATAAAGGTACATAAATGATATTGTTTAAAGGCTAAGAAAACACCCATGGAGGTCAAGAAACAGAACACTGCCAGGACTCCCATATTTATTTTTGAAACTAACTTTCCCAAGGGCTCTTGGAATAACCTGTAGAGTCCTCAGGTCAGGTCCTGAAATGTACTGCTCAATGCGCATAATGGGTATACGAGGCACCCTCTATTCTGTCGAGGATGGAAAGTTCTATACGTGTCTCCACACCTCCCATCATGCCACCTCGCGGCCTGCGTTCTAGTGGACATGCATCCCACCTCCAGCTCACGTGCTCTCCCCACACCACTCTGCAGCAAGTTACATACAATCAAATCTGAGAGATGATCTGATCCAGAGCTGAAGCCACTGGTGTCTGAGTCAGAGGGGCTGCTAGAACGGGAGTCCAGGATGGGCCGGGTGTCCAGGCGGGATCCTCTAACGGAGGGTGCTGGAAACTTGTCCACCAAGTCAGATCCAAGGGGGTCCAGAGGCAGGAAGCTCAAGGGGGGTTTCCCCAGGACAGTGCCCAATGGATTGTGGAGCATGCTCAATACTAGGAAGAGAGGGGAAAAAAAGGGAGGAAATAAAAAGGAAGTCTCATGACCTCTTAGTTTTCTTTCCAGCCAAGAGCCCTTGCCTTTCCCTCCCACAGCCACCCAGCAAGATGGACCAAGCCACGACCACCGAAAGCATGACAGAGCCGCAGTTAAGAGTGTAACGAGCAGACAGACACCCGGGGTCCATGAGCGGCAGGGACAGGATGGCATTCTGAAGACCCAAGTTCCTGCTGCAACAGAAGCAGCAAAACTCCTGCTCTCTGCCACCCAGGCTTGCGGGTCAGGGCCAGCATCTGGGAACCTGTACCACTGGGGACCCTGGTCACAACGGCTATTAATGTCTGGACACACATGCCCGTGTTGCCATAGGAGATGCCTTCAGCACAATTAGGAAGCCCAAACCATACTCCTTCCTTACTGTGTTTATTACAGGAACTCCCACCTTTCTAACACTACATAGCTAAAATACAGAACTTCATGGCACATCCCAGAAGTCTGGTAGAGCATGACATACCATCTCATCTAAAAGATTCCTTTATGCAAAATTCTAGCATATGCAGATTCTCTTCTATGCACCCTTGGACTTCACACATTTAGGATGGAAGCAGAGTGATGCTGTGGTTAAGCCGGCTCTGGCTTACGACAATCTTGGGGTGAAACCCTGGGTCTGACGCACCTTTATTATGGCTGCGTGCTCTGGGAAGCTCTCTGAGTCTCCATTTTCTCATGGCATCTTGGGTGGAATACCAACTATTTCATAACATTGTCAGGAGGGTTCAATAATTAAGACAGCAGATGGAAAGTGCTCAGCACAGCAGTACCCAGTGCACAATATTTAAATATTAAACATCAAAAAAGAGTGAAGCAGAGGCCAGGAAAGATAAGGGAGGTAAAGAGGACAGCAAGGGAGAGCAGCATTTTCCCACACTTGGCCTTGAGGAAATAAGGAATCCAAAGCAAAGCAAAACACCCTTTTATCCATGAGGAGGGGGTGGAAGAGGGCTTTGGCCATGGAGCTATGGTGGCACCAAAGCTAGGTAAGAAAGAAGGCATATTAATCTGATTTTGTTTTTTCATCTGGAGAAAGGGGAAAACATCCCCCTCAAAAAGGCTGTGAGGTGAAACCAAAATAATGCGTTTACATATGAAAGTGCTCAATAAACGGTGGCTGTGACTGGCTCTACCTCACAATTACTCACCAGTACCTGAGTGAGACACAGGTCACCAAAGCTGGTTTTCTTTCAGGGTCCAAGTCAGCCTGAAAGTCAGCCTGAATGTCTGGCTGGGGCTGTGGTGAGCCTCCTGAGGCAGGAATAAACCTCTCTAAGCATGAAATCAAAGTGAAAGCATTCTTTCAGGGTATTCATGACAGAGGGTACGTGCAAGATCAGACCAACCTGCTCTCCGTTGGCCAACCACCTCCCTCTCAGCTCAAAGTAAGGTAGGTGTACCAATTTTTTTTTTTTTAATGCAGGGAATAGTGTGGATGTGTTTATTTTATTGTGTTTATTTATCCTTGATTTTTAAAGAAACTGTCCTACTGTTCTCCAAAGCAGATGTACCATTTTACCCTCCCACTAGCACTGATGAATTTCAGACCCTCCACATGCTGGCCAACACTCAGTAGGGTTGGTTTTTTAAATCTAGCCAGTCTAACATGTATGTGTGCTGGGGAGGGGGGAGCTTTACCATCTTCAGCAAGGAGTTTATTACTTAGTTTATGACTTCCTTTCTTAAGGAAACATTCTTTTAAAACTAGGACTTTCAAAGCAGTTTCCCAAGCACAGGCACTGAATATGCACAGGTATGCTGAAACTAAGTGTCCCTCAACGCTTAGATTCTGACACCCATCAGAAATACTTTTGTCAAATTTCTCAAATACTCCTGACAAACCCCTACCTCAATGAAACACCGAGCCCAAGCCCCTGGAATTCACGCCCTGAGAGGGCAGGAGATGTGAAGATTTATTCCAGGCTCCTACTTGGTGCTGCAAGACGTGTCAAAAAAAAAAAAAAGCACTGTGAAAACTAACATATCACATGTATTGGTCTTAAAAGTGGTACCATTGCCCTAAGAGGGCCTCATCTTTCTTCACATTTTACAGAAACAAGGTTAGAGCGGTGAATGATGAGGTAACAATCACATCACAGAGAGCTTCGAAAACCAAATTAGGGTGTTTAGATTTTATCCTGAAGGTAAGTGGGAGATACTGGGGAGCTGCCATGGGGACAGCCAAGGAGGCTGAGCAGGGACACTGGGGAGGACAGTGCCGGTACCCAGTGCCCGGCTGGGACTGAGTATTAAATCAGACTTGGGTGACTCTCTCCAGCAGCGTCGGGAACCTGGGTGGACACTGCACCCATACAGGGCTGCGGGTTTTTCCCAAAGAGGGTGTGAAGGAGGAAATGAGACAACAGGGTTGATGGTCCCCAGCAACAGAGATGAAGAAGGGGTCATGCATTACAGGTGAAAGACAGGAGAGAGTCAAGATGCTGGAAGCAAATGGAGAAGCAGCAACGGCCATGTGCTGACAGCTACCAGAGGAGGGGAGGGGCAGACAGGAGAAACAGGAAGAGGGGAACAGTGAAGTCCAAAGTCCTGAGGACGGTGCGGTCCAGGGTGTGCGACCACAGGTGGTTGAGGTGGACTGTGTGGAGGCTAAAATACTGGATAGGTCATTCACGTGGACGTTAAAGAGACCCACAGTGACAAGTGGGCCTGGGGTTAAAACAAACAAAAAACACATACTGAGATCTTCAGAAAAGGGAAAGGACTGGGGAATTGGTAAGAAGAACAAAAAGAATGACCCTGAGGTAGATAAGGCTGGGAGAACATGCAGCCTCCACTTGAGAAAGTGACATCCTGAAGGAAAAAACCTTCAGCGGAGGCAGAAGTTGGCAGGAGCGTTCGCCAGAGACAAACAAGATAAAGGGCAGTTTGTTAATCCTAGGAAGGGTGGCACAGCAGAGCTCCAAGAGTTGTCAGGGAAACACAGCATTAAGCAGGATGCAGAAAAACGCTCAAGGAGGTGGCTGGCCCAAAGGACTTGTGTCAGGGGGGCATCAAGGAGGATAAATATGGGCCACAGTAACTACGTCTTTACCCAAGATTTTAAAATAGTGTATTTTGAGTCAAAAAGCAATATGGGTGCCAGTATAGACCACCTTTCTCATTTACAACAACCTGTATTCATGACTGTGTTGATACATCTGTTCTAACACCCACAAATCCATCTACCTCAACTAACCTACAATTTTTTTTTGACATGCCCACAAAGGTATATCTTGAGGCTTTGTCAAATTCCTGTGTCAAAGCTAGCGATTATGTCTGTAACACTCCTCTAATCTGATAATAAGCCCGTCTAAAAAGAAAATGGCATGACAACCCACAATGGCCACTAATGAACTCCACTTCCTTAAGTGCTCAGAGTTCATGGTCAATCATCTGTTCTCCAGTCTGGAACAGGTGCAGTCAAGCTCCGACCATTCACTAATAGCAGCTTCCACATGCTGCACATCTAGTATATGCCAGATACTGTGTCAGAAGCACTTTAGGTAAATAATCTTCCCTGCATCCTAAGAAGTGGGTATTATTACCCCATCTTAACAAAAGGAAACCAAGGCTTAAAGGGCAAGTGTTTGTAGTGAGTTTGTCAGCTTATTAGTGACAGAGTGGGACCCAACTCTTTCTGATTCCTTGCTTTATCCTTTGTAACACACCATTCCCTACTTTTTTTTTTTTTTTTAAATACTCAGGACTTTACATCTTCTTGTCTTCATGTTCTTGACACCTCTCTTTTGTTCAAATTCCTGTAAGACCATCAACTACAGACAAGCCATCTCGGGTTCCAGAGGTCAATACCTTGGGATCTAAATCATCCAGGTCTTAAAACTTCTCTAGGACCTTGCTGCTCCAGGAACTCATTGAAAATGTATCTTGGGCCCCACTCCAGACCTACTGAATCAGAACCTGCATTTTAACAAGATTCCCAGGAGATTTGTGTGCACATTAAAGTCTGAGAGGCACTAATCTAGAAAAATCTGAGGCTTGCTACTTCAAGCTTCTAATCAGTCCCCTTACCACACTCCAGAACCTTTCGTAGGTAATTATTTCCTTGACTTAAAAAACTGTAGGTTATTCAAATACACCTCTTGCAGGACGATGGCAACTAATACACAGGAGGAAAAAAGAACCCAAGGTGGCTATGTAGGACACTTCCCAAAGAGTCTGACCTCTGAAACATGCCCCCCAACCCCCCCGACCCCCACCAGCATGGGGAGGGGGTGCTGGAGGAGAGGAGAGAGGGAAAGAGACCTAACCAGGAAAAATAATTAATATTAAAAAAAATTGGCATGGACTGTGATAATAATTTCAGGAAAAGTGACAGCCAGAAAGAAGCTGAACACTGTGAAAAGCATTCAAGACAAGAACTCTGTAAGCTTGTATCAAGCAAATACAAAGAGAGCGTGGGCCTACTGCTTGAGGCAGACAACTGCTAAGAGACAAAGGAGAGAAAAGTGCTATTAAGGACACTATTGGGCCACCAGAGAAAACTGGAATATGAACAACAGTTTAATGAGAGTATTATATCAATTTTAAGTTGACTGAAGTTCATAGCTTTTGCTGTACATGAATGTACGTTAGAACATTATTCTTTATGGTACAGAAAGAAATTATAGAGAGAGATATACATATAGAGAGAGAATTGCAAATGATAAACCAAATGAGGTAAATGTCAACAACAGGAGAATCTGGATAAATGAAATACAAGTAACCTTTGTATAATTTTTATTTTGTATTTGTGACTTCTGTAAATTTGAAATTTCCAAACAAAAAAATTTTTTTGTGACCGAAGGAAAACCAGTCAATGCCCATTTGACTTTCTTCACCTTTTTCAAGGCAACTGATCCGACCAGAAAACAGAAATCAAGCACAACCAATAGGGACTAGAATCCCAGGGGGAAAAAATGGTAACTGAGTACCTTTGGAGTCTCTACCTGTAAGAGAAATCATCTTCTTTTAAACAAGCTTTTTAAAGCATCAGAAACACTTGCACAGATATTTGCAGACACACATAGGTACAAAGTTCTGCCTTCTTAACCAAGCACACCAAGGGCCATCCTTACCACCCCACTCCAGCAGTAATTAGCTCAACACCTGGCAGAAAGCAGGTGATCAACGCTTGCTGAATATGAATAGTACTGAAAGAAAGGGAGTATCATATCCCTAGGAGCCAGTATGCTCACTGAGGCTACTCCCCTTCTATCAAGGTTATTCAGTTTAAGGACACAGTGTTGACTGAGATGCTATTCAGAATTAGAGGGGAAAAAACCTTAGTTCATCCCAGCCCAGCCCATCACCAAAACAGAGGCTGAAAGTACTGTTACTTGCCATACCAAATTTGTGACACTATTCCTTCCACTAGTTTCAAATACTTTCTTCAAAGAGAACTAAACATATATAGATACAGGCTGAAGAGAGTCACTCTCCCTGGGATCCTCACAACCACTGAAATATACTTCTACATTCAAATACAAGGAGCAGGGAAGAGTATCCACTGAACACTAATTCCAACCACACAGGAAAACGGGAAAGGGGCAGTGCTGTCAGACAAACATGAAACATCAGAGTGTACCAGAATTAACACACCTGGGTCACATCAGCACCTCCACATCAGTTTCCTGCAAATATTAAATTGGAAGAGGCCAAGAATACAGGAGTTTGACTAGAAGATACAGGGAAGATAAGAAAACCTGTATCAAGAGGCCAAGGATTTTCTAGGTGGTTTGATAGTTTCTTCAACCCACAGAAGGAGCCAAGTTCTGGAAACTGTCACTCATGGCCAGATGCCCTACAGTGACCTGACTGTCCCTCTATATAGCCCAACCTCACAAAGGACCTGGCTATGCAGTTCTCTGAGTATCTACAGATCAAAGGGAGGAAAGCAGCAGAGACGGTGGGCTTCTTGGAAAGGTGGGACCTCGTTTCAAGAGACAGAGCCTGTCTTGCTCCCAGCTCAGCCCATGAGACTATATTCCCCTATATAAGGTTGCTGAGTAAGGAGCACTGATTCCCACCAGCTGGGAATCAGGAGGGAAGGAGCAATCACGTCTTCCTAACTTGAAGTATAAAGTATACCTCCTGGGAAGACACACTCTTCAAGCCATATAACCCAAAATCCAGTGGAAGTGACAGGTTCCTTATGCTGTAGGCCAGTGACCGATCTCAAACGACACTCCCCATCGTACGGCATAGAACTTCATCAAAGTCAGATGTCGAGTATTAACCTAGATGGACTAAGCGGGGGGAGAGTGTGGGAGAGAAGTCCCATAGTCCCTTTCAATGGTGGCCAAGGCCCTGACCTCTTTGCTCTGCTCCTATCTTGACCTCTACAACTCAGGGATCAAAGGAAGTCTGAGGTTTACCAGGTGCCTCCAGCCCTGGTGGCCAAGTGTACGGCAAATCCTTATCTTCCAAAAGTGACTAAGAAAAACAGTATGCTCTCCCTGGAGCACAGGCACCCATCCCCACTCACATGCCGGCAGGAATCCGCATCAGCTACAGACAGTTCTAACGGAAGTCACGGGGAGAAGAGGACCTGGCAGAGGGTTCCAGCTCATTAATGCTACCTCAGAGGGTACAAGAGACCAAATCAGCAGTAATATTTTTAGACTGATAACTTTCTCCACTTTCACCCTTCTGTGCCAGCTCCTGTGGGTTTTACAGCTGAGTCACTGCTGGAATTTTCTGAAGCCTTCCCCAAGAGTACAAAGGCACCCAAGAGTGATGGCGGCAGCAGCAATGGCAGCAGGAGCCAGGCACCGGATGCCTGCACTGCAAGACACTGAGCTTGAGCTCAGCTCAGGGAGAGCCCAGGCCTGAGACATCATAGTCTGTCTAACGGGAGTAATCATGGGAAGAACCCAGACCAGGAGCCATTATTTCCAGCCCGAGACACAAGGCTGCACCTGGAACCCTTCCTCCCTATCCCAACCCTTGGTCCTGGGTTGCCTGCTCAAAATCTACCTAAAGGCGTAAGTGAGGAGCACTCGTTGCAGGTATAACAACGCTCTCTGCCTATGACCCCAACCCTGCAACTCTACAACACACCCCAACTCAGGCGGTGATCCTGCGAGTCTGAACTCCCTCCACCAACTCTGGATCCCACAGGTCCAAGGTGGTACCCGACATAGCCTTCCTCCCCGATCTTGATCACTGGACAAGTTTCATTAACCTGAAGAAATGACATGCTCAAGTCCCATGTAAGGTCAGCAATACTCGGTCCCTGGACCCAACCACCTCAACTTCTTTCTCACCTAGGAGGTACCACGTTGTCACACTGCTCCTCAGGCCCTCCCTCCTCTCTGCACTAAAAACTATTCTCCTCAGTAGACTACCTGACTCCGTGACAGAATTCACGCTCCCGTGTATGAAAAAAACTTTCTGTAAATGCATCATCATGCCCTAAAAGCTATGAGGGCTCAGAGATACTGATCACTGAACCATCTGTCCGTCCAGATGATCAACACAAGTAGGAAGCAGAAGAGAAAGAGACTTTGTCTGAACTCTGTAGTTCAAACTTACCCGGAATTAACTCAGCACTCATCATTCACTCAGTAAATACTTACTAAAAAGACAGGAGCCAGGCTCTGTGCTACATACTGGGAATATAAGCAGTGAAGACTTGGACAGCTGAGGTAGATTTGCAGGAGAACTTGTTTTGGGCCCAGAAGTCCATGTTCCACAGAGAAGGAACCCAACCCTACTTTGAACGTTGCCTCAGAAAGGTTATTTGGAAGTAGAGCAGCAGCAGAAGCAAAATGCTGAAGCAGAAGCAAAATGCTGAAGACTCCCCTCTCAGCCCAGGCTGGTTCAGCCTGCAGACCAATGGGGAGCCTGTAAGTGACAAAGCACAGGGAACATCCTCTTCACTGGTTAGGGCAGAAATCAAAGAGGGTGAACAGGTTAATCTCCAAGGGACTTCTAAGGAGAGTGGGAGGAAACAGGACATGTCCTCTGGCATCCTTAGACTGAGCGTCTGGTCTGCCCACTGGGCTTCTGCACAAGGCCTTCATTAGGAGTCCTTGTTTCCAGGTCCCCTAAAGTAGGTTCTCAGTCACCCCACTTCCTGCTGAGTAATGCTGCATGCAAGAGTCACCGGGGGAAGGCAGGAACACAAATGCAACGGGAGGCACAGCTGATGAGCTGAGACTCAGGGTGAAGAGGGAGTCAGAACTGTCTCGTGCCCTAGCCTTGAGGGACCCTCAGCAAAGGAAAACATCATGGCTGAACAGCCCTGGAGTTGTATATACAGAGATACCTTCCCGGAAGTGTTCTTGCTCAGCATGTTAGGGTTCTGCCCACAGGAACACAGGTGTGATAGGAAGCATAAGAGGCTTGGAATCAAAGAAACCCAGGCTCGAATTCTGGTCGTTGTTTCACTTTTGGCACTTCACGAGCTCCGTGAGCATTATTTCCTCATCTTTCAGATAGGAACAATAATAGTACCCATTTCACAGGACTGTGAAAGCATTAAATCATGTGATATACTTCACATAGGAAGTAGTCGATAAATGGTGATTAGTCACTCTCTCCCCCATCCCAGGACATTGAGGATAGCCTTCATAGCCCTCCTGTTCCATTACAAGACTTAGGACACTGCAAGTAAGACAAAGGTAGCCCCAGACACATGTCACTGGGGTCACCTCTAACATTCATCTTGCCCTGATGGGAAGGAAGGCCTCCTTTCCCAGCATGAGATGAGGCCTTAGGGGTAGGCAGAGTCTAGAAGGGAGGGACCTCACAAGAGTACCACACCCAAACCAATGCTGGCCTTACAGGCACAACTCTCGAAAACAGATTACACCCCAGGGTCTTCCTGCAGGCCTCCCAGGCCAATGAAATCCATGTAGCAGAAGGACCTTAGCCCCTGGAGACAGGTCTCCATGTACCAGTCTCATGCTGAGAATCCAATGAAATGTTGCCCCAATGCCAAAAAAATCCTTAAGGGAGAAAATGAAAGCCCCCAAGCACAGCAACTATCATGCTGCATTTGGTATTCGTTCTCATCTATTTCCCCTTGATAGTTAAGGGGATTTTTAAGGGCAATAATTTTATTCGTTGATGTATCTTCAGTGCCTGGCACACAGCCAGTGCTCAAGTATTTGTTGAATGAATTTAGCCAAGATTTTTCAGGCAAGAGTCCTGCTATCTCCAACCTTGCCCCCTACACATTGCTGAAAACTTAAAGAGTTGTGGAAAATGGTCAGATGTAAACCCATAGCCACATGGGGCAATATAACCCCCAGCAGGGCCAAGGAAGAAGCTTGCACCAGGTGCTCCATGCAGAGACAGCAAGCTACCAGGCTGTCTGCAGTGATGACTCCCAGACTGTCCAGAGCTGTTGAAACACCTCCTCCCTCCCTGAAGAAACTGAGCTAGTTGGTCTTCAGATGGGGAGGCAGTGTAGGCACTGGAATGTGGGCTGCATGTTCCTGCATTGCTGGCAAGGGTGCAGCTGGCTGGTGGGAGGGCTGCGTCCTACTCCAGGAGGCGGCACCCTCATGTGGGCTTTCCAAGAAGGCCCAGAGCTCAGAGAAAGGAGAGAGATGGCCATCACCACAGCTCCCAAGGATAACGTGGGGATCAGGGATGGCTGCGCCCTCAACCCTCGGAAAGGAAGACATACACACACTAACCCTGCCCTTGGCTAAGTCACACCTATGGGGCAACTCTCTGGGTTCCCATGAATGCCAGGGCCACAGATTACAGGCCCTCCCTGATCCAAAAAATCATGTAGTGTTTATTACCTAAGTGCCTGACACAGAACATGGAGAAGTAAATCCATCCCCACTTCAGAGACAAATAACTACAAACAGGCCTTTCAGGTGGTGGGGAAACTGAGGAAATTATGGCTGGGCCCAAACCATTTTTTTTTTTTTTAACAGCCTAATTTCAGAATGACTTTCAGGCCCTCTCCAAGCCCCAAGTTGGCCCCTCCTGCATTTCTATTTGTTATAATACATTTCAGAAGGAACCCTGCAGCTAAGAGAAACCAGAGCCAAATAAGGGCCACACCCAACGTGATACCAGTGAGAGACACTGTCTTGGTCAAACACTGATCACCACAGACACGTGCCTGCCTCCTGGGTGGGCTTCCCTGTCTTTTGCTCAGATAGAGCAGTGAGGGTGGGGACAAGGTCAGCTTCACAGGCCCCCCCCACCCCCCGGCTGGCTTCGGAATACCACATAAAAGAAACTACCACTACCTCCAAGCCAAGATCTCCAGGCACAGGATACCAAACAGTGACACCACACTTCCCAGCCCAGGGAAAAACCTGAGTCAGCTAAAGGCTGGTACTTCAAGAAATTCTACCTCAACTCAACTAAGGTGAAGCTCTGCCCCACCTGCAGTCAAATAAAAAAAAATCCACCCTCTACCCCCAATCAAATGGGATTTACCAAAAAACCGGGCATTAAAATGCCAACAGACACAACAGTCCCAGGCTCTGCAAAGCATTCTAAAAAAAGACCTGCGCCAAACAGGGTGGAGGCCAGAGAAATCAACAAGACAGTACCTTGCTGCCATGACTGCCAGCTTCTGGAGATGGGAGGCAAGGAAGGATGGCAGGCTCTGTGAACCCCACTGTCAGCACCAACAGCAAATGGCCGCCCCCACCCCCCCTTCCCATCTTTTTAAAGTACCTGCTGCCAATATTCTTTTATTAAGGTATAATTTACATAAAGCGAAATACATAGATTTTTATGTATAGTTACAGTATTTCTTAAGTTCACATTTCTTCCTGAATACTCCAAGCCTTGCATCTGGCCAACCCTCCCCCTTGAACCACAAGAGGGAAATAAACGGGCAATGGGAAGGTCTGAGCAGAAGCAGTTCAAGGGGTTGCCAAGAGGCCCCTTCAACTTGTCCCCATCGAATCCTTCCAAGATGACAAGGGATCCTAAAGGGGAGTGGTTCTTCCTTCATCTACTTGGTCACCCTTAACACAAAGAAAGAAAAAGAAAAGCCTCCGCAGCTGAGAGTTACTCCACCCCACTTACCCTGCTTACCCCTTTCCAGGATCAATGCTCTTAACCTTATGTTAAGCCAATTCCAATATCCCAGTATTACCCAGCCTCACTTATGGTTAAAATTCTTCCCTTGCCATGATTCAGGGACCATCCATCCTTCACACATAGCTCCCTAGTTTTAAAAGCCACTGAGAAATAGAATCTGGACATCCAGTAATCAGCCCCTTAAGTCCCCTCCCCCAGCTAAAAGTGTTTTGCTTCATCATCTCCAAGACAGGCCTGGGCACTAGGGGGTTAGCTGGATCTTTTCTGCATAAGACTGTCACCTTGTGGACCCTTCTCGGGGCCACCTCAGGTACAGACCAACAACTCCAGGGAATTTATCAGGGTAAGTGGAAAAGCCATGCCTGCTTTTACAAGCAACCATCTGTCCTGCCACACTCACAGCCAGCATTTCCATCTTTTGCAAAACAGCTCCATGTTGTATGGGGAGGGGGGGAGATGCAAAGGTGAACAGAACAACTGTTGCTGTGGATATCTTCACTCACTACCCCATACACCACCACCACCACCCCAAGCCAACTCATTTTCTGGCACTCACCTGAGTGTGTGCTGCTCTGGGCTGAAGAATCTGAGTCCTGGGTGCTCCAGGGTCGGTCCCAGCCTGTGAGACTGAGGGACTGCAGGCCAAGGCACAAGTCATTTGCATCTGGGAGGCCACGGGAAGAATCTTGCGCAGAGGTGGGGAAAAGCATCCTGCTTGTAACTGTTTCTTCAGAGTCCTGGAAGTCTGCTTTGGACAGGAGGACAGCAGAACCCCAGAGTTAAGGGCTGTTTTCCCCAGTATTATCAACAATAAATAATATTAATAATAGTTTCCTTAGGCTCAAGGACCAGACATCCAAGCTGGCTGGATGCTGCAGCCGCTGCCCCTGCACTTTTGGGGGTATCAGAGGAAGAGCAGTTGCCATACAGCCCCCCTCCCCACATACACACCCCTATCCCCTCTGCATTACAGACTGGGCCAGCATGTGATCAGGCTGCTGATGCTTCCCGCTGCCAGTGACATCAGCCGGCTGAGCCGTGCAATAGAGAGCGGCATCATCCCTCACAGAACGGGGGAGGAGCAGGAGGGGACGACAGGGAGGAGACTTGCCTCCCAGGGAAAAGACAGCACAACAGCTACTTGGAACAGTCCGGGTGCAGTGCCGGTAAGTCAGGGTTGCGAGGCAGCGCCCTCCGGTCTACAGCAACAGTGGCCAAGCGGCCCTCAGGCACGACTGAAGTCCTCTCTGCCGACAGCAAAGCCAAAGCAGCAGACTGCCTGCTTGTGTAGCTCTGCCCTCCTGCCCCTCCCTTTCCCTCCCTCTGCTCTCCACCCCCCAAACCCAAAAACACTCTAGTCCTGGACTCTCTCCAGCTGCTTGCTCAAGCCCTGGTTTTGCAGCCCGATGCAAAGCTTCACAATTCTGCTAGCAAAAATCTACGTGCTCCAAGTGGCCCCTGAGCAGTACCCTGACACAGCAGTGTTTACCACTAAGGATGGGACAACCTTCAGAAAAACACTGTACACTCAGACCCTGGGGAACAACACTTGGTGCTCCAGGCTTGTCAGGAGCAGCTGATCAGAGAAAGGGGGTCAGCTTCGGCAGGGGGAGGGGGAGTCACTGGGCAACCCACATGCCAGAGTAAGATCTGTCCTGACTAGGATACTCCCTGCTCCCAAGTTCCCTCACCCCAAAAAGGATGGGCATCAATCACGAGCAGATACAGCAGGACCAGCTCCTCCCTCCTGCAAGTGTAGGTACAGACTGAGGAAACACTCCCAAAACAGTGTCTGACAGACCGAAATAAGAGAAACAGTCTCAGAAGCAGGACTATGCCTTATCAGAAACCCCATGTGCAGGAGTTCACATCACCTGTCTCTGTCAATACTGTTTCTCTTGCTTTTTTCCAGGAGCACTCAGGATACACTGGCCAGCTGTAAGGATCACTGATGCCTCTGGCTGCCCAGGCCCCCTCTCAGGGGTGCTGCCCAGGACCAAAGCCCTATTTCGGTGACCACTCACAGCTCCAGCACCAAGTCCAGCTCTGCCCAGAGCTTCTGGAAACTGCCATTTCCTGTCTGCCAACATACTCTCCTGCATCAGTCCTTTTCCAACATGCCCTCCAGTCACAAGGCTTCTTCCTCAGAAAGGAGGGTAAAGCGAAGGTCCCAGCTTCAGCAAGCAGGCCGCTCGCACCTAGACCAGGTAGGCAGCACTCCACCCTGCTTGTTTTCCCATGTTACAAGAAGAAGTAACCAGATACGGGAAGCATGCCCACCTGGGACCGCCCAGGACAGGGTTACGAAGTGGGCAGAGTGGAGGATAATGCTGTTATCCACAGGAACAGCTGGCCAGAGCCTCCTGAGTATACCCTTCTGTCCACAGGCACTCAGGCATAGCCTAGAGGGGGAAAATGGCCAGTCTGTGGGAGGGACTCCTCCCCTTGGCTTTTTTTTTTTTTTTTAAGAGCTTTGCTGCTGTGTCATCCATCCACATTATTCCTGTCTGGCTGTAGATACTCTGCCAGCTCCCTGTCTGTGTCTATCAAAGCCTTCTTCACCACTGCACAGGCTGAGCAAGAACTCACCCATGCTGGTGTTGCCCCCACCCCAGACCACTCCCTCCTGCTTCTCTGTCCACCCTTCCCCTAAGCTAAGGATATACTTCAAAAATAATCCATATGTATTAATCATAAAAACACAATGCTTCCTTTAAAAAATCCGTATTTAAGTACCTATTCCCCACCTACACCAGCTATCTATGTAGTCCCTTCCACCACAATGTGAGCACACCTACAACTAGAAGCAATCGTTCCTCCCTTCCCCATCTAAAATCAGGGCATTTGTGGATATGGGTACCCTCATGCCCCAGGCAGAGAGAATCTAATCACCTATACTCTTGCTACCCAAACTACAGTGTAGCAGACCAGCAATATCAGCATCACTAGGTGCTTGTTATAAACACAGAATCTCAGACTCCACTTGAGACCTATGGAATTGATCTACATTTTAACAAGACTCCCAGTTGATATTAATGCACATAAAAGTTTGAGTAGCACTGATCTATACAACTACCATGAACTTCCAAACCCAAGCAGAAAGACCCCAGGCCTGAGCAGCACATCAGTTTAAGTCCATTTAGAAACAAATGGCTACAAGCATCTAGGAGCCTGGAGATCTAAATACAGTGTAACTCTCTCCCTTTAATCCCAGCATTTCCACTAAGACATCACCTTTTTATCTTTATCCAGACATTCTCCACTCCACTGTTTCTTTTAGGTAAAGGCTTGCACTACCATTGCAGGATTCTTTCACTAGTTCCTCAAATTAATAGAAGACCCTGTTAACCCCTTGGTGTGGCAGGCTGGGAAAAATTAAGTCGCTTTAAAAGTCTGATAGACCTTGCTTTACTCACCAGGTCTGCCACCGTGTGATCTTGGTCACGTTACTAAACCTTTCTGAGCATCTTTTCATCTGTAAAGCGGCAACAGCAGCTACCTTTCAGGTGTTTTGCAAGGATTACATAAAGCATTTGGTACAGTGTCTGGCACAAAGTATTTTATCAGTATGTTGCTTTTAGTAGATGACCATATAAGTTATCATCCAAACGAAGGCACTTTTGAGAGAGAAAGGGGGCAAATATTAATAATCATACCAGGACAGCAAGCTTGAACAGAGACAGTCCTAGGTGAACTGGTAGGCATGATCACTCTTATCTGCGGCCATTTGTGTTCAAAGACATTTTACCCCCAAAAGCCTCTTTTCTATTGGCTTCCTGATCCCAGCTCTCCAAACATGCCCATTCTGTTCTACCTCTTCGATCTACATTGACAGAAAGTCTGAGAAGTTAACTGTCAACACAGGGTAACATTCAGGAAGTTGAAAGGTCTGAAACACAAAGCCTGATTTTACTAAGTAAAGCCCATCTTTGCTTCTCAAACTCACACCTGATGCTGGACAGGAACTTGACCCTTTTTATGGGAGGATATTCTTTATAACCTTTAGCCAAGCACAAACTAGACACTCCGAAGATTCTAAAAACTGGGAACGAGCACATGATGAAGTGAGACTTCTCCTTCTAAGGATATCTATTTGAATAATGTCTCAGTTTAAATGCTTTCTACATCAACCCTAACCCTAACCCTACACGTTTCTCTATCAATACCTACACAACATTTCCGATTTAAGTTTCTTAATTTGGTTCAAAAATTTAAAAGCATCTCCCTTTGAAAATATCAGTTATCTTCTTTATAGTTAATCTCTCAAACTTCTTAGCAACTGGACAACTCATGGAAACAAGTAAACTGACCCAAAGTCCAAAGTCTGCCACAGTCTAGAATACAGTAACCCCTGGCAGACTCAAAATGCAGAGGTGACCCAGGGGCTCTGGCTCTAGGGCTCAGAGTAGTATAGCCTCAACTCTAATCATTTCCATCCTCAGCAGAAGAACATGTCTGTCCTCTGATGACTCCTCTGCCAACAAAACTTAGCATGAAGCTGCTCAGGGTTCTCTGCAGCTATCATTCTTGAGCATCTGCCAAGTAGGGAAGTGAAACAAGAAAAGAGCAGTGAGCCCCCATTTATGAAACCATTAAGTCAGGTTCCATTGTGTAAAGGTAGATGGTGACTGCAAGAAGTCTGTTGAGGCCCCTGGGAAACCAGAGATGGCTTCACACAGCAGATGCATCAAGAGCTGATCCTCGGCAGAAAGGGACCTGGTTCGGAGGAGGTAATAGGGGAGAAGGTAATAAGCAACGTGTGTTTGGGCTAGCCAAGCCAGGAAGAACTGAGGCTGGAATATCAAACTGATGCTCAGGCACGCAGTGGAAAATCTCTGTACACTCTTAAACAAGAAATAATGTGGTAGAGGGCCCAAGATGAACCAGAGATCCAAGCTAGGGAGGCCAGCCAGGGAGGTAAGGGATGAGAGGAAAGAGAAGGAAGAAGATGGCAGAACAGCTGGATAAGGAGGGAAGAGGAGGAGCTGGGGAGCAGGGTAATATGTTAAATGACATAAAGCAGACTACAAAGTTGCATCTGTATCATGATTATATAACTATGTGAAAATTTGGTATGTTGACAGATGATGCTGGTAAAGGAATACAGAAAAATACAAACAGTTTATGTGTGAAGGTAGCAGGCTGCTAGTGGATTTATCGTCCTTTAGTTATTGCACAAACTGTACAACGAAAGCTGTGTTCTCCTTTCTTTCTCTTTAGACTTTCGACAAGTGCACTATTACAATTTGTACAGCAACCACACTTGAAATCATCTACAAAATCTCAACTTCATCCCCAAATTCCAGTCCCTGGGAATAGCAAAGGACATTGAATCACTTGTCCCCATTGAATTTCTTTTAAATAACTGACCTTACAGTCTGTTGAGGCTACTTAAATCAACGATATATGGTTCCTGAAGTTTTAAAAAGCCCATAAAGTAGCATTTCTAAGAATGTATTTCTAAAAAGACTGTTTGAAAGACTATTCCCCTGCCCCCACACCGCCAACTCAAGGAAACAGAAATGATTCTAAACATCCATTTTGACAATCTAAAGAGAAAGAGCCAACATGCAAGAAGTCAGACTTCTGCCACGATCATGTCAACTGTTGTGTGCACTGGGGCCCTGTAACCACTCACACCAGGGGGGCTGAACGTTTCCCTAAAGCAGTACTTCTCAGACATTCATGGGCATAGGAATGACTTGGGAATCTTTACAACACTGACTCTAACTCAGTGGGTGTGGGTCAGGTCCCAGAATCTGCATTCTTAACCTACTCCCAAGTGATATCTTACACTACTGGTTTGCTGAGCACACTTTGAGCATTAAGAGTTTAAAATGGTCTTCCTACCCCAGACTCTCTCTTCCAGGTAATTCATCCCATTCTTACACAACACCCCCTCTTCATGGTGTTCATTCTCCTAAACAAGTGCCTTCAACGGCTCCCTGTAGCCTCTCAGATCAAAGCCAATCTCCAGGCTTCCTAACTTTCTCTCACACTATTCATCAAACTTTAAAGGCTGAACTTGGGTCAATCACAACTCCCTGGAAGTTCACACTCTAAGAGAACCATGTACTGTTAACCTGTGTGTTAATAACAGTAGTTCAGAAGAGAGGGAATGCATGATGCCCAGGATGTTCAAAGAAAGCTTCCTTATAATTTCAGCTATACTTTAACCACATTACAGATTAAGGTTATGAGAGAATATTAGGTTTACTTTGTACTTCGCACCATAAAAATATGATCATTGGCTCATTTTAGTCTCAACCACATTAATGATCTTCAAATGAATTCTGTAATTTATTTCAAAGCAATTTCTATAATGTTTCTGAAAATAAATATTAACAATGTTTAGATTTTAAAATGGCATATAACATGTTTACATACTGGAAAATTCAATATTATTATTTTTATTATTTTTTTTTTTGCGGTACGTGGGCCTCTCACTGTTGTGGCCTCTCCCGTCGCGGAGCACAGGCTCCGGATGCGCAGGCTCAGTGGCCATGGCTCACGGGCCCAGCCGCTGCATGGCACGTGGGATCTTCCCGGACCGGGGCACGAACCTGTGTCCCCTGCATTGGCAGGCAGACTCAACCACTGCGCCACCAGGGAAGCCCTCAATATTATTAAAAAGTCATTTCCCACCAAACTGATCCACATACTCAATGCAACCCCAGTAATATACACGCCTTCAAGCAATTCAGTGAGGACATTTTTAACAAATGGTGCTGGAACAGCCAAATACCCATATGCGGGGGGGAAATGAACCTTGACCCCCTACCTCACACCATTTACAAACATTAATTTAATATTAATCAGAGAGACCTAAAAGTAAAAGTTTTAACTTTTTAAAGCTTCTCTAAGAAAATACAGACTATCTTTCTGACCTGGGGCGGGGGGGGGGGGTGGGGGCCCAGGGGGATGCATAGCAATGTTTCTTACGGAGGACACAGAGAGCAACAATCATTACAGAAAGTTCTGATACGCTGGACTTATCAAAATTAAAAACGTCTGCTCATCAAGACACCATTAAGAAAATAATTAAGTAACCTACAAAATGGTAGAAAGTATCTGCAACCATACCTGACAAATGGCTAGTATATGGAGTATATAAGAAATATTAACAACTCAAAAGTAAAAGAAAAAAACAATTTTTAAAAGGGCAGACAAATCTTCAAAAGGCATTTCACACAAAAATACAGAACTGGACAATAAGCACTAGAAAAAATGCTCAATAACATTAGTCATCAAAGAAATGCAAATTAAACCACAATGAGAAACTACTACATAACCACCAGATGGCTAAAATTAAAGACTGCTCCACAGTTTGCCAGCATTTGGTGTTGCCGATCAGAACTTCCATATATTATTTTATGATGGTACAATCACTTTTGAAAAAGCTCTGCCAATTTCTTATACAATTACACATATACTATCCTATGACCCAGAAATTCTACTCCTAGGTATTGAACTAAGAGGAATGCAAGTGTATGTCTACAAAAAGACCTGTACGTGAATGGTGATAGCAACTTTATGCATAATCACCCAAACCTGGAATGAATCCAAGTGACCATTAACAGAAGAATAAAATGTGGCGTATACATACATATACTAGAAATTACTCAGCAATAAAAAAGAATAGACTATTGATACATACACCAACATGGATGAATCTCAATTACACTGAGCGAAATAAATATGACAAATATGACAAAATGTTGACTGCAGAGTCTAGGTGATGGGTATTATGGGTGTTCACTTTATAATTCATTCATGTTTTCTGTATGCTTGAAAATGTTCAAAATAAAACGCTGGGGGAAAATGAAGTTACACTTTTTCTGACTAAAAGCAGTAACTGGTTTGATGATAAAAATCAACTACCAACTTCATTAAATTAGATTTTATGGTTGACATTTTCCATAAACAGAATGAGTTAAGATCTACAGACCCAAGGTTTTGACAAAACATAAAGCAAGTGATAAGATAAAAAGTATTTTAAGGGAATTCCCCGGCGGTCCAGTGGTCAGGACTCCACACTTTCACTGCCAAGGGCCTGGGTTCAATCCCTGGTAGGGGAACTAAGATCCCGCAAGCCACACGGCACAGCCAAAAAAAAAAAAGGCATTTAATAACACTGTATTCGTAAGGGCATATTTTTTAACTTAACAGCATTTTAATTTTCTCAATCCTTCAGGTAATGAGTTAAACAGGTCTCTAAGTGAAAGAAAAACAAAGTCATCTGAAATCTCCATAAGCATTCTTGGAATACTTCCAAAAAACTGAGAAATTCAATGACTGATGCCTCAGGTAACAAATCTTTTCACAACTTAGATGGTTTCCAGTTCCTTCTTTTCAACAAATATGAAGGAGTGAATGGAGTGAATGGAACTGCTGGCAAGTAGATGACTGATTTTTTGCATACAAGTCAAAGAGTTCAAACAACTGAATGACACTGCTCTATAACAATACCTTCATTTCCCATCTACTTATTTATGTGAACAAGTTTACTCAGTAGGGCACAGATCTATAAAAACAGAAAAGAGGAATGTATTTGGTGTTGAAAATGCTGAGTCATTCTGGCAATAAGTGAGTCATCCAAAATTACATGAGTTATAAAAACGCCTCATTTCTCTCATTAAAAAGCATTTCCAATAAAGTCTTAATCAATTGTCCTAGCAATCAACGGCCACAGCAATCCAAAACACTTACAGCCTTTTAGTCACAGGAAATAATTTAAATTTTCAATTTATGTAGTTTTTGTTGCAGAGAAGTATAACACGTGATCAACAGAAGACTAAAACTGTAAAACATTTCATTAGTATAATGTTCTGTGGGAGAAGTAGACTAGAAATACAAGTAAAGGAGAAAAGGAATAATGAGAAATTTCCCACTTTAAAGAGCTTTAACTTTAATTAAAGAGCTAATTTACAGTTTTTTAAACAGATAATATGGATAAAAATCTCTACAAATTTTGATTCCACTGGATACATTTTTCGATGAAATTTTAGATACCAAGTTAAATGTGCAAGGAGTACATTGTATTTTTTTAAATGTTTTTTATTGTGGTAAAATATATCTAACATAAAATTTTACCATTATAACCATTTTAAAGTGTTCAATTTAGAGGCATTAATTACATTCACATTTTTGCGCACCTATTACCACTAACCATTGCCACAACTTTTTCATCTCAAATTAAAACTCTGTACCCATCAAATACTAACTCCTCACTAACTCTTCCCCCAGTCTCTGGTAGCCATTTTCTGCCTCTGAATTCCATTATTTCAGGTACCTCCAAGAAGTAAAGTTATGCAATATTTGTCTATTGCGTCTGGCGTATTTCGCTTAGCAGAATATCTTCAAGGTTTATCCATACTGTAGCATGTATCAAATTTTCCTTCCTTTTTAAGGATGAATAATATTCCACTGGATGTATGTACCACATTTTGTTTATCCATTTATCTGTCCATGGACATTTGGGCCATTTCTTTCCACCTTTTGGCTACTGTGAATGAATAGTACTGCTATGAATATCAGTGTACAAATATGTGTTCCCGTCCTGAGTTCACTTCTTTTACATATATATACTTAGAAGTGGAACTGCTGGATCATACAGTAATTCTATGTTGAATATTTTTTTAGGAACCACTGTATTATTTACCACAGCATCTACACCATTTTGCATTCTGCAAAGCGTAAGTGTTTCAATTTCTCTACATCCTTGCCAACACTTGTTATTTTCTGGTTTGTTTGGGCTTTTTTTTTGCGGGGGGGGGGGACAATGACCATCCTAATGTGTGTGAACTGGATCTCACTGTGGGGTACATTGTTTTTTAAAAATTGGATAGTTACAAATGTTTGAAGACTGCTGCTGCTTAGTCCATGAAACCCCAAGATCATGTTTTTAAAAATTTCCAACACCCCAGGTTTTTGTTGAACTGTTTTTCTTTCTATACCATCCAAGTGGTCCTAATGGCAAATGCCATCTTCTTGCTGGATTCTGCATCACTGATTACAGTGATGGTCCATAGATGGGCATCTGACCCAACCTGGGTCATAATAACTCATCCCTATGACTACAGAGACCAGTCCTGGTATGGGCATAACTCAAGCCAAGCTAATTGAGACTTCTTCCCTAAGATTTTTCTAACTGGGTATTGGAAAGAAAGAATCATTTCCTGACTTCATGATGCCAGAGGATGTGAACACAGCCCCTTCCTTAGATAACAGAAAATTATGCAAAAGGAGAAAATGAAACTCACACTGGAAGAGAGGCAGCAAAGAGATACAACCTCAACAAAATTTCTTCCTGTTCTGTGAGCTATAATACCAACAGCCTTCCAACACATCCCGCGTTTTGCTAAAGTTAATTCTAATTAGGTGTTTGATCATTTGCAAATAAGAGTGTTCTGTGTAATTCAAGCCCTTCAGCAAGGACTGACCAAACAAGTAATTACTACAGGCAGGATGAGCATCTCTGGACAAAAGCCCCTGATGCCGGCACCAGATGAGAGAGTCAGCAATAAAGGAAAGCAAGAAAGGAGCTAAAAAGACCACCTGGTTAAATCATCTTCTTCTTCTTCTTCTTTTTTTTTTTAAAACTAGTGAGCAAACAAGGATCAGACAGGACCAAAGCAAGAAAGCTACTAAGTGGTAGAAGTGGGATCCAAATCCAGGGACCAACCTGCTTTCCTGCCTCTCCCCTGCTCCAGGGCACTTTCTCAGGTCCAGGTCTATACTCATACTACCCCAAATCAGACTTGCTTTATCAGTAAATTATTAATGGATTCTGTTTTCTCCAGTTAGGTCCCTATGGAGCTCTGTTCTAAACCTATCCCATCCTACCAGGAGTTCAACTCTCAATACTAGCTCCTCCCCCTTCTTATCATCCTTCCCCACTTATTCAGTAAAATGTCAATTTCACATTCTGGTGTTTCCAAGATTCCACTGCCATGTACATATATAGTTTTTGAAGGTGACAATTTCTTCCTCGTGGAGAACAAAAACAAAAACTGCAGATTTAAGTCTAGCTCCACGTCATCTATGGCTCTGGTGTGGGAGTTCCTGACGCAGAATGTTTTGAAGACTCTGGTACAGAGTCCTGGAATACAACATGCTGTCCAGGTGGTGTCCCCAAGTTGTAAATAAAACTAGCATAATCTAAACACAACAAAATGTTACCATGCCTGATGCTATACTGGTTCAAATTTTGGGATCTGCAGAAGTTCCTTGAACATTACACCAAATTGAAGACCCATTACAGTGCCCATCATAACAGATCTAGAGAATATAAAAGCTAATGATTTAGAAAGAACTGGGTGCTTTCAGATAGTATAGTAAGAGAGTAAACTAATACAACATTTCTGGAAGCCAATCTAACTAAATGCTTTAAAAGTACTTATCTGATGAAAAAATTTTGCTTTTAGAGATTTATCCTATGTCCAAATAATCACAGATATAAGCAAAAGTTTAACTTCAGGTACTTCTACTAGTGTTTAAAATAGACACCTATTTAAGCAAACTATCTCCAACAGTTTGAAATTCTTAACTTTTCGTTCCATGAACCATTTGGCAATGTGCTAAAGCCTATGAATGGATACCTTCTAAAAATAATGTTAAATATGTAAAATCGTGATCATAATTTTGTAGTGATGAATGTAAACACCTCAAGATATGTACAATGACTATAAAGCAATCAGACAAGAAATGTCTAATCATCCTACTGATGATTATTATTATTGCCAAAGAATTAGGTCCTGCTAATATTATTTTGACTTTTTGTCCACATTTAGAAGGAAATGCTACATTTCAGTTAAACGCTGGTGAAAATAAATATCTAAGTGTTTCCCTGCCCAAGATACTCGACTCCCTGAATTCTATCCACAGACTCAGGTTAAAAATCCCATAATGCGTCAATCTTACAAAGTAAAATGCTATGTAACGTTGAAAAAGACATGGGAAGTTAGTGACACAAAAAGATAAAAGAAGAGAAAGAGGCAAATTACTACATAGTATGTTCAGAAAGTTTTCTCTTTAGTAAACATAAGAAAAATACTGGAGAGATACACTAAAATGTTAACAGTAGTTGTATCTGGGTAGTGGGATTAGCTATGATTTTTTTCCTTCTAATGTATCTGTTTTCTTCAAAATTTTTACAATGAACATATTATGATAATAAGAAAAAATACATGTTATTAAGAAGCGTAACTCAGACTTAACATCCCCTAAATAAATTTGAAAAATTAAAAATTTCTACAAAGAAAAGTTCATGTAGAGAGATTTTAAATTTGACATTAGGAGTTCAATGACAATATAAAATTAGGATTAAAATTCAATTAAAGTAAAATAAACCACAGAATATTAAAAATAGAAGAGACTTTGGAGTCTACTTAGTCTAAGCCCCTCAACTCACAGCAGAAACACCCTCTCTTGGATTGATTCCAGAAGCCTTAATCCTTGACGTTTCCCTCTTCCCCCATTAATAGTACTCATTTCTTTTCCAGTCAGAAAGATGTAAAACATCTACATTCAGAAACTAGAATGCACACACTAAAGTGGGAGTAATCCTACTTGTGATCAAGACATAATCAAGCCTTAGGCTTTTGGTGGCAAAGCCCCGACATTGCAACAGATGGGGATGGTACTATGCAGACCAAGGATATCGGAAATTAAACATCACATTCCCTACTTCAAAAAGTGAGAAAAAGAGGAGAGTCTGTGGAAAGGCTCTAGAACAATCGCACAAGGTTTATTTATTTTCACGGATTGGAGTCTTAAGGTTGCACACACACACACACCCCCCTCCACTTTCCACTGCAGCTCTTTCACACTTGTACTCCTCAAGTCCAAGTATTGTTCTGTCCCGCTCTCCACAGGTGACTGTGCCTGGAATTGGCTGAGAAAGTAAAAGAACATCAGGTCAGCAGCGCTGACACAGTGAGGAACAGACACTAAGACGCTGGCAGGTTCCAGCTCTGCTTGTTCTCCTCCACTCCACATGCAACTCCTCCACCCTACAACAGGCCCTGAAGACAAAAGCAAGCCCTGAAGACAAAAGCAAGCCCAGGCCCACCACCAGGTGCAGTGTCAACAGCCTCCTACAGACTCTCCACCAGCAACCCTTCAGGCCTGACTCTAGCAGCTAGATGGGCCTGGCTTTCTGGAGTGCCCTGTGGGCCCCAACTGTCCACCTATGCCAGTGCTTCAGGAAGGCTGGTTAGTGCAGCTTCCCTGATCTTCCAAACCCCACTCCTCCCTCAACTGTGTAATGAGTTAAGTCCTATAATAAATCCCTTAGTCCACAACACTCATTGTGGTTCTGCTTCCTGATCAATGTCTGTCGGGACACAGGCGCAATGGAAGTCATCCCTACAGTAAATATGGTAGCTGGGAATTTCTCTTAGAGAGCCAAGGACAAGAGAAAACATGGATTGAAGAGCCCTAGTGAAAACAAAAGGACACCACTCACTGTCCTGTCAATCTAATACATATTCCTCTGGAATTGTCATGTCCAATTCGGAACCCACTAGCCACAGGAAGCCACTGAGCACTTAAAAAGTAGCTGTTACAAGTGGGAAATGAATTTTAAATTTTAACTGATTGAAATTTAAATTAAAAATCTGGTAATTCTAGTCTGTTACTGGAAAACTTTTAAGTATGGTTCAGAACAACCTGAATATGTGAATCTACATTTTCAACATTATGACACCTAAATACGTATCAACTACTTCAGATGAAAATTTATAGTTCAAATCAAGATGAGCTGTGAGTATAAAATATAATGCATATCAGGAAAATAAGCTGTATATCATTTCACAATAAACATGTATACAATCACTATGTTGTACACCTAAAACTAATACAATATTGTACATCAATTATAATCTCAAAATTTTTTAATTTCTGCATTTTGAAGACTTAGTATAAAAAAGCAAATCATAAAATACCTCAATTTTTATATAAATCACATTTTAAAATATTTTCTATTAAATAAAAAAAATGTTTCAATTGAAGTACAGGTGATGTACAATATTATGTAAGTTATAGGTATACAAACAGTAATTTACAATTTTTAAAGGTTATATTCCATTTATAGTTATTATAAAATATGGCTATATTCCGTGTTGTACATCCTTGTAGATTATTTTATACATAATAGTTTGTACCTCTTAATTCCCTACCCCTACCTTGTCCCTTCCCTCCCCCACCCCCTGCGCTGGTAACCACTAGTTTGCTCTCTGTATCTGTGAGCCTGTTTCTTTTTTATTAGCAACCTAAGTGTCCATCAACAGATGAATGGATAAAGAAGATGGGTAGATATAAACAACGGAATACTCCTCAGCTATAAAAAAGAATGAAATTTTGCCACTTGCAACAACATGGATGGACGTGGAGGGTATTGTGTCAAGTGAAGTAAGTCCGACAGAGAAAGATAAGTACCGTATGATATCACCTTTATGTGAAATCTAAAAAAAAATAAATAAATTGATGAATATAATAAAATATACTATTAAAATTTTAAAATACCATATGGAGAAGGCACTACGTCCATTTTACAAGTATTGATACCAAGGCTCAAAAGAAGTAAAGCAATGTGAGCAAGATGACACAGCTAGCACTCAGTGTAGACGTACACTTTATGTGTTAAAAAAGAATAAAAAAGGTAAAAATCAAGACAACACACAGAGTAAAAAGGAAAAGATCATTTTCACATTCTTGCAGCACTCCTCCATCCTCAATCTTATAGTCTCCTCTGAATTAACAGTTTAATATATATTCCTCTCATACCATTTTCTATGCATTTGTGAACACCTTTATCAACACTGATAAAATCCAACATTTAAGCTCTGCCAAAATAATAGGTTAAAAAAAATATTTACCTATTAAATGAGAGTCTCATGTGTCAGGCACTAGCTAGGCAACAGGAATATGATAAGTAAGGATAACCAGCTACAGCTCTTGCCTGTATGGACTGACAATCTAGTGGTGAAGACAATCTAAATAATCATACAAGTGATAAACTATAATGTGAGTGAAGAGCTAGGAAGGAAAGAGATATGATGATATTAAAGTATTAAGGGGGTTCCTGGCCTAATGGGGGAATGTCGGTTAAGATTTCCTTAAGTATGCTTTTCAAATATCTTGTTAATCTAATTTACAACATCTGATTATTAGACAGTTGAAGCATTTTTTTCCAAACAGAAGAAAAAAAACAGCCAGTAGCTATCAATTTCATTTCCTCTGCCCTCTTTTCTTTGAGGATGAGTTCTTATCCAGTGGCCTTTCCTCTACATTAGCAAGCTGATATTATTGTGCTCTGTAAGGATTAAAAAAAAAAAAAAGAAGAAGAAGAATATTCTAAAAATATTATGACTACATTTTTCTAAGCACTTGGTAAGACTTAAAGCACTTTAAAACTATGGCACTGTCTGTAGAGGTCTCTGGTTTTAAATATTACCTCCCTTTGGGATTCCCTGGTGGCGCAGTGGTTGAGAGTCCGCCTGCTGATGCAGGGGACACGGGTTCGTGCCCCGGTCTGGGAAGATCCCACATGTCGCAGAGCGGCTGGGCCCGTGAGCCATGGCCGCTGAGCCTGCGCGTCCGGAGCCTGCGCTCCGCAACGGGAGAGGCCACAACAGTGAGAGGCCCGCGTACCGCACAAAAAATAAAAAAAAAAAAAAAGAAAGAAATGGAAATTAAAATAAGAATTCTGGTTACCAAACTAGGAAAATTAAAGGTATAATATTCAACGGTGCTCAGTCATTTTGATAATTTCCTTCTCTGCATATATGGTGAGATAAACATTCTAACCTGCTAGAGGGATCATAAAAAGGGAGCATTTCCATAAATCATCAAAAACGTTAAAAATATTAACTGTTCAACCTAGTAACTTTACTGCTAAAAATCTCTAATTAAATACTCATAAATGCAGAGAAATATCTACCTATAAAGATATCTGTCACAAAGCTATTAATGGTGAAAAACTATTTTTCTGGAGTAGGAACTTATACATTAAAATTCATATCTCAGTACATGATAAAGAAGAATGCTCAAGTGTTGGGGAAAGAGATCACAACTGCATGAAAATATCCAGAAATATGTAGAAAGACCCTCTATCAGCATCTAAACAACTGAAGTAGACTATAGGTAGTAGGATATATCTGTACTTGAATTTTCCAAATTATCTATAGCAAATGTAAATAGCAAATAGTCTATTTGCTATTGTCTATAGCAAATATAAATTACAAAAAAGAATTCAGAAAATGGTTTTAAGAATTTAAAATCTGGGTATGGCTCTCTGACAAAGGAACTCACAATATGGTAAAAAAAAAAAAAAACAAAACAAAAAACAAAAACCACACACAGAACATTTAAATAAAAACAAACCGTCTTCTTTAAAAAAAAGAATTTGGTAAAACTTTTGGGATGCACTTCATCTCTTTATGTTTATATCCAGAACAAATGTTAGTAGTCTAGTACTTCTAGGATTCTATTAGGAGAATGAGATACAAAGACTTACAGGGAAGTTCACTGCCACATTAAAAGTTACTGATAATAGCATGCACAACTTCATATTTTCCTTTCTTACCTGAAGTGAGAATCATCTCCTTCCTCAAATTCCCCAGCCCCAAGGTGCCTTTTGAAGATTCTTTCATGCACACAAACATGTAAATGCACAGTTTCTTTAAAAAAAAAAAAAAAAAAAAAAAAAAACCGGGACTTCCCTGGTGGTCCAGTGGTAAAGAACCTGCCTTCCAATGCAGGAGACGCAGGTTTGATTCCTGGTCGGGAAACTGAGATCCCACAGGCCATGGGGCAACTAAGCCCAAGTGCCACAACTACTGAGCTCACGTGCCTCGACGAGAGAGCCCACATGTCACAAACTACAGAGCCAATACCCTCTGGAGCCCATGTGCTACAACTACAGAGCCCACAGGCCCTGGAGCCCATGCACCACAACTAGAGAGAAAACCTGCACACCACAGCTAGAGAAAAGCCTGTGCACCGCAGAGACTGTGTGTCATAACAAAAGATCCCACACGCCTCAACGAAGATACTGTGTGCTGCAACTAAGACCCAATACAGCTAAAAGAATAAGGAAAATAAATACTAAAAAAAGTTTAAAAAATAAAAATTTTAAAATATACACCAGAAGTCAAATATACTATTTCACAATTTTTTCAAATGATGTATTTTGGATATCTTTCCAGATGTGTACATAGAGATCAACTTTCTTCTTTTGTGACAAGTAGTCCATTTTATGAACATAATAAATATATTCAACTATTTCTCTATTGATGAACATTCAGGTTGTTCCCAGTAGTTATTGCTTCTTCTAAAATAATAGGGCAAAAATTAATTATAGGAGTAGTAAGATCTCATGCTTCAGGAGGTTAGCAGATAAACCAAGATGATATAGGAAATTGTTTCTTTTGTTACTTCCATGTTGGTCTACCTGAAACACTGTAAATTCCATTTACAGTCTTTTAAAATACTAGACCCTAAGGGCAGGACTTCTGCGTTAACTAAATTGGTAATATGATTAGGTGTATGGTAAAAACCATTTGCTCACAGAAGCAAGTTATTTAATTATTATAAGTCATAAAATAATTGCATAATGAGGTATCATCTGGAGTATTTTCAGTGTATCAAAGGTGGGATTAGAATTTATAATAATGGTACCCCAATCTCTCAAATCTATTTGTTGGGAAAAATCAAATTTTGGTATCATGTTATTGCCACTCCAAATCAAATAAATCATGTGTCTTTGGTCATGTTCTTCAAAAAACTAAATAAATAAACATAGGACAATAAACATCTATTTATTTTTGACTTTCTCAGGCAAACATACTTGGTAAGTGCAAATACCTCATGATCCAATAGGTTTAAATCAATAAGACACTGGCCAAAACTGCCCCAAGAGTCATACCAGTTTACATTTCCAACTACAGGGACTTCCCTGGTGGTGCAGTGGTTAAGAATCTGCCTGCCATTGCAGGGGACACAGGTTCGAGCCCTGGCCTTGGAAGATCCCAAATGCCGCAGAGCAACTAAGCCCAGGCACCACAACTACTGAGCCTGTGTACCACAACTACTGAAACCCATGCCTAGAGCCCATGCTCTTCAACAAGAGAAGCCACCACAATGAGAAGCCCACGCACCAAAACAGAGTAGCCCCCACTCGCCGCAATTACAGAAAGCCCGCGTGCAGCAACGAAGACCCAACACAGCCAAAAAATAAATAAATTAAAAAATTTTTTTCCAACTACTAAGGACTATTTCTCCACACCCTTGCCAAACTTTACTTTTTATGAATCTGACAGGTAAAAAATAAAATCCTGTTGTTTAAATTTGTGATAAGATTCTGAGACTGAATGACAAGGGTCTACCATATCTCCTTAACTTACTTTTACAAAATTCAGCATTCTTTCATTTGTTATTTGTCCCCATTTCCCCCAATAGTTCCCATTTCAGAAAATGGATCCACTTAAGTTTGCCAGACAAAATTTGATTCTGCTCTCCTTCACCCCCCACAATTGGCAAGTCTTATTAAACCTACTTCTGAAATTCATACTAAATCTGTCCAGTTACCTTGTCTCCATTATTACCATACTAGTCCAAGCCAAACACACTTTTCACCTGGACTACTGCAGCAGTCTCCTAACCGTTCTCTCTGCTTTATCACCTCCCACATCCTTAAAAGCCTTGCCGCCCCTTAAATATACCAAATTCAGGCCCATCCACCCACTCCAAGGCCTTCCTGTTCCCTCTGCTTATAACAGTTTTATCCTGGTATTAAACCAGTTTCTCTACATGGCTGGCTCATCGTGCAGGTCTTCAGCTTAAATGTCACCTCCTCAGACAGAGGCCTTCCCTCAATAATGTGTGGAGAAATAATTTATGTAACCACTAATCCCCTACCCCAGTCATTCCTTATCACGTCCCCTTGTTTAGTTTCTTTCCTATTACTTAGCGTAACCTGAAATATTATTTGTTCCTATTCCCCACCATACTTCTGTAGTTACATATAGTTCACACCTCTTTTATAGGAGCATATGTGTTCACAACTGTATTCACAGCATCTAGAGCAGTTTATTATACGCTGACTAAAAGAACTGTCTCTTCGTGTGTGTTTTAACTTTTTACAGGGTTGTTAGTCTCATTAAATTCATAAGAATACTCTAATTTAAGAAATTTAATCCTCTGTTATGTAGTACAAATATCTTTTCTCCTTGAGCACATATTCACCCATTAAAAGCATATAATTCAATGGTTTTTAACATTTCCACAGAGTTGTGCAATGATCACAATTAAATTTAGCACATTCCATCACCCCACAAAGAAACCCATACCCTTTCAGCAGTCACTTCAATTCCCTCCTACCTCTCCCAGCCCTAAGCAACCCATTAATCTCTGCATTTGCCTATTCTGGGCAACTCATATAGGTGGAATGATATAATATGTGATCTTTCTTAACTAGTTTTTCTCACTTTAGCATATTGTTTAAGGTTCATCCATGCTTTAGTATGAATCAGGTCTTCATTCCTTTTTACTGCCAACTATTCCTCTGTATGGATATACCACATTTTGTTATACCACTCATCAGCTGACATCTGAATTGTCTCCATGCTTTGGGTACTATGAAAAATATTGTAAACATTCATGTACAAGTCTTGCATGGACACATGCTTTCATTTCTCTTAAGTATACTCCCAGGAACAAATTTCTGGGTCATACAGTAACTCTGTGTTTAACCTTTGGAGTAACTGCCAAACTGTTTTCCAAAGCGGCTATAATATTTCACATTAGCAATGTATGAGAGTACTAGTTTTTCAATAACGGTTATTATCTTTTTTTTTTTTTCTTACAGCCATCCTACTGGACGTGAAGAAGCTCAACTGTTCAAAGACTAGATAATCTGAGCAAAAAAGGATGACTGCAATGGATCAAGACACATCAAACACACTAAATCCATGAGTCCACAGTGACACTGAAAAACAATTTACTGGTCAGCTTTGAAGAACTCTGGAAAATCAGGTCAATATTATGAAAGAAAATAGAGAATAATCATCAAGCGTTTATCTGCCTTTTCTAAGTGTCCTATTTTTCAGGTTAACCAGTTGATGAAAGTAAGTTTACTTCTGTAAAAGTATACCAGCTAATAAATGAAGGCATGAGAATTAGAAAACTGCTATTTGGCAACCCCTAATAAATTAATGCAACTAGGTAGTAATGATCAATAGCTGCTAAGATCAATTCACAGAAGTACCCAATATCACCTATGAAGTATTCTTTCCATTCTGAGGGCAGGCTGGAGTAAACTTACACAGTGCATGCAAACATGCCTTCAGGCAATCTCAAATACAAAACCCATTTTAAAATACAAATTACAACCGGTACTGACCAAATATTTTCAGAAAACCAACAGATTCAATGAGGCAGCAAATCTTAACATAAAACCTATACTTGACGAAATAAAGGAAAATAAAGCCAAGAACAAGACTTTAAAATAAATATTGTATTCCCAGAAAGATCCTAGAAGATCCACTGGAGACACTGAAAGTTAAAATGTGATTATGTAAGTAAAGTCCGTATGTGGTCTGACTGATAGAAAAGATAGAGCCTGAAAACTTAATAGTGAGGTGGAAAGACAAAGCAGTTTTCCCAGAATTATATTAAGCAGGAGGAAAATATATGTTGAAAAATGAAAGAAAGCTGCAAAACTACCATTCAACTGGACACTTCCTAAGCTCTTTACATGTACTATCTCACTTCTCTTTATAGCAACTGTTCACAATAGGTACTAGTACCAGAGGACAATTAAAATAAGAGTTAAAAAAATTTTAAACCATTCAAGTTTCATCTGCGGTAATGACAAGGTTATTCAGATTAATCTTCTTCCTAAAAATAGAAAATCCTGAATTAATAAAAAAGACATCTTAGATCTTAGAAGATAGTGGAAAACCAGTCTAATTCTGGGGAAAAAAGAAAAGCCAAAATCCAGAAGAGAAAGCAAATTACCAGAGCACCAAAATCACTGATCCTATGAATGTATCTGCCCATTCAGCAAAGTTGGGTTTTGGTTCTAAGGCCTGGAGAGGCAAAGGGAGAGAAGATTCAAAGCATGCCCCAGCAGGGAGTCTAATAGGACACTGTACCTATTGAGCTGAGATCCCCAAGAATACCTCAGGGTAAAAATGAACCAGAATGAAATCAAGGCCCAAAACCTCTGCCAAGATACTGGAAATTTAAATCTCAAAGGTGGACTTTGGCAGCAAATGAGGCACAGTTTGGGAAAAGAAGTGAACTAGAACATAGCACCAAAATATTCAAAATGAAGGGGAGAAACAACAAAAAAAGAAAATACCAAAGAGAGGATGCGAGAAGGACAGAATGAGAAAGTAGAATAAATGAAAGTAGAATAAATGTTTAATTAGAGTCACAGCAAAAGAAAACAGCAAAATGAAACAGAGGAAATATATGACGAGATAATGGCTGTAAACTGAGTACCGAAGATACCAATCCATACATAAAAGAAGATCAAGAACTCATAAGCAAAAAAAAAAAAGGTATCACATGTAGACTAAGAGTGAAATAGCAGAAAAAAACACAGGGAAAATTAAAACAAACAGAACAAGAGACAAAGACAAGAGATTTCAAAAAAAGATTGATTTGTCAACAAAACCTTGAAAGCCTGAAGATAAACAACAAATACAGACTGAATGATAAATGCCAAGCCAGAATTCTACAACCAGCAAATATAGCCTAAGAAAGGAAGATGAAATAAAGACATTTTCAGGGAAAATAAAAAAGAATTCATTACCAGTACACTCACACTAAAGATGTTCCTCAGCCAGAAGGAGAATGAACCCACATGAAAGCACAGAAATTCAGAAAAAAAGAACAATGAAAATAGGAAATATGTGAGCAAGACTAATAATGATTATATAAAATAATTCCTTCTGGGATTTAAAAAATATATATACAGGGCTTCCCTGGTGGCGCAGTGGTTGAGAGTCTGCCTGCCGATGCAGGGGACACGGGTTCGTGCCCTGATCCGGGAAGATCCCACATGCCACGGAGCGGCTAGGCCCGTGAGCCATGGCCGCTGAGCCTGCGCGTCCGGAGCCTGTGCTCCACAACGGGAGAGGCCACAACAGTGAGAGGCCCGCGTACCGCAAAAATATATATATATATATATACACACACACACACACACATATATATATATATATATATATACACACACACACACACACAATTAAAATGCTTAGTAACAACATAAAAACTGTGGGGACAGGCTAACTGGAGTTCTATAAGGTCTTCACGTTTTCCAGAGGTGATGAAAGCACTAATTTGTGAGATACTAATAAGTCAAAGATGTGCGCTGTAATCCCTAGGGCACCCAGAAAAAGAACAGTAAAAGAATGTTTAATCATACAACAGGGGTCATGCGCGAGCGTCCTGTGCCAGCCTCGCGGGCTTCTTCCGTGCGCGGCATGAAAGCGACAGCCTTTCCCTCGCACCTGACTGGGCCTCTGCGGCGAGGAGGTGCTGCACGAAAGGAAATCTGAGGCACAGAGAAGCTAACTGCCTGGTCCAAGATCACAGAACTAAGCTGTGAGACTTTAGTTGGTGTCCTTCATGCATCACATCTTCCCCATCACTTAAGAAGCCACTGAGATACTTGCATATTTAGCTGACTCCTACCTGTGGGAGACTTCCGGGAATATGGCGGAAGAGTAAGACGCGGAGATCACCTTCCTCCCCACAGATACACCAGAAATACATCTACACGTGGAACAACTCCTACAGAACACCTACTGAACGCTGGCAGAAGACCTCAGACCTCCCAAAAGGCAAGAAACCCCCCACGTACCTGGTTAGGGCAAAAGAAAAAAATAAACAGACAAAAGGATAGGGACGGGACCCGCACCAGCGGGAGGGAGCTGTGAAGGAGGAAAAGTGTCCACACACTAGGAAGCCCCTTCGCGGGTGGAGACTGCGGGTGGCAGAGTGGGGGAGCTTCGGAGTCGCGGAGGAGAGCACAGCAACAGAGGTGCGGAGGGCAAAGCGGAGAGATTGCAGCACAGAGGATCAGGGCCGACCGGCACTCACCAGCCGAGAGGCTTGTCTGCTCACCCGCCGGGGCGGGCGGGGCTGGGAGCTGAGGCTCCGGCTTCAGTCGGAACACCGGGAGAGGACTGGGGTTGGCGGCGTGAACACAGCCTGCAGGGGGGGGAAATCTGGACCTGCCGAAGAGGCAAGAGACTTTTTCTTCCCTCTTTATTTCCTGGTGCGCAAGGAGAGGGGATTAAGAACGCTGCTTAAAGGAGCTCCAGAGATGGGCGCGAGCTGCGGCTAAAAGTGCAGACCCCAGAGACAGACATGAAACGCTAAGGCCGCTGCTGCCGCCACCAAGAAGCCTGTGTGCAAACACAGGTCACTATCCACACCCCCATTCCGGGAAGCCTGTGCAGCCTGCCACTGCCAGGGTCCCGGGATCCAGGGACAACTTCCCCGGGAGAACGCACGGCGAGCCTCAGGCTGGCGCAACGTCATGCCAGCCTCTGCCGCCGCAGGCCCGCCCCACACTCCATGACCCGCCCTACCGCCCCCCCCCCCCCCGCCTGAGTGAGCCAGAGCCTCCGAATCAATGGCTCCTTTAACCCCGTCCTGTCTGAGCAAAGAACAGACGCCCTCCGGTGACCTACACACACAGGCGGGGCCAAATCCAAAGCTGAGCCCCTGGGGGCTGTGAGAACAAAGAAGAGAAAGGGAAATCTCTCCCAGCAGCCTCAGAAGCAGCGGATTAAAGCTCCACAATCAACTTGATGAACCCTGCATCTGTGGAATACATGAAGAGACAACGAATCATCCCAAATTAAGGAGCCGTGTGGATAAAAGGCTCTTGGTGCTGCAGCCAGGAGTTAGTGCTGTGCCTCTGAGGTGGGAGAGCCAACTTCAGGACACTGGTCCACAAGAGACCTCCCAGCTGAACATAGTATCAAACGGCGAAAATCTCCCAGAGATCTCAACGCCAGCACCCAGCTTCACTCAACGACCAGCAAGCTACAGTGCTGGACATCCTATGCCAAACAACTAGCAAGACAGGAACACAACCCCACCCATTGGCAGAGAGGCTGCCCAAAATCATAATAAGTCTACAGACACCCCAAAACACACCACCAGACGTGGACCTGCCCACCAGAAAGACAAGATCCAGCCTCATCCACCAGAACACAGGCACTAGTCCCCTCCACCAGGAAGCCTACACAACCCACTGAACCAACCTTAGCCACTGGGGACACACACTAAAAACAACAGGAACTATGAACCTTCAGCCTGCAAAAAGGAGACCCCAAACACAGTAAGATAAGCAAAATGAAAAGACAGAAAAACACACAGCAGATCAAGGAGCAAGATAAAAACCCACCAGACCTAACAAATGAAGAGGAAATAGGCAGTCTACCTGAAAAAGAATTCAGAATAATGATAGTAAAGATAATCCAAAATCTTGGAAATAGAATAGACAAAACGCAAGAAACATTTAACAAGGACCTAGAAGAACTAAAGATAAAACAAACAATGATGAACAACACAATAAATGAAATGAAAAATACTCTAGATGGGATCAATAGCAGAATAACTGAGGCAGAAGAACGGATAAGTGACCTGGAAGATTAAATAGTGGAAATAACTCATGCAGAGCAGAATAAAGAAAAAAGAATGAAAAGAACTGAGGACAGTCTCAGAGACCTCTGGGACAACATTAAACGCACCAACATTCGAATTATAGGGGTTCCAGAAGAAGAGAAAAAGAAAGGGACTGAGAAAATATTTGAAGATATTATAGTAGAAAACTTCCCTAATATGGGAAAGGAAATAGTTAATCAAGTCCAGGAAGCACAGAGAGTGCCATACAGGATAAATCCAAGGAGAAATACGCCAAGACACATATTAATCAAACTGTCAAAAATTAAATACAAAGAAAGCATATTAAAAGCAGCAAGGGAAAAACAACAAATAGCACACAAGGGAATCCCCATAAGGTTAATAGCTCATCTTTCAGCAGAAACTCTGCAAGCCAGAAGGGAGTGGCAGGACATATTGCAAGTGATGAAGGAGAAAAACCTGCAACCAAGATTACTCTACCCAGCAAGGATCTCATTCAGATTTGATGGAGAAATTAAAACCTTTACAGCCAAGCAAAAGCTGAGAGAGTTCAGCACCACCAAACCAGCTCTACAACAACTGCTAAAGGAACTTCTCTAGGCAAGAAACACAAAAGAAGGAAAACACCTACAATAACGAACCCAAAACAGTTAAGAAAATGGGAATGGGAACATACATATCGATAATTATTACCTTAAATGTAAATGGACTAAATGCTCCCACCAAAAGACACAGATTGGCTGAATGGATACAAAAACAAGACGCATATATTTGCTGTCTACAAGAGACCCACTTCAGACCTAGAGACACATACAGACTGAAAGTAAGGGGATGGAAAAAGGTATTTCATGCAAATGGAAACCAAAAGAAAGCTGGAGTAGCAATTCTCATATCAGACAAAATAGACTTTAAAACAAAGGCTATTACAAGAGATAAAGAAGGACACTACATAATGATCAAGGGATTGATCCAAGAAGAAGATATAACAATTGTAAATATTTATGCACCCAACATAGGAGCACCTCAATACATAAGGCAAATACTAACAGCCATAAAAGGGGAAATCGACAGTAACACATTCGTACTAGGGGACTTTAACACCCCACTTTCACCAATGGACAGATCATCCAAAATGAAAATAAATAAGGAAACACAAGCTTTAAATGATACATTAAACAAGATGGACTTAATTGATATTTATAGGACATTCCATCCAAAAACAACAAAATACACATTTTTCTCAAGTGCTCATGGAACATTCTCCAGGATAGATCGTATCTTGGGTCACAAATCAAGCCTTGGTAAATTTAAGAAAATTGAAATTGTATCAAGTATCTTTTCTGACCACAATGCTATGAGACTAGATATCAATTACAGGAAAAGATCTGTAAAAAATACAAACACATGGAGGCTAAACAATACACTACTTAATAACGAAGTGATCGCTGAAGAAATCAAAGAGGAAATCAAAAAATACCTAGAAACAAATGACAATGGAGACACGACGACTCAAAATCTATGGGGTGCAGCAAAAGCAGTTCTAAGAGGGAAGTTTATAGCAATACAATCCTACCTTAAGAAACAGGAAACACCTCGAATAAACAACCTAACCTTGCACCTAAAGCAATTAGAGAAAGAAGAACAAAAAAACCCCAAAGGTAGCAGAAGGAAAGAAATCATAAAAATCAGATCAGAAATAAAAAGAAATGAAGGAAACGATAGCAAAGATCAATAAAACTAAAAGCTGGTTCTTTAAGAAGATAAACAAAATTGATAAACCATTAGCCAGACTCATGAAGAAAAAAAGGGAGAAGACTCAAATCCAGAATTAGCAATGAAAAAGAAGTAACAACTGACACTGCAGAAATACGGAAGATCATGAGCGATTACTACAAGCAACTCTATGCCAATAAAATGGACAAACTGGAAAAAATGGACAAATTCTTAGAAAGGCACAACCTGCCAAGACTGAATCAGGAAGAAATAGAAAATATGAACAGACCAATCACAAGCACTGAAATTGAAACTGTGATTAAAAATCTTCCAACAAGCAAAAGCCCAGGACCAGATGGCTTCACAGGCGAATTCTATCAAACGTTCAGAGAAGAGCTATCACCTATCCTTCTCAAACTCTTCCAAAATATAGCAGAGGGAGGAACACTCCCCAACTCATTCTACGAGGCCACCATCACCCTGATACCAAAACCAGACAAGGATGTCACAAAGAAAGAAAAGTACAGGCCAATATCACTGATGAACGTAGATGCAAAAATCCTCAACAAAATACTAGCAAACAGAATCCAACAGCACATTAAACGGATCATACACCATGATCAAGTGGGGTTTATTCCAGGAATGCAAGGATTCTTCAATATACGCAAATCAATCAACGTGATACACCATATTAACAAACTGAAGGAGAAAAACCATATGATCATCTCAATAGAGACAGAGAAAAGCTTTTGACAAAATTCAACACCCATTTATGATAAAAAACCCTGCAGAAAGTAGGCATAGAGGGAACTTTCCTCAACGTAATAAAGGCCATATATGACAAACCCACAGCCAACATCGTCCTCAATGGTGAAAAACTGAAAGCATTTCCACTAAGATCAGGAACAAGACAAGGCTGCCCACTCTCACCACTCTTATTCAACATAGTTTTGGAAGTTTTAGCCATAGCAATCAGAGAAGAAAAGGAAATAAAAGGAATCCAAATCGGAAAAGAAGAAATAAAGCTGTCACTCTTTGCAGATGACATGATGCTATACATAGAGAATCCTAAAGATGCTACCAGAAAACTACTAGAGCTAATCAATGAATTTGGTAAAGTAGCAGGATACAAAATTAATGCACAGAAACCTCTGGCATTCCTATACACTAAGGATGAAAAATCTGAAAGTGAAATCAAGAAAACACTCCCATTTACCACTGCAACAAAAAGAATAAAATATCTAGGAATAAACCTACCTAAGGAGACAAACGACCTGTATGCAGAAAATTACAAGACACTGATGAAAGAAATTAAAGATGATACAAATAGATGGAGAGATATACCATGTTCTTGGATTGGAAGAATCAACATTGTGAAAATGACTCTACTACCCAAAGCAATCTACAGATTCAATGCAATGCCTATCAAACTACCACTGGCATTTTTCACAGAACTAGAACAAAAAATTTCACAATTTGTATGGAAACACAAAAGACCCCGAATAGCCAAAGCAATCTTAAGAACGAAAAACGGAGCCGAAGGAATCAGGCTTCCTGACTTCAGACTATACTACAAAGCTACAGTAATCAAGACAGTACGGTACTGGCACAAAAACAGAAATATAGATCAACGGAACAGGATAGAAAGCCCAGAGATAAACCCACGCACATATGGTCACCTTATCTTTGATAAAGGAGGCAGGAATGTACAGTGGAGAAAGGACAGCCTCTTCAATAAGTGGTGCTGGGAAAACTGGACAGGTACATGTAAAAGTATGAGATTAGATCACTCCCTAACACCATACACAAAAATAAGCTCAAAATGGATTAAAGACCTAAATGTAAGGCCAGAAACTATCAAACTTAGAGGAAAACATAGGCAGAACACTCTATGACATAAATCACAGCAAGGTCCTTTTTGACCCACCTCCTAGAGAAATGGAAATAAAAACAAAAAAAAAGAAATGGGACCTAATGAAACTTCAAAGCTTTTGCACAGCAAAGGAAACCATAAACAAGACCAAAAGACAACCATCAGAATGGGAGAAAATATTTGCAAATGAAGCAACTGACAAAGGATTAATCTCCAAAATTTATAAGCAGCTCATGCAGCTTAATAACAAAAAAACAAACAACCCAATCCAAAAATGGGCAGAAGACCTAAATAGACATTTCTCCAAAGAAGATATACAGACTGCCAACAAACACATGAAAGAATGCTCAACATCACTAATCATTAGAGAAATGCAAATCAAAACTACAATGAGATATCATCTCACACCAGTCAGAATGGCCATCATCAAAAAATCTAGAAACAATAAATGCTGGAGAGGGTGTGGAGAAAAGGGAACCCTCTTACACTGTTGGTGGGAATGTAAATTGATACAGCCACTGTGGAGAACAGTATGGAGATTCCTTAAAAAACTAAAAATAGAACTACCATACGACCCAGCAATCCCACTACTGGGCGTATACCCTGAGAAAACCATAATTCAAAAAGAGTCATGAACCAAAATGTTCATTGCAGCTCTACTTACAATAGCCCAGAGATGGAAACAACCTAAGTGTCCATCATTGGATGAATGGATAAAGAAGACGTGGCACATATATACAATGGAATATTACTCAACCATAAAAAGAAACGAAATTGAGCTATTTGTAATGAGGTGGATAGACCTAGAATCTGTCATATAGAGTGAAGTAAGTCAGAAAGAGAGAGACAAATACCGTATGCTAACACATATATATGGAATTTAAGAAAAAAAAATGTCATGAAAAACCTAGGGGTGAAACAGGAATAAAGACACAGACTTACTAGAGAATGGACTTGAGGCTATGGGGAGGGGGAAGGGTAAACTGTGACAAAGCGAGAGAGAGGCATGGACATATATACACTACCAAACGTAAGGTAGATAGCTAGTGGGAAGCAGCCGCATAGCACAGGGAGATCAGCTCGGTGCTTTGTGACCGCCTGGAGGGGTGGGATAGGGAGGGTGGGAGGGAGGGAGATGCAAGCGGGAAGAGATATGGGAACATATGTATATATATAACTGATTCATTTTGTTGTGAAGCTGAAACTAACACACCATTGTAAAGCAATTATACTCCAATAAAGATGTAAAAAAAAAAAAATCATACAACAGGAAGGCTAAGTATGAATAAGGAACACTTGATTAATCCAAAAGAAGGCCACACAGAACATGAAGGACAAAGACCCAATAAAGGTGATATACTTAATATTATTAGTATATTAATAGTTCAACTACATGTTTTTTAAAAAAACCCAAACTGCAATTAAGACACATATTGGTAGAATTAGTTAAAAATCAAAATTTCAACTATATGCTGCTTTCCAAAGTCGTGTCTTAAAAACAGAAGGTTACTGATAGGTTGAAAAATATGAGAAAAGATACTCCATGCCAAAACTAACCAAAGAAAGCTGGTGTAACTAAACAAATGTCAAACAAAATAATGTTAAGGCAAAAACATAAGAGATAAAGAAGGGCATTTCATGAGTATAAAGGGACCAATCCACTAGAGGGATAATTCTAAAACTCAACAGTCTATAAAAATCTATAACAGGGCTTCCCTGGTGGCGCACTGGTTGAGAGTCCGCCTGCCAATGCAGGGGACGCGGGTTCGTTCCCCGGTCCAGGAAGATCCCACATGCTGCGGAGCAGCTAGGCCCGTGAGCCATGGCCGCTGAGCCTGCGCGTCCGGAGCCTGTGCTCCGAAACGGGAGAGGCCACAACAGTGAGAGGCCCACGTACCGCCAAAAAAAAAAAAAAATCTGTAACAGAAAAAAAAATCAACAAACCTCAAATGAGAGATAGTCAAGACTACAGTAAAAGCTAGTGATTTTAACACATTTAACCACAAATAAGAATATGGAAGATCAAACATAAAATTAACAAACCTGACCTAACTGACACAAACACAACACTGCATTGAACATGTGGTCAACACACTTTCTCCACAAGTGTACATACAACCTTTAACAAAGCAGGGCATAAAGAAGTCTCAACAAATTCTGAAGACTAAAACCACATGGAAGATTTTCTATGAATATAGTACAATTAAGGTAAAACTATTTATAAAAAGACAACAAAAAGTCCCAAATGTTTTGAAGTTAAACCAAACACTTCTTCAGGGATCAACAAGACATCCAATGGAATTAAGAAAATATTTTTAACTGAATGATAAGTAAAAACACATCACAGGTCACAGAATGCACTTAAATCCATGCTTAGAAGGAAACGTACAGCCTGTGGTGCATGTATTCGGAAGATTACAAATCAGTGATCAGGATGATGTCAGTGGAATGGCAGAGCAAGGACCTCTCTCCTCCATAAAAGAAGTGAGAACACCAGCAAAAACTGTCAGACTGAACTTTTTCAGAACTCTGAAAATTAAACAAAGGCTTGCAGTAATCAGGAATATTTAAATCACAAAGTAGCTGAATCCTGGTAAAAACAGTACACTTTCAGGCCTTTTAACTTGCACTACTCCCATCTCCTCTCTAGCTCTGCAGTAACCTTAAAAACCAAGAGCCCACAATCACAGTGAAAATTAGCATCCTGGAAGCCACCAGAAGGGGCAGAACAGGATTGGAGGTCAAGTCCCATCCCCAGAGACTGTCATTACTTGATTTTTGCAGTGGTTCCATGGAAGCTTCCATTTTTCTAGGCTGTCTTTGTCCTGCCTTGGAGCTCACCCAGTAGGAACAGCCTTTCTCTAGGGGAAGTCTGTTAAACAATCAAAGGCAAGCATTAAACATCTGGTGCCTCAGGTAGTAAGTAACAGTTTAGGCAAACAATAGACTACCAAAAAAGCTTAAAAGGAAAAGCTGAGGAATGAGATACACACAGAGGGCTTTAAAAAGTTCAACATATCCCTGTGAAACTGGAAGGCCCTAAGTTCTCACTTCTGATTAACCATGAGCCTCTGCACAAGCAGGGAAGTGAAGGCTACTCAATAAGCTGTATGGATCAGCATGGAAGGCATGCTGGACCCCTTGGCAAAGGACAAAAGACTTACTGGTTCCAGGCATGTAAGGAAACCTCTGTCCAATCGTTAGCTGACCACTAAGATAACCAAAGAGAGATTATACACTATTGATAGTATTATAAAGTAAACAACTAATGAGAGTCTACTGTATAGCACAGGGAACTCTACTCAATGCTCTGTGGTGACTTAAATGGGAAGGAAATCCAAAAGAGAGGGGATATATGTATATGTATAACTGATTCACGTTGCTGTACAGTAGAAACCAACACAACACTCTAAAGCACCTATACCGCAATAAAAATTTTTTTAAGAAGTAAAAAGAAAAACTTTACAGAATTAGTTGAGAAAAGTCACTAAACAACACAAACAGAAAGAACAAACTCTGGGGAAAAGGGGTAATCTGATTTCCAGACTTGTCATATTAAACTATTTAGTGTCCCCTTTTCAACGAAGTATTTACAAAATATGACCCATTCACAGGGGGAAAAATAAATAAATCAATCAAAAGAAATGACCTTAGATTAAGCATTTCAAGTACTAGACCAAGACTTCAATCAGTTATTTTAACTACGTTTGAGGAGCCAAAGGAAAAAATGTCTAAAAGACTAAAGGGATGCATAGGAACAATGTCTCACCTGTGAAAGGAAAATCAAAATCGAGTCAGTACTACTAAGGGAGCTCTCTAAAATGGAGCCAGGAGGCCACTGAGAAGTGTGACTTATGCATGCCTCAGCCTGGATGGAACCTGGCCTTTTGACCACTTATTGTCTTAACATGGGCATCCAGAACATCTGCTCAGTGTTCCAAGAACTCAAGATCCTTATTGAACGCTTACCCTAAAATAACTCATTACAGCCTATCCCTTAAGGGCAAACATCTCCTTTCTTGTCTCAGAGCCAATCATAACTTTTTTTTTTTTTCCGGTACTCGGGCCTCTCACTGCTGTGGCCTCTCCCGTTGCGGAGCACAGGCTCCGGACACGCAGGCTCAGCGGCCATGGCTCACGGGCCCAGCCGCTCCACGGCATGTGGGATCTTCCGGGACCGGGGCACGAACCAGTGTCCCCTTTATCGGCAGGCGGACTCTCAACCACTGCGCCACCAGGGAGGCCCCAATCATAACTCTTGCCAGACTATTTTGACAACCTTGTAGCCCTTGTGGCTTTTGCCATTATAATCCCCTGACTGCTGCTCTTCCCTGAACACTCTTTCAGTTTTACCTAAATCTATGTCTCCTGAATTGCAATTACTAAGACTCCAAGTAAACTCTGATTTGTAGCCTTCTGTTTTTCGTGGTAGACATGCCAAACAATATCAATGAAGAAAGAGAAATTATAAAAAAGAACCAGTTAGAAATTGTGGCACTGCAAAGTACAGTAACTGAAATGAAAAATTCACTACAGGGTCTCAGGATTTAAACAGGCAGAAGACAGAATCAGTGAACCTGGAGTTAAGTCCACTGAGATTATCCAGTCTGAGAAAGAGAAAGAAAAAGTAATGAAGAAAAATGAGCAATCTCAGATACCTCTGGGATATAATCTATAAGTCCCAAAAGGAGAGGACAGAGAAAACAGGGGAAAGAAGAATATGTGAAGAAAAAAATGACAGAAAATATCCCAAATTTGATGAAAACCATCAATCTATACATCCAAGAAATTAAATGAACTTCAAGTAGGATAAATTCCAAGAGAGCCACAATGAGACACATCATACTCAAACTGTTGAAAGCCAGAGACAAGGAGAATCTTGAAATGTGCAAAAGAAAAGCAACCCATCATATATCCTCAATAAGATTAGCAACTGATTTCTCATCAGAAACCATGGAGGCCAGAAGGCAGTAAGATGACACATTCACAGTGTTGAAAGAACAAACTCAACCCAGAATTCTATGGCCAATAAAACATTCCTTTGAAAATGAATAAATTAAGATATTCCCAAATAAAACCTGAGAGAGTTTGCTGCTAGCAAACTTGCCCTACATAAATACTAAAGGTAGTCCTTCAGGTTAAAATGAAAAGATAAACTAGAAAGTTACTTTAATCCACACAAAGTAACAAAGACACCAGAAAAGCCAACTACACAGGTAAATATTAAAGACAGCATAAATATAGCTGTTCATAATTTTTCTATCTTATTAAAAGATAAATGAATACAGCAGTAATTATAAATCTGTGTTGAAGGGCACACAATGCACGTAATGTAATTCATATGACATTAACAGCACAAAAGAGAGAGGGGATGTAGCAATACTGGAGCAACGTTTTTACATACAGTTGACCCTTGAACAATGCGGAGGTTAACCTTATATAACTTATACTCGGCCCTCCATATCCATGGTTCCTCCACACTGACAGAATTCAACCAACCACAGACTGTGTAATACCGCAGTATATACTACTGAAAAATATCTGCATATAAGTGGTTCCATGCAGTTCAAACCCACATTCAGGGTCAACTGTACTACTGAAATTAAACTGGTATTAATCTGAACTAGACTGTTATGAATTAAGATGCTAGTTGTAATCTCCAGGGCAGTCATTAAGAAAATAACTAAAAATATTCTAAAAGAAATGACAAGGAAATTAAAATGGTACACTAGAAAATATCTACTTAAAAGAGTTAATGAGGAAGAGAAAGAAAAAACATACAATAAATGGAAAACAAACAGCAAAATGATAGATGTATATCCTACCTTGCCATTAATTACATTAAATATAGGTAGACTAAACTGTCCAATTAAGAAGTCAGATTTTTAGGGACTTCCCTGGTGGCGCAGTGGTTAAGAATCCACCTGCTGATGCAGGGAACATGGGTTCAATCCCTGGTCCGGGAAGATCCCACATGGCTCAGAGCAACTAATAAGCCTGTGCGCCACAACTACTGAGCCTGTGTTCTAGAGCCCACGAGTCACAACTACTGAGCCCGCATGCCACAACTATTGGAGCCCATGCGCCTAGAGCCCGTGCTCCGCAACAAAAGAAGCCACCACAATGAGAATCCCACGCACTGCAACAAAGAGCAGCCCCCGCTCGCCACAACTAGAGAAAGCCCACGCACAGCAATGAAGACCCAACACAGCCAAAAATAAATAAATAAGTCAGATTTTTTTAATGGATTTTAGAAAACCATGATCTAAATATATGTTGTACAGAAGAGACAAACTTTAGACTCAAAGACACAAATAAGTTAAAAGTAAAAAGATGGAAATATATATATCCTGCAAAGAGTAATCAAAAGACCACTGGAGGGGCTATACTAATATCAGTCAAAATAAACCTTAAGACAAAAATTGTTATTAAAGACAAATAAGGACTTTTTCTAATGATAAAAGGGTCAATCCATCAAGAAGACGTAACAAGTATAAACACAGGTGAATCTAAGAACAAAGCACCAAAATATATGAAGTAAAAACTGACAGAATCGATAGAATAAATAGATATTTCAGCAGTAATAGTTGGAAACATCAATACCACAATTTCAACAATGAACAGAACAAGAAGACAGAGGATCATCAAGGACACAAGATTTGAACACTATAAACCAACTAGAACAGATACCTATAAAACACTCCATCCAACAACAGCAGAATACATATTTTTAAGTTGATACTGAATATTCTCCAAGACAGATCATATGTAATTCCATAAAACAAGTCTCAACAAATTTGAAAGGCCTCAAATCACACAAAGAATGTTCTCTGAACGCAATGGAGTTAGAAATCTATAACAGAAGGAAAAATGGAAAATTCATGAATATATAGAAATTAAACAATCAGTGGCTGAAAGAAATCACATGGGAAAAAGCAAAATGAATGAATTGAATAAAAAACGAAATACTAAAATTTATGGCATATAGTGAAGGCAGTACTTGCAAGGAAAGTTATAGTTTTAAGTGCCTATATTAAAAAAGATCTTGAATAACCCAACATGCCTTAAGGAACTAGAAAAACAGCAACGAAACAAAACAAAGCAAGCAGAAGAAAAGAAGTAACAAAGGTTAAAGCAGAAATAAAATAAAGACCAGAAAAATATAGAGAAAAATCAACAAAACCAAAAGTTAGTTCTTTGAAACATCTGCAAAATTGACAGACCTTAAGCTAGACTGATCATGAAACGAGATCAAAGACTCAAATTACTAAAATCAGAAATGAAAGTGGGGACATTACTACCAACCTTACAGAAATAAAAAGGGACTACAGAAACTAAAAGAGATTACTATCTCTTGTAAAATTGTATAACTGTAAGTCAAATTAGAAAACCGATGTGAAATAAATTTCTACAAAGACACAAACTACCAAAACTGACACAAGAAGAAACAGGCAATTTGAATACACCTATGATAAGCGAAGAGCCTGAACAACAACTTCCCACAAAGAAAAGTCCAGGACCAAATGGCCTTACTGGTGAATTCTTCAAGGCTTAAAAAGAAATAACACCAATTCTTCAAAAAATCTTCCCCCCCAAAAAAGGGAAGAGCGAACACTTTACAACTCAGTCATGAGGTCAGTATATCCTGATACCAAAAGTAGATAAAGACATCACCAGAAAAATCATACCTATATCCCTTATGAATATAAACACAAAAATCCTTCACAAAATACTAACAAAGCAAATGTAGTAGCACATAAAAAGGATTATACACCATGACCAAATGAGACTTTTCCCAAGAATGCAAGGCTGATTCAACATGTTAACCAACCAGTATAATATACCATACCAGGACAAAAATTACACAATCATCTCAACCGACCCATAAAAAGTATTATATTTGACAAAACAGAACACTCTTTCCTGATTTAAGAAATTCAATAAACTAGGGACAGAAGGGAACAATCTCAACCTTATAAAGTGCTTCTACCAAAACCCCATATCTAACATTATATTTAATGGTCAAAGACTGAAAGCTGTCCCCTGTGACTGGAACAAGACAAGAATGCCTACTCTTGTAATTTGTATTCAAAATTGTACTGAAGGTTCTAGTCAAGGCACTTAGGCAGGAAAAACAAATAAAAGACATCTAGATTGGAAAGGAGAAAGTAAAACTCTATTCACAGAAGACATGATCTTGGATATAGAAGGTCCTAAGATATCTACAAAAAATCAATTAGAGCTAATAAATGAGTTCAGCAAAGTGGCAGGGTACAACATCAATATACAAAAATCAATTCTATTTCTATACACTAGCAATGAATAATCTGAAAATTAAATTAAGAAAAAAAATTTCATTTACGACAGCATCAAAAAGAATAAAAAGACTTACACAGTGCAAGACTTACACACTGAAACCTATAAAACACTGTTGAAAGAAATTAAACTTAAAGCTACCTCATGTTTATGCGTTGAAAGACTTACTATTAAAATAGCAACAGTCTCCAAATCGATCTACAGATCAAAGTCGCAACTGCCTTTTCGACAGAAATTAACAAGCTGATCTTAAAATTCATATGGAAATGCAAGTAACCATGAATACCCAAAACCATCTCAGTGTTGGAAGAATCGTATTTCCCAATTTCAAAACTTACCACCAAGCTACAATAATAAAGACTGTGTGGTACTGGCTTTATCAATGGGATAGAACTGCGAGTTCAGAAATACATCCTTGTATTTATGGTCAACTGATTTTCTACAAGGATGCCAAGATCATTCAATGGGGAAAGAATATTCTTTTCAACAAACAGTTCTTGGACAACTGAGTATCTACATGCAAAAGAATGAAGCTGGACGCCTACCTTACACCACATACAGAAATTAACAAAAAATGGATCATAAAGCTAAGCGTGATAACTAGAAAACTTTTAGAAGAAAACAAAGGGATAAATCTTTGCAACACTGGATCAGGCAATGGTGTCTCAGATATGACACCAAAAATACTAGCAACCAAAGCGGGGCAAAAATAGATGAATAAAGCTTCGTTAAAATTAAAAACTTTTGTGTTACAAAGGAGGACACTATCAAGAAAGCAAAGAGACAACGCACAGAATGAAGAAAATATTTGCAAATCATACATCTCATCAGGGTCTAACATCTAGAATGTATAAAGAACTCATAGCTCAACAGTTAAAAAAAACACCTCATTATAAAATGAGCTAAGGATTTAAAGAGATATTTGTCCAAAGAAAATATAAAAGAGCCAATAAGCTCAACATCATTAGAGAAATCAAAAAAACAATGGGGGACTCCACTGGTGGCGCAGTGGTTAAGAATTTGCCTGCCAATGCAGGTGACACGGGTTCAATCCCTGGTCCTGGAAGATCCCACATACCTTGGAGCAACTAAGCCCGTGTGCCATAACTACTGAGCCTGTGCTCTAGAGCCCACGAGCCACAACTACTGAAGCCCACGCGCTCTAGGGCCCGTGCTCTGCAACATGGAGAAGCCACTGCAGTGAGAAGCCCAAGCACCACAACAAAGATCAAAAATATAATAAAAAGTACTGATGAGGATATGGAAAAACTCAAACCCTCATACATTGCTGGTGGGAATGTAAAATGGTGCAGCTGCTTTGGAAAACAGTTTGGCAGTTTCTCAAAAAGTTAAACACTGAGATACTACACATGATCCACAAACTCACTCCAGGTATATACCTAAGAAAACTGAAAACATATTTCCATACAAAAACTTCTATATGAATGTTCTTAACAGTGTTTGTTATTCATAATAGTCAAAAGTAGAAACAACCCAAATACCCATCATCTTAATGGATAAAGAAAATGTAACATGTCCATATAATGGAATATTATTCAGCCAGAAAAAGGAATGATGTACTGATTCATGGTACAACATGGATGGATCTTGAAAATACTATGCTAAGTGAAAGAAGCCAAACTTGAAAGATCACATATTACATCATTCCATACATGAAATATACAGGGTAGGCAAATCCACAGAGACCAAAAGTAAATTAGTGGTTGCTAGGCAATGGGGGAACTGCAGATGGGAGTGATGTTTAATGGGTAGGGGTTTTCTTTTTGGTGTGATGAAAATGTTCTGGAACTAGGTAGTGGTGATGGTTTCAGAATTTTGTGAGCACACTAAAACCACTGCATTGTACATTTTAAAATGGTGGACATATTATACATGAATTTTATCTAAAATGTCATACGCTAAGCACCTCCACTTCAAGAAGTCAGAAAAAGAACAGTAAATAAAACCCGAAGAAAGCAATAGGAAAAAAAGAAAAAAACTAATGCCATATAAAAGTATGAGAGTGGGGTAAGAAATTCAAAGCCAAAAGTTCATCTTTAAAACAATTAATAAACCTGACAAAGAAAAAAAAGCACAAATTACCAATGTCAAGCATGTCAGTAATTCTACCACCAACAAAATGAAACAGCAATCTACTGAATGGAAGAAAATACCTGCAAGTCACATATGTGATAAGAGGTTAATATTCAAAATATATAGAAAATTTATACAACTCAATAGCAAAATAATAATAATAATAATTAAATGAAAAAATAAGCAGAGGGTCTGAATACACATCTTCCAAAGAAGATATACAGATGGCCAAGCAGTATATAAAAAGATGCTCTACATGCCACTAATCATCAGGGATATGCAAATCAACACCACAATGAGATTATCACCTTACACTTGTTAGAATGGTTATTATCAAAAAGACAAAAAGTAATGAGTGTTGGTGAGGACGTGGAGAAAAGGGAACCCTTGTGCACTGTCGGTGAGAATTTAAATTGGTGTAGCCACTACAGGAAACAGTATGGAGGTTCCTGAACAAATTAAATCTAGAATTATCATATGATCCAGCAATTCTATTTCTGGGTATTTATCTGAAGAAAACGAAAACACTAACTTGAAAAGATATATGCACCCCCATGTTCACAGTGGCATTATTTACAAGAGCCAAGAAATGTAAACAACCTACGTGTGTTCACGGACAGATGAATGGGTAAATAAAATGTGTGGGGTGTGTGTATACAAAGAATATTATTCAGCTGTAAAAGAAAAGTGAATCTTGCCATTTGTGACAGCACATACGGAGGGCATTCTGCTAAGTGAGATAAGTCAAAGAAAGACAAATACTATATGATCTCACTTACATGTGGAATCTAAAAATGAAAAAAAAAAAGTTACCACCAAGCTCGCAGATACAGAGATAGATTGGTGGTCGTCAGAGGTGGGGTGGGGGGAAGTGGGGAGTGAGTGAAGAAACTCAAAAGGTATAAACTTCCAGTTATACAATAAATAAGTCAAAGGGATGTAATGTACAGCATGGTGACTACAGTTAATAGTACTGTACTGCAGGCTTCCCTGGTGATGCAGGGGTTGAGAATCCGCCTGCCAATGCAAGGGACACAGGTTGGAGTCCCGGTCCGGGAAGATCCCACATGGTGCGGAGCAACAAAGCCTGTGTGCCACAACTACTGAGACTGTGCTCTGGAGCCCGTGAGTCACAACTACTGAGCCCACGTGCTACAACTGCTGAAGTGCACCTGGAGCTGGCGCTCCACAGCAAGAGAGGCCACCGCAATAAGAAGCCCGCACATGACAACAAAGAGTAGCCCCCGCTCTCCACAACTGGAGAAAGCCCATGTGCAGCAACGAAGACCCAACACAGCCAAAGATAAATAAAATAAATATTTTTTAAAATTCAATGTTAAAAATATATATATATACTGGGCTTCCCTGGTGGCGCAGTGGTTGAGAGTCCGCCTGCCAATGCAGGGGACACGGGTTTGTGCCCCAGTCCGGGAAGAGCCCACATGCCGCGGAGCAGCTAAGCCCATGAGCCATGGCCGCTGAGCCTGCGCTTCCGGAGCCTGTGCTCCGCAACGGGAGAGGCCACAACAGTGAGAGGTCTGCATACCGCAAAAAAAAAAAAAAGGAAAAACAGAAATCAATAATTGTCCCTGAAAAAGACCTAATGGCAGATATGCTAGACAAAGAATTTAAAACCATGGTCTTAAAGATACTCAAAGAACTAAAGGAAGATGTAAAGTCAAGAAGACAATGTGTGAAATGGAACAATGGAAATGTCAATAAAGAAACAGAAAACCTAGGGAATTCCCTGGCAGTACAGTGGTTAGGACTCCACCCTTTCACTGCCAATGGCCCAGGTTCAATCCCTGGTCAGGGAACTAAGATCTCACAAGCTACACAGTGCAGCCAAAAAAAAAAAAAAAAAAAAAAAAAAAGACAGCCTAAAAAAAAAAGGAAATTCTGAAGCTGAAAAATGCAGTAACTGAAATGAAAATTTCACTAAAGGGATTCAAAAGAATATTTGAGCAGGCAGAAGAATTAGTGATCCTGAAGATGGGACAATGAAAATTATAAAGGCTGAGGATCAGAAAGAAAAAAAGATTTAAGATATGTGAACAGAACCTCAGGGACCTGTGGGACACCATAAGTAGACTAACAAATGCATCATGGGAAGCCCAAGAGAAGGAGTGGGGTGGTGGGGAGGGAAGTGGAGAGAATATTTATAGAAATAATGGTTGGAAACTTCCGAGATTTGATTTAAATGAATATAAATACTGAAGGTCAAAATACTCCAAGTGAGGTGAACTGAGAGACTCACATCAAGACGCATTATATGGGCTTCCCTGGTGGCGCAGTGGTTGAGAGTCCGCCTGCCGATGCAGGGGACACGGGTTCGTGCCCTGGTCCAGGAAGATCCCACATGCCGCGGAGAGGCTGCACCCGTGAGCCATGGCCACTGAGCCTGCGCGTCCAGAGCCTGCTCCTCCGCAACGGGAGAGGCCACGACAGTGAGAGGCCCGCGTTTCGCAAAAAAAAAAAAAAAAAAACACGCACTATAATCAAATTTTTAAGAGACAAAGACAAAGAGAACCTTGAAAGGAGCAAAGAGAAGCAAATCATCACTTACAAGGATCCTCAGTAAGATTATCAACAGATTTCTTATCGAAAGGTTTTGATGCCAGAAAACTGAGGGCTAATACAAACTACTAAAAGAAAAAAACTGTTAACTGAGAATCCTGTATCCAGCATAACTGTCCTTCAAAAGTGAGGGAAAAATCAAGACAGCTCCAGAAACAAAAGCTGAGGGAGCTCAGGACCACCAACCTGTCCTGCAAGAAATACTCAAGGGAGTCTTGAAAGGTGAAATGAAAAGACACTGGACAGGAACCTGAAGCTGCATCGAGGAAAAAAGATCTCAATAAAGGTAAATACACGGGCAATTATAAAACCTAGTTTGATTGTAACATGGTTTGTAGCTGTATCCTTTTTCTACATGATTTAGGCTATAAGGCATATAGGAAAAAAACAACACAATGACAAATGTCAATCTTCTCCTTATCAGCAATTAAATGATGTAAATGGATTAAACCAGGGATCCCCAACCCCTGGACTACAGACCAGTACCAGTCCATGGCCTGTTAGGAACTGGGCCACAGGGCAGGAGGTGAGCGGGGGGGCAAGCAAGCGAAGCTTCATCTGTATTTACAGCTGCTGATTCTGCTTTATGGTGAGTCATACAATTATTTAATTATATGTTACAATGTAATAATAATAGAAATGAAGTTCACAATAAATGTAATGCACTTGAATCATCCCGAAGCCATCCCTGCCCCGTCCGTGGAAAAATCGTCTTCCACAAAACCAGTCCCTGGTGTCAAAAAGGTTGGGGACCATTGGATTAAACTCTCCAATCAAAAGACAGATATGCAGAATGGATAAAAACATATGACCCATGTATGTCCTGTCTACAAGAGACTCACGATCCAAAGAGACAAACAGAATGAAAGTGAAAGGACATAAAAAGATATTCCATGCAAACAGTAACCAAAAGAGAGCAGTGGTGGCTATACTAATGTCAGATGAAATAGACTAAGTCAAAAAAGGTTAAAACAGACAAAAAAGGACATTATATGTTAATAAAAGACTCAATACAGCTAGATGATATATATACTACTTATAAACATTTATGCACCTAATGACAGACCATCAAAACATATGAAGCAAAAACTAAGAATTGAAGGGAGAAATAGATGGTTCTACACTAATAGCTGGAGATTTACATATCCCACTCACAATAATGAACAGAACAACCAGACAGAAGACATTTAAATAAGCAAATACAAGACCTCAGCAACAAAATAAACCAACTAGATCTAAGAAACCTATATGGAACATTCTACCCAACAACAAATGCACATTCCCAAGTGCATATGGGACATTTTCCATATGTTAGGCCACAAATTAAGTCTCAATAGATTTTAAAAGATATCATACAAAGTATCTTCTCTGACAACAACAGGATGGAGTTAGAAATAATAACGAAAGTAAAACTGAAAAATTCACAGAACTGTGGAAACTGAATAACATACTTTTAAACAACCAATGGATCAAAGAAGAAATGAGAACGGAAATCAGAAAACATTTAGAGACAAATGAGAAAAACACAACATACAAAAACTTAAGGGATGCAGCAAAAGTAAAGGAAATTTATATCTATAAAAGATCATATTAAAAACAAGAAAAAACTCAAATCAGCAACCTAACTTTACAACTTAAGGAACTAAAAAAAAGAACAAACTAAACCAAAGCTAGGAGAAGGAAGAAAATAATAAAGATTAGAGCAGAAATAAACAACATAGAAAACAACACAGAAAAGTCAATAAAATCATAAGTTGGTTTTTTGAAAAGATCAACAGAAACGAAACTTTATCTAGATGGACTAAGAAAACCTGGAGAGAAGACTCAAATTTCTAAATCAATAATGAAGGTGGGGACGTTACTACCTATTCCACAGAAATAAAAGAATTAAAAGAGTACTGTGAACAACTATATACCCCAAAATTTGATAACCTAGACGCAGCGGACAAACTCCTAGAAACATAACTTACAAAGACTAAATCACAAACAAATAGACAATCTGAATCTATGTATTACTAGTAAGGAGACTGAATCAGTAATCAAGACTCTCCCAACAAAGAAAACTTCTGGACCTGATGGTTTCACTGGTGAATTCTATCAAACATTTAAACAATAATTAATACCAACTCTTCTCAAACTTTTCCAAAAAACTGAAGAGGAGGGAACACTTCCCAATTCATTCTATGAAACCAGCATAATCCTGTTACCATAAAAAAACACTACTAGAAAACTACAGACCAATACCCTTTATGAACACTGATGTAAAAATCCCCAACAAAATACTAGCAAACAGAATTCAACAGCACACTAAAAGAATTATACACCATGACCAAGTTGGATTTATTCCTGGAGAGCCAAGGATGGTTCAACATACAAAAATAAAAACACACACACAAAAAAGACAAAACAAAAAGCCCGTGTAATACACCACATCAACAAAATGAAGGGAAAAAAACCACATGATCAACTCAGTTGATGCAGAAAAGCATTTGTCAAAATTCAACACTTTTTCATGATCACTCAACAAAATAGGAATAGAAGGAAATTACCTCCACATAATAAATGCCATATATGTAAAACCCACAGAAAACATCATATTCAACGGTGAAAGACTGAAAGCTTTTTCTCTAAGATCAGGAACAAGGCAAAGATGCCTGCTTTCACATTTCTTTCAACATAGTACTGGAAGTTCCACCCAGAGCAATTAATTAGGCAAGAAAAATAAATAAAAGGCATCCAAGTTGGAAAGGAAGAAGTAAAATTATCTCTGAGGAGAATACACTCTTATATGCAGAAAATCCTAGACTCCACAAAAATACTGTTAGAACTAATAAATGAATTCAGCAAAGCAACAGATAAGAAGCCAACACACAAAAACCAGTTGCAATTATATACACAAATAACGAACAATCTGAAAAGGAAATTACAAAAACAATTCCATTTATAATAGCATCAAAAAGAGTAAAATACTTAGGAATTAACTTAGCCAAGAAGATAAAAGACTTGTACAATGAAAACTACAAAACACTGCTGTAAGAAATTAAGGATGACATAAGTAAATGTAAACACATCCCATGTTCATGAACTGGAAGACTTAATATCGTTAAATTGTCAATACTACCCAAAGTGATCTAAAGATTCAGTGCAATCCCTATCAAAACCCCAATAACATTTTTTTGCAGAAACAGAAAAATCCATCCTAAAATTCATATGGAATCTCAAGTGACCCGAATAGCCAAAACAATCTTGATGAAGAACAACAAAACACAAGGACTCATGCTTCCTGGTTTTAAAACTTACTACAAAGCTACACTAATCAAAACAGTATAATATTAGCATAAAGACAGACATATAGACCAATGGAATAGAAGGCCTGGAAATAAACCCTTGCATATATGGTCAAATGATTTTTAACAGGAATACCAAGATTATTCAATGGGGGAAAGTACAGTCTTTCCAACAAATGGTGCTTGGAGAACTGGATATCCACCTTCAAAAGAATGAAGTTAGACCCTCACCCAACACCATTTTACTCTAAGTGGATCAACGACCAAAATATAAAACCTAAAACAATAAAACTCTTGGAGGAAAACACAGGACAAAACCTTCATGACACTGGGTTTAGCAATGATTTCTTGACTATGACTCCACAGGCACAAATAACAAAAGAAAAAACAATCAGATTTCATGAAAATGTAAAAACTTTGTACATCAAGAGACACAGAGTAACAAGTCAACCCACAGAACTGGAGAAAATATTTGCAAATCATACATCTAATAAGGAATTAATATCCAGAATATATAGAGAACTCCTAAAACTCAACAAGAAACCAAACCACCCAATTTAAAAGTGGACAAAGGGCTTGTAATAGACACTTCTATAGAAGATACAGAAATGGCCAATAAGCACATGAAAAGATGCTAAACATCACTAATCACTAGAAAAATGAAAATCAATACTATAAGATAACACCTGGGCTTCCCTGGTGGCGCAGTGGTTGAGAGTCCACCTGCCGATGCAGGGGACACAGGTTCGTGCCCCGGTCCGGGAGGATCCCACATGCCGCGGAGCGGCTGGGCCCGTGAGCCATGGCCGCTGAGCCTGCGCGTCCAGAGCCTGTGCTCCGCAACGGGAGAGGCCACAACAGTGAGAGGCCCGCGTACCGCAAAAAAAACAACAACAACAACAAAAAAAGGAAACACCTCACACCCATTAGGATGGCCACATTAAAAAAAAAAAGCAAACAAGTGTTGGTGAAGGTGTGGAGAAACTGCAACCCTTGTGCACTACTGGTAGGGATGTAAAACAGTATAGCCTCTGTGGAAAACAGTATGGCAATTCCTCAAAAAATTAAAAATAGAATTACCATGTGATCCAGCAATAACACCTCTTGGTATATACCCAAAAGAGTTGAAAGCAGGATCTCAAAAAAATATTTGTACATCCATGTTCATTCACAGCAGCGTTGTTCACAATAGATAAAATGTGGAAGCAACCCAAGTATCCATCGATAAATGAATGAATAAGAAAAATGTGGTACATATGTACAATGGAGTACGATATTCAGCCTGAAAAAGGAAGAAATTCTGCTAAATACTAGAACATGGATAAACCTTGAGGACATTATCCTGAGTGAAGTAAGTCACAAAAAACAAACATTGTATGATTCCACTTACCTGAGGTAGTCAAAACCATAAAGACAGAAAATATAATGGGGGTTGCCAAGGACTGGGGGGAGGGAAGAATGGGGAGTTATTGCTTAATAGGTATACAGTTTCCTTTTTACAAGATGAAGAGAGTTAGGCAGATGGATGGTGGTGACTTTTGCACAACTATGTGAATGTATCTAATACCACTGAACTGTACACTTAACAATGGTGAAGATGGTAAATTTTATTTTGCCACAATAAAAAAGAAAAAACGCTTAGATGTTATCAATACTGAATGTGGGAGCAGACTTTATTTGAAATGTTTTTTTTTTTGGCCGCACCACACAGCAGGCAGGGATCTTAGTTCCCCAACCAGGGATTGAACCCACACCCCCTGCAGTGGAAGCACAGAGTCTTAACCACTGGACCACCAGGGAAGTCCCAGTAGTTCAACTTTTAAAAATACATGACCCCAGGGCTTCCCTGGTGGCACAGTGGTTAAGAACCTGCCTGCCAATGCAGGAGACACGGGTTCACGCCCTGGTCTGGGAAGATCTCACATGCTGCGGAGCAACTAAGCCCATGCACCACAACTACTAAAGTCCGTGAGCCACAACTACTGAGCCCCTGTACCGCAACTACTTAAGTCCGTGCACCTAGAGCCCATGCTCCACAACGAGAAGCCACCACAATGAGAAGCCCGTGCACCGAAACGAAGAGTAGCCCCCACTCGCCACAACTAGAGAAAGCCTGCGCACAGCAACAAAGACCCAATGCGACCAAAAACAAATAATAAATTAATTAAAAAGAAAACAAAACATGACCCCAGCAATGCTCTCATGACTGCATTCTTCATATACACACACCACCATAATCACTGCCACCATTTAGTAAGTGCAGTTATAGGCATTATTCTAGGTACTCAATACACGTATCTTAAGCTTCACAAAAATCCTATAAATGGGTACTATTACTATGCCTGTGTTACAGAAATTTAATCTCTATGGTTAGAGCAAATCAGTAACACAGCCACCATTTGTTCTCAAGTAAGCCTGCATCCAGAGCCTGCACTTTACTTTGTGTAGGTTTATCATGAAATGGGCAAATTTAATATGCTTTTTCAAAACTATACTTTAACCTCCCCACTTCAAAATACGTGTTTACATTTATACCACCATATAGTGGGTTAACAAACAATCTGGAAGAACCAAGAATGGCTCTATTAGATGGAGCAAGATCAAACAGACAATGGAACACGTTAGGCAGAAGAATGTGAAAAAGTTTTCAGAGGTGATAACCAAGCCAATCTTGAAAAAGGGTAGGATTTTTTTTCTAGGTAGAGAATACTCAATTAAGTATTCTGCTTAACAATTCTTCTATGTACCAGAATAGCATTCCCTCCATGATTTCACCTCAGTGATTTTAATTATATACTAATATATAAAAGAATCTCAAGAAACGCACCAGACAGTATAAAGGAAAAGAACCCTGGGGCACAGTTCTAGAGACCTTTTCTGGGTTGACAGCAGATCATATATGCTACATGTATTCTTTTAACTGAAGAAAATATTTTATAATATGAACAAAAACAAAATTAAGTTAGCTTTATACCCTGATTGACTGAAATTTTGAAGTGTGACAATAATTAAGGTCTGCAAAGATATGGAGAAAAGCTCTCATGAAATCCTGACTGGATTGTAAATTGATAAATTCACTTTGAAAAAGAAGTCAGCAACTTAAAAGTTTAAAGATAGTATACCTAATTACCCTGCAATTCACATCTAGGCACATATGCTAAAGAAATTCTTGTTACATGCACACAAGGAGATATAAACAAGGATGTTCACCAAAATACTGTTTACAACAGCAGAAAACTGGAAGAGACCTAAACATGTACCAGCAGAGGGTCAGGTAAATAATGTATATATTTATGTAAAATACTAATACACAGCAATTCAAATGCACTGGTTTGACTTAAATATCGATATGGACACAGTGTAAATGTAATGATACACTGGGGGTGGGTAGCATATACGAGAAAGACAATATATGTTATACTATTTATGTAAACCTTTAAAGCAGGGGTCCCCAACCCCCAGGCCTCGGACCAGTACCAGTCTGCGGCCTGTTAGGAACCGGGCCACACAGCAGGAGATGAGCAGCAGGCAGGCGAGCGAGCTGTCGCTCCCCATCGCTCGCATTACCGCCTGAACCACCTCCCCGACCCCATCCGAGGAAAAACTGTCTGCCACAAAACTGGTCCCTGGTGCCAAAAAGGTTGGGGACCGCTGCTTTAAAGCACGACATTTAGATAGAGGTATAAGGGGTCTTCTTAGGTGCTGGTAACATTCTGTTTCTTAATTTGAGCTACGGTTACATGGGTGTTTCTTTGTGATAATTCACCCCATTGTATACTTACTTGTGTACTTTCCTGAATGTATGTTCTATTTACATAAAAAATTAAAACACACAAAGCAATGTTTATGGACAAATACGTAAAAGTATAAAGGAAATACACCAACTTTAGGAGAGTTGTTATCTCTAGAAGAGAGAGTAGGGGGACTTCCCTGGTGGTCCAGTGGTTAAGCACCCGTCTTCCAAAGCAGGGGACGGGGGTTGGATCCCTGTTCGGGGAACCAGGATCCCACATGCCACGGGGCAACTAGGCCCGTGAACTCTAGAGCCCGCGTGCCCCAACCAGAGAGCCTGCATGCTGCAACTACTGAGCCCACGCACTCTGGAGCCTACATGCCACAACTAGAGAGAAGCATGCACACCGCAACAAAGAGCCCTTGCACTGCAACAAAAGATCCCACATGTTGCAACTAAAGACCCGACTCAGCCAAATAAATAAATAAATATTTTTTAAAAAAGATGGCGCTGGCCTCAAGGAGACTAGGGGAAACAGACAAACACAACAAACGCAAAGTTTTATTTGATGTTTCATGTTGTCTCAAAAAGTTTCAAACATGTCAAAATCTTAACATTTGTTAAAGATGGGTGGTAGATACAGAGATAATTGATTTTCTACTCGTTTCTCTATTTTGAAATATTTAATAGTAAAAAATTCTCTACAAAAGCAAAACAAGTACATTTAAATCCCACCATTCAGAGATAACTGCTGTTTTAAAAATGTTGACAGATCTACTGAGGTATAATTGACTTAATAAACTGCACATATTTAAAGTGCAAATTTTGATGTTTCAGTATGTTACTTCCATGGAACCACCACCACAATCAAGAAAATGAATATATCCATCATCCCCAAGTTTCCTCATGCCCCTTTGTAATCCCTCCCCTTCCCCGTCCCTGTGCCCCTTTCCCCAGCAAACTACGGATCTGCTTTCTGTCACTACAGACTAATTTGTATTTTCTAGAATTCTATGTAAATGGAATTTTAAGTATATTCTCTTTTTTTGTCAGGCTTCTTTCACTGAGTATAATTATCCTGAGATTCATCTATGCTGTGGCACACAATGATAAATAATATTCTTTTGTATGGACATGCCACCATTTGTTTATCCATTTCCCAACTGATGGGGTTGTGTCCACTTTGTTGGCTATCACAAATAAAGAGGTTATGAACGTTTGTGTACAAGTCTGTCTATGGATATATGCTTTCATTTCTGTTGAGTGTGACTAGTACTGCCTAAAACTGTCAAGGTCATCAAAAACAAGGAAAGTGAGAAACTGTCACAGTCTAGAAGAGCCTAAACAGACATGGGACTAAATATAATATGGGATCTTGGTACAGAAAAAGGACATTAGGCAAAAAATAAGAAAATCAAAATTAAATATGCACTATAGTGTCAATACTGTTTCATTAGTTGTGACAAATGTGACAGAAATTCACCATACTAATGTCAGATGTTAACAACAGGGGAAACTGGATGGGAATATATACAGGAACTCTTTGCACTACTTTTGTAATTTTTCTATAAATCAAAAACTATTCTAAAACAAAATTTTCTTTAAAAAATCTATGAGTAGAACTGCTGGGTCATATGGTAGGTAAGTGTTTAACTTTTTAGGAATCTACCAAACTGTTTTCCAAACAGTTGTACCATTTTGCATTCCCCCCAGCAGTTTATGAAAGTTCCAGATCTTCCACATTCATGTCATTCTTGGCATGGTCAGTCTTCTTAATTTCAGACATTCTAAAAGGTGTGTACATCATTAATATTTTAATATAAAAAATTTTGGTGTACATTTTGCCAAGATATGTGTGTACACGCACATGCATATTTTTTTCAAACAAGATCAGCACGATCAGATTTCCTGGTTCCTATTGGAAAATGGGCAGCTGCCTAAATCCAAATCTCTCCACATATCCTCCAAAAACCACACGGATCAACAAAAGTGAATAAAACCACTCGCAGACTGAAACTACAGAACATTTAGAAAACAGAATACCATAAACTTAAATTTGCATGTAAGAGGGACTCAAATTTCCAAAACTCAACAGTATGTATATCCAGCTCTGGAGCCCACATTAGAAAAGACCATCAGGCAGCAGCAACTAAACAGAAAACGACACACACAAAAATCATTTACAGTAGCATTAGACAGACACCTACCCAGACCTAGAGATGAACCTAAAAAAGGATGTCCAAGATGTCTATAAAACATTGAGAAAAATTAAAGACCTGATAAATGAAAGGATACACCAACTTTATGAATTCAAAGATTTGTCATCAACATACCAATTTTCTACAAATTTATTCATAGATTCAATGAAATCTCAATCAAAATTCCAGCAGAGTTTGGGAGTGGGGTTTGGGGGGGGTGGAACGACGTGATACTGACAAGCTAAATCTATGACCATGTGGAAATGCAAAAATCCAAGAGGAACCAAGCATCATGAAGGACAAAGCCAGAGGACTTCACTACCAAATATCAAAATCTACTATAAAGTTGTAGTAACTAAGACAAGGACAGATAAACAGCTCAATGGAAGAAAACCGATATGCACATACAACATATATACTTGATTTATGAGAAAGGTGACAGCAGTGCAATGAAAAGGGATTTTTTTTTTCAACATAGTACGGGGTCAACTGGCTATCTATACAGAAAAAAAATGAATCTTGACCTTCCACCATGTACAAAATTAATCCCAGATGGGTTGGAAATCTAAGAGTGAAAGGTAAAACAATACGTTTTTAAAACGAGACACAAAATATCTTCATGACTTTGGAATAGGGAAACATTTCTTAAACAGGACACAAAGCATTAACCATATTTGAAAAGTCGATAAACTGGACATCATTAAAACTTAAATTATGTTATTCAAAATATACCAATTAAAAGCATAAAGAGGGCTTCCCTAGTGGCGCAGTGGTTGAGAGTCCGCCTGCCGATGCAGGGGACACGGGTTCGTGCCCTGGTCCGGGAGGATCCCACATGCCGCGGAGCGGCTGGGCCCGTGAGCCATGGCCGCTAAGCCTGCGCGTTCGGAGCCTGTGCTCTGCAACGGGAGAGGCCACAACAGTAAGAGGCCCACATACCACAAAAAAAAAAAAAAAAGTATAAAGACAAGCTACAGGTTGGGAGAAAACATTTTTATTCTATATGTCAAAGAACTCATATGCAGAATATATAAACAGTAAACAGGAAAGAACAACAAGTAAACAGGAAAAAGGCAGGTAACCATAAAGAAATATTAGGGTAAGACCTGAAAAGGCACTTCAGGAAAGAGGACAGCCAAAGGTCAACAGACATATGAAAAGGTGTTCAACTTCATGAGTCATCAGGGAAATGAAAATTAAAACCGCAATAGAGATGCCATTACATACTCACCAAAATGACCAGTGAAAAAGACAATACCAATTGTTAGTGAGGATGTGGAACTAACCCAAACCATCTGACATTGTCACAAGTGTAAACCGGTGCACTTGCTGTGAAAAACTGGCAGCATCTATTAATGCTGAAATCACACATACCCTATAAGCCAACACCTCTCCTAGGAGTACACCCAAAAGAAATAAGTTCACCAAAAGACATGCTCATAGCAGCACTATTCATAATGGCCCCAAATGTCTATTAACAGTAGAATGAATAAGCCAGAATGAATATTCATACAACAGAATACAGTATAGCAATGGGAACAAATGATCCACAACTACTGGCTGTGATATGGATGAATTTCACAGCTGAAGAGTACATATTTATGATTCTATTTATGTAAGTTCAAAACCAGGCAGAACTAATGTATGCATCTAAAAGTCAGCATGGTGGTTTACCCTTCACTAGTTAAGAACCTGCAGAGTTTCTGGGGGTTTCTGGTCTACTGCCTCTATATATGAGTGGATATATACAAGATGTGTTTGGTATGTGGAAATTCATTGAATTTGCATAGTAAAAGTATCATACATACTTTTCTGTATGTATGTTATACTTGGATTTAACTGCTAAAGCCATATATTAAGGTTCTACAAAATGTTTATTTTGTGGGAAACAAGACTTCCCGAGAGTAATTTCAACTGTTGCCTGTTAGCTGGGGCTGAATATAGTAAAATTATTATTATTTGTTTTTTGGCTGCATTGGGTCTTTGTCGCTGCACACGGGCTTTCCCTACTTGCGGCAAGCGGGGGCCACTCTTCCCTGCGGCGCGCGGGCCCCTCACCACGGCGGCCTCTCCCGTTGCAGAGCACAGGCTCCAGGCGTGTGGGCTTCAGCAGTTGTGGCACACGGGCCCAGTAGTTGTGGTGCGCGGGTTCTAGAGCTCAGGCTCAGTAGTTGTGGCACACGGGCTCAGTCACGCTGCGGCATGTGGGATCCTCCTGGACCAGGGCTTGAACCTGCGTCCCCCGCACCAGCCGGCAGATTCCCAACCACTGTGCCACCAGGGAAGTCCCTGAATACAGTAAAATTTATTTCAGAATAGCTTTTCAGACAATTTACTGATGATACTCCAGAATAAAAAAGGAAACCATCTCAGTCAGAAATTCAATACATCTATACAATTATACACTTCTTTGGTCCTAAACTGAAAGTCAGCAGTTCATCTAGATCTGGGTGCCAGTTACATGCTTGTGTTCAGTTGGAGATGTTGTGAGCTCTTCACTTATGATATGTACTTTTCTGTATGTGTATTACATTTAAATAAAAAAATCTTAATCAGTGTTTCAGTCCCACACCTTACTGTGAACTACTCTGACTAATCTTTCCCTTTTCTCAGGGAGTTAACATGAAACTTTTTCCTCTAGTCACTGCCTCCAGCCCATCCAGTAGTTAAGATGTCCCTTAACCTCATCTTACCAATTTTCACATTTTACAGACACTAAATAAATACTCAGTTCATTTATGCTTTAATTACATGTCCATTTACAGCCCATTTCCCTCCTTCCTCAGAGTTTAATATTGATAGATTATGGTTTAAGGGACCAGGGAGTGGGGAAAGGGCCCTCTAGGTAGCAGACACCCCTCTCATGAGGAGTTGCTTGTGTAAGGGATCCGGCTCTAGCCTACCCTTCCAGCCCCATCCCAACTCCTACCACCCCATACACAACAACAAGGGCCATCTTGGTGGGATGCTAGCCCAAAAGCTCAGGCCTTCTGCAACTTCTCCTGAACCACAGAAAGTCACAACTTCCCTGTGTGTCAACTGGTGGGAATCAGACAGCTCCAGCCACCCTCCACCCTCCTCCCTCCCTGCCCCACATCTTCTCTCAATTTCTCTTTCATCTCTACTCAGTCAAGGACAGAGAGCAAGTCTGCTGCCTAACAATGGGCTCAACCTTGCCTTCCTTCTTGGAAGCCCCCTCAACCTATACAAATGCTTCTCTTGGAAGACACTTCCAAACTCGCTTGGCTTGACAGCAGAAGCAGCATTGCGCCCCACTGTGCTCCACTAAGAGGGGAGGGAATCACTTCAAATGCTGCCCTCCCTAAGCAGTCTTCTTACACAGACCAGGGAAAGGCTGAGATGATGTTTGTGGTAGTAGGGACAGCTCTGTGACCTCTTCGTATCTGTGAAGCCAGTGAGGTGTACCTGGCTCCAACTCTTGGGGACTATCATTGTACCACAGGTCATTTAACAACACCTCTTCAATTTCAGCTTTGGACCCCAATGCTAATTCTGAAGCGACAGTAAAAAAAAAAAAAAAAAAAAAAAATCTACTCAACATCCAGTTACAATGAAATGGCTTTCTCTTCTTCAAGGCACGTTTCAAATGCTACTTCATCCAAAAGTGTTTCCTAGTTCCCTAACCAGTACAGTCTCTCCTTCCTTTGACCCTGCCACAGCACTTTCCCAATAATACCTTATCAACTGAGCGTGTAGTTCTGATACTACTCTCACTGCATACTATATGTAATGAAATTTTGTCACAGCTAACACACAGCCTTGCAAATGACAATGCAAACATTTGCTCAAATGAAAAAAATAAATGGTACATAACTATTGCAAAGTTAGGTATACCTATATGAAACAAGGTGTGCAATTAAAATTAAATTCGCCTATGCAAAATTCAAACAGCAATGTGAAACACTGTGCCAAGATACACCATTTTTAACAAGTTGTTTTTATTATAAAACATGTTTGGGGACTGCCCTAGTGGCGCAGTGGTTAAGAATCTGCCTGCCAATGCAGGGGACACGGATTTGAGCCCTGGTCCGGGAAGATCCCACATGCCGTGGAGCAACTAAGCCCATGAGCCACAACTACTGAAGCCCACGCACCTACAACCTGTGCTCCGCAACAACAGAAGCCACCGCAATGAGAAGGCCACGCACCACAATGAAGAGTAGCCCCCGCTTGCAACAACTAGAGAGAAAGCCCACGTGCAGCAACAAGGACCCAATGCAGCCAAAAAATATAAATTAATTAATTTATTTATTTTTAAAAAACCCATGTTTGTCACAGAAGAACCAGTAGGGGAAAGCACACAGAAAACAAATTACCCATTACACCTTCACTGCTACATTCATGTCTTGTCATTCCAGTCTTTTTCTATACATATATACATACCTACCTGAGACCATACTGTTTTGCACTTTGCTTTTTCACTTCAGGTACTGTGATTATCTATATCATTAAGTAGTCTTCTACAAACATCATATCAATAACTGCAGAGCATTCCACTGCATGGTTACACTTCAGCTTTTGTTGTCATCAAATTGTCCCTAGTTATAATACTGTGATAACCAATCTTGTTCTTAGGTTTTTTTTTTTTTTTTTTTTTTTTTGCAGTACGCGGGCCTCTCCCTGTTGTGGCCTCTCCCGTTGCGGGGCACAGGCTCCAAACGCGCAGGCTCAGGGGCCATGGCTCACAGGCCCAGCCGCTCCGCGGCATGTGGGATCTTCCCGGACCGGGGCACGAACCCGCGTCCCCTGCATCAGCAGGCAGACTCTCAACCACTGCGCCACCAGGGAAGCCCTTGTTCTTACGTTTTTATCATTCTGATTATCTCCTTAGGTAATAGGATTACTTCTGACCAGAAGCTGCAAATTCACGTTGAAGTTCCTCATGGAAAATACATGCCCAAGTTTACTTGCTCATTAACCACAAGGTGGGTTTTCCTGCTGGGGAAACCTGGGAAAGCTGCTCTCTGCTCTAGGCCAGGCAGCCCTGCCTCACCACTCAAGACCAAGAGCCCACAGCCCTGCACCAACATCTCAGGTGGGGACAAGGAGAGAGCTGACCATACCGTGGGGGCTACATATGTGCGAAGGACAGCCCAGAACACCTTGACCAGAACCTCTCCTACAATCCCTTGAGGTCCCTTCAAACTGCAGTACTGCTTTCCTTATTGAGCCCCCCAGGAGGACTCTGTGAGGCATTTGGGGAGGTACCATTCTGCCCTACAGCTGGAAAAACTATCTACTTTATCTCACTGCCCAAGGGCAACCTTACAAGCCAGGTTTCCCTATTTCTTCAAGGTACTCTTCTTGAACCCGTGCCCTGAGAAGACCCTGAAGAGGCCAAGAAGTCTGTACCTTGTAGTCTGGCCAGTCAGTGACCTGGGCAGAGTGGGATGGTAACACTTTCACCAGCACCTGGCATCTTGCCAGCGAGGCCACTGGGCGCCCTGGCCAACTGCAAACGTATACTCCTCAAAGCTCCTGCCTCACTGACCAGGAGCCTTCCCCTCACACAAGTCAACAACCTAGCATTAGCTGAAAAATACTTTGCTATAAACCATAAAAGTTCCAGCATGTCTGAAGCACCCCAGTGAAATTTAAGTCATTGTTGAGTGTCATTCTTATTGGAATATAACTCATGCAACTTTCTGAAAAGGAAAAAACAACGCATACATAGCAAGCAGGTTGTCTGAATTTTTAACTCAGCATAAGCTAAAGAATAAGGGTTAGCTCACAGCTGACTCCAAATAACAGAAAACATCACATGTATACTCTTTTGGAAGTTAGAAGAGACAAGACCCACCGGTGTCTCCCAGCCCCCATGCTCTTCTCTCATTTCCCTTCCAGCACAATTTAATAAATAAATTCCATGGGGCCATCTCCTTCCTAATGGACTTCTCCCTTAAACATTTAGCTACTTTATGTTCACATGCTCCTATATCTTTGTGGGAATTATTTCCAAGGCCAAGTTAAAAATAAATCAAAGAATTTGTAACTAAAAATCAGCAATTACCAGTCCTTGTTCTGAGAATCTGTGTTTTACCAAATATTTTCAAGGTCCGTTTAACACGTTCACTTTCATCTAAAATAATTCAAACAAAAAATATTCCATCAACATTCCTATAATATGTTGCAACTCCCACAAAAAGATTATGAAACACTGTTAGGACACCCAAGCCTCCTTGTGAAAAATCATCTTCAGGAGATGCTCCCCTCTCCCCCACTATTCTGTGGAATATACTAAATATCATAAAAATCAAATGCTTGTTGACTTGCACTCATTTTGAAAGAAATTAAAACACTGAAGAGCTGCACCATCCCATACAGTAGCCACTAGTCACATGTGGCTACTGAGCACTTGAAATGAAGCTAATTCAAATTGAGCTGTGCTGTAAATGTAAAATATACACTGGATTTTGAAGTCTTAGTACTAACGAAAGAATATCTCATTAAAAGTTTTTTATGTTGATTACATGTTGACACGATATTTTGACTACGCTGGGTTAGATCAAGTATTACACTTTTTTAAACTTTCCTAATGCAGCTATTAGAAAATCTATCTTAACATATGTGACTCTACTGTAATTGTATATATAAATAGCCCTGTCACTTTGACCTATCCTTTTTCACCTAATCGCCTTGTGAATCATAAAAAAGATTTCTGTATTATAATCGAAGGAAGTCTTCACCCCAAAGGGGACCCAATCCACAAGGCAAACTACAAAAGGGGCAAGTGTTGTCAGAGATTCAAGGTCATTCTTCATAGGCGTCACCAGGAAGCTGCCTAGAAACAGCTGTGTACACATGCCTAGCACATCCAAGTTTTCAAATCTAAGTCACCTGGCAAATGATCATGGATTCCTCGATTTACAGGTGTAGTGCAGACTCTACTGAAATCCAGAGAATTATCCAATATGGCATTTATCCTTCGAAAGATACTGGCATTGCTACACGTGGAGAGCGCAGGTGCTTCCTGATTGTCCCAGCAATCTTTTATCCTTCCTGCGTCTTCCTCCTAGACGCAGAAAAAAGATGTTTAGATTTTCTACTCTCCCTTTTTCTTTCTTTTTTTCTTTTTGCGGTACGCGGGCCTCTCACTGTTGTGGCCTCTCCCGTTGCGGAGCACAGGCTCCGGACGCGCAGGCTCAGCAGCCATGGCTCATGGGCCCAGCCGCTCCGCGGCATGTGGGATCTTCCCGGACCGGGGCACGAACCCGTGTCCCATGCATCGGCAGGTGGACTCTCAACCACTGCGCCACCAGGGAAGCCCTCTACTCTCCCTTTTAATAGAGACTTCACACCTCCTTTCTTCTAATCCAACACCACAAGTTAAAGTTAACAAGGACTTGGGTTTTTTGCGTATATGTTAAAATACTTCACTCTAAGCAAAGCACCCTGAGAGAACCATAAGAGGGAGAAACACTGAAATGTAAGATGCTGCCTCAAGAACCTTCTAACATAATGGGACACGTATAGGAAGTAGAATGGCATGGTAGCAGCAACATGAGCTTTAAGAACCAGACACACCTGGTTCAAATCTTGAATTTATCTACACAATAGATTATTTGGCAATAAAAAAGAATGAAGTACTGATACAAACTACAACACAAGTAAACCTCAAAAACATTAAGTGAAAGAAACCAGTCACACAGGACCACAGATTATATGAGCCCAATTATATGAAACGTCCAGAATAGGCAAATCTAAAGTAGATTAGCTGGGGCTTCCTTGGTGGTGCAATGGTTAAGAATCGCCTGCCAATGCAGGGGACACGGGTTCCAGTCCTGGTCCAGGAAGATCCCACGTGCTGCGGAGCAACTAAGCCCGTGTGCCACAACTACTGAGCCTGCGCTCTAAAGCCCACAAGCCACAACCACTGAGCCTGCGTGCTGCAACTACTGAAGCCTGTGCACCTAGAGCCCGTGCTCCACAGCAAGAGAAGCCACCACAATGAGAAGCCTGTGCACCGCAACGAAGAGTAGCCCCCACTCGCCGCAACTGGAGAAAGCCCGCACGCAGCAACAAAGACCCAACACAGCCAAAACTAAAATAAAATAAATTTATAAAAAAAAATAAAGTTGATTAGCTGCCTTCAACTGGGGATGTGGGGAGCAGGTTAGAAGGTCGTGTCTAATAGGTACAAAATTTCTTTTTGAGATTATGAAAATATTCTAAAATTAGACTACGGTGATGGTTACAAAACTGTAAATATATGTATGGAAAGATGGTGTATATGCTTTAGAGTACAAATACTAAGTTTACCACTTAAGTATCTTCTTTGAGCCTTGGTTGCCTTAGGTACAAAATGGAGTACCACCTACTTTACAGTTGAAAGGTGAACTTTACGGTTATGCAAATTGTATCTCAATACAGTTGTTTAAAAAGTTTGGTTCTGCCATTTATTGGCAGTTATTAATCTCTGTGCCACAGTTTCCCCATTTGTGAAATGGGAGAAGAGTACCTACCAACTTTCTGATGAGATGTTTACAGCACTCAGGATGGTGCTGGCATATGGTAGCTACCATTTTTACATCTGAAGATATAATCACAGGAAAAGACACGATCAGGACCAAGAGTGGTACAAACACCACCCAAAGGGAATTGTTTAAATAAGTTATACAATTCCACATGGTCATTAAAGGTACTTACAACTCAGGTAAGACATTACTGAATGAGAAAAGCACTCCCAGATACATAAACATGAACTGAACCCCCACCCAAGTGATTCTTTTGGTATTCTCTGTCTTAGCAAAAAACACCACCATCCTCCAGGTGCCCTAGACAGAAATCTAGGTACCATTCTTCACTTCTCAATCTCCCTCACTCACCACATCCCATGCCTGACATTTAAGCAATGAGATACTGGCTGACAGACTGAATCTTCTAAGGGGAGCCTGACTCATCAGTTATATCATTCCCAATTACCTTGGGGCGGGGGGAAACAGACCAAGTAAGGAAACTAGCACCTAAGATCTTGTAGGTGATAACTTCAAAACAAAATTTAAAAAGCCTGGTGTTATTTTGTTTAACCTATTAAAATCCAGGTATAAGCATGAGAATGACCAGAAACATTTACAATTTTATAAACTCTGCAGGATGGCCTTAAAGGGACAAACCTGAGTTCCATATCATTTTCAAGCTCTTGAAAGAGTCCTGCAAGGTTGTTTTCCCAAGCCCTCCAGAGAGGTCCCACCGAGAATGGTTAAATCCACTGACACAAGGCCCTTTTCACAACTGTAGATTTCTAAGATGATTTTCAACTTCGTTAAGGCAACTTCACAAGGGCTAAGATAATAAGCACTTATAATCAATCTGCGGATCTTAAGGCTACATGCTTCATTCATCCCCTGCCTAATAACCATTAACCAATTGCCTGCTATCTACAGCAGCATTCTAAGGGTAGGCAGGTTAGACAGAGACTCAGTCAAAAAAAATTTTTGAAGTCTAGAAAGAAGAGAATGTGCCTGGAAGTGAGGGTAAGACGAAGGTCTGAAGAACACAGAGAATAGAGCAGCATTATCAAAAGTGGTCCAGCATGGCGGAGTGTTAGGTATGGGAGAAGAGAGCAGACTGGAAAGAAGGTCTATATACTTTGGAGTACAAATACTAAGTTTACCACTTAAGTATCTTCTTTGAGCCTTGGTTGCCTTAGGTAGAAAATGGAGTACCCACCTACCTTGCAGACTTTGTGGTAATGAGAAATTAAAGTGCCTGGATATGCTCGATAACTTATTAGGGACAAATGTCTCCCAACTCCATCACTGTTACTCATAAGTATGCTTTCAACTTATCCTAATCAAGTTCACAGAGAAGCTTACAGCACATAACTAGAGGGATTTTTGCCTTAATGGTTTGAAACTACCACTCATAATTCTTTAAAATCTGAACCCACACCATGCAGCTATGTTTGCTAGTTCAGGAATAAGATCCTAAAATGTTATACCTATTTGTATGCCAGAACAAATCTAGATTTGCCCTATTTTAGAAACCCTGGCCTTGTCTTCAAATACCGTATAACCCAGGATCAACATGGTGATGAAATGGCCATTCCTTTAGGTCAAAATCCTGGTTTGTGGATATTTGTCACAAATGAATGCCAACTCTACCACCTTCTGGGTTTGTTTTCATTAAGTTTGCCTTTAATCAACAACAAAATATCTACACTGCAGACCACTTCAAGACTATTACCTGAGTCCTCAAAAGCCAGCTGAAAGATTTATGGAAGACTGTCTGAATGGGACACAGTTTATCTACTCCTCCTGATGGAGTTTTAAGCCTGGGGTTCCATGGATTGGAATCCACTGACTCCCTTTGCAAAACCGTTCATGCTAAAAATTTTTCTGAGAATAAAGTTTTCTAATTAATCAGATATTTTTAGTTAATAGCACTGGTCTTGAACATTTTGTTTTTTCTAACCTATTGTACAGCAAAAGAAAGTAATATACTTAGGTATCCCAAAAAAAGTGGTTCTGAGACGTACTTTGGCAATTTGGTCTCAATTTTTTAGTAAGTAATAATAAAGCTGAATAAAACCTCTTTAGCATGTACACTCAGGATTTTGAGGATACTGTTTACCACAATTTCGAACAGCACTTGTATGACTACCCACTCAGTAAAATGTCACTCAGACCAAGATAAGGAAATGTTACAGTTTCCCCTAAGGAACTGATGTTTTCCTTACATTATGGGAAAATGTAAATCTAGCCAAGTTTCCATGTTTGCTTTAGTCTCCTGGTCACTCAAAGCCAGTTTCTGTTTGAATTTCAGTGACTCTACAGCTGTTAAGAAATGCTTCTCTAACTTTCTCCTTGGTCCTTGCTTGTCCATTCTTAAACTTCCACCTCAAGTCTTCTGTGCAAGAATGTAAGGAATAAAAATTTATTGGTTGATCCATATGAAGTTGTCAATATCCTACCTTTTCTACCAACAAAATGACAGTGTCCATAGTCTAATATTTCACAAATACTAAAAACCTGCTAGGTCAGATGTTGAGATTACTGAAATATGTAAAACATAATCCATGCCCTAGGGAGAACGAGCTAAGTGGGAGAAAGACAGACAACCAGCTAGGTAAGTGGAGATCAAGGTAAGTACAAAATACTACAGAAGAGATGAGTATATTTAAGGTACCTAGGATGGTTTAACAATTCAGACTTTTAAGCTAGGGATTAATGAAAAAGCAGAATTTCAATAAGCAAGTCTGAAGAAGAACATAATAGACAAAGAACAAGCACAGAGTGGATACAGAACACAGTAAATTCAAGGAAAGGGAGTGCAGGAACAAGACTGGGCAGGGAGGCTCACCAGGAATAAAGGAGATAAGGCTGCAGGTCCTTATCTGCAGAAAGAGACCAGATACAAGACTCAAGATACCACCTCCTCTTCATTCATGATCTCACTTCCCTCTCTGTTCTCCACTGGTTCCTTCCCATTAGTAAGTATGCTCAAGGCTCTCTCATCTTAAAAAAAAACACATCTTCCTTGATTTAACACATTCTGTTAAGCCACTGCCTTTCTTCCTTTTGCTCTACCACCAATCTTTTAGAAAATATGCCATATTTACTTCTGAACCTCCTGTTCATCCTTCCTCTCAACCCATAATATCCTGCCAGCATGTCCTTCTCCCCCCAAAAGAAACTACATTAATGACCTGAGTTGCCAAACCCAACCGATACTTCAAATCTATCTTACTTGACTGATATCTTTGGGTATCTGATCCTCGGCTACTCTCCACTCATTTAATTCAGGAACCACTTTCTCCTGGCTCTCCCTTTACTTTTCTGGTTATTCTTCAGTTTCTACAGAATGCATTTAATGCCCAATATTCTTTTCGCTCTATAAACTCAGTCTGGAAAAGGAAATACTACAATTTCCAGGACAGGTTTATGAGAACATTAAGGGAATATTTAATACCAAGACTGCTCAAGAATACGTAAAACACACGGTCACTATAACTGTAGCTCTTGTCACACTTACCTGTCAAACTGTTTGCTGTATGCATAGTTAGCTCTGCATTTGATAAACTGTAAGATCGTTCAAGGCCTTTATCAAAGTAGCACCCAACATAATATCTGCTAAATTTGCAGGCACTCAATACAGATACCACAGGAAAAGCAGACCCATATTATATTCATTTAATAGGTATTTTTACCACCTCCATCACAACCTCCATAAATTGTAGTGACTCCTTTCTTAATTATTAAGACAAGAACAAAACCAATATTCACTCATCAATTCTATCTCTTTTCACTGTCAAAGCTCTTGGCCACTCAAAGTCATTTCAGGATTTGGGATTTTAAGTTTGGAGCAGAGACAATTCCACATGAACAAAAAACAAGGAACCCATGAACAATATGACCTCGTGCTTGGGGACCCAAAGATTACAATTGTATTTACTGATTACATTCTCACCATACACCAGGAGCTATTCTGGGGAGAGAGGATAAATAAGACAGCCCCAGCTCCCAAGGAATTAGTCTAATGGGAACACAAGCACATAAACAAGTAAGTTATATGCTATATCATAAGCCTAATAATAAACATACATAGAAATTAGAAAGGATAGTAGGTAGGTAAAAAGGTTAAAAGGTTTTGCCAAACAGGCATATTACTATACCTAAACCATATTGCTATACTTAAAGCCAATGATTTACTATACCTAATATAGTTTATGCAGAGTAAATCATTCTTAACCAGTTCTGGGAATGGTGGCAACTCAAAATCCAAGTTCCCAGACACCAGCCAAAGGACAGCAGTGAGATCTGCTATGTTAACTCTTTTCTGCATACCCATAAGCATGTCTAAATTGTTCACATCTGTAACGTGTAAGATGGATAATTATTCACATCTCTAATGTAGTACTATACAGCAAAAACAAAACTTCTGTACTACACTGCAACTTACAGAAACCTCACAGAAACTGAACTGTGGGGAAAAAAAAAAGGCCAAACTCAAGAGTACATGCTACATGATTTCATTTATAAGAAGTTCAAAAACAGGCAAAGCCAACTGATGACAACAGAAATCAGAACAGGATTTAACTCTGTGTGTGTGTGTGTGTGTGTGTGTGTGTGTGTGTGTGTGGAGAGGGGAAGGGATAAAAGACACAAAGGAATCTTACAGAGTGTTGGAAATGTTCTGCATCTTGATTTGTGATATATAAAAATAATAAACATAAATAAGTAAAAATACATAAAACTATATAAACATGTAAAAATTGATCAAGCTATACACTAACACTAGTGCCTTTTACTGCATGTATGTTACTACCCAATTTTTTAAAAGTTCAAGGAATAGACCAGCAAGGGCTCAAACGTGGCCACTAAGCTGAAGTCAGACCATGAGAGACTTTATACACTAACTAAGGAACTTGACCTTATTCTGTGGCAGTAGTTCTCAAAGCAGAGTCTGGGTACCCACCCTTTCAGAGGTCCATGAAAACAAAACTATTTTCATAATTCTAAGATATCAGTTTATTTTTTCACTGTGTTGACATTTGCACTGATGATACAAAAGCAATAGAAGTAGGTAAATCTGGCACCTTAGCAGAAATCAAGGCAATGCCAATAAACTGTAGCAAAATTTATTGTATTCCTTATGGTATGAATTCCCAGAAAAAGCCAGATTTACTATGTCCTTGGGTAAACAGTAAAAATTTTATTAAATCTCAACCCTTGAGTACATGCCTTTAATATTCTCTGAGACAGGGGACTTCCCTGGTGGTGCAGTGGTTAAGAATCCTCCTGCCAATGCAGGGGACACGGGTCAAGCCCTGGTCCGGGAAGATCCCACATGCCGCGGAGTAACTGAGCCCGTGAACCACAACTACTGAGCCTGCGCTCTAGAGCCCATGAGCCTAGAGCCCGTGCTCCGCAACAAGAAGCCACCACAATGAGAAGCCCATGCACCGCGAGGAAGAGTAGCCCCAGCTTGCCACATCTAGAGAAAGCCCAGGCGCAGCAACAAAGACCCAACACAGCCAAAAAATAAGAATTTAAAAATAAAAATTTTTTTTAAGTATTTGAGTTTCAAGAAGAATTAGCCTCTTTTTTTTTCCCATGAAATAATTTTTGTAATACTTGAAGAAACAATTGACATACTATGGTTATCAATTTTGGGTATTTGGCAAACATTCTCTTGAAAACAAAGTTAAGCCAGTAGCTTCAAAAGATAAATCATTGTCAGTATCTGTTGCTAATGATAAAATTTGAACTTGGAAGAAAAAAATAAGAATTCTGGAAAAACTGTATTTGCCACCACTTGAACTTGACACCTTCCTCAATACTTTAAAAGACTTTTCTGATGAGACTGGTGGTGCTATTAACCAGTATTTGCAATACTGCACAACTCAGTGAACCAACATTTGTCAAATGATTAAAACATGATGTTACAAAATCAGACATGGGTAGATGACATCCAAAGTGCAAGACAGACCAATGCATTTTAACATAACAGAGCATGAAGAGTACATCCATACGGCTTCAGATTTCATGTTGCAACTACAGTTGGACCTTTATATCCTTGGGTTCCTCATCTGCAGATTCAGCTAACCACAGGGTAAAATTATTAGGGGAAAATATTCCAGAAATTTCCAAAAAGCAAAAGCTGATTTTGCCATGCACTGGCCAACTACTTAACTGGCATTTACGTTGTATTTACAATTACTTACATAGTATTAGGTACTATAAATAATCTAGAGATGATCTGAGGTATATGGAAGGATTGCGTGGGTTATAAACAAATACTGTGTGATTTTACATAGGGAACTAGAGCATCCCGGATTTTGGTATCCATGGGGGGTCCTGGAACCAATCCCCCATGGATACTGAAGGACAACTGGAACCTTTAAGAAGTTACCATTTGTTGGCGCCAAAGAGGAAAAGCCAAATCACCTGAAAAGGCTATTAAAATATTTCTCCTCTTCCAACTACACATCTATGTGAGACCAAATTTTCCTCATATACATCTACCAAAACAACATATGGCAACAGATTACAGAGGCAGACAACAAAATCCAGCTTCTATTAAATCAGATACTAAAAAGATCAACAAACATATAGAAAAATGCTTACTTTTCTCAGTTTTTTTTTGTTTTGGAAAATACAATTGTTAGTACGTAATAGATTTGTTACTTTTAAATGACTAATGGATAAATTTATTTTCAGTTTAAATTTCTAATGGGTAAATACTGACAGATATGATTCACATGCGTGAAGGCTCCTGAGGTCCTCAAAATTTTAAGAGTATAAAGGAATCCTGAGATGAAAATGTTTGAGAACCACTGCCTCATAGAATAGGTGATCAAATTTGCACTTTTCAAAGATCTTATAAGAACATCTCAGCAGAATGCAAACATCCTGAAAGGCTCAAGATATGTCTGTAAGATTTGATAGGGCAAAATGAATTTGCTAAAAAGAGTTTCAGAACAGAATGTGTGAGAGGGAACAGGATCCTATGATGTCAGATCTCAAGGATTTAAGAGATGAATGAAGGGTGAGGCAGTAAAGACTGGGGGGGGGGGCAGGTTACTCTGTACAAAAGCTTGATGGGGAAGCTAAGAAAAGCCAGTGAGGCTAGTTGCTGGAGGGGCTGTTGTACTAGGAAAAGTCTAAACATGAGAGAGAGAGGACCATGTTTACAGACAGAGATAAAAGATGTGGCAGGGACAACTGACCAAGAGGTCCTGAAGGTATGAGAGAAGATGGACACCAAGACACAAAACTGTTCTTTGAATAGGGAGGAGGACAATCCTTCAATAACCAGAAAAGAGGGATGGTAAAGGAAGCTAAGTCCAACTGGAGAGGGCAAGAAAAGGGCCTATATAACCAACCATCCAGACCCTCCAGTTTCTTTGTTCGTCACAAAAATTTATGAGCTTGTCTGAGTCTCATTACAAAGAAAAAGACATGCTTAGCAAAACTGAAAATCTTTCCCCAAGTCAACCAGGTTAACAGGGCACTAGTACTCAAGTCAGAATCCCAGCCTGGCTCTCCTCTTCCTTCTGCATCAAGGCAGCCTGAAAAACAAGAGAGGAGGAGAGGAGAGACCAGGTCAGGGAACTGCTCTGTGCCAACTCTGAAGCTGTGGGGGGGAGCCTCTTCCAAGGGCAGGGAAATACTGTTCTCAGCTCCATCTGACACATTCAGAAATTTTAGCATTAAGAGAGCCTCCCAAACTCAGGCAGGGCAATATGAGCAGGAAAAGCAGCAGGGTGGTGGAGCTGGCGTAAGCTCCTGACCGGCAGAGACAAATTCAGCCTCTTCAAGTCCAAAAATCCAAAGGAAGTTTGAGTTTCATTTTAAAATTCCTGTATTTAATCAGCAACACCTCACTATTTGTTCCGTGGAGAGGTGTGTAGGGGATGAGAAAGGGGATGAGAAAGGATACAGGAAAACACCCTCTCATCCAGAGCTCACTATTCAGCTCGGGAGATACAACCACCCATTAAGACCCAAGGACCAGGGCTTCCCTGGTGCCACTGTGGTTAAGAATCCGCCTGCCAATGCAGGGGACACGGATTCGAGCTCTGGTCCGAGAAGATCCCACATGCAACTGTAAGATTTGAGCAACTAAGCCAGTGCGCCACAACTACTGAGTCTGCGCTCTAGAGCCTAGAGCCTGTGCTCCGCAACGAGAAGCCACCGCAGTGAGAAGCCCGCACACCGCAACAAAGAATAGCCCCCACTTGCCACAACTACAGAAAGCCCGTGCGCAGCAACAAAGACCCAACACAGCCAAAAATAAAAAAGACCCAAGGACCGCGGGTCTGAGGAATGTGTCTGGGAACAATAAGACCATTACATTACTATGACACAGCTCCACACACAGCCGTAGATGTTGAACAGGCAGGAATAACTGAGGAGGAAGGTAGGAAAAGCAGACTGAAAATATTCATCCAAGGGAGACCTGAACTAGTGGTAGCAATGGGAATGGAGAACGGATAAAAGGATACACAGGAGTTAAGGGAGACAAGAGTTAGATAACATCAAGGCTTTATCGTTACAGAAACTGGGGAGAGGTTTCAGAACGAAAGCTACAGGTACGTATTTACCTAGCATCCATCTGTACTGGGGCCTTCAGGGTTAAAAAAAAAAAATTAAAACAAAAAAACACCCAAACACAGTTCTTTCCCCCAAGAGGACACTAGACCCTAGTCAGAAAAAAACTGACTAGTAATTGGGTAGAAGGGATATAATTAGATTAGCCCCAGAAGATGAGGAAAAGGAAGAAATTGGTAGTTTTGAGACCTCCTAGGTTTAATATGCCTCAGATAGACACATTCATTCAGTAAGCTAATCAGAACTATGGTTCTTGAGAACAATCAGGGCAAAAAGAGCTCAACCTAAAACGTGACCTGGTGCTATAGGAACACACAGGCCCTCTGTAAATGAGAACAAAAATGAGCCAACAGAATGAGCCACGAGGAATGTGGCATCCACGGGGAGGAGGAGGAAGCCTGTGAGTGCCAGGACGAGAAAAGACCAGAGAAAAGGAGAAAAACTAGGAAACCAGAGTCTTATGAACCAAGTGGAAATTTTAAGTAAAATGAAAGATAATGAGAGATCAATATAACGAAGAGCAAGGTGCGTGAATTCCACAAATAACACTAGTCTGGAAATAAAGAGACCTGGGTTCCAGTTTTGGCTCTATCACCTTCTCACTGTATAAATAACCATTTTTCATGCTAAGCTTAATTCTCCTCATCCGTGAACATACTGAGACACTATAATCCAGGCTTGGTGTCAACTCCAAGTTATACCTGGGAGGCAGACAGGTCTCCAACACCTCCTGAGCTTCAAAACAATTCCAAACGTACAGCTTAAAAAAGTCTCAGGAGAAAGGGCAGACTCAGGAGACAGATGGTGTCAGAGCCAGAAGCCAGGAGCACAAAGCCAGAATGCAGAGAGCACAGGTGTTAAGTAGTAAGAGATTAAGTGTTCTGTCAAAAGACACAAAGAAACCCAACCTGCCCTTCAAGGTAAATGCTTTCCTTCAACAAGAGGAGAGCTACTCCCACACCTTTATCAAAGAAAACTTCAGGCCACGGCGCTAAGCCTGTCAGGATGATAGTTTGTCAGCATATTATGCTGGCCAAGAATAAAGAAACCAGTCACACTATTATAAGTCAAGTTACTCCCAGAATCAGCAGCTACACACAACTGTGACCCATTTTTAGCACACAAATCAATCTTTAGACCTGCCCTCTGGGAATTCTCCAATTACCTCAAGGAAAGTCATCACAAAATGCCTTAAAAATCAAAAGGGTACTCTACCCATACAGGAATATTGAAAAGTGAAGTAGAATTCAAAAGCTGTCCATGCCTAAGTGTTCTTCTGCACCGCTGAAAGCAAAGCTCAACCCTATTTAATCAGGAATATTTCCCCCACACCTGTGTTACTTAAAAACACATTATATACTGAGTAAACAAAATAGTTCCTAACAGGAGTCTTTTTAAATCTCAGTAACAAAACTCTGAAAATTCTGTCTACAATGTAAATTTAACACTCTCAAATTTGGATACTGACTTCTTATGCAAAGTCAGGTAATTTCCCTATGAAAAATATGAAATATTATACATATTATGTATTTTTTAGTTCGATCTTTTCAGCCAGTTTACTGTAACTGAAAAATGCCTTGTTTTGGGGCGTCCTATCTTGAACATAAAAACTTTCAACACCTGGAATCTGTGTGCTTCCAAAAGATGACACGCTCTCATACACAGGTATAACTAAAATCAGGCTCCAACAATGGCAGGAAAGAAAAAGGGCATTTTCAAAGCTGCAGTATGTGGGGCAAAGGAGGCGGGGTCAGCAGTATCCAAATACTGAAAGGGTGCAAGCAATGCATCTTGGTTTTAACTCAAACAACAGAGAGAAGCAAAAATTCTTTATGTAAGTTCCTCCACTCCAACCTCTTAAGTCCAACCCTCTTCCTATCCCTCATCCCCTACCCCCAGGCTTTCTGGCAAGTTCTCCCCAGAGTCAGTACAGCTTAGATACTGCCTAGGAAAAGCAGATTTGCAGAACAGGATGGGATTAGTAGAGCTCTTCCATATGAGAGAAAATAATTTGCTATTTGAGCCGATGATTCTTCTACTGCCTCCACCACTAGCTACTGAAGACAGCAGCCTAAACACTAATATCTGGGTTTGGTATGCATTTCTATCCCAAACTTCAAGCCAGAAGTACTACCCAGTAATTAATCTGCCCTTTAAACAAACAGCTAACAATTATAGGGAACATTCAGCTGAAAACAATGAATGAAAACCTTTGCACAGATATTACCTAGCATATAAACACTAAAATACGAGCAGAGAGCTACTTTAGTCATCTCACGATTCCCCTTCACCAAATTCACAAACACTGAACTCGCAGCTGAGACCCTGGCCTGTAAAGGTAGCTGAAGCAGCAGCTGGGGACAAGTAACATTTTGAAGTTTCCATCTTTCCAAAAACTTCCCAGACCACAGGTAAAAAAAAAGTTTTCTGGTGTGTATGTGAGTCTGCATTCTCACTGAAATATTCCTTTGACAACATCTCAGAATATGCTCTTCACTTCCTTATGCTTTAAATCCTTTGGGAATAAGATACAGAAATAAAGGTACATATCCCTTAACATCTGCTACCGTGGATTATACACTAAGATTCTAAGTGTTGCCCAGAATGAAACCCCAGCTCCTTAGTCCTGGTGCAGGGCTCTTTTATGCCCTGGGAGCTTATCCCAGATTTTACCACATACTGCTAAAACCCTTATTAATTCTGCCTGGAAATCTAAAAGACAGAATTATGGAAATTTTAGCTAAGAGAAAAAAGGTGAGATTTAATAAGCCCCATTCTACTTTCACAGGTCTTATAAAACCATAATTTCAAATATGCCTAGTCTCAGAAGGGAAATGTTGCTGAAATTTAACTGTCCTGAAAGAGGACAGTCTTTTGTGTAGAGGTTTGGGAGGGTCACCCCCACAGTGGGAGGAGCCTGACTTCTCCAGACCTCTGGCTCTCTCAGAATCAGCTAACTGCTCTGACACACATTATGGAATGATAGACACAGCACATTCCTCCTGACATCAACACTGCTGTGCTAACGCTCAGAAGACCCACACTGACTTCCACAGCAACCAGAGATTCCCTCCAATGCAGTTAAGGCTCACTTTGCCTATGAATGTGACCAGCCCATAGACCACTGCATTTCTATACAATGCACACCACCAATAACCCCTTGACCCCTCTGACATACGGGAACACACAATACCATAGGTTCAGCTATGGCACCAGAAAGACCTAGGTTCACACACTGGTTTTATCACTTGATAGCCTCCTGACTTGATTTCTAAGCCTGTTTCATCATCTGCAAAATAGGGAGGAAATCTAAAAGGGATGTTTTAAGACAAAGACCCCAAACTAGCCCTCAGGTTGAATCCAATCTTCAGAGACTTTGAACCATCCAGTGTTCTCAATTTTTTAATTGCTACATGTAAAAAACAGAGATTGGCAGCTTAACTAGGAAAAAAGTCAAAGATTCATGAACTCTGGGCCCACACTTCTGCATGGCCAAGAACCAGGCTACTGGCTCTCCTTTAAGCAAATTCTGTAGTTCAGTAGGCACTACTCTACTTTCTTTCCATTTACTCATTTCTGTTACCTCAGGCCCCTGTAGGGATTTGGGTTTGTAACCCATTTTAAGGATTAAAAACAAAATAAGTAGCTTGGTCACCCCTGAAAAAACTTACAAAGACAGCTATTATCATTAACCTCTTAACAAGTTGGGTGTTGAGCATGGAGCCGCACTACTTTTATCACCTTCCTCCACTTACTGACTCACAGACACTGGTACTGGGACCGCAGGAAAGAAAGACAAGACCACAGAAACATTCCTGCACCAAGTGCCTAAGGCTCAATCCAAACTGCTCATGTTTCCATGGTCACTCGACACACGCATTCGCTCTCCAACCTCCTGCCGGCTGTACAGGCCGGCACAGTTCCCCTTCCCCACAGGGGAGCCTGGGCCAGCGGGATGTTTATAAGACAACCCTCCGGAGGCGGGATGGCAAGTATTTCTATACTATAAAGACTGACTTTATGGGGTAGTCAACTTCCTAATCCTAGTTCTATAAACCGAGCACGTACTGCCAAACCACTCCTCAAGTTTAAATTACATCGCTGTGGCAAAAGCCAAACTGCAGCAACGGGAATACAGTGCAGCTCAAAGCGAGCTCAACGAGGACGCTCCAAGACCCGCGGTCAGCCCTGAACTCTACTCTCCTGAGGGGCTCCGACAGCCCTGAGCTCCACGGAGCTCCAGAAGCAGAACTTCCTTCCACTTCCCTTCTACCTACGACAAAAACCAATCAACCAACCAGGAAAACCACCACCAGCCTGAAGTTTCCAAGGTTTCCTTCCGCCTGTTGCGATTTATTTTTGTTTTTAACCCAGCCTGTGTCCCTAAGCTCAAACAGAACCTGAGCCTAAGGGTGCAAACTATTCTCAGGAGGCAGACACTTCCAGCTGGCACATGTCAGCACCGTCACCTGAGGGGCAGACCAGAGGCAGGCGGTACACCTGTGGATACCAGCGAACCCCCCCCCCCTCGCCCCTCGCCCAGCAGTTTACTCAGGTGCCAGCGAGAGAGCAAGGCAGCAGATCGGTAGCCAGGGAGACCAAAGGAGGCAGCTGCCAACGAAATGCAGCGCTAAGCAGAGCCGGGCTTGCGGGGTGGGGTGGGGGAGGGGGTCACAGCCGGCACCCCCGGCTCTGAGCGCTGTCGTGGAGTCTCCGTGCTTCCCACTTGCTTCGCGAGCGCAATCATAGCGCAGGACCGCTTGCACCGTGCGAAATGCCACCAAAAAATAACCCGTGCACGCGAGGACGTACTCCAGAGCGCAAGTATCCGCTCGGGCTTTCTCAGTCCTGTGGGCGGCGCTGGGCCACTTACAAGGACCCTGGCCTGCCCGGGTCCTCTGGGAATGACGCAAGAAAGTCAGGGTCGACTTGACTGCAGACAACACTCACGCGAAGAAAAAAACCGGGGAATGACGCCAAGTGGGACAACCAAAGGTGAGTAACCTTTTCCTGGTCTGAGTACCCCCCCTCCCCGCCCCGGGGGCTCAGTGCAGGCACAGGCCTTTCTAACCTGCGTGCTGACCAAGCGAAGCAACCAGGCTGTGCCCCCAGCCACTGCTCCGCCAAACCCGAAACCAGCGCTGGGCCCGCGCCAACACCCACCCGAGTCTGGGAACCTGGTCTGGTCTTGGGCTGAGAGAATGACAAAGCCAAGGCCACACGCACGCTTCTCCGCGGTCAGAGAACTCGGGGTGGGGAAAACCGAAGCTGGCGCGGCTTAGGTCAGCTCCACGCCTGGGGCACCTCCGCGGCCTGCAGGACCCCCGCCCATGCCCCCAGGACCTACCTCTGTGCCGCTGGGCTCCCCAGCGCAAAGCCGCTTTGCACGTGCCGGCCACCCTCCAGCGCCCGACCCTACCTAGCCAACCCCGCCCCAGAACTCCAGCTCCTGCGCCTAACGAACGTGTGAAGCCACGTGACCTCACGGGCCAAAGAAGCGCGCGCGGACGGCACGAGGGGCCTAATCCCTCCGCCTTAAAGGAGACGCGCCCACTGCCGTCGTGGCGCTCTCCCTTGACCCGAGGCCCAGCGCAAAGGTCTTCGCCGCCAGCAGCCCCGCCCCGCCCCGGCCGCCCTTCCCCGCTGCCCACTGGGTACGAACGAGATTCGCGGGGGTCGCTGCCAGGCGCGTGAGCTCCCAGGAGCGCCTGTGGCTTAGACTCTCACGTGCGACGGCTGCGGGAAAAGGAAATGTACCGGGCGCGGGGGCGCCCTTCCGTCCTGTCTGCTCCCGTCTGGACAGACACTCGAGGCCAACGGGCGTCTGCAACGCAGCTCGGAGGCCCCACCGGCCGCCCCCGGAGGGCCGCGGCGCCTTTAAGCCCAAAGGCCCTGAGTCACGAGGAGGCTCCCTACCCCCCCCTTCGCCACACACCCCTCCACGAGGCCCCACGCTCGCGGGCACGTGACCCGCGCCCCGCCCGGGACTTGCGCGCACGGGTGGGGGCGGGAAAGGAGGGTACCGCGGACCGGCCGAGGTTGCGCGCGGACCGGCCGAGGTTGCGCGCGGACCGTTAGCTGCCGCGGCACGGACCGCGGCCCCGCCCAGCCCCGCCCGGGCGGGCGGTGAGCAGCTCTTACCAGCGGGAACGCCATGGGGCTGGCGTGGCCCAGCGGGACGGACGGACCGGCCGGCAGGCGTCTGCCCGGCGCGGCGAGGGACGTACAGACACGTGGGCACTATTTTTGCAGCAAGCCGCGCACAGCCGTGCACCCGGGGCCGCTTATAAAGCCCCGCGGAGCCGCCCCTTCCCCCCCGCCGGCCGTATGCGGAGCACCTGTGTCGGCCCCGCCCCTTCCAGCAGGCCGGGCGGAGGGCTCCACCGCCCACCCGGAGCCGGGCTCCCGAACGGAGGCGGGCTCCCGAACGGAGGCGGGCTCGGCGGCTGCAGCCGTTGCGGGCCACGGCTTACACACGCACACACACACACGAGAGCCAGGGGCCCAAGTGGGGCATGCCACTCACCTAGTGACCCTGGTCAAGTCATTTACCTCTTTGGGGCATCAGTTTAACCCTTATGAAATAGGACGCGATTCACAAGCCCCTGCGACGGGGCGGCCATGTGCTTTGTCAGTAAAGCCGTCTTTACAGCGTCCACGCTCCTTTTATTCCAAGGACCCCTCCAGGGCAAGAGCCCACCCTACGCGCCCATGTCCGAGCCTTCACTCCCAGGCTCCAGCAGGCACACTCACTCTAGATTGGCTGCTCCGTGTGCTGGAACGGGAGTGGGGTGGGGAGTTGGGTGCGCGGGCGTCTGGGGATTCCGGAAAGTTCCAAAGACACCAGGGGTCCTCTCTGCACCACAGTTACCTGACGAAACCGCTTCCGACGCTCTTTCCAGGCTGCAATAGGAAACTTCTCGGAGAGGGGACAAGAGACAGCGGGGGTCACAGGGCGAGAGAGACCACCGTGGGTTGGGCTGTTGTCAGGAAAGGCGTCCTGGGGTAGCCGGGGCGGGAGCGGACCGGAAGCCCCAGTCAGGCACAGGCGGAGGTGGCGTTCCAGGCAGGGAGATCAAGCAAAGACTGAGAAGGAGGACTGAACAGAGTGGCTCAATCTGCCCAGGATGGAGGATAATGCGTGCCGATACCGCAGGAGGGAAGCTTGGGCCCACTTTGTGAAAGGCCTTTATTTTGCAGACAGCAGGGAACTATTAAGAATTGTAAACAGGGGAATGGCAGTATCAGGTCTCAAAATTTTGAGATGTTACTAGAGACTTAGTAGAGGTTTGACAGAAAAAAAGGGGGAAACAAGGGATTGGGGTGGGGAGGAAAGGAATCAGCGTTTGTTGAGCATTACCAAGGGTTGTACATGTGTTACCTCATCAACATAATACTATTTTATAAAGCACTTACTATGCTTAAGGTTCTTCCTGGAAGTTGAGAGGACAAGTCTGCTGCCTTCTCAGCAGGCTGGTGAGGCTGGCCTGGATCTAATGGCTAAGGGGAGGGAGTGCAGAGGCAATGGAAGGAGAGGAAGGCAAGGTCTAGCCTACGATTGCAGGAGTATTACAGTAATGGGAGAAGGTGAGGGTAAGAACAGATGCTGGAGGGCTTCCCTGGTGGCACAGTGGTTGAGAGTCCGCCTGCCGATTCAAGGGACACGGGTTCGTGCCCTGGTCCGGGAAGATCCCACATGCCGCGGAGCGGCTAGGCCCGTGAGCCATGGCCGCTGAGCCTGCGCGTCCAGAGCCTGTGCTCTGCAATGGGAGAGGCCACAACAGTGAGAGGCCCGCGTACCGCAAAAAAAAAAAAAAAAAAAAAAAAACAGATGCTGGAGTAGAAGTCCACAGAAGGACCCAGTGTTAGCAATGAGAGTTGGCCAATCTCCATCCATAGAATATCCCCATTCAGGAGCTTCCTTGGGTTGCTGAGGTCATGGGCAGAGAGGTGATGGCTGCAGGGCAGAGCAAGACGGGGCCCCGGCACCCCTTACCCACTTGCCCTCCCTCCTCAAGATGGCCCATTTCAGCTGCCCAGGAAACCACACCTTCTGGTTTAGCTTCCCTGGAACCCTCCCACTCCAGGCCCTACCTGGGGCTCTTCCTTCTCTAGGAGCAACCCGCCCACAAGTCTCACCCTGGCCCACAAACAGCATAGGACAACTCATCAGAGGTAGTGTATCTTGCTTGTCCTCTCAGGGGGTGCCACACCCAAATACCTACAGCCCAGGAGCCAAGTGAGGGTGGATGACAGCACCAAGAAGGCCCAAGGCACATCTAAAAGGGCAGTTATCTGTTGGATACCGTGCAGGAATGATGTCCCAGCCCAGCCAGATCTTTCAAGACAAGCTGGAAATGCAGTTTCGTTTTGTTTTTTAATGTGAAATCTTCCTAATTTTAAATTTGGTCACTAATTCAAATTAAAAGAGTCAAGCCCAGCATGTCCAGGGGCCTCATGCAGCTCATCCTTTCCATCCCTTTCTCTTCCCTGACCCAAGGCTGAGGAAGATAAGAATCCGAAACCTGCAACAGTGCCCAAGGGAACAGTATCTGGGAGCTCTTTCATATTTTAAAACTCCCAGCCAGAAGAAAATGATCTTTCAGGTGACATGGAACAGAAATTTCTGCTGCATAAAATCCCTCTTCCTAAACTTTCTGTTGCAGGTAATAGTAATAGCTGATCTTCACTGAGCACTTACTATGTGCTTGGCACAGTTCTAAGTGTTTTTACCTGTTAACCCATTTGCAGACAAGGAAACTAAAGCTCAGAGAAGTTAAGTAACTAGCTCAAGAATTCCCAGCTAGAAGTGGAAGAGTGAGGACTCAAACCCAGGCAGTCTTCTGGCTTCAGTGCCTGAAGCCTTAACCAGTTAAGCACAAAATGTCCAGCACCCTGATGTGTGCACTTCTTTCTGACTGACCCCAGCCCCCACCAGACAGTGAAGGAAGGGGTGGCTTAGTGCACATATAGTCATGTGTTTGGTCAGTCCTGTCTCCCAACCCTGACTTGCCCAGGCTTGCAGGTTATACAGGAAGAACAGTACCCCTGACTAGAAGATGTCCATGATCCACAGGGAGGGGTGTGGAAAGGGGCAGAGGTGGAGGCATTAAATGACTTGGTCAGGTCCCCACAGCTGGTCACTGGCAGAAGTAGCAGGAACAAACAGGCAGCATTATCCATTCTCCCAGTCAACAAATACCCTTTGAGCCCAGCTATGCCTGGCACCATCTCTGCAGTCAAGCCCCAGATTTACAATACAGGTTTTAAGTGTAACTGTAATTGGCTGGACTAAGTTTTAAATGCATGTACTAGGGGGGACCCTGTATTCTTTTATATTCTCAGGTGTTCAGTGCCTCCACAGCAGGCAGAGAGCTAAAAGAAGAAAAGAGACTGCAGGGAGAAAATAATTTTCCTGGTTGGAAAAGATCAGAAGAGATATTCATTTAGGAACTCAAGACCACAAGGTAAAGTGAGCACATAGTGTCTACTTGGCTTTTGCCAAGCTCTGTGCAGAAGAAACCATGTTGTTCTTTTCTGCTCATTTAAGTGGGATAAAAGAAAGTAGATCAGCGCCACCTTTCATCATACACAAATGTAAATTTTAAGTGGGTTAAAAATACAAATGTATAGAGCATTACTTGGAATTTTTTTTAGAAAACAGTATTAGGAGAATATTTTTATTACCTCATAGTGCAGGCAAATTCTGTAAATATGGAACAACAAGCACAGAGTATAAAGGAAAATTGATAAATTTGATCACTTTGGAATTTAAACCTTTGGTTTATCAAAAGATGTTTAAAACTTGAAAAGACAAGTCATACACTGGTAGAAGGTATATTTGCAATACATGATCTACAAAGGACTCATTTCCAAAATATATAAGAACTTTACAATGAGGTGAACAGAAAAATGGGCAAAAGATGGGAATGGCTCACCAATAACCAGGGAAACATAGTAGGATACCATTTCACACCTCCTAGATAGGCAAAATGAAAAGTCTCACTATCCTAGTAGCAGGCTCACTGCCAGTGAGGGTGTAAACTGGTTCAGCCACTTTGGTTGTGGCTTTTGTTTTCTACATTTTTTAAATTGAGGGGTGACAACCCACATACAGAGAGCACACAGAGTGCACAATCTTAGGTATACAGCTTGATGTATTTTACCTACATACATACCCAGGTAACCACCACCCACGTCAAGGCATGGAATCCTTCCAGAAGCCCAAAGGGTTCCATCATACCTCTTCCCACTTCATCCACCTCTCCTTGAGACAACTGATATTCTAACTGCTTTCCTCACAGACTCATTCTGCCTGTTTTAGGACTTCATATAAACTTTTGGGTTCTTTCATTCAACATAGCATCTGTGAGATTCATCCATGTTGCTGCAGGTAGCAGTAGTTAAGTCCTTTTTATTGCTAAGTAGTATTCCATTGTATGGATATACCATATTTGTTTCCCCATTCTCCTAGTGATTGGCAATGTGAATTGGACTATTATGAATGAAGGTGCTGTGAACATTCTTGACTTGAAGTACAGCTACTCTGGTAAGCAATTTGGCAATGTTGTTAAGTTGCAGGTATGTATACTCTATGACCCTGGAATGCCACTCCCAGGGAAATGTGTTAGAGAAACTTTCGCACGTGTTAAAAGAGGCAGGAGTTTAAAATGCCGATAGATGTGTTATTCAAAATTGCAAAAATAAAAAAATAATTTTTTTAATTGCAAAAATAAAATATTGTGTTGGCCAAAAGGTTCTTTCGGGTTTTTCCATAATATCTTATGGAAAAACCTGAACGAATTTTTTGGCCAACCCAATAAAATACCTTAAATGCCTACCGACAGGAGAGTGGATTGATAAATTGTGGTCTAGTCATACAATGGAATATACTGTATACAAGTAAAAGTAAATGAAATAAAGCTAATCATATCAACATGGATGACTCATAAACAACATTGAGAGAAAGAAGTAGGATGTCAGAGAACACATACTCTACAATGCCATTTATATAAAATTTTAAAACATGCAGTACATTACTACCACAAAGGACAATACATTGTTTAGGAACATATCTGTATGTAGTAAAAGTACCAAAAAATGCATGGCCTTGATAAACATAAAATTCAGAATAGTGATTTACTTCACGTTGGGAGGGAAGAGCTTGTGAAACTAGGGATACAGGGGGTGTCTGCTGAATTGATGAGTGCTTCAGTTCTTAAAATGGGTGATCAGTACACAAGAGGTTGTTATTTTATTCTTTAAACTTGAAATATATCATAATTGTTTAAAGAGATACAGGGATGGAGACAAGGGCAGTGGTGTGCTGATAAATGTTTGACAATTGGCTGCAAGAGAGGAGTCATTTACAGTAGTCACCTATTTCTGTGGCATAAATACTTCTGCCGTGGCTGATTTCACACCATCAGTATGATACCAGTCGACGCTCACGAGCCAGCATGAGCCAACTCCAGCACGCCACTGACACTGAATGTGGGAGCAAACTGCTCTGAAGGCCAGAGCTGGGGGCCCAGGCTTCCTCTGAGGACTTTTTCAATACCCTAGGACATGGGTCGAGGGCTGGATTGTATTAACTTATGCTGTTAAGTTACCCCAAAACTAAGCAGGCTAAAACAACAAATATTTATTCTCTCACACAATTTCTGAGAGTCAGGACTCCAAGACTGACTTAGCTGGGCAGTTCTGGCTCAGGCTGTCTCCTGAGGTTGCAGTCAAGCTCTCAGCCAGAACCGCAGTCATCTGAAGCTTTACCTGGACCTGGATCTGCCTCCTGGCTCCACCTCGAGCTCACTCAGTTCCTTGTCACACCGACCTCTCCAGAGGGCTGCTGGCTTTCTCCAGAGCAAATGACCAGAGAGACAGAGACTGAGATGGAGGTGCATTGACTTTCATAAGCTAATCTCAGAAATGACATACTCTCATGTCTACAGTATCCTATTGTTTACACACACCAGCCCTGATAAGATGTAGGAGGGGATGACACCAGGGTGCGAATGCCAGGAAGCAGTGATCATTGGAGGTCGGCTACCTCACTGATCGCAGTTGAAGGTGAGTGCCAGTTGTCCTGAAACGCTTGTAAAGGGGTTACAGGATGCCTAGGGTCTCAGCGCAAGGAGGGACGTGGGAGCCTGAGTGTCCCTCCCCTTTGTTTTGCAGCTGAGGAAGCTGAAGTTTAGGGATTTACTGGAGAGTATGCAGCCACTCTTGTCAGGAGCCCAGGGTCTCAGTCTTGCCTTGGTCCGAGTGAGAAGGACCATGCCTCACCCTCACCCAGCCTCACCCTCTCCCAGCCTCCTGCCTTTCCTCTGCAAGTGCAGATGCTGGGGTCTGGCACATCAAGACTTCGATCAAGGTCACCTTGCCCAAGCCCTCAAGAGTTCTTTCTCCCCCAGAGCTGTTTCCTCACATTTTTCCTTCAGTCAAAACAAGAAAACAACCCCACTTATTTCCACACACCCTGCCCCTGCCACAGGGGTTGTTGGTAACACATCCCCAGTAGCCCCAGAGAGCAGCATATGCCACCGTGTTGGCATTGCCAGACACAAGTCTGTGTTGGCCTTCTGGGATCCCATTGCCATTTGCAGACTGCTGTGGAACCATTTCAGAGCTCTGTGATCGATCTTTGAGTGAAATACAACACGGCCCCAGACGGGAAGGGGTTACGAGGGAGGGAGGTGTGCTATTGCTCTCTGTTTCTTGACCTGGATGCTGTTGTTGTTCAGGCTATGAAAACTCATCAGATTGCACGCTTGTGATTTGCACAATTTACTGTATGAATAGTACACTTGAAAGTTTTCTTAAAAAAACAGTCCCAAAGACAGGGACATACGTGTCTGGGAAGATCCCAGAAAGAAGAATTTTTCTGAGCTGTTGGCAACCTTTATTCTCCAGGCACCATTGGGAAGCTCCACTCAGGTGGACTCATGGGTGGAAGATCTGAAAAGGGGCTAAAGTCAGAGGGTCCTTGGCAGCAAGATAAGAAGTAACGTTCGGGGTGAAAGTGGCATTCAGATAAGAAGTAATCCCCAGCATTGCTTACGTTTCTCAGCACTATCCCAAGCCTCAGTGACCCCAAAGCATCCTCAGCTGTAATGGGGCAATCAGGATGGGGGTGGGGTTCCTCATGGTCAGGATCAAACAGGGCAGCCCTAAGTGCTTTTTCTTAGTGGACAGGTCAGTGGGATGGGGGAGAGACAGTGGGGTAGGAGACGACGGGATCAGGCAGCACCATCAAGCAGAAGACCCAAGAAGGTGCTCACTGCTTTTCCTTTGGATGTGCCCCACTTTACCCCCTGTTCTCCAAACCCCATCCTGGGCTTCACCCTTTTAGGCGCTGGTTCACCATCTTTCTCTTGACCCTTGGAGACAACAGTGATCAGGCCATCATAGAAGGAAGACCCAGCTCACCTCCTTGAGGACCCAGGTCCATGCACACCCTCCCTCAGCCGCGCTCCTGCCCCACCCCTGAGCTGGAGCTTTCCCAATCCAGCAGGCTCTGCAGCCAGTTGCAGGCTGGTGGAATGAGACGCAACCTACTGGGCTGAGCAGTCCCTCCACGGTTCACACCCCAGTCCTGGCTGGTCATCAGCCCATAGCTTCTTTGCCACCACAGTGCCCAGCACTTGTTGGCTGTTCAAATGCTTGATGAGGAAGGAGGGGCCTAAGGCAGGCCTTTCCCCACCCCTACCCCCAGCATGTGGAGCCATGGTAGGAATTAGAGTGACCAAGAGGGACGTGAATGTGCTGGGGAGGCAGGGAAGAAATTGGTGGTGAGGATCCTGGCTGTCCAGGAGCCAGGCCTCGGTGGAGGGGGGCAGGGGGAGGGTCCAGCACTTTCCTATTTTTCCTTCTTTGCCCAGTAAGGCTGGGGAAAATCCTGTCACAGCGAGTTACATACCCAACACCCACCCCTTTGATCTGCAGGCTATGCTGAGAAGTGACCTTCAAGAGGCCCAGCAGAAGGTACTGAACTAGCCCAGGGACTTGCCCTGGGGCTGACAGGCTGGGGGGTTCAGGCACGGGCACAGCTAATGCCCCCCGCTCGGGGTCCTTGTAGTAGCTTCCTTAGTATCCCTAGATGGATCTGTTCCCCAGTCATTGCAGCCAGCTAGCTACAGCAACCTGGCCAAAAACTGAAGTCATTCCTTTTAGCCACTTGCCGGAGCACCACCTGGAAGCCATCCTGGACTGGGCTCCTGTTCTCAGCCCCTCACTGTGTTCATTGTCCTCTGACCTGTCAAGGCCTGTGGTCAAGCTCAGACCACACTTGGACCTCCTGAGTCCTCTCTAATGCTCTACCTGACCCTCGCCGGGGGCACATTCTGCCTCAGTGCCAGTCCCCGTGCTTCTGTCCATATCTGGCCCTCTCCCCCGAACCCTCCCTGTGCACCAGCAGAGCCCTAAGAGCCCTTCCTAGTCTGCTCTGAGGTCCTGGGCCCCACATGAATCCCACAGCTCCATGGTTGCCCCTCAGTGCTTCTCATGGGACACATTAAGATCCAGGAGGCCTGTGACCACAGTGGCAGAGACTTGGATCAGTGAGAAAATACAGGCTATGATATGGGTTGGAAAGAATGTTCTGGAGAGAAGTGAGGTCCCCCTCAGCTCCTGTATGTCTGATCTGTTTCCACCAGTGTGTCCCGGGCAGGCCCTGTCTTATCCCTGCAGAGACTCACTCAGGGATGCCGACGTGGCAGGGCTGTGGAAGGTTTGGCCATGGACCTAGAGTCCAGGAAGATATGGGCTGGGCTGGGCTGAGGTGGGGGCAGCTACTCTCCCTTCCCCTCTGACTGAGGTTTTCTCCCCACAGACCATTCCCTAGAAGACAATGGGGTCCCTTCCCCATCCTGGGTTGAAGATTGCTACTTCTGCCTGTTGCCACAGTCCCAGCCTTCCCAGCTGGGCTCCTTCTCCTGACCAGCTGCTGACTCGGACTCTCCCTGCTTACACCTCGCTCTCCTGCCTCCTGCCTCTCCCCTGAGACAACCTCACGCACGAGAATCATTTTCTTAAGAAGGGTTGTAATTGCTAACCCCACAGCCTGGGACACGTTCCAGAGAAACCAACACAGGGCTATGACTAAGGTTCCCGTGCTCTGGACTCTCACCCAGGGTTGGAGATCCTGGTGCCCTTTCCAAGAGGTTCTGGGAATCTGGGCTGTAAGCTCCTTGAGAGATGTTAGAGTTCATGCCGTATATACTTCTGGTTCCTACAGAATCCACTCTGGGGCCTTTGCTGCACAGTCCAAGTTGGTAAGGAATTCTCTGATGATGGATTTCCCTCGTGGCGCAGTGGTTAAGAATTTGCCTGCCAAAGCAGGGGACACGGGTTCGAGCCCTGGTCCAGGAAGTTCCCACATGCCGCGGAGCAACTAAGCCCGTGCGCCACAACTACTGAGCCTGCGCTCTAGAGCCCGTGAGCCACAACTGATTAGCCCGCACTCCACAACTACTGAAGCTCACGCGCCTAGAGCCCGCGCTCCGCAACAAGGGAAGCCACTGCAATGAGAAGCCTGTGCACCACAACCAAGAGTAGCCCCCGCTCGCCGCCACTAGAGAAAGCCCGCGCGCAGCAACTAAGACCCAACGCAGCCAAAAATAAATTAATTAATTAATTAAAAAAAATAAGAATTATCTGATAGTCCTTGTTCTAATTTCTTAGAAAATCGCTCCCACCTTCTTTCTTCTGTTGCGGGCAGTGCTGGTTCAGAGACACAAGTGAGAACAAGTCCACCGTTCGAGTGACCCATGACTGGTGGATCAGTCCCATCTCAGAACCTGCAGCAACAAAAACAGTGATCCCAGGGAGACTTTGGGGCCCCAAGGCTCTCAGTGAAGCAGTGGCCCCAGCTGCTGTCTGGTGCCACGGAGCCCAGCAAGTCCCCGGAGTCGGAGAAAGGGCTGTCCCCTGGCACTGCCTTTGTTCTCCTTCCCTGAGAAGAGGGCCACACCTGCTTCACCCTGTCTTTCTCTAAACAGACTTGCTCAGTGACAGGGCTGTGGGGAGGTGTGGTCAAGGAACTAGAGTCTTGGTTACAGAGGATCAGGGCTGAGGCACCACGTCTCAAACTATCACTGGAGTGTGCATCCTGTAACACAGTCAATCAAGGTGTCCTGGGACAAAGGCATCCCAAGGTCAAAACCAAGTAAGGGTAACACTGTGAGCTGTAGCCCTTCTTAGAAGGGGTGGGGGGGTGGGGGTGGGGCTTACAATGCACATTAGCATAATAAAGGCTCTGAGAAGGCCTGTGGGAAATAAACTTCCTGGATGCCCGTCCACGGTTCCTGAATTTACATGATTACAAACTTTTCTTTTTTCTTTTGGCACAACACATGCTCATGGAACACCTTTCACACCTTTAGGAACCACTGCTGCTCAGCCTCTTTCCTCACCAGGAAAGGTATCAGGGAGGGGCCCTGACCCTCACTGCCACCCCTAGAGGGCTTGTCCCAGGTGTGGAGGCTCCACATCCTCACCACTCAAGTGTGTCCGTGGAGCAACAGCATCGGTCGCTGACATCTTGTTAGAAATGCAGACTCTCAGGCCCCACCTCAGACCTACCCATCTGAATCTGCATGATAACACCCCCCCAGGTGATCTGATGAACGGCAGTTTGAGAAGCACAGGTCCACATCTCCTGTTCTTCCTTCTTCAAGATGGCCAGGTGGGTCATCTCCCCAGCTAGGTGGGGCTCTAGGCCCCATATCTAGATGTAGTTGACATATTTTGAACCTTGCACCTACGTTTGAGAATTCCCCACATTATGAGTTCTCCTTCCCAGGGGCCCATGAGGGGAACCAAAAGGGACTGCCAGGTGTCGAAGAGGCGTCTTTGCAGAGGCTCCTAAAAAAGGACCAGGGAGTTCTTCCAGCCTGACCTCCCCATCCCCGATCAGATGTCTCTTACACAGAGATGCCTGGAGACTCGAAGATGGTCATCTTGGGGGTCCAACCAGAGGCACCTCTTAGAGTCAGTCACAGCCTCCCCTAGAAGGTCGGTGGCGATCATTCACAAGGGTCAAACACAGTCACTCTTAGGAGCTCTCCCCCCGCCCCCGCCAACCCCCTTAGGCAGAACCCACGAGCAAGGAAAGGTGAGCCAGCATCTAGGGAGAAGACATTTTATTGAGATTTTGCCACATAAATAGCCACACAAAGCTGGGAGGACCAAATGGAGCCCTGCCATCTCCCTCTGCACAGGTCACTAAGGAACCCATGGGGAGGAGAATTGGGAGGGAGCCTGGTCATGACCAGAGAGAGAGAGGACCCCCGGATGCTATCTGGAATGAGGAGTCTGATATGAGAGAGAGGAAGAGAGAGAGAGAGAGAGAGGCTAACAGCGTAGATGTCACGAGGGAGGGACAAGGGACGGTCAAAGAGGTCACAGCACTTAGGATCACTGGGTCAGAGCCTGTACCACGTCCTTCACCAGCATGGTGCCGATCACCATCTTCTCACTGTTGACTGTCAGCTGGGCAGCTCCAGTGGGCTGGGCATCCAGGGTCAACAGGACCAGGCTCCCGCTGGTCAGCGTCCTCCCTGCAAACCTGAGGTGGGGGTAGAGGAATGAGTTCAACCCTGAGGCACGGGGCCCCTCCTTCAAATCAGGACCGAGAGCCCATCTCGTCCGCCTGCTGGTGGTCAGTACCTATACTCATCAGATGTCCCACAAGGGACACGACCCAGGTTGGCAGTGGCAGTCACTTTCTGCACCACAACGTGGTCACTCCGACAGGTGTCTGGCAGCGTGAGCTTCTCTGTGATCTCATTCATGCCCGACAGCTTTCCTGGGGACAGAGGTTATGATGAGGGCAAAGGCCACGGGGGGTACCGCTGGGTCTGCCCACTGAGCACCCTCACCAGGTTCTACTCAGGCGGGGCAGGTCTGAATCTCCCTCACCAGTCTTGAGGAGGGGCTACTTCCCTCTCGGACCTGGCCCTCCCTCAGAGAGCCTTGGTCAACCTCCCACCCCACCCAGGGCTCTATCCATACTGCAGAGCAGAAACTGACTGGGTGCTTCCCCACTGTCAGACATCTGGGCCACCAGCCCCTTGGGAGTGGCCAGTGGACTTGGTGGCCAGTCAGTACTTAGAGGTTTCCTCCACCTTTTCGTCTTTCCTGGTTGGCCCTCCAACCCAAGTGCAGCTCTCTCCCAGCTCCTGGAGGCCGAGTCCTCACAAAGAGATCACTGGTGGTCCTCACCCGACAGGCCAGAGTCCGGTTGTCACATGCAGCCCTCACAGGTGGACCCCTAATTTCACATGTGGCAACAGCTCCAAACCTGTCCAGGACTCGTCGCGTCCCCAGGCACTCACGGCATCCCAAGAAACCCTCACTCTACGGGTCTGACCTCTCCTCTCCCCTCACACGCTCTACCCAGCCATGCGAGCTCCTCCGTCTGCCCTCCTGCCCACCTTCTCCTCAGCCTCTCTCTCCTCCTTCTGCTACTTCCGCCATTCTTCTCCTCCTTTTGAGAACGGACATCCCTCTCCTGTCGCTGTCATGCCCTCCGCTCCTAACTAGTGACATTTTCTTGTCCCTGTACCTTTAGTCTCTCCATATCAAGCCTCCTCGATCCTAAGAAGTCCTCTCTAGAAAGAGGATACGTCATCATGCTAGTGCTGTGTCTCCCTCCCCAATGACCGCCAAGGTCCTCCAAAGAGGACTCCATGTCCCCAAGCCCTGGTCTCCTTCAACCCACTGCAATTGGCCTCTGCCCCCCTTTCGCAATGACCCGCTCTCTCTGATGTTGGCAGCAGCTTCCTATCTGCTGGATCTGAAGGTCTTTGGTCATCTTGGCCTGCAGACCATCCAAGGCACTCTTCAACCTCCTCAACTCTCGTGGATCTCCTCCCACCTCTCACTGTTCCTTCTCTTTTCCCTCCCCTCCTTTTTCTCCCGAAGAAGGCAGGTTTTCCTCAGGGAAGGTCTCTGACCTTCTTATCTTCCCACCCGTCTCTCTCCCAGGGTGATCTCACTCATATTCCCAGCTTCAGTTATCACTGCTATGCTCCTGACTCCAGCCTAGAAGTGTTTCCTGGGCACAGACCCACATTTTCAGTTGCATATTAAACACCTCTTCCTGAATTTCCCAAATGTATTTCAAAAGCAGCCTCTCCAAAACTGTCCAAGATCGTCCCCCCCTTTCCCTTGCCCAATCCATTCTTCTTTCTTCCAGGTCAGGGGTTTGGCAAATTACAGCCTGAAGGCCAAATACAACCTACCACCTGCATGGCCCACAATGGTTTGTTCGTTTGTTTGTTTTTAATATTTTTTGAGTGCTGGGGGAAAAATCAAAGATAGATATTTCATGACACATGAAGATTGTATGAAATTCAAATTTGTGTCCATAAATAGAATTTTATTGGAATGCAGCCACACTCATTCATTTATGTATTATCCGTGGCTGTTCTTGGGTTACAACGGCAAATTGCAGCAGAGATCACATGACCCAGAAAGCCTGAAACATTTGCTTTATGACCCAACATTAGAGAAAAAGTTGGCTAACCCCTGGTTTAGGTGAACGGCACTGCCATTCTCCCTAGTATCTAAGCCAGACATTCTAGAGCCAGCTTATATGTCTCCCTCTCCACTTTCTTAGGGCAAATGCCCATGGCTTCCCTCTCCCCCACCTCAGCCTTTCATTCTTTTTGCTGTGGTTCTAATCCTGGTCACCATCTCTCATCAGAACTATTGTAATAGCCTTATAACTAGGCACAGAATTTAGTCCAAGGTCACATACCAAGCAAGTGGCACGTTCAGAACTTAAAGCCGGGACTCATGAAGCCCCATGTTGCCTCCCACTTACGCTGTTCTGCCTCTTTTTCCTGCTGCAGATTCTCTCAATTCCAGTCCTAGCTGTAAGTGTTGCCAGATTCCTCCTTCTGAAGCAGGAGTCTGAACCTGGCCCCGTCTTTGCTCAGAAACTTCAATGACTCCTCTACTGCTAGGAAAACGAAGTCTACAGTCCTTACCTCTCTAACGACGGAGTTGGACCCAATAACCTCTGTGACCCCTTCCAGCTCTGAAATTTTGGGACCGAAATCCTTTAGCGTAGCGTTCAAGGCTTCCAGAAACTAGACCAAACGTATTTTCAGCTTTGTTTTCACTACTCACCATTGCTAAGGGCTCCTATGCCCTAAAGCAAACTGCTCCCCTCCTTTCTTCCTGTAAATTTTCACTAACACCTACTCATAATGTTTCCCCCAGCTGGAATTCTGGCCTAGAATTTTCTGCCTGGCTGAGTTGAGACCGTCTCCAAAGCCTCACTGAAGTGTCCCAGGCTCCGTGAAGCCTTTGCTGGAGCCACGAGCTGTGAGGCCTCCCTCCATCTGCAGGAGCTGAGGCTCCCTCAGCACGACTGTATGGTGGAGCTGAATGAGCCCCAGTCGATGGTCCTGAGAACCCTCCCCGCCCACCTCCAGGGAACACTCACCCTGTTCCTTCTTGAACTCATTTTCGCTCATGAACACAGGGGCCATAAGCTCCCCAACAGGTGGCTGAATGGAGACGTAGAACTGTCGGGTTTGGGTGCTGGGAAGGGTAGGAGGAGACAGAGGGAGAGGGAGTGAGGCCAGCATCTCTCCCCTCACCTTGCACTGTGTCTGAAGGGAGGGCTTGGAGGCAGCAGGAGAGGGAGGTAAGAGACCTGAGGTCTTGGGATGCCTTCCAGACACACCAGATCATGATGTGGCCCCACCTAACACCACCTCCAGCTCCAGTTTATTTTGACCCCACCTCTCCCTAGCCATCCTCCTACCGCTCCATGAGTTGGAAACATACCACAGCTGGAAGTTGGCCGCCTGGGTCGAGTCACAGAAATTAATGCCCATGACAGCAGTGGCAGATTCTCCGGGTGCCAGGGACTCTGCAGCAGTGTGAGGCAGGGAAAGGGGGAGAGAAAGACAGCATCACCTGATAGGTCTGGAACCCTGACCCCTTCTCCCCTCCACTTGCAGAGCTGACCACTCCTCTATGGAATCCTGGCCCTCTGAGCCCCTGGAGAGACTGTTCCTGAGTTTCTCCTGAAATGTCAACACCCTTCCCTCACTCACCCTCACCCCCTTTCAGTCAGTGCTGAAACAACCAAGGCTCAAGCACCTCTTGCCCTGAGACGGACTCGCTCATTTCCTAGTCTGTCTTGTCCGTGGATTGTGCTAGATGCTATCTCCACACCCCTACAGCCTAGACCCTGGCCTGGCACAGAGGGGGGCCTCAGAAGCCACAGAAAGACCAGCTCCACCCAGGAGCCTCCTTCTCCACCACGTCCAAGGCCCTTCCGCACCGATTTCAGGAAATTCCTGGATGCTGATGCCAGCAGGCAGTTTGGGGGTGCCCACGTGTAGGCCCTTGATGGGGGTATCAGAGCTGTTGGAGAAGTGGATGTGCACAGACACCATGTGGGGGTCCCCAGAGAAAGGCTGGCGGCTGAAGGTGTAGTCCACAACCAGCCCCTCGCCAGCTACGCGGTGCAGCAGCTCCTGTCTCCCGACACCCAACACTGGACTCAGCAGCTGGAGGGGAGGAGGAAGAGGGGAAGTACGGAAAGGAACAACAAGGCGAGAGCCCATCCCAGCCTTGTCCCTACTTGTGGTCACAGCAACGGAGGCTCAAAGCCATCCCTCCATCACACCCCCTTCACACAAATCCATACCGTAGGATGCGGCACAGAGATGTGTCCCTGCCCCAGCCCTGTCCCTCCCCATCCCACTCACCGAGGGCACCAGGGGGGAGTCTGTGAGCGTCAGGCCCTCCAGGTCAGCAGCCAGGCTGGTGGACACAACCGTGGGGGGAGACACAGGCTGGACACTGGGAGGGGTGACTGTGGGAGTATATGAGAAACATTATGACGAGGGGGAGGCAAAGTGGAATTGGCTTGGATCGAGCAGGAGCCCAAGGCCTAGGGAGTAGACGGCTCAGCACCACGGACAGTGAGGCACGTGGCAGCCTGGTGGCTCCATGGAGACATCCATCCTTGAACCCAACCCCACACCTGGAGAGGTTGTCCTGCTGCCCTCTCAGGCCCAAAGATGGATTCTGTCTGCTCCTCCCACCCCAAACCCCCGAGGAACCTAGCCCGGAGCGCCCATGGCCCTTCCTAAGTCATACTCCCCAGGCCGCCTTCCCCCTGTGGCTTCTACCACCCAAACTCACAGTCCTCTAGATCAAGCAGGGAGATCTCCTTGGCTGCAGGGGCACTTTTGCTGCTGGGAGGCTGGAAGAGAAAAGCGGGATGTGAGTGTGGAAGGGGAGCACCCTGGCCCGGGCTGGGTTATGGGGAGATGCCTGGGCCTGGCCCAGAGGCTGGGGAGGGCCCCGGTCCATACACGCATCCTGTTCCTGCCCCAAGGCGCTCACTGTTTTCTTCCTCCAGGAGGCAGGTTCCGCCTGCTCCTCCTCTGTCTCTGATGTCATCTCAGACTCTGAGGAGCTGCTGCCGGAGTCACTGCCCTCCTCTGAGGACGAGCCGCCTTCTTGTCCCTCTGGCTCCTTCTTCCTCTTCTTCATCTTCCTCTTCTTACCTTCCTCCTCACTATGTTCACTGGAGGAAAGGGGCAAACAGGGCTTGGGCCCAGCCTAGATGACCCCTTCTTGCGTCACAGAAGAGCAGGGAAAGCCTTGGACATTGGGGGTGAGGGTGGGGAGCCTGGGCCAGTGGACTCCACACCTGAGCTCCTATGCCTGGGTCGCAGTGAGAGCTTTAGACCAGCCTGTGCCAGCTCGGGCCCCTTCCCTGACTGCTTCTTCATGCTGCGCCCCACGCAGAGACCTCCTGCGGCCATCACGTGAGCAGAACAGCTCCTGAGGAGGCTCAGGGACTCTTAGGAGACTGGCTAAGGCTGGGGGTTAGCCCTTCGTTTCCAAGGGAGAGCCCTGGAGCTGCCCAGTCATCTTACCTCTCACTGCTCCTCCCTTTCTCCTCGTCCTCATCCTGGTCTTTGTTGTCGGACTCACTGCTGGACTCCCCAGAGCCACTCTCGCTGCTGCTCTTACTGTCCGATTCACTCTCGGACTCAGGGTCTGTGGAAGGACTGTCTCAGGCTTCCCTCCCTCGTGTGCAGGCCTCCTGGGGAGCCCTGGACACCCAGCTTCAGACTCTGCACTGAAGCAGCAAACTCACCTCTTCTCCCTCCAACCCCCCGACCTGCTCCCGGCCCCAGACACCAACCAGACCGACTGGAACACAGATGGACCCGTGTGGATAGAGACCTACACAAGCACACACACATCTGGGACGTGCAATCCTCAAGTGCGTAAGCACACATATAGGTGCACACAAGGAGGCGCACACCCCCCCCCCGGACACGTGACCATCTAATACAGGAGCACACACGTGTGCCAGATAGTCAGCCACAAGACACACACGCAGGCAGGAGCACAGGGCCCCAGCTCTGCCCATCTCCTCACCGCTGTCTGCAGACTCTGTGGGCCCTGACTCTCCCTCAGAGTCTGAGTAGAAGGGTTTCTCCTTCTCCTTCCTCTTCTCCCTGTTTGAGCACTTGGTCCATTCAGGTACCTGGAGATTGTGGGGTGGAGGGCGAGGAGCCATTAAATCATGGATGGGGAGGGGGAAGGAAAGCACAAGCCCCTCTTATCTTTCACCCTGGCTCTTCTCAGGGCCCCACCTGGTCCTGTCCCCAAGAGGGAATAATGGGGGGAGGGAAGGGACCCTGTCCACGCAGGGGAGGCACTCACAGAGCGGCACGGCCAGCAGGAAGGAACAGAGTGTAGGGACGGCACAGGGGTGCAGCATACAAGGGGGAGGGAGGGGGCAGCACAGGCTGGGAGAGAGCACAGCACACAGAGCAGAGGGCACACAGCACACAGGGCGGGGGGACCTTGGTGTATTCGCCCAACAGGCCCACATGGGTCTCAATAAGGGAGAGATCTTCTTCCTGCGTGTGGGGAGGGTGTCAGGAGGGCCAGGCTGGCACTCCCAGGGCTCCCTGCTGTCTGTCCTTCCCCACACACAGCTCCACCCTCCACCCCTGCTGACCTCCACATTGCGCACAGATGGGTCTGGGGCTTCCTCTGGCCAATCTGGGAGCTCCTGGTAGCCCGTGGCCTTGGCATTGAGCAGGTGGGACAGTGAGCCCAGCTGGAAGTGGTCCCGGTCTGGGGACAGGGTGAGAGGTCAAGTCAGTAGTGGCAGTGAGGAAATGCCCTGGGAGTTGTTTCCCAGGTGGGGCCGGGTGGCGATTCTGGTGGGAACTCCCTAGCTAGACAGAAGAGAGGGGTGGACACGTCCCCTAATGGCTCTTCTGCCCTGACTGAATCTCCAGGCCCACATGCTGGAAAAGATTGTATGGCTGACTAGAGCAGGGGCTGAGGGGTGGGGGGAGCTGGGACCACAGAGGAGGGCAGGAGGGGCTTCTGGGCCCAGAGCTACTGCTGCCTGTCTGCCCTGGTGCCTGTTGGGGAAGCAGAGATGCGGGTGTGGCTTCTCTCACAGGGCAACGGGCGTGGTGCTGCTGCACAGCCACGCTCAGGAAAGAGGCCTGCTTGGGGCGAGGGTAGCAACTATGAGTAAGAGGCTGGCCAGGCTGGGTCAAAGGGCAGGGAGGTGCGTCTGGTCAGGCTGAGGACTCCGTGGGGAGGGGTGAGTCCAAATGGGAGCAGGAGGGAGTCAGAGCCAGAGGAGGGCAACCCAGAGCCTTGTAAGTGGGGATGGTGTTAGGGAGGAGAAAGGGACCGTTCCCCTTCTTCCTGGGAGGTTTGCACATCTGCCCCATCCCTCAGAATCTCCTTGCTCCTGTGGTCCGGGGAAAGACAAAGCAGAACAGAAAGATACGCAGAAGAACCGAGCTTTGTGAAGGAAGTTCCCCTCCTGAGTAGGTTCCTGGGTCCAGAGAGTCAGCTGGGGGACCCTCCCCTTCCCACATCTCTCAGAGCCCTTGTCACGGGAGACCAGACCGAGAGAAGAGGCAAGGCAGAGGGCCTGGGGCTGAGGATTTGGGCTGACCTCCAGTGACAGCCCAGTGAGTGCTGGCAGCCGCCTTCCCAGGAGACTTACAAACATACACCTCTCCTTTGTTTTTGCTTTTTTAAGATTTTTTTTGACATGGACCATTTTTTTTTTTTTTTGACATGGACCATTTTTAAAGTCTTTATTGAATTTGTTACAACATTGCTTCTGTTTTATGTTTTGGTTTTTTGGCCACGAGGCATGTGGGACCTTAGCTCTCCAACCAGGGATCGAACCTGCACTCCCTGCATTGGAAGGCAAAGTCTTAACCACTGGACCGCCAGGGAAGTCCCTACAGCTCTCCTTTGTATGGAGTTCTACTTCCTGCCTTCCTGGGCCGTTGGTAGGTAAAATCTTGATACATATAGTGCCTGCTCAGGGAGTAGGATGGAAAGGAGAGCCCGAGAGGAGAGAAACCAGACGCCCATCCTGCCTGGGAGGGCAGAGACTCAGGTGAGTTGACGGTGGTGGTGGTTGTGAGCGGGTGAAAGAGCAAGCCCTGGATGCTGCAGGATGAGCGAAGGGGTAGGCCAGGAGCACAGGACTGGCGTTTCTCCAGAAGTCCTGCCCACCAAAGGCTGGGACCTGGCTGAGACTGAGACCTCAGGCGGAAGGGCTGGGACCGGGTTGCTGGCCAATTCTCCCCTTCCCCCAGGAAGGTTACTCTGGATTTCAGCTCCCACCTTTGAAGGATGACTCCAAGACTGGAGCTGGTTTGGGTGCCAGGAAGAGCTTCTTGGCATGACGGCTGAGGGCCCCACCCTGCTCCGAAGGGACGATGAGCTGCCGGGTGAAGCGTGCTCGGTCTCGGATATCGTAATTCTGGTCATACTTGGCCAGACTCAGCACATACTGGGTCAGCAGCTTGGTCTGGGGGACAAGAAGTGGGTCAGTAGCCATCACAGAGGGTGGGGACACAGGAGGTCTCTGAACCAGATTCTTTTTTTTTTTTTGTGCCATGCCTGTGGCTTATGGGACCTTTGTTCCCCGACCAGGGATCGAATCTGTGTCCCCTGCAGTGGAAGTGCAGAGTCTTAACCACTGGACCGCCAGGGAAGTCCACGAACCAGATTCTTTTGGCCAACAGCTCCAAGCACTGCTGCCTCACCTGACTTTCCCTCCCAGCCTGCCATTGTGCCTGACCCTGCATTCTCTCCCTCCTCCCCGGCCCTGACTCCCAACGCCAACTCTGACAACTGACTTGGCCAGCAACAGAGCCTGCCCTTTTGGAAACCTCCCTCTTGGCCCTGGGTGCCATTCTTCCTCAGGCTTGTGGTCCCCACTGCCCTAGGCCCACTCCTACACCACCTAGTCCAGGCTGGGCCAATCTTTCCACCCTGAGGTGCCAGAGTGAGTGAAGGTCTGGAACATTCTGCTAGACCTCACATTTTCTAGGCTCCATCACCTGGGGGGAACTAGGTGACAAAAAGAGAAAGGGGGAACACATGGGAATCCCCCTGGCAGGGGCTGCCCTCACGCCCCATTGACCCACATAGTAGATTCTGAGCAGCCCAGGGGTCTCAGAGGCCACGATCCTCCCTGGAAGGTCCTAATGAGATCAGAGCAAACTGCAGCGATCCTATGGGTTTGCTGAAGTCATACGGGGTTCACAGCCTGCAGTCAAGGTAGCCATATCCCAGGACCACAAGTCTCAGTTTCTGCCCTGATCCTGACCTAGTCTAACCTGTCACAAAATGACAGTGGTAGCCACCATTTACGGAGTGCCTTCTAGTGTCAAACACCGTGCTAGGTGCTTCACTACCTCATGTCATCTCCATAACCCTTCTGAGAGGTGGGCGCTACTGCGCCCATTTACAGGGGAGAATCAGAGTCATTAAGTGACTTTCCCCAGGTTAAGGAGCCCGTCAGTGCTGCATCCAGGCCTGGACCCTCATCTCCTTGGCCTCAGCCTGGGCCGGAATCTGGCATGCAATGGATGGCTCAGCAGGTGGCAGGGATGGCTGGGATTGCTGTGGCCTTGTGGCAGGTCCAGAATGTCACCCTTGGTACTGGGATGGGGGAAGTATCATTGCTGTTTTGCCAGGACAGACACGGACACATCCAGACCACCTCTCCCCTAGTGTGCCAAGAATTCCCCTTCCTCCACCACTCCCAGAACAGGCTGAGAAGAAAGAAGAGAGAAAGATAGGGAGGGTAGGAAGGAGGAAAGCTCTCGTTATCGAGTCAAAGAACCATTCTAAGGGGCCTACGCCTGGAAGGGCTGGCCTTAGGGTAAAGGGTGCCTGGAGGTTCCATTTGCCTGAACAGCCTACTCTGGGTGGCCTGATGGGGGCTGGGACCCCTGTGTCCTGCCTAGGAGAGGCGTTCAGCTATATATATACCCACAGCTCTCTGTGCCAACCCTGACTCCAGCCCTTATTGCTCTGCGTTTTGTGCTGTTTCCTCTGCTTGGCTATGAGCACTTGCAGGCCAGTAAACATGTCTCGCTCATTGTCATCACCCCAGGACATAGCTCAGTGCCAGGCATAGTGGGTACTCGGGAAATGCGTGTTAAATAAATTCATGAATAAATGTGCATGTAGCTAACAGTGACAACTGGGGGAAATGCCACGTGAGCACACCCAGGCTAATGAAAACATGCCAACAGCACCACTCTGGCTCAGTCCTGAGCCTTTCAGACGCCCCCTCTACCAGGGCGCTACCCACCCAGGCTGCTTCATCTATTCAAACGTTCCTCCAACCTGCTCCTTCCTCCCACTTGAATAAAGGAGGCACACAAATATTTGTTTGAAGGCTTCCAGTGGTGTTCCCTCTAACTTCTCTGTCTCCAATCTGCTTCTCCCACAATACAGACACCCACAGATCCAGCCCCTCATTGCTTCTACACAACTGCTGTCCTTTCCAGCTCCTGACAAGAGTCCCGGCATGTGATGGCCCTGCCTCCCCAGCTTGCGTCCCTGGGGCCCACTCTAGCCACCGTGGATCAAAGGAGCCACAGAATGGGCTTCCCTGGTGGCGCAGTGGTTGAGAGTCCGCCTGCCGATGCAGGGGACACGGGTTCGTGCCCCGGTCCGGGAGGATCCCACATGCCATGGAGCGGCTGGGCCCGTGAGCCATGGCCCCTGCGGCTGCGCGTCCGGAGCCTGTGCTCCGCAACGGGAGAGGCCACAACAGTGAGAGGCCCGCGTACCGCAAAAAAAAAAAAAGAAAAGAAAAAGGAGCCACAGAAGACGCACAAGTGCCACATCCAAAGACTCCACGGGACGGCAAAGAGGCCACCTTCAGGCCAGCAGGGACGCCACAATCTACAGGGTACGGCCCAGGTGCTTTGCTCCAAGGGTTGGCAAGCTCTGTCTATAAAGGGTGCGAGTAACTATTTCAGGCTTTGCAGGCCATATGGACTCCATCGCAGCGACAACATCCACGGACAATAAACAAATGAATGAACGTGGCTGCGTCCCAATAAAATTTTATCTACAACAACAGGCAGCAGGCCAGACTTGGTCCATGGGCGGTAGTTTGCCAACCCCTGCCTCACTTAACTGAGTGTGGGAACTGTCAGGGTGCTTGGTGTCCCCAGTACCTTGAGAAGCTCTGAACATTACACTTTGTTTTTAGCAGAATCTCCTGGGACCATCTCAGAGGCTGCTGGACACTCAAGAGGTTTTTAATATCCTGATATTCCAGCTCAGGTGAGCCATGTCCTTGGCTATGGTGCCCTTCATAACCTTTCACCTTAGTAATGACAATGGCTGCCAATACCACCCAAGCCTGAGCAGTGACTTGCCCTCTCATCCCCGGCATAGACTGGCAAAGCATCACCAAGCTTTGGGCGGAAGCAGAGACCACATCTCCTGGGACACATATTCTCCCATCAGTGCCTATCACTGCTGGGCCCTCCCCCTGGCCCCAGTGTTCCAAAGGCAGCAGGTAGGGACACACCCACTGCCAGACTGGAAGTCACAGCCCCATAGAAGAGCCTCTTCAACAGTGGTCACCATCCCTACTAGGCCCTTGGGGCCCTGGAGGAGCTGTGGACACTGGGGGAACACTGGTCACCTGGGCAGACAAGACACCTGTCCTGAACTCCCTCTTCAGAAAGAGGCGCTGATATATGTATAACTGAATCACTTTGCTGTACAGAAGAACCTAACACAACATTGTAAATCAACTATACTGCAATAAAAATTAATAGAAATAAAATAAAATACGAAAAAGAAAAAAAAGTGACAGAAAAAAGAAAGAAGTGCTAAAGTTCATGCCTACCTGGTGAGGGCCCACAGAATACTGCCTGGGGTGTTTCTGGGGCCCAGAGTGTTTTAGGAGGCATCTCTCAATCTGTACCTGCTTAGAGTTGGTCAGGTAGAGCTTGGCTGCCAGGTTGATGACCTGCAGCTTGACGATGTCCTCCTCGGCTGTGAAGGACTTAGCCATTTTTCTCAGGACGTCGGGTGCAATCCTGGGGACGTGCTCACAGTACTCGCCAATGAGCCACAGGATGCTGGCTCGGGCCATGGGCACCTGTGGGTGTGGGAGAGGTGTCAGGTCTGGGGTAAACATGGGGATGTGGGTGGGCACCTGGTCTGCCAAGGAATCGGCACTCCTCCCATCTGTGCTGGCCTGTTGTATCGTGGGCTTCTCTGGAAACAGGAGTGTGAGGTGATGGGAGAGAGATTAAAGGTTGGGTATTTCCCGGGCAGCATCTCCCCTCTTCCCTAGGGTTTCATTAACATGGGCAGAGCCTTCAAGCCCCAAATTCAGTCACAGTTTAGTATAAAAGACTGATTTTCTGGATCCATGGTACCCTCAATGCTTTACTGCCTTGTTATTCTCCCTGAATCTTCAGGAATGCCTTTGCTTGAGTGTTTCAACTTGGCAGTGTGACACAAAAACACAGGACTAGTCAATTGGCCACCCTCGGCCAGAACTTTGGAGGAAACCTGAGTGGTGGTACAGGCTGAAGCTCAGCAAGGGATCCCCAGAGGGAAGGCGAACCAGGGTCACATGGTCTCATCTTTCCCCTCCTCCCACCTTAAGACCTTTCGAGCCAGTAGGGAAGGTTTGGAAGTTGATTTTTTATTAAGGCTAGTGTTTAATTATAGGGTCTTAAAATCATGAGGAGGACACACTGGGTTGAGAAAGGAAACGGGGTCACTCCCTGACCTGGATGTTGTCTGTGAGCTTTGCCAAGTGTTTGATGATCTCTCCGTGCTGTGCTGGCTGCATCTGCAGCAGCTTCTTAATGACGACCACTGACTCTGCGACCACAAGCTCTGTAGGACAGGAAATGAGCCCGGGACAGTCAGATGACCACACACAATGAACAGGCACACCTGCAATGCCCCCAGCCCCTTGGCTGTGTTCCTCAACCCCCTGTACTTCTCCAGTGGCCCTCAGAGATGTGGGAGCACTGGATACTAATTGAGGCAGACAGACAGATGAATACACATTGTTCCTGGACAGACAGGTGGATACCCACTGGCCATCAGAGTCAGACATGCAGGCAGCACCCACTAGTCATCAAAGTTGGACATGCAGACAAACACTGACCATCACGGTTGGACAGCAGCTGCACCAGGCCGTTGAGACAGGTGTCACGGACTCGGCCTATGTTAGTTGCACAGCGCCCAATGGCCTGGATCGTGGCTGCCACAAAGTCCTTGTCCATACTGCGAATGTAGGTCTGTGGACACCACAACAGAGTGACCCCCGGAAGGCAGTGATCCCTCAGACTTGACTCGGCAGTGACTCTGCAGGCTTGAGGGTGGCCTTCCAGAAAGCTGTTACCCCTCATTCAATGACTCATCATGTCAGAGACTAAACTCTGGGAAAAGGAATGACAGCCTCACCCGTCACCCAGTGATTCCCTAACCCAAAGCCAGTAGAAGGCGTTGGGAGGGGACGTAAAATAACAGTTTCTCCACTTTGGGCTTTTAAGAGAAGGTTTGCCCCACCAGGCCGATTCTCATAAGCACAAGGAGCTGCAGGACAACTCTCATGGGCCTGACTGTAAGCCGGCCCCTGGCCCGTACCTGGAATTCCCGTAGGACAGTAGGGATGTTGGTCTCATTGGCGAGGTTAGTCAACACTTCCAGCTGCAGGGAGTCAGAAAATGGGCAGGGTGGCCAGTGGGCTTTCTGTACTTTCATAAACCTTCACTCCAAACACACACTTCACCAACCAGAAAACATTCCTCAGGCGGGACAGCCCTGCATCATCCTTAGATTGATGAGAGAACTGACAGATCATGAAACTTATCCAAAATGCAGGAGGACCAGTTTGCTTCTTAAATGGACTCCCTGACAAAGTATGCTTGTAGTACGATCATGTCACCTCTCTACCTTCAAGGAAAAGTTAAAGCCTCCAGTTGCTTTTAGGATAAAGACCAACATCCTTTCCATGGTCTGTCAGTCCTTGATCTCCCACCATTCTCCCCCTTACCCTCTATGCCCCAGTCACACAGGCCTTTAATCACAACCCTCCTGTTGGCCTTTACATATGCTGTTTCCTCTGTGTGGAGCACCTCTTCCCATTCTTGTCCCTGCATTTACCTAGAGAACTCATGTTCATGTCTCAGTCCTCAGCTCAAGCCTCCCCTCCTGAAGGAAAACTTCCCTGACACCAGACTAGATCAGGTCCACCTATTTATGCACATACAGCTCTCTGCACTTTCCTTTTACATCCTATTTCACAAATGGATTTTTACCTGTGCTGTGTGATTAGCTGCCCAATGTCTCCTCCTCACCCCAGCGAGATTTTGTAAGCTCCACAAGGGCAGGGTACCTGATTGGTTTGTTCTCTGTTGTACCCCTAGATACCCCTAGATCTAGCCACGAGATGCACAATAGGTGCTCAGAAGGGTTAGGAGGATTAACTGTTGCTGAAGGAAGTTACTCAATAATGAGGCAGAGCAGGGATGGAACGTGGGTATGGGCTCCTGCCGCCTTTTCTGTGGTGGTATGTCTGCACGACAGCCTGAGGGCGTAGGTGTGTGAGGGTAATTACACTGTGGGTAGAAGACAGAGACTGCAGCAGAGAAAGTATGAATTCTTTTTTTTTTGCCTGCACCACACAGCATGTGGGATCTTAGTCCCCCGACCAGAGATTGAACCCTGGCCCCCTGCATTGGAAGCGCGGAGTCTTAACCACTGGACCGCCAAGGAAGTCCCAAGGGAAAGTATGAATTGGGAGTAGCAGACCTGACCTTCGGTAGTTACCTCATCTCCTTAAGTCTACATTTTTATAAAATAGAGATAATGTACACTTCCTGAGGTGATTATGAAAATCGAATTACTTCATGTGTGAAAAGTGGCAGGTGTATAACAGGCACTGGGCAAAGGGCAGCTCCGTTCACCCTGTCTCCCCACTATCATTAGCCTGGCTTCCTGAACAAACACTTCTGGCTGGAGCAACGGTGGGCTCAGCCCCTGAAACAGGCAGGCACCAAGGTGGCCACTGTGGATATTCAAGTGGGTCATGGCGGTGGGGGACAGAAAGTCCACAGGCGCGTCTGTCCATCACTCACCTTCAGGATCTTGATCTGGGTGGGGTCGGTGGACCTGATGTAGAAGCTCTTCAGGTACGGCTCAAACATACCCTGGCACGAGAGAGGCAGCCCCAGGGAGCTCCACCTCAGCCTGAGACCTGCTTCTCCTCCAGAGCGCCCCTCCTCCTCTCCTGACCCAGGACCCAGCATCTTTCCTGCCCCTCACTGTCCTCTAGTCCTGGATTCTTCCCTCCTTCTCAGATCTAACCCGGTCTTTCTTCATCAGGCTTTCCTCCCTCAGCGGCCCTCAGGATCCAGGCCCTGCTTCTCCACCTGCATTTGGGGTCTCTCCTTCCCACACTCTGCACAGCCAGGGCATTCCCCCCATCCTGCCTTTCCCCAGTACCCCTAGCCCCGCAGGAGACACTCCTCGGACCGCGAGGGCAGGCCTTGGTCACTTGCTCACCCGGCGCTTGATGGACATGGTGGCCACGTTCTGGAGCACCACGTACTGCACCTCGCTGTGGAGAGGAGGGGTCAGAGGTACCTGGGCCCCTCGGCTGGGGCAGCAGGTCGGGAGAAGGGAGGTGGGCAGAACAGGAGGGAGGAGAGGACCGGTGTGGGGAGGGCACCAGCGCGGGGAGGGCAGGACTGGGGTCTGGGCGGGGAATAGGTGGGCTGGGGCGGAGGGTGTCAGGCGCTCTGGGTCGGGGGGAAGCGGGGCGAGCCGGCCCCCGGGCGTGGGCGGGGCGGGCGCGCACCTGTGGCTGCGCAGCAGGCGCACGAGAGCCTTGGCGATGACGCCCACCTCCGCCTTGGGCGCCAGGTGGAAGTAGAGCTGCGCCACCGCCATGACCACGGCGGCGCTGCGGCTCTGCAGGAGCGGCTTTGTGTTGCGCAGCAGCAGCCGGTGGTCGGGATCCATGACGTAGGGCTTTCGGGCCGGCACCGCCGTGGAGGCCGCTGCCTCCGACCCCGGGCCCTTGGCCTCGTCCTCCTCGGAGCCGTAGAAGGCTTTCTCGGGGTTCTCCTCCAGCAGAGACTCCTGAAGGGGGAGACAGGCGGGACAGTGGGCACCTCCTCCCGGGGACCCGCCTACCCACTCTGCTAGGGCGAGGGCTGGGGTCCCGCCTGGGGGTCTGGGCCACTCACGTTCTGGGTGGGGCTCAGGAACTGCGTGCGGGCGTAGCGGGTGAGCATGCTGATGATGACCACCTGGCCCCACTCCTCCACGTCGATGAGCAGGTTACAGAGTTTCCGGTAGTTCTTGTGGATCAGGTCGATGCGCTCTGGGCACACCTCCTCGAAGGCCATCACCACGCTGCCCGCCACCAGCTGGGGAACCGACAGAGGCAAGAGCACATGAACAGGAAGGACAGAGGGGCCTCTTCCTGGCTCCTTTTCACCACCCGTCCCTGTGTGTCCACATACGCACCGTGGTCTTGTCCGCCAGAAGCTTCTCAATGACCTCTATCAGCTGGTCCTTCTGGTCAGAATCCAAACTGAGGGAGAAACTGTTGAGCGGGATTGCCCCTCCCCCGTCTCCAGCCTTCCCAATATCCGCCCAAGCTGTGCTCACCTCCCTCACCCCAACCCTATTCATAAAGAGGTATGAGCCACTGCCTTCAATGTCCTCCATCTCTGTCAGTTCCCCAAACTGCCTTAAACCATCTGAAGAGAAAAACGAAACAAAATAAAAAAAACAAGCCAAACCAAGAGCAGCCTGCAAGACGCGGGAGAGGCCAGGGGTGGGCGGGGGCTTGGGGTATACCTGTAGAGCTTGGGGATGGCGTGGGCAGCTGTCTTCCGCACATAGGGCGACATATCCGAGGCAGCTTCCTTGATGGCTAGCATCATGATGGGCACGATGATGGGCACACGGATGCTAGACAGGACGCGGAGGGCGCTGGCACGAATCAGCTGGTTGGGGTCCTAAGAGCAGAGGTGGAGGCAGAGCCATGAGAGGGCAGCAGGTGGCCTGAGGGCAGAGGCCACGCCTGTGGAACTCACTGTCCCTAGTCACCACCAGCTCTTGCTTCCCTGCCTCCTCTCTGGGGCCTGGATGATGTGCTGGGTACCTGGGGGGGAGCTGCCTGAAGGCACCGACTCTCGGCCCTGCTGCAGAAATCTGACACCTGAACGTATGTGGCATTGGCTGCTTCACTCTCAGGAAGCGTGGCAAACTTTCAGAACACCTAAAGTTCTTGTTCCTTAGGGGAGTGTGTGGAGGGGGAGGGTGTCTTTGTGTTTATGCTGGAGGGGACTGCCAGCAAATGCAACCTGGTCTCCCTTTCCGAGAGTTCATCCTTACAGTCCTCTCTCCCAGCAACCTCTCAAACCTGCCCTTCTTCCTCTTCCTCCACAGTGTTTAAAAGAGAATAGGTGTGGGGTTTCCCTGGTGGCGCTGTGGTTAAGAATCCGCCTGCCAATGCAGGGGACACGGGTTCGAGCCCTGGTCCGGGAAGATCCCACATGCCGCGGAGCAGCTGAGCCCGTGCACCACAACTACCGAGCCTACGCTCTAGAGCCCATGAGCCACAACTACTGAAGCCCGCGCACCTAGAGCCCGTGCTCCACAACAAGAGAAGCCACGGCAATAAGCCCACGCACCACAACAAAAGAGTAGCCCCTGCTTGTTGCAACTAGAGAGAGCCCGCACACAGCAACGAAGACCCAACGCAGCCAAAAATAAATAACAAAAATGGTATTACACCATTGTTGATTGCTTTAAAGAAAAAGAGAGAATAGGTGTGTAAGCCCCTTCTCTTTGCTCTTATTGCATCCTATAGACACCTGAGAAGAGCCTTAGACACAGTGTATTGTAATCAGGAGATTACAAGAGCAGCAGCAGCTGTAAATTACCGTTAATCTTGGAGGACGGTGGACAGTGGGAGAGGTGCTGGGACACTAAAGGGTAGATGCTACTCTGATTTTCTAAAATGGAGAAGAAGAGCCACAAAATTACAGGTGAAAATTATGGTAATCCCTGTTAAAATTCTGGAATTAATTTTTAAACAGATGGTTTCAAAGCACTTATTTTAAAAGCAGGAGTTTGTGAGTCAAATCATATCACATCCACTGCTAAAACCTATTTTCCTTTTTTATTTAACACTTTATTTGGAAATGATTATGGATTCACAGGAAGTTATCCCCCAAAATCCCTTTTTCGTTTTGCTAGGGTAACTAGGCTGGTAGCTATTAACAGTATGTATGTTGATTTCAGCAAAGCATTGGTGGGAGTCTCTCATGGCATTTCCTGGATTGCCATTTTTGATGTAGGCCTTTTGTTTCATTTAATACGTAAGCATTTTAAGAGCAGAATTCATGTCTATTTTCTCTCTGGATAACCACAGCCCTTTGCACATGAAAGGTGTTAAGAAATGTTCTTGCTGCTAAAATCCTTCCTAACAAGATGGGAAAATACCAGCTGATTGCAGTTAGGTGGATCCACAGTTTGGTAAAATGCAGTACTTGGGGAAGATTTACTAACAGATGAGTGTCATCCTGGAAGCATGATATAGGGATTCATAGTCTGTTGCCCTGGTTTGAATAGCTTATCAGCATCTTGGAGGAAGACACAAAATCAGGAGGACAAAATTAACATTCAGAATCACCCTGGCTTGGATCCTGTGCTAAACTTATAAAATGGAATATAGTAGGGTTTCATAGGAGATTCAAGGAACCAATTGCATAAAGACAGGATATAGGGAGACCTAGATTATCTGCTTGCCAACTGGAGGTTTGTCTGAAGTGAGCCAACATTAGTGGGCTGCAAAGCAAACAAAGCCTCAGCCTGGGCTGACAGAAAAGGCTGGTTCTAATGTGCAGGAAAGCCCCCGCTAACAGTAGTAATAACAAAAAGAAAGTGAGTGTTAGAGGAACACATATAAGATACTGCTTACAAAACAATATTATACATTATTTAGGAATGCAATAATAAGTAATAAAAGAATAAATACATGTATATGAATAATAAGCAGGAGAAGATACATAGGGGACTTTGGCTGTTTGATAAATCTTTCATTTCTTATGCTGGGTATATATTCATTATATTATTCTTTATGCCTTCTGTGAGCCTGAAATAAATTTTTAAAAATTATGGTGATGGAGGTTTCAAAACAATATAATGGTTTTAAAAAAGTTGTAATCCACACCTAAAACTAATATAACATTGTAAATCAACTATACTTCAATAAAAACAAAAAACAGTTGTAGTTGTCTTAAGAAGCAGCAAGTTGCCTTATGAAGGAGTGAGGTCTGTATCACTGGAGATGACCTGTCAGAGATGTTCTAGAGCAAAGGTTGGCACACTACAGTCCCCAGGCCAAATCTGTCTTCTGCCCTTTTTATAAATAAAAATGTATGCAAACCCAGCCATGCCCACTCATTTATGGCCGTTTTCATACAAGGGCAAAATCGAGCAGTTGCATGTTGATACTGGATGGCTTGCACAGCCTAAACTACTATCACCTGGCAGTATACAGAAAAGTTTGCTGACCACTGTTCTAGAGAAATCACTGCACTGAGATGGACTAAATGAGCTCTGGTTTTCCAAAAAGGGAAAAGGGGCAGACTGTAGAAACTCAGGTCAAAGTAAAAATCCGTGCAAAATTTCCAGAATGTTTCTTATAAAATGATTTAACCCCGAGTCAAGCCACTCTGATAGATTGTATGGTTTTGACTTTTTTTTGGCCATGCCACGCATGTGGGATTTTCCCCAACCAGGGATCGAACCTGTGCCCCCTACACTGGGAGTGCAGCGAAGTCTTAACCACTGGACTGCCAGGGAAGTCCTGGTTTTGACCTTTAAAAATAACCTAGCATAGTGTTTGGCATAGAAATACCCAAGTGTTTGCTGAATGAAAGAATGGTATATGCAAGTGCCCATGCTTTCTGCCCCACCTCAGAGAAGCAGACTCTGTCATCCCCTCCTGCTGGCCAGAGCAGATTGAACCAGGGGCGCGCGCGCCCCAGGTTTTGGCAGTCAACTCTCAGTCTGCTCAACGGCCTACAGCATCAGCTGAACACGACAAGATGAGCTGGACCTTTTAGAGTCCCTCTCACAGGAATTTGAACTAAACGTGTGGAAAGACTAGAGGAGTTAACGGCTGTAATCAGAGCTGAAGAGTCTGACTGGGGAGAGAATAGAACAGCAGTGATGTTGCCTTCTCTACCCAGAAGAAATCTTATCCTAACCAGAAAACCACCCAGTGGAGACTATCATGCCTGCATTTAATATACAAAACGAAAGGCGAGAATATTCAGTTTAAATAGTGTGGGGGGATTCAGCCTCCACTGCATTATTTTTTTAATTAATTAATTAATGGCTGCGTTGGGTCTTCACTGCTGCACGCCAGCTTTCTCTAGTTGCGGCGAGTGGGGGCTACTCTTCCTTGTGATGCGCAGGCTTCTCATTGCGGTGGCTTCTCTTGTTGCGGATCATGGGCTCTAGGCACGCCGGCTTCAGTAGTTGTGGCACGTGGGCTCAGTAGTTGTGGTGCACAGGCTTAGTTGCTCCGCGGCACGTGGGATCCTCCTGGACTAGGGATCAAACCCGTGTCCCCTGCACTGTCAGGTGGATTCTTAACCACTGCGCCACCAGGCAAGTCTCTCCACTGAATTCTAAGGGACTTGAATCTTCCCACTGTCCCTTCCCTTGGGTGATTTCAATTTCTGCCTGCCTCAAAGAGCATTTCACCACAACAAATGTGATCCAGGTCTTTAAAGGTGGATATTTTACATACACTGGGGCATCTGAGACAAGTCAACTATTTCTTCTGGTGCTAAACAGAATAATCAATGTGTCCCAACTCTCAAGGAATCATTGGCTGTATTGAACTTATTGAAAATGGGATGGTCTTATCTTTATGTTCTCTGTGCTGACCGTGGAACCCAGTCTCCACATCTGAGGCTGCTCTCCTGCTCAGTGAACTTTGTGGTTTTCCTCTCCATGGAGCTCATTTGTTTTCAATAAACCCTTTTGTCCTCCTCACCCAGTTCCAGGTGAAAAGGTTCCAAAGCCATTGTTCTCCACAGATAGATACCCAGACCAGGTGAACCTGCCAGTGCCAAGGCTCCGACACCCAGAGGTGAGGAATCCAGGTCAGCAGCTCCCCGCACACAGCCCTGTCCTAAGAAGGCAGACTTCTGCCTGGCTGTGGGCCTCAGTCCCTTTACATCAATGGGGGTGAGGGCCAATGTCAGGGGCTCACGTGGTTCACGTTTGAGGCAGCCATCATCACAGCCTCCTCTGACTCTCCCAACTTTAGGCAGGTAGGAAAAGGCCTCCAGAGCCTGTCCCCCCATGCTCAGACGTCTCCCTGGGTTCACTCCTCCAATACAGCACCCACAAGGCCCAGACCCCAGGGAGGCAAACGGAGACCTCTGACCTTTAGGCCACGTTGGAAGGTGGAGATAGACAGCAGGGCTAGGTCTTGCTGCTCCTCGGCGTAGCGCACCAGGTACACGTAGACAAGCTTCTTCACCTGGGGGGGAGTGGGCTTCTCAGCAGGGACTGGTGCCCCCACCCCGTGAGAGGTCATCACCCCAGCTGGCTGTGGTCCATGGGGAAAGCACCCTGGGTGTACCCTGGCTCCTTTGCTCTGATCCACATCTAGTTCAGGGATGTCTAGATGGTGTGTCTTTTCCTGGACCAGGAACTTTCTGAGCAGATTGCCCCCCCCCACCCCAAGGACTGGATTGTTTCCTTCCTCACCCCCAACCAGCTCCAGTTTATTTATGCCCACCTGGTGGAGGTGGGCATGAGAGACCCCTCACCAGGTAGCGCTCACCTCTATGTTCTTACAGGCCACGTTCTTCACCACGGCAGGAAACAGGTCTGAGGCATTCTTTCCCCGGGCGATCATCTGGTGGTGGGGTCAAGGAAGGGGGAGAAGAAGGATGCCGGCTCTCATTAGGAGAAGGTCCACAAGGAGCCGAGGAGAGCTGCTCTTTGATCCCCAGGCCCCTCGCCCAAGGGAGGCCCCTCCTTCCCCCCTCACCGCCACAATCCTTTTCATGGCCTCCAGCTTGAGGGAATCCTTGTTGGTGTCCAGCATCTCCTTCAGGTCATCATGCCTGGTGGGAGAAACAAGAGGTCAGCTGAGGGCACAGCAGTGGGGGTGGGGCTATCAATCAGTAGGATCCAGGCAGAAAGAAGGGACCTGGGCAGGGAAAGCAGGACTCGACCAGAAGGGAAGGTGGTAAAATACACATCAGGGGACTTAGGGGTGGGAGGAGCATGTGGGCCAGTGCTATGGGCTGAGTTGTGCCCCCCTCATAAAAGATATGTTGAAGTCCTAACCCCAAGTACCCAGAATGTGACCTTATTTGGAAATAGAACTGTTTGAGCTGTAATTAGGATGGGGTAATACTGGAGTAGGGTTGGTCCCTAATTCAATATGTCTGGTGTTCTTTAAGAAGATGGCCTTGTGAAGAGAGAGATGCAGGGAGAACGCCTTGTGAAGACAGAGGATTGGAGTGATCCATTTACAAGTCAGTGAACATCAACGATTGCCAAACTATCAGAAGTTAGAAAGGGGCAAGGAAGGATTCCCCTACAGGTTTCAGATGGAGCAAGGCCCTGCTGACACCTTGATTTTGGACTTCTAGCTTCCAGAACTGTGAAATAATAATTAAATTTCTATTAAGTCACCCAGTTTGTGGTTACAGCATCCCTGGGAAACTAATACAGCCAGGAGGTGACAGGATGGATTTGGGGTGGGAAAGGTAGGGACCCTTCCCAGGAAATGGCCAGTTGGATAGATGAGAAGGACCTGGAGCCAGTGGAAAGGAGGTGGGTGTCAAAACAAGAGCAAGATGCCCTTGTCCTCCCCGAGTGTGGTCCCAGGCCCTGACCCCACAGAGTGAGCTGATTCCAAGGACTGGACAGGTCCCAGATTCTCCAGAGTCTGTTGAGGTGGTCTTACCACAAAGGCCAGACCTGTCACATTCAACAGTCATTCAAGAAAGTTATAAAACCCTAATGGGAGACGTAAATGATAATTTAAATAAATAACCCCTCGCACAAGACGGAGGGGAATAAAGGTAGTCTCCAAGCCAATATACAAATTTCATACCATGGCCATTGAAATTTCAATGGAGGCCTTTTGTCAAACTTCCTGAAGTGACTGCAGAATTCATCCAGAAACAAAAATCAATTGGTAAGAACACCAGAGAATTTTGGGGGGAGAACAAGAGAACAATGGAACAATGACAGACAACTCCCCCTACCAGAATTCAAAACACAAAACAACATGACAACGCTAAAAGCCCTATGGTACCAGGTTAAAAGTAGAAAGTCAAGAGTCATAGGGGGGAAATTTCACAAATGAATCTAAGTTGATACATTAGGAACAAATAACTCACCAATGGGAGAAAGAAATTTTCCTCCCCTGAAATAAATGCTGTCGGGACAACTGCTATGTAGCAAAGAATTTAACTTGTACGTATATTTCACACCAAAATTAATTCCACATTTGTTTAATAGTTAAATTATTTCAATATATGGAAGAGGGGGAAATTTTAATTTTCAAGGTCATAAAATTATCAGTAATAATAATTTTTTATTATTATTACTAGGTTTATTTTTTTTTAACTTTTGTATGTAAACTAAATTTAAGAAAGTAAAAAACCAAGGCAACTGTGTTTCTTTGCTAGGGCTGCCGTAAAAGTAACACAGACTGGGTGGCTTAACAATCTAAACTTATTTGCTCACAATTCTGGAGGCTAGAAGTCTGAGATAAAGGTGTCAGCGGGTTGGTTTCTTCTGAGGCCTCTTTTCTTGGCTTGTAGATGGCTGTCTTCCTATATCTTTACATGGTCTTCCCTCTGTGGGTCTCTGTGTCCACATTTCCTCTTCTTATAACAGGTGAATTATATTTGATTAGGGCCCACCCTAATGACCTCATTCTAACTTAATTATCTCTTTAAAGGCCCTATCTACAAACACAGTCACATTCTGAGGTATTGGGAGTTAGGACTTCAACATATGAATTTGAGGGGGACACAATTCAGCCCATAATAGCAACAGAAAGGAAAATATTTCAGATATGGTGAATAAAAGTTTAATATTCAAAATAGATAAAGTACTGATATAAATTTAGGGTCTATATTCAGTATTCACTGTCAGGGCTGCTGCAAGCCCTTCTGCCACCCGCTTGCCCCACCAGGTAGACACAGCCCTGTGCTGCTGCTCCCCATTCAGTGAGTGGAGCATTGTTTGGTATTCCTTGGCCATGTGCCCTTGAGCAGTGAACAGCCTGCCCAACCATACTCAGAGATCCAGGGGCTGGTGGTCAAAGAAGTGAACAGAGAAGTGTGAATAACCCTGTGGAAAAATGTGTCTGCACACAGCTGATAGAGCAGTGGGACCACTGATGCACTCATATATTGCCCAGGCAATTCCAAAATGTGATGAGCGGTTGTGTATGGAGAACTGTACATTCTCTAATCTCCCAGATGATACTCAGATAATCCATAGCTTTGAGCTCGGCATGAGAACCCAGCCGGGAGAGGTATCACCAATGGTAGGAGTTAAAAAGCAGTGTGCGCAAAGTTAGTCACAGAAGTGAAACATTTAGAAGCAATAGAAAATCAGAAATTGGAGGTAGCAATATTAGGAGAGGGAAGAGCATGATAATAGTCATAAAGAGGCAAGTGTGACTGGTGCTGATGCTGAGAAATGAGTAAGTGCTAAATGCTAAGAGGAAGAAAAGAAGCTGACATAACATGCACCTAGTCATAGGGCTGCATTTTGCAGAAATGTGTGAGTGCTTAACAGAACACAGAGGACTTGCTAGCTGTCAGATGAGGGCAGGAGAAGATGTCCTGCCCCACTCAAGTTGATCTAAAACTCCTCCATTCAGGAATACTACTCAGCCATAAAAAAGAATGAAATAATGCCATTTGCAGCAACATGGATGAACCTACAGATTATCATACTAAGTGAAGTAAGTCAGAGAAAAACGAATACCATATGATATCACTTATATGTGCAATCTAAAATATGACACAAATGAACTTATTTACAAATCAGAAACAGACTCACAGACATAAAAAACAAATTTATGGTTACCAAAGGGGAAAGGGTGTGGAGGAGGGATAAATTAGGCATATGGGATTAGCAGATATAAACTACTATATATAAAATAGACAACAAGGTCCTACTGTATAGCACAGGGAACTAGATTCAATATCCTGTCATAAACCATAATGGAAAAGAATATGAAAATTATATATATCTCTATATATCTGAATCACTTTGCTGTACATCAGAAACTAACACAACATTGTAAATCAACTATACTCCAATGAAAAGAAAAAAAAGATCAAAACTCCTCCATTCAGGAAGATGTCCCCCCAAACCAGAGGACATTTTCTACTCCCTATGGCCAAGCCAGGGTCAGAAGACAACCACCTTGTCACCCTCCTAAACACAAACCAGGTGGTCAATTCCTAGGTGTCTTGAACTCAGGACACATGGCTGTAGACAGAGATACAGACCATTCACCTGGGCCTGGGCAGCACTGAGGGTGTGGGAAGAATGACAGAGCTGGGTGTCACCTTCCCAAATAGACGCACACCACTGCACCCCCAGGAACCTCCATACATACCCCCGCAGGGATATGGTACCAGGGATACCCTCCCACATCTCCCCGCAGACATACCTGTACCCCATACACATACCCAGACCCCCAAAGACACACCTACAACCCCCAGACACATAAAATCTATACATAAACCCACACACACCCACAAAAAACCCTGCAGACACACACCCACAACCCCCACAGAAATACACACAGTCACAGACATATATACCACACATACAGACACTTCCCACAAAAACACACTCTCAACACATAAACCCACACACCTATGGACGCACACACCTCACCTACAAATCCCTATAGACGCCCACAGACACATATCCACCACGACTTCCCCCACCCCCGATCCAGACATGCACATACCCCACACACGTCCCTCCACAGACACACAGACACACAGACACACCACACACACCACACACACCACATACACATGCACCTTTTTGACAAGACTGAGTTACTCCAGTCTCATTGGACAAAATGGCCTGTGGGCTCCCATTTGAGATTCTTGATGATAAATACAGGCTTTTAAGGGATCAAATACTCCAGCCTCATGATCCTCTGACCTCCTTCTGAGGGGTCACGTGGGCGTCCTCACTGGCCAGCCTGGGGTGACTTCACTGGGACCTGTCAGAGTTTGCCCAGCCCCTTTAACTCTGGGAGTTCTCTAAAGCAGGCTTCCTCGCACCCGGGTGTACTCACCACCCCGACAGATGCCACAGGCCCGTGTCCAATGCACACACCCAGGGCGTGTGCTGTGGCACCCACAGTTCTCCCACCCACCCAGCCTAGCGCACACCTTCCAGGCTCCTGAAGGCTCTAGGGCCCTAGGTAAGGGGAATCGAGGGAGCAGAGGGACTGGGGGGACATAGCGGACATAGCACAGGTAGGATTGTCAGCTGCCCCCTGAAAGACAGCAGCTCCCTCCTAGGGTGTAACTACCCTGGGTCCCTCATCTTCACTCCCACCAACTTATGTTCCCAAGAGGGAGAAGAAGGGAGAGATACACAGCAACACTCTAAGGCCATGAAACATTAATCTCCCGCAGTCCGATCCCCTTATACTGCTCTCACTGTGACCTGACCCCTGGCCTGAGGGACTCTCTGGGGCGAGGGGCACTGGAGCCAGCTGGTGGGTAAAACATGGCATTTGAGGCCAGACATACTCATCTCACCTGATATCTACTTTCCTCCCTCCCCTCACAACCCAAGTTCCAACCCACTAGACAGGAGAGGGTGGCCAAACGCTTTATCCTGTCTCCAAACCTCACCCAGAACCCACTCTAGCTAGGACCTGGGGGGAGGAAAAGGTCAAATATTTTACTCCACCCTCAAATATTTTACTATCCTCTTCCCCTCAGAGCTTCCAGGGAGTTAGGCTTATCTCCCCCAACTCAAACTCTCAGTCCCCCATACAGTACCCCTGATGCCCCCCGCTTCCCACCTAGACCCTAAATGCCGGCCCAGTCCTCCTGCTGAGGAGGTGGGACTTAAATGGGTCCTGGCTGAGAATGGCAGCTTCCCACCCCTTGCCTTCCTGGCTGTCTGGGTGAGGGTCTCTGGGGGCCCCTCTGTACCGTAGTGGCTGCCTTTGGCTGTGGCCTTGGCCAGGCTCTAGGCAAGGTCCTTCCAGGGACGTTTCTGGGGTCGTGTCTTCCTCTGGCGCCTGCAGCCACCGGAGCTCCTCCGGCTGCAGGGCCTGGTACCAGGGTGGGGGCCCGCCTTCAGGGGCCAGCACAGGGCTGGCAGCCTCCTGATCAGCTCCATCAGCCCCTCTGCCCCCTGGCCTCACCACGGCCCCTGGGAGCTGCAGGAATCGCTGCATTGGGCGCCAGGTCCTGCTCCAAAATGGGACTGAGCTGACCAGGGAGCTGGGGATGCCTGTCACTGTCACCAGACGGCCCGCCCCGAAACTCAGAAACTAGACACTGGCGGGGAGGGAGGCTCTGGTTTCCTCTTCACTGCTCAGAGACAAGGACTCACGAGGGGGAGGAGGGCAGGGACTGGGGACAGGGCCAACCCCCAATCTCCAGGCAGGGGACTAGGGGGCAGGAGAGCTGATCCAGACAGAGGTGGGGCATCCCTCTCCTCCACTCTCATGCCACAACTGGACCTCTGCCTCCTCAGAACAGCTCTTCCTCAGAAATCTTGTACACCCTTCTCACTCTGACCCTAACCATCTTGATCCTCACCTGTCTTTCCAAGGCCATTTCCTTGATTTTTTCCTTCCTATCAGCACTCTCTTATCTCTCCTTCCTCCATACTTGGCCTAGGCCCCCCAGGTCCACCCCTCCAATCTGCTTCTTACTCACATCCTTGGCCCTCTTGTCCCCTCAGCCCCTACCCTGCCAGGAGTGGTTAGTTTATTTGCTCTATTTCAAACCCCCTTGATGCTCCTCAAATTCCCACCCACAGCCTTGCCTTTGCAGCTTCACTACTGGCTTCTCACAGAAAATAAAGGCTTTAGATCAAATCCCCCGCAGCTCCCAAGCATCTGCATCTACTCTCTCCTCTCCTGTCCTCCTCCCTCTGGGCAGAGCTGGTCCTCCTTGAGGCCAGGCCAATCCTCCCACCCAGCTCTGTAAGCCTCCCCTCCCCTCTCTCCTTCAATTCCTTTCAGCCTCTCCCACACGGCTGGCTCCTTCCCATCAGCAGTTAAACTTGCTCTGGGCTCTCCCATCCTAATAATTAACAAACAAAAATAACAACAAAAATAAAATAAACAAACCTTCTTGAACTGATGTTCTCCTCTGGCAACTCTTTCCCTCTCTCCCCCTTACAGTCACACTTCTTGAAAGCAAAATTCCCATCCACTGTGTTTTATTTATTTACCTCCCCTTCACTCCTCTATTCACTTTAATCTGGCTTCCCATGCTGATTAGAATTTAGGGCTGAGGCGCCACGATGTCTACAAATTATATGGCTCAGCCAAAAATATAGACAGATGGTTAGATAAGGCAAAATGGCAGAATGTCATCAATGGTTGAATCTAGAGGGAGGGCACACATTCATTGTATTATTCACTCAACTCTTCTGTATGTTTAAAATTGTTCATCATAGAATGTTGGGGAAAAATAATCTAGCCCCTCCTCTTCTGACTTTGCCAGAACTATTCTCCCAGGGCAGAAGGTGGGGAGTAAAGCAGGAAGGGGTTGACCTGCTCTTTGTCTAACCAATGGTCATGATTGCTTTCCTTGTTTGAGTTGACCTCAGTGGGCATTGACACTGCTGATCGCTTCCTTCTTGAAACTACATTTTATTTTTCCTCCTTCCCTTGGCTTACTTTTTCTCAGTTACTTTGAAACACTTTTCCCCTGCTCTCTGGTCACTCTTAATTCCATGTCTTCAGGGTTCCTACCTGTGCCCTGTCTGAACTCATTTTATATTACATGCTCCCTAGGTTCTCTTGGCTTCCTTTTGTGGCTTTGATGGATATATATAATAATCTCCTGGACTCCAAATCCTAACATCCAGCTACCTACTAGACTTGAATGTATTATACCTCAGAGTCTACAATCTCAGCATGTCAAAAGCCATTATTTTCCACAAATTTGCTTGTAATGTCTTTTTCCCCAATTACCCTGTATGGCACCACCATCTATCCAGTTACAAGAACTAGTAACCTGAGATTATCCTTATCTTCTCCCAGCCCCTTCCTCTTACCTTTCCCCCCAGTTAATCATCACGTCTGGGGCTTCTACCACCTAAAATAGCCCTCAAGTCCTGTGCCTCGCCCATAGTCTCGGCCACCATCATGTCCTCCCCCCTAACTTCAGCCCCCTTCACTTGTCTCCTGCTGAATCCAGCACCCCTCCAATCTCTTCTCCACAGCCCAGCCTGGGATCCTTCTAAAATGCAAATCTGCTATTGCCTGCTTAGAACCCTTCAGTTGCGCCCCCCCCCCCGACCTTGGCATCTCCCCACCTTCATTTCTGGTCATTCTGGTGGCTTGCACAGAGATTCTGCCCTCACCGTATTAGCACCTACAAAACCTGTGATCTAGCTCTCCTTCACGTCCACACGTTGCTAAAAGCTCTTTCCTCTGCCTGAAACATCCCTGGCTCTCCCCTGTCCCTTCTCTCCTGGCACAGGGACCAGCTCCTCTCACCGCTCTGACAGCCCCCGCTACCCTGAACTGTCACTGACAGCTTCTTCCCTGTGTCCCCCTCTAGAGCAACTTGAGGACAAGGACTGTCTCATGTTCATGGCTGCATTCACAGTGACTAGGACGAGACTCGATACAGTAGGCCCTTAAAAAGGCTTGTTTCAAAATTTACGAATAAACGAACGAATGAGCCAAAGGCGGAAGGGAAGAGTGGGAAGTTAAGGTAGGGCTGAACTATAGGGGCAATGTGGGGAGCAGGAGTGTGAGCGCTAGATGGGAGATGGGGATGAGAACATGGGGACCAGAATGAGGGAAAATGGATTTGTAGGAGGGGCCAGGCCTGGGAGGTTCTGAGTCTATTCCAGGACGGGCCTTCCTGGACAGGCCCCAGGCTCAAGCTTGCTGGTTCTGACCCCTCCCCCACGTTATTTTGGAGTCAATTTGCCACACGCGAAAAAAGGCGGAGAACGCGTGTAATCCAAACCTACTAACAGGAGAAACACCTGGGGCGAGAGGATTGGTCCTCCAGAAAGAGAGACGGCTGGCCCATCCCCCACCAGCCTCCCACCCCCTTCCCAGGTCGCAGGCCGGCCCCTCACTGCGGGATGCTGCCGTTGGGGACGGGCGTCGCGAAGGCCCGTGACCGCGGCGGGAGGGGGCTGGGCAGGCTTCCGGTGCGCGCCGCCGGGGCCCGGCCTGGGCGCGGCCGACTGGCCTGTGCGCTGTCCATGGTACCGGAGCGCATGTTTCCAGGCCGGCCCGGGCACAGCCACCCTCTCGGCGGGCTCCCTCACCGCTTGTAGTCGGAGGAGAAAATGCCGCCGCTCGCCGGGTCGTGGCCGTACTCGGGCTCCCCAGGGCCAGCAGAGCCGCCCTTGTCTTCGCTGTAGGCGGGGGCGGCCGACATGGGGCAGCAGGGGAGGTCGCGGGCTTCGTTGGGATGGTCGCGGCGCCTCCGGGATGCGGCAGGGACCGAGGAAGGGAACGCAGGCCGGACAGGCGAAGTCGGCTGCGCGGCCTGGGCTCCGCAAAGGCCGCAACCTGCGGTGGCGGAGGCAGCGCGCGGATTTATCAATCTGGGATGCTCGCGTGAAGATTCTTAAAGGTACCGGCGCCTGCGGAGCGGAGGGCGTGTCCGAGGAGGGAGCAGGAGGGGAGGTGTAGCAGGGTCTGGCCCCGCCCCAATCCCTCGGAAATCCCTCCACCCCCCAGTAAGGAAGGTTCCTGCCCTTTAAAGAGACTGATGCAGCTCCAGGTCTGGGGTGGGGGGGGCGGTGGAGGTTGCTGGACTGATTATGGGACAGCCTTCTGGGGATGCAGAACGTCTTTACCTACCACAGACCACCGGGTCTCGGTGGAACGGCCTCTAGGGGCTCCACTCATCCCAGATACTAGCGCGGATGCTCGCCCACGCTGTGGAAGGAAAGGGCGGGGGTGGGGGAGGGGTAAGAGAAAGCTGTGCAAAAGGGTTTCTTGGAGATGTTGGAATTTAAGGAAGGTTGGTCCAAGAGCGCCAAGGAGCCTACAGCATGCTGCTGTAGATGTAGATGCAGATGTAGAGAAATGGGGACAGAATAGAGGGGAATGTGAACCCCGAATTCAGCTTTGGAAAATAGTTTAATAACCATTTCTGAAGCCCTCATGCCCACCCAGGAGTGCCTGAGGTCATGGCTAGTCCACGGTCAAGTCCACATCCACCGAAACCTAGGAAAGAAGGGGAAGGGAAGAGGGTGGGTTAGGGTCTGGTGTGACTGCCAAGACTCTTGGATCATGTGAGGCCTTCAGCTCCTCCCCCAAGGCCCAAGGTACCCCAAGGAAAGACGGCCTGGATCCAGAGGGAAAGTGGTGACTGGGTTGGGGGAAGGGGTGGGTTCTAGTTGACTTTGGGGCATCAGGTTGAATAGCTGGGGTCGTTTGGCTGGACTTTAGGGAGAAGGTGAGAAGGCCTGGATACGGAGTGTGGAAGGGTCCATAGGGCTGAGTCTTGATCTATAGATTAGGATACAGGTGTCTCCAGAACCAGAATTGGTGGGCCTGGGTGGAAATGGGCAGGGCCGGAAAGGTGGAATTTGTCTCTGTAGGTGGGTTCCATTGGAAAATGGGAATAGGGACTGATCAGGACCATGGTAGCACCTGGCTGAAGTAGGCTGAAGTAAATAGATGTGCCCAGTATCTGTGAGCTGGGATCTTCCTGGAGTGGACCCAAAAGGGTTTCAGAGGAGTAGAACCTTGATGAGTTAGCAGGCCTAGTTTGCTTCTGGGGGCTTTGGGTCTGCCAGAGGAAAGTGGATCTTGAGTTTGAAGAACGTGGCCTGGGTGGGGAGGGAGGGCCTGAATTTTCCAGGAACGCATTGGTTAGCTGCATTTGTTAACTGGCTCTGGAGGTGACGTGGGGTCCTGCATGGGTAGCTGGGCCGTGCACACTGAACTAGTGGGACTCTGGGCTATTTGTAGGGGGTCCAGGTTGGGCTCTAGGCCGAGCAGTGCAGTGCAGAGTGCACGCAGTTGCTGTGCGTGGGGTGATAGGGAGGTGGGTCAGCGTCCAAGGCTTTGCATATGCGGTGCTCCAGCCGCCCTGTCTACACAGCACCCTCCAAAGCGAGCGGGGGCGCAGCAGCAGTCGCTGCCGTTGTTTGGACACAACGCCTTCGCAGGAGCCGAGAAACATGAGCGGCCCGGGGCCACCAGGATTCTTGCATGCAAGGATCACCAGACAAGTGCGGATCAGAGCCAGGTCAGGTCCTGTGACTCCAGCCCCAAGATCCAGCCTGCATCCCTATCTCCCAGGATCCCGCGGCCCTGAGCCCCACACCCTGGGTGCCCAACTGCCTGTCTTCAGAGACTCACACCATGAGCTCAGGACCTGCAGTCTTCATCCCCGTGAGGCCCACCCACTGGTGGAGCTGGGCTTGATGGGTAGCCTCTGTTCGAAGACTAAGGCCTGTGTTCCAGATGAGATACTCACCCTCAAAGTGGATGATCTCTCTGTGGCTGCAGTACACGCCCACGTGGGCCCCGCACCAGCATCCAGTGGGTGACACCAACCTGACCAGGAAGAGGTCTCCTGGCTCAGGTGCTACATGGCCTCTAAGTGTTGACCCAGGAAAGCCTCAGACAGGAAGAACTTAATGGTGCTGACTGCCCCAGTCAGGGCCTGGGAGGAGAAATGGACCAGACCACCGGGTGTTTGCAGGCTGGGATGAGGGAGAAGCCACTGATCATTGGGTCAGATGGGCCACCCAGGGCTCAGGGAGACTTGGCTTGGGGCTAAGCCTGAGGTGAATGTCTTCGCTACCCCACACATGCCTCCCTGTGCTGAGGAACTTCAGAGGCCTGGATATCATGGATAAATTCTGCCCTGAGCCACCCTTCAGTTTCCAGCAGTTGAGACCTCCTCCTTATGCAACGTTTTCTTCTCATCTCAAATTCCAACCTCGCCATTCCCCTCCCCTCCTCCTCCTTTAGGACCCCCTTTCCCAGTCATCTCCCATCTTGCCATTCCCTGGAGGCAACACCAGGGGCATGTGAACCTGAGAGGAGCAGAAGTCCTGAAGAAACAGAAACCTGGGGGACTTCCCTGGTGGTCTAGTGGTAAAGAATCTGCCTTCCAATGCAGGGGACATGGGTTCGATCCCTGGTCGGGGAACTAAGATCCCACATGCCATGGGGCAGCTAAGCTCGCGTGCCACAACTACTGAGCTCGCGCGCCTCAACTACAGAGCCCACGTGCTCTGGAGCCCAAGCACCTCAACTACAGAGCCCACGCACCCTGGAGCCCGCATGCCACAACTAGAGAGAGAAAAATCCACATGCCACAACTAGAGAGAAGCCCGTGTGCCACAATGAAGAGCCCTTGCCACAATGAAAGAGCCCACATGCTGCAACTAAGACCCAATGCAGCCAAAAAATAAATAAAAATAAAATAAATAAAATAAAATAAATATTTTTTTAAAAAGAAAGAAACAGAAACCTGGGTGAGATCTAGACCCAAGACAGGCATCTCCTGCCAAGTCTGAGAGGAGAAAGACCCTCCCACAATCTCAGCCACCAACATCTATTAAGCTGCTGCTCATTGATGCTTCATACAATCCCACAAGATGGGAACATATCTGCATTTTCAGGATAAAGAAACAGGTTTCCAAAAGTTACACTTTGCTGGAGTGCACACAGCTTAATGTATGTCTGCATGACTCTTTCGTGTGCCCTTTGACCTAAACATCAGTCACCTCCCTTACCTCCTTTTCCTCTATAAGGAAGTGAGAAATACATTTAGTTCAGGTTTCTCCTATCTTTACTGGGAACAAAGGGCTTTTGGGGCCTGGGAGGATGGCCTGCGTGGTTGTGCCTGAGCTTTGGTCTCAGAGAGAGCCTGGGAAAGGGGGTGAAAGTAGGGCCTGCCTCCCCTGTCCCTGACCCTTCCCTTCCCTCCTGGCCCCAGTCCATAGTATCCTCTACATATTCCGGAGTGAATCTCAATTTTCCCAAACTGGGAGCTGTGGAAGACTCAGGGGACCACCTCATCCCAGTTTGCCTGGGGCTTTCCAGGGTTTAAAATTAAAAACCCTACATCCCAAGAACCCAGGAAAACTTGGACAGTTGGTTACCTTAGGCTGAGGTCTCCCCTCTCCCATCTCTCTTGACCTCGAGACCACAGGGAGGACCCAGTCATGTGAACAGCCCTTTGGACTTTGGTCACACTCTCCTGAAATCCACCAGCAGCATCGCTTGCTTCCCACTCCCCCCATACCCACTGGGCCAAGCAGAGGTCACAGCTGTGGAAGAGAGTGGACTGTCCTGGCCCCTACTGGGGCAGCAGGAACCCCACCTGGAGAAAAGATAAGCTGAGGATTTCTGCTCCAGTTACCTGGGATGTGAAGCTTATCTAGGGAGGGGAAAAAACCCAAACAAACAGCTGTCACCACCTGGCTCCTGAGGAGTGAGGGTCCAAACCACCGCCCCTCTGGCCTCTCCCCACTCAGGCTGTGCACGGTGCATGTGGGACTGTCTGTCTGTGCGTCAATATGTGGCTATGCATTTGGCGTGCCCATGAGTCTGTTGCAATACTGGATACAGGACTGGGAGACCAAGTCCGGGCTGTGCCACTTCTCTGTATGGGACATCAAATAAGCCACTTCTTCCCTCTGGGCCTCAACTTCCTCATCTGTGAATTGGGGATAATAAGCTTGGAAGGCTGGGCATCACAGAACCATTGGGAGGCACTGAGAGCTCTTTGTGAGCAAGACAAGGAGAGACGGGCAGCGTTTGTTTATCTTTGGCCTGCACCTGAGCATGCAGAGCTGGGCGTCAAGGGAGGAGGGGTGGGGAGAAAGTGTCTTTCTCATCTCACAGGAGAAAAACAATGGGCCCTCAGAAACTGGCTGCCTCTTTGTGAGCCCTGCCCCAGAGCTCTTAGGAAATCACGCAGCTGGAAAGGCTCTGGAGAGCAGGGCCCCACCCCTGACTCTCCCTCTGAAAAGTTCCCCAGTGGTGAATACTTTGGCCACCATCAGCTGGGCCCCTGGACTTTGAGTCAGGGTCTGGATGAGGAGGTGACCCTTCAGTTAGGGGATCTAGGCCTATATGTGGGGCTCCATCCATGATAATATTTATTGCCAGAAACTGTGCTAAAACCCCACTTAGCCCTAACAGTAATGTAATGAAATAGATACTGTTGTTATCCTTCCAATTTAACAGAAAGGGAAACAGGCTTGGAGAGGTTGCCAAGGTTACAAACTAGTAAGTGGGGGAACCAGGATTCAAGCCCAGGCGGTCTGGTTCCTGCGCCCATGACCTTAACCACTGTATAGCACTGCCTCCCTCATGCTGCTGGCACACGAGCACCCGCTTCCCCAGACCCCACCACCAGGAATTACTGACCCCCTGTATTCTTCCTGACCTTCCCCTTGGCTTTCATTGAGCCAAGCTGCCATTTTCTTTGTAAGAAAGGAGGAGGAGCAAGGTCCCAGAGCTGTAAGCAAGAGCCCAGGGGACAGAGCATCCCATTCTCTGGGCGCCTGGCCTGAAATGCTGCCCATCCCATTGGGGGTCCTCACTGGGGACCTGATCTCTTTCTCCTTTCACTCTGATGGAGAATTTCAGAGGAACAGCGGTGAGAGTGGCCCTGCAACTGGGTGTGGGGTGACAGGCAGTCTCCTTGGGGCCCTGCCCTTCCCCCAGAGATCCCTGAAGGACCTCACCCAGTCAGGTCCTACCACTGAGCACAGGGCTTGTGGGGTCATTGTGGTGGCCCTTGGTGGTGTGGCTATGGCCTAGCCCCTCCTGTCCCCCTTCAGTCTAGCCCTGGACAAAGGGTTCCTCTGTGGGAAGCAAGGTTTGGGGGTCATTGCTCTCAGCCGGCCATCTCCAGCCAGAACAAGGGTTGGGGCTCCCCACTGGGGCAGAGCAGACCCTTCCTTTGAGCGCCCAGCGCCCTGGGCTGGCCCTTCCTTCTCTTACAAAACCTTTGGTCCCCACCCCCACCTTGGCCCAGTGATCCCACCTGAATCCTAGCCCCGAGCCCAAGCAGCTCACCTTGCAGTCGTCACCTCTGTACTTTGCTAGGTGCTCTCCTTCTGTGGCCAGAGGAGGGAAGACTATCTGTCCGCCCCTGAGGCAGACAAAGGAGCCAAGCAGGAAGCCCAGGGGCCCTGTTCTGAGCATCACCACCTGGGCCATTCTGATTGCAGCACTCCCTCCTCCTGGCAGCTCTGGGGACAGGTGGCAGCCAGAGACCGTAAGGCTGGGGCCTGGGGTGGGTAACTGGTGCCCTCACCCAGCTCTCTCCCCTCCTCCTGGTGTTCAGTCCCTACCCCATACCTGCTTGTGCTTGCAGTGCCACTTGTGCCTGCAATCTGAAACTACCTTTCTCCCCTTACTGGCCTCCAGGGTACACAGATGCCCCATCTTCACCTTATTGTGGTCAGAGAGCAAACTTCGTATGATTTCAGTTCCTTTTAATTTGTTGAGACTTATTTTATTGACTAACCTATGGTCTATATTAGTGAATATACTATATGCACTTGAAAATGTTCATTTTGCATGTTTAGGGTACAGTATTCTATAAATATTAGTTAGGTCAAGGTGGTTGATAATGTTGCTCAGATCATCTATGTCTTTACTGATTTCTTGTGTAGTTTTTCAATGAATTAATAGAGGGATTAATTGTCCATTTCTCCCTTCAATTCTGCCAAATTTTGCCTTGTGGATTTTGAAATTCTATTATTAGATACATAAACATTTGATTATTGTTATGTCTTTCTGATGAATTGAACCTTTATGGTTATGGATGTCATTCCTCATCTTTGCTAATAATTTTTGCTTTGAAGTCTATTTTATCTGATATGCTCACTATTTGTAGCTATATCTTTTACCATTCATTTACTTTTGATCTATCTGTGTCTTTATATTTAAAGTGCATCTCTTGTAGACAGAATATAGTTGAGTCTTGCTTTTTTATTCATTTTGGCAATATCTGCCTTTAAATTGAACCATTTGTTGTTCCATAGATATTTAATGTAATAATTGATACGGTTGGATTTTGAGCTACTATTTGTTTTTTTCCCTTCTGACTTTTGTTCTTCTCCTTTCCTGTCTTCTTTGGGCATATTCAATTTTTTTTTTAAAGAATTTCACCCAATTAAAAAAAAAAGAATTTCATGTTACATATTGACAGCTGTACCTCTTTGTATATATTTTAGTAGCTCCTCTAGTACTGCAATATAACTATGTACTTAAGCTTTCACAATCTACTTAGTGATGATATTGTACGATGTCACATAAAATGTGGAAGTCTCATAACCAAATAGGTCCATTTACTACAATCCTTGCCCTATCCTTTATGCTTTGTTGTATGGATCATATCTACATACATTAGAAACTCCACAAGATGATGTCATAATTTTTGCTTTAAACTGTCCTGCATTTTAAATAAAGTAGGAAGAAAAGAGTCTTTCATATTTACCCAGATATTTACCATTTCTGATCCCTTCATTCATTCATGAAGGTCTAAGATTTTCCCTGATATCATTCCCCTTTAGCCTAAAGAATTTCTTCCAGCATTTCTTGTGGTGCAGATCTGCTGGTGGATGAATTCTCTTAGATGAATTCTTTTATCTGAAAATAACTTTATTTCAACTTCATTCATCCTATTGGATGTAAAATTCTATATTGACAATCTTTTTCTTTCAGCAGTTTAAAGATTTTCCTCCACTGTCATCTGACCTTCATAGTTCCAGGTGAAAAATCAAAGATAAGTCAAATTATCGTTCTCCAGTATGTCATGTATTGTTTATCTTCACTATTCAGATTTTATATTTGTTTTCAGCAGTTTGACTATGACGTACCTAGGAGCGGTTGTCTTCGGTTATATCTCATTGTGGTGCCCTGAGAATTTTGAATATACACATTTTTGTCTTTACCAAATTCGGGGATCTTTGCCATTATTTCTTCACATTTTTCTGCCTTGGTTTCTCTCTCCTCTCATTCTCTAACTCCAGTTAATACCATCACCTTAATATTGTTTGATATGTCATTTTCTTTTCAGTCTTTATTCTCGTCTTTTGACTGAAATGTCTCCTGGTATTTCTTTACTTTCACTGACCCTTTCTTCTGACAACTTCAACTTGCTGTTAAAATCAGTCTTTTTTTTTTAAATAAATAAATTTATTTATTTATTTATTTATTTATTTATTTATTTATTTTTGGCTGCATTGGGTCTTTGTTGCTGTGCGCAGGCTTTCTCTAGTTGCGGCGAGCGGGGGCTACTCTTCATTGTGGTGTGCGGGCTTCTCATTGCGGTAGCTTCTCTTGTTGCCGAGCACAGACTTTAGGCGTGCGGGCTTCAGTAGTTGTGGCATGCAGGCTCAGTGGTTGTGGCTCGCGGGCTCTAGAGCGCAGGCTTAGCTGTGGCGCACGGGCTCAGTTGCTCCGCGGCATATGGGATCTTCCCGGACCAGGGCTTGAATCCATGTCCCCTGCATTGGCAGGTGGATTCTTAACCACTGTGCCACCAGGGAAGTCCCAAAATCAGTCATTTATTTGTTTCCTTATTTTCAGTTTTAGAATTTCTATTTTTAAATATAATTTTCTTTTTTCTTAAGATTCTCCATCTATTTATTTGTTATGAATATCTTTTGCATAAAGTTTTTTGTAGATATTTATAATAAATGCTTAAAGGTTTTTTTCTCTCCCCAACATTTGGGTGGTGTAGGTATCTACTGTCATTGTCTGACTTTTCTAATGATGTTGAGCTACATTTTCCTTTTTTGCATGTCTAGGATTTTTAAAATTTGTATAATGGACGTTGGAGATGATACATTGTACAGATTATGGATTCTTTTATCTTCTCCTGAAGAACATTGATTTTTGTATTAGCAAGAAGTCAAATTAATAGCTTGAACTTGACCTGAAGCTTGTGGAGTTCCGGTTCAACCCTTTGTTACGGCGAGTCTGTTTAAGTTTCACCATTATTATTAGGGCGAATTCCTTAGTCCTGCCCCATAGTCTTCTAAGGCATAGCCCCTATGGAGTTTCAGTGGGCAGTCTAAAGGCATTTACCAAGCCCCTTTAAATTTGTGGAAATCAAACTACAAATTTTGTCTCCCTTGCAGTACACAGCAGCAGAAATATCTCCCTTTCAGCTGTTGTTTCCCACTAGGCTCCTTGGAGTCTCACCCAGTGGATGTGCAGTAAGAAGTTATCCAAGGATTTGTGGGATTTTAAAAAAAATAAATTTATTTATTTTATTTATTTATTTTTGGCTGTGTTGGGTCTTCGTTGCTGTGTGCAGGCTTTCTCTAGTTGTGGTGAGTGGGGGCTACTCTTTGTTGTGGTACGCATGCTTCTCACTGCGGTGGCTTCTCTTGTTGCAGAACATGGGCTCTAGGCACACGGGCTTCAGTAGTTGTGGCACACAGGCTTAGTTGCTTCGTGGCATGTGGGATCTTCCTGGATCAGGGATCAAACCCGTGTCCCCTGCATTGGCTGGTGGATTCTTAACCACTGTGCCACCAGGGAAGTCCCTTGTAGGAATTTTATGTGCAGATTTAGGGGATCCCCTCTCTGTAGATACCTCCTTTCTGGGGTATTCCCCCCTCAGTTTCCAGCTGCTCCACCCTGAAATTTATCCACTGATGTCTCAAGCCAAGAAGTTCTGTGGCTTTCTGCATGAGCTTTAGCCACACCACACTGTACAGATGCGGGAAGGCCCTAAGAGGAAAGCTTTGGAAAGACAGAGCTCATCCAGTGTGGTTCTCTTCACTCCAGGGTCAAATCGCCAGGTTCTGTTGGCTCTTGATTGCTCCAAATAATTTTTAATTTTTTCTTTTAAATTAACATTTAGGGACTTCCCTGGTGGTGCAGTGGTTAAGAATCCGCCTGCCGATGCAGGGGACACAGGTTTGATCCCTGGTCCAGGAAGATCCCACATGCCGCAGAGCAACCAAGCCCATTGCCACAACCACTGAGCCTGCACTCTAGAGCCCGCAAGCCACAACTACTGAGCCCATGAGCCACAACTACTGAGCCCACGTGCCACAACTACTGAAGCCCGTGCATCTAGAGCCCATGCTGCGCAACAAGAGAAGCCACCGCAGTGAGAAGCCTGCACACCACAACAAAGAGTAGCCCCACTCCCTGGTGGCACAGTGGTTAAGAATCCGCCTGCCAATGCAGGGGACACAGGTTCGATCCCTGGTCCGGGAAGATCCCATATGACGCAGAGCAACTAAGCCCGTGGGCCACAACTAGAGCCCACGCAACTACAGCCCATGCTCCGCAACAAGAGAAGCCACCACAATGAGAAGCCTGCATACCACAACGAAGAGTAGCCCCCTCTCTCTGCAACTAGAGAAAGACCGCAAGCAGCAACGAAGACCCAATGCAGCTAAAAAGAAAGAAAGAAAGAAAGAAAGAAAGAAAGGAAGAAAGAATTGGCTATTTTTGTTGTACATTTATATGAATTTTAACACACTAGTAGATTCATCACAATCAACATAGAACAGTTACACCATCCCAAAAAACTAACCCTTTTAACATCTCATATTAGTATGACCCACATGGAACAATTAATGAACCAATATTGATACATTATTATTAACCAAAGTCCATCCTTTATTCAGATTTCCTTACTTTTTTTTGCTGAGGTCCTTTTTCTCTTCCAGGATTCCATGCTAGATGCCATATTACATCCATCCATCCTAAATACCAAAGTACATATTACCAATTACATATTACATATATATAATATCTCCTTGGGCTTCTCTGGTCACAATAGTTTTAATTTGCATTTCCTTAATATGTTGAACATATTTTCATGTGCTTACTTGTTTTCTGTATAATCCCTCTGGTGAAGTGTTTGTTCAAGTCTTGTACCTTTTTTACTGAGATAGAATTCACATACAATAAAATTCACCATTTAAAAGTGTATAGTTCAATGGTTTTTAGTATGTTCATAAGTTTGTGCAACCATCACCACTATCTAATTCCAGAACATTTTCATCACCCCCCAAAAACATCCCATATCCACCGAGCAGTCACTCCTCATTCTCCTCTCTACCTTCCCCCAGCTCCTAGTAACCACTGATCTTTTTGTCTCTGGATTTGCCTAGCCTGGACATTTCATATAAATGAAATTATACATTCTGTGGCCTTTTGTGTCTGGCTTCTTTCACTTAGCATAATGTTTTCAAGATTCATCCATATTGTAGTATATATCAGTACTTCATTTATTTTTATGGTCAAATAATATTCCATTGTTTGAATATACCATGTTTCGTTTATCCATTCATCAGTTGATGGACATTTGGGTTGTTCCCACTGTTTGAATATTATGAATAATGCTTCTATAAACATTCATGTACCGGTTTTTATTTGAACTTACGTTTTCACTACTCTTGGGTATATACCTAGGAGTGGACTTGCTGGGTCATATGGTAATTCCATGTTTAACTTTTTGAAGAACTATCCCGCTGCTTTCCAAAGCAAATGCACCATTTTACATTCCTATCAGCACTGTTCCAGTTTCTCCACATTCTTCCCAACACTTGTCTTTTTGGTTACAGTCATCCTAATAGGTGTAAAGTGGTATCTCATTGTGGTTTTGATTTGCATTTCTCTAATGACTAATGATGGTGAGCATTTTTCATGTGCTTATTGGCCATTTGTATATCTTCTTTGGACAAATGTCTTCAATACCTTTGTGCATTTTTAATTAGGTTGTGTTTTTATTATTAAGTTTTAGACTTCTTTGTATATTATGGATACTAGACCTTTATCAAATATATGGTTTACAAATATTTTCTCCCATTCTGTGGATTGTCTTTTCACTCTTTTGATAGTATCCATTGACACACACAAGTTTTTTGCTTTGATGTAGTTCATCTAATTTTTTCTTTTGTTGCTTGTGTTTTTGATGTCTTATCTAAGAAACTATTGCCTAATACAAGGTCACAAAGATTTATATCTATGTATTCTTCTAAGAGTTTTTAGTTTTAGCTTTTGCATTTAGGCCTCTTATTCACTTTGTGCTAATTCTTGTTTATGGTATGAGGTAGAGGTCCAACTGCATTCTTTTGCATGTGGATATCCAGTCATCCTAGCACCATTTGTGAAAGTAGTCTTTTTCCCACTGAATGATCTTAGACTTATTGAAAATCAATTGACCATAGCTGTATGGTTTGATTTCTGGACTCTCAATTCTATTCCATTGATCTATGTCTTATGCTAGTACCACATTGTCTTAAATGTGGTAGATTTATAGTAGGTTTGAAACTGGGAAATGTGAATCCTTCAATTTTATTCTTCTTATATCAGATTGTTTTGGTTATTTAAGGTCCTTTACAATTCCATATGAATATTAGGATCAGCTTTTCTGTTTCTTTTTTAAAAGGTAGTTGGGATTTTGATAGGGATTGTGTTGAACTTGTAGATCGGTTTAGGGAGAACTACCATCTTAATATTAAATTTTCCAATCCATGAACATTGGATATCTTTCCAGTTATTTAATTCTTAATTTCTTTCAACAATGTGTTGTGGTTTTCAGTATACACTTCTTGCACTTCCCTGTATAAAATGAATCCTATGTATTATTTTTGATACTATTGTAAATGGAATTGTCTCTTGAATTTCATTCTAAGATTGTTCATTGTTAACGTATAGAAATACAACTGATTTTTGTGTATTGATCTTGTATCCTGCAACTTTGCTGAACTTGTTTATTAGCTCTATTCAGTTTTTTGTGGATATTCTTTAGTATTTTCTAAATATAAGATAACATTACCTTTAAATGGCACAGTTTTACTTTTTCTTTTCCAACGTAGATGCTTTTTATTTATTTTTCTTTCCTAACTGCCCTGGCCTGAACCTCCAGTACTATGTTAAATAGAGTTGGCAAGATCATACATCCTTGTCCTGTTCCTGATCTTAGAGAGATTTTAGTCTTTCATCATTAAGTATGATGTTAGCTGTGGGTTTGGTTTTGTGTGTATGTGTGTGTGGGGGTAAATTATACATAATGTAACATTTACCACTTTAACCATTTTTAAGTGTATAGTTCTGTGTCACTTAGTATATTTACACTGCTGTGCAACAATTATCACCATTCATCTCCAGAACTTTATCACTCCAAACTGAAACAACTAGTAATATCTGTCACAGTCCCCACTTCATTTTATGAGGCTATTGTAACAATATATAAAGCAGACAAAGACCGTACCAAAAAACCAACCAACCAACCAAACAAACAAACAAAACCTTATGGGTCAATCTTTCCTATGAACACAGATGTGAAAAGCTATCTTCTAAAACATTAGCAAACTGAATCAAGAAATGTATTAAAAATTATGACCAAGTTGGGTTTATTCTCAAAATTCAAGCATGGGTTAATATTAGGAAATCTATCAGTATAAATCATTGCATTACTAGATTAAAGAATAAAAGCCATATATTAAATCTTGTTAATTATGTAAAAACATTGAACAAAGTTTAACATCTGCTTACGATCAAAACCTTTAGCAAATTGGGAATGGAAGAGAACTTACTTAATAAAGGTTATCATGGCAAATATATTTAATGGTAAAATGTTAGAGCTTCTGTTATAGGTTGAATTGTGTCCCACAAAAATTCATATGATGAAGTCCTAACCAGTATTTCAGAATGTGACCTTATTTAAAGAGGGTCATTGCAGATGTAATTAGTTAAATTAATAATAGGTCATCAGTGCTCGCTTCGGCAGCACATATACTAAAATTGGAACAATACAGAGAAGATTAGCATGGTCCCTGCGCAAGGATGACACGCAAATTCGTAAAGCGTTCCAAATTTTAAAAATAATAATAATAATAATAATAATAAATAGGTCATCAGGGTGAGTCCTAATCCTATATAACTGGTGTCTTTATAAAAAGAGGAAATTTGGACACAGAGGCAGATACAGACACAGAAAGAATGCTCTCTAACATGAAGGCAGAGACTAAGGTGATGTGTCTACAATGCTAGGACCACCAAGATTGCCAGTAAACCACCAGAAGCTAGGGAAGAGGCATGGGACAGATTTCCCCTCACAGTTTCAGAAGGAACCAACCCTGCTGATACCTTGGTCTCAGACTTCCAGCCTCCAAAACTGTGTGGCAATAAATTTCTATTGTTTAAGCCACCCAGTTTGTGGTACTTTGTTATAGCAGCCTTCAGAAATTAATACAGCTGGCTTTCAAAATTAGAACAAGACAAAGACGTCTGCTATTACTGTTTCTATTCAACATTGTACTGAAGGTATTATCTAGTATAGGGGAGGAAAAAATTCTCTACCCTTTTAGGGTCGCTGGCTGGGCCTAAGAATTAAACGGACATAGGACAGATTAACAGGAGAAAAGTGTGCACATTTTATTAAATCTTTACATGTACATGGGAGCCTTCACAAGAGAATGAAAACCCAAAGAAGTGACCAGAGCAGGAAGCTTTTATACCTTTTAGACAAAGAAACAATAAATTTGTGAAAAATTGATAAGATAAAGGGGTTTGAGCTCAGGATAGTAAATGGTGAAGAAGTCTGATATAATAGTAAATATATAAATTGATCCCTGCCCCTGGTTCCTGGCACAGAACTCCTAAAACCCTTGTAATTTCCTATGTGATAAGAGCACTAGGAGCATCTTTTGTTCTAATATTTGGTCTTTGGCTCCAGTTCCTAAATGTCTTGGGATTTCTTGGGTGCTGGCAGTGTCTTTTGTTCTGAGGTGACTCTGGGTGGGCTCCTGGATGGAGGCTGGTTACCAGAAAGATCAAGCCATGATTAGAAGCTTGAAATTTTCAGCCTCACTTCCCATTCTCCAGAGGGGGGAGAGGGGCTGGAAATGGAGTTAGTGATACATCATACTTACATGATGAAGCCTCCCTAAAAATCCTCGAAGTATACAGTTCAGAGAGCTTACAGGTTGGTGAACACATGGAGGTGCTGAGAGAGTGGCATGCCCAGAGATGGCATGGAAGCTCCGAACCCCTTCCCATATATACCTTGCCCTATGCATCTTTTTCATCTGGATGTTCATCTGTATCTTTTAGCATATCCTTTTATAACAAACGGTGTTGAAACAAATAGACTGACAGATATTTCCCAGGCAAAGATGGGTTTATTTAGTATCCGCAGAGAACTTCGATTCAAGGTCTGCAATCCTGGGAGAGCCACATGAACGTTATCAAAAGGCAAGGGAAGGAGGATGCTTTTATTGGGAGGGAGAAAAAGGAAGTTGGGAAGGCTATAGTAAACAGAGTCCATGGCTTTTCCCTGGCTGAGTCCTTGCCAGGAAAGAAGAGCCAGCTTTCTTCCTGTTGGGCTCAGCTACCATTACAGGGCATGAGAGCTCCCCCTTCTGTTTATTAATTTTTTACAGTAGTAAGTAAACTGTTTTCCTGAGTTTTATGAGCCATTCTAAAAACTAAATGAACCCAAGGTGGAGACAGGGGAGATCGTGGGAGGCTCGAATTTATAGCCAAGTCAGACAGAAGTTGTAGGTAACCTGGGGACCTAGTACTTGAGGTTGGCATCTAACATGGGGGCAGTCTTGTGGGACTAAGCCCTTAACCTGTGGGATCTGAAGCTATCTCCAGTTAGATAGTGTCAGAATTGAGTTAATTTGTAGGATACCCAGCTGGTTTCAAAGAATTGCTTGTTGTGGGCAAAATCCCACACAGTCTGTTGTCAGAAGTTTTGTGACTGTGGTACTAGTGTGAGAGTAAAGGAGAATCACACAGGAGGAAAAGCAAATTTTTCCATTCAAGATGTAACTAGGAAGATAAGGGTTACTTTAATAAGGTTTGTTTGTATAGATTTCTCAGCCCCAGATTCCCCATCTCTGATGACAAGAATGTCTTCCTTCCTTCTGGTACAGGGAAAGTACTTTTCACATGGGAGTTTTAGCTTCTGCTTTCAGAAAGAAAAGGAGGGTCAGAGTGTCCTTCTTACACCTACTATTTCTTCTTGCCTTTAATTCAAAATCATCAATATACTAAAGTGGCATGTTTTGAGGTGACATAGTCTGGTTTCCTTCACTAGTACAGTAGGAGAAGAAAAAGAAGTAGAAGGCAAAACAAATAAAAGGCATGGTCCAACCTCCCTTGGAGGTTACAGTCTGGGACTGTATCAGCACTTCATGGAGAAAAGGGAAGGAAACAGTGAAAGATGTGTCTTGACTCCTGCTCCATTCACCAAGGCTGCCTTCAAGAGAGTGGTTTCTCGGGTTTATAAGAATGGTCTTTCTCAGTAGATATTTTCTTTTAGATACTGAAACCTAGTATATTCCTCAGTCTAGGAAATGTTTCAATGAACTTTTAGCCTACAGCTACTGTTGTTGTTATTATTTCACCATACCAGATATATTGAATTCTATGTGTCAGACATTATATAAACTTAATGTTTAAAACAACCCTGAAGGGGCTTCCCTGGTGGCACGGTGGTTAAGAATAGCCTGCCAATGCAGGGAACACGGGTTCGAGCCCTGGTCCGAGAAGATCCCATATGCTGCGGGGCAACTAAGCCCGTGCGCCACAACTACTGAGCCTGCGCTCTAGAGCCCGTGCTCTGCAACAAGAGAAGCCACCACCAATGAGAAGCCCGCGCACCGCAACGAAGAGTAGCCCCCACTCACCACAACTAGAGAAAGCCTGCGCGCAGCAACGAGGACCCAACGTAGCCCAAGGGAAAAAAAAAAAACTGAAAAGTAGATTGCAAGAGACCTCATATACTGTGGAAAGAATTTGATCCATCCTATAGTCCCCTGAGGAGCTACTGAAGGTTTCTAAGCCATAGGAATTTTGTAATTAGGTAAGTTTTAGAGAATAACTAGTGGTCAGTGTGAAGGATAACGGAGACAGGGTAAGCAGGTTTTTGGGGGTGGCTGGGTGAGAGCACAAGAATAATTAAGAGATGAATGTGAACTAAGGTGGTAGCAGGCAGAATAAAAAATTGGGGACATAGGGCTTCCCTGGTGGCGCAGTGGTTAAAAGTCCGCCTGCCGATGCAGGGGACATGGGTTCGTGCCCAAGTCCGGGAAGATCCCACATGCCGTGGAGTGGCCGGGCCCGTGAGCCATGGCTGCTGAGCCTGCGCGTCCGGAGCCTGTGCTCCACAACGGGAGAGGCCACAACAGTGAGAGGCCTGCGTACTGCAAAAAAAAAAAAAAAAAAAAAAGCTGGGGACATAAAAAGAGATCGAGGTAACTGATACTTGAGAATCCTTTTAATTGGGTTGTCCCCAGGCATCCTTTCAAATCTCCTTTCCTAACTGAAGTAGGTTGAGAGTTAAGGTTTCTTCCACCCTAGTTCTTTATTCGTGTTCACTTTATACTCTTTCAAAATGCTCTAACAATTTATTTGATGCTCTCAAAACAAGTACAGGTAAGCATTATAGACAGAATGATTTTAAGTGGTCTTTTTCAAGGTTCAAAAGGCACAATCAAGACCAGACTCCTGATGTTCTGACAGTTGGACCCCAGGAGTAAATACGGAGGAACTGCAGTTTGTTTGGCTGATAGGCTATTGAGAGAATGTTTTATCACAGATAAAGCTCCTTCTCTCATCTTTATTCAGGGTCATCCTGAGGGAATACATTTAGAGGTCTTCACATCAGGAAAATCATTGCCAATGTCTTTCTTGTCTATCACCTATCTTCCCCAGTGGCCAGGTGGGACTTCTCTCATAGTGTCCAGACAAGATGGTGGTGTTTCACCAACTGACCCTTCCCACAGCCTAGGAAAAGCATAGTGGACCTGTTTATCCCTTGCTCTTGATTATGTTACTCTCCCCACCCCACAGCTGGTTCCTGCCTGCAGTGGAATGCTAAATTGGTTGGTTGCCCAACCAACAAACAGGCTGTAACAAATAAGAACCACTTTTCCTCTAAGATAGTGTTTTATCACAGATTATTGCCATAAATTGGTTTCTTCAAAAGATAATGAGTTTCTATCTGTATGTAACCATAAATGAAACAGTCAATGTTTCAAACATACAATGAAGACACATATAGGTGAGAAACGACCAAACTGAAGTTTGGAAAGTAAGCAATAAAGCCATATGTGAGCCTGAAATGGAGAAGCCTATGAAAATCTCAAAAAGACAAACCTAGGATCAGTAAGGAGCTTATAGTACACGTACACAATTTATTTGCTCCTAAGTGGTAGTTTAAGCAGAAAATTTTGCTTTTAATTCTGATACTTATACAATTCACAAATTCACCTTTATTTTTAAAACTTTTGGTGAACCAGAGTTTTAAATTTTGTATCTCAGAGTGGAGAGAATTTGTTCATTTCATAACCACAGAAACAAATGAGGTGAAACATTGAAAACAAATTAAGAAAACAATCTGCCTCCTACTGCTATGTACACTCCAGGTTAGTGAAGAAATGGATAATGACTAACAAACTGTTCGCTAAAGTCACAGAAATGACTTTCCAGATGTTTTTGCTCAGTCAAGGGAGTTGTAACACAGGAGGGAATGATCCATATCTAATTCCAAGCAGAAACTGGAAAAACATAGTATCTTAACTCTTTCTTTGTTTCAGTTATGTAGTGTCATAAGAACAGAATAGCTCTTTCTAGGAACAGGTTGTTCTGTTTGAGAAAACATATACCCATCCATGTAATTATCATTGCTGATGTGCTTCATTTCTTTGAGTAGATCTAGGTTTCCATCTGGTGCTATTTTCCTCCTGCCTGAATGGCTTCCTTTAATATTTCTTGTAGGGAGGGTCTGCTGCTGCTGAATTCTTTTAGCTTTAATAGGTCTGAGAAAGTCTTTACTTCACTTTTGCTTTTGAAAGAGGGTATAGAATTAGTATACCTTTTGTTTTGAAAGAAGGTATAGAATTGGTAAAGAATTCCAGCTTGACAGTTTTTTCTTTCAGTATTTAAGACTAGAAGTCTGAGATCAGGGTGCCAACACAGTGGAGGCCTGCTGAGGGCTCTCTTTCTGGCTTTTAGACGACTGTCGTCTCGCTATTTCATAACATTAGGGGGGTGGGGGGAGAACTCTTTGGTCTCTCTTCTTATAAGGGCACTAATCGCATCATGAGGGCCCCACTTTCATGATCTCATCTAAACCTAATTATCTCCCAATGACCCCACCTCCAAATACCATCATATTGAGGGTTACGGCTTCATATATAAATCGGGGAGGGGGGGCACAATTCAGTCCATAGCATTATACCTATCCAGGAGTATTCCTTCTTATAATTGTTGCAATGATAGTAATAAACATAACTTAAGAGTTTTTTATGTACCAGCACTGTGTCACATGCTTATATGGATAGTTTCACATAGTCCTTATTACATAGATGAGGGAAATGAGTCTAGTTCATTAACTAGACTAAGGTTACAGATGTTGTTGTACAGCTAGGATTTGAGCTCAGGCAGTCTGGCTTGAAGTCCTGAACTCCTAATTCCCTCCCTATACTGACTCAACCAGAGGAAAAATCATTTTGAAATCTGATGAATTCAGGAATTTGTTTTAGTTGTCAGATTTTTATGGACTCAGAAAAGAAGGGCTCCAAACATTTAAGTGGTTCTTTTGATAACTACTCATAAGAAAATAAACCAGACAGACAAAAAAAAAAAAAGTTGACATAAAAAGAGTTAAAAGCAAAGAAAAACTTTGGAGAGTGTACAAATAACAGTTTGAAAAGGTTAACTCCTTGAGTGCTATTCATATGAGGTGTGCCTTGTAGAAAGCACCAGAAGTGATAACCTATCTAATTGGCTAACAAGGAAAAAATGGGTGAAGACCTATCATTCCTTGGCTCCAATAGGGTCTAGGAAACTAGTACTGTCAAATACTGCTGGTAAATATATATTTGCATTCTTTCTGGAGAGAAAATTTGAAAATATGGATTTAAAACTTCAAATAATGTATTCTCCTGAACAAATAATTTAAACATGGGCACTTGGCTTAGAGAAGTCAAGACATACACAAAATTTTATGTATACAGATAGTCATCACTTCAAAAATAGATTTATATATATTCTGGTTATTAAAAACACACTAATTGTTAAAAATTCAGAAAATACAGAGATGTCTAAAGAAATAAAAACATATAATTTTGGATATTACCTCTCAGATTTTACCATTGTTAATGGTAACAATGAAACATTATTCACTAAATAAATTTGATGGCTCCATAGAAAATACCCTGCCTTCTTCCATTCAGAATGTCAGCATTCCTGTCCCATCATCTTGGCCCAATGACACATCTCACTGAAGTACCGAGAGCTCATAGCTAGCTCATTCTTAAATATGCACAGTCAAGATTCCCCCAGACAGTTGAAGAAGCTTCCAATATAAAGAGTGAAAACAACAATTCAGGGAACAGGAGAGAACATGCATGCATATGCGCACACACATGCACATAGACACACACGGAGTGAGAAAACTGCACCCTTAAAACAGTAACAGGATGTTATGAAAGAGTAACAGAGGACAAAACCTCCTGAAAGTTAAAACTAGTGCTGAAATTAAATCAATAGAATGGGAGAAGATATTTGCAAATGATATATCTGATAAGGGGTTAATATCCAAAATATACAAAGAACTCATATACATCAAATCAAAAAATCAAAAAAACCTGATTAGAAAGTGGGCAGAGGACCTGAATAGACATTTTTCCAAAGACGACATACAGATGTCCAACAGACACATGAAAAGATGCTCAACATCGGGAATCTCCATGGAAATGCAAATCAAGACCACAGTGAGATACCACCTCACGCCTGCTAGAATGGCTGTTATCAAAAAGACAAGAGACAAGTGTTGGCGAGGATGTGGAGAAAAGGGAACCCTCATGCACTGTTGGTGGGAATGTAAATTAGTGCAGGCACTATGGAGAACAGTATGGAGGTTCCTCAAAAAAACTAAAAATAGAACTACCATATGATCTAGCGGGGTATTTATCTGAAGAAAAAGAAAACACTAATTAGAAAAGATATATGTTCCCCAATGTTCACTGCAGCATTATTACTCTCCAGGTGAGGTGAGGCAGGAGGAGGCACTTGCCGAGAATTGTACATCCCTTTCTTTAACATCACGCATTTAAGTGATTCACCCAAGAATGCTCTTCCAGTGTACTGGCAGCACCTGCTGTCAAAGTGGGTCTCCTTTCTCTTGTCTCCCTAATGCCCTTATGTTCACACATGTGTCGAATTGATTTAAAAACCATCACACACCAAGCATCCAGGAGTTGTCCTCTGTATTCGTCACACGGGAAACCTGTTATCACCTCCTCTTCTCGTCAAGGTGTCGCTCTTGCTCTCAGATTCAGCTTAGCATTGAGAGAAATCAGAGTCCAAACACTGACTAAAGTGTACAGATGACGAATGATGGGAGTTTCCACGAAGCTCACGCAGGTAAGACAGTAGAGATAACAACACTCTGCTTTTCTGTTTTGCTATCTGTAAAGCAAGACTTTCGACCTTGATGCTAAGGTTTCTTTCACGACTCCGAAATTCTAGGAGTTACAGAGGAGGAAGAAAGGGAGGTGTACTAAGAAAGAAATGGAAAATTTTATTCCAGTCAACTTGAAGATTATAACCTGAGAGTCTTTGAGAAATCTCTGAGGACTCGTCCACCTGTTAGAGGTCAAAGCACAGTTATATAAGTTTTTGAGACAAAGGGGGTTATACATCAAATGATGTATAATTTACAGTTTACACAATCCAGATGTACACATATAAAGTGAGCAGTGGGTCATGGGTCATTGTGACCCCTTGCAAGATTAAGGAGGAATGTTATCTCCTAAGGGGGTCTGGTTAATGTAGATGCATAACACACACTAAAGGGAAGAGAGGATGCCCAAATGGGCAAAGAAAAATTTTATGTTTAAATTATTCTCATCTTGCCATAAAATATGGATTTTATTTCATCATTACAAAGTTCTTTCCCAGGACACCTGAAATATATAAAGAAGGAACATAATCTTTACCATTGGAAAATCCATGACTCCACGCAAATTTCCTTGTGACTCCTTAGAATACAATTCCAGCTATATGCTAAACTGTTTTTGCCAAAGTAAACTGTGAAATCATAAACATGATGTGAGGGGCTGCCTGTACATTTAGACCTCGGTGTCATTAATCAGTATATGTAATCTTAACAAGGTTATGCAGAAGAGGATGTGGAGAAAAGGGAACCCTCATGCACTGTTGGTGGGAATGTAAATTAGTGCAGCCACTATGGAGAACAGTATGGAGGTTCCTCAAAAAACTAAAAAGAGAACTACCATATGATCTAGCAGGGTATTTATCTGAAGAAAAAGAAAATACTAATTAGAAAAGATATACATTCCCCAATGTTCAATGCAGCATTATTACTGTCCAGGTGAGGTGAGGCAGGTTTTTTTTAAAAAACAAAAAACAAAAAACAGGGCTTCCCTGGTGGCACAGTGGTTAAGAATCCACCTGCTAACGCAGGGTACACGGGTTCGAGCCCTGGTCCTGGAAGATCCCACATGCCGTGAAACAACTAAGCCCGTGTGCCACAACTACTGAGCCTGTGCTCTAGAGCCCGCATGCCACAACTACTGAGCCCACGTGCCACAACTACTGAAGCCTGCGCACCTAGAGCCTGTGCTCTGCAACAAGAGAAGCCACTGCAATGAGAAGCCTGCACGCAAGGAAGAGTAGCCCCCCACTCACCGCAACTAGAGAAAGCCCGCGCGCAGCAACGAAGACCCAGAGCAGCCAAAAATAAATAAATAATTTTTTTAAAAAGTAATATAGTAAAAAAAAACAAACCCAAAACTAAACACATAGTTCAGCCTGAAAGCAGAAGGCCTTAAGTATAGAGAGAGTTGGTTCTCTCTCTCTCCCTCTCTATCCTGATTGCTTCCAATATATATATATCCCGACTGCTTCTATTTTATATAAATGTAAATAAATATTTATTAAAACATGTGGGGGCTTCCCTGGTGGCGCAGTGGTTGAGAGTCCGCCTGCCGATGCAGGGGACACGGGTTCGTGCCCCGATCTGGGAAGATCCCACACGTCGCGGAGCGGCTGCGCCCGTGAGCCATGGCCGCTGAGCCTGCGCGTCCGGAGCCTGTTGCTCCGCAACGGGAGAGGCCACAACAGGGAGAGGCCCGCGTACCGCAAAAAAAAAAAAAAAAAAAAAAAAGTGTGTATGTGTGTATGTATATATAATGTATATGCTGGCCGGAACGCGGTAAAGCCAATCTATCACACCAGACTGCAAGGAAGGAAAAATGCAGCATTTATTACAGGGCACCAAGCAAGGTATCCAGGTAGCTAATGCTCAAAAGACCCAAACTCCCCGACGGCTTTCAGGGAAAGGTTTTTAAAGACAGGGTGAGGGAGGGGGGTTGCGGGGTGCGTGATCAATTGTGGACATTCTTCTGATTGGTTGATGGTGAGGTAATTGGGAGTCAACATCATCAACCTTCTGGTTCCAACCAGTCTGGGGTCTATGTGCTTGTGTTCAGCATACAGTTAACTTCTTCCACCTGGTGGGGGTTTCAGTATTTGCAAAACAACTCAAAGGATTTGGCTCAGAATATTATCTATAGACCTTGAGGAAGAACTAAAGGTCCCTGACTTGGTTTAATGGCTAAACTATTATTATTTTGTCTTGCTTGACTGTTTTCTTTTGTTTCTGCATTTTCTCACTTCTCTGATTAAATTTATTTTTGGAACTTGGGGAAGGTGTGGGAGGCTAAAGTTTTCTACAAACAAGAGGCAGCTGGAATAATGGGGGGTGCTGTCTGTCCCCCCTTATGGGGGAAAGCCCCATAAGGTCCTGCTCAGAGAGAATATTCAGGTGCCCTAAATAAAGAGGCTACAACAATGAGAATTGAAGCCCTGTGATCCACAAAGTAACTGAACCAAATATATGCCTTAGGGATTGTGTTTTAACACCTGAGGCACAGGCTTGTGCCAGTGGGAAAGCTGAGACTGAGGGAGGTGCCAGGAATGGGCAGCCCCTTCCATGAACTAAAACAATAAAAGCTCCAGAAAAGGCAGATTTAACAAATAAAAATACAAGACACCCACTGAGATTTGAACTTCAGATAACAAATATTCAAAACATACATACTAAGTAATTATTGTTTATCTGAAATTCAAATGTAACTGAGCATCCTGTATTGTATCTGGTAACCCTACCTCAGAATGAAGTGAGGGGCAAGTCACACATACATTTTAGGGGGTGGTAGTTCCAGGCAGAGAGAATAGCAAGTACAAAGTCACTGAGGTAGGAACACAGCTGGCATATTTGAGGAATAAGAAAGCTAGAATGGCTGAAATGGTGAGAGCAAAGGGGACAGTAGTAGGAGATGAGCTGGAGAAGCAGACTGGGGCAGAGATCTCATTGGGCCTTGAAGCCCATGGTAGGGACACAGGATTTTATTTTAAAGTGTGATGAATAGTCACTGGGCAGTTTGGGACAGGAGAGTGACTGGTGATTCAATAGGATTATTCTGGTTTCTGTGTGGTAGAAAGAGATGAGGGTAGAAACAGAGAGTCCAGTTAGGATGCTCAGCCAGCAATCCAGGCAAAGATGTTGGTAGCTAGGACTAGGTTAGTAATTATATTGCGGGAAAAAAGTGATCAGATTCAGTATATATATCTTAAAGTAGAACTCATTTGCTGATAGGTTTGATGTAGAATGTGTCTGAAAAAGAGTCATCAAAGATGACTCCAAAAGGTTTGATGTAGAATGTGTCTGAAAAAGAGGCATCAAAGATGACTCCAAAGTTTCTGGCCTGAGTGACTGGGTGAATGCTAGTATCATAAGATGACGACTACTATGGGAAGAGCAGGTTTGAGAGTGGTGGAAGTCAAGAGTTTAATTTTAGACCTGATAAGCTTGAGATATGTATTAAACATCAATCAGAGGGACTTCCCTGGTGGTGCAGTGGTTAAGACTCCACACTCCCCAATGCAGGGGGCCCAGGTTCAATCCCTGGTAAGGGAACTAGATCCCACATGCATGCCGCAACTAAGAGTTCGCAGGCCATAACTAAGGAGTCCATGTGCTGCAACTAAGGAGCCCTCGAGCCGCAACTAAGAAGCCTGACTGCTGCAACTAAGGAGCCCGCCTGCTGCAACTAAGGAGACCACGAGCTGCAGCTAAGACTAAATAAATATTTTTTTTAAAAAACCATCAATTGGAGAAGTGAGGTTAATGTCTGGATGTATGAGTGTAGAGTTCTAGGGAACTGGCAAGACTAAAGAGTTAATTTGAGGTGCACTAAAATAGAGACGATTAAAGTCATTACATGGGAGGAAACCAACTGGAATGTCAGTGTAGAAAGAAAAAAGGACTGTACCCTGGGGTATTCTAAGATTAAGGGTTGGGAGGAAAAGGAGGAGGAGAATTAAGCAAAGGAAACTGAGAAAGGGCAGCCAGCAAGGTAGGAGAAAAACGAGAAAAACGAGTTGTGCCCTGGGAACAACTGAAGAGAATGTCAGGAAGTGGGAGAGAGATTAGCTGTTTCAAATGCTGCTGGGAAAAGGAATAAGATGAAGACCATGAATTGTCTGTGACACTTTTCAATGTCAAGATTAAGAGATTATGGGAGCCGGACTTCCCTGGTGGCACAGTGGTTAAGAATCTGCCTGTCAATGCAGGGGACACGTGTTCAAGCCCTGGTCTGGGAAGATCCCATATGCCGCGGAGCAACTAAGCTCGTGCACCACAACTACTGAGCCCGTGTGCTACAACTACTGAAGTCCGTGCGCCTAGAGCCTGTGCTCCGCTACAAGAGAAGCCACCGCAATAAGAAACCCGTGCACCGCAATGAAGAGTAGCCCCCGCTCGCCACAACTAGAGAAAGCCCGTACGCAGCAACGAAGACCCAATGCAGCCAAAAATAAATAAATAATTAAAAACCAACAAAAAAAAAGAGATTATGGGAGGCATAACAAGAATGGTTTGCTATGGTGGGGATGAAAATCAGATGGGAGGGGGTTAAAGACAATAGAAGATGAGAAAATAAAGACAATGAACTATAATTTCAAGGAGTTATTGCTGTGAATGAAAGCAGAGAAATGGAGTAGGGGCTGCAATAGGATATTGGGTCAAGGAGGGATATCTTTGTAAATGACAGCAGTTATTATAATCTATCTGTAAACTAACAGGAATCATCCAGTAGAAAGGGAAAAGTGGACAATTCAGAGAAGAGAGGAATAATGGCAGGATCACAGTCTCCTTGAGTGGTTGAGAGGAGATGGAATCTAGTTCGCAGATGGAGGGACTGGGTGTAAATAAGAGCCCAGACTGATCCATACTAACGGGAGAAATTATATGGGACAGATTTGGGAAGGTAGGCAAATGGGGGCAGAGGGGGGACTGAGAGTGTGGAGTTATCTCCTGATTGCTTCTATATTATCAATAAGAAATCAAGGAGGTGGGGAGAGTTCTGAAGAGACAGGGGAAAGTGTGAAATGTTCTCCTGGAAAATTGATATGAACATAATGAGAGTAACTGATAAAATGAAAGTAATTGATAGAAAAAATATTGCAGTATCTTCAGGAGAAATCACATCTTTATAGTATTGAATCCTCATGTTCAAGGCCTTGATGCACCTTTCCATCATTTAAGCCTTCCTTTTTGTTTTTCAGGACTTTCAACAAGTTTTCTTCATATAACTCTCTGTCCTTTCAAATTCAGCAACAATGTCTGGGTGATGGCTTTTCAAAGCTAAGTGATATGGAGGGTACAGAGTTTTTTTTTTTTAAAGCCAGATTTTTGTCTTCAGGGGTCATAGCATCTGTGAGTGAGTCTAGATGTGTCCATTTATGTGGACAATTGCAAAGGAATAGAATGCAGGGGGCTGATTAGTTTACTGTGAGAGTTCACAGTGGGCAACAGCCACTCAAGAAGAAGAAAAAGATGTCCAGTCACTTTATCAGGAGCATCTATGCTCCTGCAGTCCTGCTCATTTACCTAGCACTAGAGGGCACACATGTGCAGCTGTTGGAGTCACAAGGAAGTCCTGACTGGTTAGCAATTCTGTTTGATTTGGCTGTTCTACTTGAGACATTTCTTGATCTCCCCTTTTCCTTTCAGAAATATATCTAAAAGGAGCTAGCTGGGTGTTTTTTTTATAGCATCAAGCTACCAAATGTATTGAGATAAAGGGGAGGGGGTTGTGAGCATTGGTACACTGTTTCTAGCTAAGGAGATGACAGGCTTTTGGTCCTTGGTCAATTCCATATAGCATGTAAATAATCCTAACAATAGTGCATGTGTTTTTTATTACTGAGCAGCCTGAGAGGTCTGTTGTCAAGATTTTGATGGCTATATTTCTAGGCTATTTTTTGTACTTAATGATATTTTACAATAGTGATATCACAAGCTAAACTGTAAACTACTGTTTATCTTAATATAAATTTTTTTTTGCAACAGAAAAGTATCCCAGCTCTAAGCCACCATGGATCTGATGATCTGCTCATCACAATAGCTGGCTTCTGCATGGCAGCTTAACTCTCTAGGTGAAAAAGAAAATTCAAATTGCTCATTTGTTATATCTATAATTTTTTTTTTTTACTAGAAATGAAACAAAGTAAAATGAAAGACTGAAAATAAAGAGGTAAGCCATGAGAAATCAGACAGAGGTAAAGAGAAGCAAGAAGGAACAGTAACATTAACCTCAGATAAGGGTATATTGGTTAGATATAAATTGAAAGCACTAAATAGGATAAAAATTAATTTATAAAAGGCACAATTTACAAAAAGGATAGAGTAGTCATAGTCCTGTACAAACCAAAGACATAGCAATTGAATACATAAACCTACCTTTTGGAAATGCAAGAAAAACTAGTTTAAGATACATTTAAGTTGAAATTTTCAATCACACCTCTTTTAGAATCAGACTGATCTAGGAAATACGTCAGAGAATTGAATTCTGCAATCAATAAATTTGAATACTAAAACCAGTACACCTGATGTAATAGAAACACAGAATTTTCCAAATATAAGTAGAAAATATGCATATTTTAAATGTCCATGGAATATGTAAACGTTGACTATGTTCTTGACAAAGAAGAAAATCTTAATTTAAAAAGTACAGAACCTAATTCTCTGATCATAATAAAACTAGAAAAAATAAAAAGATGATTGAAAAAAAATTTTTTTTAATGATACCAAGTCCTGGATAAACCTTGGATCAAAGAGAAAATTACAACATATGTAAAGAGGAATGAAAAAGAGAATACTTTAAACTAAAAGCTATAGAACACAACACAAGCTGTATTCAGAGGCACATTTATGGCCTTAAGATGTCTTCATTAAAAACAAAAGATTAAAGGGACTTCCCTGGTGGTCCAATGGGTAAGACTCTACGCTCCCAATGCAGGGGGCCCGGGTTCAAGCCCTGGTCAGGGAACTAGATCCCACATGCGTGACACAACTAAGAGTCAGCATGCCACAACTAAGACCCAGAGCAGCCAAAATAAATAAATACATATAAAAAACAACAACAACAAAAACAAAAAACAAAAGATTAAAAATGAAGGCACTTAGAAAAAAATAATCTTAGATCCATATTTAGAAGTTAGAAAAGAACAACAAAAGAGAGTAGGATGAAGAATTATCACAAAAACTAAAACTGAAAAATAGAACAGCAGAAAAACAAACTCCAAAGCTGGTTCTTTGACAAGTTCAACAAAATAGACAAATCCCTTGTGAGCCTGACTTAGAAAAAAAGAAAGCAAAATTATGTAAGGTTAGGAATGAGAAAAGTAAACCACCACATGTGCAGAACAGATTTTTTAAATCATAAGAGAATTCTATGTCTAACACAATGACAACTAATTTGAAAAACCTTCTGGAAATGGATGACTTCCAAGCAAATTATAATTGATCCAGAAAACGTAGAAAAGATGAATAATTCAATTATCATAGAAGAGAGTAGACACCTTGTTTAAAATTCACATATAATAATGCTTCATGTAACATAGTTTCACAACCAAGTTCTCTATTCAGTCTTAAAAGAGCAGATAATTCTAAAGTTACTTAAATTATTTCAGACCATAGAAAAATGTGAAATGCTCCCTAATTTATTTTAAGGGATCTCATATAATTTTAAATACCAACATACAATTAACATAGTACCAAAAAAACCTACATACCAATCTCACTAATGAGATATATTCTAAATAAAATATCAATAAATGACACTTAGGAGTGTATCAAAAGAATAATATACTTTGACCAAATAAAGTTATTTGAAGAGCCTATCAGTATTTTGATAGGCACTGTTTCAAAAATTTTTGTCATAAACTTTTATCTTTAATACACTGAATTTTCTCATCCTGGAACATGAAAATCTCCATTTACTTAGGTTTTTCATGTCTTTCAATAATATTTCATATTTCCCATAAAATTCTTGTACACCTTTTGCTCAGTGTATTCTGACAGGTTCCTTTTTTTCTATTTTATTACTGGTATGTAAGAAAATTTTAAGTTTTTATATGTTGATTTAGCCACTTTGCTGAACCATTTAATTAGTTCTAACAGTTTGTCATTTCATTCTCCTGCATTTTCTAGAGAGAAAATCACATCATCTGAAAATAATATTTTTGCTTCTTCCTTTCCTAATCTTTTTTATCTTTTTCTTGTTTTGTTGCGTTGGCTAGAAAATCTAACACCATGCTGAAATTAGGAGTGAAAGTGGGTATCCATTTTTCCCTGACTTTAATGGGAATTTCTCTAATGTTTCATCGTTCTGTACAATATTTACTATAGATTTATGGTGCCTTTTATCAACTGTTATTTATCCATTCCAATTTTGCTGAAAGTGTTTTAAGTAGATACTGAATTTTTTCAGAAAACATTTTATCAGTTGAGATGATCATACAGTTTTTAAACCTCTAAACTATACAAATGATTTATAGCAACAGATTTTCTTTTCCTTCTTTTTCTTGTTGTTTTCAGTTTTTGGCCGCACCCCGCGGCATGTGGGATCTTAGTTCCCTGACCAGGGATCAAACCCATGCCTCCTGCGTTGGAAGGCAGAGTCTTAACCACTGGACCACCAGGGAAGTCCCAGATTTTCTAATATTAAATCATTTCATAAGTGCTTTCTTGTTCCAAATGAAGTGCAAGATTGAATTTGCTAATATTTTACTTTAGAGCTTTGTATCTATGTGAGTTTGGTCTCTAGTATTTTTTTTTCTTCCCCTTGTGCCGTATTTATCAGGTTTTTCTATCAGGGGGATGCTAACAATACAAAATAAGTTGAACTACAATGAGGTATCACTCCACATAGGTCAGAATGGCCATCATCAAAAAGTCTACAAATCATAAATGCTGGAGAGGGTATGGAGAAAAGGGAACCCTCCTATACTGTTGGTGGGAATGTAAATTAGTGCAGCCACTATGGAGAACAGTCTGGAGGTTCCTTAAAAAACTAAAAATAGAGTTACCATATGATCCAGCAATCCCATTCCTGGGCATATACTGGAAAAGTCAAAAACTCCGATTCTAAAAGATACATGCCCCCCAATGTTCACAGCAGCACTATTTATAATAGCCAAGACATGGAAGCAACCTAAATGCCCGTTGACAGATGAATGGATAAAGAAGATGTGGCGCATATATATATATATATATATATATATATATATATATATACACACACACACACACATACATATACCTATGGAATATTACTCAGCCATAAAAAAGAATGAAATAAGGTCATGTGTGGCAGCAACATGGATAGATTTAGAGATTATCATACTAAGTGAAGTCAGTCTGACAGAGAAAGACAAATATTATATGATATCATTTATATGCGGAATCTAAAAAACTGATACAAATGAACTTATTTACAAAAGAGAAATAGACACAAACATAGAAAACAAATTTATGATTACCAAAGGGGAAAGGGGGGGGGAAGGATACATTAGGAGGTTGGGATTAACATACACACTGCTACTATATATAAAATAGGTAAACAACAAGAACCTACTGTATAGCACAGAGAACTATTCCAATATCTTGTAATAACCTACAGTGGAAAAGAATCTGAAAAAGAATACATAAATATATATATTAATCACTTTGCTGTACACCTGAAACTAACAGAACATTGTAAGTCAACTATACTTCAATTAAAAAAATTTTTTTAAAGTTGAACAACTCTCCTCCCCCACCTCATTTCACACCACAATTTCCATGACAAAAAAAAATCAACAAGCAAAAATCATGCAGCTTGAAAGTAGCATTCCAGGAATAAAGGACAGCATGATCAGGGACACCAGGATGAAAAAGCACAGGATATGCTCAGAGGATAGGGTATACGACTTCTTAAACTGGAATAAGTAACACAAAGTAAGTCTGGCCCAAGCTGCTAATTAATCTTCAAATCACAACTCCCCTGCACTCAATTTATTCATTTTATATACAAAACAGACTGCAAACTCCAGCCTGTATTCAAGATCCCTCCTGCTTTAACCTAACTTCTTTTTACATTCCAACCTGTGCTTGTCTGTGATGTCTGTCTGCCTAGCATGCTGTCTATGATGGTCTATGATGGCACATCCAAATCATACCCACCTATCAAGGGGATAGACCAAATGTCCATGAAAAGTTCTCAGATCCAATGAAATTATATTTGAATTCACTTGTACTACAGCTATTTATCGTCAGCGTTTGGCTTGCCTACTTCTTAAGTTCTTTGACAGCTATACTGGGTTGTACAGTGTCACATTCCCCCCACCCCCACCCCATTCATGTCCTTCCTGGACCTTACAATGTGACTTTATCTGGAAGTAGTGTCATTGTAGATGTAGTTAGTTAAGATCAGGTCATACTGGAGTAGGATGGGCCCTTTATCCAACGGGACTAGTGTTCTTTTAAGAGATGAGACACAGACCACAACATGAGAAAAGAGTTAAGAGACTGGAGGAAGGCAGGTACAAGCCAAAGAACACCAAGGATTGCTGGACAGCACCAGAAGCTAAGAAGGGGCAAGGAAGGGTTTTACCTAGTCTCAGAGGAAACATGATTCTGCTGACACCGTTATTTCGGACTTCCAGCCTCCAGAACTGTGAGAAAATAAATACCTGTTGTTTAAAGGCACCCAATGGGTGTCACTCCGTTATGACAGCCCTAGGAAACTAAGACAACAGCAATTTTAATTTCTAATTTACCTTCCCAACCCAAAGACTTCCATATCCATAGACCAGCCCAGGACTACGTAGGCGCTCAATCCCGGCGGTGGTAAAGGAATGAGTGAGCTTCAACAGTCCTACTAATCAAGAATTACCAGGCGCTTATGAGCTACTGCTGTGAGATGCACAGCCAACGTTCAGCAAATGGTAGCCATTATTGCGGCAAGATACGGGGCTACACAGATAAACGAAAGACAGTAAGGAACTAAATACAGCAAGGGGCAAGTGGAGCAAGGCCAGAAACACGGGCAGTTGTGGGGGGTAGTGGGCCTCGATTCCCCGGAGGATCCCCGTGGGAGAAGTGGGTTGTTTTCTGAATAGATGGAGTCTCCAACCCGCTCTCTCAAGCCCCACTGAACGACTCCCAGGCCTCTCCGGCCGTGGACCCAGCAACAAACACACCCCTCCCCCAACCCGCGTCCCTAGCTGCTCTAGACCACCCTACCGGGCGTACGGCAGCCCTCCCAGAAAGCGTCAACCACTTAGTTCTCTCCGCGCCTGCGCACGGCGCCTCGACGCGACGCACCACCCCACGCTACTGCGTGGGGCGGGACTTCCTCCCGGCGTCCCGGAAAGCGGAAAGAGCTCTTTTCCGCCGGAAGAAGAAAGGAGTTGCCACCGAGATCGGACACCGGAGAGCAGGCGTCTTCTGCCACGTAAAGTAAGGCCGATCTCCGGCCACCCGGCGAGGCGGATGACAACAGCGTCCTTGTAGGCAGGCTGGCTGGAGTGTCGGGCTTCAGGAGACGCGGAGGGGAACCGGAGTAGAGGTGAGGGGTCGGTGTATCTGTCGCCGTGTCAGCGCCACCGGCGACCTAGGTCTCATTACTAAGTCATTGTCCTCCTCTTTCTGGACCTCGAATGAAAAACGAGCTTGGTAGTTCACGGAGCTGTCGTGGGGATAGATGTGAAAGGGAGAAATCCACACTCAGAATGCAGTTTAAGAAAAAAATTCAGTAGGTGAAATTTCCCATGGGTGCTATCCTGTGTTGAGGAAGGTATGCAACGTGAAGGTCTATACAAACCCAGACTTTTCTAATCGATGATTCCTGCTTGAGGCAGCAGCGCCTGTTGCATTAATTTGAAAAAGTACACTCACAGTTGGTAATTTTTAAGCTTCCTGAATCGGCCAGCAGAGTCACTTGGTATTAGAGGTGGAACCATACCCCTTCTTTCATCTTTTATTTATTTATTTGTTTGTTTGTTTGTTTTTGGCTGCATTAGGTCCTTCCTGCTGTGCACGAGCTCTCTCTAGTTGCGCGAGCGGGGGCCACTCCTCCCTGCGGTGCCTGGGCTACTCAGTGCAGCGGCCTCTCGCTGCGGAGCATCGGCTCCAGGCCCGCGGGCTTCAGTAGTTGTGGCTCACAGGCTCCGGAGAGCAGGCTCAGTAGCTGTGGCGCACGGGCCCAGCTGCCCCGCGGCATGTGGGGTCTTCCCGGACCAGGGCTCGAACCCGCGTCCACCGCACCGACAGGCTGATTCCCAACCACTGCACCACCAGGGAAGTCCCCCCTCCTTTCATCTTAAATTGAAGCTCAGTCTTTGAGAGGAGACAGGCTGAAAGTAACACAGGTTGTTAGTGATAGAGATGGGACTAGAAGTGACATTTCTTCATTTCCAACCCAGAATTCTTTCCTCCACACCATACCATCTCTTTGGATTGCTGAACAAGTCTTTTTGGGGGGAAGTGAGCAGGAGTGAAGAGGGTGGTGGTGTACATTTAGGTGCAGTATGAATCCATCAAAGGCAAAGTCACTATGTGTCAGGAGTTAGAACTGTCATTTATTTACATTTTAGATACTCTATAGATGTAGATGCATCTATCATTTCCTATTCAGGAACATATGTGTAGTAACAAAACGTGAAGATGAAACTTTGCGTACCTCTTACATACCTTTACACAGAAAGGCCTGGTGTTCATAGGTATATGCTCACCTTGGAAGACTTATCACTAACTATTTGAGTTCTCACTATGAATATTTACTGTAACAATCTGTGGAAGTGTTTACTCAAAACACTGTCTGAATCAGAAACTAGCTATAAAGAACTCGTAAGTTGCCCGCAAGTCCAGGGCAGATGCTGTAGAGGGCATTGCAGTCACACCTCAGCTGTCTGCATAAGTAATACTGCACTTAGTGCTCGTGCTGTTTAAAAGTATTGTGCGTTCTCTCTCATCTTTTCCATATTATTAGGTGGAAATGTCTTGTAGGAACGTGGGAAAGCCTAAGAGGTCTAGAAAACAACCTGAACATTAGCAAATATTGAAAACTGTTAGCATCACACAGGGGAAGTCTTTCCACTTAGAAACTCATTCAACTAGATGTTCATTGTGAGGGACCCACTGTTACTCTATATAAATTATTTTCAAACTTTTTGCTCTCAGGACTCCCTTACAAATTATTGAGGATTCCAAAGAGCTCTCATTTATGTGTGTTATATATATATCAGTATTTATGGTATTAGAAATTAAAAACTGAGAGGTGTCTTTAAACACAAGAATATATAAGCACACATTCTGTTGTTAGAGTGAAAGGATCTCAGGGGCCCTCACAGGGACCAGACTTTTAAGAATAACTGCTCTATACAAATGTTTCAAAAAAATTTTAGATGATTGCTGTAGCAAGTGATTGTGACATAAGCAGAAGTATCACCTTAAAAATGGAATAACAAGGGGCTTCCCTGGTGGCGCAGTGGTTGAGAGTCCAACTGCTGATGCAGGGGACACGAGTTCGTGCCCCGGTCCGGGAAGATCCCACATGCCGCGGAGCGGCTAGGCCCGTGAGCCATGGCCACTGAGCCTGTGCGTCGGGAGCCTGTGCTCCGCAACGGGAGAGGCCACAGTGGCGAGAGGCCCGCGTACCGCAAAAAAAAAGGAATAACAGGGACAGTCTTATATTTCTATAATTTCTACTGGAATTATACTGAGTTCATAGTTATTACATAAGTAGGTAATTGGTGTTTAAAACGCCTTCTCTTTTGCAGAAATCTTTGACGGTTATATGTGGTTATTTTGGGGAAATTGGCTTGAAGTTCTCTGAAGGGCTGGGAACATATTTTTCTGCTTTAAAGTAGTGAAACATAGGATGCCACCTGAAAATTCTAGCCAGCCATCAACTTTTTAGGAAAGGATGAGATTTCAGTAATGAGGAGTGCCTCCTTCTGATTTTTCACCCTGCGGGTATTACATAAATTTGGCCAAGGTTGTCTCAGGGAGTGGAGCTGTTGTTTGGCATTGAGCTACTGTAATTGTTACTTTGTATTACTTGTGAGGACATCTTTCCCATAAAATGGTTTTTTAAAGACACTTAAAGGAATTTCCTGGCTGTCCAGTGGTTAGGGCTCCATGCTTCCACTGCAGGGGGCACGGGTTTGATCCCTGGTCGGGGAACTAAGATCTCACAGGCCGTGCTGCATAGCCAAAAAAAAAAAAAGTATTAAAAAAAAAAAGGACACAACATTTGAGAAGGAATCGCCTGTGATCTTTGTAAGTCCCTAAATTTTTCATTACCTCAACGGCATATAACTTCCTCCATCAAAGTCTTAGATTCTAAGACCAGCAGAGAGCCAGAGTCCTGTTGTGCTGTGATATCAGAACATCTGTCAAGCTCAGGGCCAAGGGGGTAGCTTCCACTCACCAGCCTCCAGAGGATATGAACCAAATTTATGTTTCAGAGCATTTTAAGTAAACATATTGTAGACCTTTGGGCTCTCTTAATTAAGAGTAGTCAAAACTATAATATTAAATGTGTCAAAGATCTCTTGCAGTCATGGGGAGGAGCTTTCTAGGCCACACACATCTTCCCCACCCCCTAGATTCTTCTAAGCCCCTCCCACTCTGCCCATATTATAAGTCACCATGGCGCACTGCTAACTAATGGGATTATGTATTAGATCCCTCAGGTGTATTGGAACAGAAGAAAGGTTGAGAAGTACTCCCCCTGCTCCTACCAGTACACACAGATTTGAAAGCTACTTTCTAATAAAGAGGCTTTTCTTTTAATTTGGAAGACAATTTGATGTCTCCTTTTCTTTTCAGATATATAAGCTCTGTGAAAGCAGAACACTGTTGTTTCCATGTTCTGATCATTCAGCGATTATGAAGGCACAGTTCCTGCCTTTGATTTGCTTACTGTCAAGCGGAGTAGACACAGGTCATGGTGGCAGTATAGCCACTTAAGTATTCTGAAGGAGGTGAGTATGTGGAACTTAGCCTGGGAGAGGGAGGAATTAAGCAGTGCTTCTAAGAAGTAACTTTTATACAGGCATTACTTGGGTGGGCCAGGAGCTGGGGGTGGGGGTGGTGTTCATTCCAGATTCCCAGGAATCTGTGGCTGGTTTATAAATTGTACAAAAGACACTATCAAGTGTCTTTTCCAGAGCTCTTTCCTTATTTTTGGATCGTGCTTCTCTTGTTTTCCTTCTCTCTCACTGCCCCCTCCCCCTTAATTGGATGGGTATTTGGGATATGAAGGGAAGTCAGAGGGTAGAAATCTTTCTGTGTGGCTGAATAATAGGATGGCTTTACCAAGAAGTGATGTGTGTACTCAGTAAATCCATTTGTAAAAAGTAAGTTCCTGCTTTGTTTAAATGCATAGCTGGGAAATCTCAGCTATGTTGGTTGGATTCTTTCCCAGTGAATGGATTATATTCTTGTCTCCAGTCCAGTCTATTTGAATATAAGGACATGTCGTAAGCTGCTTTCAAAGAAGAGACCCGCATTTAGGCTTAGGAATGAGCACAGGGGAGACAGCAAGGTTAGAATCCAAGTTCATTGTATAAAAACATTTTTACCGGTTATGTCTGAATGACTGCATGTTGTTTTAATCAGCTGCAAACTGTTTAGTTGAATTTGCATAACTCAAATAAATGATAGTTTAATTCTACCAGGATTTGAGTGAGGTGGAAATAGAGCAGAAAAACCTGAATCTATCAATGTGTGGGAAAAATGAAGAAAAAGCAATTAATTAGTTGGGCTTAATTTTTTTCTGGGATTGGGGAATAGCAGAAAACAAGCCCTGAAGTAGAAAGACATGAACTAGCCCCTGTTCAGTAGCATTTCTAAAATATTTGGGACATTTTACTAACTTGGGGCATAGCTGTGCCCAACTCATGGTTACGCTCCTTCTGGGATACTTCCTAACTGACAGAAAAGATGCTGACTGGGTGTCGTCTTTCCAAATCACAAACTGTTATCTTTTTTGTTTTTTTGGCTGTGTTGGGTCTTCGCTGTGCGCGGGCTTTCTCCAACTGTGGCGAGCAGGGGGCTACCTTTTGTTGCGGTGTGCGGGCTTCTCATTGTGGTGGCTTCTCTTGTTGCGGAGCATGGGCTCTAGGCACGCAGTCTTAGTAGTTGTGGCTCATGGGCTCTAGAGCGCAGGCTCAGTAGTTGTGGCGCACGGGCTTAGTTGCTCCATGGCATGTGGGATTTTCCCAGACCAGGGCTCAAACCCGTGTCCTTTCATTGACAGGCGGATTCTCAACCACTGTGCCACCAGGGAAGCCCACAAACTGTTACCTTGCATTTAGATTCATTAAGCGTTGGTTGCCATGAAGCAAGCATATGCAAGAGTTCAAATCTCTTAAAGCTTGAAGTTATAAAAGTAATAGATTACCATTCCCTCAATATCTTGACATGCTAGAGGACAGTGTTTTAAAAGCTGGACTTGTCATGTTCTTCTGGAGACTAAGAAATTAGAGTCCTTGAAGTCAAGCTGACTCTGCTTTTAGCCTCCTAAATGAAAAGGTAGATAGAACAGGTCTTGTTTGCAAACTGAATTCAAGACCTACTTATCTACCAACAGCAGTTATACACTTTCTATTGTCTTACTATAGAAAATAGGAGTAGTGAATTTACAGATGAGTCAGGGTGAAGAAAGACATAGTGAACCCATGAGAATCTTACTCTAATTGATAGGAAGGTGACTAGAAGTTGGAGAAGTTGGTTAGGAAAGTGGAGGAGAGGACCTTTCCTGTAGTACAGTCTTCGTAGGGTCCAGGAAGTTTTTTTTTTTTTTAATTAATTAATTAACTTTTGGCTGCGTTGAGTCTTCATTGCTGCATGCAGGCTTTCTCTAGTTGCGGCGAGTGAGGGCTACTCTTTGTTGTGGTGTATGGGCTTCTCATTGCGGTGGGTTCTCTTGTTGAGCACGGGCTCTAGGTGTGCAAACTTCGGTAATGGTGGCACGCGGGCTCAGTAGTTGCGCACGGGCTCAGTTGCTCCGCGGCACGTGGGATCTTCCCAGACCAGGGCTTGAACCCTTGTCCCCTGCATTGGCAGGTGGATTCTTAACCACTGTGCCACAAGGGAAGCCCCAGGAAGTCTTCTGGTAGCTAAACCTTGGATAGAGACCAGCCTAGTCTCATTTACAGAATGCCACATCATGGTGAATTGTGCTGGGGGCAGCTGCCACTGTGTGAGCCACGTAAGATTTTAACACATTTTGGAGGATGAGAAGAGCAAATTGATGACCAAGCACATGCTTCAGAAATTACTTTATTGCATGTGTACAAGTGATTGCATATTGTTTGAATCAGCAGGAAGTCAATTATTAAACATACACTTTTCCAAATAAAAGGCAATTTAATTTTACCAGAAACCAGTGTCATTTTGTATCCCAAGTCTCTAACCAGCTTTACAATCTCATCTAATAAAGGTGCCTTAAATTCTGAGTATGTTGAATTATTAAACCCGTGTTACTTTACACCAGGATTCTGTGGTGGTTTTACATATTCTCTTTCCCCTTTGTTAAGGTGGGGAAGCCAAAGATTATGTTAATAACTTGCTCAAGAGTTATAAAGTGATATAGGTAAAGCTAAGAAAAGAACAGATTTTGGTATCTTTTGCCCAGTATGAGGGATTGTGGCTACAATGGTCTGATTTTTTTTAAAAAATCTTTTTCTGTTTTGTTTTTTAACAGATTTATCAGCAGGTTGCAGGTGAACATGGCCTTGAGGTAAATCCTGCCCTTTATTGAAATTTAGTTCCAGCAGATTGTTCTTGGCATTTTAAGGAACTAGAATATGTTACAAAAAACAAAAGTTTTGTTTTGGTTTTTTTCTAGACTTTTTTTTTCTTGTGGAAGATGAGAAACATGTTTAAAGAAAGGTTCTTTATGCTGAATAATTGTGATGCTTGAAGTTGGTCATCTGCCTTATTTAGATTAAGTGGATTTAAAAAATCAAAGCTATTTCTACACCATTTTTTTCTTGATCAAATAAAATTTTATTAGAACCTTATAGGTGCCTAGTTTTTATCCATGTTATATTACATGTGAAATAAAGCCTATTAGAATCCTGAATTCAAACTTTATCTGTGATGTCCTACTTCCTACTCAGTAGTTTCTTTTTTAGTAGCTGATAACATTTTTGACAATACACACATATATTTTAATTGTTTGTAACTTGAACCATCTCTGTGCTTGCTTTGGTTGTATCTTCCTTATATAAGGGTAGTGATCCAGGTTGGCAGGGCAGAGGGGTGTGTGTGTGTGTTTGTAAGGAGCTTTAAGATTTTCAAGTTGAGTTGTGAATTCAAGGATCTGAACTTCTGTTTATACCAATAGGCAGAGTTTTGAGATAGGAGACGAGGTGCTCCTTGTGTCAGACTTTGAGTGTACTGGGAAACATGAAAGTGAAAATCTTTAAAGTGAAAGATTTTTCAGTTAACATAAAACTTTAAGTGATGAGATCAGGGGCATATATGTTTAGAGAAGCATCTACAGGGTACAATACTAAATTGTCCCTGAGAATTGCTTTACAGGTGGAGTCATTTACTCTGCATCTTGACTGGTAAGCATGAAAATGCTGTGTGTGCAGAGCTTTAGTGGCAACTGGAAACTTGAACTGGAGAACCAGAAATGCAGCCAAGGGAGCTGGGCATCGAGGTCACAAAATGGCATGAGACCAGTGAGGCAGGATGCCCAAAGGTGCTGGCTAGAGACCACCTCTCCTACCAGGGCTCAGCTTTGCACTTGGTGGACTGATGTTTTCTCTTAAAAGATTGTTGTGCATTTGCTATATGTCATACACTGTTATGCATTCTCATGTTTGTCATTAAATCTCCCATGCTAGAAGACAAATATTATTTTTCTCTTTGTTTAAAGAGAAACAGAGCTCAGGGAGATAATGTGACTTTTCAGTGGTCGCAGAGTCGCTACAAAATAGCAATCAAACTCAGGTCTTCTGATTTCAAATCTCGTTCTCTTTACATTATAGGACAGTTCCTAGAATCAGTTGCAACTGTGGTCTGTTTTTTACCAGACCTTAGCCCCCCTACCCCAAACGTGCACGTAGTGAAAGCAACACATTTATTATTATTTATGTGTAGGCTGCTGTGTGACACCAGGAAGCATGTAGTAGTAGGTAATGTTGCATTTTTACCAGTCTTGCCATCTAGCCACAGTTGCCCCTCTCTTCCTTCATACTGCCCCCCCTCAGGTTTGTCCCTCTCCTGCCATAGGTCTTCTGCTATAGTTTGAACAAGCCCTGCCAGCCCTCACATGGAGAGCAGTGAGAGGCCGAAGAGCAGTGGCTGGATGAAACAAGTATTTGGTGTGCACGTGTTAGCCCTTGGGGATTGAGTGATGAACAAGACAGATACTGTCCTGCCTTCATGGAATTAGGTGTTACAAAGATCATTTCAAAATTAAAGAGGGTAAGTACCATGAAGTAGAGGAGGAGGTTTTTAGAAACAGTGTTCGGTGGGAGAAACCTCACCGGAGTGCCACTGACTACTGGGAAAACAGGAGAGGAGAAGGCTGCTGAGCACGGCACGTGGCTACCCTGGTTCTCTTTGTGGGTGGCCTCCTGCCTTCTTACGCCTGTTCTTGGCTGACTAATGAAATGTCACAAGTGCTGGGGCGCCTGGAGCCACTAACACTTATATATCACTTCCCTCCTTCTCCCCCAAGCTCTGTAGGCCTTGGGGACTCAGATACTTTGCATATACACAGATAGACCAATACAGTTTGACAACCTGAGAGACCTTTGAGTTCATTTAGTCTGAGCCGTCATTTTACACTCAGAACTGACTAACCTAGCATCACACAGGTGGCAGCACACAGGATCCAAGTCAGGTGAAATGAATGCCCCCACAACAGTCTGGCAGATAAACAACATGAACCATAAATGATGAGCTGGGTGCATGGTGCTTGAATGCCAAGTTCAGGCAGCTGAGGCGTGAGTGGCTGGGAGAGGGGTAGGTACAGAAAAGAGACAGGAAGCTGGGCATCCGAAGGGTCTAATAGAAAGTGACGTGCTTTGGCATTGAAATGCCATTGTGTATCTTTAGACATCCAGGCTTTTCCAAAGAAAAACAGGGATGCACAAATAGGTGAAGCTGACAAGTGAACGTGTACAGATGCTGAGAAATGTCCACGTTGAAAAATGACAATTTTGAATTTTCATAGTCTAATAGAATTCCAATCTTCCTTGGGGAAACCGTTATCCTTATATCTGGAGTCATCTTGTTGTGTAGAAATTCATACTTATGTCTAAAGATTAAACGTTGATATAACAAAGCTTCAGAAATTCTGTAGATGGGCTGTTTACAGAACATTTTCAATTTTCAAATACTCCTATAATTATATCATTTTCTTTTATTAAATGACTATCAAAGTAACAGGCCATTTCTCAAACTATATATCTCTTTTCTAAAACGTGTCCTAAGAAACTTATATTTCAAAACTCTGTTTTTGAGCAGCCACTTAACCGCAGAAACTTAACATACAGTATCATAAACTCATATTGCATCAAAATTTGTATAGAAATACGTTTAAAAATGTGGATTTCAAGGTTGAGATGTGTAAATCCCTTGTAATAAAGACATTTGAAACAGGAAACCTCATGATCTTTCATGTAATAAGTTGGGGCTTTTGGTATAATCTGTGCACAAGTACTCTGAGCCATCCCTTCCCTAAACTTTCAAACTAAGGGGGGCATCTGGGGGCCTGTCACCACTCAGTATTGTATAGCACCAGCACCCTCTCATGAAGGGAGGGAACTTCTTTGTGCTTTGAAAATGGCTGAAACCAAAGGCGGCCACAGGAATTTCCTAGCTCTGCCCCCTATGGATGTTTGAAGTTCTCTGTGCCAGCATGCTGGTCCACATGGCTGGGGTGAACGCTTAGAATATGATCCAGATGTGTCGGAACAAACCAGCCTCTTTCCATCCCAGTTCACCTTGTTTTTTTCTTAACTGAGCAGTCAACAGAAACTGAATGAGCCCTTCCCTCTACTTTCCCTCTCACCACCAATAGAGTCTAAGACTATGAACCAAAAAATACGAGTCCTCCACTGTTAAGAGACACACACAAATACCACCACCCACTGCCTTCCCCGGACATCTTTCCAAGGTGGGACTACAAACTTCTGCTCTAGCACTGGGCTTTTCGCCCTTCCTTTTTCACTCTGTCTTGTGTTCCCACCATTCTGTCTTTTAACCTCACGTCTCCCACTCCACACAGACTCCTCCTCATCCTGTATGCGCCTTCAGTTGTTCCCTGCCCCTTGTTCTTAACCGACTAGGAGAGGAGACTGATTTTTTTAATCTTACTTCAGGCAGAATATCCAAAAACAGTATGTGGCTCAGTGAACGGGATTTCTTTCATTCCTCAAGCTGGGTCTGAGGTTTAGCAGAGCTGATTTTAGTCTTAATATCTTACAGGAGGAAAGTTGCTCTTCTCACCTTTGCTTAGGCATGACAACATTTAACTAACCACGATGGAGGCTCCTGGGCACAAAACATTGGATGAAACATTAATAGGATTCAGCAAGTCGAGGATCAGAGGCCCCATAGTACCCACGGTACTGGGAAACTGGTGTGGTAAAAATTTTTGCAGTTTTTGAGATGGAGAGTGGTTGCACCCATGGCCTTCTAAGTCTGAAATGTCTACTGGCCTGGGCCTCATGGATTTTCCCAGCTTTATGGAACTACTCCAGTAGAGGATAGAATGCTTAGCGACAGAAGCAAACCGGAATTAACCATAACCATTAAGCCTCTGCCCACATCTACTAAAAAAGATGGAATTGGGGCTTCAAATCAAACTATTCATTTAGTAACAATGAAGTTGAACATGAATGCAGAACCAATCACTTAGTGGTGAAGAATGCTGTCTTTGGAGCCAGACTGCCTGGGTTTGAATCCAAGCTCTGAATCCATGCTGGTTGGATTATTGAACTGCTGTGGGGCATAGCTTTCTTATCTTTAAAATGGGATAATACAATTGTGGGAAGTGAACAAGATAGTATGTGTAAGAGTGTAGAACAGTGCTTAGCGTAGAATAAGTACTCCATGAATTTTAGCTATTTTATTGGAAGTACCCAGAGCTGCTTTCTCTTTCCATCTGGACTTTAGGGAAGGGGGCTGGAAATGAGTCCTGAAATATCTTAGCATATTTTAGAAAACATAACGTGGGCCTTAGTTACTACTAGTGGAAACCTCTCGCTCTGTTCTTTTCAAAGCACCTTTTAATCTTGGGTATCCAGATTTCACCTTACCTTGATGATGCAAATGTGTGCCTCATGCACCAGGAGAGGCGGTTTGCTCCCAGGTCTTCCTGTTTAGGGACATCTTCAAAGGCCACACCCACCGTGTAATCCAAACACTCGTCCACCTCCACCTCCCAGTAATGGCGCCCTCGGACTGGAATTAGGTTTCCCATGACAGCAACACACCTGGTTTTAGAAAGTAGAAGCATCTGTGATTTGGGGTGACCCAAGCCTGGCTGTGCAGGTGAGTGACACCAACTGCTGGGGTCAGTCAGTAGGTGGTCTAGAAGCGTGGAGGCAGGTGTTTGAACACCCACTTGTAAAGCAGCACGGCTCTAACTATCAAAGCTCACTTGACTGACGCTGAAGATTAGAAGAGGATTATTATACTGCTGGTTATAGGTGAGGAGGAGACAAGCCAATAGAAAAGGTTCTGTTTGCTTTTTACAGTGATTGGGCTTTTATAGTAACAAAAAGGTTTGGTTCACTTGTTCATGAAGAAAGATTCTTGGATTGAGGACTTCCCTGGTGGTCCAGAGGTTAAGACTCTGTGCTTCCACTGCAGGGGGTGTGGGTTCGGTACCTGATTGGAGAACTAAGATTCCACATGCCACAAGGCGTGGCAAAAAAAAAAAAAGAAAGGGACTGAAACCTAACAGAACACAGCACGGTCGATGGACCCATATGCTTGAGGTTCACGAGCTGGCCAGCACTTGCTTCTGGTCTCCTTGTTCCCCATCTGCCTCTCCCCCTCCCTCCCCAGTTCACACTTCTTTTTTTTTTTTTTTTTTTTGCGGTATGCGGGCCTCTCACTGTTGTGGCCTCTCCCATTGCGGAGCACAGGCTCCGGACGCGCAGGCTCAGTGGCCATGGCTCACGGGCCTAGCCGCTCCGTGGCATGTGGGATCTTCCCAGACCGGGACACGAACCCGTGTCTCCTGCATTAGCAGGCGGATTCCTAACCACTGCGCCAGTAGGGAGGCCCAAGGACTATCTTTGTTTGTCTCTTTACCCCCAGCACACAGCACATTGTTTCATGGGTCAACAGATGTACTGGTAACAGGATATTAAAATGGGACTCTAACTCAGCTTGGCTGGAACCGCAAAAGCCAAGACGGGAACAGTAGGTGGTAAGTACTCCCATATTACAATATGAGATGCTGGACCACCTACACAGGACTTTCAAAAGACATGGCCAAAAACTGGTTTTGCAACTTTTAGTGCAACACCAAAGGGTTGAAGCTGAAGATGCTTGAGGCTGTGTGTACCCAGAGAGCTGTCTTATAATCCACACAAAGAGTGAAGTAGCAGTTGCCTGGTCAAAGGTGTGTGTTTTCAGAGGACCACATATGAAGGAGACCCACCATAGAAATGCTGTAGATTAGAGGCTGCCCAACTCATGAATTATTGAAAAAAAGCCAATAAGATCTTTAAGATTTGATCAGTTGCATTCTGTTTTTTTAACGCAGGTAAGGACTTTATTGCTTCTTAATCCTCTCTGTGCCCCCCAACCCTGGGTTGAGTGGGCAGAGGCAGGAAAGGGTAAAGTTGTGTTCCACTGTACTGTGTGCTGTTCTGCTGTCACACGCTAACACTTACATATAGTAGGTATGTAACACACATGCAGTAAGAAGGCCAGCAGGGAGCGAGTGTCAGAGGAAGTGTCGGCTGCAGGACAGTCCAGGACCCAGGCAGGGAGGCTGGATGCAGTTTTCCATCGATGGCCCCTCTGGCCCCCCTAAGAGAGTCCTTTCCTTCCTTTTAAGATCCTCCTGACTCTAAGACCAACCCACCAAGAATTCTTTTAATCCTGATTACCAGGAAGCTAAGAGCTGTGTTTAATGTTTAATCTTGGAAACAGAAATTAGCCCTTGAAGTTAAGCTGTGTTCTTTTTTTTTTCATCTATCGCTGTGATTTTTCTATTTCAGTAGGGCATATTTGCCCCGTTTTTTTTTTTTTAGATTTTTTTTTTGATGTGGACCATTTTTAAAGTCTATATTGAATTTGTTACAATATTTTTTCTGTTTTCTTTATTTCTTTTGGTTTTGTTTTGGTCACGAGGCATGTGGGATCTTAGCTCCCCAATCAGGGATCAAACACGCACCCCCTGCATTGTAAAATGAAGTCTTAACCACTGGACCGCCAGGGAAGTCCCTTGCCCCCTATTTTAAGTCTTCTTTAAGCATTTGGAAAGAAATGAGTTACAAATACATCATTTTGATCTTGAGTTCTAAGCTCTGGAGATAGCGCAGATCCAGACAGACAAGGCGCATCTTTGATGGACGGCCCTCTCTCAGGTCGTGCACTAGCACGACCACCATTCCCTCCACCAGCTTTGGGCTGGTTTTTCACCAGGGCTTTTGTTAGATAGTATCACAGTGTGGGAGAGAGAGCTCTGGGCCAAGCACTGGGGGACCTGGGTCCTTGCTGCTCTCTCACGGCCTGACGGTGTGACCCTCCAGCCCTGGGAGCCCAGGACTCCACCTCAGAGGCCACAACACGTCTCCTCTGCTGGCACCAGCCAGACCCCCTACTCCCCTCTCCCCAGCCTCCGCTCCCCACCATCCCCTCCCCCTCACTCATTTCTTGGAGTGAGCCTGAAGCCCCCTTCAAGGCTGCATGTGTCATAATCCAACTTTACCCGAATAACAGCACGTATTAGGCTGGTTCACAGACTGTTCAGGTGGGTGAGGGGCTGATACAGTACCTGGTAAAGCGGGTGTCGCTGGGGGGCGGCTCCCTGGCGGGGGCTTTCCTCTCACTTCGTACCACTGTAAGCCCATCTTCAGAAACGGTCAGCCAGGGATGGCAGGTGTGCTCGTTCAGGCGAAAGTAGCTGCCTGCGAGGGGAGGAAGCACACAGACACACCCCCCCCCCCCCAACAGCCAGTCACTCCTCTGCTTTCTCCACTTTGCGCTCCGTGCGGGCCGAGGCTTCACCACGCATGGCCGGCTCAGCTTCCTGCACGATACACGTGAGCCTGGACTTGGCGTGGTAGTGACCCGCATGCTAATAATGGTGGCGGTTAACATGTGTTGGGGGTTACTGTGAGTCTAGTACTGAGCTAAGCGGTAACTCTTATCTCATTCACTCCTTATGAGTACCCAGGGGTTAGTATTTCCATCTTGTAGAGAAGAAAACTGAGGTGCAGGGTGGTTGAGAAGTCAGCTGGCAGATGACAGAACTCAAATTCGAACCCCAAGCCCCTCTGATTCCAGTGGCTGCGCCCTTAAATAGGAGGCTGTAAATACTTGCTGGTGAACAGGAATTTCTAACCTACTTGCCAAGAGGAATAGCAATTGAGGAAATTCTTAACGATCAATTTGACAAAGGTTAGCAGAATTCCACATTCAACTTTCAATTAGGGCAGCTGGGGAGAAGGAAGGAGATTGTAACCCTCTCCAAGTCATGGTTAAAACAAAGCACATCAAAAAAAAAAGGTACCGAATGGGTTTAATAAGAAATCTAGAATTAGATTTTAAAAATCCTTTGTTTAGGGACATAGTAACTCATTCTCCATCATTGTCTCTTAGTCAAGCTCCTCAGTTCCCATTCTGTCATGTTCATTGCTTCAAATTCTACTTCAGGCCTCGCCATCAAGCTGTTCACTTTTTTTTTTTCTTTTTTGGCTGCGTTGGGTCTTGGTTGCTGTGCACGGGCTTTCTCTAGTTGCAACGAGCGGGGGCTACTCTTCATTGTGGCGCGCGGGCTTCTCATTGCGGTGGCTTGTCTTGTTACAGAGCACAGGGTCTAGGCGCGTGGGCTTCAGTAGTTGTGGCTCACGGGCTCTAGAACGCATGCTCAGTAGTTGTGGTGCACGGGCTTAGTTGCTCTGCGGCATGTGGGATCTTCCCAGATCAGGGATCGAACCTGTGTCCCCTGCATTGGCGGGCAGATTCTTAACCACTGCACCACCAGGGAAGCCCCAAGCTGTCCACATTTATTTCCACAATACGATGCTCCTGGAAATTTCATTTGCTATCTGAGCGGACGGACCAGGGGGAGGCAGATTCCCACCTTGCAGCTGACAGGCATGGCCCCTACTGCCTGCTCTCTAGGCCCAAACAAGGATCGTTTTTTGAACGGATAGATATGTCTTTTGCTGATTCATGTTTATTCAAGTTTTTTGTAAAAACACTCTTAACAAATTATTTGAACAAAGGAATTCAGAGACAATAATAACCAAGGGCTGACTGTACCTTTTGCTCTGTTCTCTTTTATCGAAACAGCCAGAATTTGACATTTCAAAACACCAAGTCAGCACAAGAAATTAGAAATGCCAATCAACCAAAGGAAAGTTCCATCACAATATAAAAGAAAAACCTGAGTCCCAATCCCAGCCCTAACCCCTACCGCCTTCGGCAGCCACGAACTTGTTTTTCGCATTTCTGTGGAAGGAACATAAGTGGGGACTAATCGCATACCTTTCCTCCTGGTATTGGAAATGAGGACAAAATGACCCTACATCCCTCAGTGAAAGATCCCAGCCAAAGGAACGATGTCCCCTGAGCCCTGGGCCCAGGCTCCCTCCTTCTGCTTCTTACCTGCCTGTCACCCAGTCTGCAGCTGGCCTGAGCTGGGCTTGCTCTGTGAGGTGTGGGAAGAGCCACCTGGCTTTAGCGCACCTTAGCAAAGCTTAGAACCCAGAGCCGTGGCAGTGCTGGGATAGCAGGAGATGCATGGAATGTTTCTAGTGATATCTCTGCTGACTCAGGACTTGAACATGAGATGTGACAATTCCATGACGTGCTGATGGCAAGTGCAGGCAGGGGGTGGGAGCTGGACGTGGATGTGGGCACCCACTAAGGCATCCAGAGCTACGTTGGGCCTGTGGGTAAGGAGATGTTTGGGCCGATAGCAGGGAGATAATCCATGGCTCATGGCTCTTCCTGGGAATTTCATAAAGACCATGTCCCAGGGGTGGTGTTCAGCCTGTGTGAAATGTGCTTTCTGGGCCACCCAGGTCCAGTGTGACAAGCCTCTAGTCCACCTGAAGGTCATGGAGGAAAACCCTGAGTTCTAATGCTTGCTCAGCCACCCCATTGCTGTATGCCTTGGGCCTTCGGTCTCCCCTCCTGTAAAATGGGACCCCAGGGCTTTGATCACCCCTGAGCCCCTTCCCAGCCTGATTTGCCATGTGTTCATATCAGTGAACATTTATCGATTTAACAATGAAGTCATAGCAACCCTGGGTCTGCTACAAGGGGGTCACTTTGGGCCCAGAGAGTATGCGGCGGGGGTCACAGACCTGTGGTGTGGACTGTAGCAGGCTCGCTCCTTGCGCTGGGGCCCCCCACGTTGAGGGCTCGCACGTAGATGGTGTAGCTCTGCCGGGGCTGTAGCTGCACCAGGCACTCGCAGGTGGGAATGCCCACAACAGACCTGGGCAAGGAGGCAGCTGAAGTCACCCTGGGGCCGGGGCAGCCAGGCCCAAGCACCAGGCCTCCCTTTCAAAGCAGGTATTTTTAACTCCCCCCGCCACCACCCCTGTTCTCTGACCTCCAGCAGCGGTGCAGGCAGGAGTGTTGACCCCCTCAGTGCTCCCTCCCACTCAGGTCCACTTTCCTCATTTCTTTGTATTCCTTCTGTCTGTGGCTCTCTCCCCTCCAAGCTCCCCACCCCATGTCCCAGGCACCTTGTCTAACGCTGCATGGCAGGGGCATGCATGCAGTTGAATCCAGTGTGTCTCAGTCTGTCTGGTAGGGCCACAACCTCTCTGAGGGCAGGGGTCAAGTACCACTTACATAAGCACAGCGCTGGGCCCCTAGCAGGGGCCGAGTCTGCATTTATGAACAAATGATCTGGCTAGAGCTGAAAGGCCCACAGAAGCCCACTGCTACTAACCTCTTTGAGGGCAGCTACCTACTGGGAATAATCCAATTTATGTAAGTGGTACAATACAGGATTACAAGCCCATGGTTGCCACTGTCTGTACTCCTGCCGCTGCCAACCCCATTTCAGTTCAGTAGGAAAGAGAAGCCTTCAGGGTGATGCCCATTTACAGATACAACACCCACACCTGGCAAGGCCGGGATGTCCAGGTCGCTCTGAGGCTACAGCTCTGGGCAGAGGGGCACTTTTACATATTCATTCCATAAGTATTTTTTATTTTATTTATTTATTTGGTTACTCTGGGTCTTAGTTGTGGCAGGCGGGCTCCTTAGTTGCAGCTCGCTGGCTCCTTAGTTGCGGCTCAAGGGCTCCTTAGTTGTGGCATGCAAACTCTGAATTGCAGCATGCAAGTGGGATCTAGTTCCCTGACCAGGGGTCGAACCCTGGCCCCTGCATTGGGAGTGCAGAGTCTTAACCACTGCGCCACCAGGGAAGTCCCTTCATTCAATAAGTATTAACTAAACACCTTAGGTTTCAGAGACTGTATAGGGAGGCCCTAGGGAAAATTAATGTAGTCCCTGCCCTCATAGAACTTACAGTCTAGAAGAGAGGCATTTCTCAAGCCATCACTGGAAGAAACATAAGATGGTAACCATGACAAGTTGACAGTGTACTATAGAAGGTATAGTAGGGGAGAGGTGACTTTTGAGCTGAACTCTGAAGAATGACGAGGAGGTAATTGGATAAAAAGAGAGTAGAAGAGTCCTACATAGAAGAAGCATGTGCAAAGGTCCTGTGGCAGGAAGAAGCATGGAAAGTAGGAGGAACTAAAATATGACCAATGTGGTTGGGGCCAGAGAGGGAGGGAGAGCTGGTGTGGTTAACCTGGAGAGACAGGAAGGTGCCAGAGCCTGTGAAGGAATTTTGTCTTTTCTCCAGAGCAACAGGATGCCATGATTAGGTTTATACTTGGAGAGCCAATACCATCCCAGATCACCTAGGTCACTGACCAGCCTTCTGATGACCCCAATCATAATGGACTGGTCCCAGGTATCAGGTGCCCTTAAAGTATCAGCACAAGTTGCAAAGGAAATCCAAACCATTCAGGTGGCCAGACCACTGGACTCACTGCCCTGCTTCTGAGGATCCCCAGAAGTAGATCAGCAGCCAAGGTCAGCAGCCCTGATGTTCTTGTGGACATATGGATTCTACCTGGGGCAAATGGGTGGGTGGGATAGATGGCCACAGCCCAAACCCTGAATTTAGCATGGAAGAATCTGTTGACACCAAACCCCTCTCTTCCATTTCTCCAGAGCTGGGTAGGTACACAACAGGGCAGCCCCTGGGACTTGGTGGCTGGTACCGGGCTGTCTGGTTCATTCCCCTTTCACAAGCTTCTGCACTGCCTGGTTGTAACCCAGAGGTACATCCATGTTTCCTCCACTGTACACAGCTGTAGATTCGTAGGATCTGCAGGCCATTGTGGTCACTGAGTACAGCCTTCTTTTATCTGTGAACCCTTCCAGATCTCTGCCAACCAAAGGGGAATGTGAGCCTCCAGACAGCCTTCTACCATGGACATGATGTTCTTTGTACATTGAAATCTAATCTCTTTTACTTCTGCCTCTCACAGTCCTCTCTACTTCTTAAATTCCAGCCAGGTGGGTCTCCTGGTTCCTCCAGTACAGGAAGCTCACGCCTGCCCAGGGGCCAGGTGCTGCCTCCATCCACTGTCTCAGGCCTCAACCCTTCCCACGCATCAGGTCTCAGTTCAGACGTCTACTCTTCCAAAGTAAGCCCCCACCTCCACCGCATTCCCTATTTCATTGAGTTTCTTTTCCCTTCATAGCACTGTGTATTTTAAGCATTTGTTTTCTTGGTTTTGGTTTATTTCCCCCCACTCGACTGTTAGCTCTGGAAGGGTGGGGAATTTGTCTGTCTGGTTCACCAATGCCCAGGCGCCACCTATGCGCTTAATACTTGTTGAATGAATGATGGTAAACCTTGGTTGTGCTAAGAAAGCAAACCTGAGGTTTACCATTTATTCACTCATCCATCATTCACCTTCAATGGTAGCATTCCAGCTATTTCTCACAAAATTAAGGTTCCTGTGTGTCACAAATTCTGACCTTCTCTCCAGACTCCACACATGTCTCTGTGTCAAGGCCTCTCGTGCCCAGCCAACGCCCCTCATGACTCACTCAGTTACGCCCGAGGCTCCCAGCACTTCTGCCTGGGTCAGCTCCACCGTGTATGAGTCCACAGGATTCAGGTTCCCCGACTCCCAGCAGATCAGCGCAGCCTCTTCACAGCTCCTTATCTCTTTGCTTTTCATAATGGGGGGACAAGGCGCTAAATGCAGGGGAAAGGGAGAGATGAACAAACCTGTTCACATCCAGCCCTGTGGTCCAGAGCATGGGCAGACATTGCAAGCACTCTCTTCCTACGAGAGATTCAGTGCAATAGAAAGCTATAGAATGAACATTTGTGTCCCCATCCAAATTCATATGTTGAAACCTATTCCCCAATGTGATGGTATCTGGAGTCTTTGAGAAGTGATTAGGTCATGAGGGTCAAAGGGGTTTATTATACAAGAAAACCCAATGAGTTCCCTTGCCCCTTTCTGCCATGTGAGGACACAGCAAAAAAGACAGTTGACTCTGAACCAGGAAGGGTCCTCACCAGACACTGAATCTGCTGGCACCTTGATCTTGGACTTCCCAGCCTCCAGACCCATGAGAAATAAATTTCTGTTGTTTATGAGCCACCCAATCTGTAGGATTCTGTTATAACAGCCCAAATGGACTGAGACACCAGGGAATCCCTTTCAGATGTTCCTGGAATGGAGGATGGTTGCAAGGTTCAAATGGTACTGTGTCCAAGAGCAGTACTTTTTGATATTTTGAGACCAACTGTGAGAAAATGTCCCTGCCATATCAGGCATATAGATTTGGTGTATTAAATGAAAGAAAAAAATGCAAAGGTATTCCTGCCCTTCCAAGTGAAATCAAGAGCCCTGCCACGTCAAGGAAGCCGTGACTCTTGTGTCCCCTTCAGTGAAGGTCCTGCTACAGAAACAAATGGCCTCCTTACCTGTCATGTACACTGCACACTCACTGGCGGGGCTGAGGCCAGCCCTGTTCTGAGCTGTGACCAAAAATTCATACTGGGTATTTGGCACAAGGTTTGTCACTGAGCAATATGTTTCTTTGACCGTCATCGTAAACTCTGGGGAAAAAATAAAGATAAGTATTCAACCTTAAAATAGGCCAACTGGCTGCAAGTTCATTGCCCTGTAATCTATTTCCCCTGTAATGGATACAGAACTGGCCATCAATTCCTCCCATCTGTGTATGCATGCCCCTCGGCAGCGTGACTCGGCTGATCCTTCCATTGAGAGGTCTGGTCTTTCCCACTAAGCCTTGAAGTTGGGCTTAACCATGTGACTTGCTTTGGCCAATGGGACTATAGCAAACATGGTACAAACAGAGATTTGGGAGGTGCTGGTGCACAGGGGCCTTGTCTTCTTCCTGCCAGGAATGCTTCCACTTCCATGGGAACAACCTTCAGCCAGCCTCCTGGAGGATGAGATCACATGGACAGAGGCCTCAGCCGTTGCAGCTGAGGCCCTAGACATATAAGCAAGGCCATCCTAGCCCATCCAGCCCTACCAAGCTGACCCAGACCAGAAGAACTGTCCAGCCAATTCAGAGAATTATAATAAATCATAAATGCCATTTTATTTTATTTTTAAATTTTATTTATTTATTTTGGCTGCGCCAGGTCTTAGCTGCAGCACACAGGATCTTCACTGTGGCACACGGGCTTCTTAGTTGTGGCATGCAAACTCTTGGATAAATGTCATTTTAAAAATTGAAGTACCTTTGATTTACAATGTTAGTTTCAGGTGTACAACATAATGATTCAATACTTTTATAGATCATACTCCAGTTAAAGTTATTATAAAATGTTGGATATATTCCCTGTGCTGTACAATATAGCCTTGTAGCTTATTTATTTTATACATAGTAGTTTGTACCTCTGAATTTTCTACCCCTGTTCTGCCCCTCCCAACAAATGAATGAATGTAAATATTCGTCATTTTTAGCCAATGTGTTGTGTACATGTGTGTGTTTGGGGGTGTTGTTACACAGCAAAAGCTAACTGATACATGTCCAAACATCCCCAGACTCTTGAAAGGCAGTAATAAGTCATTAATCCACTCTCTGATATCAGTTCCTTTATAACAAAGTGATCCATTAAAGATCTTTATTGATCCCCAGGACAAAGCCCCAACACAATGGCCTCTTCTGCAGAGGGTACTAACAGGGTTGATTTGTGGCAAAAAGTGACTGATCAATCAGATCTGACTTTTTGGTCCACAATCTCCCTTTTCAAATCTCCCCTTCCCCCGCCCCGCCCCCCCCCTCCCCACCGCAACTCCCTCTTTAGTCCTTATTCTGACCACCCTCACTCTCCCTCATCATTGCTTAAACTTACTTTTCTCAAGGATTCCCCTTCCTTCCAAATCCCTGGGCAGATAAACCATCCTCCCCTTCGGCACATAGAACCCTCCACCTGCACGACCCGGTACAAGGAGAAGAGCTCTGGGCAGGGAGCCTGCGGACTTGATTCTCATCCTGGTTCTGCTGTAACTCACGGTGTCCCCACAGACAGCTCATTTCTCTAGGTCCCAGATTCCTCATCCATAAAATGGAGATCTCTAAATCCCTTTCCAGCAATCTCACTCTGACCCCATGCACACAGAACAGGCCCTCCCAGGCTGGCCCTAATCCCTGATTCCTTCAGATGCTCAACTGGGGCTCCTCTGCTCTCTCTCTCTCTTTTTTTTTTTTTTTTTTTGGCTGCACCATGCGGCTTGTGGGATCTTAGTTCCCTGACCAGGGATCGAACCCATGCCCCCCTGTGTTGGGAGCATGGAGTCTTAACCACTGGACCGCCAGGGAAGTCCCCTCCTCTGCTCTCTTGACTCTCCCTTCTCAATAGGAGACTGGCTTATCTATTATGAGGGGTAGGCAGGTATCTCAGCCCTAACCCCAGGCCTGCCAGCTCCATTTCCCTGGGAAGAGAATGGGCCAAGAGCTGCCCACAGTGGAGGCTGGGGGCCATTCCCAGCAGCTTGCTCCATCTGGGAATGTGGATCAGATCAGGAGCAGCCCTCCCAGGCTGCAGAACCCCCCTCAGCCCCCATGGGGGTCTGCAGACTAACCCTCCAGATTCTCCCAACACAGGGTTGCTCTGAGGAGAGCCAGCCCGCGCTCGCATGCCAGGACCTGCTAGAACCCAGCCAATCCAGCTGGGCCTCTTCAAGGAGGGGTGTCCCCACCCCTCTTGCACACAGTGCAGCCAGAGACTTATCCCAAGGACAACTCTGACCCGACGGCGGTAGATACAGTCCATATACCTTAGCCTGCCTTGTGATCCTCCCCAGTCAGGCCCCAACTTGCCTTCCTATTCCTTTCTGCCATGCTCACCTGCCTGCACCCCATCCTCTGTGTAGTTCCCAGATCGTGACAGCTCCAAGGAGCCAGGTGTGCAGGTTCATCCCATCTCTACCTTCCCAACCTCCAGGAAGGCAGGGCCTTGGCCTCTGAAAGGCCTTAACTGTTCTGGAGCGTGGTTCTGTTCCTGACAGAGCCTCACCTGCTCGGTCCTTCCCAGGTGAGCTGTCCTGCACTGGCCAGTAGGATAGCTGATAGCTCTCCACGGTGTCATCGGAGTATAAGCTCCAGCACACTCGGACTGAGGAACCTGTGGCTGAGTTGGGGGCCTGTGGGTTTATCACTGGAGCAGAAGGAGCTAGAAAAGGAAAACAGAGAAAAACAAAACAAAGGAGGAGCCTTAAGTAGAGGTATGAATTGGGAATGGCCCCTTTTACAGGACAACCAATCCCTCAATGCATCCTTGGGCTTTGGAGATGGAAGAGGCAGCCAGAGTGGACAGGGATGGGAAGGCCAAACCCCCCAACCGTGAGCCAGAAGCAACCGGTATGTCCGTTCCTGCTTTGACCAATCCACACAAGCTAGAGGAGGTGGGGTTGGTGACAGCAATTCAGGCTGGGGTATGGTTTGTAAGTCCTGACCTATCCAAATGTCTCGGCATCCAACAGTTGAGGATTAAGTAAACAGATTAAGATATATAGCCATCAGAGTGATGTTGTAGAAGAATTTATCAGTGCGAGAAAATATTCGTCACAATTGTCTTGCTAAAAAAAGAAAGCAGATTGCAAAACAATTCCATTTTTATTTTTTAAAAATCTGTATAAAGGAAAAACAAAAATGATATACAAAACATTGTTCAGAATGTTGCTGGGTGTTGGTGAGAAAGGAAAGGTGAGCAATCAGTAAAAGCTAAATTGTAGTATCATTCTTAAAAATAAGTTATCACAATAAGATTTTTAAGAGCTACCTGGCACCATGTGACATGCTGTTCATACATTACCTTATTTATTTCCTACCATGTCCCCATGAGTCATGATTATGTCCATTTTACAGACAAGGAAACCAAGGCTCAGAGAGGTTAGGTAAGTTGTCCAGGGTCACACAGCTAGGAAGTAGCAGGGCTGGGATTCTCACCAGCTCCATAGGATTCCAAAGCCCATCTCTTAACCCTATGCTAAAAACAGCCACCTGGGAGGAACATAAATACAACAGTCGAGGAAATAAAATTTGGGATACTTGCTTGGAGTAAATTTGGCTTTCTGGGGCCAGATGTTGGCACCCTGGAGAGTGAGGGTGGGTATTTACCCCAGGAAGGTCAGCCTCTGTTTTCACCCTTACAAGTCATAAAGACAAAACCATGAAGCTTATGCAGCCGGTGGGGGGAAAATGCCTGTTTCTAAATCTTTATGATTTTTTTTTAGCCATCAAAGTTTCTAACTCAAAGCTCAGGGAAACTGGTGTGAAGTATGCACACAAGTGAGATATGCACCTGGGATGGTGTTAATGGAGCCCATAAGCTCCTCCACATCAGAGAAGTCCAAGGTCTGGTCTTCAAATTCAGGCTGCGCCGAGATTTCCACATCTGTTTTTGTTTTCAGGAATTTTCCAAGTCTGTGAGTATAAAAAGACACACTAACGAGAATGGAGGGGCATTCTCCTCGGGGGTCACTAGTGATAAGCAACGAGGGCCTCTTGGATGAACTTTTATTTCCTTATTTTAACATGCTGCGGGCTGCCTGCTGGCATCTGCTTCAGTGACTGACCTACGAGGTCACCCACGGGGATGGGCAGGTTGGTTTACGCCTTTGAGGAGAGGAGAAGGGGTGGGGTCATGTCAGAGGGTAGGGGGCGGGAGGATGTCCACCTCCGAGCCCCAGATCCACACCATCTGGAAGATCCTCCGATGCTGACCTGGGAGTTCCCACCCCACATCACCCCAGGCCCCAAAGACATACAGCCCCTCTGGGGCTCCCTCTCCACGTGGTCAAGTGCCCTCAAGGCGATGACCATGGACCGGGGCTCTGGGTCTCCTGCGCATGCTCCTGGCCGTCACAGGGTTTGTAAGTAGCAGAGGCACAATTTGTAACCATGTGTGTCTTTTGCTAGAACTCATGCTCTTAACCCTTATATTATTAAGCTTCAGTGTTCGTGTTGCTTTACAGACATTGTCTGATTTTATTCCCATAAAGCTATCCCTGTTTGTAGGTAAGGAAGGTGGGTCCTAGACTGGTTGGACTTGCCCAAGGTCATGGGGGTAGCAGGATCTAAACTCCAGTCTGACTCTATAACGTGCATGCTTTCCGCAGCACACGGTCTGGGCCCTGGCCCAGCTGGGAGATGCTGGGGATGATCTCTGTTCCTCCTGCTGAAAGGAGGGGCTCAGAGAGGAAATCTGACCCTGGGCTTGCAGGCTAGGCCTCATCATATGCTCCCTTCCAGCTCTGAGATTCTAAGATTTGGTACTAGAGGGTCCTTGTGATCCCATACTGTCCTTCCAAAGCCAGTGCTATTTACTCGTAGGGGCAGACACAAAAGCTGAAACTGGGAGCATATAACCAAGTGGAACTGATATCCAGTTGGATATCTAGAGGTAAAAGGAACAGAAAAAGAAAATACATGTCAGAACAAAAGTATTACCTGTCAGCCATAGCCACAGCATCCTAAAAAGGAGGAGAAAGAGAAAAAATATTGAATTGAATTTGGAAATAAATTTCTTTTTCAAACTATATAATAATATAAACATATGTTAAAACTTGGAAATGAGTAAAAGAGAAAAATCAGCCATGTCCCAAGCCCTAAGAAAAATGACTCTTATGACACCTGTATAGTTTCTTCCCGTTAACATTATGTGAGCACTTTCCAGGTTACAGATGGTCTTCTGGATCATCAATTTGAAAGACTGTGTAACAGTTCATTGAATAGAAACTCCATCGTTCACTCTACTGTTGGACATTTTGGTTGTTTCCAATTTCTCACCATCATAAATAACAGAGAAGATGTCTTCATATATATCACTTTCTCCACATTCTGGATTATGTCACTAAGCTACAGTGATATTGAGGAACCATTGGTTCAAAAGGTCTGAGTAGTACTGAGGGCTCTGATGGTGTCTGCCCACCTGCTGTCCAGCTTGGGTCACGGCTCCCTGGCTACCCGAAGCACGGCAGGAAGGAGGTGCTGTTGGGCTTGGAGGGACCCCTGTGGCATGGCCAATGTAAAGGCTGTATTTGGTAACTAGGAAGCTCTGGAGGCTGAGGGCCCCTCCCTCACATACTGGACCCCACTGCTGCCCCATATTCCTATGGGACCTTGTAAAGAAAGGAGACCCCAGCTCTGAGCTTGAAATTCCCACAGTCTGGCTACATGGGGACTTGGGGTCAAATTGAAGTGGATTTCAAGGGTATCAAGAGATGGATTTTTTTTTTTTTTTTTTTTTGCATGGCTGAGCTTATGAAGTGAGATGTATAATGGCTGCACTTGTAACTGGGAAACAGGAGGTGCCTTTTTAGCCTGGAGATCTTTCTCCCCAGACTTCCAGGAGGCTGTCTGAGATGGCCAGAAAAGTTTCAGAGCACTGTTTTTTGTTTGTTTTGTTTTTGTTTGTTTTAATTTTTGGCTGCTGCATGTGGGATCTTAGTTCCCCAACCAGGGATCGAACCCGTGCCCCCTGCATTGGGAGGCGGAGTCTTAACCACTGGACTGCCAGGGAAGTCCCCTCAGAGCACTGTTTTTGCCCCATTTCACGATGAGGGCACAGATCTCTGGGTAACCAGGACAAAGGACAGTGATGAGTCTCTGGTGTTAGCCAAGCAATGGTGGAGGGAAGGGTCAGTGGTGTATGAGCCTGCTCAGCCACTCATGGCGAAGCTGTGCAGAGAGACGAAGGATGTATCATCATGGTGATACATCCAGTGGAATCAAATGGATGCTGACCGTGAAAGTCGGTTCCAACATCTCCAGGCAGAGAGCGGACAATCTAACCTACTCTAATCATAATTGTCATTGCAGTTCATTATTTCACTTCATTACTGACCTTAATGAAATCAACTTTCTCTTCATGACACATCTCCTCTATTGTTTCCATCAGTTCTTTGCAGGTTTCAAGATTTTCTCCACAGCTGACCAGCTGTCCATACAAGGCTTCCAGCTTCTCTTTCTTTTTCTCCCCTAGAGCTTGTATTTTTTCTTCATATTTTTGAGCAAGTGTTTCCAAGATCTCATTGTAATGTGACTCAAAGTTTTTTTCTTGTCTTCCAAAATTCTCCTGCAAGATATAGTTGATCTCAGCCATCATTTCACTGCATGTATGTTGACTACAGAGTTATTTGGGGCATGAAAATGTATCTATCCAGAGATGTTTTAGTCCCTCCCTGTTGTCTTAACATCGCTTGCCAGGGTGCTGAGGTGGACAAAAGGGTAGCTAGGACCAGGAGTCTCCAGCTAGAACCCCAGCAATAATCTTAACAAGAATTACTGCTTTCTCTGCTGGCCGCATTTTGCAGTCCTCTTCCCCATACCCCACCCACTTCTGTTTTAGCCACCTCCCATCACCATGACAACCGGCCAGGAAGATTGCCAGTGATGAGTCAGCCTGCCACTGGAACTTTGGACCTTAACATGGAGATGTCTGCCTTGGGAGAATCCCACCTATCTTTCCCTCCTGAGCTCTCAACATCTCGTAACACTCACCTCCACTCCCTGATGCTTGGACTATACAAACGTCAGGATCACCCAGATTCTCATATCAACTAAGAAAAAGGTGCAGGGGAAGGGGAACAAGCCGGGTGGTGCTGCCTAATAGATGAGAAAAGGCAGGAAGGCAGAGAGAGGGTTGTGCCAGTACTTAATCCTGGAACGCAGTGGGTAAGAAACATTAATTAAAGCATATCAAATCCTGGTCCCCGTAAATTAGATTGGAAGCCCAGGAGAGCTCTGTGGGTTCTGATTTATACCATCCTTATTAGATAACAGAGACATTTCCAAAGAAGAGGCTCTTATCAATCATTCAGGGAGTATTTACTGAGCACCTACTGTGTATACATTCTAAGACTTGCTCAGAATGGTGGAAAAGAGGGAAAAGCAGTAGGTGACCCCCACCAGTGTTGAGTGTAAAAGGAAGAGCTTAGAGTCCTCACTGAGGGTGAAGCTGCTCTGATCTGAGAGTGAGCTGGCAGTACAGAGGGTAGGGAGTTCTGTCCTGGCTGTTGTATACGTGCCCTCCTACCACCCACCACCCTATGCTTAGATGTGGAAGGGCTTCTTGTCCCTTCTCTGTGCCTTCCATAGGGAATTAGTGGAATAGCTGCCCTCCCTTTTAAGACTGGGGGTGGGGAGGAAAGTCTAGCTTCACGGGAAGGGGGCCCCGGGCTTAGTTCATTCCTATGAGTTGCTCCTGTTGATACAATCTGAGGCTGCATTAATAGAAGGAGAGCATCCACATGAAGAGAGGGGACACAGGAAGTCCTCTGGTCCTTATGTCTGGGCTACCTCATCTGGATGGCTAGGTTGCATGCTGGTATCACAGCAGTGGACTTCACACCTACTAGGCACACCCAGGGGACCGTGACATGTTTGGTGACAGGCACAGAAACTTATTGATCTTGTGAGAAATAGGTAACAGCCAAGGAACACTTATCAATGACAGGATGGGTGTCTTGCAATGCCTTATCAGGCTGGCCCATGAAAGAGTCCTACCTTGTAGTAGGACCGGAGCTATAAAGACACCGAAGACCCAGCCCATGAGAGCTAATAGTTCAGTAGGGAATGCTGCCAGGTAATCATTTCCACAGCTGCATGCCCACTGTGCTACGGGAGGGCAGAAAGAGGATGAGGGAAGAGGAGCAGTACTGACACCATATGTTCCAAGAAAACAGATTCCCTAACTCATACCAGACACAGCTGATGGAAGCAATGTGTATCTGACTGGGTCATCAAGCGTGCTCTTACCTCCACCGTGATGAAAACCTCCTCCAAGTGACTTGCAAAATTTTCCATCTCAATAATCTGCTTTTCCAATTTGTACATGTTTTTGTGAATTTCATCCTATCAAACAAAGGATCCCAAGAAGACATTAATGCTGTTTTCTCTCTCTCTCTCTTTTGTAGAAGGCATTTTAGATTTATTCCCTGCCTACATACTTGAGATTCAAATGCAATATCCAGAGAAAGGAGGACTAGGGCGATCTATTTACCTTGGCACTTTCCAGTGCTTTACCGAGCGGGGTCACCTCATGCTCCTTGTGCTCAACAAGAACCTTCCCCGACGCTCTTATTGGAGTTTTGCAAGTGACACAGAAGACATCGGCAGCTTCTTCCTCGTCCTCCTCCTCTGGGATAACGTAGCACTCATACTCCTCACTGGCGTGGCCGTGGGTGTACCGATAGGCTTCCCGCAAGTCCCGGCACTGGCCTGCCGAGCCCCATGCCCCGAAGCCCAGGTCCTCAGCCTTCGCAGCCTCGCCACTAAGTCTCCAGTCTCTCTGCTCCCTCAGTGGCTCTCTCCCCATCATCATATAAGGAGGATACTCTGAAACCTCTATTCTGGGCGTGCTTTTGTCAATAAACTCATCCCCTAATTCGTGATCATCTTCAAGTCCATATAGATGGAGAAGTTCATCCACTTCCTCTCCAAGGTCTCTCTGAGCCTTCCCTTGCATGGGCTGTCTTGGCTCATTGGTCATTTCGGCTTGAACTACTTCTCTTCTCATCTGAGTGTCTTCTTCTGGGAAGATCTGCAGTCTGTCTTCAGAGTCATACAGATCCATGTGACGAAAGTGGAAGTCCTTGGAAGCAGCGGGCCTGCCCAGCCCTGGTGCTTCTCCCGCCTCCCCCTCCATCGTAGCTCTGGGCAGCACTTCGGCACAAGCAGGATTCTTCCTGGACAGTTCTTAGTGGATACACTGGATCCTAGAACACAAAACCCCATTTATAAGAAGGTCGTTGCTGTAGATGGTCATTAAAGTGGGCTCAACTTATTCACAATTTAAAACAAAAAATCATCTGAGCAGCTCAGTTGTAGTTTCACTTTAAACAATCTGTAAAGAAAGGTTTGCTTTCTACAGGAGGATGGGCTTCCTAAGCTTAAAAGAGACAGGAGAAATTATGAAAAAAAAACGAACACATAAATTGATTTGACTAACAAATGACCTGAAAAAACCTAAAAACCTAACAAATGACCTGAAAAAACCTAAAAATCTCAAAAGGCAAAATAATAGCAAGTGTTTCAGGCAATTATTATTAAACAAATTATATGAATTAATTGGAAAGAAAAATCTCAGTAGGTTACTGAGCAATGAGAATTTACAAAATAATTTCTTTTGCATATAATATTACCTGTACAAAAACATTTGGAAAATAGTTCATCCTTATGAGTAGCAGAGAACAAATAAGTCGATGCCATTTTGCCTTTTGATACCCAAGGTTGGGTGAGGGTCCAGTGAAGTGAGTACTCTTACATGTTGTTGGTTAGAATATGCACGGCCCCACCTTTCTGGAAAACAAGTGTGACAGCATGGATCAAGAGCCTTAAAAATGCTGGGCTTCCCTGGTGGCACAGTGGGACACGGGTTCGTGCCCCGGTCCGGGAAGATCCCACATGCCGCAAAGCGGCTGGGCCCGTGAGCCATGGCCGCTGAGCCTGCGCGTCCGGAGCCTGTGCTCCGCAACGGGAGAGGCCACAGCAGTGAGAGGGCCGTGTACCGCAAAAAAAAAAAAAAAAAAAAAAAATACAGTGGAAAAAATTATTTCTATGTAAAAATGTCCACCAAAACCTTTTTTTATAATAGCCAAAAAAATTGTAAAGCGCTAATGATTAGGAGAATGGTTAAGTAAAGTAGGAAATGTACACCCTGTAGAATATAATGTAGCCTTTAAAATATTAGGGAGAGCAAATGATAGCTTACAAAAAGACTATATGATACTAAGTAAAATAAACAGAGTACTCATTATGTATAGACTATGAGGTCCACTATTTTAATGGAGGTACACAAAATCTAGAAAGAAAGAATAATAGTAGCAGTAAACACAATATTAGTAGTAGCTACTACATATTGAGCACTTACTGTATGCTTTTTCTGTGATATAATATAATTGCTTTACAATGGTGTATTAGTTTCTGCTTTATAACAAAGTGAATCAGCTATATATACACATATATCCCCATATCTCCTCCCTCTTGCGTCTCCCTCCCACCCTCCCTATCCCTATCCCACCCCTCTAGGTGGTCACAAAGCACTGAGCTGATCTCCCTGTGCTATGCGGCTGCTTCCCACTAGCTATCTGTTTTACATTTGGTAGTGTATATATGCCCATGCCACTCTCTCACTTCGTCCCAGCTTACCCTTCCCCCTCCCTGTGTCCTCAAGTCCATTCTCTAAATCTGTGTCTTTATTCTTGTCCTGCCCCTAGGTTCTTCAGAACCTTTTTTTTTTTTTTAGATTCCATAAATATGTGTAAGCATACGGTATTTGTTTTTCTCTTTCTGACTGACTTCACTCTGTATCAGACTCTAGGTCCATCCACCTCACTACAAATAACTCAGTTTCATTTCTTTTTATGGCTGAGTAATATTCCATTGTATATATGTGCCACATCTTCTTTATCCATTCGTCTGTCGATGGACACTTAGGTTGCTTCCATGTCCTGACTATTGTAAATAGAGCTGCAGTGAACATTGTGGTACATGACTCTTTTTGAATTATGGTTTTCTCAGGGTATACGCCCAGTAGTGGGATTGCTGGGTCGTATGGTAGTTCTATTTTTAGTTTTTTAAGGAATCTCCATACTGTTCTCCATAGTAGCTGTATCAATTTACATTCCCACCAACAGTGCAAGAGGGTTCCCTTTTCTCCACACCCTCTCCAGCATTTATTGTTTGTAGATTTTTTGATGATGGCCATTCTGACTGGTGTGAGGTGATGCCTCATTGTAGTTTTGATTTGCATTTCTCTAATGATTAGTGATGTTGAGCATCCTTTCATGTGTTTGTTGGCAATCTGTATATGTTCTTTGGAGAAATGTCTATTTAGGTCCTCTGCCCATTTTTGGATTGGGTTGTTTGTTTTTTTGATATTGAGCTGCATGAGCTGCTTGTAAATTTTGGAGATTAATCCTTTGTCAGTTGCTTCATTTGCAAATATTTTCTCCCATTCTGAGGGGTGTCTTTTCATCTTGTTTATGGTTTCCTTTGCTGTGCAAAAGCTTTTAAGTTTCATCAGGTCCCATTTGTTTATTAAAAGAGTAGATCTTAAACGTTCTCACCACACACATAAAAGAAAGGTAATTATGTGAAGTGATGGAGGCTGTAACTAACCTTATTGTGGTAATTATTTTGCAATAAATATGTGCATCACATCATCACATGTATACCTTAATCTTACTTAAAGTTATATGTCAACTATATCTCAATAAAGCTGGGGGTGGGGGAAGAAGAACCCCATTGCATAGAAGTAGTGTCTCACCACGAACATTTGCTTTGAGCTCTAGTACAGCATCATGGGGGCAGGGGAGGGGAATGAGATGGAGGGCAATTAGATCTGGAAATAGAAGCTGAGAGGATGAGAGGGTCACACTTCCAGGGGCTTCTTACAGGCCTGCAGCAGCAGCAGGTCTTCCGAGCTTAAGAGCACTTCTGTATTCACTCCTAGCTCCTGGCTGCTCTCTCTGCTCCAGGGGTGTTACAGGTCCCACCTGGTCAGGCCAGAGTCTCAGAAGTCCTGTCCCAGCACGCTGTGGGGCAACACGGAGTGACCTGGGAGTCTGCACTCACACAGAGATCACAGGTGACCCCACCATGTTCAGAGGCTGTGGCGCTGGGCATCATCCTTGACACCGGCCCTGACTGTTCATGGACCTGGAGGAGTGTGGATTCAGGTGGATTCAAGAGAACAGGACTGGAACTTCCCTGGTGGTCCAATGGTAAAGAAGCCACCTTCCAATGCAGGGGATGCAGGTTCTATCCCTGGTCAGGGAACTAAGATCCCACATGCCGCGGAGCAACTAAGCCCACACTCCACAACTACGGAGCTTGCACGCCTCAACTAGGGAGCCCGCATGCAGCAAACTACAGAGCCCACACGCTCTGGAGCCTGCGTGCCACAACTAGAGAGAGAAAAGATCCTGCATGCCTCAACAAAGATCCTGTGTGCTGCACCTAAGAGCTGATGCAGCCAAAAATAAATTAAATAAATAAATAATAAAATAAATCTTTCTTTTAAAAAAAGAGAGAGAACAGGACTGCTGGATGCTGGGGGTCCAATGAACGAGACATGATTCCTGGTGGAAAGGAGGTCCCGGACAAGTGAATAAGTGATTGACCCATCTGGGCTGCTGCACAGCTTCTCAGAGACACCACTTGCCTCTGTCCTGGGACCCCAGGATACCTCCCCCTCTTAAAGCACAGGCTCTGGTCACATGGACCAAAATCACACAGTTTCCCTCTGTGGCTCCAGTATCACACCTGAGTGTCACCTTGTAGGCAGGAATCCTCCTTGAAACCATTTTGTCTCTATGGTCCACTGGCTGTGCACTCCATGGCTCTCCTCAGGAGAGTCCCTGCCTGGTGTAAGCACAGCACCATGCTGCTTTGCCCAGGAGGATGTGGAAAGTCTACATGTCCTGCATTCTGAGGGCTCCACTGCTGGCAAGTCCCAACTCCCCTGGGTATCAGGGAAGTTATCCCCCACCCCTCATATCCTAGCTCTACCTCCCCACACAGCCTGGCCTTCTCCAGTGGACATTGCTGTTCCTTCTGACCTCTCTCAGTATCCTTTCATGTAAGTCCCACACAAGGCCCTGGCTCAGGCTGTTCTTCCTGCTGAGAGCTCCCCGCCCATCCACCATGGGGAGGACCACTGCGTTCCTAATAGCCATTAGTAACCCACTCCCATCAGCACCCAAATCAGAGACCGGGAGCTCATCCTTGACATCCTGAAATCTAACTAATGTCCAATTAACTCTGATTCTGGTTCTGTCTCCTCAATCTCCAGGTAACATCCCTCTACCCACTCCCCTTACCTCTCTCTCCTTGAGGTCACTTTGGTCTGGATTCAGAAAGTCCTGTGTTTGCATTGTCTCTGCTACTTCCTAGCAGTGTAACCCTGGGAAAATCCTCTCTCTAGGCCTTACTTTCATGAGTCCGTGTAATGGGTTTATTAAGAGTTTCTACCTCATAAAGTTGGCATTCAGAGAAAATAACATGTGTGTACAGTGCTCAGCACAGTACATGGCTCAAAGTAAGTCTTCAATAAATGTTAGCTGCTGTTATTGTTGTTACTGTTACTATTATTGTTTTTATTACTAGGACCTCAGCGTCTCCCACCTGGGCTAGGTTAGAAGTCTCCCACCTGGTCACTCATGGAGGGGGAGGGCTGCGGTCAGAAAAGGAAAACCCACAGCTACCAGAACAGTGTAGAATCACCTGTGGCCACAGTGGGATCATTCTGTCCCTTGAAGACAGCTGAAAATGGGAGAAGGCACCAAAGCAGAGCAGCCTCACATCCAGGCACTGGCTATGAGATCACCCCTTCTTACAGCAAGAGCTTCCAAGGAACCTGGGCAGAGATGTGAATTCTAAGGATGGAGGGCCCCTTGGAAAGCATATTACTCAATTTCCTGACTCTACGATGGCAAAACTGAGTCCCTGTGAGGAAAAATGGCTTACTGTGGCTGATGTCATTTAACAAGGATTGATCTGGGGCTACTCAGTATCCAGCGCCGTTCTGAGTGCTGGACTCAACCCAGGCAGGTAAAGAGTTGCATCTGGACCCATTTTCCCACAAAACCATACCACCTATGGGCTGAGGAGCAGCCCAGCTAAAAATAACACTTACATTTCCATGTGCTTCCAAAAGGGAGAAAACCAGAATTCTGTGTTAGCAATAAATCATCCTGAGAAACTCTTTCAGCCTGTTGCTGGAATGTGAAACACTAAATCAAAGCGTTAAACAGGCAAGAAGACTGGAAACCACTGAGCACAGATGCTAATAAGAACAAATTCTTCCACTCCAGCATCTGCCCTGTGGATAAACCAACACAAACTGGTCTGGGACCTGGGTAGCAAAGGAGGAGTATTGCAACATACCCCACGGTTGACACTCCCTTTTCCCCTCAACATCCAGACTCTTTCCATGTCTTAACAAAATGTTCACAACTGGGGGAGAAAGGAATATTAACAATAAATTTTCATTTTATAAATGTAAAGCCAAGGCTTAGAGAAATGTAATAAATCAAGTCTATAACGAATATATTAGCTGGGTAGCTTCTACTCTATGCAATTGATCCACAGTTTTAAAAAAAAAAAAAAAGACTTTTGCCTAAGTCTTATATGGGAGGTGTGTTCCTGGTGCTTTAATTAGAAAAGTCACCCCCCAAAAAGTTTTTTAACCTTTTATGGGTCATGGATATCCCTGAGAATCTACTGAAAGCTGTGAATTCTCTCCCCAAAAGTGAGCCCATAAGGGCACAAACATAATTTTGCTTACAATTTTAGAAGCTCACCAATGTAGCCCCTGGCAATTTCTCAGCCACAGCTAAAGAAACTTGCTTTAAAGTGTTAGCTCTATAGTTTTGCAAGATGGCTCAAATCAGCACAGCCCACACCTGAAAACTTTCTATAGGAGGAGGGGGTATGCATAACAGATGAAAACTGATTACAAAGCTGTTTTTCAGTATTTGAATCAAAGCATAAAATTATCATTTGTCAGCATGCACACGCAGATTCAAATAAAAGGTATTTATCAACCCGATACCATAGCCAAATGGTATCAACATTTAGGGTTCCAAACTGTTCTAACAAATGGACCCCTGTACTAAAAATACCCTAAAGACACACTGCAAGAATCACCAGCCTCTCTCTATCTGCATCTGAGGCTTTCGCGTCCCATACCAACACCACATTCTTGAATCCTTGCTCCAAGAAGGCACAGGAAATGTTCGCACTGTTTATTGCAATGTACATATCTGTCATTTAAGATGATATCTCTTCCCACCTAAAGGAAAGATACTGCATTGACACTCTGGTACTAAGTTACTGAGCTTCTAATATACAATTTGCATTCGAAGAATGCCTATCCAAAAACTTGCCTGTTAATTTAAGGATCCATAAATTCTTCTTTTAACTCGGAGGCTCTGGATAACTGCTAGAAAACTGCATCCGTGCTCAGCAGGCTTTCCCTCCCTGTGACCTCTGCGTGCCCCGCGGGCTACCCCTGCCTGTTTTAGCCCAGGGTTCTACAAGTGGGGCAGCAAAGGCAAGGGTAACACGAGCTGGCTCCAGCTGCAAATAGCAACAGGCCTTTCATGAGTGAAAGCCCAAATATAGACCTGCCCACTGCTGACTGCTCAAGTGTCACCAGGAGAGGTTACATGCTGTCCCCTGAGTTACTTCATTTACTGTGGGGATTGGAGTCCGGTGGCTCCACCGAGGGCCTGATGTATGGTCATGAATAGAGGGCTGGGGGCTGTCACAGCAAGGGCAGGAGGGTGGCTGCAGGCCACGCAGAGAAGGAGGACTTCTGAGAGTCCCCAGGCTGTGCACCTTCCACCTGGCCTGAGGGGCTTTTCCCAGAGTCTTTTGAATAAGCACAAATCTGAAGGTAGTCAAATGCAGCTTAATTTTTTTTCTCCCACTATTCCTTGAACGTTTACTCATTTATTCCCCTCTCTGGATAAAAATCGAGCACACCCGTGACTTTCTGCTCCCTCTTAGGTAACACAGAGTCCTGGGGTCGCTTGAAGGCATAGTCTCCATTCAGTAAGGGAATGTACAGTCCAATACGTTAATTAAAAAGTCAAACTTAGAGGACTTCCCTGGTGGTGCAGCGGTTAAGAATCCGCCTGCCAATGCAGGGGACACGGGTTCCAGCCCTGGTCCGGGAAGATCCCACATGCTGCGGAGCAACTGGGCCCATGCACCACAGCTACTGAAGCCTGCGTGCCTAGAGCCCATGCTCTGCAACAAGAGAAGCCACCGCAATGAGAAGCCCGTGCACCGCAACAAAGAGTAGCCCCTGCTCACCGCAACTAGAGAAAGTGTGCACGCACAGCAACAAAGACCCAACGCAGCTGAAAATAAATAAATAAATAAATTTTTTAAAAAGTCAAACTTAGTTTAGCCAGCATCAAAATCTTCTCCCCTCCCCAGCTGAGGCCTCTGTAGCTGGAAGTCTGCCCTGGGAAAGGAGGGGATGAGGTCGGCCTCTTGTTCCCACACCTCCTCCCTTAGCTGCTGGTTTGTTTGCCAGGGGCAGGAGGCACTAAGGTGATAAGACAGCTCCTATCTGAGTTGGTGCCACAGAGGGTGGGTGCTAGCTTCTGGCTCTCTGGGGCAGGCAGGTGCTTAGAGCACTCTCTGTCTCTCTGAGCTTTTGTATATCTCTGGGGTTTACCATGATAAGCCCTTTCCCCTGGAGTTCCCACGACCAGGCTGAGAACCCCTCTATTCCAGGGGGTCCCTTGCACTCCTCCTCCAGGCCCTGGTGGGCCACCTCCAAAATTTCTCAAATGAGGTCTCCTGACCCATGCAGCTGGTTCTCTCAGGCAGGATCTAGGTGACTCTTTGCTGGCTGTGTCGTCCTGCTGGCCCACATCTGGATATTGGGATGTAGGCTCCATCCTTGGTCCTGGCAAACTCTGGGGTGCAGACAATTCCAAAGCAGCCACTCCCCCTGGCTCTGCCACCAAAGCAGCCAATCTTTTCTCCTCAGGCCACCATTGGCCCACTTGCAGGAAATACAGCGAGTTACCTGAAGGGTCCCTTTGAAGACCCCACACTGGGCTTGGGGATAGAGGGTGGGGCTTCCAACTCTCCCCACCCAGTCCAACAATAGCTCTCTCCAGAAAAATCGCTCCACCAGTCTCCCTCTCAAATACCCTCTTTTCTTCACTCTGATCCCTTTTTATTTTCTTCCACTGGTGGAGGGCATGAATTGGGTTCTAGACCATTTCCTTGAAAAGTCTGCATGTGGTGATTTGATCTCAGAATTTTACATCTATTGCTTTTTGAAACCTTAATCAAAATTTCATTTTTAAAACACTGTTACTGCCAGTTATCTATACAATAAAAATATTGGAAGCCAAATAAAATATCAAAAGCAAACAATTTGAAAGAATAAATTATGCAAAGATATATGTACAAGAATGTTCACCACAGCATTATCTATATTGGCAGAAAATTGAAATTAATCTATTCCTACCAATATAGAATTCTTTAAATAAATCACAATACTGTCAACTCAGTTTTGGCAAGTATTAAAAATAATGATGTAGATACCTTTTTAAATTAATTAATTTATTTTTGGCTGCGTTGGGTCTTCGTTGCTGTGCGCAGGCTTTCTCCAGTTGTGGTGAGTGGGGGTTACTCTTTGTTGTGGTACACGGGCTTCTCATTGCAGTGGCTTCTCTTGTTGCAGAGCATGGGCTCTAGACACGTGGGCTTCAGTAGTTGTGGCACGCAGGCTTCAGTAATTGTGGCACGCAGGCTTCAGTAATTGTGGCTCGCGGGCTGTAGAGCGCAGGCTCAGTAGTTGTGGCACACAGGCTTAGTTGCTCCGCAGCATGTGGGATCTTCCCGGCCCAGGGCTGGAACCCGTGCCCCCTGTATTGGCAGGCAGAATCTCAACCTTTTTTTTTTTGCGGTACGCGGGCCTCTCACGGCTGTGGCCTCTCCCATTGCGGAGCACAGGCTCCGGACGCGCAGGCTCAGTGGCCATGGCTCACGGGCCCAGCCGCTCCACGGCATGTGGGATCCTCCCGGACCGGGGCGCGAACCCGTGTCCCCTGCATCGGCAGGCGGACTCTCAACCACTGCGCCACCAAGGAAGCCCCAATGCCTATATTTTTAATGTGGAAAATGTCCACAATATATTTGTAAGTAGAACGAGTATGCAAAATATTATTACAATATAATTATATATATATATACACACATATATACACACACACACACAAAATGAAAGCAGGGTTTATCTTTTTTGAGTTATTTTATTTATAGCTTTGATTCGTCCATTTTATAATAATTATATATACCTTTTATTACTTTTTAAAATTATTTTTTATTGTAAAATAATATATAATACTTGGCTGAGAAAAAAGCAAATACTACAAAAGAACCATGAAGTAAATGTAAACCAGTCATGCATCCTGGTAACAACAATTATTAGGTTTGGTGTATACTTTTCCACGTTTTTTCTAAGAATATATACATTTATTCCCCTTTCACAAGAAATAAAAATTTCTTTTATAATTAGAAAGCCTGCTATTTTCATTTTGAAAAAGCAAATAATTTAGAAAGACTAATAGAAATGATAAGATTATAAAACAAAACCAGTAAAGACATACTGTAAAGAATATTCAAAGATATTAAAATAGACTATTAAAGAATTATAAGAAATCATATTAGATAAAATGATATATTAAAAAATAGTTTGAGGAAAAATAAATCACTTCAGCTAGAAGGTTATCTCTCCAAGAGGACTGGGTGACAGCCAGAGTAGCTATTGGGAATCCAAGAACCCATAGCCCCACCTCTCCTCGACATTAAAGGGAGGGACCTTCAGATAGAGGAACCTTTAGACCTTCAAGCTACATTCCACAGAGGCTGCTAGATGCCTTGGGATTATCTTGGGGGGGGGGGGGTGGAGATGCCCCTAACCAAAGCTTCAGCCTTGGCCCTGTTTTTTTTCTTTTGGGGGGGGCGAGGGGGGTTGTTGTTGTTTTACCTTGGGCATAATAGCAAGTACAAATCTGATTCCTGGCGTTCCCAGCTCAAAAACTTCAAAAGCCCTTTCACTAGTTCCTGAATCAAGCCCTCACAAACCGTGTTTTGATGAAGGGCTCCTTCCCTGCTCCCTGGGCTTCTCGCTCCTCCGCCTCGGTCCTCCAACCCCACTACCCCTCTAGCAGTGCTCTCACAGGACGGGAGCTGACATGTACTGTATTTCTGTCTACACTGTACATTTCCTGGGTAGAGCCCTGTGCTGTCTTATACCCTGTTGTATGAACAGGTTCAGCTCCAACCCACACTCCATCCCTACGTGCAAACTACACCTCCTGATCTCCGTAAACAGGTCTTCAATAGCCAGGTGGTCTGAAGTGTCTAATTGCCTAAGTGTCTGTATCTTAAGAAACGTTTCTTTTCTGGGTCTCAGTTTCCTTATCTCTAAAATGACGTGTTAGAACACAGATTATATTTAAACATGTTGGTTGGGAGCTGGGATGCTTTGAAGGCGGAGGGACTGTACGTTTTTTGTATGCCCCCTCCGCGCCTAGCCTCCCAAAACAGGCACACAGCAAACATTCCATAAAAGCTTGTTGAATTGATACCAATAAGCTTGTGGCTTCTACCCAGTAATAGAAGACCAAGTCAGCTAGCTGGGTTTGCGTTCTCAAGAGGTTCACAGTTTAGTGTAGGAGGCTAAGACAATAACTCGTTCATTTAACAAATATTTTTTTCAACGTCAGTGTGTACACAGGTGGAAAAGGTGAGGCAAGAGTGATCATTCCGGGCTCCAGACGAGGTTGCGACATTGATTGATTCGGAGCGGCGACCTTCTGACCTTTTCATTGGTTGTCGCGAACCCTCCCTTCTATCACCCAACCAATCCCGGAAGCGTGCTGGAAGCCTTACAGGCCGTGGGCAGCCAATCAAAAGTGCCGAGGGTTGCGGCAGCTGGGGTGCTGACGCCGATTTCAGTTCAGCGAAAAATGACGCGGTCCGGACAGTGCAGTGGCTGGGGGTGCAGGGAGACCAGGCTCCGGCGAGCCGAGCCCTCCGGGCGCTGACCGCCGGCGGTCATGGAGGACGAGCAACCCGACAGCTTGGAGGGCTGGGTGCCGGTCCGCGAGGACCTCTTTGCCGAGCCCGAGCGGCACCAGCTGCGCTTCCTCGTGGCCTGGAACGACGTGGAGGGCAAGTTCGCTGTGACTTGTCACGACCGCACGGCGCAGCGGCGGCGGCGCAAGGGGAGCCAGCCCGGGCCCGAGCTGGTGTCCGAGCCCGTGTCTGAGGCCGCCGCGCCCCCGCCCAGCTGGGCAGGCCTGCTCTCGGCCGCCGGGCTTCGCGGCGCGCACCAGCAGCTGGCGGCGCTGTGGCCGCCGCTGGAGCGCTGCTTCCCGCGGCTGCCGCCGGAGCTGGACGCGGGCAGTGGCGGGGCCTGGGGCCTGGGGCTCGGGCTGTGGACGCTGGTATGGCCGGCGCGCACGGACGTCGGCGAGGCGGCGCTGCAGGAGCTGTGCGGGCAGCTGGAGCGCTACCTGGGCCAGGCGGCCGACGCCTGCGGTGGCGCCGCGGTGCGCGACGCGCTCTTCCCCGCCGAGGGATGCGCGGCCGACTGCGAGAGCCTGCGCGAGTTCCGGGAGCGGGTCCTGCGCGCGCGGCGGGACGAGGCGGGGGCGCGGCTGCGCCAGGTACGCGCCCGCCGGGCCGTCGCCCGGTCCTTCTGCCTCTCGGTGGAGCCTCGGGCCCTTTTCCAGGGTGGGACGAGTGCGAGAGGGGGGTCCTTCCGCAGACCAGCGCGGGGAAGGAGCAGGTTAACAGCGTGATGCGCGGAAGGGCTAGCAGCCTCGCAGGTGCTCTTCACCTGTCAGGGAGCATCGAGGGGAATTCCGCGGAAGCCCCGTGGGGCCTATAGCGAGAGGACTAAGTTAAATCAAAGTTTAATCGCAGTTAGGAGCCAGGGTAGGCCCTTAAACCTTTCCCCTGAAGATGCTGGTGGAGCTGGCTGTTTTGACAGGAAGTGCCAGAGAATACTGAAAGCAAAACTAGAAATATCCCATCCGTGTAGGAAATGACAACACAGACTGAAGGTAAACACTGACAGGTTCTGTGTATGAGGGAAGGCCGATAATGGAGACAAAATGTTTTAGAGGATGAAGGTGCTTCTAGGACACAGGTTTTTTAGGTGATAAAGACTCGGTCAAGTGGACAGCCGGCAGGATGTGAGCTGTCTTCATCAGTGTGGAACAGCAGCAACATGAGTGCAATTTTAAGCTTGAAAGAGGTAATTAGCGAGATGGAACAATTCATTTTTTGAGTGGTAAGCTTACAGAACTGAAGGGGATTCACAAATTCACAAAAGGGTTTAAGAGAAAAATATGGCTCATATATCCACAACCAGCTGACTCTCCTGAGTCAAGATTTAGTGCTCTATCCCACACCCTGACATGCCTCTTGCTCGCCTTTTTCTCATTATACGCCGTACTTAATCTGAATGATTTTTCTCTGCCTTCATTTGAGGAAGGGGAGGTGTAAGAGAACAATCCAGCCACATTTCAAAATCTTAATTATATCCTCTCAAGCTAAATATAGAATGAACTTTTTTTTTTTTTTTTGCGGTACGCGGGCCTCTCACTGCTGTGGCCTCTGTCGTTGCGGAGCGCAGGCTCCGGATGCGCAGCCTCAGCGGCCATGGCTCACGAGCCCAGCCGCTCCACAGCATGTGGGATCCTCCCGGACCGGGGAACGAACCCGTGTCCCCTGCATCGGCAGGCGGACTCTCAACCACTGCGCCACCAGGGAAGCCCCTAATTTCACTTTCAATGTGAGGAAACCACAGAGCAGTTTCAGGCCAGTCAACTTTATCTTTTTAAAATTTATTTTTGACTGTGTTGGGTCTTTGTTGCTGCACGCGGTCTTTCTCTAGTTACCGCGAGCCGGGGCCGCTCTTTGCAGCGGTGCGAGGGCTTCTCACTGCAGTGGCCTCTCGTTGCAGAGCACAGGCTCTAGGGGCCCAGGCTTCAGGAGTTGTGGCTTGCGGGCTCTAGAGCACAGGCTCAGTAGTTGTGGCACACGGGCTTGGTTGCTCCGTGGCATGTGGGATCTTCCAGGACCAGGGCTCGAACCTGTGTCCCCTGCATTGGCAGGCAGGTTCTTACCACCAGGGAAGCCCAACTTTATCATTTTGAATCAGACAGACTTTTATTTTTTAGACACCAGTTTCTGACAGAAGTGGTTTTTCCTTAAACTAACATATGTTACTATTGTAAAAGTTATACTTTACCCAAGTTGAAGTTCATTCAGAGGTATTATGGCACCAGTATAGTTCATACTGTTAGGCTAGCTGTTGACACTTGTGTGGTTCACCTGTTTACGTGTAACAGGTGGGCAGAGGAGGGCTTAAATATAAAATATACTGCATCCATGGAAGTGTATGTGATCATCTTAATACTCAGCTCATATTTAGAACAGGAAAGCAATTGATTCTAGAATTAGACCAGTTGCCAATATTGCTAGTGTATATAAAGTGAAGCTGAATGGTTTGACTTCTGAGTAGTCTAAGCAATAAGACTGAAAAGTATCAGTTGTCTTAAGTTTACTTTTTTGTGTGTTTTAATATTTTTCAGGGAAACTTTTTTTTTAATCCTATTATTATCACCTGGATAAAATGTCAGCTGAACATAGATCACTTTATCCTTAAGTGAAGGGAAGGAAATAGAAGAATTTAAGGTTATTGACTGGGGGAAAAAAGTCTATACTATTACTTGATTTTATTTCTCTTCTCCTGGGGGGTAAGGTAATTTCTTACCAAATGAGTTTATCTAGATTATAAATGCTCAGTTTATTTTCTATCTTGCCTCAGAAGAAGCGCTCTGCAGAGGCTAGAGCCACATTTGTTATGCTAACTGAATCTGCTGGGGGTTTGGTGGCAATATTAACCTGGGGGAATTAAGAAAGTTGGCATGCTGGAGAAGTACTTGGAGGCATTTCTGTGTCCTTATGAGCTTTTAAAAAAGGAGTACATCCTCACAAAACCTTTATGGTCGGAAAAGTGATGAAAAATATCCTCAGTCTACCCCCTATTGATGCCTTTTTCTGGTCCTTTTCTCTGAGTACTTAGAGAAAACACAGTTAAGATAAAATTTTCAACTCTGCATCCTCCTCCACCTCCCACTTATTATTATAAAAGTCCCCAGGGCTTCCCTGGTAAGTCCCCAGTTACTAAACAGTCTTCAAAAGCACAGTGCTGAATGATTGATTATAGTAATAATAATCTACTGTGGATATGCCATGATTTATTTAACCATCTTACTGGGCATTTTGGTTGGAGAACAATAGCATTTTCATGTTTAATCAGTATTTTTTTTTTTTTTTTTTGCGGTACGCGGGCCTCTCACTGCTGTGGCCTCTCCCGTTGTGGAGCACAGGCTCTGGACGCGCAGGCTCAGTGGCCATGGCTCACGGGCCCAGCCGCTCTGCGGCATGTGGGATCCTCCGGACCGGGAGACGAACCCACGTCCCCTGCATCGGCAGGCAGACTCTCAACCACTGCGCCACCAGGGAAGCCCTTAATCAGTATTTTAAATTGACGCATTAAAGTTTAGAACATTCAGGTTTCCTTAGCTTTGTTGGTTTGGTATGATCTTATAAATACTGTCCACACGTGAGCTTTATTTACATTTTGCCTTCTAGGTGCTTCAAGGGCATGAAAAAGCCAACACCATGGTAGCATTAATGAAAGTGTATCGAGAGGAAGATGAAGCATACCAGGAATTAGTTACTGCTGCAACCATGTTCTTCCAGTATTTACTGCAGCCATTCAGGGATATGCGAGAACTTGCAACTTCATGTAAGCTTGCTATTTTGGTACGTTTTCTTTATATTTTTACTTTATGATATTTATTCTTTATCGTATACTATTTCTTCAGTTGCATTTAAGATTCAATCTGTGTTTCCACTTCGGGTTTACCCTATATTTAGATATATTGTAGATATATTGAATTTATTATTTTTTAAATTGATTTCAGATGAAGACATTTTACATCGGTCGTCTTAATACGTTAAGATTTCTGCAGATTTTCAAGGGTTACACACTTTCTTTGCTGATGACTTTTTTTTTAATTTTAATTTTTTGGCTGCATTGGGTCTTCATTGCTGCACGCAGGCTTTCTGTAGTTGCAGCGAGCGGGGGCTACTCTTCGTTGCGGTGTGCAGGCTTCTCATTGCGATGGCTTCTCTTGTTGCGGAGCACCGGCTGTAGGCACGCGGCCTTCAGTAGATGTGGCGCGTGGGCTCAGTAGTTGTGGCTCGTGAGCTCTAGAGCGCAGGCTCAGTAGTTGTGGCGCATGGGCTTGGTTGCTCCGCGGCATGTGGGATCTTCCTGGACCAGGGATCGAACCTGTGTCCCCTGCACTTGGCAGGTGAATTCTTAACCACTGTGCCACCAGGGAAGTGATGACTTGTTTTTGATGTGTTGCTTATTTACTTTAGCTTATTTTCAGCCTCTAAGGACACATGCAGACTTCTGAGAAATAGGATGAAAATTTAAATAGCAAGGCCCTGGATTGTAATTCAGTAAATTAAACTTTAGTAAATGCTGTCATTGCTCTTATTTCATTGAGCCATGGAACACTAGTTAGAATAAGCATTATCATTCCAGTGTTATAAATGAATCTGGAACCAAGGTGGGTGGGGAGGTTCAATAGCTTTCTCTGGTTCTAAACCAGCTGGAATCAGAAGACAACAGAGATCTCTTGATCTCTGCCCCCTGCACTGGGCCATCCTTCCACACATGCACTCATGGCCACTGCCGGGCTACCATAAAAATGGTGTCAGGTTTAGATGAAACTCATGCCAGCCTAACCTGTGGAGAAAGTTGTTCTGTTCATTATTTTGCAAATCTATTATTTGGATTGTCTTTACTTCCTGTGTATATTTTTTCTTTCTCTAAATAACAGCTGTACTGAGATATAATTCACAGACCATATAATTCACCTATTTAAAGTGTACAATTCAGTGGTTTTTAGTATATTCAGAGTTTTGCAACCACCAGCACTAATTCCAGAACATTTTCATCTCCCTGAAAAGAAACTCCATATGCATTCCCCATTCCCCCCCAACTCCAGGCAACCACCCATCTGCTTTCTGCCTCTAAATCTCCCTGTTCTTGACATTTCATATCGTATGGAATGATTTGTGTCTGGTCCTTTCATGTAGCATCAGGTTTTCAAGTTCCATCCATGTTGTAGTGTGTATTAGAACTTCATTTTTTTCATTGCCAAATAATGTTCATTATATGCACATAGCACATTTACATATCCATTTAGCAATTGATGGACATTTGTAACTTTCCACTTTTGGGCTATTATGAATGTTGCTATGAATATTTGTGTACAAGTTTCCATGTGGACATGTATTCATTTTTCTTGGATATATGGATATGCTGGACCCTACAGTAACTCTGTTTAACCTTTTGAAGAACTGCCAGACTATTTTCCATAAATGCACCATTTTACACTCCTACCAGCAGTAAATGAGGGTTCCGATTTGACCACATCATCGTCAACACTTGTTATTGTCTGTCTTTTTGATTATAACCATCCTAGTAGATGTGAAGTGGTATCTCATTGTGGTTTTAATTTACATTTCCCTGATGGCTATATTTCTTATGTCACTAAATTATGCTTGGTAGAAGAATTGGATACTAGATGACATAGTATATGTCACAATCATTCATGTTTTAGGTTACTGTATTACTTTTGCCCTTCAGAAAAGAATCTCACTATTGAAAAGCTTCCTGCCACGTCCCTAAAAGAAACCACAGCAACAGCTAACACTTGAGTGTCATGTACCAGGCTTTTGCTGAGTGCTTAACAATACGGATCTCATTCAAACAATCGTGTAGTATTATTAATAGAGAAACATAACTTGACAGCATTCCCTTATAGAAAAAGGTATTTGAGTAATACAAAGTAAAAGTAGGGTTTTTTCCCTTTATACTTCAGAGTATCCCTTTGTCATCCAAAGGAGGCACCACTTAGAGCCTTATTCATACTCAGTAAGGAACTGATGAATGAATGAAATTTAATTGACTGTGTAGTAGTAATAAAAGTAGCTGAAATAATCCATGTGACCAATTTCCTTTCGATTTCCTAATGGCTCTACATTACTATTCCCTTTTACTAATACAACTTTCCCTTCTTTCTATAGAAGTCCTTGGATGAGGATGGTCTGGGTCCTAAAAGGATAGTTGCCCTGCAGAAGGAAGCCCAAGAATGGACCAGACGGGCTGAAGAAGCTATAGTCTCGATTCAAGATATTACAGTGAATTATTTTGAAAAAACAGTAGAAGCATTAGCAGGTAATAATTTAAAATGCTATACTAAGATACGTGTAATTTTCATTTTATTCGGAGAACATTTGAGTGCCTCTTAAGCACCAGGTTCTGTATGTTTTAGGTACTGGGGATTCAATATAAGGAAAAGCGTAAACAGCCACTGTACAGTCAGGTGAAGGGAGGAAAACCTTAATTATATTAATTATATATTCATTCAAACACATGGAAAATGGCAGTGGCAACAAGCCACATGAAGAAGAGAAACATGGGGCTCTGAGAGCTTAGGAGAGAGAAATTAGGCCCCATCAGAGTGGCCAATGAAGGCCTCTGAGAAGTGGCACTTGCCCTGATATCTGAAGGGTAAATGGAAGTGGAGAAAGCAAAACAGTGAGGGAAGAGTGTTCCAGGCAGGAGCAGCATTTGCAAAGGCCCTCTGGTTTTTGGGAGCTTGACAAGTCTGAGGAACTTGGGAAGTATGCCAAGTGTGAGGAAGCCATGGTCTGGAGCACAGTCCAGGCACACCTCATGTCATAGCTCATTTCACTGCACCGCACTTTACTGCACTTCACAGATGTTATGTTTTGTACAGATTGAAGGTCTGTGACAGTCCTGCACTGAGCAAGTCTATTGTAAAATAGCAAGTGCTGTTTTCCCAACAGCAGTTGCTCACTTCATGTCTCTGTCACGTTTTGGTAATTCTCCTAATATCTCAAACTTTTTCATTATTATTATATTTTTTATGGTGATCTGTGATTAGTGATCTTTGACGTTATTATTCCAAAAAGATTACAACTCACTGAAGGCTTAGATATGGTTAGCATATTTTAGTAATAAAGTATTTTTAAATTAAGGTATGTAGGTGATCTCGGATGGCCTCAGCCTGCAGCAGCTTGAAGCAGGATTTCGGTTCCCCGGCCAGAGATTGAGATCAGGCCGTGGCAGTGAGGACGCTGAATCCTAGCCACAAGACCACCAGGGACCAGTGGCCAGTGACAAAGCCCTGGCCTTGTCAGCTGTGTAGAAATGAATTTCCACATAGAGACAGAAAGTAGTGAAGCAAGTAAAGTGTTTATTAGAAGGAAAAAGAGGACAGTGACTGTGGATAGACACACGGGTGGGCTCAGAGAGAATCGCACCCTCGTGGTAGTCTGAATCACTTTTACGGGGCATTTCTTCCTTTGACCAATCATCTTGCTTTGCCTGGTTCTGAGTCTGTATTTGGTATATCTCAGGATCCTCCCGTGTGTGTGCGCATCTCTTAGCCAAGATGGATTCTAGAGGCCTAGGGTAGGTTGACATCACTTACTGTGAGGTGGCGCCCCCTCCCTTTTTGACCTCCAAGGAGCCTTTCTGTGCATGTGTAGTCAGGAAGTTCTCCTTGACTTTGAGAATGAGGAATATGTGGTCTTTTATCTCTTATCTGGTAAGGGCCCAGACTCCTCCATCATCCTGCTTTTTTTTTAAAATTTTTAAATTTTTGGCTGTGTTGGGCCTTTGTTGCTATTCACGGGCTTTCTCTAGTTGCAGCGAACGGGGGCTACTCTTAGTTGTGGTGCACAGGCTTCTCATTGCAGTGGCTTCTCTTGTTGCGGAGCATGGGCTCTAGGCATGTGGGCTTCAGTAGTTGTGGCACACGGGCTTAGTAGTTGTGGCGCACGGGCTTAGTTGCTCCGTGGCATGTGGGATCTTCTTGGACCAGGAATCGAACCCGTGTCCCCTGCATTGGCAGGTGGATTCTTAACCACTGTGCCACCAGGGAAGTCCCCATTATCCTGCTTTTATGGAGTTTCTGCTATTACAGAGTTTCTGTCCACAGGGGAGAAACTGTATAATCTGGGGCCCGTCTATCTCCTGCCTCAAGTATACATTGTTTTTTTAGACATAATGCTACTGTACACTTAATAAACCACAGTACAGTGTAAACATAACTTTTATACGCAATGGGAAACCAAGAAATTCATGTGAATCACTTTATTGTGATATTCGCTTTATTGTGGTGGTCTGGAACTGAACCTGCATTGTCTCTGAGGTATGCCTGAATGGAGAATGTGGTGTGAGATAATGCCAGCAAGACAGGCAGGGATGAGACCATATGATCTTGTGGGCTGGGCGAAGGACTCTGATCTTAAATCATTGTTGATAGTAGACCCAATAGCAACAACTTATTGTCTGTCAGTTTGTTGAACTGTAGTACATTTATAAAATGGAACGCCATGTAGCAGTAAGCATGATTCTCTATAACTATTTTTATGAATAGCAAGAGTTCCCTGATATATTAAGTGAAATAAAAAAGATATAAAGCAGAATGATGATCCTGTGGGGGGGTTTTTTTGTTTGTTTGTTTTGGTCAAACTATATCTTTCTGTCTAGCTAAACATAGAAATAGTCTAGAAGTATATGCACCAAAATATAAGAAGCAATTGCTTTAAGTGAGATTCATGATTTATTATTTTCTTTTTTTAAATGAAGTTATCTAAAATTTTATACCAATAACCATGCATTATTTTTGTGACAATAAAAATTCACTAAAATCCAAGAATTTTTCTTTTAAAAGGGATGTTTTGCAGGTAACATGGGAGGCAATAAACAAAGAATTAGTTCAGGATAAATTTTTCTGTTTTTAATGAGTTGTAATTATGTTTTATTTTATTAATTACAATACAACAGGAATGCAGAAACAAATGGCACAGGATGAGAAGAGATTTGGCCAGGCTGCCTGGGCCACAGCAACTCCCAGGTTAGAAAAACTCAAGCTGATGTTAGCTCGGGAGACTCTGCAACTCATGAGAGCCAAAGAGTTGTGTTTCAGTCACAAAAGAGCTGAAATTCAGGGAAAGGTGAGACAAAGATAAGTGAAACTTTCTTTTAAAAATATACTTTTAAACAAAACAAAAAAACAAAACAAAAAAAATATACTTTTATTTTAGGTAGAATCTTTCTTTCCAGGCATTGTGAAAGAGCTTCCTTTCTTTGCTTATTCCAACACCATCTTCCAGTAGATAAGAATTTGCAGACTGTGGAAGGTTGGCCGTGAAGTTTCCCTTTGGTCGAAATGTTTGTGAAATATTATTTTTTTAAAATTGTTTATTTATTTATTTGTTTTTGGCTTTGTTGGGTCTTCATTGGCGCGTGCGGGCTTTTTCTAGTGGTGGTGGGCGGGGGCTGCTCTTCCTTGCGGTGCGCTGGCTTCTCATTGCGGTGGCTTCTCTTGTTGCGGAGCACAAGCTCTAGGCATGTGGGCTCAGTAGTTGTGGCTCACAGGCTCTAGAGCGCAGGCTCAGTAGTTGTGGGGCATCGGCTTATGCTCCACGGCATGTGGGATCTTCCTGGACCAGGGATAGAACCTGTGTCCCCTGCACTGGCAGGCGTATTCTTAACCACTGCGCCACCAAGGAGGTTCCTGTTTGTGAAATATTGTAGGATTCACTTGACGATAACATCAAACTCAGTACTGATGTAGTACTTTAAAATCAATCAAGTACTCAGTAGTTTAAAATCAATCAAGCCGTGTTTTCAGCACAATTTTAGAATAATCAAAGAGGTGCTTTATCCTAGAAGCGTAGTCACTTAATTTTTTTCCTGTAACATTATGACTTTAAAGCAGAAAACATTTGTAAATACCTCATTGCCGTTTATTTTTCTCAAAACCTAAATGTTTTCATATATTTCAGGGATGAGATAAAGTATTTGTGACAAACATTGAAGAAGGCATTTTTATCCCATTAAATGAAATGGAAAAGTGTTTCTTCTCTATTTGCTTTTTTTATATTTGATATTGAGCAAGGAATAGAAAATAACTTGAATGCTTGTAAAGTTTGCCTTTAATGTACTAATTATTTTAACTTGCTCTTATTTTTTCATGAAAACAAGATAGAAGATCTTCCAGAACAAGAAAAAAAAATAAATGTAGACGAATTAGAAATACAATATTATGAAGTTCAGTTAGAACTATATGAGGTTAAATTTGAGATATTAAAATATGAAGAAATACTGCTTGTTACACAGTTGGACTCTATTAAAAGACTTATAAAAGGTAAGACATATATTTAAATGTATATATGTTTAAATTACACATTCAAGGAAATACAGATCATATTATCAATTATTGTATATTGTCTAATATATCTGAAATTTTCTAACAAAGTTTCCCTTTAGTACTTTATTATTCAAATAATATATTCATTGGTAAACACACAGCAAAACAAAGGGAAACTATTATTACCCCAGTTAAATCGTTTAGAGATACTTAGGCTCTATAGCTTTGTAGCCTTTTTGGTATGCTGATGTTTATAAATCTTTCAATTTCTTAAACCAGAACTATGTATCCTGTTCAGTAACCTCTTTTTCACTTAATACATAATAATCATTCTTCCATTTCAGTAAGTAATAAAACCATCAAAAATTTTAATGGCTGCATAGTATTCCATTGTATAGACATGCAGGGATTTCCAGTTTTTCACTGTTGTGAACAGCATTGTAGTGAAGAACCTTCCTTTACACGTCTTTGTGTATACAACAGATTATTTCCTTGGAATAAATTTCTAAAGATGGAATCAGGTCAAGGACAATGCATGTTTTACATTTTGACACATACTTGTTAAAAAAAAAAACTACAAGAATCATTTGATATGCATTTTCTGCACCTCTATTATTTTCTAAATTTCATTCTACATAATGGCCCTCTAGATAGGTTGTACAAAATGATGCTCCCATCAGCTGATTATAAAAATAGCTTTTTCCCCATACTTATTCATTTAAATTCTCACCTACTTGAGAGCAAAAAATGGCATCTTCTAATTTTCATTTATTTAATCACAAGTGATGTTGAACGCAATTTTGTATGTTTACTGGCCATTTGTATTTCTTTTATTCATGGCCTATTCGTGGCCTTTGACCATTTTTCTTTGGAACATTCCCTTTCTATATTAGAGATGTTATTCTATTATCTGTCATATGTTGCAAATAATTTCTCTGTGATTTGCTTTTTCTTGCCTTGTAGGAATATTTAATTATTATGCAGTCACCTCTATCAGTCTTCTGCTTTGGTGTTATACCTCCTTATCCCAAAATTATATCAGTATTTACTTATGTTTTATTTCAGTATTCTTATGATTTTGTTTTTAAAAACATTTGGCTCTTTAATCCAGGTGAAATTTATTTTGATGTGGGGTAGGAATCTAACTTTTCCCCCCAAATTGTTAGCAGTCCCAATCACTAGTTTTTAAAAACATTTTCCGCTGTTGCTTTGCTTTGACTTTTACCTGTCTCATATCCAGAATTATCATATTTGTTTTGATCTATTTATGAATTGTTATTTTCTTTCACTGATTTGTGAGTGGCTTCTGGTGCCAGTACCATGCTGTTTCTATTATTGTACCTTGGAGGTACATTTTAGTATCAGGTAAAGCAAGTACTTCCCTCATTACTCTACTTTTCCAAAAATTTTCTGACTTTTCTCACTCCTTTATTCTTCCAGATGAACTTTAGAATCATTTTGGCAAGTTCAAAACAAAAAACCCCAAAAAACTCGGAATTTTTATTGGGATTGCACTTAACATTAGAGATAATTTGGGGAGAATTATCATCTTTTCAATTTTGAATCTTCCCATCCAAGAACATGGTATGTCTCTCCATTTACTTAAGTCTTTTTTTCCCTAAAGTTCCAAGTTTAGTTATTTTCTTCATATAGATCCTGAACATTTAATTTAATCCTAGGTATTCAAAAAACTTTACAGTAGCTTCACGTTATAAGCATTTTACATATTTAGGAAAAACTTCTATTAGAAAAAAGTTAATCTGGAAGGATGCATGCCAAACTGTCCGTGTTTTCCTCTGGGAATAAGATGCCAAAGAGTTGGTGAAGGAAGAGGCAAATTTCACTTTTTTATTTTGTGTACTTCTGTAGGGCTTGAATTTGTTACAGTTAGTATGTATTTTTAAAAAATCAATATATAATTAAGATTAAATATCATTAAGGCACCTTAATGATATACTGCTGGTGGAATGTAAGTTGCCTTTCTGGAGGAGGGTGATTTGACAAGAGTCATCAAGAGCCTTAAATATTCATCTGCTAAGGAAGTAATAAAAAATGTACACAAAGATTTATATTCAGATGTTCATCACAGTGAAATTGATAATAATAGAACACTGGAATATTCTAACAACAGAGAGTGCTTAAATTTGAGAATACTGTGTTGCCATTAAAATTATATTTCCATCACATGGAAAAGTTTCTCTAAGAATTCTGTTCATTGATATGTGTAGCTATATAAGTTGTGTGTGTGTGTATGTGTGTACACATAGATATACATATACATAAATGTTAATCATAATTACAAGGATATTTAACTTTCCTTACATTAAAAAAAGTATGCATTATTTTTAATAATAAGACATATTTTTAAGAAATCATTAATATGTTTCTAGATAAACAGGATGAAGTTATCTATTATGATCCATGTGAAAATCCAGAGGAACTTAAAGTCATGGATCATGTAATGGGGCTGCAGGATGATAAGAATCTGGAGGTGAAGGAACTCAGCCGGCAGTGCCAGCAGCTGGAATCTAAACGGGGCAGGATCTGTGCCAGAAGAGCCCGTCTCAGGAACAGAAAGGTAGGAGCGCCCAGGGCAGCTTTCTTTTCTTACCCCTTCTAAGGGTTTCTTCTTTTATGAAAGATAAAGAGGTATTGAAAATAAGGCTTTTTATCAATGATTAATTTTTTGTGTGTTTATGTAGCTATCAGTGGATACAATTAAAATACATTTAAAATGTTTTTCTTAAGAAGATTCTTTTTCCTTTTGGATTTAAGCATTTGCCATCATCTTTAGATTTTAATTAAGTCTTTCAACAACTGTTTATTGAATGCCTATTACCTACACAGGTATTTTAAAAACCACAATAGGTAGAAACTTCTAATCAGCTATAATAAATGCTAAAATTAATTTTATTGTGAACTGTTGATTATAAAATATCAGTCAGATAATATTCAGCTCATTTCAATCCTTATATGCGGTGAGTGATTTTTTTCTTAATTTTTAAACACTCTGTGGTTACAAAAAAGGTAACATACTAAGAATGGCTAAGCATAATTGAGATGTAGTTTTTAATATAATTTTTCAGGTATTGTAGGTTGGATGTGTTATGTAGGTATATTTGGAGTATCACTTAGAACATTATGGGGAAATGTGTTTAAAATAATTGCATTGAAACAGATCCTTAGGACACATCCCACTTAGGAATGTGGGACTGCCTGTATGTCCTCTCATTTCCACTTGTTTGGAGGATTTGCTTTTTCCATCTCTCAAAGCACTAAATCCCAGCCGTGGCCCTCCTACCAGGAAGGAGGGATTCCCGTAAGCAGCCCACTGCCCCGTATCACGTGACCGAGGAGAAGGCAGAAGCACTGAGCCACACCATAACTCCTATTAATAAATGCTTTATACTGCAGCCCCAATGCAGTGCTTTTTTCTTTTAACCTTTTATGCTATAGCCCATGGTAATATTAAAAACCATGTGGCGTTCAATTTATAACCAGGTGAAAAACAGATCTATGAAATTATATTATTCCCCCAGGATCAATGCAAAGAAAATCATCGACTCAGATTGCAGCAGGCTGAAGAAAGCATAAAATATTTTCATCAGCATCATAGCGTTCAGAGGGTGAGTGGTTGAAGAAAAATGTTTTATATTTGCATAACATGACACACGGGCTTAAGTTTGTGCAAAGTGGAGCTCCACTGCCCCGTCAGCCTTGATCCTGAGGGGACAGCGCAGTCTGGCCCTGCGGCGTGGGGGGCAGACGTGGGGGCCAGGGGAGGCAATAAGGTCAGATGACAGTCCCTCTCTTTCTCAGGACTTCTGAGAAGTTTACAAATATGTGTTTGTTTAAATACAGAAAAGAGACCAGAAAAAAGAGGAGGAGCAAAAGAAAAAAGAATGGATAAACCAAGAGCGCCAAAAAACACTCCAACGATTGAGAGCATTTAAAGAGGTGAGTTCTAGAAATAATCACTTCGCCTGCATTGTCTGGAGAAATAAATGAAGATCACCCATCCTAGGAGAAAAGTATAAAGTATTAGGAACAGAAATTTGGGACATAAAGTGTTTCCCAAATGCCATTATTTGTAGTCTATAAATAAAAATCAAAAATATTAGAAATATCATGATGTTTTTGACCTTGCCGCACACTAGGGTTCCTGCTGTGCCCCCTGACCAGGTGGTGTGACTCTGCTCACCATGGTGTCAGCTGGCAGTGAAAACTGAAAATAGTTAAATTGCCCTTAGATTTAGCTGTTTCCTCATTTGTAATAAAGAAGTCTTTAAAATTTGGTCAAGGAAACATTGTGATGTAAGTATAATTTTGCGCCCTATTAAAAGTGAATAGGTTTAAAAAAAAAAGTAAATACTTATTTTAAAGTAACATTAAATTTGTTGAATGTAGAACATAAACCTGTTCTCATCACACACCTGCAACACACACCTTCATAATGATCCAAAAGAGAAAACCACCCACTCCCAGACATAATTCTGGGATGAGGTACTGAAGGTGCACTGTGTGATACCAACAAGAAAAATGGGGGCCACCAGAGTGAATCAATCATGTCCTACAACTTCATCTTGTTTCCCGATATGCTTTCTACTCTGATCACTGCCGTATACCAGGCATGTGCTAGGCACTTACATTCATTCTCATTTAATTCTTAAAACAACCTTGTGCGATATCATCACCACTTTAAAGATGAGTAACTGATGCTCAAGGTGATTACACAACTTAGATGAGGGATATACAGGGTCAGAGCCACAGCAGAGATTCTCCAACCCAGGTAGCACATGAGAAGCACCTCTGGAGCTTCTAAAGAATACTCATGCCCAGACCCCCACCTCCAGAGAGTCTACTTGTCCTGGGTGGGAGCCTGGGCATGAATGCGGGGGGCTACATGAATATAGATGAGCCAGGTAGACAGTAACTTGCTGGTCAGCTGTCACCAGAGGGTATTGATCAGTGTGGAGGAAGGGACTTCAGGGATGCAAGTCCAGCTCCGTAGCCCTGAACTAGTCAGAGCAGTCATGAACTTTCAAATGTAGACAGTATGAAGATGGTATGAAGGTGAAAGAAATCAGGCTGCCTAAGCTCTCAACAAACTGGAGCGAGTTGACCTCAAATTGGTAAAAGTTGCAGTTTTTTTGGTCCATGGAGGTATATATCCCTCAAGATTAGGTCTTTGTAAGGTTAGGTTTTTCTTTAGTAAACTATACCTGCGAGACCAGAACTTCTTTATTTTTTTTTATTAATTAATTTTTATTGGCGTATAGTTGCTTTACAATGTTGTGTTAGCTCCACTGCCCAGCAAAATGAATCAGCCATACATATACATATATCCCCTCCCTTTTGGATTTCCCTCCCATTTAGGTCACCACAGTGAATTAAAGAGTTCCCTGCGCTATATACAGTATGTTCCCATCAGTTGTCTATTTTATTTTATTTTTATTTTTTAATTTTATTTATTTAAATATTTTTGGCTGGGTTGGGTCTTCATTTCTGTGCAAGGGGTTTCTCTAGTTGCGGTGAGCGGGGGCCACTCTTCAGTTGTCTATTTTATACATAGCATCAATAGTGTATATGTGTCGGTCCCAATCTCCCAATTCCTCCCACCCCACCCCTTTCCCCTTGGGCATCCATACATTTGTTCTCTATTTCTGCTTTGTCTGTGTCTCTATTTCTGCTTTGCAAATAAAGTCAACTATGCCATTTGTCTAGATTTCACATATATGCGTTCATCAGAACTTCTTTAATTCACATTTTTAAATTATAAAATTTGCTCTAAACATAAAAATTAGAGAAACATCCATAATTCCTGTTTTAACTGTCACTTTGAGGTCCACCCTGCTGGTATTTTTCATACCTCTGTTTTTTACCTGGTTATACATTTAACACCAGATCATCTGCATTTTTTAAGGATGTTTCGGACTTTGCACTACTTATGATTTTTCATGGCTGCCTAATACTTTAAATTCACCGTAATTTTTTCCACCTATCGTTGATACTAAGTTTCTGATTTTTCATACTAAAAATATGATGAATGTTTTCATCTGTATATATCCTTTCATATCTTTATTACAGAGAAAGTGTTCTATGAAAGGATATAAATGCTTATTCCTTAATAGATTTAGTTGCAAGGGTGGCGGTACATGGTGAGAAGGAGCCACTCTATGAATTAGAATAATCCACGCACAGAAAGCTTCAGTGTTCACTTACAGAAAGCTTCAGCATTTTGACGGTTTGCGTTTGTAGCAAGTTTCTCACGACAGTTTTTCATTTTCAGAGATGTCCAGGTCGCTCTGTCCTAAAGAGCTCTCGCTCGCACCCTGTGGCTGCACACCTGCCGAGTGGACCTCCCCAGCAGATGTCCCCGCCGACTTCTCAGATGACGGCGGTGAGCCATCCGTCCTCTAGGAAAACCAGAAGCGCTCCCTTAGCTGAAGTTAGTAACGTGATAACCCCTGAGCATGAAGACTGTGCTAGAAACATCCCTGTTCAGACTTTTGTTCCAGTTGGTGCCCATACACACTGCAGCTCAAGTGAGGAGTTGTCACTGCCGCCACCTCCTCCACCACCACCGCCACCACCTCCTCCTCCACCACCGCCACCACCACCGCCGCCCCTCCCTGCTCCGCCCTTTTCTTCTCAATCTGCAAATCATCGGAATTTACACTTCAGGACTTCAGCGAAAGAGGATCAGCCGCATCCCCTAGTGTGTGAATCGCCCGCTGAGAGCCCGTGTGGTTCCTCAGACAGTCTTAGCTGCCCAGGTAATCTGCCGAAGTGTCCCTGCTCACCAGGGGTGGTTAGGTGGTTGGAGCGTTCTAGCTTTAGGAGCCTTCATCTTCAAATCAAAATCTTTTTTTAGAACTCTCTACAATCTTAAAATATTTCAGTATTTTTTTGCCTTATCACTCTTTTATTGCAAAGTTAGCATAGCCTAAATCTGAGTTTGATAAATGCGGCAGGAAATCTTTCTAAAATGAAGCGGTCAGAAAAATAGTAGACCACTTTTTTGCATTTGCAAGTATAGCACAGTGAATACGCTGGAATATTTCTGTCTAATGAGGGCTATTGTTCTACTCATTATTCTAATTATGATTTAGACATTGACTGTGGAGGAGACGGGCTGAAATCTGCCCAGACTCAGAGCCCACCGCTCTGGAGTGTATTTGTGTCTGTGTTTAAATTCTATCAAAATGCTGTGTACATTCGTTTTACAGATTATGCCTGAGTACCTATGCCTAGAGCATACAAGGGGACTGTGCTAGGTGATGTGAATTATACAAACAGAACAGTTCCAAACTGTGGTTCTGGTTAATGCGTATTCTGGTTATTCTGAGTTCAAGGTTTCTTTGCACCTGGAGCCGGGTACAAAGGAAAATGTGCACGCTCTTAGGTAGAGACCGGAGGCCCATTTCCATGGGGTCTGTGGCAACATCGTGTAAATGAAAGCGAGAGCTCACGTGCCTGGGCCTAGACGAGAGATGGGACGTGGCAGGGCTTTGTGGGGGGGAGCGCTGTTTCCGGCCTGGTGTAGCCCACAGTGTAGGAAGCCCTGATCAGCTCACACACACTGCCTCAGTTCACTGGAAAGAATAATAAAATGCCCTCGATGGTGAAACTTTGTCTTATTACTCCTAGAAGGGAAATGTAATAACAAGTTATAGGTTAAAATCCAAAGTGTCCTGTTAGCCATGGCATGGTCTTTCAGTTCTGAACTAGAAATGACTGTTCACCTTGAAGTCTCATATAGAAGATCCCTAGATGAGTGGCTACAGTCATGCCCCAGTCTCCAGCAGGTGGTGAAAGATTTTACCTCCGCAGGGGTCTCAAGGTGCCAGAGTGAAAAACAGCTTCTCTTCACCAAGGCCTTGAAACTCTGATCTAATCTGTGTTTTGACAGCATTTCACACCCTCAAAAGTAGAGCACGCAAGTTACGTCAGGGTAATGTAGGTGGAATTAAACACACTATATACAGAGAAATGTGCCAGTGCCACCCACTCTGGGTTCATTGAGCTACTGATTAAAGTTTTGCTTTAAGCCTTTTCATGTGTAGAAACCTACTCGCCTCATTATCACAGAACGAGTCATCACTGACTAATATCCGAGACTGAAGTTGGAGAAATACAGTGGGGTACGTTAAAAAAAATTCTTAAGTGGGAAGGGAAATGGAGGAGATACAGTTTTAGAGCTGTCAGTGCACATTGGGTTGGATTGCTTTAATACCCCAGGAATTCATAACTATCTTCAGGGTTACACAAAAGGATGATAACACCTGTGTCTTGAGAAACAGAAGGTATGTTGACTTTTGACTGTGCCTGGGAGTTGCTATGGATTTGAAGAAGTACTGGAAAATAAGTGGTCAAGGTAAAATATTAGCAGTTAGACTATCCTGGATTCAGAAAGGGAGCTGACGGTCGGCCTCTCTAGCAGATAATCAAAGCATTTGTTTAATGGAATGATGATGATTTGTTTACGTCATCGCATTAACTGATGGGTGACGTAACCCTGTCAACGTGTACAAAACTGTCTCGGCATCTCAGGGAGAAAGGGTATGATTTCGTGACTCCTTGCTCTGTTTACTCAATTTCAGGGTCGATGGATGAAGTGCTGGCCTCCTTAAGGCACGACAGGGCCCCTCTCCAGAAGGTGCAAGCGCCCACTTTGTCCCCTCCCCGTGCCTCAGTCAATGAGCACATTCTGGCTGCCATAAGGCAAGGGGTCAAACTGAAGAAAGTTCAGCCTGACCTTGGCCCGAGCCCCAGCAATAAACCCACCAGCGACCTGGAGAGGAGCATCAAGGCGGCGCTCCAGAGAATTAAGAGAGTATCTGCTGACTCGGAGGAGGACGATCGTGATGAGCAGAACCCCGGCGAGTGGGACCGTTAGCCTCTTCGCCAAGGCCCAAGGCTCGTTCTGGAGAAGCATGTGAATGGGGTGCTGGTAGACTGGCCACGTAACACCCCGAAAGATCAGCAGGGCTGGGTGTGTGACGTTGCAGCTTTATTTAACGCTGCAGCTCTTAAAGTCAGGGAAGGAAGGAGAGACGTGGTGCCTTTCACGCATCTAAGAACGCACGGTGAGCACTGCTGGCATAAGAAAATGGCAGTTATTGTTCACCACGGATAATCTAGAATCATTCCCTTATTCTGAAAAACGTTTACACTGCTATGGTAAACAGCACTACTGACCGTTCCTCCCGAGTGTGTGTAGTGGTTTCCTGGGATTGAAAGCTCTGAATGTGAACATTATCTTAACAATCCGAATAAGTTGCTTATAAGCAGGAATTATTTTAAATATTTTAAAGGAAATGTATTTCATGTATCAGGCAGTATATAAACTCATAATAAAGAACTATTTATAATGCATCAGTGTCACTCATGAGGAAATGAAACATAATATCTTAACACAGCCATCCCTCCCTTGGCTGGGTTTAGCTGAATCTTATTGAAAACATTAAACGGGACTTCCCTGGTGGCACAGCAGTTAAGAATCCGCCTGCCAACGCAGGGGACACGGGTTCGAGCCCTGGTCCAGGAAGATCCCACATGCCACGGAGCAACTAAGCCTGTGCATCACAACTACTGAGCCTGCGCTCTAGAGCCCACGAACCACAACTACTGAAGCCCGCGCACCCTAGGGCCTGCGTGCCACAATTACTGAGCCCGTGAGCTGCAACTACTGAAGCCCGCGCGCCTAGAGCCCGTGCTCTGCAACAAGACAAGCCACTGCAGTGAGAAGCCCGCGCACCGCAACGAACAGTAGCCCCTGCTCGCCTGAACTAGAGAAAGCCCTCGCGCAGCAACGAAGACCCAACTCAACCAAAAACAACAACAACAAAATCCCCCAAACGTTAAACATTTATTTAAGCAACTACTAAGGGTGGGGGAAGAGTGTTGTTTCCCTCAGGCACTCATGCTGGAATCATTTCTCCTCCTTGCTTTGTGTTAAAATTAGGAAAGGGGAAGAGACCCATACAAGGCAGTCTCCTCATTTCTCAAATTGTCCAAAGCATCCCCACTAATGTCATCACCCTCACTCTTGCCATGGCAATCCTGGGTTACAAAGAACAAGATGAATCGACCCTCCTTTTCCAAAGAAAAGTTACAGACCAAAACCCTTCCTACTTAGAGTTTCTTCTTAGTAACTCCAAGGGGCCTCAGCTGGCATAGCTGGGAGGGGTCTGTGTCCTTCAGCAGCTGCAGCCTGGACCTCCGTGCATGGCTGGAGATCCTTCAGTGTGGCCACTGCCAGGTCACCCGTGGCTCCGTCAGGTGTCCTACTTTCCCTGACCTGAAGTGATGCAGACCCAGATCCAGCTCCTGTACACGAAGGTGCCTCACTCTGCTCCCGGGGCCCAGGCCTTGGCGCCCTGACCCGGCATTAGCCTCTGTTCCCACTGTTCCCTTTCCTTTTTGCAGGTTCCCGGTGTGTGTGTGGGGGGGGGCGGTGCTGCAGCACGGGGGACAGTCCCTGCTGGCTACTTGCCGGGCCTCAGTCGCAAATCCCAGCGGCAGGCCAAGTGGCAGCCTCCCAGGCCTCTTTCTCCACCATAGACAGGCCAAGCTCAGCACAAAAAGTTTCTCTAGAAAGAATCTGGTATTTTTAAAATGGCAACATCAGAGCTCTGCTGGACTTTCTTATGCTTATTATGCAATTTGGTATTTTTATTTTAATTCTTGTAATTTCAGTATTTTGAGACACCAGTGAGCTTACTCAGACTTGGATAATTCTCAGAATTTGCTTTCTAAGGCCTGCCAAAGATGAGAAGACAAAAAAAAAAAAAGATCCTTTTCCAGAGAGTTCTCCAATTGAAACCCCTCGCCCAACTGTCTAACGTGCACCCAGACTTCTCTGGAATCCTCTCTCCCTCATTTCTCCATTTCCCCCCTTCTTCCAGCCAAGGCTTAAGTCCAGACTCTGGCCTCAGGGGATCCAGAGCCAAGGGGAGGGTCAAGTATTGTCTGCTGTTGTCCAGCTTCAAACCTGTGCAGTTCACCCGCTAAAGTGCCGTCAATCCATCCCCACCTCCCCCCTCGACGTCCCGCTCCACTCTCCAGCCTGCCCCTCAGAAACCTGGCTGCTCCCCCTCCGCCCCTTCCCCACCACAGGTTTTACTCCAGCAATACCAAGCAGGCTGCCCTCCAATGGCCCTGCTCTCTCCTAAGCCTCAGCGCCCAGGGCATCCCAGCCCTCTGCCACCCGTCCGGCAAATCCACACCCACTTCTCAGTCTCAACTCCATTGCGTCCTCCTCTCCAAAGTCTTCCCGGGCCCTCCCCCACTCTAGGACCACTGCCCCTTGTCCTGGACACCAGTCACAACGCCTCCCCCAACCCACAGCCCTGGCTACAAGGGCAGCCCACTTTGGCCACGTTTTAGAGCCTGAGTTGGGCCCTCTGGCTAAAGCTGATGCTAGGACAGCCAATCCATAACTGGAAGCCTCCTCTGGCTTGTCCCGGAGTGAAAAACCATGAGCCGGGCTGATCAGACTGACTTATTCATTTGTTCATTCATTCCCTCTCCCGCATTTGAATTGGGGAATCAAGCAGGTAGTAGCAGGAGCCAGAATCAAGAGGTTTTTGATGAATGACCACCCGTCACGTGAAACCATGTAGCCGAGTGAATTTATACAGTAAGTCCCCTACATACGAACCTTCAAGCTGCAAACTTTCAAAGATGGGAACATGCGTTCGCAGGTCCAATCATGTAAGTTAGTTCACTCGTCTGGCGTACATTTTCACGTGCATGCATCTACTACAAGTGGTTGTGCTTTTGTGTACTTTACCGTACAGTACTATTTGTGTGTGTGTGTGTTTGGTTTTTATGTATTATTTGTGTGAAAAGTATTATAAACCCATTACAGTACGGTACAATATAGCCGATTGTGTTAGTTGGGTACCTAGGCTAACTCTGCCGGACTTAACGGACAAATTGGTCTTAGGAACGCACTCTCGGAACGGAACTCGTTTGCATGTCGGGGACTCACTGTACAGCAGAGTTTCTCAACTCTTAGATATGTAAACTCATGGGAGGAGCGTATCGGGTTTCTATTGCTGCCAGAACCAACTACCACAATTATAGGGGCTTAAAACAACAGAAATTTATTCTCTTACCGTTCCATAGGTCCGAAGTCCTACGTGGGTCTCACTGGGCTAGTATCAAGGTGTCAGCAAGGCTGTGTTCCTTTTTGAAGCTCTAGGGGAGAAGCTAGAAGCTTTTCCAGTTTCTAGAGGCTGCCTGCATTCCTTGACTTGTGGCCCCTTCATTGATCTTCAAAGCCAGCAACATGGTATCTCTTTGACTCTTCTTCCATCACCATCTCTTTCTGACCCCAGCCAGGAAAGGTCCTCTGCTTTTAAGAACTCATGTGATTAGATTGGGCCCCCTGCCCAGATAATCCAGGATACTCTCCCCATCTGAAGGTCCATCTGCAAGGTCCCTTCTCGCAGGTAAGGTAACACATTCATAGGTTCTGGGGATTAGGATGTGGACCTCTTGGGGAGCCATCATCTTGTTGTCTAGCACAAGGAGCTTCTAGAATGCATACTGCAAGGCCTGGCCTGCCAAAATGCTAATCCAGGAGGTTTTTCTGGGAAACCCAAGATAGCTCTGAAGCAGCTGGTCTGCAGACCATCCTTAGAAAAACACGAATATATACAAGTCAGACAGGAAATGAGGGGGCTGTGAAAGGGAAGAGTGAGGCAGGCATACTTAGAGTCATTGCAGGTTCCTTCCAAGACGAAAAGCCTTGGAGCTGGATGTCTCACAAAGTCTTCAGAGTGGCCCAGGGTCACCCCAGCTCTGGAGAAGCAGGATGTACCCTGACCCCTGTTCTTGAACACCTGTGAGAGCCCTGCTTGAGGGGAAGTCTCACAAATCCTCCATCAGCTGAGTTCCATTTGCACCTGCAATGTATCACCTCACGGCTGCACTGGAACGTAATAGATTTGCGGAAAATATCTGTGTCTTTTCACCTTTGTGTTCCCGGGGCCTGGGGCATAAAGGTGCTCAAGAAATATTTGTTAAATGAATACACGAATTAATGATTTAAGAGCTGTACGTGCGTAGGGAGGGTGGGAGGGAGATGCAAGAGGGAGGAGATATGGGGACATATGTATATGTACAGCTGATTCACTTTGTTATAAAGCAGAAACTAACACACCATTATAAAGCAATTATACTCCAATAAAGATGTTAAAAAAAAAAAAGCTGTAAGTGTGAAAAGAGCTCTCTAAGAAGCATGAGAAGTCCCCTGGAGTGGCTAATTTTAATCTGGAGGGCCTAGGCCTTTGAGCTGGGTCTAAGAAGAGAAACGGGGTTGGAAACGGGAAAGGATTCCGGGCAGCGGGAAGAGCAAGAACTAGAGCACAGAGAGGATGCACCAGCAAGGCCTGGGCAGGACCAGGGAAGGCGGTTAGTGTGACCTCATGGGGGGAGGATGGAGAGAGGGGGCTAGAACCTGATGGCTCAAGCTTTAGGAAGGGGCCTCTGGCAGCTTTACCTAAAAGGCACCAGACGATGGAGGAGATCCTGGAGTGAGGGGATCAGGAACAGGATAGAGACTGTCTGGTGAGAGAAGCAGTGATGGAGTGAAGAGACTGGGATAACCAGAGGAAGAAGCATAATATGGTGACTCATTGTGCAGGTAGCAAGGGCAAGGACACAGATGGTGCCAACACCTGGAGGGGGGAGGTGCCACGGTCAGGGGTCAGGAGGTGGGTAGGGGGCAGCACTGGACAGAGGGGAGCTGACTCCAGGAGGCTGGGACGAGGTGGAGTGGGGAAGCCTTGGAACTGCCAGGGGAGAGTGTCACAGGAAGGTGGCCCAGGCCGGATCCTTGGAGACCCCAACACTACAGGGCAGGAGGAGGAGGGGAAGGAAAAGGAGTAGTCAGGAGCAAGACAAGAATTGGGAAGGAAAGCTTCATTCACGGGACGATTATTGCAAAAGAGCGAGGTCAACTTTCCCAAGCGCCCTGGAGAAGGGAAGCCTAGGACCCGATTGGTGTAAGGAGGCCCCTCTGGGAGGTGGTTGATGTGGGGATCTGGGCCAGAGCCCCTCCCCGCCCCCTGCAAGTGAGCTGCAAGGGCCTGCAAAGCAAGCGGGCATGGGTGGCCACAGAATCACTTCCGCTCACTAGCGTGCTCTCTTGTGCAAACACACACTGGTTTATCTAGCAGTCCCTCTAAGTTAAATCACCCTCCACCCGAAACCTTTGTTGCCAGACATGGGATGGCTGCGTAGAGAGAGGGCCTCGGACAGCCTCACGGAGATTTCTGCAGCACAGGAACCTGTGAGGAATTCTTGTGACACAGCGGTAGTGAAGTGAGAGGGCAGGAACAGGGGACATCTCAACAGACATAGACCCCCTGACCCCCACCACCCTGGGAATATGCAAGCCCTCAGCCTTCGAAAACTCACGTCTGGAGAAAAGGGAGTCCTGGGATTGACTGAGATCCAACTGCATGAGCCTGGTAGAACGAGGGCCCAAAACAGAAACTTACTTGAATGAAGGGAAAACAGAGAAGGTGGTATATCTTTCACTCCTGAGCTGTGGGTTGAGATTCACACCTCCTCCACGTGTTTGGGAAAAGTTGGTTCGCTGCCGGGCACAGACTTTGCCATGTGAATAATCTGCTTGAATAGCTCTGGAAAAATCTTTTCCGGTAGAATGAGTCTCCGAGATTAGCTTTTCCCCCAACAGCCAGGAACATAAGCATATACCCTCTGCTGCCTTCTGCTCAGAAGGCCAGCCCTGCAGAAGAAAAGTGCCTCTTGGGTTAAGAAAAGCTTCAATATTGACCCCATCGAGGCAGAAGGTGACCAGCTGGAGGGCAGGTGACCCCTAACCATACCAAGCACGGGGCTGCCCTGAAGCAGACACTGGAAATGTTGGCAAACCACCCCAAACCCTAATTCTGTTCCAAAGGCTTACGTGCCTTAACCCACACTGCCTTCCTTGCTTTGACTCAGGAAGTCACCCTAGAGAACATCAACCTACCCTTGGGGAGATCCAGAGTTTCCAAAATATCTTAAGACACAAAGGGCTTCTGAAAGATTTTTGTTGACTTAAAAACAGACACAAACATTTTACTGAACTATGTATTTCTACATAAACAACTCTGTTACAACAAAATCAGGTAAAATCCACAAAGGTAGACAAGTCTTTAAAGGAAAATATTTTTTCCCTTAAGTATAAAAAGATAATTTGCCAAATAACGTCATACGGAAACACATAAAGCAAGAACTGTTAGAAACACAAGAGAAATAGACAGAAATACAATAGTAGTCTGAACACACTTTCCTTAGTCTTTAACAAATCAGGTAAGCAAAAATTAAAGGTCCATAAGATTATAATTAATAAGGTCAAATTAATACATACAGATTTAATTTTGTTCCCTTCCAAGAATATATCTTCTTTTCCAGTTTCCTGGGAATATTGATTAAAATTAACAATTTATTAAGTCCCAAGAAAACATCAATAAAGTCCAAAATGCAGAAATTGTACAGGCCATACCCTCTTTGACAACACTTGTAACAAATGTTAGTAACAACAACAAAAAGTATCAAACTATCTAGAAATGTAAAAGTTAATTTCAAATAATTCAAGTAAAAAAAAATTCAAATATGAAATTACAAGTTATTTATAACTTAGAACACCATAGCTAAAAATTTAACAGAAATGGATAAAGAAATATTCAGAAGAAAAGTCATGTAGCCTTATGAGCGCTAGTAACTATATCTACTATTAAACAGGAAAGAGTTAAAATGGCATTCAACTTGAGAAGGTGAAAAAATAATAAAATAAAGGAAGAAAATTAATAAGAACAAAAACAAACCAAAAAAATCATAAAATGGTAAAACAGTAAATTAAGATTTAAAGTCCCAGAATAAAAAGGGAAAGCACAGACACAGAACGTTATGAATGAGAAAAGAAAATACGACAGCTCCAGGCTAGCAAATTTGAAAATCTTAACAGAATCATTACTTTGGAAGTTTAAGTTGCCAAAAACTTACAGAAAAGGAAGAAAGTTTAAAGAGACTAATGAGCATGGAAAAACATTGAAAAAATTGTCAAAGAACTATTTCCTAAAAAGGCACTAGACTTAGACAGATTTATACACGTTATAAAAACTTCAAGGAGCAAAAAATTCTAAATATTATTTAAACTGTTCAAGGGCATAGAAAAAAAGAGAGATAGAGCTTCCCAAGTTCTTTTTTTTTTTTTAAGAAGTTAACACAAACCCAACACCAATACCTGATAAAGACATCAGAAAAAAAAATTACATAACTATCCACCTAAAATTTTGAAAAATTCCAAAATAATAAGAGCAAACCAAATCCAGAGTAATTTTCTTATTTTAAAGCTCTTACTATTATTATACAAGTAATATGAGAGCCATGTAGAAAAATCAGAAAATACAGATAAGAACAAAAAATAAAAATCTACCATAAACCAACCCATCATAAATAACCACTGTTAACATTGAGTGGAGACATATATTGAAAGAATAATATACCATGACTAAATCAGATTTTTCTAGAAATGCAGACAGGATCTGACATTAGCAAATCTATTTAAATGATTCATATTAAGTTATGATAAAGAAAAACCGGGCTTCCCTGGTGGCGCAGTGGTTGAGAGTCCGCCTGCCGATGCAGGGGACACGGGTTCGTGCCCCAATCCGGGAAGATCCCACAGGCCCGCATACCGCAAAAAAAAAAAAAGAAAAACCATTTGATCGTCTTGACAGATGTGAAAAAAAAGGCATTTAATAAAATTCCAACAACCATTACTGATAAAACTTTCAGCAAACTAGAAAGAGGAGGGCATAACTTTAATATATAAATTCAAATATTAAGAATATCTCATACTAAGAGTCAAATTTGTACTTTTGGAGGAACACTAGAGGTATTCTCACCAAGTAAAAAATATATATAAAGAAGAATGTACAATACCGGCACAATTTATATAGGTGTTATTTACCATTGTTCAAAAAGTGCTGGTCAGTGTGATAAGGAAGTGAAATAAGATTATTAAAAATATGGAGGTAAAGTTATCATCACTACTCAGAACTATTAACTACATGAAAAAGGCAAAAGAATTAACAATAACAACAACAAAACTATTAAAACGAAAGGAAATTCAGTAATTGGCTAGCTACAAAATAAACAAATAACCAATTGCCAAGTTAAACAAACTAGTAAACAACCACAGAACTCTCTATGCAGAGTTAAGAAGAATGAGGTAGATTGATATGGTACCAACAGGAAGATGTCCAAGATCTATTGCCAAGTGAAAAATACAAGCAGCAGAAGGGTTCTATCATATGGTCAAAATGATAAAACATACTTTAGGAAAAGAAGATTTGAGGACTATGTGTCAACTGTTGACTGTTTATCTTGGGGGCAGAGGGATTTTAATTATGGGGGACTTTCAGTTTCCATATTATGTTTTTTCATAATGCTACCATTTACACAGCTTTTGTTTAATATTTTAAATTTAAAAAATCAATGGATTTAATTTTCATTAAAAAAAAAGTAGTCATGTACCTTTATACTAACAATAAGCAGTTGGAAAATATAATGGACAAAAGAGCTCATTTACCACAGTAACCACAACTACAAAAAATTACCTGTACTAGAAAAAATATACTGAGGAACATAATACTTTATAAATTTACTGAAATGAAAGGTTAAATATTATGAAGATGTTAATTGTCTCTATAGTTACCTATAAATTTTACACAATCCAATTTCCAATTCTTCTAAATGCTACAAAATGATCCCGAATTTCTTTTGGAACTGTCAATATACAAAAAGTACTAGGACATTTTTGAAGACGTTTAATTAATGGCGACATTTACTCTAAATCTGAGATGATCAAACTATGTGGTACCAGTGCCAGAATGTACACAATAGAAAGTTCAGAAGTACGCTTAAAGAAATATAAGGACTGAGGGCTTCCCTGGTGGCGCAGTGGTTAAGAATCCTCCTGCCAATGCAGGGGACACGGGTTCAAGCCCTGGCCTGGGAAGATCCCACATGCCACAGAGCAACTAAGCCCGTGCGCCACAACTACTGAGCTTGTGCTCTAGAGCCCGTGAGCCACAACTACTGAAGGCCATGCGCCTAGAGCCCGTGCTCCACAACAAGAGAAGCCACTGCAATGAGAAGCCCGTGCACCGCAAGGAAGAGTAGCCCCTGCTCGCCGCAACTAGAGAAAGCCTGCATGCAGCAACGCAGCCAAAAATAAATAAAATAAATAATTTTAAAAAAAAAGAAAGAAAAGAACATGCTTTCTTAAAAAAAAAAAAAAAAGGGGCCTCCCTGGTGGCGCAGCGGTTGAGAGTCCGCCTGCCGATGCAGGGGACATGGGTTCATGCCCTGGTCTGGGAAGATCCCACATGCCGAAGAGCGGCTAGGCCCGTGAGCCATGGCCGCTGAGCCTGCGCGTCCGGAGCCTGTGCTCTGCAACAGGAAAGGCCACAACAGTTAGAGGCCCGCGTACTGCAAAAAAAAAAAAAAAAAAAAAAAAAAAAAAAAAAAAGAAATATAAGGATTGGATATATAGTGAAAATGGGATTTTGTATCAGTGGAGAGAGGATAGATTTCCCAGTAAGTGATGTTGGGGTAATTTAAAAAATAAATTCCACATGGATCATAGATTTAATTGCTTAAACAAAACAATAAAAGTACAAGAATAAAATACTGGTGAAAATTCATACAACCTTGGAATCAGAATTGCAAAGATCTTCAAAAGCATGACAGCAAAGGCAGCAACCATAAAGGAAAAGATAGATTTGACTAAAAAAAAATTTTTTTCAATCTAAGCCATATATTGAGATTTTTTAAAAATAAATTTATTTATTTCTGGCTGTGTTGGGTCTTCGTTGCTGTGTGCGGGCTTTCTCTAGTTGCGGTGAGCAGGGGTTACTCTTCCTTGTAGTGTGTAGGCTTCTCATTGTGGTGGCTTCTCTTGTTGTGGAGCACGGGCTCTAGGTGTGCGGGCTTCAGTAGTTGTGGCGCACAGGCTTAGCTGCTCCGCAGCATGTGGGATCTTCCCAGACCAGGGCTCGAACCTGTGTCCCCTGCATTGGCAGGCGGATTCTTAACCACTGAGCCACCAGGGAAGCCCCAAATACATGCAACTTTTAAAAAATAATATTTATAGGGAAAAAAAAACTTCTTAGAAATCAATGAGACACACAAACACCTTGTGAGAAAATTGGCCAGAGAAGACGAATAGGTAAATGACAAAAGAATATAGTCTAATAAATATGTTGGTTAGAGGGTCACACTGTCATCAAAAAAATGCATATCAAAACTAGCCCCCCCAGTCCCCATGGGAACACCAGTGTGAAAGAGGGGAATCGGACATTCTCACACATTGCTGGTGAGAGCATAATTTGGTATCATCTTTCTGGAAGGCAATTTGAGGCAAGATATATTAAAAGTCCCCAACATGTGCGTACCTTTTTGTTAGTCAGGATATGTTATGCTGCAGTAACAAAATAACCCTGACATCCCAATAGTGTAACACTTAAAGTTTATTCTTTCTTCACAGTACAAATCCACACAAGTGGGGAGGGGGGTGTCATGATGGGAGAAGGGGAGCTCTCCACACAGTCACTCAGGGACCCAGGCTGACAAAGGCTCCAGCTGACATAGGCTCCAGCACTGGGACATCACCACCTGTGGGGCAAGGCAACAGAAAGACTGGAGACCTGCATGGGGGCATCTCACAGTCTCAGCCTGGACGTTGCACATGTCACTTCTGCTCACACTTTATTGGCCAGCATTAGCACCAGGACCCTGAGTGACTATAGGGGCTGGTTAATGGCATCTCCTGTGTGCCCAGGAGGGAGAGGAGGAGATGGAGCAGTGCTTGTAGCACCCATTACACTTTTGAGCCAGCAAGTCCAATTTTAGCAAGTTATCCTAAGTAAATATTGTGAAACGTACATGAAGGTGTTAGAAGAAAGGATTTCCGTCATATCCTTGAGTACAACAGTATAAAACTGGAAACAAGTACCCAAGGTACAACCTACATAGATGTTAAAAATGATGCTGTTACATATTTACTGACATAGAAATATATTTACAATATAGTGTTAAAAGGGAAAAAAGCAAGTTATAAAACAGTATATGTATAATATGATTGTATCTCATGAAAAAAGTAATAAAACAGCTATAGATGTATAGAAAAGAAGTCTGAAAAGATATATACCAAAATGTTAACAGTGGTTATAATCAGATGGTGTAATAACAGGTGATTTTTTTTCATTTCTTCTTAGAAAAGTATATATTATTTATGTACCAAAAAGGCATTTGAAAAGGGAAAAGAAACAAAAAAACAGTATTCTTGGGAGAGTCCATTTATCCACCTCATGCTAATCGTTAAATTCTTACCTTTGATGCAAGAAGTGCCTAACTGTCTGTCACACCATAAGACATTGCTACAACAATTTATTTAAAGTCAGGATTTTATATTAAAAGTGGTCCATAGGGTAAGAACAGTGACACATTCCCCACAGCTGCATATCATTGGACCTGTCAGTCATCCGCCAAAATGTCCCACAGTCTGGACTCCACCGTGGTTTCTCTGGGCTCCTGGCAGGTGCACCCGGGGTCTGTGTGGCCTGGGGGTGGGGGCACTCTTCACAAGGCTCTGCATTCGTCAAAGAGAGTAGGGCACTGTACAATTCTGCTCAAAACAAAAGACCCACAAGCTCTTCTCAAAGACGGATTCCAGAACATATAACATCACCGCCAGGATTATTAAAGACTCCTCTTAGCTATACATATATTTTTTAATTGAAAACCCTTCCTTGTCGTTTCTCCTGCTTCCCCCTGCTGCTTCCTCCCCCAATACACATACACACACACACACACACACATATACACACACTCACACACACACACACTCCAAAAGTTCACTAGACCATATCATCTGGCTGCCAAAGTCTTACCATAATCACCTTCTTCCTGGCTGGTGTTTAAAGAGGAACTGGAAAAACCCATATTCTTGAGATAGGTGTATGAAAAAGACACGTAAAACAACACACATTTCTATACAGGATTCTCTCTCCATGCCGTCACCCCCACCATCCCAAGAATATATATTTATTTGGGGGAAACTATGTATGCAGAAATTGGAATTCTTTTAAACCATGCATGTCATTTAAGAATATATATGGATGCTGATTTGCAGGCTTCTAGTTTAAATCACCAGTGCTTCAAAATCCAGTGATCTTTCGAGTGAATAAAAGAACCCATAGCTTTTAGATGGACACATGGCACAAAGAGCCACTTTCAGCAATGAGCAGAATGCAGCGGCCGGCTCTGTCTTAAAGGGCAACCTCTGTCAAGCGCCTCTGCTAAGTCCCATCCTGGCTGCCTGCCTTCTAAGGGCACACCTGGCCACATCTGACGTCCCTGGCACTCCCTGTGGTTGGCGTTGGCTCTCACCCAAAGTTGCCCCCGATTTCTATTGAAAAGCAGTCTTGCCTATAGAAAAGGAGTCCTTTTACAACAGGCTGATCGTGACGCCTCTGAGTAGCACTATATCCCACACCCTTTATTTGATGTTTTATGTCAAATATAGTAAATACTGGCCAGGCATTAGCCAACCACCGTCCAGGCTGTGCCCGTGGGCCGCCCAAGTCTAGAGATGTCTATGATGAGACTGCAGGATGGAGACCAACTACCCGCTGTGGACATTCCTCCCGGGGCCCGTCAGGTGCCACTCAACCTGCTCTAACCACTGGCTGGTCTGCTCCCTCCCCAGTGCTGGCTCCTGTCTGGGAAGGGGCTGGGCAGTGATGGGCAATCCCCCCACACCCCACCTGCCCCGCCATCACTCTGTTTACTGCTCTGCCATTTGGGGGCCTCCTGCTTGTTTTGAACAAACTGCTTTGCCTCCGCAAAAGCCATCAACAAAGAACTCAAAATGTGTCTCATCGCTCTGGCCTCTCAAAGCACCAACATCATTTTAACCAACAATCTCTTGGAAAGATCCCTACAAAAGCAGAATCATTCAAAAGTGGAACTTACTGCTGTAATGAATGTAAATGTGATTCTGATTCATTCATTTATAAGTTGTCATTTGCTGGGGACATATGTTAAAACAGTATAACTGCAATGTGCTCTTATCAGGACACAAGAGAGTTTTTTTTTCCTTGGCACCCAAAGGTCACTAAAGGGAGAAGAGAGCATGACTCGTAGAAAGACACTGGACCAGGGTTCAGGAGACCCAGATGCAGCCCGCGCTGCTGCTCACGAGCTGGGTGACTCAGGGTGAGTCACCTGTCTCTGCTTCCGCTGCAAAATGGGGAATGATCTCTGCCCCGTTCTCTCACCCAGCTGAGGTCTAAAGTGATGGCATGCAGGGGAGCGTGCAAGGGAGGGTAGTGTACAAGTTCTGGGTCTCATGTGGACGCTGGCTCTCTTTCAAGGCCTGACCACACTGTCCCAGCCTGTCACTCAGGTGGTTTTCTATTCCAGAGGCACTAGGAAGATTTTATCTCCCCTTGCCGCTCTCAACTGTATCACGCATCCAGTGGGTCTTTACTTGGAATGAAAATTATTTTTAAGGATCATTATGGTTAAAGGATTCCAAATTTTCCGTTGCTTTTTTTAGGCCCCAGGTTTCACAGATGCAGAGGAAAAAAAAAAAAAAAAGCTAATTGAGGTTCAGGCAGCCAGTCTTGGAGATGTCAAATCAGGAGACATCACTTGGAAACAAAGACGCAGTCCTAGCTCTAAATCCTCCAGCAGCACGACGGGGCTGGGGTGTTTGTGAGGCAAGGGTTATGCCCTGCCTGCACTTGGCTTCAGATCACACCAACCAAAGGGCATCAGTGCTGAGACTGGAGCTGGACGTCCTAACAAATGAGGGCTTGGCTCAAGGGAAACTGGGATGAATTCAGCGGGTCATTCTCCTTCTATCCCGAGGCTGTTAGACAGGGCTAGCCTCTCGACAGACTGTCTAGGTTGTCCCCAGGCCTTTTTTTTTTTTTTTTTAATTTTTTAAAGAAAGTAAATGAAGAAACCTTAAGACCTTTAGAGAAAAGCAGAAGGAACTGAAAGTCCAGGGCTTTTGTAAAGGTGTGCTTTCCCTGCTGAGCCCAACTTAGCTTCTCCTTTAGAGGAGCCCCTACTGCTCTTAGCTCCTGGGCTGCATGGTGTAAAGCTGGCTGGGGCCACATAGCGTGGGGCTCTCAGCTCCTCACCTACTGCCTACAAGCGCTCACCAAACTCTTCCACGGTTGGTGAGCGGGGGTCATGGGTCTCAACTGCACAGGGACACAGCAGCCCACCGCGGTAATGGCTCTACTGCTGCCACTAGTTTCTCCAGTCACTGCCCGGAATGTGCAAGCAGCTTTGACAACTCTATCCTCCGATGAATACGTCACCTGAGCATGTCCAGTCAGTCAAGACAGCTCCTTCTGGATGAATAAGCTGCCGCATAGACAGGGGTGGTGGGCATCAGAAGACCCAAGCTGAGGTTTCAGAATGCCAGTGTCTGCTGCTCCTGGGCAGGTGGACTGGCCTAGCCTGAGAAGAATCCTCTTGAGCCCCTGCTGGGCCACAAGGCCAACTCACGGCCAGCCCAGCTCTCTGATGTCCAGGTCAGTAGAGCTGCTACCGCTGTCCCGAGAGCCATCTGGAGCTCCAGGGAAAGGGCAGGGCCAGCAGCACCCAGTCACAAATCAGCAGGAGGGCTGACCACGCTTTCCATTTCCATCTGCCACCAGCCCAGTGAACTCCACCAGAGCTGCCCCACTCAGCCTGCGGGTCTCCCCTACATGTCCTGGTGCTTTCCCCATCCTAAAGAAGACCTCCCTGCTCAGGGAGATGGTCTCAGCTACACGAAAGAGAGCAGCAGGACTTGTAAAGTCACCCTGGGGCCCGGGTCACATCCGTGTGTACCCTACCCACCTCCTCAGGCTATTGTACTGTTTATCTGAACAATTCAGCAGGGAGCAATTCTAATGTGTGAGAAAATTCTTCTAGAGGGGGAAGTTCTCTTAGTGGTTCTCAAAGCAGGTAAGGGGGCGGCAAAGCCTCCCCCTCCTTCAAAGGGATTTAGAAATGCCGACGGCCAGGGATTCAGACCATCTTGCCATGCATGGGGCAAATGAAATGTCCACTGGCCCCACTGAGAAACTCAGTAAGAGAGAAGAGGTCCATGGCTCTGGTCCCTTCCTTAGCAGGAACAGGGGGAGGCAGACCTGGGCAGAACTCCTCTAAGGCCAAGGCTCAGCCACTTTGAGCCCACTCCTTCCCTCACGGGCCTGTGTGATTTCTTTTTCAATTGTCTAAACCCAACAGAGGATCCCACCCTAGATCCCAAGCCCTGGGCAGCCCCTATACCAGGGTCAGTCAGTGGTCCTAGAATCCCTAGGCCACAGGCCTCACTCCTGGAAAAGAAGGGTGATCTCAGTGTCAGAGGCCCCCAGGGGCAGAGCACCATGGATGGGCTGCTTGGGGGGGGGGGGGCCTCAGACCAGCTCCTGCTGCTTCCACCGCCACTCTCCTGGCCCCAGGGCCACCTGAGCCAACCCACGAGTCTGTCCACAAAGTCACATACATGCCTGATAACGACCCAGTGCACCAGGACGGTGGACTGTCCAACAGGGGCTTGATGGGGGATGTGATGAAAACACTAAATTCTGTTTATACGTTTAAATGAACAAATATTTATTAAGCACCTACTTTGTGCCAGGCACTGTGCTAGGCACCCTCGCTGCATGCTGTCCCCACAGCACAGTAACCTGCTCAGAAATTAAAACCAAGAAAAGGAACATTGTCGCAACCCTACAAACTGGGGGCGGGTGGAAGTGGGCGGAGTGGATGCAGGCGATTCCCCTGCCAGAAAACGCCTCCACCAGAAGTGCGTTTTCTCTCTTGGGACAAGTCTCTACTCAGTGGTTGCTTTAAAGCATCTCTGTATATACTGAGAGGAAAACTGCTATCACCACGCCCCACGCATTGGTGCCTGGTGAACATTCGAATACTCTGAACGCTACTCAAAAAAACAGGAGTTGGAAAGGGTATTCATACTTGAATTAGAAAATACTTTTCCAGTTCATATGGTTGCAACAGCCCTTAAGAAAGTTATAAACATCCCTGCCCTGACTGCGTAAATGTTTAAGGTAGACCTAGTTCTGGATTCCTGAGTCAGAATCGTCCAGTTGTCCATGACCTCGCAAGGCCAGAGAAGCAAGGGGAGGTTTCTATTCTGGAGAGGAGAGAGTGGACGGCACCCCTGGTTTGGAAACGTGACAAACTGCGCCTGCATTTACAGAAGCCACGCGAACGGGAGGACGTCCTAGTGCTACTCTGTGTCACACACACCCTGGGGACTCACGCGCAGCCCTAGTTGTCGGCGCCCAGCTTGGAGAGGCCCCGGCGGAAGTTGTGCAGGTCATCGATCTTCCCGTCCAGCACCTCCAAGAAGCTCTTCAGCTCCACCTTCAGGTGGCGCTGGCGGTACTTGCTCTCCTCCATGTCCGTCTTCAGGGAGCGCACTTTGTCTTCCAGGTTCTGATTGTCTCTCTCTGCCGCCTGAAGCAAAGCGAGAGAGAAAGGTCTGGGGACAGAGCGGGAGGAGCCCCGCTGAGACCTGAGACAGCCAGACTGTCCGTCCCCCTCGGGCGGGCCTGCCTCCCTGGAGGTGTTAAGTGTCCTGCCCCCACCCCCCTGGCATCAGGTGTGTGCCCCTCCTTCCTGCTCTTCTCTGGCAGAGGTATCAACGGCCAGCATCTCGCCTTGATACGATGCCCCCACAGAGAACACAGAACTCAGCATCCTGCCCAAGGGAGCCTGGTGCTAAGTGATGCTTTCACAAAGTGCCCAGCAGAGGAAGCCTGAAATCCCAGCACATGGGGTTTTCAGCCCCAAGCCCAGTGTGGTCAGCAGAGGCCCCCTTTTGGTTCCATTCTGGGAGAGAGTGAGAAATAGCACAAATGGAAGAGTGACTTGTTTCTCCCGGTTCCACTGAGAAGGCGAGGTCTCCTTGGCCCCGGGCCAGCCTCTGGCCGTCAGCGAGAGAGGACTGGCCGTGCCAGACGCAGGGACAGTAGGTCTGTGCTCTGTCCGTCCCGTGGTGTTGCCATGGAGACGTTGAAGCTCCCAATGGCGGGACCGCTGTGAGTCCAAATAAGAGCTTTCATCTTACGGGCATAAAATGATAATTTTTGAATGGGTGTACAAGAACCAGTTACTAATACCAAGGTTGTATACCTGAACACAGAGCTCTCGAAGTGAGGAGAACCTCGGAGGTGAAGGAGGACCTGAAAATGCTCCTTCAGAAATGCAGCAGGTGGATCAGAAATCTGAAGCCAGCAGGGTGGGGGGGCAGGGTGGGGGGGGCTGTCCAAGGTCATGTCCAAGGTCACTGGCTGGGGAGGTGCAATAGCCCCTGGATCTTAGGCTCTCAGCCCTCCTTTCTGTCCCCTGCTTCGCACACTTCTGTGGTTCTGTAGGGACTTCTGTGGGCAGGAAACAGTCACCTACACTATGGTTATGCACAGGACACCTTCGTATAAGTGGAGAAAACAGAAGACAAACACTGCTGAGTCTGCACCCGGGAGGAAAGCTGGCATCTGGCATGTAGTTACGCTGGCTTTCTAGGAATACAAAGTCTCTTTTCTTTACCAAGCCAGGCGTGAAAGGGAGAGGCCTCGGAGAAATGGGTAACGCAGTGGATGCCTTCTCACCTGAGCCCAGGTGGACATGCTCCCCGCCCTTACCTCTAACTTCTCAGAGACGTATTCACACTCCGACATGAGCTGAGGTATGATTTCACTTTGTTTTCGGAGGTCTGTCAACTCCTACAGGAGACAGAAATTGGAAAAAGAATGTGAAAGCAAGTCAGATAAAATGTATTCTTGAAAATCCCCAACTTGTGCATACAATAATGGAAGCAGCTTTTGGAACCTGTGTTGTCTGCGTAAATAATAATGGCGATGATGTTCTACTTAACACACGAGGTAATTCTAAAGGCTGAGTATGTTCCATGAATTAATGCATGAAGGCTGAACGCCACCATGAAAAGAGAAGTATGATTCCTGTTTCGTAGATGGGGAAACCGAGGCTGAGAGAGGATTGGTAACTTGCCCATGGTCTCCACCCTCTGTATACAGTAAGTCCCCTACATATGAACCTTCAAGTTGCAAACTTTCAAAGATGCAAATGTGCGTTCACATGTCCAGTCATGTAAGTCAGTTCACGTGTCTGGTGTACATCGTCACGTGCGTGCATCCTCGACAAGTGGTTGTGCGTTTGTGTACTTTACTGTACAGTACTGTATAGAGTACAGTACTACAGTGTCTTATTTCATGCCCAGGATGTCCGGAAGCAAGCGTAGAAGCAGCAGTGATGTAGCTGGTACTACTGTACTTTTCAAAGTACGGTACTGCAAGGTTAAAAATGTTTCCTTTGGTTTTTGTGTCTGTTTTTTATGTATTATTTGTGTGAAAAGTACGATAAACCTATTACAGTACAGTAGGATACAGCCGATTGTGTTAGTTGCATACCTAGGCTAACTCTGTTGGACTTACGAACAAACTGGACTTAGGCAAGTGCACTCTTGGAGTGGAACTCGTTCGTGGGTAGGGGACTTGCTGTACTTAGCTGTCCCGTCCCCCAGAAAATAAATGACTGTGTGACAGGGGGTTCTCGCTGCATTAATTTGACGGCAGAACGCAACTTCTGATAAAAGACCACCTATGAAAGTTTCCAAGTGCTTTTGCAAATGTTCAGCTCCCTCTTGGACCTGAGCGACTGACTATAGAATAAGTACAAGGAGGCTGCAGAGGGTAATGGTCAGGCCTTTGCTCTGGACTATCTGTGCCCTGGTGTAGCTTTTGGCTCTGTCTCTGTGCTGAGGTCCGGGCAGCTGCCAGGGCTGGTCACATGCCCCACAGCTGCCTGCCGAGTCCTTGGGTGGAGATCACCCGCCAAGGCCCAGGGGACGCCAAGCAGCACCGCTCAGAGCCCCACGACCCACCGTCTCCTTTTCTCGGAGTTCCAACTCCAGCTCCTCAATTCTTCTCTTCAACTGGGTATTCTTCTCCTTCTCTCTGTTTATCTCGCTGCACTGCTCTTCCAGCTCGTCAATCTTTAATGAATATCACACGTTAAAGCAGGGATGCCAGTTTACTGTAGTCATTAAACAAAAGATCACCACAGCTCTTCTAAAGTAAACCATAAATTAACCCACTTATAAATGTTTCCTTGTGGCTACAGACAAACTCCACGGGGCTCCCCCTGGGCTGTTTGCTCCTGCGGGCACAGGATGCCCTCACTTAACACCAACAAAGCCACAGAAGTCACAAAACCTGGCTTCAGTATGCTCTGGGCCTCTGGTTTTCTCTCACAGTCACAGGACGGTAGCTTTAGGTTTGCTTTAAGGATCTGTCACAAGTCGGGGCCAGACGTCCCATGAATCTACCTGCTTCTTCGCAGAATGACTGTCACATCATTTTAATCATGCCCTGAATGATTCTGTTGCTTTTCAAGGGGTTAAGCGAGCAGGGTAGAGAACCGAGCAACTCTGTGGGACAGTGGCTACCAACTGGGACTCGATGACATTTCAAACGTTTTAAATCAAGATGACCTTTCCCCACTGACGCACGCAGAAGGGACCTGGCCCGTGGGCCTCTTCCTGGAGAGATGACAAGTGCAGGCTGAGGTACATCCCCAGAGTGCATCTTTCTCTCCTTCCCAAGCCTGACACCTCTGACACTGGGCATTTCCCAGGGGCCAAAGCATGGGTGCAGAGTGGATGGCAGGGGTGTAACCAGCAAGTAACACAAGAGCACAATGTTGATGGGGTTCCCCACAAGCAGGCGGCGGCAGTCCTCAGGGTGCAGGGCACTAGGTGGTCAACATGAAGACAGTTCTTAGAGGTGACCTGCACCAGCCCTCAGGATCTGAACCTCCAGCCACAGGAGCTGCCGGAGATCCCACCAACGTCCACATCCCGCCCTGGGAATCAAGTTCCCAGTGCTTCCCGTCCAGGGAAGCTGACGCTCCGCACGGGGAGTAGGTTCCACTGCACGCACTTCCTCCACGCCCCCTGCCCCGACCCCGCACGGCTCTTTGGTTCTTACACTCAGACGCAAAGTGAGAAACTCAGCTCTGCCCTTGGAAAAAGAAACAAAGGGTGATCAATCCCTCTGCCAAGCAGATGAGCCCAGCCTCAGAAGGGAAGGTGCAGAGTCAGCACTTGGCCTGCGCCCCTCACCATCAGCACTTTATGAAAAAACGACACGAGGCAGTTTCACATGCCACCTGCTCCGAAGTAAGACGTGAAGTAGGGGAGTGGTTATCACGGGCTCCATTCAGAATGGGTGGGCGGGTTATAAACGGGGGCAAGGGTAACGAGTACCAATCTCAATGCGACCCGTACCCTGAAATCCTGCATTTACGGAGCAGACTGTGTTCACTGACTGTGGGATAAAAGTGCTGACCAGCAAAACAGCACAGCAACCCCAGGACCTCACCTGGGAACCCTAAAACAACCGCATCAACTCAGCCCAACAGCAGAGCATGAGCGACTAATTACAGGGAAGGGCGTGGGTGAATTCTGAAAAAAATTGAAAAGCCCCCATGTCAGGGTAGGAGGGTAGAGGGCACACGAGGCCCGTCCGCATCCGCCCACCTCACACGTCAAGGGCCGTATTCCTTTCCTTGCTGCCTATCTCACATTTTTAGAAAGAGCAGTTTGCAGGGAAGCAGGGTTTCTGAGCAATCACGCCTCACCATCTCCTGAATCTATTTTCTTCACTCACCCTCTGGATCCCTTTTCTCTACCGAAGATCACGGAACCACAGAAAATGCCAGAGGGAGGCCACCCACGAAAGGCCAACCCACAGCTCGCATCAGAGGGTGATCTTTGCGAGAGACAAAGCTGCAATCTCCCATTGATTTCTCTTCTCCTTTGCGATTGCAATTTTAAAACTTGGTTCAGTAAAGGTAATCAGTCAGTTCTGTACGTAGTAGCGTTCCCACTAAGGCAGGCAGGGAGGCACAGGGGAGGACAAAGGGAGAAGCAGCGGGTCTTCCTCCTGCCCCTGGGACATGGGACCGAAGGCCAAGCGGGAGGCAGTGGGGAGAGGAAGGTCACGGCCACCCCGGCCCTCCCCACCTTGTTCCGGAGCCGCTCATTCTCGTCGTGGCAGAGGGAGAACTGCCTCTTCCACTGCTCCACGCTGGCCGCCGAGTCCTGTAGTGCCGTGGTCAGCCGGGCGTTGCTCTCCCGCAGGGTCTGCAGCTCGATCTCCCATTTCTTCACGTTGGCGGCGCTGCAGGGCGGGGGCCAGGCGGTGACCGGGAGGGTGGGCACCGTCCACCCGGCTGCCCTGCGGAGGGGGCACCCGGCCACCCCCTCAGCCCATGCCTCGGGGCCACACCCTCTCCCGCCGGTGGCCTGGCAGCGAGAACCACGTGCTGAGCGGGCCTGGCACCTCCCTTTAGTGGGAACATGCTGCCTTGTTGGGTGATTTTCTCAAGGCATCACTTTAGAAGAGAACAGAATTCTCAGAGAAGGAAGAGATGTAACTTAGAATGAACTCAGCCATAAAAAAGAATGAAATCATGCCATTTGCAGCAACATGGATGCAACGAGAGATTATCATACTAAGTGAAGTAAGTCAGACAGAGACAAATGCCAGATGATATCACTCTTATGTGCAGTCTACAATATGACACAAATGAACTGATCTATGAAGCAGAAACAGGCTCACAAACATAAGAGAACAGGCTTGTGGCTGCCAAGGGGGAAGGGGCTGAGGGAGAGATGCATTGGGAGTTTGGGGTTAGTAGATGCAACCTATTATATACAGAATGGATAAACAACAAGGTCCTACTGTATAGCACATGGAACTATATTCAACGTCCTGGGATAAACCATAATGGAAAAGAATATAAAAAAGAATTATATATATATATATATATATATATATATATATATATATGTATAACTGAGTCACTTTGCTGTACAGCAGAAATTAACGCAACATTGTGAATCAACTCTATTTCAATTAAAAAAAAAAGGAAACTAAGAATGAAGCCACAGACTGTGGTAGAGACCCCTTCCCCGTCTGCTCCCTACTGACCCCTGGCCGCAGGACTGTTCTCTCCTGCCCCATGTCCCTTCCTTCCTGAAATGAGCCTCAGGGATGTAGGTTCTGAAGTGCTGGGGTGGACCCCGGGCCCTCTGACACTCTCATGAAAGCGGCAGACACTTTCAACAAGCTCCTGACACCCCCTCTCTGGAGCCCAACAACCCCAGGTTTAAACGAACAGCGTGGGTCCAGATTTGAGAGCTGAGGACTTGAGGACAGAGGAGACAGGGGCTGGGAGTCCCCTGAGGGCAGAACTGGGGTTCCAACCGCAGGATGTGTGAGGGAGCCCTGGCCGGCCCTAGGTCACCTCAGGTCCGAGGGACGCCTCCCCACTATCACCAAGCCACATGATAATCCTCTGTGATCAGTGAAGTTTGAAAAAACAAACTGGAATCAGGTTGCCCTCAGTGGCCGGTCCCATTCAACGCTGCTTTTGTTTCCTGTTTTGGAGACCAGTGTTCACTGCAGCACTATTTACAATAGGCAGGACATGGAAGCAACCTACATGTCCATCAACAGAGGAATGGATAAAGATGTGGTACATATAGACAATGGAATATTAGCCATTAAAAGGAACAAAACTGGATCATTTGTAGAGACGAGGATGGACCTTGAGACTGTCATACAGAGTGAAATAAGTCAGAACGAGAAAACCAAATATCACATAATATCGCTTATATGTGGAATCTAGAAAAATGGTAGAGATGAACTTATTTGCAAAGCAGAAATAGAGACACGGACGTAGAGAACAAACATATGGTTATCAAGGGGGTGAGGGTGGCGGGGTGGGATGAATTGGGAGGTTGGGACTGACACATATACACTACTATGTATAAAATAGATAACTAATGAAAACCTGCTGTATAGCACAGGGAACACTACTCAATGCTGTATGGTGACCTAAATGGGAAGGAAATCTAAAAAAGAGGAGATATATGTAGAGTTGATTCACTGTGCTGTACAGCAGAAACTAACACAACATTGTAAAGCAACTAAACTCCAATAAAAATTAATTAACAAAAAAAAAAACCACCTCAGACTTAGCCACTCTGAAAAAAAAAAAAGAAAGTTTTTGGCTTCTAATCAATACTGCCTGGCTGAGGGGAGTTGTGTCTCTAAAGGCTTCTTTTTTTTCCTTTTAATTTTTTAAAAAGTAAATACAACTGTATTTTAATAACCTGCATTATCTTTCATCCACCTCAAGGTCCTAGAACTGTGATTGGAAAATATATACTTTTGGTTTCAAACACCACAGACTGAAAACATAGCAAAATATTATTATGTGATTAATTTCAGAGTTAATGATTGAGCTGATTTCTGGGAAATGGCTTCACACCCATTCCTGTAATTCACTCGTCCATTCAACTGGGATTTAAAAACATTTATTTTTAGGGGTGGAATGTTTTCCTCCAGGCAGCCCACTGTGACTCAACCAAAAATAGTCTTCAAGATCACCTGATGAGTAAAAGAGGCTGGCCACAGTTCTGTCCTCTGAAGTACCTGACAAAACCCAGGGTCCAAAGAAGGTGGCTGAATCTAAGGGTCCTATGTTCTTTCTGAAATTCCTTGATTCCTGTCAGATCACAGGAATTAAGCTCCACGCACTGGTCAGGCTGGCTGGGTGGCAGAGGTGGGTGCCTCTGGGAAGATTTACCAGCCATGTGACCTTGGGCAAGGACTCACTGTACCACCTGGGACTCAGTTTCCTTACCTGTAAAATGGGGGAATTAATATGATAGAGTTCTTACACGGGGCAGGTCTGAGGAAAGCAGCTTCTCAGCCACAGAGAGGCTGGGGGAAGCCGGCCGAGTCCCCTGCCAGGTGAGCAGAATGACCCCCAAAGACAGCAGTTCTGAAGGTGCTCATGGGGCCAGCCTTACACCGTGAGACCCAGCCTAGCCTTTGGGAAACAGGCCACATTCTCAAGATATGAAAACACAAGCACAGGGCTTCCCTGGTGGCACAGTGGTTGAGAGTCCGCCTGCAGCTGCAGAGGACACGGGTTCGTGCCCCGGTCCGGGAAGATCCCACATGCCACGGAGCGGCTGGGCCTGCGAGCCGTGGCCGCTGAGCCTGCGCGTCCGGAGCCTGTGCTCCGCAACGGGAGAGGCCACAACAGTGAGAGGCCCGCGTACCGCAGAAAACAAACAAACAAACAAAAAACAAGGAAAACACAAGCATAGCTAGTATAGTCATTAAAAGTTAAAATCTTGTTGATATCGTCATGGGGGTTAAATTTGTAGATCAATTTAAGGGAAATTGATACTTTTTAAAATATTGAGGCTTCCTACCACTTCCCAACAGACTTTTTCTATTTGTTGAATTATTCATGTATGGCCCCCAAAATCATTTGAGTTTTCTTCACAAAGATCCTGTACATTTCTTAAGCTTATTCCCATGTATTTTATGGTTCTAGTTCATATTGTAAAGGAAATCTCTTCTTCAAATATATAGTCTACGTGATGTTTGTTTGTATATAGAAAAGCTACTGATTTTTGTGAGATTTTATTTTCAAGATAGTTTCTTAGGTTTTAATGTTTTTCAGTGTTATTATATATGAATAAATGATAAATTTGGCTTCTCAAAAACCAAAACAGGGACTTCCCTGGTTGTCCAGTGGTTAAGACTCCATACTCCCAATGTAGGGGGCACGGGTTTGACCCCTGGTTGGGGAACTAAGATCCCTTATGCCGCATGGCACGGGCCACCCCCCCCAAAAAAATGAAACGTAAGCACTGGGACAGGGACTTCCCTGGTGGTCCAGTGGTTAGGACTCCATGCTTCCATTGCAGGGGACCCGGGTTCCATCCTTGGCTGGGGAATTAAGATCTCACAAGTCTTGTGGCATGGCAAAAAAAAAAAAAAGCACAGGGACACCTCTCTCTTTCTCACACACACACACATAGATGCTGATGTGCACAGAGAACAACCATGAAGGCAGCTGGTCTTCCTTTGGCCAGGAGTCAAGACCGGATGCTCTGAGCAGGACCCAGTCTCCTTTCCCAACTTCCTGAAACCCTGCCCAGTGGGAAAGGCTGCAGGGAAGTGCTGACCTGGGAGACAACAGCACCTGGATTTGAACAGGCTCACCTCTGTGTCAGAGCGATCTTCAGCTTGTTGTTCTCAGACTTGAGGTGTGTGTTGGCAGGACCCGCAGAAGATGCCTTTTCATCGTCCGTTCCGTTGATGCTGGATGCCTGAGTGGAAGATGGGGTTTCACACCCAGATTCCTGGCCAGACTAAATCACTTGCACACCTTATCGCTTGTCCTCACAGCGGAAGCAAATCAGGCATGATGAGGAACTGCGTGGTTATGAGTGTGGGAGAACCAACGCATCCAACCAGAACGCAGCAAAGACTGACAAGTCCACAGACTAATAACAAGACTATCCGTGGAGACTCCACTTGGAGTCCAGACAGTCTGTGCATTTTACCCACAAGACAGCACACAGGGCCGTTACGCAGAACCTTTTCACTCAAACTTTACAGGTAAACCTAACAAGCCCGGATACCTGATCTCCTTAAATAACACAGGACAGAAACCACAGATTAAAAGAGGGGGAGAGTTTTAGGGACTTCCCTGGAGGTCCAGTGGTTAAGACGCCGTGCTTCCAATGCAGGGGGCGCAGGTTCAATCCCTTGTTGGGAAACAAAGACCCCACATGCTGCAGGGCATGGCCAAAAAAAAAAAAAAAGAAAAAGAAAGGGGGGAGGAGGGTTTTATAATAAGAAACAGTGAATGAGTTAAGAGAAAAAGTATAAGAAGCTGAGATGACTTAAAAATCCCAGGGCTACAGAGAGATGAACACACTCATTTAAAAAAAAAACACCAGGAATCAGATATGGGTGTCTGCGACTAGTTAGCAATGTTATGAATATTCTGAAATGTTTGCTGTAATAAGCCATTCTACATGGAGGTGAAACCTCATCTGGTCTTGGATAAGATCTTAGAAAGATTTTATTTCGCCTCCAAGAAGAATAAAGGCAAAGGAAAGACAAGAAGGGAATGACGTATGACTAAATTTCTACATCGCAAAAAAGTGCATAAGCTATATCAGAATGTAAGCAACGACGTGGGGGAAATATTTTCAATGCATACTAAAAACAAAAACGCTAATACTATTCCTATACTAAAAAACCCCTAGAGTCCTCAACTTTTAGAGTGACGCTCTGAAATATTTATGAATGAAATGATGTCTGGGACTGGCTTTAAAATAAAGACGGAGGGAGAGGGGGGTGTAGATGAAACCATTGGTCATCGAGTCCTAATTGTTAAAGCTGACCTATGGGTCCATGGGGGTTCATTTACCCAGTTCTGCCTCGTTTTGTATATATTCAAAACTAGCCATGTTAAAAATAAAGTTCTTGGAAATGAACACAAAAAAGCGGAAAGGATATGCAATTGACATTTACAGAAGAAGAAATACATAGAATTAATAAACAAAAAAATTTAATCTCACTAGTAAAGAAATACAAAATTTAAAAAGCCAATAAAGTACATTTTTCTTCTGTCAAATCAACAAAGCTTTGTTGGGGAGGGAACGGGAGGGAAAAACGCTCTCATTCACTGCTGGTGGGAGTCACAATTGTACACTTCTGTAGGGATGTTTGCAGTGTGTGTCAAAAGCTCTCAAAACGTCCTACTGGGCTTCTCTGGTGGCGCAGTGGTTGAGAGTCCGCCTGCCGATGCAGGGGACACGGGTTCGTGCCCCGGTCCAGGAAGATCCCACATGCCGTGGAGCGGCTAGGCCCGTGAGCCATGGCCACTGAACTTGTGCGTCCGGAGCCTGTGCTCCGCAACAGGAGAGGCCACAACAGTGAGAGGCCCGCGTACCGCAAAAAAAAAAAAAAAAAAAAAAGTCCTACCCCTTGCTGGGAAAATTGGACAGCCACATGTAAAAGAATGAAATTAGAACACTCCCTAATACCACACACAAAAATAAACTCCAAATGGATTAAAGACCTAACTGTAAGACCAGTCACTATAATACTCTTAGAGGAAAACATAGGAAGAACACTCTGTGACATAAATCACAGCAAGATCTTTTTTGATCCACCTCCTACAGTAATGGAAATAATAACAAAAATAAACAAATGGGACCTAGTGAAACTTAAAAGCTTTTGAAAAGCAAAGGAAACTACAATACAAGACAAAAAGACAACCCTCAGAATAGGAGAAAATATTTGAAAACGAATCAATGGACAAAGAATTAATCTCCAAAATATATAAACAGCTCAGGCAGCTCAATATTAAAAAAACAAACAACCCAATCAAAAAATGGGCAGAAGACCTAAATAGACATTTCTCCAAAGAAGACATACAGATGGCCATGAAGCACATGAAAAGCTGCTCAATGTCACTAATTATTAGAGAAATGCAAATCAAAACTACAATGAGGTATCACCTCACACCAGTTAGAATGGGCATCAATCAGAAAAGCTACAAACAACAAATGCCGGAGAAGGTGTGGAGAAAAGGGAAGCCTCTTGCACTGTTGGTGGGAATGTAAATTGATACAGCCACTATGGAGAACAGTATGGAGGTTCCTCAAAAAACTAAAAATAGAATTACCATATGACCCAGCAATCCCACTACTGGGCATATACCCGGAGAAAACCATAATTCAAAAAGACACATGCAACCCAGTGTTTACTGCAGCACTATTTACAGTAGCCAGGTCATGAAAGCAACCTAAATGCCCATCGACAGACGAATGGATAAAGGAGATGTGGTACATATATACAATGGAATATTAGCCATGGAAAGGAATGAAATTGGGTCATTTGTAGAGACGTGGATGGATCTAGAGACTGTCATACATAGTGAAGTAAGTCAGAAAGAGAAAAACAAATATTGTATATTAACGCATATATATGGAACCTAGAACAACGGTACAGATGAACCAGTTTTCAGGGCAGAAATAGAGACACAGATGTGGAAAACAAACGTATGGACACCAATGGGGGATAGTGGTGGGGGTGGTGGTGGTGGGATGAATTGGGAGATTGGGATTGACATGTATACACTAATATGTATAGAATGGATAACTAACAAGAACCTGCTGTATAAAAAATAAATAAAATAAAATCCAAAAAAAAAATTGTTGACCAGAAAAAAAGTCCTACCCTTAACCCAATACTTCCACTTCAAGAATTTATCCTGCAGAAACCCTCAAATGCACAAAAGGTGTGCAAGAATGCTTAGCATGGTGTTATTTATACTAATGAAAAATAAGAAACAAATTATAGGAGGTTAATGGAATACGTTGTGATGCAAACACTGGAATACTATCTGGCCATTAAAATAGTTTTGAAAAGGGATATTTGAAAACACAAGGAAAGGATCATAACAAATAAGTTTTTAAAAAAAAAGATTAAAAAGAATAACACCCAGATATACTGCAAAGCTATATTAGGAAGAAACAGACCAAAACGTTAACAAAATATCTGTAGTAACTCTTATTGTATAATAATCTTAGCATTCCAAAAAAAAAAAAACACAGAGGAAGTCCTTAGACTATGGACCATTTCAAGTGCCCAATTTTACAGATCCTCAGCGATTACTCAGTACAATAATTAGTATACTAAATTAACAGTGTCATTAAAGATTATTTACAAAGATTCAGGAAAGTTCCTGCCCACTTGAAGTCTAATACACATTCATTTCCATAAATCCGTAGGGGCATCTTTTACAGGATTCAGCTTCAGCTATTGCTGACGGCCAAGTCTAGGGTGTTGATCTTGACCGCTCAGGAATGCCCATGCCTCCTGTTCTCTTTCCACAAGCTGCCCCGACATCCGTCCATGGCTGGCCTGGCCTGGCCATTCTCCACCCCACAGCCTCCTCTCCGATCTTCCTGCCCTCAGCTCCTCCCTGACTTCCTCACCACCCGCATGCAACCTTCATGTCAATTCCTGATCAGTAGCCATAAAACATCTCCAATGTCTTCCCATTATCCAACAATAAATAATTAAGAATGATCCACTAATGAAGAATTCCAGGTCCTCCACAGTACCTCCAAGTGCATCTCTGTTCCTCCCACTGTGCACCTCACCCCCAGGCAGGCAGAACCCTGGCTGCCTTGCATTTACATCATGCTTATCCCTAATCCCAGACTCCAGCTCCTACGTCTCGTCAGGTCTCCCTTTCCCTGTCTCTCTACACATAACTCTGTCACTAGGTCAAGGTTTCCACCTACCACTACACACCCTAATCTAGATGTCAGGAAGGCAGGTATTTTTATTTCAGGTTAAAATAGGCCCCTTTTAGTCAATTATCACACTTTTAAGTAGACAGATAACTCAGTTCCTGGCAAAGCCACATTTACGTTGGCTAAACCAGAGCTGTTGGAATACCACCTCCCACCTGACTTTGTTATAACAGGGAGACAGACAAGGACCCTCTGGCATCGATCAAGTTTTCTCTGTCATGGGCACAGGTACCTGCATTTGTCCATGAGCATCCTTCATGCAGACCTCACCTCCCAACACAGAAAGAAAACACTTCACCTTGGCATTTTTTTTTTTTTTTTTTTGCGGTACACGGGCCTCTCACTGCTGTGGCCTCTCCCGTTGCGGAGCACAGGCTCCAGACGCGCAGGCTCAGAGGCCATGCCTAACGGGCCCAGCCGCTCCACAGCATGTGGGATCTTCCCGGACCGGGGCACGAACCTGTGTCCCCTGCATCGGCAGGCGGGCTCTCAACCACTGCGCTACCAGGGAAGACCATTGACATTGGTTTTTTTTTTTTGACATTGGTTTTTAAACCATGACCAGAGGACATCCCAGACCAGGGACATGCATTAACTCTAATCTCATCAAACGTTTTCCATCCAAAATATATCACCACATCCTGAAAAGTTCAAGAGTCTCTTACATGTCACATTCATCTCACTGTGAGCAGTCTAATAGTTGAAAAAGTTTTCAAAATGCCCTACTGCGAAAATTTCTTATTTCTTGTCAAAAGTGACAAGGAACAGAGTCTCAATCACTGATCACAGTCATTCATTTTACGGACAAATTACTTACTTGGGAATGATTGCTCGAGGTCTCGATTTTCTCCTGAGATTTGTCTCTGGCTAGTCTGGCAGCTTCTTTCACCTCCTGGAATTTCTCTGCAAACTGAACGTGAAGAAGAATTATTAGGGATTTCCTTAACCTTACACATGGCTGATATTCAGAACCTACCTTTATTATTTTGCATTCCTTTTAAGCCAATAAATCCTGTATAAATCCAGAAGAAGGATTTTATTTGAGATTAAAAAGAAATGAACATAATGAATGCTTTTTCCAAAAAAACCCACTATTGGCCAAGGTCAGATCTGAACGAATTTCTAAGACACTGAAGCTAGATTTGATGGCGAAATATTAAAAACACATACCTCTGGCTAACAGCACCTAATACAAATGCAACAAAAGAAATTTAGCTATAGTGCAAAAGGAATCCACGAAAAACTTCATAATCCCTATTGAAAGATCCAAGAACTCTTACAAGTCAATGTCATGAAACACAAAAACATCCAAAAAGTTGAAAAGGAACAGTCCTAGATTTTTTTTTTTTTTTCAGTGCGCGGGCCTCACACTATTGTGGCCTCTCCCGTTGCGGAGCACAGGCTCCGGACACGCAGGCTCAGCGGCCATGGCTCACGGGCCCAGCCGCTCCGCAGCATGTGGGATCTTCCCGGACCGGGGCACGAGCCCGTGTCCCCTGCATCGGCAGGCGGACTCTCAACCACTGCGCCACCAGGGAAGCCCAGTCCTAGATTTTAAAAGCCTAAGATATAAAATAGCAAAATGCAACGTGCAGCCTAGGACTGAGTCCTCTTTTGAACAGACCAAGTAGAAGACTTCTGGGCAACAAGGAGGGAAATGTGAGCATGGACTGGATAAGGTGACACCAAGGAGTTACTTTATTTATTTATTTATTTATTTATGGCTACTTTGGGTTTTCGTTGCTGCACACGGGCTTTCTCTAGCTGCGGCAAGCGGTGGCTACTCTTCATTGCAGTGCACCGGCTTCTCACTGCAATGGCTTCTGTTGCTGCGGAGCACGGGCTCTAGGCACATGGGCTTCAGTAGTTGTGGCACATGGGCTCAGTAGTTGTGGCTTGCGGGCCCTAGAGCACGCAGGCTTCAGTAGTTACAGCGCTCAGGCTTGGTAGTTGTGGCTCGCGGGCTCTAGAGCGCAGGCTCCGTAGTTGTGGCGCACGGGTTTCATTGCTCCGCAGCATGTGCGAGCTTCCCAGACCAGGACTCCAACCCGTGTCCCCCACATTGGCAGGTGGATTCTTAACCACTGTGCCACCAGGGAAGTCCAGGAGTTATTAATTTTGTTAGAAGTGCTGATGATGTTGTGGTTGTGGGGGAATGTGATTCTTTAGAGATCAACACTGAAGTATTTAGGCGTGAAATGTCTCGATGTCTGTAATTTACTTTAAAGTACTTCAGCAGCAATAAAAACAGATGAAGCAATGTGGCACAGTGTTCACTGTTAAATCTATGTGATGCGCATATGGGTGCCCATTATACTATGCTCTCTGCTTTCAAAAATGTTTTAATATTTTCTTAAAAGAAAAAAATTCTTAAAATCCCAGGGCAATCATATCAATCACTGCTTTATAGTCACTGACAAGGCAACTGATTTTAATCAGCCAATACGTTGTTTGAACAGAGAACATTCTATGATAGCTAATGCTGACATCACACAGCAAGAGAGAGCCAAATGTTGCTGAGAAACGAAAAACAGCTGGCCAAGTGGCAAGGCCACCAACAATTCTGTGGCTTTTGCTAAGAACCCTATTTCTGAGCACAGGCCGCCCTCTGAGTGCTTCACAAATCCAACAACAATGGTCTGCTTTGGGAAACCTTGCCGAGTGATAGCCATTGGTCAACCAAGCACCCAGTAGAGGCAGAGAAGGTCAGTGTGGCAACGCTGGCCTGTGTTGCTCCCACAGGCCTGTAAATAAAGCCATAGCTACAGGGCTTCATTTAACCAACCTAGAGCTGTCAGAGAAAAATCACATTACCTGTTGCTTAAAAGACGTGAGGTCTAGCAAGGATGGACAGAGCACCCGCCTCCCTTTTAGGGGCCCCGTAAGTAAAAACATCATGTCATGAACTCCTTGACGGCAGGGTCCACGCTTTTCCTCTCTGCACCCTCCCCTGACACCTGGCAGAGAGCAGGCACAAATAAGTTTGTTCAGTGAATGAATAGGCTCTGGGTTCTAGATTTGCACACCTACGCCCACTTGAAAAAACAAATCATGTCAAAGTACAGGCCAAACCTAAGGACTTAAGAAGGTACTGTGGTAAGTGTCTTGGGAGTATTCTGCCCCATCTTTCTGCTTCCTAAGCTTAACTGATTGCATCAACCTAGGAACTAGATAGAGTATCACTTGGAATACGAACATTATCCCGGAAGAGATTTTGTGCAGGCACTATAAATGCCTTTCAATCTTATTAAGACATTAAAAGATGTAACTTTTAAAAGGTATGATATTAAATGTTTTTGTGCCCCACTATCAACTAAAAGTCAAACGTGATTTGAAGAAAACGGTAATGCATGTGGTTCTCAGTAGACACACCTGCTAATGGAGTCTCCCCATGCTATGCTTAGGAAGGTGGGGCTGGCTGTCTCCCACAAGCATCTCAATTCACCAGGCTCCCAGACCAAAAGCATTGCTCTTTACAGACGGTCCTTGTGCCTGTCAGGGTCTCTTTCTCTCAGGGTCTTATTCGAAGTTTCTTGTAAACTAGATTGGACATGTCATCAGCCAGGGTCATGCTTATTCAGTCAACAAACATGGTCTGAGCACCATTCACACCTTCAGCAAACAAAAATTTTCACCGTGAGCTGGGCCATGCCCTAGGTTAGGTGCTGGGGTGTGAACGCTGTGTAAGTATCAGATAGAGGGCGAGACTTGGGTAGCAGGAGATAGTGGCAAAGAAGTCAGCAAATAAAGCCCTGCCAGGCTTTGATAGAACAAGTTGCCTCTGGATGGAGCTTGGGGGCCTCCATTCTGTCTGTCTCCTCCTACCTGACCCTGAACATCTGGGATGACCCTCAGCTCAACTCTTGGAGACTCAGCCCAGAGCACAAACCTTCAGTTCCAATGGGCCCTTCTCTCTTTGTCCCCTGACACCCATCATGGTGGCCCCTCCAGGTGTCCCACAGTTTTGTCTTGGGTGGGCCTACTTAGTACCCTCTTCCCCTAGACCCTCAGCATAGGCACGTCTACAAGGTAAGGAGTTTAATGGCTTCTTAACACACATTCTCTTGTTTGCTCCTCTCCATCCTCTGTAGGACAGGAATTCTTTTTTTTTTTTTCTTAATGTTTTATTTATTTATTTATTTGGTTGTGCCGGGTCTTAGTTGTGACAGGCAGGCTCCTTAGTTGTGGCATGCTCACTCTTAGTTGTGGCACGCATGTGGGATCTAGTTCCCTGACCAGGGATCGAACACTGCATTGGGAGTGCGGAGTCTTAAACCCTGTGCCACCAGGGAAGTCCCTAGGATGGGAATTCTTATGTATAGTTTCCTGAAAAGAAAATGGAGTCTTAGAGAGGTTAAAATTTGCCCATGGTCACATGGCTAGTAAATAATAAACCTGAACTTGAGCCCAGATCTGATTTCCACACAATCATCCACACATCCAGTTGCTTTCGGGTGTTTATAAGAATGCCAAGAGTCTTGTCCACAGCAGTTGCTAAACACTTATTGATTGGATTTTCCATTTGCAAAGAGATGCCCTTACCTTAAAATAGAATTGTACTCACTTCCTCTTTAAAAGAAAATTCTAAAAGCTTTAACTCCAAAACAGGCCATGGGAACCTTTAAGGCAAAGACAAGGCCTGAGGATTAGAATAGCAGATACAGAATGAGGGGCCCGGGCGACAAGTTCTGATTTTACAGCTCTCCTCAGCTTCACTATTTAGCTGTTCTTTTTCTCAGTTACAAAAGAGGGGCAAGGAACAACTGTCACATATACGTCAAAACACACATCCTTATAGGACCTCAAGGTGACAGTGCTACTACACAGGCAGACCTCACTTTATCACATTTCACAGATACCGTGTTTTTTACAAATTGAAGGCTGGTGGCAACCCTGCATCAAGCAAGTCTATCGGTACCATTTTCCCAACAGTATTTGCTCACTTCGTGTCTCTGTGTCACTAATTCTCACAATGTTTCAAACTTTCATGGTGATCTGCCATCAGTGATCTTTGCTGTTACTAAAATTCAGTGACGCCTCAGATAATGGTTAGCAATCATTAGCCACAACGTATTTTTTAAATTTAGGTATGTACATTGTTATTTTAGACATAATGCTAGTGCACACTTAATGGACTACAGTATAGTGTAAACATAACTTTTACATGCACTGCGAAGCCAAAAAATTTGTGTGACTTGCTTTATTGCAAGATTTGCTTTATTGCGGTGGTCTGGAACCAAATTCACAATATCTCCAAGGCACGCCTGTGAACAGTAACAGCCTAGAACATCTCAAAAAAGGGGAAAAAAGGACATGTATTCTCGACTCCCAGGAATGAGATAAGACACTCGGTTAGAATGTACAGTCTTACTATGCACTCACAGCTACCCTGAGGTCCTCTTACTACTGTCAGTATACAAATGGGGCACAGATGGGTTTCGAAACTGGCCAAGTTCACACTGGGACTGAACACAGGCCATCTGAGGCCAGTGCTGGACACTCCGGGGTCCTATGATTTACCTGCTTAACTGCTACCTTAGCTAAGATGCCCAACTCTGACACTTAACAGCCTTTCAAACGCAGGCAAATGAACGGCTCTGCACCTTGGTTTCTTTATCTATGAAATGTGGATACTAATACACGGATCACTGGAGGATGAGAGATGGGGCTTTGCTGGGTGTATGATAGGGGTTCAACAGAGAGAAGCACAGCTTCTCTGGCCTTGACTGGACTTAATACCACGAACTTTAGTAAAAGAATGCCACAAAAGGCTGAATTCGTTCATTCAAAAGTATTAACTAGTTATCTCTATGTGCTAGGGACTGTGCTGGGCACACTGAAATACCCAAGAAAGACTTGGTTGCTGTCCTCAAAGGAATTCTGAGTCTGTAGGGGATTTCGTTTTATATTCAAATGGGTGAGAATCAAAAGAATTTTTATCAGAAAATAAGCTTAAAATGTAACGAAGTAGGATAAGCTCTATCAGATACATTTTAGGTAAATAATCATTTAAAAAGAGGTGGCATTATGGGAATAGGCCCTACCATTTATATAAAAATTAGCTATGACAAAGGAGGAATCATAAATTAATGGAGAAAATTATTCAAAAATATGATTGAGATAATTTCGGTAAACTGAGGGGAAATGAATTTAAATCCTTAGGCGAACCAGTAGCATGATAAATCAACGAGGGGTTAAAGGGGTAAGTTTTTTTTTTTTTTAATCTGGATGCAAGCAGAGTTGAACATTCATCAGACTTCTGCTTGAGGGGTGAGAGGGTAATTTTCTAAACTTGTAAGAAACAAAAGAAAATCACAAAAGTGACAGACTTGACTGCCTAACAATTCAAAGCTTTTGAATATAAAAAGACAAAAAAAAAAACTAAATCAGAAGGGAAACAACAGCCTGGGGGAAATATCTATAGCTAGGCCAGTACAACAGAAAAAGGGCCATTATCTTTAGTATAGAAAGGGTTTGTACAAATTGAAAAGGAAAATATGAAAACCCCAATAGATAAATGGCAAAATTCAGGAATAAAAAATACAACAAGTAGGGCTTCCCTGGTGGCGCAGTGGTTGAGAGTCCACCTGCCGATGCAGGGGACACGGGTTCGTGCCCAAGTCCGGGAAGATCCCACATGCCGCGGAGCAGCTGGGCCCGTGAGCCATGGCCGCTGAGCCTGCGCATCCAGAGCCTGTGCTCCACAAAGGGAGAGGCCACAACAGTGAGAGGCCCGCGTACCGCAAAAAAAAAAAAAAAAAAAAATACAACAAGTAAACAATTTATAGAGAAGATCGTTCAGCCTTGCTGGAAACGCAAAGCAAAATACTGAGGCACCATTCTTTGCCTGCTGAATTAGCAAACGCTAAAAACAATTATAATATCCTGTGCTGGCAAAGGTATTCCTGGCAGCATTGTGACTGGTACAGCCCCACCGAGAAGCAATTTGGAAATATGTATCGTAAGAAAAATATTTTTCTTACGAGAAAAAAATGTTCCTACCCACTGACCTAGTGAGATCACTTTTGGGAAACTATTCTTCAAAAATAATTGGGAATATGAAAAAAAAAAAGGCCTTCAATATAAAGATGTTAATCCTAGCATTAACTATAATCATGAAAAACTGGAAGCAACCCAGGGCGCCCTGGGAGAAGGATGGGAGGTTTCCACTCACAGCCTCCAACTGTTGGAATGAAAGCAGTCCTCACTGAGCGAGGTGCCAAGATGACCGTCCTTTGGTGAAAAAGCCCCTCTCTCGAAGTCTTAAGCTTTCTCATATTTCCCCCCTTATTATAAAAAGAGCACACATGCTTGTACATTTAGTAAGTATAATTTAGGAAAAAATATCTTTTTAAAACCTATAGTCCCATCACCCAGAGATAAGCACTAACCATATAAACTTTCGATTTTTTCCTATCTGTATACATGCATCCACTACACATATTCGTTAAAAAACAGAATATTGTACATCTGCTTTTATAGCTACTTTTGATATTAACGATATGACAATACTTCCATGCACGTATACGATCGTCTATTACATTACCTGAATTGCTGCACAATATCACCCTGAAGGATATACTGGAGTTTATTTAGTTAATTTCCTATGGCTGGACACTTAGGCTGGTGTTTTTGTCTTTTTGTTTTTGCTCTTATAAATGATGCTGCAAGGAAAATTCTTGTAGCTAATTCTCTGGATGCAGTTACAATTATTTCCTTAGAATAGATTCCTGTAAATAAAACTCATGGATCAAAGGACATTCAAACCACAAATGTTTCTTAATATATGCCAAATTCTCATGTCTTTACTTATTAGGATCATTTTCTATAGTTTTTAAATGTGTGGTAATAATTTTGTAATCAAAATCATCATCATCATATATTATGATAGAAAATGAAAGACTATTGTTTTATTTCATTTGTGGCTTTTTTGGCCTGGGTCTTTGAAGACCCTAGGGCAGACGCTGCCTATTTGCTTATTCAAAATCCATTTCTTCTTTTCCCTTAGCTTAACAGAATCTCAATTTGTCTAGAGCAGGACATTTCCCAGGTGGTAGAGAATGAGAACTGATCTAAGCTGACCATGGTAAGACATTTGTCTGCCTCTATTTTTTTTTCCTGAAGGTGTGTGTGGGAGGGTGGCCTAGGGACCCAAGACTGATAACAGTATCCCAAAAAGAAATCTGCCAAGGGAGTTTACAGGGAGAGTTGTGGTACCACCCTCCTGCCACGAATGCAGATGTGATGGATAGAGCTTAAGAAGCCATTTTATCATCATGAGGAAAAGGACAGACAAAGAAACAAAACACACAGAGCCCTACACCCGATATCACGGAGCCACTGTACTAATGCTGGCAACCGCCTGCCTTAGGACTTCTCTTTTGTATGAAAAGCATAAGCCCTCTTTGTTACTTGCAGCCAAAAACATTCTAACTAAAACATATCAAAAGAATGATCAATATCCCCCACTGAAAGAACAATTAGCCTTTTAAATCACAAAGGTAGGAGACAGAGCAATGCTCTCACAACTACACTGAGTTAATGAAGTGAGCATCAGAACACAAATCTGAATTTGAAATGACATAACTGAAAAGCGTCAAAAGCAAATGCCACGTATGGGTCAGGGTTTAGATGGACCAATCACAGAGCACCAGCAAGTCCACCCTGGATCACTCCGCTTCGTGGCAGAATGCGTTTCCTTCTGCCTGCAATGAATGAGATGGAGACAAACATCTCAAGGTCATATGCCAGAAATCATCTACACTTTAACAACTGGTTCACTCTTACACTTGGTTCTCCTTCCTTTGATCTCTTCAGAAGCCCTTCCTTTTGTCAGAACACATAAGTCCCTTTTCAACATTCTTCAGTAGGCTGAGGCGTTATGCCCTCTTCAGCGGGTGGACAGAGTCCCAGCTTACCTCTGGGAAAATGTAGCTCCTGTCGTTTTGGAAAGCCTATATAAAGAGCAGAAAGTGTCCCTGTAATACTTTCTGGATTTTGGTGTGAAGTGGTCCTTATAAAGGGAGCAGTAAAGACAAAGGTATCTATCTATTTTCCTCCTGGGGGGTAAAAAGAGAAAATGAAAACACCCACACTGGTGTCCCTTTTTCTAGCCTAGTTATAGTGTTTGGTGACCAATTCCCCTTTCAGGTCTGTGGGTGGCTGCTCTGTGAAGTCGAGAACATTCAGCCACAGCTGTCCTCTCAGCAACACACCTCGGGAACCCGTTAGGCCCAAGTTCCTCTGTGCTAATTGCCACTTGTCGAGAGTGCCAGCCTCACATCATGGTAATTTATCAGTGTGTGGTTAATAGTTCCCTTCAAAGGGAAGGGGACAAGTTGATTTGAAACATTCTGAACAAAGGAGACATCTGAGGGCTTCTTTGGTATGGCTTTGTGACAATGGCAGGTCACAGTCGCAAAGCGGGTCTCCAGTGCCGCTGGAGGAGGCCGGGTAACTCGGGAAGACAGGGCACTCCCCTTTAATGATAGGACATCTTCCGTCTGGGAAAAATTAGGAGTGGCCACACCTGGAAGCAGGTGCAGCCCAAGGTCTCTTCAGTTCTCAGGGGCACAAAGAATGGGACTTTAACAACTTGTTCTCATTTTTGTGCTGAGTTCTCCCTCCTTTCAACTCTTTTCATTGATACGTTACCCCTTTATCCTTCCTAGCTACTTTGAGTCCCCCAAAGATTGAAGAAATTCTTCCAGGCAGCTGAGCGTAACCCTCAAACCATCCTAGGCTTCCGTGAAGAACTCCAGCCCTGCGTGGGATCAGGGGCCGTTGAGCCAAGGTGGGTCCAGCCAGGACCCTGTCGCTGACAGAAGCCCCCCCATCTGACCCTGCCCAGCAGTCTGAGGCTTCCAGGCCTATCAGTCTGGATAGGAGACCCTTGGCAGGGGAGGCGTTGCTCCCACCACCCCTCTTCTCCCCACCAGGAACTTCTTCAGAGGGAAAAGGCATGCAATCCCCAAGAGCCGCTTCAGACAGAGGTTCTCCTTAATTATTCTTTCAACAACTCACCATCATACTTGCTTCCACCTTATAGAAATTCCCTCCGATCCTCACAGCACCTCTTCCTCTTCCTCATTTCAAACAATGGCGTCACATCATCCACCCGTCCCCACCCCAGTCTTTGCCTCCCACATCGACTCACCGAGTGCCACCCGTTTAGCTCCTCAGTATTTCTTACATCTCTCCAACTCGTACACAAGCCCTCATCATCTCTGATCTGGACTAACACAAGCCAATCTGTCTTGATGCCAGAAAAAAATGCACCTAAAATGAAAATCTGATCCTTTTTTTTCTTGGCTTAAAATCTTTCACAGGCCATAGGATAAAGTCCAGAAACTCTGGCATGACACAGAAGGCCTTCCAACGGCTGGCCTCTATCAGCCTTCCCCACCCCCAACACCTGGGCACCCTGTTAACAGTGAACCGTTTGCAGCTTCCCTCACACAGTGTCAGGATTTTGCTTGTGCTCCTCCCGTCGTCTGGAGGATGATGGAAAAGGGAAATCCTCCCTGTGGCACGACGTGGAACATCTCATTGTCTGGTGTGCACAGGAGACGTGACCTGCAGTTGGAGTCTACACTGAACCCTGGGGAAATGGTAAAGGGCCTAGCTGCATGGGAGGGATTGCGAAGAAATCAAGCTGGAGGGGTAGTGACAGAGAGATCTGGGAAATGGCTACAACAATGGGCCCAAATCGAACCAGAGCCTGGAGATATTCACGTTCCCCATGAATGCTTGCAATGGACTGAAAGTCTGTGTCTCCCTCAAATTCATATGTGGCAATCCTAACCCTCAGTGGGATGGGCTAGGAGGTGGAACCTTTGGGAGGTGACTGGGTCATAAGGATGGAGCCCTCATGGCTGGGAATAATGCCCTTATAAAAGAGACCGTAGGGCTTCCCTGGTGGTGCAGTGGTTGAGAGTCCGCCTGCCGATGCAGGGGACACGGGTTCGTGCCCCGGTCCGGGAAGATCCCACATGCTGCAGAGCGGCTGGGCCCGTGAGCCATGGCCGCTGAGCCTGCGCGTCCGGAGCCTGTGCTCCGCAACGGGAGAGGCCACAACAGTGAGAGGTCCGCGTACCGCAAAAAAAAAAAAAAAAAAAAAAGAGACCGCAAAGAGCATTCTTGCCCTCTTTTCATCATGTGAAAATACAATGAAAAGCTGACAGTCTGCAACTTGGAAGAGCGCCTTCACCTGACTCGACCATGCTAGCTCCCTGATCTCAGACTCCAGCCTCCAGCACTATGAGAGGCTGTCCACAGCAAAGGAATCCATAAACAAGACAAAAAGACAACCCTGAGAATGGGAGAAAATATTTGCAAACGAAGCAACTGACAAAGGATTAATCTCCAAAATATACAAACAGCTCATGCAGCTTAATATCAAAAAAAAAAAAAATGGGCAGAAAATGTAAACAGACATTTCTCCAGAGAAGACATACTGATGGCCAAGAGGCACATGAAAAGATGCTCAACATCACTAATTATCAGAGAAATGAAAATCAATACTACAGTGACGTATCACCTCACACCGGTCACAATGGCCATCATCAAAAAATCTATAAACAATAAATGCTGGAGAGGGTGTGGAGAAAAGGGAACCCTCTTGCACTGTTGGTGGAAATGCAAATTGATACAGCCACTATGGAGAACAGCATGGAGGTTCCTTAAAAAACTAAAAATAGAATTACCATATGACCCAGCAATCCCACTACTGGGCATATACCCTGAGAAAACCATAATTCAAAAAGACACATGCACCCTAATGTTCATTGCAGCACTATTTACAATAGCCAGGACATGGAAGTGACCTAAATGTCCATCAACAGAGGAATGGATAAAGAAGATGTGGTACATACATACAATGCAACATTACTCAGCCATGAAAAGGAATGAAATTGGGTCATTTGTAGAGACGTGCGTGGACCTAGAGACTGTCATACAGAGTGAAGTAAGAAAGAGAAAGACAAATATCATATATTAACGCATATACGTGGAATCTGGAAAAATGGTATAGATGATCTTATACCATTTTTATGCAAAGCAGAAACCGAGGCACAGATGTAGAGAACAAATATAAGGATACTGAGGCGGAAAGCGGGGGTGGGAGGAACTGAGAGATTGGGATTGACACATATACACTATTGATACTATGTATAAAATAGATAACTAGTGAGGACCTACTGTATAGCACAGGGAACTCTACTCAGTGCTCTGTGGTAACCTAAATGGGAAGGAAATCCAAAAAAGAGGGGATATATGTATATGTATAGCTGATTCACTTTGCTGTACAGTAGAAACTAACACAACACTGTAAGGCAACTATACTCCAATAAAAATTAATTATAAAAAAAAAAAGAACCGTGAGAGGCTGTTGTTTAAATACCCAGTCTATGGTATTTTGTTATAATAGCCTGAACAGACCAAGACAATGCTCTTCTGAAGCCTCCACCCTCCAGCAAAAAGAATCCTTAGAACTAGGGGCAGGAAGGCTGCTCTATGGGTACCCAGTCATTCTCTTCCCCAGGCAGCCTGGCCCTTGCTCAGAAGGCTTACGGACACACTGGCCTTGGTGCCGGGGAGAGAATGTGGCGTGGCCTTGACAATACCTACTCCTGTCATGGCCACCCTGACCTCTGGCCCCGTTGAGTATCAACTGCCAACAGCAGTGACCCACCCTGAGGCCCTGATTCTGCATCACACTCCTAAGTGACCAGCCAGCTCCCTGGTGGAAAGCTGATTACGCAGGGCCCTTCCTCCAGAGTACACAGTAATTTACCCTCACCAGGACAGACGTATACTACGAACTGTCATGCCTCCCGGCCCCCCGACCCACAAACTTACTTAATGCCTTCTGTACCACACAGCACCACCTCCAACCAACCAACCAACTTCTCTGCAAATGAAATGAAGCAAGGTCTACTCGCCACGGGATTCTTGAATCTCCCACAAACCTTATCAGCAGAAGCAGCAGGCCTTTCAGAGCTCTGCTGTGCTGCCCGCTAGAACACCACATCTGGCAGAGTTGTGGGACGTGATGCTTCTCCTCAGAGCCGCAGTCCAGGGACTGAGGGATCAGGGATGGAGATGACATCTCCCATGTTTATACCCCGCGAGCTACCCTTAAGATTCCTGCTTCCTGCCCCATGTTGCTGAGCCCTGGCGATCTGGAGACTTTAGTACCCAGGAAAGGATGCTTCTGGGAGTGGGTGGCCTAAGAGGATGTGTGGCGTGCCACCAGGCCATTTTGGGCTTCTAGGGAACAGCATCCTCATAGGTGGGGATGCAGAGGAGGACAGACTGTGAGGTACCCCTCCTTAGGGGGCTTGTTTGTGGCTGGGTCTGTGGGCTGGAGGCCTCCTTAGAAACGTGCATGTGTGGGTATGTGGTGTACAAACACACATGCACACACACTGGACAAATGAAAGATGCATTTAGCAAGCTCCTGCCAGGGTGGCTGCCTGATTCATCCTGATCCCCCTGTGAAAACAGTCCTTAGTGTACACAGGGAACCCAAGCAACCAAGTCTGTACTAAGCAGCTCTGTCAATTCCCCAGGCGTCTGGAATTCTGTAAGGCCCTCTGGGGACGGGACCACAGCTCTGCATCCTTGGTGCCCAGCATGGTATTGGCACAGCAGGAGCTCAATAAACACCTGCCCAGCAGTCAGTGGGACGGTCAAGGCAGTGGTCTAGAACTCCTTTAGCCAAGATTCCCAAAGCCAGCCTGGCTCCAGCCCTTCCTGGATTTTCAACTCTCTCTTAGATTCCTTGAGATACTCTGATGGTCTTCCAGGAAGTTCTTGTGTCACATAAACTAGGCAGTCTTGCTTTTTGTTTTTGTTTTGTTTTTTTTGGCTGCAGTGAGACACGAGGGATCTTAGTTCCCCGACCAGGGATTGAACCCGGGTCCCCTGCAGTGGAAGCACAGAGTCCTAACCACTGGACCACCAGGCAAGTCCCTAGTCAGTCTTGCTTTTAACCAGTACATTTTCAACACCTACACAGGACTCTCCACCATCCTAAAAGGAAGCCTATTCTCCTAAAACAAGCTTCTGGCCCCTTCCGTCGGCCAGGTGAGGCCTCTCAGAGGTGGTCAGTTTGTTTCCTCGGTCCTTGGGCTTCTCCAAGTCTGTGGTCAGTCAACACCTTTTTAACTATCCACGGAGCGTGTCCCAGACCCCTTGGAAAGCAGAGCAAAGCTATACACGCTCTCCCTAGAAAAAAAGCAACACACACACAAAATACTGTGTGACATTTTAAGGGTTGTGGGGGCTCCAAGTTAAGAACTTATGATCCTGTGACATATAAGAAATATGTATCTTGTCCTCCTCCATGGTTCCTGGCTCACAGTTCCTGAGCACTAAGAGCGATGCAAGCGTCTTTGGTCACAGTTTGGTCTCTTGTCCTCAGTTCTGAGTTCAGAGCCATAAAGGTGAAATGGGCATCTTATTATGCATAACAAGCTCCTTTCTGTCAAAACTGGGTTTATGTCAATGAGGTGACTTTTGTTCACAAAGGACCTAAGGATGGGGGGGCTGGTTTCCAGGGGAACCAATCATGAATAGAGGGGAGGGGAGAGGGCTGGAGGCTGAATCAATCACCAGTGGTCAGTGATGGAATTAATCATGCCTAATTAATAAAGCCTCCATAAAACCCTAAAAGGATGGGTTTGGAGAGCTTCCGGGTGGGTGAACATGTAGAGATTTGGTGAGAGTGGCAGACTTCAGCAGGGGCGTGGAAGCTCCGTCCTTTCCCCATACCTTGCCCCTAGGTCTCTTCCATCCAGCTGTTCCTGAGTTATACCCCTTTATAATAAACTGGTAACCTAGTAAGTAAAATGTTTCTCTGAGTTCTATAAACAGCTCTAGCAAATTAATTGAACCTTAGGAGGGGGTCACTGGAGCCTCTGATCTACAGCTGGTTAGTCAGAAGCACAGGTGACACCCTGGGCTTACAACTGAAGTCTGAAGTTGGAGGGATCCTGCAGGACTGAGCCCTTCACCTGTGGGATTGGATGATTCCTCCAGGCAGGCAGTGTCAGAATCGAGTTGCATCGCAGGACACCCATCTGGGGTCTGAGAAGTGCTTGGTGCTTCGGGGTACCCCTCCCGCCCCCCCACATGCATGTTGGAAATTGGGAGCAGAAACCTTTTAAAACTCTTACTGAGCGTGAGTCACCTTACTCCTCCTCTCTGAGGGCTCCAACCGGAGTCAGTGACACTGATGGCTGTCAGACACACCCTGGGTGCAGGGGCCGGGCGGACACCTGGGGAAGGAACAACTGGCAAGGCTGCGTCCTGAGGCTACACCTCAGGCTGTGAAGCAGCATTGTCAGAGATGTTTTCCTTCTCTAAACAACATCTCCATTTTCAAGGAAACTGATGTTTCTAAAAGGTCATCTGGTTTGGCAGCCCTGCAGCGCCAGAGGGGAGAAAACTGAAGGCCAGAGAGGAATCTGCTCAACCAGTAGAAGCAGCACCGGATCCCTCAGCAAGCAATTACCTACTGAATGAGAAGAGCATTGGACGCGGCACCCACGGCGCTGCGGGAAGGACCACATTACCTTTGTCAGCTGCTGCTCCGAGGAAAACCCCAAACCAAACACCGTGTTGGCTCTGCTGTCGGCCCACTGCCCAAATTTCTGCGATGTTTTGGTGAAAGTCATGTTGGGTGTGATTGTGCTGTTTATGATCACCTGCAGCGAAACAGCCCAAAGAGTCGACATTTAAACACTGAATTAGACACCAAAGTAACTCCTTAAAAACTCCTCTGTTGGCAAAGCTAGTAGGTAAAGCCTGCATCCCCACTGTTATATCTGGTCCTGAGTTCTTCCTCTCCTGGCACATCCCACGCTGAGTCATATACACACAACCATGATAACAGGCAATTGCAGAGACTTAAAAACAGACAGTCAGCCTAAAATGAGATCTCACAGGTTATCAGTGGGAGAAAGTCTCTCCTAAGCAGAGAACAGTTTCCAAAACTGCTACTTATTTCCCCAGAGCTGTCGCACATCCGATTGCCCTTAACGGCCAGCCATGTCACACATCCTCTGAAGAGCCACGCTGCTGACCTTTTTAAGTGCCTGGAGCCCCCGGGGTCCAGCTCAAACCATTTAAAATTTCCATGAGCAATGGGGGCTTGCTGCTTCCCCACGGGAAAGAAAAGGTACACTCTAATTGGGATAATTTGTGGAGGGTTAATTTACAGACTAATTAGACAGGTGTGAGCTGGGTGTATGGACAGTGCAGGGACCTGGTGCTAGCTGCTGCCACCTCTCCTTGGCTTTAAAGGATGAGGGGGTGAAGAGGCTATGGGATGTGGAAGGAGAGAGTCATGGAGCACAGGCTCCCTTAATGAGAGAGGAGACCTTCTGTTGAGGGACACACCAGCACATGGTGACCTCACAAGAGGGGGAGCCAGTGGGACAAATGCCCTCGCCTCTGCCGTTCTGACTTCCCGCCACTGGCCAAACCCAGCCAGAAGCCAGAGGCCCCACAAGCCCACTGATGTCATCTGCGGGTCAGCCCCTCAGGGACCAGAGCAGGGTGAAGAAGAGTAGAGGATGAACGTGGAGGTAAAAGGATGATATCCAGCACACAGTACATTCATTCATTCAACAAACATTCACGGAACATTCACCATATGCCTGGTATTCTGCTAACCAAAGACACAAAGAGGAAGGAGTCAAGATTCCTGGTCTTCAAGTTGCAGGTAGTCACGAAGAGGGTAGAGACATGTAAGTAATCACTAAACAATTGATCAGTGTTATAAAGTATCAATAACAAGCTCACTCGGCAGAAATCCTTGGCAGCCTGAATACTAAATTACTGAAGACTAAAAAACTACTTAGATCAGCTCTTAAGCCTTACAACAAGCCTATGAGGTATGACTACCACCTTCACTTCACAGGAGAAACTGAGTTGGCAAGTAGCAAAGCCTAGAGGTAAAACCCAGATTGTCTGACTCAAAGTCCTGTATTCTGAACTTCTGTATGACGTGCTTCTCCTGTTCTTGCCCCAGCTATGAAGCACTGATGCCTTCACTGCACTCCAGGTTGCTTTTCCTTCCTGTGCTAGTTCCTCTAATTCTCAAGACTGTGTGAGCTAAGACACTTTTATCACGTTTTTCAGATAACTGAATGCAACAGTTAGTAAAGAGCTCTGCCTGCTGTCACCGGACACTATCAAGAAATGGAGGCAGGGCTTCCCTGGTGGCACAGTGGTTGAGAGTCCACCTGCTGATGCAGGGGACACGGGTTCGTGCCCCGGTCCGGGAAGATCCCACATGCCGCGGAGCGGCTAGGCCCGTGAGCCATGGTCGCTGAGCCTGCGCGTCCGGAGCCTGTGCTCCTCAACGGGAGAGGCCACACAGTGAGAGGCCCACGTACCAAAAAAAAAAAAAAGCAAGACGGACAGCTGGGGCAATAAAGCCATTAAAAAGTGGTCAATCCCAGGACCCTCTTCTTTCACTTCCCGCTAACATGGAAACTCTGTCCTGTGCTACCCGTGGCTCAGCCCACCAACACCAAGTCCTCCTGAGAAGTTGGGCAGATCGAAGCTTCTAAGGACACATTCCTTCTGTGCGTGTTCCTCTTGGGTTCCCAACTCATTTCTGGCTAACTGCGCTTGCACCTGGAATCCACCTTATTGCCTGTTTCTCTTTGAGGCTCCGACTCATTTCTGACTTTCACCCTCCTCAAGCATGCAAGAAGAAGTGAAAGGAAGTGGACACATAGGACCTTTTGTCTACTCTGGGTCTGCTACGGTTGAGTGCCCAGTGCGGTTGTGTGAATGGGAGGGATATTCTGGGGGTGGGGGGGAGGAGATGGGACCTGAGGGAGGCTTAGTTCTGCGCAGGTGAATGGAACCCTCTCTTGTGAGACTGGAGAGAATGAGGTAGGTTGAGTTTGACGGACATAAGCTACAAGCTCAATGTCACTAGGAATGTGGAAACTGCATTACCATTACTACTATATACTCACCAAATTCAAAATATGTCTGATGATACCAAGGGTGGGGGTGAGGATGTGGGGCAATGGGTGCTCTCACATATGGGCAAAATCACTTTGAAAACTAATGTGGCTTTCTCTGATAAAGTTTAAAATGCACATTCCCTACCACCCAGCAATTCCACTCCTAAGTATATATCTGAGAGAAACCTTTGCATAGGTACACAAGGAGAAATGCACAAGGATGTTCACAGTAGCAGTGTTTGCAAACATAAATGTCCACCACCAGCAGAATGGATAAATTATGGTATATTCATACAACGAAATACTACCTAGAAGTGAAAATTAACCAAAGCTATAGGTATCAGCACGGATGACGACAAAAACTTAAGTTAAAAAAAAGTCACAAAAGAAGACATACAGTATAGGTCTCCGTATGATTCTATTTATGTAAAAATCAAAAACAGGCATAACTAAATAATACATTTAGGGCAAGGGTCAACAATTATAGCCCTCAGGCCAAATCCTGCCTGTTTTTGTAAATAAAGTTTTATTGGTACACAGCTTCACCCATTCATGTACATATTGGCCTCTGGCCATTTCCTTGCTATTGATACAAAAGAAAAGTTGAAGAGCTGTGAAAGAGATTGTACAGCTCATAAGAAAATTACTATCAGACCCTTTAGAGAAAAAGTTTGCCAACCTCTGGCTTAGGGATATATACACAAGTGGCAAAAGTATAAAGAAAGGCAAGGGAATGTTTAACACGAATTTCAAGAAAGTGGTAACCTCTTGCAGGGTGGACGGCAGGTGCCTCTATTAGGGAGAGGTCCAGAAAGGGACTTCTGAAGGACTAGTAAAGGACAGACTTCCTCAGTTGGGTGCTGGGTACATGAGTATTTGCTTTGTTATCAGACATTAAATGGCACAGATAAACAGTTAAAAATAAAAAAACATGCAAAGCTATAATAAAGCTGTCAGGGAGACGAATCCCCCGTGTGAGCAGAAGCTTGTGAAAAGGGAAGGCGGTGCCCTGTGCATGGGGACACTGGAAAACTGTGCTGGGGGCAGAGGAAGTGGCTGGACCTGTGGTTTCTGGCCTCAGGTAAGCGGGGGGAGGCTCAGCAGACTCTGGGGTCACAGGAGTGGGGGATGTCACCCAGCAAGAGGGGACAGAGTTTCAAGGGAAGAGGCCTGGGTAGAAAATGACTTTAGAAGCACGAAGGCAGGGCCTGAGGAGTGAAGGCATACAGAAGGGACAGTCAGGAGGGAACAAGGAGGAATGAGGCCTTGGGTGTGGGGAGAAAGGGCACGCGTGCGTGTTCGATGAAGCAGACGGACTCAGCAGGACCAGAACTGGTGCCTCCCTGGGGACTTGGGAAGGCCGGGTGGGGGGGGCGGGGGGCAGGGGAGCACCCTTAGAAAGTGAAGCTCAGAAGGATGAAGGGGCTGCTTTAAAGCACAACCTTTAATATGGGCTCCCGACCCCTATGCCCACCCCCTTCCTCTTTTTTGTGAATTCTCTCTGAAACGTTCATGGAGAAAAAAGAAAAAGAGACTCCCCAGTAAAAGACTCAGCTCCTGCAGATCACTGGAACCTACTTCTCAGACAATGGACAGAGCACATGCAACCAAGAGGTACCTGGAAGAAGCAAAAAGCTAAGCTCCTCCAGTCCCTAGTGCAGCTCCGGCTTCAGAGGAAGCTGGAGGCAGGCCCCCTGGTTCCTATTCAGGGCAAGTCCCCACATCCACGGAGATGGAAGTCAGAACGCAGAAGAGGTTGGGGATGTTACAGCAATTAAAAGACTTGTTGCCTGCTTCCAGAAAAGGTATTAATAGATGCTTTTTTCTTGTTTTTTAAAACCATAGTCAGGGAAGAAGAGAAATCAACATTCATCGAAAATCCTACTGTGTGCTGAGAACCTTCCATATGTCTGCTCCTTTAACAGAAGGTGCTCTGTATTTATCCAAAAGGGGAAACTAAGGACTTCGCTGGAGGTCCAGTGGTTAGGACTTCACCTTCCAATGCAGGGGGTGTGGGTTTTATCCCTGGTTGGGGAGCTAAGATCCCACGTGTCTCATGGCCAAGAAACCAAAACATAAAACAGAAACGATACTGTAACAAATTCAATAAAGACTTTAAAAATGGTCCACATCAATGAAGTGAGAGAGTGGCATGACATTTACACACCACCAAACAAATGTAAAATAGATAACTAGTGGGAAGCAGCTGCATAGCACAGGGAGACCAGCTGGGTGCTTTGGCACCACCCAGAGGGGTGGGATAGGGAGGGTGGGAGGGAGACGCAAGAGGGAGGATATATGCGGATATATGTATATGTATATAGCTGATTCACTTTGTTATACAGCAGAAACTAACACACCATTGTAAAGCAATTATACTCCAATTAAGATGTTAAAAAAAAAAAGTCCACATCCAAAAACAAAAACCAAACAATGACAAAAAAAAAAAAAGAGGAAACTATACTGATGGGTGGAGGAGGGGACCCTGACTGTGTTCTTGAAAGCAATTTCACATTCCCAGACAAAACACCAAACAAGTCAGAGTTTCAGAGGCTTATATCCTCCAAACTGTTGTGATTAGGCAGAACACAGCGGGTGCTGCTAAATATCTGTAGAATGGATGACCTCTAAGGTCTCTTCCAAGATAGGCTTCTGGGATCCTATAAATAACTGAGAACCCAGGGCAGGGGAGCCATCCAGAGCACCCGGGAGAAGCACCTGCTCCAGGCAGGTCTTGTCCACAGGTGCAGGCAATTCCTCATGAGGATGGCAATGATTAACTCAGTCTGTAAAGAGTGCCAACAGCACAATGAAATCAAGTGCTGCGACGGCTCAATTCACAAATGCTCTGGAAATGGAGTTGGCTGCTCCGCACAAAAACTCACCATCAGTCACACGGCTGTTGGTTGCGGCTGTCGGTGATGTGATGGCTCACATCAGCGCTCTGGGAAGCTGGGAGACCCCTCATGTGGCTCCCACCTGTCCATGCACAGGGCTGACCCTGGGTGACATTCTGAGGTTTTGGTCCTGGTTCCCCCTTGGCGGTGATCCTACTCTTGCCCACTGTCCCGCTGCGGACACGGCACACCTCCTGCAGGCCTGGAGAGGACGTGGCCAGGCCTGACCTCGTCACCCACCCATGTCTATGGCGTGGCCCACTCTAGCTTGATGCTGAGACTCCCAAGATGGGCCAGGCCCGTTCCTCGAAGAGCACAGTCTCCTGGTAGCCCCCCCCCCCCCCCACAGACATGGATCCACAGAACCTCCAGGCAATGCTGGAGCTACGCACCACAGTATTCCCACCCACGTATGTCTTGAGCAGCAGCTGCGACTGACACATGAAATACTTTCCTTGGAAGAAGGAAGAAAAGGTCTGCACACAGATTTTTCCTACGATGAGCAGCACCAAAGGCTCTCAGGGGAAGGAGAGGGCTTCCCCGCATCCTTCCCCAAGTAGAGCACGACCAACGCTCGGACAGGGCAGAGGAGCTTGCTATGCCTGGTGTGGAACGACAGCTGCTAAAGCTGCTGGCTGCACCTCCTCCCTTCACGGGGGGCCCATGCTCTGTGGGCTGCCCGCGGTTGACTCAGCGGCTGAGTCCACTGTGGTCTTTGCTCGCAATCACCTCCAAGTCCCTTCCACACCAGCAACCTGTTCCTGAAGCACATCTACTCCTTCATTTGGGAGGGGCAGAGCAGGCTTCCCCTTCCAGACCGCAGCAGCCTCCCGCCTTGGGAGAGACAGCTGGCCCAGAAGCACCAAGCAGAAGACGTGACATGGCCAGGCCAGGAGAGAGAGGCAGGACCGGGGGTCCTAGAACTGCCCAAGGTCAGAGGTGCAGCCAAGACACCACCCCAAAGGCTAAAAGCATCTGACCATCTGTCATCTTAGTTCCTTTAACATTTGGAATCAAAGGCCTAAAACAAAGTGGGGTTGTCCCAACGTGGTGGAATGCAAGGATGAGGATCCAGAGGCAGGGGTGGGATGCAGAGGGGCAGCGGACAAGGGCCCTGGGACAGCGCGGCACTGGCATCAGGTAAGCAGACGGCGCCCTACTCCAGCCCCTAGGGAGGAAGGAGATCCACCTGGATTATTGGGGCAGGGCAGAAGCTGGGGCTGGGGGGATCAGGAACTCAGCCGTGGGTGGGGAGGAGGAAGGCGCAGAAGACCGGGCAGTGTCAAGAGCTGCTACCACTCTGGGGAAATCACCATCCGGGGGTCCTTCTCCATGTCTCACCTGACCTGTGGAGCGGCTGGAGGCACAGGATCTGACCGAGACCCGGCCTGCTGGTTTTGCACATTGTTGCTGAGCAGCTCCAGGCAAGGTCCAGCTGAGCTGAGGAGGCCTGGGGACCACTGTCTGGTATTCTGTGCTCCAGTTCTCAGGGCAGGACAGTTGCCACCCACCCGCGGCCCCAAGTGCCAGGCACAGGGACTAAACCACTAAGGCTGGTCCCTACCCACTCCCCTGGGCCTTATGCTCTGTCACAGGACACTCCCTTTCGCTGAACGAGGCCCCGTCACAGTGCCTGTGCCCCGCTAGTAAGGCAGGAACTCTGAGTGGGCTCCTGGAATGCCAGGTGGTGTGGCGCTTAGGAGGCGCGGCCAGAGGGCCGCAGGCTCCATTGCTGGATTCCAGTGGCACCCCACAGCCTAGGTTCCCAATTCCCACTTTTTAAGTGACTCCATAACTTGATGGATCCCCCGCACTGAGCCGTAACTAGCTCTATTCTTCAGTCGGCGGATAGCCCACCCTCCTCCACCCACCTGATTTCTCAGAGCTAGCTCGTTTGGCTCGGACCCCACCACTGTCACAGACTTCAGGAGCTGCAGACCCGTACAACGCAGTGGCTGACACATTGACAAATTACTCAAAGCCCAGCTAATAGGACTAAAGCGCTTCCTCTAAGAAAGTGCATTTTATCTGTATTTAAATACAGATAAAATGCACTTTATCTGTATTTAAGCCCACTCTGTCCTGGGATAACTCAACTGACAAAAGTGCAAACCCATCTCAAGGGATGGCAGATGAACTCACAGAATCTACAGATAAAAGAAAGCAAGTCGGCTTGATTCACCACTGCTAGCAGAACATCCTGGCAAGAGGTGAGAAGATTCCAGCTCAAAAGCACAGAGAAGGAGAGTGGTAATACAACCGCCAGATCACCATGTCTCCCAGAGGAAAAGAAATAATAAAGGCATCTCTCAGATAGTCAATCCTCAAACACAAGGTGCCTATCTACTATGCGCCAGGCACTTCTACACTTCCTGAGCGCTCATCAGAACCCTGGTCAGCGGAGGCTTCCCATGCCTCCTGCTCTGTGGTTGTGGGGTTGTGGAGGGAGAAGCCCACAGCCAGGCCCCATTCTACTACCCAGCCCTGACCCAACTCCCCAGGAACGCTGACCTAGGGGCAGATTGCAGGCGAGAGGAGGCCAGTCAGAAGGCTACTGCAACAGTCTGAGCAAGACTGTACCAGGACAAGAGTTATGGCCTTGAAACAAAGCATTAGGTATAAACGTGACACACTTCAAAGGCAGATTCATTCTACCAACTAAAAAGGGAATGACTGTGCTTTTCCATTTCCTTCTTTCTTTCCTTCCTTCCTCCCTCCCTCCCTCCCTTCCTTCCTTCCAGCAACAAGTGACTGGGAAGTGAAAATGGAGAGGTGGTTTAGAGGGCAAATAGGGGAACTCAGCTTCAGATACACTGAATTTCAGGTGAGAGCAGATTATCCATGTAAAAATGTCCATCAGGATGAACACAGATTAAAGACAGAAAAGAAACTATAAAGCATCAAGTCTACTTTTTTTTTCTTTTGTAAACTTGGTGATACGTCTACTGATAATCCTTCTTTATTCTGCTCCCATCATAATGTGGCAAAAATACTGAGGAAGACAGCAGAATAATGAAAACACCAGGAAAAAAATTATCTCAAGAAATACTCCAAAACCATTGAATAAAATTCAACTCCCATGCCTAATAACACCAAAACCAGACTAGTTACAATACCCAATGCTGTCGGGGGTGCAACAAACTGGCATTCTCATACATGCTGGAAGACAGAACTCTTCGGAAAGCCATTTGGTAATAACCATCAAGAGCCATAAAGCGTTACTATCTTGACCTATAACATTACTTCCATAAATCTATCCTAAGGAAATATCCGAAAAGCAATAGGCATGATGACCAAATGAGGTTATCTGTTTCATGAAGATGCTCATTATCTATAATAGTAAAAAACTGGAAGCCACTTCAGTAGCTAACCATAAGGGGAGAGATTAAGGACATTATAGGTCCTTGGTGGAATTATTAAAATAGCATTAAAATGCTAGTTATGAAGACAGCGTGCTAACAGAGAAATTTTTTTTAATTGGCCATAATTTTAAATGAAAAAAGAAAAAAGCGGGATCTGTGATTATAAAGACATGATAACAATAACATCTCTGTTAAGGTGGCGGGTTTTGGGGTGCACCCTTTTCCCTCCACTTTTCAAATGTATCCTATTGCTTTTGATGAAAATAAGTGACTTCAAGTGAGCCGGCGAGATGGTACCTTGGCTCCATCCACACTGATGATCCGATAGCTGTTCCTTGTGACATCGTAGAAGTAGGAGACTGTGACGGCCTGCTTGCTCGCAGGCACCCAGTTCTTCTTGGTGTTGGGGTCGATCTGGAAAACGTGGGCTCGGGTGGTGAAGATGGGCTGTTCTCTGCAAGAGGAGAGATGGGCGAATGAGTTGATGGAACTTTATGTATAATTTATGATTTCTAAGCCACCTAAGATTTTGATCATTTATGGAGAAAGATACATAAGCCTGAGAACAATTAAAATAAGAAAAGTGAAGAGAGGAGAAAATAAGAGACACCAGCGGAGTAGTTACTGAAACCCAACACCCTGAGGCTGCGGGGCAATTGGCCTAATGAGAAGTTTGCTTAAAAGGCAACTCCCAATCCAAGAACATGGTATGTCTCTCCATCTGTCTGTATCATCTTTAATTTCTTTCATCAGTGTCTTACAATTTTCTGCATACAGGTCTTTTGTCTCCTTAGGTAGGTTTATTCCTAGATATTTTATTCTTTTTGTTGCAATGGTAAATGGGAGTGTTTTCTTAATTTCACTTTCAGATTTTTCATCATTAGTGTATAGGAATGACAGCGATTTCTGTGCATTAATTTTGTATCCTGCTACTTTACCAAATTCATTGATTAACTCTAGTAGTTTTCTGGTAGCATCTTTAGGATTCTCTATGTATAGTATCATGTCATCAGCAAACACTGACAGCTTTACTTCTTCTTTTCCGATTTGGATTCCTTTTACCATAATTCAAAAAGAGTCATGTACCACAATGTTCATTGCAGCTCTATTTACAATAGCCAGGACATGGAAGCAACCTAAGTGTCTACTGACAGATGAATGGATAAAGAAGATGTGGCACATATATACAATGGAATATTACTCAGTCATAAAAAGAAACGAAATTGAGTTATTTGTAGTGAGGTGGATGGACCTAGAGTCTGTCATACAGAGTGAAGTAAGTCAGAAAGAGAAAAACAAATACCATATGCTAACACATATATATGGAATCTAAGGGGGAAAAAAAAGGTCATGAAGAACCTAGGGGTAAGACGGGAATAAAGACACAGACCTACTAGAGAACAGACTTGAGGATATGGGGAGGGGGAAGGGTGAGCTGTGACAAAGTGAGAGAGTGGCATGGACATATATACACTACCAAATGTAAAACAGATAGCTAGTGGGAAGCAGCCGCATAGCACAGGGAGATCAGCTCGGTGCTTTGTGACCACCTAGAGGGGTGGGATAGGGAGGGTGGGAGGCAGGGAGACGCAAGAGGGAAGAGATATGGGAACATATGTATATGTATAACTGATTCACTTTGTTATAAAGCAGAAACTAACACACTATTGTAAAGCAATTATACTCCAATAAAGGTGTTAAAAAAAAAAGAAGGCAACTCCCGGTGCGGTGTTTTTGCATCTCCGTCAAGTGTCCTATTCTTTTTCTGACATCCTGTTGGCATTTTTAGGATTTTGCAACAAATTCACTGGGGAGCGGGGAGGATTACACAACAGTTTTAGGATTTTGCAAACCATTTGTGACTTCATATTATATTTCTACTAAATACTTCTCAGATTTGCAGCATTTTATGAATGATGCATTCATTTATAACTGACCGAGCCTTAAAGTTTTATGTTTCCAACTTATAAATCTTTGGGTTTTATGTAATGTTCATCAAATCTCTCTCTTTTGTTATTCTTGCCTCTGTATTGTTGTTGCTTTTTCACTCACATGCCTGTAAGTTCTTCATGCGATTATTAACCGAATTAGCACAGTATCTATGTTTCTTTCTGTTGAGTGAGGAATTAGTTAGATCTTGACAATAAGCACTAATAAGGCAGGTGGATAAAAATTGTAATGGATTTCACTGCATTTCATATTTTAAGGTATCTACTTCACAGAGTAACACAAAATAAATCATAGACTCATTACAAAATATAATTTTTTTTAATATAATTATTTTTGAAGAAAGGGTCTTCAGGCAAACTGGCTCGAAAATCCTTTTAAGTGGTCCAAAATAAGACAAAATGGGTGGGGGGAAGCCAGCAGGATGTGAAAATAATCCCATCATTCATAAAATACTATAGATTGAATAAGCACTTATTAGAGGTATAAAATTAAATCAAAATCAGAAAAAGTAAATTTTTTTAATTCTCATAATGTCAAAGAGATGACATAAGAGGACACCCAAACAGAAACAAAAAATAAAATCAAAAGGAAAAGTGAATTTTAAGTGTTCCCGTCTCTCGATGGAGTGGTTTTAGGTAAAGCTGTCTTTCAACCCATCCTGGCTATAGAAGGCTCATTAAAGAGAGAAACTTTTTCCTAGAAAAGCAAATTACTATTTATTTGAGCCTCATGCAAGGAATACTGAATAACACCATGAATACTGGCATTAACCATCAATTGTGGATGTAGATAAACGCAGAAACTTTTTCATGACTATTTCTCTGAATCAATAAAAGCCAAGGGCATGCTCTTCCTGCTACCTCAATGCAGCTGTTTCTAGCATCCAGCCTGCCAGACGGACACAGCCCAGCATTCCTAGCCCCCTGAAGCTTCCCTTCTAGGTCCCAGGAGCTGGGCAAGAGCCTCTGGGGTGTGGATCACTAGGCCGTTTGTCTTCCCTCAACAGTGACCAAGTTCACCCACCCACTCAATGCTAAATCAATACCCTTCCAGCCGCAGGGTAACAGCTGTAGAAACAAAAGGAATATTCTCACTGTAATTTCCTGCATCTGTTGTCGAGAGGGGCCAGCCCGTGGGGGAACGTGTGTGCCTGTGAATACCAGCCCTCCTAATCAATCCATGTGGGGAAGCCTGACATCTGCATCCCCCAGCTGTGCTACTGCAGCCCTGGCACCATGTTTTGCTAATCATCCAAGTACAGCACCATAAAAGAAAGCACTTGCTCACATGGAAGTCTTCTGCATATTTAAGAGGAGGGAGCAATTGAAAGGGCAGGAATACAGAAGAGGTTTTTAAAAGAACCGAATTATGCAATGTGTACAAATATTGAATCATTACGTAGTGCACTTGAAACAAAATAATGTTAATATGTCAATTATACTTCAATTTAAAAAAAGGAATTGAATTATGCTAAAATCTCTGCCTCTCTTTTACAGAGCACTACGAGCTGGGCAGGGACCCATGGTCACCCAGGAGCCCTCCCAGGGGAAGGAGCCAGACTTTCGGTTCTTCCCTTGTGTCCTCCACACCGGGGAAGAGGGACTGGGTCTAGGTTTTAGGACCTTTAGACCGGTGTTTCCTCAACCTCTGAGAGGAATTAGCTGGGGCATTTAGTAAAAATACAAATTCCTGGGCCCCAATCTATCCCGGCAGGAACCTGGCTGTCCAGGGATGGGGCCTGGGTAGCTCTATTTTTAACAAGAGCTACAGGTGATTTTTATCCTCTAGGAATCTGGGGAGATACTCACATTAGACATTATCAGACACTCTAGAAATAATGGAAGAAGTCACCCCTACAGCTGTCATCTCTCCTCCAGAATGACAGAAACGACTCCAAGATATCCTTCCACAGCGTGAAGGGGACAACAGAGGGACAGAGAACAGGATCTTTGGGTGCAAAGGCTGGGGGGAGGGGCATGGAGAGGCAGAGGTGCTCTGGTCAGGACAGACAGCAGCCTGTGGTGGTCAAGCAGCGACCTTCTGAAAGTGCTCTGTGTGCCTGAGGCCTACAGGAGTGAGGGAGTGAGGAAAGCAAGGTGGAGAGGGACGGTGGGGGAGGGACAGGGAGACAAGAGAAGCTGGTAGAGATTTCTGACCACGGATAAGCCAAAGCCACAAGTCATCTGCTTGGCATGATTCAGGTCAAGGTGAGCATGCAGACAAGAAGGACCCCATCTCCAAATCTGTCCGCTCAGCTCTGGGGATGGAGTGACGCCATGGCGGGACCCCAACCAGTAATGCAAGGACGTTGGGAGACACGGTTGGCTCAGCTGGCCATACCCTCAGTGGCTGCAGCCCTGATCCCGTGGTCAGGCCTCTGCAGGGGAAGTGGTTGCTCCAGCGTGGAGACAGCACAGTGACCCAGGAAGGGAGACCCACAGACCCCATGCTGAGGGTGGGCACTATGGGAAGAGCCACAGCCCTTCTGAGGTCAAAGACCTGCGATCCTCAGGCCTGGGGACCTGGAGGCCAGCTTGGCACAGCTTTGCCAAGCTGTGGTAGAAAACTACCCACAGTACTGGGATTTCCATGTGAATAACCAAGTCCTTGGCCACTGGAGAGTTCTATTTTATTCTTCTAAAATTCAAAAATCGAATGGTATTTAAAGAAAAAGAAAAAAAAAGGGGGGATGGAAAGAAAAGCCAGTTAATATTTAGCTGATATTTAGTTTAAAGCCAACTAATATTTACTGAGTATTTACCATCTGCCAGGCTTCACATATGAGCTCTCATTTAAGATCCCAATGATCCTATGGGGATCCAGGTGGGGAAACGGGGCTCAGAGAGGCCAAGGACCTTGGCCTTGGGTTACACAGTTAGTAAGTGGCAGATCTGAGCTTTGAAGTCAGTTCTAAGTGACACAGACAACACCCCCCCTTAGCCATTATACTCTCTTCCTAAAATAATACCTGTCTGTAGTAGGCAGTTCTGATGTGACTCCTGTGATCCCCTGTGTAATCCCCTCCCTGTGAGCATGGGTGGGACCTGTGACTTGCTTTTAACCAACAGAATATGGTGAAGGTGACAGGAGGTCACTTTGAGCAAGTGACAGAGGACTGTGACTTCTGTCTTGCTAGCAGACTCCCTTGATTGACTCTCTTGCTGGCTTTGCTGAAGCAAGTTGCCATGTTGGGGAGGACCATCCCACAGCAACTCCAGCCAGAGAGGGTGACCTTCAGCCAGAGAAGAACGGAGGCCCTTAGTCCAATATCCTTGAGGAACTGAAATTCTGCCAACAACTGCTTAGAAGCTTATCTGTCCACACTCGAGCCTTCGGATGAGACCCCACTCCTGGCTGACACCTCGATGACACCTCCTAAGAGACCCTGAAGCAGAGGACCTAGCTAAGCCATTCCCAGACTTCTGACTCACAGAAATGTGTTTTTTTGTTTGTTTTTGTTTTTCTGTGAGTAGGAATCAGGTCTCCTATTTTTTTATTAACAGTTTTTCAATAGATAATATGTGAACATGGTACAAAATTTCGATGACACCAAAGGGCACACAGTGAAAGGCACAACTCTCTCCTGTCTCTATGCCTTCAGTTCTCTCCAAAGGAAACACTTATGTAGTTTTTGAAAATATCTTTCTAGATGTACTTTATAAATATCTACTGGCACTTATGGGAAGTGCTTGAAGTAACCTACCTTTGTCTCTGAAATCTTGGCCTTCAGCCTGCTTTCAAACCCATTGCCTATAAATTCCCTTTCAGGTCATAACCACTCTGCTTTCAAAACCAGGTAAAGGCAATGCAGATATATTTTATCCTTTTTTTTTATTGCCAAAAGGGGTTATAATGATGAGAGCAGACCCACATATTTTGATTTAGACTACAGCCCTCTAACCCGTTAATTCTTTGTTTCAACAATTGTCCAGGATATACACAGAAATGTGTTTTGTTTTAAGCTACTAAATTTGTAGCACTTGATTACACAGTGATAGGTAACTAACATATTGACCTTCACAGAAAATTTACTGCACCCCAAGCAGACTGTATATGTTCTCAGAGGGTTAAAACCCTCTGGACAGAGCTGTGAGTGGGCAGCACTCTCCACGAAGAAAACTGAAGGTCACAGGGTGATTTCAGGCAACGTGGACAGCAAATCTTTACATCTTTATGAGCAAAATCAGAGAACAAACCTCACCACAAAATACAGAAAAGCAGACCCCAACTCTGAAAGAGCACCTTGCCCTACCTGAGAAACTAAAAGAGCTGGAACTAGGACACAGAAGTCAGTTCCTGGAAGTGTGCAAATCAGTATAAATAGAAAAATTCAAGAGAAGCAGAACTTTCCAAGCCAAGAGGGCACCTTTCCTTCCCAGCAGGGAAAAGCTGAAGAGAGTGTGTATCAGAGAACAGAAATTACCTTCATACCCAATTTTATTCTCCTTTCTTTGGTGTTTGATGCTTAGGGAGTATATTTCAAATATACTCCCATTCCTTCTTCAGTGCTTTAAATAGAAAGCAGATGTTTCCGGATGGCAGAACGTTTCTTTAGGCAGACAATAACAACCTACCGTTCCCTTGCATAGTCTTTTTAGAGCTGAATAAACACCAATTGTTGCTCATTGAACACATTTTGGAACCTGACAGTAATTGTCCCCAAGAATAATTAGACACTGTGAAACAGACATATGCCTGGAATATGAAAAACACTCGGCAGACAGACCACTCCCCCTTTGAACGATTTCTGGCTCCATGTGAAATGATTCTGCAAAGAACTGGCGTGACTACTTTTTGCAGGAAAAATAAAATAAAAATGATATTTTAATTTATGATAATCCCTCACTTGCAATGTTCACCAGGCTTTTCCTGACAGGAACCTGTAAAACCTCATGATTCTTATTATTCCTGCTTCTACCTGCTTTGAATTAAAACAAACCATCCAGACATTACCTTACAGACATTTAGACATGTTTCAGAGTCTCAGAGGATGCCCTAATGAGCTTACCTGGCTTGACTCTTGAATCCTTCCACACACCATTCATACAGCACAAGAGAAAGGTGCAGCCCCAAGCTCGATGGGCGTGGCACTGCCCACCCGGCTTCAAAGACCTTCCCTGGCTCTATGCCCCACAGGACCAGCTCCAAGTGCATCAGAATGATCCACAGACCCCTGAGCACCTGTCCCTGTCCCCTCACCACACAGGCTCTGCTGCTTTTCTGCAAGCACTTCCAAAGCACCTGCATTTTCACATGACCATGCACATGCCCTTCACTGGGGCTCAAATATCCTTCCCCCTTGACTCGCCAGAAAGGCTCCCACTAGTCCTTTGAGTTCTACCATAGCATCTTTTCTTCTTTTTTTTTTAAACTTGGGCAAGGTAGTTATCTTTCTCTCTCTCTCTTTTTTTTTTTTTTTTTTAATATTTATTTATTTGGCTGTGCCAGTTCTTAGTTGCAGCACATGGGATCTTCACTGCCTCAGGCGGGATCTTTAGCTGCAGGCTGCTTGATCTTTTAGTTGCAGCATGTGGGATCTATTTCCCTGACCAGGGATCAAACCCAGGCCCCCTGCATTGGGACCACGGAGTCTTAGCCACTGGACCACCAGGGAAGTCCCCTACCATAGCATCTTGAGACGTCTAATTTGTGCTCTCAGGATACAGGCCCTGGACTGAGCGCCTGTCACGAGGGAACAGAAGCATGGGCTCATCAGGCTCTCAGCCCTCATTCTAGATGCTCAACAGGCCCCTAGTTGGCAGGGTCAAATCCCTGAGCCTAGGAAAAAGATCTGGGGGAAAAAGGAGATAATGGACAAAAGGTTTAGCACAATTCTTTCATGCAAAGAATCTACCAAACTCACGAGTATACTGTAGTTCTACTTTCACACAAAAGCCCCATAATAAAGTTACCATTATTTGCAGATAATAGTATCACACATCTAGAACACCTAAGAAAATCAATTGAAAAAGTGAATAGGAATAATGAAATCCAGTAAGGTGACTAGGTACAAAATTACTAACAAAAAAATAACATCAATAGCCTTTCTATATATACAAACAACCAGAGAGACAATATAATAGATTTTAAAAGATCCCATCTAGAGTAGCAGCCAAAAAGATACAATTTCTAGGAATCAATTTTAAAAGTAAGCAAGATCTGCACAGAAAAAGTAAAGATAACTTCTCAGGCATATAAAAGAAAACTTTAATAAATAAGACATCCTGTTCTTAAATGAGAAAAGTAATATACGCAGATGTCAATTACCCCTAAATACATACATACATTTAACAAAATACAAATATCAACAGAATTATTTTTAGAACTAGACAGGGTTATTCATGTGGAAAACTTAACATGAGAGGACAGCCAAGAAAATTCTGAAGATGAAGAGCAATGAGGAGGTTTAGCCATAATGTAGGCAGATATTGAAATGTATTATTATAAAGTTACAGCAAATGAAATGAAGAGCTATGAGCAAAGAAATAGACAGACTAATGGAACAGACAGAATCTAGAAGCAGAAGTCCAAGGAATTAAGTATATGATGTAGGCAGTATTACCCATCAGTGGGGACACAGAAACCATTCCATAAACCCTGTTAGAACAATGGACCAGCAACTCCCTGGGGAAAACCTGCACCTGCTGGACCTTAGCCAGAAGTCCATCTCCTTGTCTGGTCTGAGCCCCTTGAAGGGGGTCACAGCAGACCCATTCTATTGAAGTGATTTCCATCTGCCCCCAAACTGCCCAGATTAACAGAGCTGATAAGTGAGAGATATCACATAAGTCACATTTGTCACAAATCTTCGTACTCCATTGACTAGGGATTCCCTTTTTGGGTCCCATTTACATCACGGAACAGAATGAGGAAAGTGCCCCTGATGAACACTGACAGGCTTTCTTGATGACACTACCTTTATCATAGAGGGCTTGACAGTTTTTCAGGAGCTCTCAGCCCACGTTCTCCTGCAGGTCTCCTGTGATGTGGGTTCGCATAAGTTCTGGGACTGGTTCACAGGCTGAGGGCTGCCCCAGAGGGCCCATGAGGTCCATTGCCATGTGCTTTGGAAAAGGGTCCGTACTCTCCAAAAGGGGTGGTGGGCCCAGAGCAGTGGGTGAGGATCCCAGTGGTCGGGAAGGGGAGAGGCAGAATTTCAGAAAAGCAAATCTGTGATGGAAGGCAAGTATTTGTATGGGGTGGGTGAGGGGCTTCTCTGAGGATGCAGGATAGGTAAACATATGATGGGAAGATGAGACCAAGGACGGGATCAAGGAAGAAAATAAAACTCACCAGCAACACTGCAAGACCAACTCGTGTTCAAACAGCACCCTTCTACTCCTGCACAGAAATTCCTCCCCCTCCTCCAAACGTCCCCCTCTACCCCAGGCCCAGTGTCCAGCAAATCTTCTGGGTTTAGCAGGTGAGGGGAAAATGACTCTGCAGACATGAGAGGTGTGCTCAGAGACTGGTAAGTGCTATTTGTGGCTACAGGAGTGGGTGACAAGAGATGAGGCCTGGGGACTTCCCATGGCTAAGACGCCATGCTCCCAATGCAGGGGTCCCAGGTTTGATCCCTGGTCGGGGAACCAGATACCACATGCACGACGCAACTAAGAGTCTGCATGTCGCAACTGAAAGATCCTGCATGCCGCAACAAAGACCCGGTGCAGCCTAAATAAATAAATAGGTTTAAAAGAAGAGATGAGGCCTGAGGGTGGGCTGAAGCCAGATAGCCATGGATTCTGAAAGACACGCTAAGGAAATTGGTCTTTATCTTGGGGGCCACTGTCTCCAACTGTGCTCAGTGGAAAATTTATGTCAAAGCTATTTTCTCTTCCAAATACAGTCTAAGAAATATATATGTAGGAAAAATGTTAAATGCACTTGGATAGTTGTTCTCATAATGATGGGATATCATCATTAAGAGATTGTGTTCTCTACCCAAGACTGCTGGGTCACAGGTGATGCACCAATGCCCGCCTTTTGAGTTGCACATGGGCGTGTCACCTGCACTTACAAACCAGCCACTGAATCAACAGGCACCTTCTATGCATGATACTTCATCTATGGAAGGTATCCTAGGATTTCAACATACATTTGTGATTTTACTCTATATGTGGTCTATTGAACATTTATACAAAAAAACATCATTCCACCTGAATCTATGGTGATAAATGGGAGTTTTAAAACAAAAAGCAGAGTTTTATGATTCACCTGCTATGAACACCAAAAGCCAAGAACCAGAAAACATCCAAGTGATGATTTCTAAAAAGTCAGGTGGCAAGCAGCCAAGTCGTAACGATTAATGATTCCTGGGACGGCTAATTCAAGAGAGTGCAAAATACTGCCGAAGGAGCAGTTTGCGTTCTTCCTTTTGCTGTAACACATCTGTGCACATAGATTTTCCTGTTACACTGCAATGCAAACAAAATAGAGAAGACTTTATTCTGCGTCTGCGATGAGGGTATGACTTGGCAACATCATTCCTAATTAAGCAGATATGATTTTCTTATAAGACTGGAAAAATAATGTTCTCAATTTTAAATGTTGAGGGCTTTTGTATTCATCTACAGTAAACATAAAATGGGGGGAATGGGGAGTGACTGGTAACAGGTTCTGGGTTTCCTTGAGGAGGGAAAAATGTTCTAAAATTAGACTGTGTTGATGATTGTACAAGCTCTGAATATAGTAAAAAGAAATCAATGAATTGTATATTTTATATAAGTAAACTGTACGGTGCATGAGTTTTATCTCAGTAAAGCTGGTTTTTTTTAAAGATCAAGTGTAGAAAAGGATAAGAGGGAAAAAGACCCAAGTTTTCTGGCTTGGGCAGTTGAGAGGAAACGTGAGTCATGATGAGTGGACCTTGCCTGTGGACCATCTGGAAGAGATGTTAGAAAGCAAATGGGGGACTTCCCCGGTGGTCCAGCGGTTAAGATTCCACGCTGCCAGTGCAGGGGGCCTGGGTTCGATCCCTGGTCAGGGAACTAGATCCTGCATGCCACAACTAAAGATCCCGAGTGCCGCAACTAAGACCCGGCGCAGCCAAATAAATAAATAATTTTTTTTTTTTAAAAAAAGAAGGCAAATGGGACCCCTTTTCAGGGTGACTCTTCAAGGTTAGAAGACTAGACTGGGGAACCCACTGCAGCAGCTGAGCAGAACTCACAGGTGGATGAAACCACGCAGGGTGAGTATACAGGCAGAGAGGAGGAGAGGGACAACCCAGCTGGGGGACACCCAGGACAGGGGCAGGAAGAGGACCCACCCTTAGAGATGAAGGACAGGGGTCAGGAAAGCAGCAGGGGAGCCAGGAAAGAGCAGCGGAGCTCAAGAATCCTCAGGGTCATTCAGGCTGACAGAGCTTTCAAAAAATCCAGTTGGCTTCGTATCATATTGGAAGCCACCATGTAGCCCAACCTTTATCGGGAAAGGAAAACAAAGTGACGGACATATGAAATATATACCAAAATGACTTAACAGTCCTTATTTCGCGTCAGGAACATAACAGGGTTTGGGTTTGATTCTAGTTCCTTTCTTGGCTCTTTTTACCTGTCAGAGACAAAGCTGAAGAAGAGGAGGGCGGCTCCACAAAATCGTGCTGCTTCTCTTTGTTGAGAGTAAGCGGGGGGCATGGTGGTGGGATGGCGGGGACTTCCCTGGTGGCGCAGTAGTTAAGAATCCACCTGCCAGGGCTTCACTGGTGGCACGGTGGTTAAGAATCCGCCTGCCAATGCAGGGGACACGAGTTCCAGCCCTGGTCCAGGAAGATCCCACATGCCGCGGAGCAACTAAGCCCGTGCGCCACAACTACTGAGCCTGTGCTCTAGAGCCCACGAGCCACAACTACTGAAGCCTGTGCGCCTAGAGCCTATGCTCCGCAACAACAGAAGCCACCACAATGAGAACTGCGCACCGCAACGAAGACCCAAAGCAGACAAAAATAAATAAACAAATAAATAAATTTATAAAAAAAAAAAAAAAAGAATCCACCTGCCAATGCGGAGGACATGGGTTCGAGCCCTGATCCGGGAAGATCCCACATGCCACAGAGCAACTAAGCCCGTGCACCACAACTACTGAGCCTGCGCTCTAGAGCCCGCGAGCCACAACTAATGAAGCTCACATGCCTAGAGCCCGTGCACCACAACAAGAGAAGCCACCGCAATGAGAAGCCCGAGCACCGTAACGAAGAGTAGCCCCCGCTCGCCACAACTAGAGAAAGCCCGTGCACAGCAACCAAGACCCAATGCAGCCAAAAAATAAATAATAAATAAACTTATAAATAAATTTATTAAAAAAAAAAAAAAGAGTAACGGGGAGACTAGTTCAGACTGTGGAACAGTACATGCTCCCTAGGAGGACCTGATCATCTGTGTAACCTTGGCCAAGTCCCTTCCCTCAACATTAACAGAACCACCTCAAGGGACTGTTTAGATTAAATGTGATAATATATGCAAAGTGCTTTCTTTCTTTCCTTTTTTTTTTTTAACGTTTTGGCCACACTGCACAGCATGTGGGATCTTAGTTCCCTGACCAGGGATTGAACCCATGCCCCCCGCATTGGAAGCACCGAGTCTTAACCACTGGATCGCCAGGGAGGTCCTGCAAAGTGCTTTTTTGTTAGTAATAGCAGCCAGTTAAAGGAATATTATGATAATATATTAATTACACACGTGAGACATCACTGCAGGGAAGACAATCCCCTTTTCCACCTTAGACAGCTCAATACGCCCAAAGAGACCTAGCTCTCTCTCCCTGTTATCATCAGCAAATTAAACAAAAGAGAATCTTCAAAAAGAATAACTGTGCACTTTCACAATTAAAAAAAAATTTATAGCTTAAAAAATTTAGAAGTCTGGGATTTATTTTTTCCTTTACTGGCAAATTAGTACTAACTATGGCAAACTGGTTTTGTGGTTCATTTTTGTCTTTTGGGTTCCTGGGTAGCAGCAAGGGGGATCCTAGTACCAGTTCTAGAAACCAACTGCGGTTAAGTATATAGCTTACCACTCTGAATTTGGGTTCAGGGGGAAAAAGCTCTTTTTGTTTTCCTAGGAACCACTCGTGTAAAACTAGAATCGCATGGTGCGAAGAGGCTGGTAACTTGCCAAGTCAATGGCAAAAGGTATAAAATACAAAACCAAACGTGCAGACATACCTCAGAAAAGCACTTCTGATGTATTCATTTACACTATCTATCAGTTGGTCTCTCAGGCTAATAGATATTTTATGTGTGTATTATAATACACAATTTTCTACAAAAATAGGTGGCAAGTATAGAGTCACCAGATTTGGTGCGCGCGCACACACACGCAGGCACACACATACATATACGCAAATACAGAACTGGCGAAATTTAAATTTCATGGATAATTTTAAAATTATTTTCATTGCGCTATAATTCAGATATCATAAAACTCACCTTTTGAAAGTGTACAGTTCAGTGGTTTTCAGTTTACTTACAGCACTGTACAGCCATCACCACTATTTAATTTCAGAGCATTTTCATCACCCCCAAAACCCCATTCATACTCATTAGCAGTCACTCCATTCTCCCCACCTCCAGCCCCAGGCAACCCCTGATCTACCTTCTGTCTCTATGGGTTTGCCTGTTCTGGACATTTCATATACATGGAATCACAGTATGTGGCTTTCTGTGTCTGGCTTTTTTCACTGAGCACCATGTTTTCAAGGTTTATCCCTCATGTAGCATATATCAGTACTTCATTCCTTTTTATGGCTGAATATTAATCCATTGTATGGATGTACTACATTTTGTCTCTCCATTCATTAGTCGATGGACACTTGTACTGTTTCCACCTTTTGGCTATTATCAATAATGCTGCTACGAATATCTGTGTACTAGATTTATGTGGCCATGTGTTTTCTTGGCTGGTTTATACCTAGGAGCGAAAGAGTCATATGGTAACTCTATGCTTAACTTTCTGAGGAACTGCCAGGCTTATTTCCAAAGAGGCTACACCATTTTGCATACCCACCAGCACTGTCTGAGAATTCCAACGTGCCTGCATCCTTTCCAGAACTTGTTATTGTCTGTCTTTTTTATTACAGCCCTCCCAGTGGGCATGAAGTAGAGGCTAACAGATACCTAACACATCTCTAGCGGGACAATGGTGTACTTGATGAAGGTGACCTACACCCTAGGTAGACAGACAGAATGTGTGCCCACTCTGGGCCTCCACTGTCTTACTTGGGTCATTGCTGTCCCAGGGAGGAACCCACCTCACACTAGGCTGCCTATTTCAGGGTCTCTTATGAACAGGAGAATTTTTTTAATGCTTTTAGAAATATTGAAAACACAGAAAACGGAGGTTTCGAGAGAGGCAAGGAAGGAGTTCAGTAAATACCGAAGCAAAGGGTTTTCAGGTAAGGCAACCTTGGGAGATACAAGCAAAGCTGTACACTGTGGGCAGGTCATATCTCAAAGACTAGGAAGATGTTCTCCTGGGCTCTGCCATTCTCCCCTTGTCTGGAGTGGCCTGGACAGAGTTGAAACTCAGCATCCCTGCGGGCTGGGGAGAGGTGGTTATGGAAGTCCCCAGTGCCTCAAGAGCATGTCTACTGTTCTTGCTTTGCTTCCAAGCTACTCTGAACACCTCACAGAGGCTTGAGCTACAAGAAGAGAGCTCTGGATCCTTCCAGAACTTCTCTTGTGCAGCTGGAAGCCCCTTGGCTGCTTCAGGACAATGGTGCCTGCTGGTAGAGACTGAGAGTCTGACTGAGAGTCTACCTACAGCCCAGTGCCTTCCTGCCCCCTTGTCTTGGCCACTGTCTTTGCTTCTGTGCCCAACAGCAGCTCTCTATCAGGCTACCTTCTTTAAAAAGCTACAGAAGCCACTGCTTAGAAGAGTAAACTACGACAGGTAGACGGTAGGTTACACAGTCAAGCTCTACATGCCTTAGGGAACGGTTCTTGTCCCAGTCCCCCTGCCTGAATCCTTTTCTCTAGACTCTCAGGTCCAGGTTCCCTGCATGGCAGAGTCCCTCAGCCTGGGGAGCCTCAGGTGCCATCTCTTCTGGTCATTTATTCAAAAAGTGTGCTGGGACTGTGGAAAACAGTTGGCAGTTCCTCAAAAAGTTCAACACAGAATTACTGTATGATCCAGCGATTCCATTTCTAGGTATATACCCCCAAAGAACTGAAATCCGGGGCTCAAACAGATACTCGTACACTAATCTTCATAGCTGCGTTATTCACAATGGCCGAAAGGTAGAAACAACCCAAATGTCCACCGACAGATGAATGGATAAACAAAATGGGTTACATACATATAATGCAATATACTATTCAGACACAAAAAGGAATGAAATTTTGACATATACCACAACACAGATGAACCCTGAAAATATGCTGCTAAATGAAATAAGCCAGACACAAAAGGACAAATACTATATGATCCCACTTATATGAATCAAACAGCCGAATGCATAGAGACCGAGAGTAGAATGATGATTACCAGGGGTTGGGGGCCGGAGAGAATGGGGCGTTACTGCTTAACAAGTACAGAGCCTCTGTTTGGGACGATGAAGAAGGTCTGGAGAGGGGCAGCAGTAACAGGCTCACGACACTGTGAACGTTCTACATGCGACTGAATTGCAAACACACTTAGAAGTGGTTAAAATGCTAAACTTTGGGATTTCCCTAGTGGTTAAGACTCCGAGCTTCCACCACAGGGGGCGAGGGTCGGGGAGCTAAGATCCCACAGGCTGCGTGGCGCGGCCAAAAATAAATAAATAAATAAATTTTTTTTAATGCTAAACTTTACGTTATGTATATTTTCCAACAACAGTGGCAGAGTGTGCTGGGATGGAGCAGGCCTCAGGAGGACGGGGCAGGGAAGGGCAACCCTGAAGAACAACAGCTCAAAGGCAGCAGAGGGAAAACTGCAAACAGTGCGCATTGAAAGGGCAGGTGGAGCAGAGGTGGGCAAGCTGGGCAAGCTGGGCAAGCAGGAGGGAAGCCAGGGAAGACGGCCAACACCAAGCCCGGGAGCTCAAAGCTTCAAGGAGGGAGCTGTCCAGAGCCTCTAGCGGCTCCGAGGATGCTGAAGACTGCAGAGAGCACAGAGACACAAAAGTGTCCACAGCACTTGACAGCAAGTTGCACCTTCTCAGTAAAAAAGAACTGTGAGCTAAAACAATGAGAGGTTTTTCAGCATCAAACTGCAAAGACTAAAAAAACAAAAACAAAAACCACTTGCCTGCTGAAAAAGTTCTGGAGATGGATGGCAGTGATGACTGTACAACAATGTGAAAGTACTTAATGCCAGTGAAGTGCACACTTAAAAATGGTCAGGGACTTCCCTGGTGGTCCAGTGGTTAAGACTTCACCTTCCAATGCGGGGGCGTGCAGGTTCAATCCCTGGTCGGGGAGCTAAGATCCCACATGCCTCACGGCCAAAAAACCAAAATAAAAAAAAAATTAAATTTAAAAAAAGATGGTACATCATATGTTGTGTACATTTTACTGCAATAAAAAAAAAAAATTTAAAAAAAAATCCAGCCTGCTAGAGTGGAACGCATCTGTCTCTTTTACACTACTAATGGGGTATGACCAGGAGAGCTCTCTGGGAGGCAATTTATTGAATCAGTAATAAATTGATTAAAACTGCATTCTCCTGGGACTTCCCTGGCGGTCCAGTGATTAAGACTCCGCGCGTCCACTGCAGGCAGCATGGGTTCAATCCCTGGTGGGAGAACTAAGATCCCACATGCTGCATGCGGCCAAAAAAAAATGCGTTCTCCTGAAGCCAACAACTCCACTGTTTTTTTTTTTTTAACTTCTTTATTGGAGTATAATTGCTTTACAATGGTGTGTTAGTTTCTGCTTTATAACAAAGTGAATCAGCTATACATATACATACATCCCCATATCCCCTCCCTCTTGCGTCTCCCTCCCACCCTCCCTATCCCACCCCTCTAGGTGGACACAAAGCACCGAGCTGATCTCCCTGTGCTATGCGGCTGCTTCCCACTAGCTATCTATTTTACATTTGGTAGTGTATGTATGTCCATGCCACTCTCTCACTTCGTCCCAGCTTACCCTCCCCCCTCCCCGGGTCCTCAAGTTCATTCTCTACGTCTGCATCTTTATTCCTGTCCTGCCCCTAGGTTCTTCAGAACCATTTTTTTTAGATTCCATATATGTGTGTTAGCACACGGTATTTGTTCTTCTCTTTCTGACTTACTTCACTCTGTATGACAGACTCTAGGTCCAGCCACCTCCCTACAAATAACTCAATTTTGAACAACTCCACTTCTAGGAACCTATTCAAGGGCAATAAATGAGGACGTGCAAAGATATGAGGGCAAAAGGACAGTTACTGAAGAGCTGTTTATTACACACACCTCCCCCGACACACACACAATCCTTGTAAATAACCTAACTGCTCCAAAGTGAGGGATTGTTTAAATCAAGTGTAATATACCCATGCAAGACATACACTCAGCCTTTAAAACTTGTAGTGCTTACTAACATGGAAAGATGTTCTGTTTTCCTTTACCCATCATGATTTATTCTTGACTTCATTAAATTATCATTCAATGATTTACATCCAGAAGTTACTGAATAAGGAGGCCAACAGTTGCTGCTGAGTACAGTCTGTGTCCCCTTTCCTTCTGAACAGAACCAGCTAGGACTTGAAGGGCTTCAGTGTCACTCAAAATCTCTTCTTCAAAGAAAACAAAACAAACAAACAAGAACTCATAGGTTCCAGAGTTCCAACAAAAGCTCGCCAACACTAGGACTATAGATGTTACTAAGGACATATAGTATTAAAATGAAAAGAGCTTACAAAAAAGCATCCTACTAAGATCTCATTCTTATAAATATGCATACGAATAAAAATATATATTAACTTAGCAAATATCTACTCCACAGCTCCATAGGAGAGCTATGCTGACCATTGGGAATACCCCAGAACAAGACCACCACGGCCTCTGCCTCAGAATCCGGGGAGCTCTGGAGCTACCTGTGTGTGCATGAGGAAGACCAGGGAACGGTGACGACAGAGCTGGGGTTTTCTCTGGCAAAGGAAGAAATGAGGGTTATTGAATGCATGTGAGGTGAAGACAGTGAGCCTTGCTACAACCTGAAACCGTGTCTGGGCAAGAGAGAGGCCGGTGTCGCTCGCTTCCCAACCGAGAGGTCAAGCGTAGAACCACCTGGACCAAATAAGACAGGTGGGAGAGGACCCCAAACACCACGGTTGACAGAGGCAGAGGGGTAGGTGCTCTGAAGAAATTTATACAGGGACTTCCCGGGCGGTCCAGTGGTTAAGACTCCATGCTTCCACCACGGGTTCAGTCCCTGGTCAGGACACTAAGATCCCCCATGCCGCGCAGCCAAAAAAAAAAAAAAAGAAAAGAAAAAAAAAAAGCACGATGCCAAGAGTTAACATTATATCGTATACTTACCATTTTGCAAAGATCTTCTGTTAAGTGTTCTTATGTCACACACACATATAATAAGCAAGAAGGGCAGGAGGAAGCTTTTGGAGGGAATGGATTTGTTTATGGCATAGACTGTGGTGATAGTTTCGCAGGTGTGTTCTTATCTCCAAACTCATTAAGTTGTGTACATCAAATATGTACAGCTTTTTGTATGCCATTTATACCTCAGTAAACTGTTTTTTCTTAAAAAGTTTAGCTAGCAAGGGAACAGAAATGACAGAAGCTGGAGAGGGACTTGGCACCAACAGAACTGAGACCCAAGGTGCCTTCTAAGTGCCCAGGAGCTGGGCTGGATATCTCCAAGCCACGGACTGCCCTGGAAAGAGCCAGAACCCTCGTTTTCAGTGGTTGTTTGGGCTTGTTTCTGACTCACAGTTAATCCACTGGTTTCCAACCTACTGACCGAGAAGTGGCCATTCATTATTCGTATCTTCCCTGTGGACCCCACTGATTGAAAGATGTTGACCTTCCAGGCAGTATTTATGAAAGAATAATTTTTCTCACTTCTTTATGACTGAAGTCATGTATAACTCCCAAATAGCTTTCTAATCAGCAGGATTTCACCAAGGTGGCCTCAAGAACTGATAGGATTCCAGCCAAAAAGGAAGGTACGTTAGTTACCTGCCCAAGCAGCCTAAAGCAGAACAACTGCCCTTTGTCTTGGGGAAATAATAAAATAGCCTGGACACTGGTTCCTACCCTCCCAGGCCCCTGGGTGGGAACTGCTGGACAGCCATTTCCTTTGCACCCAAGGACATTGCACATGACGCCAAAGACACACGGGAAGGCACAAGCAGAGAGGACCTGCCCCCGTGGGGACAGCAACAAGTCCCAGCAGCACGTAAGGCGGAAGTGACATGTTTAGCGGTTAACATTATGAGGCTGAAACACTGTATGTCTTAAGAGAAGGAAGCCTAGTAAATAAAAATAAATCCCTTGTTCTAGAGCCACCGTGAGTTTACTCTGACATGCAGAAACAATGCACCTCTCTCCAGCCTTTTATTTGCTGCAGTCCCATGCACACAGTTGGTCCAAACTATTTGCTGAACTAAATGATTTGTCTTCGATGTAATGTGGAAATTATATCGGATGTGCCCAACGAAGCAAAAATTCCTTTCTATTATTACCCACAATGTCAAGGGCAAATGTGTAAACAGCTCATCTGGCCCAAGAGTTCAGGTGTGGGGGCCCCAAAGCAGGCCTCCTTCAGTTCCGGAGAGCGTCCCTGGGACAGCTGGCGAGGCCAGAGCTCTACAGGACTGGATCCTACACTCCATGGAGCAGCTCAGAGTCAAGAGTTGTGGAGAACACCCAGGCAGTGGATTCCCAAGGACACCCGGGGCCAAGAACAGGCAGGGCTACTGGAGCCCTGCATCCTCCAAGCATCCAGGCCCAGACCTCTATCTACACTCCTAAAAGTCCTTCAAAAATCTAACACTTGGCCCTAGGGACAGAGAGATGAAGGAGATGCTGTCCCAGACAGCACATACTGGCAGTGACACCGAGTGAGTACTGGGTGAAGAAAGCCAGCACCTAAGGGTGCAGACCTGAGGGCTCAGGTACGGCAGTCAGAGGTCTTTGCCAGGGATCCTCGATCTGGTTGGGACAGTGCCCAAAAGCCATGGGACAGGACATCACAGTGCTCAGATTCCCCTCCCACTGGGGGCTCATTTCCATGTTCTACTTGAATATCAGGCCCCACCTTAGCAGGGGTGCTGGGTGATCCACAGGGGCTTACTTGCTTGTTCCCAAGTTCTTCTCCATGGAGCTTTTCCAGACGCTCACTTCCACAGCTTCAAGAACCATCTCCTCGTGATGATGCCGAGATGTCTGCCTACAGCCCAGGTGTCTCTCCTGAACGTGGCACCCACACCTCACCTCCCTGCAGCCCTATTTCAGGTGCTCCCACCTTCGGCTCTGTCAGCACGGCAGAATCCTGAGGAGTCTCATGCCAGCACACAGCAGGAACATCTCTGGCCTCTGTCCGCTCCCCTGCAGCTCAGGCCCTTAACCTTCTTCCTAGCAGCGTCCTCAAATGGGCCACAGGTGTGCTGAGCCATGAGTCTGCACGGCACAGAACTCGGAGGGCATCCATCCATGGCGGTGTGGCTCATAAAAGCTCTGCACACTGACTCTGTCAACTGCCTGGCAGAAAGCAGGCGTCTGGAAGGTGTCTTGAGAAAGAAGTGGCTTTTTTCTCATTTGTACAAAGATGTCATGGCGTTGGGAGGAAGGAGCTTGTTGACAAGGGGATCTCCTCAACCCTCGGGTGCACAGCAGAGCCGGGGACGACTGGAGTGCCCGGGCTGGTCACTTCTGACCATGAGCAGTCTCGTCCGTTTACCCATGAGCTGTACAAATATTTTCCGTGTGTCCATGACGTTAAGAAGATTGGGCAACTCTGGCCTCGCTTACAACCACAGCCTCTCTCTGTTTCTGGATCCTTTCTGTTGGCATCTAAACAAGCTCAGGTTTCTCCCGTTTGCACCACCTGTAAGGCCGCGTGCCTGCCCCACCCAACACCCCCTTCTGCCCACAGGCCACTGCTCCGGGAAGCAGCACCAGGCTGCTCACCAGGAAAGGATCCAGGAGGACTAAGGCCCAGTAATGGGGACAGTCTAGGTGGGCCACGAAACCACCTCCGTCCAGAATCCCGCCATCACTCTTCCACCTGGGGCGCCTCAGGTGCATGATTACACATGACTAGCCTAACAATTCAGTTCTTCAACTCTCCCCACTGAGAGGTTTCATGGGTCAAACTGACCTCAGACTCCAGCATTAGTTACAACAACAACAAAAAAAATCAAAGAGTCAACCAGGAATTAAATGGAATGTCCAGGAAGAGTTCAGTTAATACATTACCACAGTAGAGCACTAGATCACCATTTAAAAAGAGAACATTATTATGACTATATAAATATTGTTCTCTGCAGAGCCAAGAAATGTGCCAGGAATTCTAGTTCCTTCTGTACAGTTCCAACGTCAAGAGCCAAGTGCTCCTCAAAGGGAAAAGTTCCCAGCATCCAGGTCAAAGAGAAGCGTCTCCTCTCCAGCTCTCTCCCCACTGTTCAAAGCAGGTGGTGGTGGTATCTTAGGGTGTTTCACATTTGGATCACAACAGGCTTGCGGTCATTTTTCTTTTTTGTGGCATTTTTCTATCGCCTTCTTTTCCCTATTGAGAAAAGAAACACAGCCCATCTTCCTAGAACCCTTGTGGTCTTCCAGCTTCTTGTTCATTCTGAACACTTCCTGGAATCCATTCCAGTCTCTGTCCTGGAGATATTATTCTTGGAGCTGACGACTTCCAGTTCTAATTTGGACCGGGTGCTTCTGAGGCCCACTCACAGCCGTCTGTCTGGAAGTTCTTTTCTTCAGGCTCCCAGAAGCTACCAATTCTCTTTCTGCCCCCAACTGCCTCCTTCATAGGCTTCACCCTTGTTTGGCTGGTGCAGACCCTCAGAATGAGTGGGAAGTAAACGTTTAAGTCCTTGCATACCTGTAACTGCCTCCACTCTCCCCCCGACACTGGATGAATTTGGCTAGGTGTATTTGCTTCCCAGGGCTACAAATGACCACCAACCGGGTGGCTTAAAACAACAGGATTATTCTCTCACAGTGTGGAAGCCAGAAGTCCGAAATCAGTTTCACTGGGCTAAAACCACGGTGTCAGGAAGGTCAAGCTCCCTCCAAAGGCTTGAGGGGAGAATCCGACTCCTGGCCTTTTCTAGCTTCTAGGGTTGCATTCCTTGACCTCTCCCTCCATCTTCAAATCTCTCTCTGCTGAGGTCTTCATGTCCCCATCTCTCTTCTGTATCTGTGTATAGTAAAATCTCCTTAGGTCTCTCCCTCATAGGGACACGTGTGATTGCATCAGGGCCCACCAGGATAATCCACCATAATCTCCTCATCTCAAGATCCTCCCCTTAATCACATCCACAGACCCTTTTTTTACCTTATAAGGTAACACTTACAGGTTCCAGAGATTAGGGCCTGATATTTATAGAGGACATTTTTCAGTCTACTCTGCAGGATATAAAAATTTTTTCCAATGGTTAAAAACTTATTTTCCCTCAGTGTCTTGAAGGCCTGGCTTTACTATTGATTGTCTTTCATCCATGTTACCTGATTAGACGTTTATTTTGCTGCCTCTTCCTCTCTCTGATTCCTCAGCGTGAGAGCACTCCTCGTTCCCTCCCCAGCTAATCTAACTGAGTAGGTACCATGGCTTCAAACACCATCCATTGACCCCAGATCCACGCCGGACGAAGGAAGGCTTTGTTCTAGAAGGCCAGCACCCACAACCCCAGCCTTGCCTCTGCCACCGAAGTTCACCTGTCCTCATTTTCCCCTGAGACCTTCCATTAAAGTCCCAGCTTTCAGCACCACGTCTCATTTCTGTCCTGGGATGGACCTGCAGGCTTAGTTGAGAGGCTCTCTGGGGTTCTTGGGCAGGGCAGACTGGCCCGCTCCACTCGGGCCCACTGGGCTCTGGGGCTTCTCTGCTACATTTCTGATGTGGCCATACCTCCACCTGCTTTCTATCGTCCAGAAATTTGTTGCAATCTCTCAGCTGCTGCTAATCCCCTCCCATTCACTTTGCTGTCATAGGATTATACTTTTAATAATCTCTTTATTATCATTTTAATGGGTTCTGGAGAGGAAGGGTAGACAGAGGCACATGCGCTGAATCCTTCGTCTTGGACTCTAAGTTAATCTCATTACCTTTTCAGTTATAACTTGCATATGCCGCAAAGATAACAGACATTCTATTCTAAGCCCCTTGTCCGTGGGCTCCCATTGGTGGGAAGTGGGAGTGGGGACGGCAGGTTTCGGGTTCACATCCCAGCTTGTCACCTCCCACCCACCTCCGACGCACACAGACCCTCCTTGTCTGAGCACCTCCTGACACAGATCTGCCAGTGCGAGTTATGAGACTGGCAGACTGCATGCAGGTTTCCTCTTTCCAGGATTTTTTTTTAAATAGCAAATTACTTCTGTGGCCTTCCCTATAAGGCCGGAATACAGGCACTGGGACATGAAATGAAGAGAAGGGACAGTGTTAAATGGGGAACATCTTTTGCAGGTTCCATCAGCCCAAGAGAACCTTTTCACTCAAAAGCGAAGCCTGCATGACACATCCCTGCCTCACCAAGGCTCAAGTTTAAAAATAAACACGGGCATTTGAAGGAGCACAAAAATAATTCGTGCCCGAGGCTCCGCAGAACCGCATGGCACCAGGTGTATGCTGACCCCGCAGGAGCTGAGACAGGCCACGTTCAATAGAAAGTCAGCCCTTGTGGACCTCAAACGAGCGATACACGAGTAAAGGGAGCCTTTTTGTGCTGGATTCCCTTGTACTACAGAGCGTCAACTGCACCCCATTCAGACCAACCACGGGCGTCTGCTCTGTCTAGCTATTCATACAAGGGCTGTGAAGGCAGTCCCCAGCCCCAGCCCCGGAGCCCAAATCCAAGACCTCACCCAGCCTTTGTCTCCTCTTCCCTATCAACCCCTGCACCAACGTACAGGATTAACAAAACAGCAAGTTCCTCTCACCCATACCTGTGCCTTCAGAGGAGCTGTGCCTTCCCCCTGGAATGCCCCCTTGTTCACGGCCACCCCCCGCTTAGCCCACCCCCACTGGTCAGGATCCTACCATCTTTCAAGACAAAGTGCAGTTTGGTCACCTCTTCCATCAGGGGCGCCTGGGTCCACCACCAGACTGGATTCTCTCTCTGGAGCCCAGCTTTCTGTGTCTCCTCTGTGGCCCTCATATTATTCTGACTTGTCTTTGGGTAGCTATAGGTGTGCTGTACCCCCCAAATTGGACTGTAAGCCCCCTTGGGCAGGAATCAGGTCTTCATTTCCAGAGCCCCTGCAGCACCTTGATAGAGGAAGTGTTTGAAGTTGTGGCCAGAGCTTTGAGTGAACCCAAGTCACAGAGGGCCCAGAGGGACTAGTCGCTGGCTGGTGTGACCCCTGTGAAATTCCACAGGGCAAACAAGCAGACCTTTGTTTGGAAGCAGTGGGAACCCCTCTCTACAGCAGAACTGCTAGGTAATGTTTTCCTTCCAGGCACACATACACACGAGCACACGTACACACGTGCATGCACACAGACACACACAGGGGCATGCAGAGATATACTGACCCTCTCAGCTCCAGGCTGCAACAGGACAGCTGGAGGCCCAGCTTACGGCTTCCACCAGCAACTCCTCCCTTTACCCCAGGTGCTGCACAAATGACCTTTCCCGATGCACTCTGCCTGGCCTGAAAGCACAGCTCTACTGGGGTGAGCTTAAGGGCCAGGACTACGTTTTATGTGCCATGTCACAGCCAGAGCCTGGCACCCAGAAGACATGTCTTAACAAAGTGGTGAGAGAATTCCCTGGCAGTCCAGGGGTTAATATTCGGCACTCCCACTGCCCTGGCCCAGGGTCCATCCTGGTTGGGGAACTAAGATCCTGTGAGCCGCGTGGCACAGCCCAAAAACAAAACAAAAAAAACAAGGGGGTGAGACAGAAGGGTGCAGAGAGAGAACAAAAGGGTCCGAGCAAACAGTCAGTCAAGCTCCATTTATACTTCGTTAGGTTTGGAAGGAAATGTACGCAGCATTGGTAGGTCTTCAGTAGACAGAAATAAGTGAATATTAGAAGAATGACATGTTTTCCTATCACACTGTGCTCTGGTTAGGATGAATCAGATGGGGGCTATTTATCATACTGGATCTTCCACAGGTTTTTCTCCCTTTTGGAAAAGGTCTGACACTCGACTTTTAGCAGACCCAGGCAGCTAGCAGGTGTCCAGACAGTTGGGGCCTACGTGTGCCCAGAACAGCCCGTGCTCCTTCCCATATACCAAGGACACACTGCCCGTCCCCTCCAAAGGCCCAGATGGCCTGTGTGTAGACTTCTCCCCACTTCCTTTTTACCTCCTCCAAGTGCTCTGCATCAAGCTTCCATCCTCAGATTCACGGGTTTCCACGCACACTCACATTTGCAGCGCAATTCGTGTGCCTCTCCCAAGGCATCTGGTTTTGAAATAGGAAATGCCTTTCCACGTCCTAGAGCAATGCTGAGATCCACTCACCAGATCTCGGCAGTACCTCGGAAAAGGTATTTCCTAGAGGTCCTGGCATGTACTGATCACCTGTCGGTGTCTGGCATCGTGCTGGGCACTGACATACATAGCTCACCTCATTTTCCCAACAACCTTGAGAATCAGTGTCTGTGTCTTCATTTTACAGAGGAAAACAGGGGGAAAAGATTAAGTAATGCACCCAAGGGCACACAAAGTTGTCAGGCGGGAGTCACCTGGGTCACCTAAACCCAACACACCCCTCAGCCTCCCTTCCCACTTGTTCCAGGAGGCCCCACACCTGTGTTCCCTGACCCTCCTCCCCAGGCTGCCTCCCCTGCCACCACGTTCACATGGTGAAGCCCTCCTGAGGACCTCAGTGGGTCTCTGGGCAAACAGGTTCATCCTTATCCATCTCTTACCAAGGCTGTCATCCCAGGCCTTAAGGAATGATCCAGAAATCCAAATCCTGCTCACCAGCAGCAACCCCACAGTCCTTCCCAAAGTCTCCACAGTCAGGAGAAAACCCAGAAAATACCTCCTGAGTCCCCCAAACCTTCAGGTTCCTGGCCAAGGGCTCACAACTCCTAAAGGTGCCCCTGGGGCCTGTCTGGACCATGTTGATGAACCACCCACCAGGCAGTAAGATGGGGCAGCAGGCAGCAGCTGGCCCACCTGGTGCTTCAACAGCTGGCCTCCTGGGTGGCCACAGACAATGTCCATCTGGCCCACCTGGGTCTCTATGCAGCCACCAGTCACCCAAACAGGTCTCTTCCCACTGCAGCACTGAACAACTAACTCGGGAAACCCCCTTGTCTCTCCAGCTCCTGTCCACACTCACCCCTGATCTGTGAGGCAGGCCTCCTCCTGACCATTCCAGAGTTCGTGCTCCCTATTGACCTTTCTGGACCACATCTACCCACCCACCACCCTCTCAAACAGCACTTCCTCTGGGAAGCTAAGATTCTGCACTCAATTTCTTTTTTTTTTTTTTATGTGGACCGTTTTTAAAGTCCTTATTGAATTTGTTACAACACTTCTTTTTTTTTTTTATGTTTTGGTTTTTTGGCCACGCGGCATGTGGGATCTTAGCTCCCCAACCAGGGATGGAACCCACATTCTCGGCACTGCAAGGCGAAGTCTTAACCACTCCAGGGAAGTCCCGACACCCAATTTCAATGTGTGGGTTTCCCCCCACACCACCAAGCAACTGTCTGAGACACCAGCTGGGTGTCCTACAATCCAACTCAATTCTGACACCATCCACCCGCGGAGAGGGTCAGATCCCACAGGTTACAGGTCCAGTCCCACAAGACCCCCTCCCGCCCCCACTTCGTATGTCAATCACAAGTCCAGTTACCACCTGTACTTCTCACCAGCTGGCGACAGATTCAAGGTCTCAACAGTTTGATTCATTTGCTAGAGCAGTTCACAGAATTCAGAGAAACATTTTACTCACTAGATCACTGGTTTATTCTGAAAGGATATAACTCGGGAACAGCCAGATGGAAGAGACACATAGAGCAAGGTACAGAAAAAGGACTCAGCACATCCCTGCTCTCTCTGAGCGCCACTCGCCCCAAATGCCCACGTGTTCACGAACCTGGAAGCTCCCTGAACCCTGCCCTTTCGGGTTTTTATGGAGGTTTCGTTACAGAGGCATGACTGATGACATCACTGGCGATCGATTCAACCTCCAGTCCCTCTCCCCTCCCCAGAGGTGGGGGAGCGTGGCTGAAAGTTCCAACCCTCTAATCATGTGGTTGGGTCCCCCATCCTCAGGTGCTTTCCCAGTCACCTCATTAACATAACAAGACACCTTTAAGGCTCTCTTCACAGGAAATTCCAAGGGTTTGAGGAGCTCTGTGCCAGGAACAAGACGAAGATCAAATATATATTTATTATAAATTATCACAGAAGCCTTCCCCAGCCTCTCCCTTCCAGGCCAGACATCCCTACCATCTGCCCTCACGACACCCTGTACCTCTCCTGCAGAGCACAGCTGGATGACCAGGCTCCTCTCTACCTCTTCTTTCCTCCCTCAGAGTCCCAGGTCTTCAATCTCTTGTCATCAGACTCTGTCATCCTCTACCCCTCATTGCTGCTGTCAACCACCAACCCCGTGTCACTCCCCCTCGTTTCTGGATGATATCAGGATCACAGGCCCTCTCTCTCCCGATTCTCAGTCATTTCGACCCACACATACATGATCCTTCCAACTGACCTCCTAACTGCTTGAACCCCCCTCAGCCTCTCCAACTCCCTGTCAAAACCTGTCATTTATCAATAACTCCAAACCCGTCTATAATCTTCATTCCATGCGTCCCCCCCTCTGCAACTGGCACCCAGTCACCCACCGTGCCCGGTTCCTACTCCCAGTCACCTTTACCTGCTCTACTGCTCATGGCATTTGTCACCTCTAATATGCCATAAAATTTACTTCTTTGTTACAGTTTGGTTTATCGTGTGTCTCGTTCAAATGTAAGTGTCACAAAGGCAGGGATTCTTGTCTGGTTCACCACGTGCAGCACCTGGTATACGAGATACTCAACAAACACTTGTTGAATGAATGACTTTTACTTTTGTAATTATTCAACCTCCATCTCCCCTGCTATACTGTAAGCTCTACAAGGACAGAGGTCAAATCCATCTAGGTCACCCCTGGAAGTACTCAGTAAATACTACGTAACTGAGGGAACGGAGGAGCAAAGTTCATATTTAAGAACTGCATTGCTGGGCTAAACCCGCTGCTCGCAAGGGTAACTTCCACCCAGACTGCTTGCATGCAGCTCTGTTCCCACTGGCTGCCACCTGGATACAGGTGACCTAGATAAAGCTGCTGCTTCTGATAAACCCAAGCATGAAGCATCAGAAGCCCATAGGCACGGAGATCTGAGCATAAACAGTGCTTCCTGCTGCTGCCATGCAAATATTTGATCCCATGGATGTGGGGGAAATTCGTTTTACCTGTTACCAAGAAGAGGTTCAGAGGCTACCTGAAAAAGTTCATTCTAAAAACAGATTACCTAGAAGACGCTCAACCATGAACTTCCTCCCAGCAAAAGACACTTAACGAGATCCTATCTAGGTTTCAGATCATAATTTCAGTCTGTGACTTCCCCTTCAAGCTGCACTCATGACTCACTAGGTTAGTTTAGCCATTCGTGGGTAAGGGATTTGCTCTAGGAAAAAAACATACAAAGAAACCAAACAGTTTTTGTAAGATGCACAAACAGAACCAAATGTCACTACTTCAGACTTAGTCTGAACTCTCACCTAGGATGAAGGGGCTTGAAAAGCACTCCCATTTGTGGAGATAAAGTGCTGACAGGGAAACCAGTCCTGAAAATCACATCCCTCAAGCACCTTCCAGCTCCGGTTCCTGACAGGCAGCTCCTTCTATTACAGCCAGGAGAGGCCCAGCTACAGCAAAGCTGCCAGGACACTCGGGGGAAAAAAAGTTCTCGTGCATCTTTCAGACAAACAATGCAGGCAATCAGCTAAAGCTTGAACCCCTGGCAAGTGTGGGCGAGATCCTGAGTCACAGCCAAAAAGCAGGTGAGAGCAATGTGGGCTTTGGCGAGCTTACCACCCTGCTCTGTGTCAAGATTAATGTCGACATAACTCATCCGACATAGACCCAGCCTAACAGGTTTACTTACTGGGGACTCAGATGCCTACTACGTGATCTGAACATTGTCTTAATAGATGTGATTGCAACATACAACTCAAGAAGACTGAAGAATTAAGTCATTCTGAGAACCTCGACTGAAATCTGAGAAAAAGGACCAGGGAGACACTGGAAGAGAGAAGGATGAGAAAAGGAATGGGTTCGGTAGATTCAGGGCAAAATCTGTAGAAAACTCAGCTGCATTCCGGTGGTGATGACATCCCCACGAGAACACACCTCTTGCAAAGGATCTCCTTCATCCCTCTCCAGAGGAGGAGAAGAGGAAACACAAGAAGAAGCACCTGGTGCAGAGCCCCAATTCCTATTTCATGGATGTGAAATGCCCAGGATGCTATAAAATCGCCACCGTCTTTAGCCGTGCACAAACAGTTTTGTGCGTTGGCTGCTCTACTGTCCTCTGCCAGCCTACAGGAGGAAAAGCAAGGCTTACAGGAGGATGCTCCTTCAGACAGAGGCAGCACTAAAAGCACCCTGAATCAAGATGAATGGGAAACCACCCCAATAAACACATTTTGGATTAAAAAAAAAAAAAGGAAGGAAAGAAAAAGAAAACTCAGCTGCATGAACAGCCATGGGTTCACATCAGACTAAATACCTGTTTATTACCCCTGCCCTTTGGAAGGTGTGCTCACAGAGCTTCCTTAAACACATCTCTTTTCTTTTAAACCTCAAGTGGTACTTTTGAAACAAAGATTGTTTTTGTCATGGAACTGTAAAAGTCTCAGAGTAATACAACGTATATAACCACCAGCCCACTCAGAGTCCTGGCTGTGTGACGTTAAACAAGTAACTTAACCTCTCTGAACTCATTTCCTTATCCATAAAACATGAAGCTTAAATGAAATAATGCCTATAGATAATCAACAAATATTACTTCCCTTCCTCCTGGCAGAACTCAATCGTCTACAGAATCCAAGTAAGACACCACAATGACCATCTGGCATGACCTATGTCTGTCCAGCGGACCATTCTGTGGCCTCACAGATAAAGAACCTGTGTAATTACAGAACAGGAAGAAAGCTGGGAAATAATCGGCCAGTTCTGAGATGCCACCATGGCTCCTGAGGGGAGGGTCATCCGCCAGAAGATAAAGTAGCCTTCTCTTCCCTGCAGAGTCTCCAGAAATCTCCACCAAGTACATATAGAAACCAGTGCCAACACTACAGTGCTTGGGAGGATGCAGATGTGGCCCGAGGACACGGTCATCTCACGTGTGCAGTCACGTGGCAGTGAAGGGACAAATAAGACCAACTAAGAATTCACGGGGCTGATACAAACAGCTGATGGATGCAGCCTCTCAGGGGAAAACTTGCATTATATCACATGACACCTTCATCCGCTTTCGTGACATTTCCAGGGCTGTGCCAATTTCGCCGGGTGCTTGCAAGGCAGCTGTTTGAAGCTGCATCCCTTTCTCTATGAGGAGAACCTCCTTGGGCACCCAGCCAAGCTCTCCCCCTGAGAGGCTCCCAGAGGTACAGTATGACCAGGCCTGGGCCACACAGCCATGCTTGGTGTACTCTACTTAATTATGTAAGGAATGAGGCATTGTTTCCTTTGTGGGCAAAGCTTTCAGAATATTTAAAATTCACGGGAGAAGCCAAGGAGTGGGTTTTTTTTAGCTCCCTCCCCTGAAGTAAGGGATATGGCTTTCAATCAGGTTATGGGATTCCAATTCCAATTTTCCAGAATATTCCATCCTTGGTGAAACATGCCTGCTTTAAAAAAAAAAAACAGGGATTCCCTGGTGGCGCAGTGATTGAGAGTCCGCCTGCTGATGCAGGGGATACGGGTTCGTGCCCCGGTCCGGGAAGATCCCACATGCCGCAGAGCGGCTAGGCCCGTGAGCCATGGCCGCTAAGCCTGCGCGTCCGGAGCCTGTGCTCCGCAATGGGAGAGGCCACAACAGTGAGAGGCCCGCGTACAGCAAAAAAAAAAAAAAAAAAAAAAAAACAGAGAAGAAAAAACAGGGAGGAAGCCCTGACAAAGGCCAAACTCGATTAATCATCAGTTTTGTCCCATGGGAGTCACTTTCAAATTTAGCGGATCAGATTCTGTTGGTGCCAAAGTCAGGTAGGAGCCCAACTATTGCTTGGGAACACGCTGGTTGCAGGGAGGTACAGGGCCCCCCTAAGACAGGAAGCGCTGCTCAACCCCAGGTCCAACTCAGTGTTTGTCTCACCCAACTCCACATCCTGGAAGAGATGCCACAGGCCATCTAGGTGGGCATCTGAGGGCCCACAAAGGTGGGCTCACAGCCCCGGATAAGACATGGGGAGGGGCTAGGCACACCCCATGGCAATGCCCAAGGAACACGTCCCCACACCTCAGAGGGGTCACCTGAGGCCCCAGGATGGGTGGAGGGCCCACTCCCTAAAAGGACAGTTAATGCACTGTCTCCAAAAAGGCAGGCACGTTTCCAGGGGGCCTCTGCACCCCAGAGCCGCACACCTGAGCATGTGCAGGGGGTTCATCTCTCCCAGCGAAGCTCAGCCCACAACACGGTCTTCCTGAGGACAGGAAAACCTGGCAATGCCCAGAGCTGTGTGCTCCTCAGAACAGGAAGGTTTGGACAAAGCTTTTGCAGCCATCGCAGGCCACCTCCTTCTGTCCCTGCCCTGTGTATATACCCAACCTGTAACAGGTGCCCTCAGGCTCCCTCAGACACCCACCCGGCTGCCTGTGTCTCCCTCCCACTGGCCGGAGTTCCCCCAGACGTGTCCACAAGAGCAAATCCCCCTCCTCCAAATGTCAGTGCTCACCTACATGGAAACAGCTCTCTCCTCCCCCTACCTCTTGGCCCACGTTCTCCCCTTTCTAAGCTGAACATGCCCAAATCCTTTAAACAAGTGGTTCTAATCTCTTTTTGAGTCAAGGACCCCTTTGAATATCTGATAAAATAACTATGGCAGGGCTTCCCTGGTGGCGCAGTGGTTGAGAGTCCGCCTGTCGATGCAGGGGACACGGGTTCGTGCCCCGGTCCGGGAAGATCCCACATGCCGCGGAGCGGCTGGGCCCGTGAGCCATGGCCGCTGAGCCTGCGCGTCCGGAGCCTGTGCTCTATAACAGGAGAGGCCACAACAGTGAGAGGCCTGTGTACCAAAAAAAAAAAAAAAAAACTATGGCAAAAAACCACAAAAAACTATGGCCATCTTCCCTAGAAAAGCACATGCACATACACAATGCTCATACAGTTTGTGGGGAGGGGTGTTCACAGACCCCTGCACTGCATACAGGGACTTCATTTTAAGAAAACTTCCTTCAAATCATCCTCAGGAAACATGTGTCCAGACCCCTCCTGCTCTGCTCTCCCTTCTAAATTGGATGAACTCTGACACCCAGAACCAAATACAACATTCTAGATGCAGAGTGAAGCACACCCATCGCCTCTATTATAGCTATTTTCATACTTCGACTGAGGTCTTCAAAGTTTTAGCCAGCCTTCGAGACAACCACACCACCTGAGCGGACTCACGTGGAACTCACCATCAACTCAAAATCCCCAAGTCTTTCACATGCTCGGGAAGATGTGCCCCACTTCCCACCCCTTTACCTCGGGGAGAGCCAGGAGGCCACACCCTCTGAGTCACCCAGCATCATCCAGGCTCTCGGTCCTCCCTGCTCTGTTCATCCCCAAATCGGAGCCAGTCCTTCGCTCCCCCCTACACTCTCAAATCCTCTGTGGCCTCACTGAAGTCCTTGAAATCAGCGGGCACCAGCTGTCCAGCCAGAATATTCCCTTCACCTTCATGCCTTAACTGACACTAGGCTGGTCCCTGAGGATAGCACTCCGCACACCACGCACAGCCAGTCTGCTCCTCTCGCCTCCTACAAAAGCAGAACACAAGGGGAGACGGGCGACTGGTGTCCTTGTGGCCCCCCCAGCACGTGGCTCTCTCTGAGCGCTTGAAGGCGAGGCCATTCCAGCCACCTGCCTCCCCTCCCCACCCTCACCAGCCTCCAGGTGTTTCCGGTCATTGATCCGGTCATTGATCAGGGGCTTCAGCTCCGAGCCCAGCTGCTTCTTCCAGCCACCTCCTGTCACCACACGGATAGCCCCCAGCACCCTGGACTCAGCCCCTTGACCTCCGCCAGTCCAATGCCTTCTTCCCCATGCCCTTCAGTGACTTCCCTTCCTTCCCTGAATGGCCCCTACCCTTCCCACGGGCTATCACTGTTCCCAACCCCGTGGGAATACCCTGCCTCTCAGCCTGATGCGTCCTGCCATCCGCTTCCCATGCCCACACCCAAGCAACCGGGCAACATCACAAAATTGGGTGGACATGTTTCACTTTAAAGGCATGTTCTCGGACCTCAAACTGTCACTCTGCAATGGCCCACAAAGCCTGGGTTTCTCTGGGAGGCTTACCACCTGCTCCCAATTTCACACCCTTTTCTTCTTCTCAAACTTCCCACACCCAGTCCTCCACCCTTTTTCTTCAATTAATTAATTAATTTGTTTATTTATTTATTTATTTTTGGCTGCGTTGGGTCTTCGTTGCTGCGCGCGGGCTTTCTCTAGTTGTGGTGAGCAGGGGCTACTCATTGCAGTGGCTTCTCTTGTTGCAGAGCACGGGCTCTAGGCGTGCGGGCTTCAGTAGTTGTGGCGTGGGCTCTAGAGTGCAGGCTCAGTAGCTGTGGCGCACGGGCTTAGTTGTTCCGTGGCAGGTGGGATCTTCCCAGACCAGGGCTCAAACCCACATCCCCTGCATTGGCAGGCGGATTCTTAGCCACTGCGCCACCAGGGAAGCCCCTCCAGCCTTTCTGTGAGCTGATGACCTTGTCTCAAACATCATGGAGAAAACAGGAGGCTTGGACTGGAACTCATGCATCTTCCACCCCACCCAGACCTGCCTCTATCTGCTCCCACTGTGGCCTCCTTCCCTCCTTTCCAGGAGAGGGTGCCTCCCTCTCCCCACTCCAAGGGACAATTCTTCCCCTGATGCCCTGAGCCCCATGCCTGTCATCTTCTCAAGGTCTGGGCTCCTCCGTCACCTCGCTTCTCTTGGGCAGCATTCCTGCCAGCATCTGTGCATGCTGGAGTTTCCTATCTTAAATACCTTCCCCCTTTACCCACAGCCTCTCATGTTGTCTCATTCCTCTGCTCCCTAAACAGTCAACTTCTTGAAAAAGTGGTCCACGCATCCCCTACGCAACCCCTGTTCCAGCCTCCCATTCAACTTCCAGCCCACCTGGTGTCCGGCCCCACCTCGTCGCTGACTGGTTTGAGGTCAGGGCCACCAGCGGCCACCATGGCACCCAGTCCCAGGCCACTTCTCAGCAGCGCTTGACACTGATGCCCAAGCCCTCCTCCTGGAGGCACGGCCCCAGTTCCTCCTCCCTCCCCGGGCGTTCCTCCTCTGTCTTCCTTGCTGGCTCCTCCTCTTCTACTGGCTCCTCGACAGTGGGTGTTCCTGAGCCCTCTCCCCCTCTGCCTACCCTCCCGATCCATCGTGACCTCACGCAATCTACCTCCAGTCTGACCTCCGCTGAGCCCAAGCTGCATACAATCCACTGCCTTCTGCCCAGCTCCACTCACAACCTCTGGCTCAACATGATGCAGTTACTTGACCTTGACTCACCCACTCCACACCTAACCTGCTCCTCCTGTAGGCCTCCCTACACCTGCTATTTGCTTAACCCCCAAACCAAATGGGTCCTCTTTATTTCCTCCCTCTCCCTTAACCTGAGCCCATATCCAATCCCTCTGAAAGTTCTCCAAACCATCTGTGGAATCTGCCCACTTCACTCCCTCCCCTCTGCAACCTTAGGCTCAGCCAGCATCCTCTTTGAACTGGAACCCAGGAACCCGATCACTTCTTCTTGCTCAGGGCTCATCCTCTTCATTCCATTCTCCACAGAGCACCAGAAAAGTCTTCTTAAAAATTAGGAAGGGCCGTGTCGCAGGTCTGTTAAAACCCTTCAGTCTTGGACTTCCCTGGCGGTAAGGTGGTTGTGATTCCGTGCTTCCAATACAGGGGGTGCAGATTCGATTCCTGATCAGGGAACTAAGATCCCACATGCCACGCAGCGCGGCCAAAAATAAATTTTTTAAAAAAACCTTCAGTCTTATCCAATCTCACGACATCTCAAATAAAAACCATAGTCCAGGGCTTCCCTGGTGGTGCAGTGGTTGAGAGTCCACCTGCCGATGCAGGGGATGCGGGTTCGTGACCTGGTCCGGGAAGATCCCACATGCCGCGGGGGGGGGGGGGGGGGGGGGGGCCCGTGAGCCACGGCTGCTGAGCCTGCGCGTCGGGAGCCTGTGCTCCGCAACAGGAGAGGCCACAACAGTGAGAAGCCCGCGTACAGCAAAAACAAACAAACAAACAAAAAAACACCATAGTCCATGCCACAGCCTATGAGGTCCCGTCCACCTTCATTCCTTCCTACTTCTCTCCAACCTCAGACTGGGCACCCTCCACTCACTGCTGCCAGCCAGCCCCACAGGTCTGATTTCAATTTCTCAAACATTCTGGGCAGCTCCTTCCCACGCTGGGTCTTTACACCTGCTCCTCCACCTAGAATGGGCTGCTCCTGTTCTTCACGTGATGTAGCAGCTTAAATGTCACCTCTTCAGAGGCAGCTCATAAACATACATTCTAAAGTCAGTCTCAGCCCTTGCTTCTCTCTCATGGCACTGAGCATGACTTGCAGTTACTTTATTTGTGGATGCTTTTAAGAGGTTTTGTTGTGGTTGTTGGGGGGAGGCGAGGGCTGGGAGTGGGCAGAGACAGGCGGAATCTGTCTCCCTCACTAGAATGTAAATTCCATGGGAATAAGAGGAACCATGTCTGATTTAAATCATTAAATGTTAAAATGATACTATTTTGGATGTATTTGTTTAAAACACATTAAAATTTATTTCACCTGTTTCTTTTGCTTTTTTTTAAATGGACCATAGAACATGTAACATTACATATGTGGCCTTCATATTTCTATTGGACTGAGCTGGTCCGGTTCGCAAGGATTGGGGGGAAGCAGATTATGAGATTATGTTGATATAACATTGTAGTATAGGGACTTCCCTGGCGGTCCAGTAGTTAAGACTCTGTGCTTCCAATGCAGGGGGCGCAGGTGCGATTCCCTGGTCAGGGAACTAAGATCCCGCATGCCACAAAACAAAACAAAGCATGCCACAAACAAACAAAAAAACCCATTGTCTTATAATCAAATGTTTTATGTGATAAACAGTATAGAGGGGCATGGGCCAAGTATTCAGGTACACAGAAGACGGGTAGGTCAGGCTAGGTTAGAGCAGGCTGCAAACGCCGAACTAAAGAAGATGAAGTCATGAATCATTGCTACTTAGCTGGGCGCCCTGTGAATTGACCCACAGTCTAGATATTCTTGTCTGCGTAAGACTCAGTGCTCCCATGCCCTCCCTTCCCCTTCTCATACTTAGAGAATCAGACTCATCAAAAGAAATGAGGTTTTGTTACGGTCTGGTTTTTCTTACCACCTCAGCTTTGGGCCACTGCAAGACTCAGAGTGAGGTCAAGGAGACAGCGCTGTGCAGAAGCACTCAGTCCATCTTCCATGGGACACACCCTACATCAGATGGTGGGGGAGAGGGCACAGATAAGCCCTCCCCACCCTGCCTCTGCCCTCAGGTGTCGAGCTGACCCTGCGGGTCACCACATTAATGTTCATTCCCTCCAAGAGATTATCTGCTCCCCTGGAGCAAGGAAATCCACTTCTCACAGAGGTTAATAAACTTACAGATCTCATTACTCAAAGAGGTCATGCTGGCAAGAACTTTAATGCATTTTTTAGAAAAGGTCTGGAAGAATTATTAACAACAGAACAGTGACTGGCTACTCAGAGAAGCGAAAGCAAAAAGGGGACCGATGGGGATGAAGCAGGCTCTCTCCTCCTCCTATGCAGCACCCCCGACAGCTGCGGAGAGCAAAGCACCTGGAATCCAACCAGGGTGGCCGTCTCTGACTGCCCATCATCTGGGTCTGGGACTGCTTGCCTCTGCTCCTGCCCCCAGGTCGCTTGGATGTTGGCAAGTAGTCTAGCTGTGGCAACTGGCACCGTTGCAAACTCACATTCCTGAATCTCCAACTAGTCCCTCAGGTTGCTCACAAATCTGTATTTGCCCCAGCTAACTCCCTGCCCCACCCCCAACAACCAGCTGTACCAAACCATTTCCTCTGTTCCCAAACTACCGCCTGGTTCTCAGATCAATTCCTTAGCTCACACTGAGAAGGAAAAGCCAGTTGGGACTTCTCTGGTGGCACAGTGGTTAAGAATCCGCCTGCCAAGGCAGGGGACATGGGTTTGAGCCCTGGTCCGGGAAGATCCCACATGCCGCGGAGCAACTAAGCCTGTGCGCCACAGCTACTGAGCCCATGTGTCGCAACTACTGAGGCCCGCATGCTCTAGGGCCTGTGTGCTGCAACTACTGAGCCCACATGCCACAACTACTGAAGCCCGCATGCCTAGAGCCCATGCTCCGCAACAAGAGAAGCCACCACAATGAGAAGCCCGCACGCCGCAACTAGAGAAAGCCCACGTGCAGCAACGAAGACCCAACACAGCCAAAAATAAATAAAATTAAAAAAAAAAAAAGCCAGTCGACCCAGCTCCCTCGTTCCCCTTTCCACTACAGCCTCAAAATGCCTCCATACCTGTACCTTGCCTGCTCTCTAAGGATGACCCTCCCAGCCGAAAGCTCTTGTTCTAGTTCCCGCCTGCCTCCAACCTCACTGCCTCTCATCTTTCTCTAATGCCTTCAACCTCCTCCTTTCCCTTCCCCCTCAGACTTGCAACATGCTCAATTATGAAATAAAAATCAGCCTTCCTTCTACCCTGACTCATCCTCAAACTCACCTTCATCTTCAGCCAGACTTCTCTATTCCCCTACCACATGCTCACTCCTTAAATCACTGCAGATGGATTTATGCCTTCACACTTGGCTGAAGCTGCTATTAAAATCCATCAGTGCCCTAACACTCCCACCCTCACAGTGGTATTTAGCAGCATGCACCTTGGGTCCCCACCCAGCTTTCTGAGGTCTTCACTCCTGTTGAGTACACCTCCCTTTTCAGCCTCCTCTTCCCTGGCTTCCGCGACACCTCTCTCCTCCAGCCTTCCTCCAATGTCATCACCTCTAAGACTCACCCACTGGCTTCTTTTCCTTCTCTTCAACTGTCATCCTTTCCCAGAGTTCCATCTTCACCTTCTTGACCCACTTTCTCCTTGGCTGATCAAATCCATCTCAGAGGTGATGGCTCTCAAATCTGTACCTCTGATTCTATCCTAATTGCTAAGTGCATTGCTAAGTGCTAGGGCTGAATTTCTACTGACAGAGGCCACTCCATATGACACACCACAAGTGGAAATTTACCAGAATCACCCCAGACTAAACCCTCATCAATTCCCTTCCCAAAACTGCACCTCCTCTTGTGTTCCCAATCTTGGTTAATGGTACCACCATCATACCGTACCACTCATACCGTACCACTCAGCCATACCGTCTAGAAATATCCGAACTGCTGGCAACTCTGCCTCTCCCTTTCTCTCATTCCAACAATCAAGAGCCGTGTGTCCACCTCCCACCTGACTCTCAGGGCGTCTCTGGCCTCCAGAAAGTGCATCTCAAGAACATGGATTCTGCTTCTCAAACAGGCTTGAACTTGGTTTCCAACTCTGCCACTTCCTGGCTAGGAGCTTGAACAGATTACTGATTTCTCAAGTCCAGTGTCTCCAACTATGAAAGTGAGGGTTGTTGTGAGAATTAAATGAGATATTATATAGACACACTCTGCATGGTAACTCCAACCCACTAAGTTCTCATTAAATAATAGTTTAATTTGTGTCCTAACTTAGCGACTCTATAGGAAAGACGTTTAAGCTTTCTACCTCTCACCTCCAGCAAGGTGTCTTACATATATTTTTCTATTTTATTGTATTATGTTCATTCCTAGAAGCCGCCTCAGATCTGGAACAGAACAGGGCAAGGTTTATGTTACATAAGTCTGTGCCATATCTTCTTTCTGCTCTCAATATTTCTTGCCTGACTGTGGCTAGTTCCTATGAGGTCTCTTTCCTCTAATCTCTTAACTTTCTATGCAACCCTTCATTACCGTCTCTGGAATAATTTTCCTAACGCAAGTAACATTCTTCTCTTCAAAACGGAAAGTGTTCCCTCATTATGTATAGACTGAAGTCCAATTCCATGGGATACAGCATGTTTCTGCCTCCTACCCCAAGTCACCTCTTCCTCTCTCAGCCCACTGCCTGCCACTGCCCTGGGGGTCAGGCCTCATTCTCTGGTACCAAGACTAACTGCTCCCCCCACCTCCAGCCTCACCCATGGCTGGCTCCCTGCCACCCACAGGATGAAGTCCCAACCACTTGGCACAAAGGCCTTTCCTTCATGTCTATACCTTCCTGACCCCTTCTCCACACTCACCATGTACTTCACATTCTTTCTCACCTCCCTGCCCACTACTAACAGCTAACGCACATCACAATGTGTATTTCATTTAATCCTCACAACCACACTATGACGTTGGTACTATTATCATTCCCATTTCACAGATGAGGAAACTGAAGGTCAAAGAAGGTCAGTATCTTGCTCCAAGTCATACAGCCAGAGAATGGCCAAGCCAGGCCTGAGTACAAGGTTTCTGTTCTTGACCTCCATACTCCACTGCCTCCTATGGGAAGCTCTCTCCATCTAAATGCTTCGCCTTGTCCTGCCTTTCTGTCTGCCTGGGAAACTCCTACTCGGCCTTCAAGACTCAGTTCCAAGGTCATCTCCTTCAAGATGCCTTCTCTAACTTCTCGCAGAGTTAAGCATTTCATCCTTGTTCATATTTCAATACAAGGGCTAATCTCACTGCCCTAATTAGCTGCCCACCATCCATCTGCCTCAGGAGGGCAGGGACCCTGTTCTAACAACCTCTGTCCTCCTGGAGCCTGGCCCAGAGAGGGTGCTCAACAGCTAAGGGATGGCCATTGGTCAAAGAGTCAAGAAAGCTACAGAATGGGCTTCTCTGGTGGCACAGTGGTTAAGAATCCGCCTGCAAATGCAGGGGACACAGGGTCGAGCCCTGGTCGGGAAGATCCCACACGCCGCAGAGCAACTAAGCCTGTGTGCCACAACTACTGAGCCTGTGCTCTAGAGCCCGCAAGCCACAACTACCGAAGCCCGTGTGCCTAGAGCCCGTGCTCAGCAACAAGAGAAGCCACTGCAATGAGAAGCTCATGCACTGCAACGAAGAGTAGCCCCCACTCGCTGCAACTATAGAAAGCCCGCTCACAGCTACAAAGACCCAATGCAGCCAAAAATAAAATTAATTAATTAAAAAAAATTTTTTTAATTATAAAAAAGAAAGCTACAGGAGCTGATGAACAGATGAAGGGTGATGACAAAGGAGTTCAGATCCATATAAGTGGGTGGGAATCAGAGATATGAGCCTCTGAAACCAACTACTGTCTAGTCCACATGGCCCCTGGTCCAATATCCCTCCCACGTTAGTCCACTAGGTAATGTTTGGTTGATGTCCACCTCCCCACTAGACTGCAGCATCATGGGACCATGAATGGTCATCATTGTGTTTGTTCCCAGCACCTACAACAGTGCCTGACACAAGGTAGATGGCCACGATTCCTTGAAAGAATAAGAGAATGAATATACAATGAAGGGTTCCCTAACCAGCAACACAAATCCCTAGTCTGATGCCCACAACGGGGAGAGCTCCTCGGGTTTTTTGTCCACACTTGCACCTCCCCATGAAAGCAACTGGTTGGCAGACTGGCTTTCTTGTTGGGATGGGTGGGTCAGCTTCCTAACCTTCCTTGTCCACTGGCTGGTAACATTCCTCCACCCGCACGACTGGAAAGGCTTTAGTGATATGAACGAGAGCTTCAGAAGGCAAACCGCATATTCTCCGGGTCACCCAGTGACAGGGAACCAACCTTGGCAGTACTCAGGACTGGCCAGCAGCTGAGGACTCAGGGGAGCGCCCAAGAGGATTAAAGATGAAGAATGGACCATTCCCAACCATGTACTCCATAAGGTACCTCAGGAGTACCTTGAGGAGTACACCTGCCAACCTCCTACCCAAAACAGAAATGATCATGATGATCACGGTGAATTTGGCCACCAGTGATGAAATATTTATGTGTGAGACGTTGTGCTAAGTGCTTTACACATGTTTTTCTCATTAATCGTCTCAGTCCTTTAACAGCTGAAGACAGTGAAGCTTAGAGAGATAAAATGACTTGTCCAAGCTCACACAGCCAACCAGGGGGGCTGGGGTCTGTACTGAGCCCCCCTGAGTCCCCCTGACAGGTGGCCTTCCATGACAATGGACTCATCTTGCTGAGACAGCCAGTTTTTTTGTTCTCTTGGTTTTTTGTGGCACGCGGGCCTCTCACTGTCGTGGCCTCTCCCGTTGCGCAGCACAGGCTCCGGACACGCAGGCTCAGCGGCCATGGCTCACGGGCCCAGCCCCTCTGCGGCATGTGGGATCCTCCCGGACCGGGGCACGAACCCGTGTCCCCTGCATCGGCAGGCGGACTCTCAACCACTGCACCACCAGGGAAGCCCGAGACAGCCAGTTTCATCTTCAGTCCGCTCGGAGGGGTTAGAGAGCTCATCCTCAGGCCCATGACCTGAAATCAGCCTTGACGCCGCCTCCACCGAGACCTCCTTTTCCTGCCCTTTGGAGCCTCCCGAAACAGGCTCCATTCCTCTTCCCCAGGAGGACCTTTTCTCCATCACCCCACGCCCCCCAGGACAAACAACTCTCCTGTTCTCCATTTATCTCAACATCCCCAATTAAAAGCTTTCCCAATTAAAAATCCCAAAAGGGATCCAATGCCTGGGCGGCAGGGTCTACAATATTCCTCATTAATTGGATCCCTGTGGACAACCCCTACCCCAAAACCCACAGACAAGATTTCCCCCAGAGCACAAAGGGAGGAAGGAGGACAAAGGGCTGGCTGGGCAGGTCTGCCCCTCACTGGTGATCTGGACCAAGATCTCCCCAGGACAAGGCAACAAAAAAGGGACCGTCAGAGCCCCCCTGGTAGCTGGGCCTCAGCCTCAACTCGGCTGGGAGGCACCTGGGTACCAAAGGGTCTCTTACTGCACAGCTCTCAAGCTAACTGCTTTGGCTGGTGGCGATGCCTTATCCTAAGCTTTTCTGCATGGGGTGAGGGGGCGCCACGGTCCCCAATTCCTCAGAAGAAGAAGAAGAAGACAATCAACCAGCCTTGTGAATAAAACTGTTTAAAAAGAAAAAAAAATCTCTAGTCGTTGACAAATGTCTAAATGTGTTCCCCACCCGCATATTTTTATTCTAACAAGCTAATTTGAAATATAATTTAAATAAATTCTACCAGAATGATACCATATGACTAACAGCACCCGGCAACAGAACTTCTGGAGGCTTCATCGTACATTCAGCAGAGGTTTCCAACCTGACACTGTTCCCACACAACGCACACCCGCTATAGGACACCGGCTCCTGCTGCCAGCACGTGCCTCCAAGCCTATAAATACGACTTGGGGGCAGCCTGCGTGAGCAATACCTGGAAGTGCAGACACAGAACACACGGGGCTTGGGGACCAGCGTCTCCAAACCCATGCCAATTTAGAAAGAAGCTCTTTGCCCCAATTCCTCTCGAGGCTGCTTTTTGCTTAATTTATCTTCATGCTAGAAAAAAACCAAAGTCTAACCCTCAAGACCCACAAGGTCAGGACCTGTTACACCTGAGAGTTCGAAGACTCTGAAAAATGCTTTTTCTCCAAAATTTGGATTTCTCCAAATCTGTTTGGGGGCTGCTGTTCACTTTCGTCTGACAAAGGTGAAGGAAGTTTTTCTTTGCAAAGGGAAAAGGAGCTCCCAGCCCCACTCCATATGCCAAAAGGAAGTCTTTCTCCAAAGGTTTTAGACACCAATGCTGGCTGAGTAACAGGTCACAGGATTCACCCAGGTGTTTTTCTTTAATTGCCTGACAACTGAAGCAGGGACTGTACCCGTCCCTCCTGTATGTATGTCCCTGCCAATCCCCTCGCCAAGGGAAGCCTCTCTGCAGGAGGGGCCTGATGTCCACCAGACAAAGGGCTTTGCAGCAGAAGGGGTGCTCAGGGGTGGGCACGGGTGCTTTCTGCTTGTAGAGCGCCTTCTCCTCCAGGTCTTAAAGCAGAATTACTCTGCCCTGATATTTCCAAACAAGCAGAAACAGTTTGAGCAGCTGGGTCCTGGTCCACCAACACCCTTAGCAACAACGACGAATCCTTGGTGTACTTACCAAGATTCACTAAGGAGCAGTGACTCACTCAAAATTACACAGTCACTGCAAATTACCCAACGTTAATTGTGATCCTGGTTTCCTCTACCATTTCTTTCCTTCAGCAATTCATTTAAAGCAAACAACTGCTTTAAAAGATTATCAAAATGTCGTTTTTATTTTTTAAATTATACCCTGCCTTGTTCTAGAAAGGACTTAAGCAGGTTTGCAAGGATGTATAAAATTCAGCAAAATGACAAATCAGAAGTAGTTTTGGATTTAAATGATGATGTATATTTATAGTGACTGGCGTGGAAAGATGTCCATTCAAGGTATTTTAAGTTGAAAAACTTAGGTTACAAAACAGATGTATGATATGATTCCATTTGGATAAAAATATACTTGTTTTATGTAGACATAGATCTAGACACGGAGACATATATATTCCAATACATGGAAAAGTCTGCAAAGACAGACATACGATTGCTGATGGAGGTTATCCCTGCAATGTGGGATGACAAGTAATTTTCACTTCCTCCTTTATGCTGTTATTTTTTAGTAGGAACATGTAACATTTTTATAATTAGAAAAAAGCAAAGCTATTTACATTTTGTTAAAAAAAAAAGCGGCAGATGAAAAAGGGTGAAGGTAAAACAAGGGCAGGGCCATACAACTGAATGAGGAATAAAGGTAAAGGATGAGGTCTGATAAATTTGCTAAGGGGGACCGCACATCTGTCTCTTAAGTTCCCCAGAAGCCATTACAGAAAAGAAACCTAGTAATTTACTCAAATCATTGAGTCCAGCGGACAAAAACAAACCACCTGCTCTGCTCTGGGTCCTCCTTCAGGGGACTGTGCACAGGCAGCAAACGTGCCCTCAATTCCATTCTAAAACCTTCAAGGCCAGTTGTTTCAGGACTGTTTCCAACAAGAATGATGGCATCTTCCCAAAGTGAAAGTCAACCCAAAGTGAGGATTCATTTATTCCTATTCACTCATTCGTTCAGTACATATTTACTTAGTGTCTACCCCATGCCAAGTACTGTGTATTTTTCCATCTCTGACACTCAGGGTGACGCTAAGGGCTTCTAAATAATGAGGGTGATCCTACATGCTAATGGTCTCCCTAAGCATCTCCCCATAGTGTACTGGGGCATCTTTCCTAAGTTCCCCAGATAGTTCCTCTGACACCCTATGGGTTACAATAGTTTGTTGAAACTCACACATAAAGCTGGTACTTGTATATGTGGCTTATCTCCTCTTCCTCAAAACTTCACAAGGGCAGGAACTAACTAGTAGGTTTGCTCATCCCGGATCCCCAGTAGACTCTCCAACTGCCTTACAGACGAAGAGACTGAGTGAACCTCAAAAAGCTTAAAAAACCCACAACAGGGGACTTCCCTGGTGGTCCAGGGGTTAGGACTCTGCATTCCACTGCCGTGGGCCTGGTCGGGGAACTAAGATCCCAAAGCCGCGCTGCGCAGCCCAAAATAAATTAAAAAACAAAACAAAACAAAAAAACCCACAACAGGACCAAGAGAAGACAAGTTTCCTCAATATATCTGAGAGGCTGTTATCTATTTTAGTCAACACAAACCCCAAAGAAAAGTCTGTAATTTGTAGGAACTATGTAATTAGGTGTGATTCAGAGGGAGTGGAAAATGAAAGGAGAAGGAATGGTCATCAGAAGAAAGCTAATCGGTATAGATTACCAAAAGAAGGCCCACGGTGTTAGATAACCAAGATGGTTACATTGCAACGTAATCTTGGCTGAACAAAACAAATGAGTGTAAACTGAAGCCAAACAGAAATACAGTAGATCTTGTTTGTAAACACTGACAAAATCATCCACAAGCCACGACAGCAGACAAGCTGGCTTTTCTGTTAGCCTTCTGCAGGCGGGTAAAAAGGTAATTTACAACCCCAGTGATCGGGTGAGAGCCGACAGCCTGAAAATGAACCCAAGTCACAATAAAAGCTAAATGGCTTGCTTTAGCATTAAAAGAAAACTGCATCCAAATGTGATTTCTTTCTCTCTTGGCCCTTGCAACTCTCAATTTAGTGTGCTATATAAAAGGTAATCCACAGCTTCCAGGCCATAATCCAAGCAAGGCTGCCCACCACATTCAAGCATTAACTCAATCAAAAAATTTATTGGGGACCTATTAGGTGCTAGACACTGTGCTAGCTGTTGGGATTCACTGGTGAAAAACAGAAGACCCTGTCCTCTAGGGATGCTACTGGGGAAGGCAGATGATAAACAAGGAGGTAGAACTCGAACGACAGCAGGTGTGCTGTGGTGAGCAATTGTGGAAACAAAGTGTGGCTACTGTCAGCATTTAACAGGGGTGGTCAGGAAAGTTCCCTGAGCAGGAGATCCTGATGTCAAAATGCCAAGGATGAGAAGGAGGAGGGTATTTGCAGAGTCAGGGCAAGAACATTCCAGCAAGAGGGAAGAGCAAGTTCAAAGACCTCCCAGGCAGGGCAAGAAAAGAAAGGAGGCCAGTGTTAGCAGAAGGCAGTGAGGGATGCCCAGAGTGACTGGGATGGCGGGGCACAAGCCAGCTGCCTGTCGGCTGGAGGATGCTTAAGGAAAAGAGTGATGTGACCTGATTGAAAAGCCGATCACTCGGGCTCCCATGTGGAGAATGGACTAGAGACACCCCAGAGTGGAAGCTAGGGGGACTGTTAGGAAGTTACTCCAGGAAGGAGGCTACAGTGGCCAGGACTAGAGTAGGAGCTATGATTCTAGGGAGAGGAGAATGCACCCCAGATAATATCCCAGAAGTAGAACCCCTGGGACCCACTGACAGCCTTGATGTCAGGGGTAAGGGAGAGAAGAATCAAGGACGACTCTTGCAAATGGGTGGACGGTGGGGCCATGGACTGGGATGGGGAAGAAAGAGGGAAGGAGAGATCTGGAAGGAATATCAAGAGCTCCATGCGTGGACAAGAGCAGGAAGCCCTGAGAAAGGGCTGTGTTAGAAATATAAACATGGGAGTTACCAGCATATAGAGAGTATTTAAAGCCATGGGGGGACTTCTCTGGTGGCACAGTGGTTAAGAATCCACCTGCCAATGCAGGGGACACTGGTTCGATCCCTGGTCTGGGAAAAGCCCACATGCTGCAGAGCAACTAAGCCTGTGCACCACAACTACCGAGCCTGCACTCTAGAGCCTGCGAGCCACAACTACTGAGCCCGCGTGCCACAACTACTGAAGCCCGAGCGCCTAGAGCCCATGCTCTGCAACACGAGAAGCTACCGCAATAAGAAGCCAGCGCACTGCAATGAAGAGTAGCCCCTGCTCGCCACAACTAGAGAAAGCCTGCACGCAGCAACGAAGACCCAACACAGCCATAAATAAATAAATAAATAAATAAATTTATAAAAAATTTTAAAAAGGGGCTTCCCTGGTGGCACAGTGGTTGAGAGTCCACCTGCCGATGCAGGGGACACGGGTTCGCGCCCCGGTCCGGGAAGATCCCACATGCCGCAGAGCGGCTGGGCCTGTGAGCCATGGCCGCTGAGCCTGCGCGTCCGGAGCCTGTGCTCCACAACGGGAGAGGCCACAACAGTGAGAGGCCCGCGTACCGCAAAATAAATAAATAAAAATTTAAAAACTTAAAAAATTTTAAAAAGCCATGGGGGGGTGGGGTTGGGATGGGATAACATTACCTAGGAAGAGAGTGTTGACAGCAAGAAGGAACCAGGACAAGTTCCTAAACAACCCACCCCATCACACTGAGGTCAGACAGAGGAGCAACCAGCAGCGAGACTGAAGAGGAGCCGTCAGGAAGGGACGGGGAAACTCAGGAGAGTGTAGTGGGAAGGAGGAGGGAGTGGCCATGGCGGAGGAAGGCTGCTGAGAAGGGGAGGAAGACAAGGACAAGGTCATCAGTGACCCAACAGTTCTGGTGAAGAGGTGGGGACAGAAGCCAGACTGTAGACTGTGAAGGGCTAACAAATGGTAGGTGAAGGAAATGAATGGAGACAGTGGGTTTGGACATCTCTTTTGAGATGTTTTCAGGTGAAGGGGAGCAAAGAGGTGGAACAGAAGAAGGACAGGGATGTAAAACGAGAGATGTTAAAGCTGTGCTGTCCGATATGGCGGCCACTAGCCGCTTGTGGCTATTTAAACTTGAATTAAAAATTCAGGTCCTCGGTCGCACTAGCCACATTTCAAGTGCCCCAGAGCCACATGTGGCTGGTGGCAGTGGTACTGGACCACGCAGATACAGAATGTTTCCATCAGTGTGGAAAGTTCTATTGGACAGCACTGAACTAAAACATGTTTGTGCACTGATGGGAAAGACCCTGGAGAGAGAGGAAGGTGAGAGAACAAGAAATGTTCCCTGACAAGGTGAAAGGGGATGGGATGAATGGTCCACCAGGAGGGGTGAGCCTCTGGTAGGACAACAGGTGGGAAGGAAAACACAGGAGCAGCTGCACACGGGACTGTAGGCATGGCAGGAAAATGAGGCTTTTCCTTAGACTGTGGCTCTATTTTGTCAATGAAAAGGGATGCAAGGTGTGCATGGGGAGGAGAGAGAGGTCTGAGAAGGGGAGAAGGTATGAAGCAGCTTCCTTGGGAAGTGAGAACACAAACTTACTGGGGAAACCACACACTTAATGCAAAATACTTCTCAGAAGAGAAGCGGGAAATAGCAGTGAACATCTGAATGAGGAAAAGCATCTTAAGTGGGGAAGAGATAAACAGGGTTTTTTTGTTTTTTTCCCTTAAATCTTGGTCATGTCTAGACAGTAGAGCCATGACAAAGCTGTAGGATCACAGCAAGACTTTCTACTCGCTGCCCTTTCTTGGTTCATCCCCCTCCATCCTACTCAACTCTCGGAAAGGATGACATTGGTTCTATTTTCGGTTAAAATGGCTCCCTCCACCCTCCTCTGTCTGTACTGCTTACCCAGCCCTTAGCTCCATCTCAACTTACAGCCATGGTTTGTACGTTCAAATAAATTATAGAAGAGGTGGATATATTAAAATGGCAGAAGTAGGTAGGAGTTACAAACCAACCATTACCTACAAGAAGTGAGTAATAGATATTTATCAGATGATGTTAAAATTACATGAAAGGCATATTCAATGTTTAAACAAAATCTCCAAGCTACTCCTCCCTGCTTCTCTACAAACAAAAATTATTTTCTGACATTTTCTTTAAGCTTTTATGAGTAAACGTTTTCATTTCCACAGCACTATTTGTTCTCAACCACAGAACTTAAATATTTGTTTTTGATCATGCAAGTGTGTTGGGTTGGTTTTGTGTTGGCTGGGGGGAGGGGGGAGAGAGAGTGTTAAAATTACCCAGATCCCTTTTATCTTCCATCTTGAGACCTACATCTGCGAACTCCTTCTTCCCATACTTTTTTTTTTTAAAGTATGAAATCTGAGAGCCTCAAAGCTTCCCACTGCACAAAGAGCAGCCCTTTCATCGCTGACCAAGAGGTCACTGGCAATGTTACAGAAAAACTGCTTCCCAGCCAGGGTGCCTCTGGTAGAATCACTCACACCTTCTGCATGTGTGAAGTCTGGATCCGCACCAATGTCTTAAGCAAATCTCCTGGCCCCTCTCTGTCCCCCCTGACCTGCCCATGTTGGTCTGGAGTTCTCACACTTCCCTTCTCAAAATTCCTCTTGACCTCCCTCTGTTTCCTCCAAACACTTTACAGACCACACAGATAAAATTCACTCGGTAGAATTACTCCAGAAACTTACCTGGAGTAAAGTAAGGAGTAAGGTGCAACAAAGCCACTGACCCATGAGAGCTGGGTCAGGCCACCAGGACAATCCTTCCCCTTTCCACTCCTCACCAATCCCATACAGGAAAGCAAGCTCTCTAGACCCACCCAGCAGCAGTCTTTGGGTCTTGAGAAGCTGTTTGAAGGCCGCTAAACTTAGCAGCAGGGGACACAGAGACTCAGGAACTCTGGCTCACTTACCCACCCCCCACTCCCAAGCCCACAGTCAGGCTGTGGCTTCCCCCCTGCCGATGCGCTCAGCGTCCTTCTACAAACACTCATCAGCTGCCTGCCCAACCTGGGAGAAATCACCCCACCACTTCAGGCCTCAGTTTCCTTATCTGTACAATGGGAAGAGCAACCGTTCCCTGAGTGTGCACAGCACATCATCAATATGGGCTCACATCGGGTAAGCAGATGTAAGGAGTTAATTTTGTGATTAGCACAGCGGCTGCCTGACTCACAGCGCCTACTGCTCAGAGAGACGCCAAGGAGAAATCAATTCTGCTTTTTAAATTACTTTATATACTCAGAAGCATTAGTCACTTCGACAGAGTACTTCAACTTCTCTCCTGAGCATCAACTCAGTTGTTTCAAAGACTGAAGCCTTATCTACACATCCTCAGTCATCTCAAAGCAGACTCAAAGTCCACTATTACTACACTGGGGATTATTATTATCTGGTGTGTTCCCTTTCCAGGAAAACTTCGATTTTCATTTTGTTTGTAATAAACCCAATCGTGCAGAAAGACTAACTGCTTCTTAGACTCCAGAACACAGGCCCTGGAGTTGATCGCGCCCGGAGCGAGGGGACCACGGAATGGCCGAAGCACGGAGGCCGGCCAGGGTGCCTGTCCCCGCCCGGTGCCCCCGCGCCCGTGCCCGGGCTGCCTGGGAGGGGAAAGGCCACGGGCGCGGAGCTGAAAGTCCGCGCCCAGGCCGGGGTGCCCCTGGCCGGTGTCCGCGCGCCGGGCCGGAGGGCGCGGAGTCAGGCGGCCTCAGGCTCTCAGGAGCCGACTGCTCGCTGGCTCCAGGGTCCCGGCGCGGGGTGTAGGGGCGCGCTCGCTCTCGGGGCTCCGAGCCCGGGAGACGCGAGCCGCGGCCCCGCAGCCCCTCTGGGGTTGCGCGCGGCGCGGTCTCACTCACCCCATCTCCGGCGCTGCTCCGGCTGCCGCTCCGACGGGGCCTCTCGTGTTCGCTCTCCGCCCGCTCTGCAGCCGCTCCCCGCGCGGCACATGCGGCAGCCCGTGCGCGCCCGGCTCAGCCCCGGCGCCGCTCCATTCCGCGGGGCTGCGCGCCTGCCGCCGCCGCCGCCGCCGACACCAGGCGCGGGCGGGCGGGCGGGGTCTTGGTCGCCGGGGGCTGGGCTGCTGTGCTCGGGCGGTATCCGCCCCGCCCCGCTCCCGCCGCCCGGCTCCTTACGTAACCTCTTGGCCCCCGGGGCCGGCGCCCAGCCGAGGGGCTGGGAGCGCGGCCGTGTGTGCGGCGTCCTCCCGGCGCCGCCCCGCGGTCTCCACCCCCCTCCTGAGCACACCCCCTTACCTTTGAGTTTCGGCATTGGCTCGCCCCCGCCCCACGCCCACCCGGGGGCTCGGCGCAGTGCCGCGAGCAAGCATCCAGCCTGCGGGGATTCAGAGGCCCGCTCGCAGCTGGAGGGGACTTGGGGCGACCCTTAGTGTGCAGATGCTGGAACGAGGCCCCAGGAGAGGAAGTGATTTGCCCAAGGTCACACATTCAGATCTGAGCTCAAGGTCTTCGGAATCTGTGATGGGCACGGCTATGTCCCTCCTTATAGCCCCCTTTCATCTTGCCGTCCACCGCCAGGTGGGTGGCTCAGGGTACCCCCACCATGAAATTCTGGAAGCCAGCAGGGCAGGGAGGATCCTACACCCGCAGCAGGTGTTCTGGGCTCTTCCCTGGGTAAAGATGGGATGGGGGCTTAATCAACTTGGCTTAGAGCAAGGGAAATGGAGATGGCAAAAGTGGAGCTTAAAGAAGGGCAGTCTTAATCTCCTTTCCACGCATCAGGTCCGGATCCCCTACTAAAGGCTGACACTGGGACTAACCTAATCTTCATCCCCCCTCTGGGCCTTTCGCAGGATCATTTTCTGCTGAGAACATACTGCCCACATGAGCCTGGGCAGGATTTTTTTTACTCAGGACAGTAAAGAAGTCAAGGAACAAGCATATAGAGGAGGGCCAACACCCCAACCCTACCCTCATGTCTCCTGGGACCACAACTTTACCTGCTAACCCTCAGGGTCTTCTCATGTGGCTAGCGACTCCCTGTGAGTAATTTTCTCAATTACAAATCAGATCATACCACTCTTCTTAAAATGCTCCAGTGGTTTCCTTCCCACTGTCCTTGGGATGAAGACAAGATACTGAACATGGCTGTAAGGCCCTGCCGCATTGTAACCCCATTGCCCTCTCCAGCCTTTTCTCCTCTTATTTTCTCCCCTTGCTTTCTGCACTCCAGCCAACTGGCCATCCTCCCTTCAGCCCATGCCATTCTGTCAGTCTGGGAAGATTTTGTCCTCTCTTGTCTCTGACACCCCAGCCCCTTTGCCTAGTCCATTCCTACTCATTTTCAGATCTCAGTTAAACTGTCACTTCCTTGTGGAACACTTTACCTAATGCCCCAGACAAGACTGTGAACTCCTGTACTTTTTCTTCATTGAAATTATTGTTTGTAATTTACATTTGTGAAATTATTTAGTATGTCTCCCAGGCACATCTGCACACTCTATGAAGCCATATCTTTTTGCCCATCATTGTCTCTCCAGTGCCTCGAACTGTACCTGAAAGTCCTCTATAAATATTTGTTGAGGGCTTCCCTGGCGGCGCAGTGGTTGAGAGTCCGCCTGCCGATGCAGGGGACACGGGTTTGTGCCCCAGTCCGGGAAGATCCCACATGCCGCGGAGCGGCTAGGCCCGTGAGCCATGGCCGCTGAACCTGTGCGTCCGGAGCCTGTGCTCCACAACAGGAGAGGTCACAACAGTGAGAGGCCCGCGTACCACACACACACACACACACACACACACACACGATATATATATATATTTGTTGAATGAATGAATTAGCAAATAGGTCGGGCCACAGATACACAGAATTGGCCAGGGTCTGTAAACACAGGTAAGTCTGTTTAGAGCCAGGACTAGATAAGCATTTGGTCCTGGAGGAAACTTATCACAAGCTGAATTCCAAAGGCCAGGTGAAGCTGGTTAGGGGTGCGGGTTTCTGGCAGTGTCAAAGGGAGAAGTCAGCAGAAGGGGGATGAATGGCAGAAGCAGGCTCGGCTGGAATAGAAGTACCAGAAGATAGAATCACAGTGCATTGGGCCAAGTAGTATCCCAAACCCTGAATGGGAGTTTCCTTTCTCTCCTCTGATGGAAAGGGCACACCCAAGTTACCTTGGGAAGATGTAGTGAGGTGAAACAGGTGGGGCTGGTGAATCACTTGGGCTGCTTCACACAGTCAGCGGAAAGCAGGGCAATGCTAGAGGTGTGAGCCCAGGTGAGGTTAAATCCTCCATGATTAAAGTGGCTGTCACTCTGGGCAAAGGCTTCCCTACGGGCAGAGAAAAGGGTGGATCAGACAAGATTTGGAAGTGGATGCCCCTCTTTTCCTCCAATCTCGGGCTGCTGTTCCCGTAGGGAGCGGCCTCCTCTCCTTCAACCCCAACCCCAGGCCTAGGATGGGTCCTGCCTCTCAGGAGCTTTCCCAGACACCCAGAGCCTTGTCTAAGCTTCCGGTTCTTGTCAGTAGTATTCCACTATCTTGGAATCTTCCCTAGAGAGAGGCCACTTAATTTCCCTATCAGTACCTCCTCCCTCCATTGAAGCCAATACAGTCACCCTTTTTCTGTGGAAAATATCCCATCAACGTGGTCTTCGTGGCCCCAGTTGTCAAGGGAAATGATTGGTGAAGTCTCTCCTATCAAGAGGTCCGCAGTCAAGGGGATTCCATGCTGGCTGGAGGCTGAGGCGAGGCCAAAGAGACTCTTTTTAGGGCAAGAGATTTGAGGATCCTTTTAGGTTGAGCAAAGAAGAGCCAGTGAGCGGGGACAAGACTGAAGATGTGAGAAGGAAGGGGAGGTCCTGGGGAAACCGGGAGAGGATGGGGTCCAGGCCCAGGCGGAGGCGTTGGCCTTGGAGGGGGGAGAAGGGTCCACAGGGGAAGGTGAGAGAGGTGGAGGGAACACTTGCCTGGTGGGCTCCTTTTTCTAATGGAAGCAAGGACACCTACTGAACATGCATGAGAGAGAGGAGGTGGGGTAGAAGCCAACTTTGAAACAACAGCCTTGGGAAAATAAAAACTGGCATTTGGATAGACCCTGAGTTGGGAATGAGCAGGGCAGAGATGTCCTCAGAAGTCTGAGAGGCCAGACCTTGACCAGCACAACCTCAGGGACCTGGAACTCCTGCCACTCTGTGTGGGCAGCAGAGGCTCCAGAATCTGATCGCCCGGCATGAATAGCCGGTCTGAGGGACATTCTGCGCTCTAACCAGGGCAAATGGAATAACCGTGGATGGCTCACCAGAGAGCTATACAAACCTGTGAAACTACGGAAACAGGGAGCGGCTCCACCTGTACCGTTCCTCTGTATTGCCAGCAAATCTCCCAAGCACCCCGGGCAGATAAGCACTGTGCACCCTCTGTGCCTAGGAGGGTAACATTCCACATCTCTGCTTCTTGTATCTCAAAAGTTAGCTCCTGGAGAAATGGCTGAGTGTAGTCTGGGGCAGGGAAAATACAAGACCAATATAAAGCATCTTGTAGTACCAGAAAGTAAGGAGGTACTCAAAAAACCGAAGGGATGGCAGTATGTTTTTGGGGTTTTTTTAACATCTTTATTGGGGTATAATTGCTTTACAATGGTGTGTTAGTTTCTGCTTTATAACAAAGTGAATCAGCTATACATGTACATATGTTCCCATATCTCTTCCCTCTTGCGTCTCCCTCCCTCCCACCCTCCCTATCCCACCCCTCTAGGTGGTCACAAAGCACCGAGCTGATCTCCCTGTGCTATGCAGCTGCTCCCCACTAGCTAAGGGATGGCGGTACATGGAAGGGATACAGGAGCTAACTGAAAGAGCTCCCAATGGCCAAAGCTGGAACAATTTGAGCAACACAATCAATGAGTGAAGTAAGTCAGAAAGAGAAAGACAAATACCGTATGCTAACACATATATATGGAATTTAAGAAAAAAAAATGTCATGAAGAACCTAGGGGTAAGACGGGAATAAAGACACAGACCTACTAGAGAATGGACTTGAGGATATGGGGAGGGGGAAGGGTAAGCTGTGACAAAGCGAGAGAGAGGCATGGACATATATACACTACCAAACGTAAGGTAGATAGCTAGTGGGAAGCAGCCGCATAGCACAGGGAGATCAGCTCGCTGCTTTGTGACCACCTGGAGGGGTGGGATAGGGAGGGTGGGAGGGAGGGAGATGCAAGAGGGAAGAGATATGGGAACATATGTATATGTATAACTGATTCACTTTGTTATAAAGCAGAAACTGACACACCATTGTACAGCAATTATACTCCAATAAAGATGTAAAAAAAATCAATAACGTTGTACAGGATTATAATGCAAAATATAAAATAAATACATATGAGTCCATACTAATGTAAATCATTAAATAAGTGGGGAAGAGACACATCTTCCCTACAGAAGAATCTCAAATAATACGTGTAGATACTCGCCCTTCCAGGAGGTAATGTTTAACACTCCCCTCCTCCACCTCCTTGAGAGTAGGTTGGTCTTAATGTCCTAATGTTTTGCTTCTAAAGAATAGAGAATGGAAAGGGAAAAACAGTAACTTTACAGTGGAGAAACCTGGCAGGCACTACCTTAACCAAGTGATCGAGGTTAACATCACCAGTGAGAAACCATGTTGGTATCACATACCCTCTGATAGGATGTGATGAGAAGTATACTTCACCTGTATGTTATTTTCTCCCTAAGCCCATAACCCAGTCTAATCATGATAAACACACCAGACAAATCCACATCAAGGGACATTCTACAAACTACCTGATCAGTACTCCTCCAAACTGTCAAGGTCATGATAAGCAAGGAAAGACTGAGAAACTGTCACAGACCAGAGGAGACTAAGGTGACATGATGATTTACTAAATACTATATTAGATCCTGGAAGAGAGAGAAGAAAAATCTGTGAAATCCAAATAAAGTCTAGAGTTTAGTTAATAGTAATGTACCAGTGTTGGTTCCTTCCTTATGACACATGTTCCGTTGTAATGTAAGATGTTAACAATGGTGGTCGGCGGCGGGGACTTCCCTGGTGGTCCAGTGGTTAAGACTCCGTCCTTCCACTGCAGGGAGTGCGGGTCTGATCCCTGATGGGGGAAGTCCTGTATGCTGCTTGGTGCGGCCAAAAAGAAAAGAAAAAAAAAAGACTGAAAATTAATAAACTAAATTTGTTTGAGGATTCTGAAACTGTATGGAAACAGCTCATGCACTTCCTGCCTGGTAACATTTTGCCAACCTGTGTCCAAAGCTCTTCATAGCTTCAGGATTTCTCTGAAGGGCACCTGAGGGTCAGAGAAGACTATGGACCATCTTGTTAAGATGCCAGCCCCAGCCCCTCTGTTTCCAATCTGACTGAGGGCCTGCTCTTGGAGAGATGAGCTCTAAATGGCTTCCAACATCCCAACTGTCCTCTACTCTTTTCATCCAGGGCTCTCCTAAGTCTATCTGTCCTAGATGCCTCTGAGGATTCTGAAAGCATTCATTCATTCATTCAACCTTAACTTAGCGCCAATTCTGACATAGATTGAGGACCAATCTATGTCCTCAAAAAACCTAATAAGCAAAATATAATGTAACCAAGGTATGAATAAAGTCCCATGAGATATTGACTTCATCTGGGGAAGGCTTCAGAAAGGGGACATCTCAGCGGGATCTTAAAGGATGTATGGGAGAGAAGGCCAATAAGCTAAGGTATGGGGGCATTAAAGGGTATGATTCATACAGGGAATGATAGGGAATATCCACGTGTTTAGCTCAATAGTGTGTGGTAGGAAGTGACCAGGCATGAGAGGTAAGTTGGTACCACATTGTGAAAGACCTCAGGGGCATGTTAAGGAGTTTGGACTTGATGCTGAGGGCCACCAGGGAGCGAGTGAAAATTCTGAAGTAGGAGGCTGGTGTGATCAGATTAGCATCTTATATTCTCTAGCAGCAGTAGGGAGAATGGTCCAGAGAGGCAAAGGCTGGAGGCAAGAGAAATTTGTTAGGAGGATCTAAGTGAGGTTTCAGCCAAGGCCAGAAAAGGAGAGGAAGTGTCTTTTTTTTTTAATATAATTAACTTTTATTGGAGTATAATCGCTTTACAATGTTGTGTTAGTTTCTGCTGTACAGCAAAGTGAATCAGCCACACATATACATACATCCCCTCTTTTTTGGATTTCCTTCTGATTTAGGTCACCACAGCAGAAGAGGAAGTGTCTTGATCAGCCTCCCATAAGGGATGGGAGCCTGAATGAGGAGGGAGGAACCAGCGACCTCCTGAGACCCAGGGCCCTGGGAAGCTGCAGCTCCTGGGCAGAGGGGTCAATCATCAAACAACCCAACGGCTTTGAGGAGAGGCTGGGCCTCACTGGCTGCCTCCCCACAGAATTTAACTACAAGAGGCAAAAATAGAAATGACCCTATGGGCAGTCTAGTGCCCCCCAGGGACATCCAGGTCATGCTGCTCTACTGCCCTGAGGTAACTCACTGATTATCCCTTTACTGCTCCTTTGGGATGTGTCAACAGGTGAGTCTCCTCCACTAGACGGTCGAGGGCAGGGTCCCTCCCTGGGTTTTCCTTGCTCTGTTTGGGCTCATCCTCAGACAAGCTCTCTTCTTGGCTCTGGTCTCACATTCATATGTAGCAAGAAATGAGCAAATCCCCAAACCAAAGTCCCAGAATTGAGTTGCACTATGCCTGACTGGCCTGACTTGGGGCACGGGCCCATCCCTGAGCCAATCGCTGTGGCCAGAGGATGAAACATCCTTATTGGCTTAGTCTGGGCCACATGTATGTAGCCCTGGAGTGAGCTTCTCACAGAAGGCCATGGACTGGAGTAGGACTGAAACAGACAGCCAAAGGAAGACCAAGGGTTGGGAAAATCAAAGTAAATGGACACAGGATGGTGCCCCCAAATAATAGATGCCCACTCTAAGCATGTGATTATATTTGTTTCCCAGTGCCAGGTACAGAATAGATGGATGAATTGTTGGATGAAAAATAGTCAAGGATGTAGCAGAGTCATTCCAAGTTAAGCTGCTATCCCTGGAGAAAAACTTGAAAGGGCCAGGCTGCAAAGCTGGAGAGGGGGCGTAATTCTGAGACCCCAAGGCAGAGAGAGTGGAAATAGATGTTTTAAACCGGTCATTCACAGCCTTGGCTGGGGATTAAAATCACCTAGAGAGCCGTGACAAAATGCCAGCGGCAGGGCCCCACCTCCAGAGAGAATGATTTAATTGGTTTGGTGGGTACCCATGCATCAGTAATCTTCCCCAGGTGGTTCCAATGTGCAGCCAAGGTTGCCAGCCACTGCTCTAAGCCTCATAGTGCCCCCAAAAGAAGTGGATGTGAGACCCAGAGCCCCAGGAGCTCGGGAACTGGTAGGAACAAAAAGGAACATACTCTCCCTAGCTTGTTGGCTAGGCTTTCCTGAGACTTAGGGCTCCGGAGGGGAACTAAGAAACCCAAGAAATCTGTGGAGCCAAGGAAGTTCTGTACCTCCTTTGAGCACAGGGCAGAAGGAATCAATTCTAAAGCTTGCTACATCTCTCTGAGAGGGGCTGGAGCTGTATGGATGAATTGCCTCTGATTGACACCAGCAGCAGAACAGAGAGGTACCTGTTTGTATCTGGAATAGCTGGGATGGGGCAGGCTTGGACAGGTGAGGTGAGATTCCAGAGTCATGTCTGAGGTAGACACGAGACTGAGGATGAATGAAGACAATGGTGGAGTCATGTGTGGCACTGAGGTTTCCAACTCGAGATGTTGTCCACATAATGACATGTCTCAAGGATACATGGAATCCTGGAGGGAGAGGGGCAGCAGCGAATCAGAGAGGAGAGATGACGAGTGCAATTTGGGACATGCTGAGATGCAGGATACTGAGGAACAAGCAAGCGGAGATGTCCAGTAGGCAGTTAGATATGGCAGGCATAGAGCTGGGATGGGAGACTTGGGAGCCATTAGCAAGACAATATCTGAACACAGGGAGAGCGTGTCACGGGAGCAGAGGTGGGATGCAGGAAGGCATAGGGGAGGAAAGGGAGCCTGTGAGGGTGAAAGAGTGGCCATTAGCAGCGCCCCCGGAGGGGGCGGGGGGTGCCATTCTGTTCTAGATGTGGATCCACCTCCTTTTAGCTGGATTTAGCTGAATCAAATATCTTCTCTTTTAAAAAATGTCATAACTCTTCACCAGAAAACTAAGAGCAAAACGAAGACAAAAAAAAGCAAATACAGAATAGAAACAAATGGGTTTTCAATTCATTTCAATGTAGCAAATATTTACTGAATGCCTACTATGTGCCAGACCTGCCCCAGATGCCTCGAATGGCATGCTGAGATTATCAGACACAGCCCCACTCCCACCCTCTTCCCTAGCCCCATCTGGGAGGCCACAGTGGCTCCGGTTCGTAGCATCTTTGCCTCCAATAAAGCTCAGCTCATCCGCCAGTTGTTCTAAGTGAGGTCCCCCTACAAATCTGGGGTCCTCCTCATAAATAACACCTTTTAGGAAAGCCACCTGTTTCATATCAGCTTCCCAGCAGGTTTTTGGCTCTGTTCCACAAATCCCTTAACCATGCTGGGCTCCCCAGTAAGAGCCGGCTTCTGCTCCCAAACCCACCTCCAGCTCTTTCCCAGCTCCTGCACAGGGCAGAGATACATGGTCGGGCAGTGGGCCCAGAAATGAGTACACCTTTTCTGGCCCTTTCTAACCGTCTCTCCAACAGCTCACCCCTCAGGGGTCTCCAGGAGTTTCCTTTCAGTAACTTCACAGTAATAATACCAGAATACTTAGCAGAAAGTCACTTTGAATCAAGACAGTACCTCTCTACTCACTCAAAGCAAGGGGCTGGTTGATCCCTCATAGTCACCAGCCACCTGCAGAGACTTCTCCTTTCACCATTTTCCCTGTGATTCCTTATCACCTCATTCCTCCAGCAAACACTTCCCAAGCCCAGGTTGGTCAGTAGTGTGAGGGCTGCCTTTCTGACAGACCCTCCCCTTTAGAAACTTGCTTTGTATTGGATCTGATCTATTGTTCTCCTTGCACACACCATCTCTTTCATTGTTATAATTCTCCAATCTACCGGTTCTTTACCTCCTTCAAAACTAGCACAAAGGCTGTTTCAGTGTTTGGTCTACTTTACTCAAGTATCCCTTTAAATTCATGCGCTCCATTACATTTGCTGGTTTATCACTTTGTAAATGTCTTCCTCAGTTGGTTTTAGGGTGTATTGTTGCCTGAAAAGTTTTTGCCCCCAATTGTGGTAAAACATACATAACATAAAATTTACCATTTTCATAATTTTTTATTGAAGTATAGTTGATTTACAATATTACGTTAGTTTCAGGTGTACAGCAAAGTGATTCGTGAGATACACACACACACACACATACATATACATATATATTCTTTTTTAAATTGTTTTCCATTATAGGTTATTACAAGATATTGAATATAGTTCCCTGTGCTATACAGTAAATCCTTGTTGTTTATCTATTTTACATATGGTAATGTGTATCTGTTAATCCCATACTCCTGATTTATCCCCCCCCCTTTGGTAACCATAAGTTTGTTTTCTATGTCTATGAGTCTGTTTGTTTTGTAAATAAGTTCATTTGTACTATTTTTTAGATTCCATATATATGCAATATTATAAAATATTTGTCTTTGTCTGACTTACATCACTTAGTATGATAATCTCTAGGTTCATCCATTCTGCTGCAAATGGCATTATTTTACTCTTTTTATGGCTGAGTAATATTCCATTGTATTATATATATATATATATATATATATATATATATATATATATATATATATACCATATCTTCTTTATCCATTCATCTGTCAATGGACACTTAGGTTGCTTCCATGTCTTGGCTATTGTAAATAGTACTGCTATGAACACTGGGGAGCATGTATCTTTTCAAATTAGAGTTTTCATCTTCTCTGGATATATGCCCAGAAGTGGGATTGCTGGATCATATGGTAATTCTATTTTTATAGTTTTTTAAGGAATGTGCATACTGTTTTCCATAGTGGCTACACCAATTTACATTCCCACCAGCAGTGTAGGAGGGTCCCCTTTTCTCCATACCCTTTCCAGAATTTATTATTTGTAGACTTTTTGATGATAGCCATTCTGACCAGTGTTAGGTGATACCTCATTGTAGCATTTTCATAATTTTTAAGTGGAATTATGTGGATTCATTGTTGTGCAAATATCACCACCATCCATCTCCAGCACTTTTTCTTTATCCCAAATCCAAACATGTCCCAGAAAGTTGAGACATGGTTAATTTACTTTTTATTCCTAGTTCTGCACATAGTATGTGTTCCAAAAATACTCTTGGCTAATTAGAGATAATATAAAAGAGGAGGTTTAATATAAAAGGCACCAAATGGGCACCAATAGCCCACCAAACCACCTCTTCTAAAATTAATTCTTATTAAAACAAGAGGGGGAATGATAACCCAAGAAAAGGGAGAAAACATATAAACTTATTCTAGCTGGGGCCCAACAACAGGCTATGACCTGGCCTCAGCCAGAGGGGCTAGAAGTCCAAAGTCCCTGAAGAAGATGAGAATGAGAAGGATAAGATCCTTGTCATCTCTTCTGAGAGAACACAACACCCTTGTGGAATCCCAAGTCAGGCCAAAAAATTAATTGACAGTGTAGGGGCAGAAAGCTTTTCCCTTCTTCCCTTCTAGGTTCTTTGGCTGGTCTAATATTTAAATTGACATACAACAGATGAACAGGAGAAAAACAATCATATGTATGGGAGCCCCAAAGATATGAGACCCAAAGACAGTCAGGCCGTTGAGGCTTCCATGCCATCCTGAGCTAAGGAGAAGCGGGTGGGGGTCAGGGGCTTCAAAGGGAAGACAAATCACAGGAAGATGAGAGGGGCAGATGTTCAGTAAACAGATGTTTGCTGTGCCTTGCAGATAAGTCTTCCTGATATAAAAAGTTAACTTTGGTATTAGCTATCTTCCTGGTACATGCCCTCTATTTAAATTCTTTTAGTCAGGTAAGGGAAGGTAAACAGCTTTTTCTGAGTCTGTTGGGTCTTGATTGTCTTCAGTTCAAAATAAGGGGCTTCCCTAGTGGCGCAGTGGTTGAGAATCTGCCTGCCAATGCAGGGGATACGGGTTCAAGCCCTGGTCCGGGAAGATCCCACATGCCACAGAGCAACTGGGCCTGTGAGCCACAACTACTGAGCCTGCACGTCTGGAGCCTGTGCTCCGCAACGAGAGAGGCCGCGACAGTGAGAGGACTGAGCACTGCGATGAAGAGTGGCCCCCGCTTGCCACAACTAGAGAAAGCCCTTGCGCAGAAACGAAGACCCAACACAGCCAAAAATAAATAAATTAATTTATCTTAAAATAAAAATAATAATTCTCATGCCAAAGTGGCATATTTTGGGGTGGCATATTCTGTTCCTCCTCAACAGGAAAAAAAAAAGCACTTTGAGGAATGGACTGAGTCCATTACTACTGAGCAAGATCCCTTGAACAACTACAGCAGTGTTTCCCAAACTCATCACACAGATCACTCAGAGCATTTATTAAACAGACCAATTTAGTATTTCTGGGGTGGGGTATGGAAATCTGCATATTTAATAAGTGCCTGGAGTTATTCTTTATTTTTTTTAATAAATTTTATTTATTAATTAATTTACTTTTGGCTGTGTTGGGTCTTTGTTGCTGTGTGCAGGCTTTCTCTAGTTGCGGCGAGTGGGAGCTACTCTTTCGTTGCGGTGCGTGGGCTTCTCTTGCAGTGGCTCCTCTTGTGGAGCATGGGCTCTAGGCGCGTGGGCTTCAGTAGTTGCAGCACGCGGGCTCAGTAGTTGTGGCACACGGGCTTAGTTGATCTGCGGCATGTGGGATCTTCCCGGACCAGGGCTCGAACCCGTGACTCCTGCATTGGCAGGCGGATTCTTAACCACTGTGCCACCAGGGAAGCCCTGGAGTGATTCTTATGAAAGGCAAATTTGGGAAAGAATGAACTAGAGTGTTCCATCAGCAAAGGGGGTCCAACCTAGCTGCCTGGGGCTGTGTAGGTAAAGGCTCCCAGCCAGACTTACTTCATGCTTCCGGAAGCTACTCAGACTACTTTCCCAAACTCTTGCAGGTCCAGTGGGCCCCAAGACTCCCGTGGGCCTGCTGCCCCTGCAGACCTGGCCCTTCCTCCCCTGACATCCTCCAAGCAAGGTCCACGTGCTGCCTCTTACTTCTATCACTACTGCTGAAGACCTCGGCTGATCCCAAGTTCTGGCAGCCCTGTCCCTGTCCCCTGGCTTGGTTCCCCACAGTTGAGGGATGACAATGAGATGTAGTCCCAATTTAGAACAAAGAGTCAGGTATTCATTGGCCACGTATTAATTAGGGAGTGACTATAGATAGCTGGTGATATCATATCCTACCTTTAGACCCAGCTGGGTCATTGTATGGAAATAAGTCGGGAAGCTTATATCTACCAAATCCAAGGTCAGTTTTTACAGACAGAGACACTGGATACCAGCTACACCGTCCGAGCTGAAATTTCACCTTGAGGCCCTTCTGATACAAGCCTGGGAGGTTCATTCACGTTCTGGTTGCTCCAGTGGGCCCCCCCTACGTACAGAGCAACTGTAATGTGACATCCTCCCCACTCTCAACAACTACCCCACCGTACAATGAGTCACAGAGGGTTACGGCAAAACAGGCTAGAAACTCAGAAGTGTCTTCCTCTTAATAAAGCTGGTAAGGCTTGAATTAAAACGCAATTTCTGAAACAGCTCCTTGTTATCGTCACTCCAGAAAGTTACATAAAGCAGTGTTTCCATGGAATATCAACAGGTGTTATGCAGCAGGGAAAGGTTCCATATTTCACAGGTTTGGGAAATACTGGGCTAAACAAATTGAAATAGGTTTCTTTACTAGTTTGGGTTTTTTTTTTAATATTTATTTATTTATTTATTTATTTATTTGGCTGAGCCGGGTCTTAGTTGCAGCATGCGGGATCTTCGTTGCAGCATGCGGGATTTTGAGTTGCAGTATGCGGACTCCTTAGTTGTGGACTGTGGCTTTCTTTTTTTTTTAAAGAACTTTTAACATGTCAATGTAGATTCAGGAAACTCTACTAAGTGAATACAGTGCACTGTATTTCCTAAATTAAATGAATTTAACAATGAAACCTTAAGTAGTTTTCCAAAGGACACATTTTTGAGAAATGCTAAAGTAAAGGATATTGTTAGAAATAGACCCACAGATATAGAAATGGTTACTAAAGGGGAAAAGAGTTGGGGAGGGATAAATTAGGAGTTTGGGAGTAACATATACACACTACTATATATAAAATAGATAAGCGACAAGGACCTACTGTATAGCAGAGGGAACTACACTCAATATTTTGTAATAAGCTGTAGGGAAAATAATCTGAAAAAAAAATGTATATGTATAACTGAATCACTGTGCTATATACCTGAAATTAACACAACTATACTTCAATAAAAAAATTTAGAAAAAATATTTTTTTAAGAAAAAATAATAGGGCTTCCCTTGTGGCGCAGTGGTTGGGAGTTCGCCTGCCGATGCAGGGGACATGGGTTCGTGCCCCGTTCCGGGAAGATCCCACATGCCACGGAGGCCCGTGTACCGCAAAAAAGAAAAAAAGAAAAAATAATAAAGGATACCGTTACCCAGAGCCAACTTGACCTATAAGAAATAAGCAGTTGGGACTTCCCTGGTGGTGCAGTGGTTAAGAATCCTCCTGCCAATGTAGGGAACGTGGGTTTGAGCCTTGGTCTGGAAAGATCCCACATGCCATGGAGCAACTGATACTGTGCGCCACAACTAATGAATTTGCGCTCTAGAGCCCTCGAGCCACAAACTACTGAGCCCGTGCGCCACAACTACTGAAGCCTGCGCGCCTACAGTCCATGCTCCGCAACAAGAGAAGCCACCGCAATGAGAAGCCCACGCACTGCAAAGAAGAGTAGCCCCCACTTGCCACAACTAAAGCCCGCGCACAGCAGTGAAGACCCAACACAGCCAAAGAATAAATTAATTAATTAAAAAAAAAAAAAAGAAAGAAGCAGTTGCTACTTTGCTTGATCTCAGGTGAATCTCTCCTCCCTCTGAGGTACTGGTCTGTGTAACCACAAAAATCACTTCTTAGTGTTAAGCAGTAGAGCATAGCAGTTAAGTAAGCAGGCTGTCTGGAGTTTTACCTGGGCTCCCCCACTTATTAACCTGAGACATGTTGCCTAACTTCCCTGTGCAAGTTTCCCCAACTGTAAAATGGGTGATATCGGTACCTCCGTTTGAAGGTATTGGTGAGGATTAGATAAAGGCACACATTGATGTGCTTTGTTAAACAATAGAGGCATTGTCTCCTAAGGGAGGGTGGGTCCTCCAACCCACTTCTGGGCTCGATTTTCCAGCAGGTAAACTAGTGGTCACTTTAGAGGGTACGGCACACATGGCATTAGGAGTACAGGAGAACTGAGGGGCGAATGAACGGATAAGAATAAACTGAAGAGAGATGTTATGTTAAAACTCAGAGCAACTGGGAGGCAATATGGAGGAACAGGCCAGGGTGATGGGCCCAGGATGAATGGGAGGGTTCAGTAAAATGTAGCGGGAAAGGAAAATTTTAAAATTAAAATTATTAAATTAAATTTAATTTAAAAATTAAAAAATCAAATCACTTATCTACAAAACAGAAATAGAGTTACAGACATAGAAAACAAACTTATGGTTACCAAGTGGTAAGGGGAGGGAGGGATAAATTGGGAGATTGCGATTGACATATACACAGCACTATATATAAAATAGATAACTAGTAAGGACCACTGTATATAGCACAGGGAACTCTACTCAATACTCTGTAGTGGCCTATATTGGAAAAAATTCTAAAAAAGAGTAGATATATGTATATGTGTAACTGATTCACTTTGTTGTACACCTGAAACTAACACATTGTAAATCAACCATACTCCAACAAAAATTTTTAAAGAAATCAAATCAACCTTGAAACAGGTTATATAGAAATATGTACTTATGTGGGTCAATCAATGCATTATAAACACAAAAAAAGAGGAGAAACTGGAGGAGGAGAAAGAAAAGAGTCAAACCTCACAATTTCTTTTAAGACAGTGTTAGCTGTAACCTATGATACCCTAGAGTACCCCATCACTCCCTGACTCTCTGATCCTAGTTTGGACAATGTAGAAAAGTTAAATTTACTAAGGAGTCTCCAGAGGGAGGAGGGTCATGCAGAACTCTAGTAAATAAAGATGGGAATTGTTAAGATACTAATAACCAAGAGGGAGAATGAAAAGGTTCTTGCCGGTGAGTTCCAGTGCTAAACTGGGGCCTCTCAAATTAGGATTTCAGTCATCTCACTGGCATTTCATGACTGACATCTACTGCCACACAGCACTGTGGGCCACAGCAGGCAAAGGACTTCGTCAGAAACTCTTTAGAAAATGTTTGATTATGAATGGAACTTTAATAGCATCTAGTCCAACTTCAGTCATCTTCAGATAAGAAACTAACTTCTTCCAGATCTCATTATGGCTAAGAATGAACTTACCAGGTCAGTTCTGGGAAAAGGAGATTGGTCTTTTTAAAACAACAAAGCAAAAAGTCAGCTCTAAAGAGGACATTTGTGAGGCAATCTGGGAAATGTGAACCCTGCTCTTTGATGATATTAAGGAATAACTTAATTTTTTAGGTTGATAATGGATTGTAAGTAAGTTTAAAAAATCATTAGCTTTTAGAGATGCATACTGAAATATCTACAGATTGCTTCAAAATAATCCAGTAGGTGTAGAGGGCAAGTGCTCAGGTACAAATGGAGTTAGATTTGCCATGAGTTGCTAATTGTTGAAGCTGAGTGGTAGGTAAGTGGGGTTCATTACACTGTTCTACTTTTGTATAAGTTTGGAATTTTCCATTAAAAACTTCACAAAGCAGAGATATCTCATTGCACAGAGGGGCCATCTAATATAAATCTGTAAATATAATAGGCATTTTATTCATTCATTCACCCATTAATAAAATATATATATATAAATATAATTATGGTAAAATTCCTGTAACATAAAATTCACCATTTTAACCATTTCAAGTGTACAGTTCAGGGGCATTTTGTACATTCATAATGTTGTGCAACCAGGACCACTATTCACTTCCAGAGTATCTTTTATTATTCCAAAAGGAAAGTCCATACCCAACTAAGCAGTCACTCCCCATTCCCTCTTCCTCCCAGCCCCTGGCTGCCACTAATCTGCTTTCAGTCTCTGCAGATTTGCCTATTCTGGATATTTCATATAAATTCAACATATTTTTTTCATTTAAATTTTATTTATTTATTTCTATCACTAAAACATTCAACAGGGTTAAAATTCAAAAGGTACAAAAGGGTTTGCAGCAAAAAGTTTCCCTCCTACCTTTCTTCCCTCAGCACACAGTTACCTTTTCAGAGGCATTCAGTTTCTCATACATCTTTCTAGAGAGTAAAACTTCCTTTCCCCCCTTCTCTACCCAAATGACAGTATTCTATACATGCTGATTTGCAGTTGGCCTTTTCTTTGTCCTATAACATAATAAAAAGATGTCCCTCCTTCTTTCTACAGCTGTATAGTATTCCACTATTTCAAACTGCTTCATACACTGTGGTAAGTGCTTTAGGGTTACAGATATGAATAAAATATGGTCCTTTTCTCAGGCAGCTCAGTCTAAAAAGTACTTTGTTTTCAGAAGTGGGGAAAGGCAAACTAAGGGTTGAGGTTCAAGGCTGATGATCACCTCAGCTATTTTCACAGCCAGGCGCTTGGAAGGGAAAGGAGAAACCCAAACTGAAGGGTTCTGAGAAATCTTTGGGGATTAGCTAGGTGTGGCTGCAAAGGTGACAGCAAATTGCTGTCGCTCTTCCACCTTCCCCTGTAAGACATAATTGATCATCTCACTTGTTTCCTCTCTTACTTCTTTCCTGTAGGAAAAGAAAGGGATTCTCATTGGGGGAAGTTAGAAAGTACATAGAGAAGCAGAAATTATCCATAGTTATTTGTAAGCATTTTTAATAGCTGCTTAAAGCTGCATTGCATTGATACACCATAACTTACTAAATTATCTCTCCATTCACTTCTGCACTTTAGATATCCAGGAACCAAAGCCACAACAGATGTTTATTTTAAGGAAACAAAAGGACATCTAAGTGCATGCACTAAATGAGACAGGTGAGATATTTGGAATCAGATATGCATATTTGAAAATTATCTCTGTGAAGTTGAAACTGTACTAATGAATAATCTTAGGGAGGATGCAGGGAGAGAAAGAGAAGAACAGTAGCTGATAGTTCAGACTTCAGGGATTCCTACAATTACTGGATAGTAAAAATAAAAATAAAGAACACTGCAGGACTTCCCTGGTGGCGCAGTGGTTAAGAATCTGCCTGCCAATGCAGGGGACATGGCTTCGATCCCTGGTCCGGGAAGATCCCACATGCTGCAGAGCAACTAAACCCATGCGTCACAACTACTGAGCCTGTGCTCTGGAGCCTGCGAGCCACAAGCCCGTGTGCCTAGAGCCCGTGCTCTGCAACAAGAGAAGCCACCGCAATGAGAAGCATGCACTCTGCAACAAAGAGTAGCCCCACTTGCTGCAACTAGAGAAAGCCCGTGCTCAGCAGTGAAGACCCAACACAGCCAAAAAATAAATGAAATTTTAAAAATAATAAAAAAGAACACTGCAAATTAAATAGAGGAACTTTTCACTTAAATAGAATGGAACCTCAGTATCTTTGACAACTACAGAAGGTCCCTGCCAAACATTTGCAATGAATACTTGTTGAATTGAACTGAACAGGCAGCCTGATGAAAAGGAATCTGGGAAGTCCAATGGGGGATGCAAGAGGACTCATGCACAGAATACACTGATGCCTAAACACAGTCAGGGCCATACACCATAACTGAGGGTCAAAGGCTCCAGCACATAAGTGGCAGTGGAAGTCACAGGAATAAATACAATTCACATGAGAAGCATGGAGAATGAGAAGAGGTCAAGGGTTGAGTCCTGGGCACACTGACTTCAGAGAGAGTAATGTCGTGGCAGCTAAGAGTTTTGAGCAAGACCTCCTCAATCTCAAACCAGAAACTCTTCCCGCCTGAGGCAAGGGGAAAACAGGGCTGTCAGGAGGGTCTGGGAACCTTTAGGAGAATCTACATCAGCAGAGGATTTGAGAGGGCCCAAGAGAAGGGGAAGCCTGTTTGGGGGCCTGAGAAGAGGTCCCTCTCCCCAAGGACCATAGAACCAGGGTTCTGACAAATGGACAGGACTCTTCTTTCCCTAACAATATAATTTTCCCTGAAAATTGACCTAATAATGTGCCTCACACTACCATCAAGGCTAAATTGGACTCCACCGACTCAAAAGTCTTTTTATGTCTTCAGCTCTGATGCTTGCTTCCCATAGAACTTGGTAAATGACAGCACTGTTGTTCTTTCTACTGAAGAATCTATTTCAGGGACGCACAGTGGACAGTCTATAGTTGTGTGTGCTATTATTATCAGTGGCACAGTGGGATCTTTTACAGCATTCATTTCAAATGTAAAGGAAAAGAGAAAACACAAAATGAAGTAGAGTGATATCTTGCTAGGTAAATCCCCTGAGATGAATTTTCTTTATGATGAAGTCATTTCTGTGGGGAAAAAAAAAAATCGAACAAATGGCTACTTCATAAATCTTGCCATGCAGTGTTTGCATGGATCCTTGTGGCTCAGAAACAGCATTTGACTAAGCTAATATGTGGGGTAAAAATATCTTTAGGTTTTGTTTGACTAAAAACGGCTGAAGATACACACATCTAATCCCTGGCAAAATTCAATTCAGTTTGGCAAATATTTATCAAGCACCAACTGTGTTCCAGGGATGCAGGGGCGGAAAGCCATAGTCCATGGCCCCAAGTAGCACCCGGATACCCAGACACCAGGAAAGGGGCACCCTGAATCACTGATGGGAAGGAAGTAGCCCATGCAAAGGGAAGGTGTATTTCTCATTGTAAATGAATAAACTGGTATCTGATTTAGTGAGAAACCAGTATGGTAGCTTAGTTAAATAAGCTTGGTTAGCATAGCCAATCCTTGATAATGAGCAATTCTGATTTCTGGATTTTTCAGCTGAGGCCTGGGTGCCGGATCATGCCGCAGCTGCAGGTAATTAAAATCATTCTGGGAGGGTAGAGGAAGCTTAAGTGCTCCTTCCTACCGTTCCAACTCCCCACAGGGCACTGGGGCATAGTTCTTGTTTCTAAAGCTGGTGACTCCTGTCCCTCCTCTCTTAAGAATTCTGAATAGGTGAGGGAAGAAGTGATGGTCAAAGCAGGAGGGAAAGGGAGGGGGTGGTGGTGGTGGAGAGACAGTGGCAGACACACACACACACACACACACCCCGAAATGGATAGAGGCTGTTGGGAAGGCAGAGCCACTAAGGGTACCATTTCTTACTTTGACACCATTTTCAAACAAATTTTACTAATTCTGGCACTGAGAGCCCCTAGCCAGTGGCTGCGTGGCTAGCCAGCCTTAACCTGACATTTTAAATGCAACAACTTACTGTGGGGAATTTACTTTAAAATTCAAATAGATTTTAAAGAATTCCTGGAAGGAAAAAATTAAGGCTCTTGCTATTAAACTTTGACTCTGCTAAAGTCAGTCCCACTCTGGACCAGTGCCTCAAAACCCTCTCTCTACCGTGGAAGAAAAAGAGAACAGATATGAGGGTGAGAGAGAACCAGATGTTTCTGCACAGCCATTATTAATATTACGATGGTCACCTTTCCAAGGGGTACATCAGGAAGGCAGATACTCAAAGTTAGATGTTTGGACACAGAGATTTTAATTATTAACTACTGCCTTTAACATTTCCTAGGCCAAAATCTTCTCATCTGTGTTCTATGGCCAGTTACCCTGGGGCTTCATGGAAATTCTAGCCATATATTCAAGCAGGTTCAGAGCTGCTTTTTTTTTTTCCCTCCCTCTCTCACATAATTTACATACCATAAAATTCACCTATTGTGAGTGTGCAATTCATGATTTTTAGCAAATTTATCGAGCAACCATCACCACAATCCAATTTTACAGTATTTCCATAACCCCCAAATGATCCTTCATGCTCATTTGTTGTCAATCCCTTTCCCACTCCAAACCTCAGGCAATCACTTATCTGTTTTCTGTCTCTATTTCAGCTTCTTTTCCGAACAAAATTTTGGCCATAACCATCCATGAACTCTTACACCTCTACTTGAAAGCAGGGTGGCCCTCTGGGTAAGGATACAAATTGCATTCTTCAGTTTTTACAATAGAATATAATTTTGTGCTGTGTGTCTGTAGTAGGCCATGGCCAGGCCTGCCTATGGAAAGTACCCAAGTGGACATAAATGGAAAGTTCTTAGGCCTTGCAGTATAGGTGCAGGGAAAGGGAGACTGCTCCAAATGCTGGCACACACAACAGGAATTTCAAGGCCTATGATGACGTTGCCTTCCTTGAGTAGCAGAATGATTGCTTCAGATGGAGGCACAGTTGTTTCTGGGTGCTAAGCACTACACCCAGAGTTTTTTATGCTTTGGACCTGGGGACATCTCACTTTGTGTGGGCTCTCAAGATACACCAGACTTTGGGTACACCTCCACTGGATACAAAAGAGGAAGGCATCAGGGAGCCTAATGCCTCATTTATATTGCTTGCACTGTTTCTCTGCTTCAGGAATAAGCCAAAGTAAAAGTAACTGTGAGCTGAGTCTCAGCTGTCACTTCAACCCTGACAGACTCCAAGTTCTGGTTCCAGCAGTGTCTGATATGAAAGCAAATGGATCTTGCTTCAATCAATGCCACGGAACATTTGCATTCTACTCTCTCGCCACAGAGGGTAATTTTGACTAGCCTGTCATACAGGTTTTTCTCAAAACTCCAGCTCAAATATGTTGTTCTTCAGGTTCTTTGGTGTCTCTTCTATAGAAAGGAGAGTCAGTTCAAATCTCATTTCTCCTGCTTGCGTGTGTAACCTTGGATAAATTACCTGTCATCTCTAAGGTTTGCTTTAAAAAGAGATAATACCTACCTAGGGAATTTAGAAAGTACATACAAAAGCAGAGGAAAAAATGAGGTAATATAAAGCATTGTCCAGTGTCTGGCATGTAGTAATGCTCAATAAATGGTAATAGTAGTAATGTCCACATTTTGACATGGCTGTTTTCACAGGACTATTGTGAAATGTTTGCATCAGAACCTCTCCCTACTATTCAAAATGGCCAAATCAAGAGTGTTTTACTTTGGTCTGGAAAACAGTGAGGAACAGGAGGGTGAACTAACATTTGTCAATTCTTATATTGTGGTGGTAGAAATAATCATTATAATCTCATTTTAGAAATTAGGAAACTGAACCTCTATCTTGGCTAAAATCACTTGAGTTGGCCTGCAGCTAAAGCCAATACCCTTCGCACCTGAAAATGCTGAAGATTTCTGTAGAGATCTCAACAACCTGTGGGAGGGGGCCTGACTCCTACCTGCCATGGGGAAAAGAGAGTCAATCCTCAACAGTGTCTAACTGGAATATGCAGGAACCCGAAGAGAGACATGCATTTCCCCAAGTGAGCTGGGATCTCAACTCATAGTCCAAATATGACAGGGAAGATATTACACAGGGGGTCCCTGAGGGGACTTGGGAGAGAGGTGTAGTAAAGAGCCCTGCGAGGTGGCCTGAAGGGAAATGCAGCATCTTCCGAGTCTTTCTCTGAAGAGCATGCAACAGAAGAATGGCCAGTCTCCATCCTCTATACCGCAAAATCCAGATTACGGCACAGGTCCTACTGCTGGCGATCCATATATTTTGTGTGTGGATATGTGTTATTGGAGATTCACCTCCTTCAGTAAATTTCTCCTGGTTAATTTCACTTTGCGCTGATATTTTCCTCACTCTGAAGCCTCTCTGTACTTAGGTATCCAGTCTGAATTACTTTTTCCTGCACTCCATTAGGTTACCATGCACAGTTTTATATTATGCATATGCTTCATCATAACTATCTTCTGCTTGACTCTTCAATTAGATCTTAAGATTTGTGTTCCGCATTTTTTGAAATCTCTCCACTCCCCCCAACACTGAACCTAGAAATATATTGGATATTGATAAATGCTTGTGGAGTGAAAAAATAAGTCACAAATCCTAAGAGTCTTTAGATTAGGGTTTTTTCCTAGAATTCTATCTGAACAGAAACAAAACAGTAAATAAATGACTAAACTTGGTGTTTAGTTTACAAAAATGAGCAAATTAAAATAACATGCTGAAGAAAAAAAATAATTTTTGCTGCAGAGAAATAATGTGCCTTCAGCTCCTTTCTAGTAGTGGGGGTTTAGTCATAGGGAGGTGTCAACCACCCTCCTGAGAAGCTCTCAAGGCATATGTGTCATATGCCTTGAGGGGACCATATGGAACCCACCATCAGATGCAAAGAGGGTGTCTGTGGCTACATGGATGCACTGTTTTGCCAATGTTCTTGCTCCTTTTGGAGGATTCACCTTCATTCTGGCTCACTTTCTTAAATGTTTACCTTTATATTTGCCAACTGTTTGAATTGGTGTTTCAACTGTTCTGACCATCTGCTGGGAGAAAGCTCTGAGATTATGTCACAGTTTTTGGAACCTCAAATCATATAGGTTTGGAGTTGAAGGAGAACTTAAAAATCAGCGAGTCTAACTCCTTCATTCATATGTTCACAACGCTTCTCCACTGCCTCGTGTGTGACAGTCCCAGTGCTAGGTGTTGGCGGGGCAGACTCCTGGCACTTATACTCTAGTAGGGAAGATGGACATGAAAACAGATAGACTCAATAAAGTGATGCAGGTGCCATGATAAAGGGGTGTCCGGGGAACACGTGCTATGCACAGGAGGTAAGCTGAGTCTTTATCTAGGTAGAGTGTGTACTGAGAGGGGAGGAAGTGGGAAAAGATTAGTCAAACATAGAACTGGAGAAGAAGGCAGGGGCCAGATCAATACACATTTACTGAACACCAATTACGTATCGCGTTGCCAGACTCTATGCTAATTGCTAAAGACGTGAAAGATACAGCCTTACTCTCAAGGAGTTTATAATTTAAGTGCATGTAAACCAATGACAATACATTGTGATAAATGTATTGATTACATATGTTAAAGATATAAAGGAAGAAATAATGAGTTCCACTTAGAGGTGGGGGGTGTATGTGGACGACCACCTGAAGATGATGTAATAGTCTAAGGTTTACCAGAGTGGGGAGGGCACTTCAAACAGAAGGAACAACATGTGTACAACACAGCATGAAGTATTCCAGAAACTTTAAGTAAACAGTTTGATATGGGTGTGCATTTAGTTCACTGAGGGGGAGTGGCAGGAGATGCGGTTGAACAGATAGTACAGAACTAAATCTTAACAGGCTGTATTCCATGCCAAGGAGCTTAGAGTGCATCCTAGGAACCACTGAAAAGTGGACAGATTAAGGAATAAATGGAATCAGTTTGTGTTTTAGAAAGAGCCTTCTCTGGGTTGGTTGGTAGATACACAAGAATCGGCTACATTATTATCATCAGTTCTTTTCTGTACATTTCAGGATAGTAATGGAGCACTCTACTAACGGGGTGGAGAAGGGTCTAGAGGGGAGCAGAGCTGCATACAGGGACCAGTTAGAGGCTATCACCATGGTCTGTATGAGAAGTGATGAGGGTCAGAACTAAGACAGTGGTGGAAGAAAGGAAGAGTGAACAAACAGAAGAGACGGTCAGGAGCTGAAGTCCACAGGACTTAGGGAGGGACTGGGTGGGTAGGATGAGAGAGAGGGAGGAGTCCAGCATGACTGCCAGGTTTCCCATGTGGGTAACTGGGAAGAATCATTCTCCAAAAACAGAGATAGAGGCAGATGGACAGGTTCAGGAAGAAAGATGAACTCACATTTAGATATGTGCTGGAGATGCCTGTTGGACATCTAGATACAAATATCTAGCATGCAGGAGCTCAGATATGATGGATGGCTAGAGGTATCCATTGTTGAGTCATCAGCACAGAGCAGGAAGCTGAAGCCATAAAAAGACTGAGTCTGCATAGGCAACACAAGGAGAGTAGGGACAGGGTCATGAGCAGGGGAATGAAAAGTCAGCCAGGGAGATAGAGAACAAACAGCAATCCAGGGCAGAAAAGAATCATGAGAAATTTGGAAACAAAGTGAGAAGAAGGTTTAAGGGAGGGAGGAGATAAAAGTGTCAAATGCTGCACAGATACTAAATAAACTGAAGATTTTAGACGGGGCAGTAGTTGAATTTTGCCCTAGGTCAACCCTGTCCTAGGGAACTTTGTCAGAGTGGTTTCAGTGGCGTGTCTGTGCGCAGAAACCTGACTGCGGTGAATAGAAAGGAGGGGGAGGTAGAATGCTGCAGCTGTGGGCACTCTTTGTAAGACACTCCCCATGAGGGGAAAGGAGATCTGAGATATTCAGAGGTGGACACAGGATTGAGGGCAGGGTATCAGTTTTGTTTTGAGACTGGAGAAACTTGAGCAAGTTTACACAGTGCGGTGGGTGTGGGTGTGGGAGAAGCCATTAAAGAGGGAGAGTTGAAAACAGAGAAGAGAGAAGGAATAACTGCAGGGGCGATGTCCAGAAGAGCAGAGGGTGCACTGACCAGAGACACAGAGGCAAGAGACTGGAAGACAAGAGGTCAAGGGGGCAGAAAGAGGTCACACTGTAGGTGTGAGATTGGGAAATCAAGGGAGCCGATGCTGACGCTCCAATTTCATCTGCAAAATAAGAAAGTGAGAAAACTAAGGCCCAGAGAGGTGGTGACCTGCATGATAACCCACAGGGAGTAAGATTTTAATTCAGGTTTCTTGACTCCTTGCCTGGTGCTCTTTCTACTCTCTAGATTTTACTCATTTGTTTTGAAGATACCTGCATCACTTGAACATCTGTTTTAAAATGGGGCTTTTTGTACCTTTCTTTTGAAAGATTACTAGGCAACGCCAGCTTCCAAAAGGGCAGAATAAGCTACCTGTCACCAAGGACAGTAAGCCTGCCAAAACCCAGGATTGGGGCCTGGGGGAAGACTCACCCTCTTAAAATGGGTAAGAGAGCAGAAGTTCACCCTCGGACAGGGATCCTGACTTACTCATGCCACTTTCCAGTGCTTAGGAAATGCGTCTAACACTCAAACTGTGGTTATTACTTCACTGAAAAGTATTCTGGAAAAGCCCCTGGAGGAGACAGTATGGTGTTATGGGGGAAGGAGTGGTTGAGAGTAATCTCTGGACAAGTCTCTTGGCCTCTCCACACATTTCCAAGGTCCCTTCTGCGGGTAACACACATATTTGAGGAAGAGGTGGATAGGACCAAGACACTAAAGTAGATGACTAGAGGGAGCCAACGGAGCATACAGAGAAAACAGTCACCAAAAAAGCAAAGGAAGGATAATAAAGATTAGAGCCAGCATTTAGCCCTTGATGGGCCTGTCAAATGGAATAGAAATAGGCAGATATTTTGCAACTAGAGTCCAAATTAAGTCCACTTAGAATACATAGTTTGTGCTCTTATTTATATAACATTAGGAAAAAGGTGAGAAAACACCTTCATATCACAATCACACATTTTAGAATTGGAAAAGACTTTAGTCCAACCTATTAAGACCAATTCATAGTTTTTTCATCCCCAAGATTGCTTATCTTTCCTTCTTCTGTGATTTCTTTAACAATTTCAACTGGCTTCTACGGTAAACAGAAATACTCAGGTAGTAAACTTGCAACGAGCACTGGCTTGCTTTCTGCGGTCTCCTGAAAAAAGGCCCCTACACGAAGACTCCTTATGTGGGAGGATGACACTGAGGTGGAGGACTAGATTAAGGTTTTGTAATCTCTGATCAAAACAATTTCATGTAATTAAAGCCACAAGCGTACAGATGTGAATCTAAACCAATGCCTCATATAACTTGAAATTTTTTCTTCTTGGAGATTAAACATTTATGTAACATATAACAACTCTAATTATTGTTAGAATTTACATAGCATCTTTCTTCACTTGAGCCTAAAGTGTTTTATATATGCAATAATTAATTCTTACAATAACCTTATGAAGCAGAGAAGTAGCACGAATTATCATTCCCATTTTGCAGAAGATAAAATCAGGGCAGGGAAACCTGCTGAGATTTGCCCAGATCAGAAAAAGTGAGTGGAAGGTTGTCACTTTTCAATTCTCATTTAGGAACTTATTTATTGAGTTCATGAGCTTTGCTTGTGAAAGATGGTGTGCTTGTGAATAGAGTGGGATGGGTGGGGTGAAAAGGGGGAGATGGTTTGAATAACACAATATAAAGACAAAACAACATTTGGGAGTCTGTAATTCCAACTCAAGCTATAGGCACAGAAGTTCAATTGTGTCACTGGGCACAGTCTAGGAAACTATAAACTCAGCAAATCTGCCTTGTCCCAGAAATGAGAGAGATATTCTTTTTTTTTTTTTTTGCGGTACACGGGCCTCTCACTGTTGTGGCCTCTCCCGTTGCGAAGCAACAGGCTCCAGACGCGCAGGCTCAGCAGCCATGGCTCACGGGCCCAGCTTCTCCGCAGCATGTGGGATCTTCCTGGACTGGGGCACGAACCCGTGTCTCCTGCATCAGCAGGCGGACTCCCAACCACTGTGTCACCAGGGAAGCCCAAGAGAGATATTCTTTTACTCCCTTATGAAGGGTATGGATGTTAAAGATAAACAAAGTGTTCAATTTTTACATTCCTGACAGGACGGAAGAGTGAGGGACTCCACCATATAAGGAAATGGGCTGAGATGAAAACTATGATGCACACATGCCCTGACCATGCTTTCCAAAGCAGCAGCCTGTTACCCTCTGTGCTCTTACTCTGCTTAATTACTCTTCATAGCACATACATATTCACTTTTTTTAATTGTCTATCTCCTCCACTAGAATATAAGCTCCGTGAGAGCAGGGCTTTTATTCTTATTCATTGATGTTTTCATGGCCTAGAACAGTACCTGGCATCTAAAAGATATTCAAAAAATTAATGAATTGGGCTTCCCTGGTGGCGCAGGGGTTAAGAGTCCGCCTGCTGATGCAGGGGACACGGGTTCGTGCCCCGGTCCGGGAAGATCCCACATGCCTTGGAGCGGCTGTGCCCGTGAGCCATGGCCGCTGAGCCTGCGCGTCTGGAGCCTGTTGCTCCGCAACGGGAGAGGCCCCAACAGTGAGAGGCCCGTGTACCGCAAAAAAAAAAAAAAAAAAAAATTAATGAATTAATTTAATTCAAAATAAATGAAGAATGCCTGAAGGTTATAGTTCTAGCTCTGCCACTAATCAATTTTGTGACCTTGGAAAAGTGTCTTGGAGAAGTCTTTATAATCTCTTGGGGAATTTGTTAAGAAAAAAAAAGTATTCAACCAGATAATCCCATTCAATGCTTCAATACTGTGATTTTATGTATGTAATGAACCATAATACAAGGCAAAGTGTGATGAGTGGTAAACTAGAGTACAGTGGATAACTGTCACCTTTCCCGGCTGCCCAAGCATCTTTCGAATAGCCTTCTTCTGTTCAGACAATTTACTACCTTATGAGTACTACCTCTCCAAGGAGGATATTAGAAGTTCACTTGCCCAGCTTTCCTTTTAGCTAGGGACAAGTCATTTGACTTGGGTTCTGCCTATGAGATACACCTTCAAGAGATTTTTTTTAAGGTAAGCAATGTGTGGAAACAGGTACCGTGTAGAGTTCACTTTTTGGTGGGGAGGCTGCAGGAGTTCCTGCTTTCTGGGGCTGCATATCAACCATGGAGTGGAAGAGTGTGGGTTGCGTAGCAACAGCAATGTGGTTTAATGTGGCTCAAGATTTGTGGAGTAGGGAATGAAAAGGAGAAAACAGTGATTCACTGAAGAAAAAGCAAGGCCTTCTGAAGTATCACAGACTTGGTCCAAATCCTGCTCTGCCACTTACTGGCTGTGCATTTGAGTAAATTATATAACCTCTTTGGCCTCAGTTTCATCATTTTTAAAATGGCCACTGTCTAAATTCACTCACAGCCTCTGAACTCTCTTTTAATGCCACAATTCCCCAGGGATTTCTGCTAGTATGTTTGCCTCTAGATCAAACTGGGTCAAAGTTAGGCTTTAAATGATGGGTAAAATTAGGTCAATTTATAAAGCTGCAAGAAGATAAAACACTGAGATACAACAGTAATAACAGAGACAGCAAAGTCAACTAATAAAAGGCAATCTTTTCCATATGTATCAACAGGCCCAAAGACATTACTATCCAGCAGAATATAATAATTGATGCTATAACAATTATCTTTAGTTGCCAAGCAAAGATTAAATTACGGCCCATTTACTCCGGTTATGGTAGGGAAGTAAGTACTACCTTTTATGTATATTTCTATCAAAAGCGGTTCCAATGAACAAGTTTTGGTGCTTAAAGGCTTCTTAGTGATGCCAGAAAGTGAAATATAATAACTGGTAAGATATCAGAATATGAGAAAACATTGTGGGCATAAATCGTTTCATTTCAAAATTGGCTAGAATAACCTAAACTTTTTTCACAGAGACTCTCTGAAGCCTAGGAGCTCCTAAGTGCCACTTTAGAATTTAAAGAAAAGAAATATACTCTTTTCTATGTAAGTCTTCATTACCCAGAAATAACACCATAATAAAGTCACAAGGAAACCAGCAAGCTGGCCTCAAGAACGCTTTTCACCAAAATCCTCCCTGACTGCTGATACCAAGTAGGCAAGCATTTGCCTGAGTTTTTCAACTGTTACATTGATACACATATTTATTCCAATTTCCTCTTCAAGTTTACATTTCTTTCTTTTTTTTTTTTTTTTTTTTTTTTTTTGCGGTACACAGGCCTCTCACTGTTGTGGCCTCTCTCGTTGCAGAGCACAGGCTCCGGACACGCAGGCTCAGTGGCCATGGCTCACGGGCCCAGCTGCTCCACGGCGTGTGGGATCCTCCCAGACCGGGGCACGAACCCATGTCCCCTGCATCGGCAGGTGGATTCTCAACCACTGCATCACCAGGGAAGCCCCAAAGTTTACATTTCTTATTCCTCCTTCCTAAATATGGGTATTTCCTGAGGCACAGGTCTTGGCCTTCTGTTCTCTATAAATACTTTGTCCTTTGGAAAGATCATATACACTGATGATTTCAACTGTTGTTTCTTCATGGATGACTCACACATTTGTCTTTCATCAGCTTTAGTCCTGTATTTCTAACCACCGCCTAAAATTTTTCTTTTGAATATTTTCCTACTATCTCAAATTCTACAAATCTTTTTTGAGCTCTGAGCTCATTTTTGCTTTAAAACCAACTCATGCTATAGATATCCCTTCTCAGTTGCAATTTTCCAGACTTGAACAGGAGTCTTTCCTGATTCCTCCTGATCCTTGTCTCCCATCATCCACTTGGTTACTATACCACTCAATTACTGTAACGCTGGTCTTTCTGCTCTCACCTTTACTACCCAACACCAAGATTATCATATCTTCCCATCCATACTATCCTATACACTTTAGCTAGGTTAATGTCTCTAAAACGTGGCTTGGAATATTCATAGTTCATCATTCACTCCACAAACGTTTACTGAGTGCTTACTTTATACAAAGTACAATGTTACTCACTCCAGGATGCAGAAATGAATGTAGAATGAATGTAGTCTAGTAGGGGGAAAAGACTTCCACATAAATAATTTAGTTCTAACTTAGAAAGTGGTAATAACTGAATGAATAGATGAAAAACGGCTCAGAAAGCATAATGGACGTTCAGTGGAAGGAAAACTTATTTCTAGATGGAAATGTTACTTCATTCAGCTTTAATGGATAGAATTTCAACATCCCGAGACGATGGGGAGGGAAGAGTATTCCAAGCAGAAAGAGACATGAGCCTCTACAGAAAGGTAATGGGTAGTTCATCAGTGAGGCGCTTCACATGGTCTGGTTTGATATGGACAAACGGAGAATGAAAGAGGGACAGCAGAAAATAGTTTTGAATCCAAAGTTAAAAAATTTGGCCTTTAATCTACAACAGGGAGCCGATGAAGATTTTCTATCATCTTAAAGATGAGTAAGCCTACAGCATTGATGTGTAAGATGGGCAGGTAGGAGAGTGACGCTAGAGGAAGGGCATCAATGAGAAAGGTATCACATTCCCACTGTCCAGGGGGTGATAATGACAACTTTGGCTAGGTGGAGGCAGTGGATACGGAGAGTGAATGGATGCCAGAATTAATGTAGGGTAGAATCGACAGAACTTAGCAACTGACGGGAGCAAGGGAAAGAAAGAAATGGCATCAAATGTAGACATCGATGTTTCCAAGCTGGAAACTCATGAGAGTATTAACCAAAAGGGGTACCCAATCTGGAAAGCAATTTGGGAGGGAGGAGGCCAAGATATATTTGGGAATATGCAGCGTTTATAACACCTACTGAACATCCCAGAAGAAATGACCAAGACTCCTGGAGGTAGCTAGATACTGACGACTTAGGCTGGAGCAGAGCGGGGCTGTGTTTCGGCAAAAACACGTACAAAACAGACTACAGAAATCTTACTACCGAAGCTTGCCTGGACAGAAGTGAAAGGTGTAGCGCCACTGAAGGAATCCACTCGAGTCTACTTTCCACCGCCTGCCCTCGCCTCGCACTCCTCACAAAGACTCCCGGCACAGGCGGCCGGAAGTAGCCTTTCCCTCCCCGCTCGGCACAGAAGTTCCAAAACTTCCGTCCCTACCCGTCACCGGCTCCCAGTCAAGGAGGCTCAATATATAGCGACGCGTCTCTTCCTGTACAGCCACCAGGCAGACTGAAAGCGCACGGTGGGCAGCATCACCTTTATCCCGCCAACCCACCACCCTCGTAAGCTCCAGGCGAGCCACCAGCGTTGGAAGAATTGGGAAAAATCCACACGGTTCGCCGAAGATACCGCGAGACTTCACAGGCCCGCCTCGGCCTTAGCGCGCCGGAAGCGGAAGTCAGACCGTGGTCGGAGTCTGGCCAAAGTGGATCTGTTACCTTGGAGAGCTGAAGCGGTCCGGAGGTCCTGTGACGGTGTTCTGGCTCGGAGGTAGGTTTCCGTGAGCGTCCGGCCGGCGGAGTCCGGCCCGAGCGGGAGAGATACAGCCCTGGGCGTGGGGTGGGGGGTGTCGCTCATTCGGGGCCGCGGGGAGGAGGGAACCGGGCGGGCAGAGCTGAGTGGCCGGCGAGGTGTCCTCTGGCTCTGCCGTTACGAGACTAGACCCTTTGGCAAGACCGGAAGCCGCTTACTCCTCGCGGCCTCCAGTTTCCCTCGCATCTGGGACCGAGGTGCTTCAGAAGGAGCGCATCAGTCAAAGCCTCGATAGACAGGCGCTGGTGTGCTGTGAGAGAGGACTGAAAAAAGCCGTGGTTCTCAGTCCGTGTCTTCGTCGGTTAGTTCTCTGGGTTCATCTCCCAGGGCAGCGAAACCCCATTCTGGGTAGTCATTTACAAGGTTAGTGGCCTGCAGCGAAAGTTCTGTGTGGTTTTATTTAGGGTCAAAAAACTAGTAGTCTTCGAGTACATATCTGAAAGGCTGTACCCTGTGTTTTCCAACAGAAAAGAACATACTTTGTGAAGTTGTTATTCATGCTCGAACTAGTTCATTGGTTTTGAGTAGCATCTTCTAGCTCTTCGGTGGCACTTTAAGCTCCAATTCCCTCTTTGAAATTAACGTTGCAAGTCTTTAGAGTACTTTTAATCCTACCACTTCATTAACCTTTATGGTTCCTGTCCCCACGACACACACCTTTTGAGGGTTTCTTTCAAGGGAGTCAAGTTTTGTTTTGTTTTGTTTTGTTTTTCTTCCCATAGATCTAAACAATCTAAACATTAAACGGTACAGCTGCCTCAAATCCCTGGGGTAAGTAAAGCTTGGATCAGTTAAAATTCTATTTAAATTTCATTCTCACCCGTAATTATAAAGATGATACACATTTGTTTGTTTGTGGGAGGGGGATCCTGGAAGAACGTTAGAATAGCACATTTGCCTTGGCTTATGATTTTTACCGCCCCTCTGGTTAGGTATGGGTCATCTTTCTGGTGATTTCTGTGATTCCTATAGGAATCAAGGCATGCCTTTAATTTGCTGAATTTATTTTAAACCATACCCTGGATTTGAGAATTTGACATCTGTTTGCCAATCCCAGACACATTGGTATTTAATAAGACATACTGTAAGAGAGCAGAGGCCTGGAAGGTAAGACATGTAGATAGTGTTTCTTGCATCCAAATAATAATCTTTAATTTTGTTGGCACAAGGGTAGTATTATAAATATTTGCATATGTTTTGAGGGATTTGGAGGAAAGAAAAACTAATGAAAAAGCTGTCTTCCAGTATCACATCTCTTTGACAAAAACTTTTTATTATAAACTGAAGTAATACAGGAAGAAGAATAATTTTAGGACATCAGATAAGGGAGATTTGGTTTTAAAGTTTTAGCATGATGTCACATATGCCCCAAATCACAGAACAGATTTTAGTGGTCTTGAGGCAAAGCACAGAAAGATGGGGTTTAGGTGAGGAAAGGTAGGGGATGGGACTACATCAAGGAAGGACTGGAAATTGGGGGCTACCTTCAAAATACTGCTAGGGCTGCCTTCCAGGTCTTGGGTGAAGATGAAAAGAAGTGAACTCCCTCTCCCCTGGTTTCTCAAGGATTGCTGCTGCAGCCTAAGTCAAATCTTTTCTCAGAGGTAGAGGGCTCTCTGAAAATTTGGGTGAAGAAATACTGCTTCAAAAGTGAATCCATAATTGCCCTGGAAAACCCAGCTGATACAGATTTCAGTTTTCATAGCCATTAGATAATATTTTATAGTAGTTTTTTTCATATGTCACAGAACCTGGAATAAGAATATATTGAATACCATTATAAAGTAGTTACCCTAGACCTTAGTAGCTGTGTGTTTAAAGGCCTTTTTATTTGCCTTTCTGTTTTCATGTCTTTACTGTATTTACAGTCTTTCTCTTTATTGGCTCTTTTATTTTCCTACAAACAACTTCAGGTGTTGTAGCCTGGGGAAAAAAGAGGTAACCTTCCAGTAACCCCTTAGCTACTGCCCTTTGTGTTTTGTCTCTGTTTCCAGCCAAGCCTCTTGAAAGCTTGGTCTTTAATCAGTGTAGATTTCTACTTCCTTACCTTCCAGTTATTTCTTAATTAATTGTAGTCCTGTTTTAATCTCTGATACTCTAATCATCTCCTAATGGCTAAATCCAATTAATTTTCTCTTCTTGGTTCTTCCTATTACCTTACGATTCAACACTGATGATATATTGATGATGATATATAACAACAATCATGATACATCGTTCATCTTTGTATCCCAGGCTCCTAGTTAGCACAATGCCTGTACTATAGTAATCAAGAAGTACTGAATTGAATCTAGTCTATCTTAGGTTTAAAAGTACACAAGGACTTTTATGAATACCCTGCCTAAAAGTATTTACTTCTTGTTTTTCCACTATCTGGTGAAGATAGTGTTACTTAAAAAAAAAATTCTAATAGAAACATATTAAAAACTGTACAGAATTTCAGAATGACTGACACTTCTGAAGCTATTCCAAATTTTGAAGAGATGTTTGCCAGTAGATTCACAGAAGATGACAAAGAGTACCAGGAATACCTGAAACGCCCTCCTGAGTCCCCTCCAATTGTTGAGGAATGGAATAGCAGAGCTGGTGGGAACCAAAGAAATAGAGGCAATCGGTATGTATTACTTCAGAACAGTAAATGCCAGTGGCTGATCTGGGAGAGGATAGCTTGAATCTGCTAGCCCACAAGGCCAGTGAGGGCAGGAATCAGTGTTTTTGTGCAGTGTGGTATACCGAGTGCCTAGTAACTGCTTGGCACACAGTAAGTGCCTGGTAAATACTTGCTTTTAATATTTTGTCAGCACCGTATTTTTTTTCCCTTGCTATGCAATTGTGTGTGAGTGTGTTATAATGGTTTTTTAAAAAATATTCTTTCTCTGGACTAATATTTTATTTTCTCTGCAAATATGCTTTAAAAACCTAGAGTCTTTTACAAAACTTTTGCATTAAATTCCATAAAGAAGATACTGTTTTTGGTTTTACTTTAGAAAGAAGTTTATACAATGTAAATTACTTCTATTTGATACCTCAAAATAGATCAAAGGAATATTACCATACTGCTTTTGAACAATTGAATAGGTTTCAGAACCATCCTATTATTTGGGGTTTGGTGTTGTAGTCTACCTCTTCTCTGCAAAGTATTAAATATATCCAGTATAATACTGGATCTGAATCTTAGGAAAGTTTTGAATAACTAGTGCTATAACATTCTGTAGAGAAAAATGTTTTTTACTCTTTTGTATACTGAGTATTAGATTGAGAAATGAAATGCACCAGGATAGATTTGTCATGTGTTTTTTGTTTTTTTTTTAAGGGAAGTATAAAAATCTTTTTGTTTTGTTGTTGTAGGTTGCAAGATAACAGACAGTTTAGAGGTAGGGATAGCAGACGGGGGTGGCCAAGTGACAATCGATCCAATCAGTGGCATGGGCGATCCTGGGGTAACAATTACCCGCAGCACAGACAAGAACCTTACTACCCCCATCAATATGGACACTATGGTTACAACCAACGGCCTCCCTATGGCTACTACTGATAGAAATGTCAGCAGCTTTTAGTAAAACCATTTACTCTGTTAACATGATAAAAGTTTATGTTGTATTTTCTGTTGGTCATAGTTTTACATCTGATTGTAGAGAGTAGATTGATGTTTTGGAACTTGAGACTTTTTTAAAATTAGATCTTACTGGAGAGATATGATGGCTGCTGGAAATATCAATAAATACTCCCCTAAAAAGGTTGTGGATTATATTGCTTGACTTCTACCTCAGATTCTTCTTTATTTCATGACTTAATAATGCTTTGAATGTTGTGAATTTTTTCCTTGTTTGACTTTCAGGAGTTCTTTGTTTTACACAGAAATAAAAATTTTACATAGAAAATGCTTGCTTTTACTTTGTAAGGTAAGGAAGTATCCCTGTACTTGGATGTGCTCATTCCTAATATTTTACAGAAGTAGTACAATCAACTCCTAAATGCACAACTATGCTTACTTGTGATATATTGTACATAGTAGAAAGGAAAACAGTTATAGTATATTTTGTTTGGCTTTTGTTATTATGTGACTGTGGTACTTTAATTACTCTATAGGTATGAATCATCTTCACAATCGTTTTGGTCTCTTTTTAGAGGGATATCAAGAATAAACCTGTAAAATCAGGAAGGAATCATTCTCAGTTTCAATATCTTGATCTAGTGGTAGGTGGAATTAAGGCACACAGTAATTTTATACAAACTCTAAGGTTTCTTGCTAACTTAAACATACCAGGTCAGAATTCACACATTATACAAAAGTTTAACCCTGCAATGTTCCCTTCCTTTTCAATCATATGTAAATAATGCTGCATTTTGTATTTACTTTTATGGTATTTAATGTGGGTTGATTTTACAATGTTATGTTCACCTCCAAATGTGCACCTTTGCTGCTTCCCCTTTGTAAATCCAGTGATGCTGTAACTTCCTTTCAGAGTGATCATTGTATTTCACATCATTTTAATGGCCATTATAATGGTTTTACTCAAATAAAATACTTGTAAGTATTCTCTCAAATTTTGGCAGGTAGCCCATTCACTAGAGATGAGCTTTTTGATTTTTTATTACTCTGTTCTCCTATCTGTTGAAAAAGATTTAGTGTAAGAATAATATTAAGAAAGAGTACAAGTTTCATCATAGGTCAAAGGTATTAAAAGGCAACTTCCTGAATCTGCCTTCTGCTGCCTTCTCTCTTAGCACTCCACTCTAGGCCGTTGAGGTTGACATCTCCAGGTACTACTTCTACATGCTCTGGATCCAACTCTCCCCTCCACCCCCACTTCCTGAAGAGCTATTCTTTCAGGTAACTATTTTATTAGAAAGGATTTGATAAACCAAGTACTCACACTCAGATGTAAATACAATTTTAACAATAAGATAAGGGTTTTCCGTGTACCCTTGTAATTACATCAATAGGCAACAAGCCAGTGCTGGTACATTAAGATAGGCCTTGATACTACAGAATATTTAGCCCAGAGAGTTAAGAATGGCTTGACTATACCCCAAGATCTTCTCTGAAAGCAGATGGGTTATTAAAAATATCTGTCAACTGATAAAGCACAGCCACTGACCAGTTGGGACAATAGCTGACCACAACTTTAGAGCAGGATCCTGGAGGCCCTCTGCTGTGCCAGCTGTTGACACTAATTAGATATCTGGATCCAAGGGACAGGGTTGGAGCGAGGGATGCCTCTCAGGAAGCTCAGGAGAAGAGTATTTTCTAACAGTATTTAAATATTTTAACACTGTAACAGTAGGGTACATATGGTCTGAGTATCAACTCTACTTGAAAATATGAGAAGAGTCCTCCTTTTAACATGAGTTATTTCTGCATTCTGCATGAGTAATCTATGTGGTGGTGGTTTTTGTTTTTTTTAAGCAACAGTCATCAGACTGCTCCCTGTGTGCTTAAAACCAGGAAGAAATAAAGGCATGGTTTCTGCTTCATGTGGGAGAGACAGAAAAGCACATCAAACCAACTTAAGGATCATTTAAAAGTGGAGAAGAAAGAATTAGAACTGTCAAATGGAATTAATCTCAAATAGGTAGTCTGTTGTAATAGCATATAGATTGAGCATAAGGAATCCTGGCTCCAAGATATCTCACCTTGAGAAAATCACTTAAACTTTGAGCTTATTTGCTCACCTGCAAAAATGGGGACAACACCTTCCCTTGTCACTCTCACAGGGTTATCATAAAAATAAGTGACCAAACATATGAGAGCTTGAGAACAGAAACTAAAGCTCGTGACCATTAAAACCCCAGTGGTACATAATTGGTGCTGCATAAACATTTGTTTAATCAATGGCAGGGAAGGATTTGATAAATTGTAAAGCATAGTGTTGATGTAAAGTATGTAGAATAACTGATAGAAAATGAGGTAGGCAGCTTGAGAATTAAAGATTTGCGATTGTTTCCTTATGTGAATTATTATATGAATTAGCAAAAGAATAAGACATTATATCCTTCAGAAAATAACAAACACTTCAAATATGGAAGAAAGAGGGGAATTCCCTGGCGTTCCAAGTGATTAGGACTCGGCACTTTCACTGCTATGGCCTGCGTTCAACCCCTGACTGGGAGGCTAAGATCCTGTGGTGTGGCCAAAAAAAGAAAGAAAAAAACAAATATGGAAGAAAGAAAGTTTATATAAAAGTTGAGCCAAAATTACTGGCATTTGCTGTTTGGAAATTGGCACTGACTTGAGAATGTTGAATATTCATTATGGAACACATCAAATTAATATCCATTTGAGACAGATGCTAGAGACTTAGATAGAGAACTGTTGTTTTTTTTTTCCTTGAGTGCTAGAAGGATTTGAGGTTATCCAGAGTGTAGTAACCTTGTGTCACTGCTCTAAGAATAGTTTTTAGGTTCTTGAAACCATATAGGAAAAAGACAGCCAGTAAGATCTCCAGCATGGTTTTGGTTTCCAAAGCTGCATTCCTGTTGAGCATTCCTAATGCTCAACAGACAAGGATGTAATTTTCCCTTTGTATTTTATTCTCCTAAAGGAAAATATAGAACATTATGACAGTATTAAGGGTAATGAAATGTCAGTTTTAAGTTCAGAATACCAAAAAGGAAAGAAATGATCTTATACCCTGAAGATTACTGATATCACTGATTTTGAACTCTAATGAAGGCACTACACTTTGTTTCAGTTTTTTTTAATTTAATTTTTTATACAGCAGGTTCTCATTAGTTATCTATTTTATACATATTAGTGTATATATTGTCGATCCCAATCTCCCCAATTCATTCCTCCCCGCCCCCGGCCCTGCTTCCCCGCCTTGGTGTCCATACGTTTGTTCTCTACATCCGTGTCTCTATTTCTGCCTTGCAAACCGGTTCATCTGTACCATTTTTCTAGATTCCTGTTTCACAGTTTTTTAACACCTTAAAAATTTTCCTAGACTTTGTATTCTGTTTGATTCACTCAACCTAAACAGATTTGGCTGTGTATGGAAATCTATGCTCTGGGCCTTTGACTTCTTTTAATTAGCACTATTTTTTATAGTGAAAGGGAATTTTTATTCTTTTTTTTTAAAGGCTATAATTCTTTTTTAAATTTATTTATTTTTTTGGCTGCGTTGGGTCTTTGTTGCTGCGCACGGGCTTTCCCTGGTTGTGGTGAGCGGAGGCTACTCTTCCTTGTGGTGCGCGGGCTTCTCGTTGCAGTGGCTTATCTTGTTGCAGAGCACGGACTCTAGGCGCGCGGGCTTCAGTAGTTGTGGTGTGCAGGCTCAGTATTTGTGGCTTGCAGTTTCTAGAGCGCAGGCTCTGTAGTTGTGGCGCACGGGCTTAGTTGCTCTGCGGCACGTGGGATCGTCCCGGACCAGGGCTCGAACCCGTGTCCCCTGCACTGGCAGGCGGATTCCTAACCACTGCACCACCAGGGAAGCCTGGGAATTTTTATTCTTGTTAAGAAATGTAGGAAATAAATATTCCCAGCTTGAGGTGGCTTGTTGGATAACTTCAGTTAGCTGGAAATGTTACTTGTGAAAGCGTTTACTCTGGTAATGTTAGACAAATTGAGGTATTATATATAAACTATTCACTGAAAAGCTTGTTTGGGCTTTGTCTTTCAATGTCTTGTGTTTTAACCAAAGAAGCATATTTGATATATATATATAAATGGGAACTTTGAAATACATTAGGCTTTGGCTAATTCTGTGTGAAAAACCTAATTATATAGGTCACTCAGAGAATGTTTCCTCTATTTATAAGCTTAGGTAAGCTTTTAAAATTCTCCAGTTTTTAATTTAGAATGAATTAAGACCAACAGCAGTACATATTCTTGACATTTGTAGAAATTAATGATGTTAATTTTTAGATTAATACTTAAGAATTCAGATATATTCAGATGTGACATTCTATTCTATCTAAATGGATATTTTCCTGGGTCCTGCTACATCAGATTATTTTGGAGCCAAATCAACAACTAGATTCAAGTAGTAGATTATACTATTGGACTCTAAGGTAGCCTTGAGAGCAAATATTTCCTCCTTTCTAGAGGTCTGACTGACCTCTACTGGGACTAGCTTTTGGGAGAAATAGGGATGGGAGCAGAGATCCCATGACCTGTGGAGATGCGGGGAGAGAGGGCCAGGCTGGCTCCATGGGTCTCAGTCAGTAGGGCTGCTGTATTAGGATATGCCAGGGCTTAAGAGGAAGTGACTGAAGCTGGTGTGACACAGCTGAGGCCCGCATGTGCCAGAGATACGTTTGTATCTGAGTAGCTTGTTATCAGTGCTGTCAGACTGGAAAACGGGATGAGCTGTGGATAATACCCCTCGGATTTTAAGATTTACAGGATGGCATGGGAGGAGGTTAACGAGGACAAGTCATCCTCATCAAAATTGCTAATATGTGATTTGACTGCCCCCTTGAAGGATTAAGTGAAAGCATTTGCATAAAGTACACATCACTGGGCTGGGCACATACTCAGTGCCCATTCAGTGTCAGGTTTGTGCCTCCCCAAGTAGAGTGGGGTACCTCTGGGCTGACTTGGGTGCAAAAAGTGCAGCTCAGATCTTTCACCAGTCTCCATGTGCTGATGGGCTAATTCAGTTGTTTTCATTCCTGTCCCTAAGGGATACAGAGAGCCCCAAGTATTAATTACCGGTTAGATTTTCTCCGGGTTTCAGTGACTTCTCCTGAGACAGCTTCAGGGGACGATGTGATGATGATCTCATGGTTTTTTTCCACGGCCAGTGCCTTCAACTCCCTAAAGGATCACCAGCCTCTTTGAATCAGGTAAATAAAGCTGCTGTAATTGCTAAAGGCCAGAGCTTTCTCACGTGTGTGTGTGTGTGTGTGTGTGTGTGTGTGTGTGTGTGTGTGTGTGTGTGTGTGTGTGTGTGTGTGTGTGTGTGTGTGTGTGTGTGTGTGTGTGTTTCTCATTTTAAAGTTTCCTTCACTATATGTTTTGTGTGTATACAAAATAATACTGTAAAATAAAACTAGACAAATATGAATAATCTGCATCCAGCCAGTGACTTGGGCCTGTTGTGAATGCTTCTGTCTCTTTCACCATGCCCACACAAATATATATATAAATTTGGTATATGCATGTTTTTCCTTTCCTACTAAAGTGAGGTTATATATATAAACCCACACACATATGTGTATATTATTCTTTGTTCACACAACATATTATAATAGGCATCACTCCAGGTCACTAGCTATAGATTAAAAATTAATGACTTAATTTTAATAACATGATATTGTATAGCATGGATATACCATTGATTATATGATCATTCTCCTATAGGTAGACACTTAGGTTGTTTCCTTTTTTGCCCCTACTTAACAATGCTATATTGCTTTTGTCCATATATCTTTTGAATGCTTTTATTTTATGTCTTCTGTGGGGTAGTCTCAAAAGTAGAATTGTTGGGTTAAAAAAAACCTGTATTATTTCATTTTAATAAATGCTGCCACTTTCTAAAGCATTGTAGCAATTTACATTCCCATCAGCAACATACAAGTATTCATGTATGTGTCTCCTCTCTCCCTATGACTTCAACGTTTTGTCTAGATGGCCACAGGGTGTTTTACTTAGGAGAACTTTACTAGGTTGTGTTTCATTGTTGATGATCACTGTCAGTATTTCACTTAGGACACTGCACCTTTCATTATGTAAGTTTATCTTATATTTCTCCAATGTTTTCTTTCTTTTTTTGGGGGGGGGCCCGCAATGTGCTGCACGTGGAACTTCCCTGACCAGGTATCGGACCCATGCCCCCTGCAGTGGAAGTGTGGCATCTTAACCACTGGACCACCGGGGAAGTCCTCCAATATTTTCTCGATTATATCTTTAAATCTTTGTTCTTCTGTTCCATTTCTTTGGTTCTCTTCTCCAGTTATGCATGTGTTGGTTTTCTTTTGTCTGACTTCTGTGTCTGTCATTTTCCTGTCTTTGCTCACCTTTCTCTAGCCTGCTCTCTAAACTCCATGTCATATATTCAGCCTCTTCTCTGTTGTGTTGTTCCCAGCAGGGCCTTTATTTCTACGATGCTTTTATTTTTTTACTTTAAAATTTGATGAGCCACATTTCAAGTGCTCAGGAGCCACATGTGGCCAGCAGCAAGTGTATTGGCAGCACAGTTCTAGAAGCAGACTAAAGGCTTGGAGTTCTGTTGACTTGCTCCCTTATTCTCCACAGCGCTCCAATCCCCCACGTATCTCTGGGGAAACCTAAGACTCTGAAACAATTCCAGAGACACTGTGATAGTAAAACCACATCATGGATGAGATGAGTTGCATGGAGAAATGCCCACAGACTCTGTACCTCGTGTTGCAAAGTTTGGGGATTCACCCCTGCCAAACTCTAATAAGGGGACTAGATGGACCCTGTGGCACACAGCTAGAATAGGATTATAAAATGCTGAAAACTTGTATTAGTTGAATTATAAGGATTATCTGAAAAAAGCCTATGTGAGCAGAGTTAGGTGGTCTTCTGGAGCCTGGAAAAAGGGAGCTCCTGTGCCATGAAGCATCAGTGTTCAGTGTAGTCCCAGGAGAGGGGCTGGTAAGATAAATATGTCTGTCCCTGCAGCAGAAATGGGAGCTCTAGATAGTCATAGCTCCCTGCTCCTGGCCCCTAAGTTCCCTGGCTCTGACCCCAAGCTCTCCAAGCTTCAAATGATGACTGGCTTCTGGATGAGATTTCCCAAAGGGACAGAAGGTGCTGAGGATCCCACTACACAGTCTATTTGGCAGGTACGTTCTTCACTCAAATTAATAAATTGGCATCCTTTTAGAAATTAATTCCTTGTTAATTTTCCAGCCCAATTCCATTTTCAAAAACACCGACTAAATGGGATTTCTGAAATTTGCAAAATTAAGGCACTCAGGACCTCGCTGGCTCCACCAAAGTACTGACCCGAGACTCCTGAGTACTCAGCCGGCCCTGGTTAATGCCACACTCTGGCCTATGCTAAACTCAAGGTATGAGGGGACTAAGTCTAAGGAATGTCTCTGAGAAGACTAGACAAGAAGGATAAGAGATTGTGACATTGGTAGTCAGGCACTACAGAAGGGATTTCCTAATAGTACTGCTCACTTCAAAAGGAATTAAGAGTCCGTTCCTTTCTTTAATCTATGTGTGGTTTTCTGCTACTGCAATATGGTGCCACCTCTTGGATACAAATTGAAAATCTAGCTTTAAAAATTTTTAGTCTCCAGTCACATGCATTAAGAAAATCTGAAGTGGGAGGCCATGATGGGTTCTAAAATTTATATTCTGCTCTAGAGTTAAGGAACTACTTAACCAAATCCCTAGAATCTGTAAGCAGGGGGATGCTGGTAGCCTGCAGCCCAGAAAAGAACTGCCTCCTCAAGTGAGTTTTTAGCTGTTCGGAATTTTAAACAGTGCAAAGGTGCCACCTACATGCTCTGGTTCTCTCTCCATACCTAGCTGTCAAACAAGTGAGGAATGGCTCACAGGAATCAGGAGTTCAAGTTCCCTGTTTCTGCCTCCAACTGTCAACACAAGTGTAGGCAAAGCAGTGTCTGGCAAGTAGCAGGCACCCAAGTTATTAAATTATTCTTAAATCATGTTTGCAGGAGTAATTATGTATTAAGGTGGGGAATGATAGATTACAGATGCAGTGCTAGAACATCACCATGACACTAGTCATCAGAGTTGGAAAAGTATCATTCAAACCTTGTTCATGGGCTGCCTGAAAGGCTGGACCCTCAGGACAGCACAGGATGAGAAAGGCAGTGTAATCAGGTCACTTTGTAGACCGTGTAAGTATTCACTTAAAGTTAACAGGGGTAGGCAGGGCTATAGTCATGTTATTAGACAACTGTTATAGGGGTTGGGGATTTTGTGTCCTTGTCCTAGGTCACTGGGCCTGTCTTAATATCCTTGGGGGAAGAATAGGGCCCAGCTAAAGAAAGCTGCATTAACTAAACTTCCACAGCAGCTCAAGGTGCCCAGGCCTTAGCTGTGATTGTTATTAATGGGGAACAGCCCTGTGTGGGTCAAGAGAGCATCAGACTGCTAAAGGCAACCTCATTTGCTAAGAAAGAAAGGGAAACATGTCCTCAGACACAGCTGCTGAACTAGTTCCTACCTCTGCCAACAGTTTTTTGGTGACAAAGTAAGGATGTTCTTTTTAAAAAGATACTGTGTGTTTCTCAAAAGAAGTGATTAGGCAAAAAAGTCCCTGTTAAAATAATGGTCATTTTAAATGAAGTAAATAGATGATTGTGACGGGTATTTGTTGACTCTTATCCAGCATCCATTTCTCTTTCTCTAACTTTTCCCAATTTGTATTCAAGTATCTACCTCTCTCTGCTCACTCCTTTGCTTCCAAGTAGGCTGAGCCCATCCCCAGCTCTAGGATGGGGCTTGATTAGTCTAAAACAATTAGAGTAACTCTTCTCTTTAGTCACTGGTTTAGGTAACCTGTGTTATAACATGGCATTCCCTGACAGTAGGGGCTGGTTTAGAAACTTTGTGTGACCTAATCTGGGCTGAGATACAAGGAGGAGCTGATTGACAGCTTTTGGAAAAGAAATACCACAGCTCTTCTTAGAGGCCTTTTTTTCTACTGGAGGGGGTGACAGGTGGACAAGAAGCCTGGAACTGCTGCCTTTTTGCCTCCATGGGGGAAACAGGCCTGAGGATGAAGCTGGCACTGCTGAAGTAAGTCAGGGGAAGTAAAGAAAGTGGGTCCTTTATGACATCACTGAGCTGCTGAGTCAGTAACCTCTAAGTAAACCCTGCCTCTGGACTTTCCAGGTATGTGAGCTAATAATCCCTTTATTGTTTGAGCCAGATGAGTTAGGTTTCTGTTACTTATCAAGGAAAGCATCCTAACAAACGAGTCATGTAAAAAGCACAAGTAAAATGCCTGTAGAGCACACACCAGAACAATGCTGAAAAAAAGAGAAAAGGTTCCGAAGCCAAGACCACGTGAAACAGAAGCACATTTGGAGGCAATGTGGCATAATGGCTTAGAAGAGAAGGCAGATGGGCGTAACCCATGCTCTGCCCTTCATGTTTACTCTGATCTTGGATGAGGCACCTAACTTTGGTTGTCCTCGGCTCCTCTCAACAGAGTAAGCTGAACTAGATGAGTGGCTCCCAGTTCTTTTACCATCCGTAATTTTTATTATTGGTCCTTTTGGTGGATTTTATATTTTTAAAGATTTTTGTCTGTCAATAGATTTTTCTCATGTGCTTAGACAAAGTACACAACTGCAGATTGGCTCTTCTATCAGCAAAGGTAATCGGGTTAACTTATTCACCTTAACAAATTACTATAATTTGATTGAACATTTAAAAGCAAGATATTTATTATTAGCTTTTGAAGTTCAATATAGATATGACTTCTGATAGGTTTTTACAAATACTGAAAATAGCTTCCAGATCTTCTATCTTCTTTTGAGGATCTTAGGAGATTCATAAGAACTACCAGATTTGATGACTGCAGTTACCATCCAAGGAGGAAGAAAATTCAGTGACTTCTCAAAAATGAAAATTAACATTAAATTACAAGTCTTTTTTTTTTTTTTTGGCTGCGTCTTGCGTGGCTTGCGGAATCTTAGTTCCCCAACCAGGGATTGAACCGGGGCCCTGGCAGTGAAAGCGCCGAGTCGTAACCACTGGACTGCCAGGAAATTCCCTAAATTACAAGTCTTGATTATTCTCATTTACTTTCTAACAAAATGGTCAACAGAATTTTTAAAAAACACAGAAAAAAAATTTGCATTTTACATAATACATAATCATTTTAAAATACAAAGTGACACTATGAAGCAGTGACAGGTCTTCCTCTGTCACTTGTAAACTGGATTAGAAGGCCATCCCCAGAATTCCAGTAGTGCTGTGGAAATATTTTAATTTACAATTGGGATAAACTGCATTCAACTGGAAGCCAAGGGATCTAGGTTCTAGTTGCCATCTTGCACCATGTGATCCTGAATACACTCAAATTCTGGACATCAGAAGCCCCATGACGAAATGAAAGGGGCTCCATCAGGTCATCTTACATATCCTTTCCAGCTCTGTTATTTTGTAACACCATGAAATCAGAGTAACATGTCCCAAGCTGTTTGGGATCAGGGATTTTAGAACCTAAATTCAACATAACAGTACTTTTAACCTTCATACTTTTTTTGTGTGTCCTGTTCTTAATTAAATATATGTGTATTTCCACATTCTGTGTCTTTAAATATATTTTCCTTTTTAACAGTCTTTTCAGCATTAGCAATAAAAAAGTTTCTCAAGGGTGTACTTTTCATTTCTTGCTTTCATTTTTTTTCAACTTGCTTTTTCAGTTTCTCCAAGATCTCTTCCGGAGTTGTGGAGGCCAAAAGCTTTACCACTTTTTCACGAGATTTACCACCCTTGACCAAAAGGAAAAAACAGTGTCAGGATAACACACTAAACCTTCTAATGCTATTAAGAGGCAGCAGACCTCAGTTGCTGAGGGGTTGTTACAAGTAGGCTGGTGTTTTCCTGACAGCTTAGTGCCCACTTTCTCCTAGCCATTTCTGGTCTAACCAAAGGCTGTCTCTTCGATTCCACCTTACTACAATATTTTTACAACTCTCCAGTTTTTAACCTTCATACATCAATTTCTGTAATAATAAAAGCTAGGCATTAAATTTTCAAAATGAATATGGAATCCAGATGTACAATATTCTGGTTTCAAGTAATACTTTTGTTTAAATTATTTTTTAAATTACCAAAACAAATATTGCAATTTTATATAAACTTTGTATAAAAATAATTCCAAATGTAAAACAAATTGGTATTCTCTATACCGTTACACATTTCTGAAAATTCCGAACAAAAAGCAACCACATATCCAAGTGCTATGATTCCACAACTGCTTAAGACAACTATAAAAAGGTAAACACCCTTTAAAGAAGGTAAATTTTGAGCAGGTATTTATCTAAATGGGTAGAAGCTGCACAGGTGGAAGAGTGGGGAGTCCCTTTCAGGCAAATGCCAGAGCACGTGCGCTGGAGAAAATCCGAAATGACCTGCCGCAGGGGCGACGGTGAGGGAATGGGCTGATCAGATGGACGTTTAGGTACAGCCTACTAACCAATGACTCTGAGTGCCCGCTGGATCCTGGGTAGGAGCTATAGAGTATAGTATAGCAGTGGAAAACAAATAGAGCTTTAAGAAGTATAAACACGAGTGGGTCTTACTCCTACAGATTCTATTTAAGTCTGGGGTGATGCCCAGGAACCTGTGTTCTAGAAATCATTTCCAGGTGATTTTGATATCCACCCCTAGTGCAAACCCATGGTATTAATGACTTCACATGAGTCCTCTCTCTTCCTAATAAGCTTCTAGTGAGCAAGGATAACACGGGGGACCACGTATGCTTGATGAACTCACTAATGGAGATGACAAGAGGAACCATTTTAGATTTTTCTAGTATGGTGATGACTTGAGGGAAAAGACAAGCAAGATTAATCTGACAGAGCAGGTACAGGAATGAACTTACGAGAAAATGCTGGAAATGATGGCAATTAAGGAATACAAGTATAGCGTTTGCACAGTCTGAAGGAGTGAGGCATTAGGAGTGAAGATTAGGAAGAATTCACAGATTTTAGTGATTAAATGATTATGAGCATTAAAAACAACTGGTTTTTCAATTATTTGGAAAAGAAAAAAATTGGTATTTTAAAAGTAATGACTGATGTACTCAAAGATGTTGAGAGAGAGCGAGACCTACCTTATCCAAAACCACATCACTCTTCCTGAGTTCTAAGACTTTGGAAAGATACCAACAAAGCTCAGCGTTAGCCTCTCCTTCTGTCGGAGGTGCTGCAATAGCTACACTCACAGCCTCGGCTGTCAAATCTGCAATGAAAACAGTGTGGACTTGATCCTCATGGAGTTCTTTTTCTTCACGCAGTGAGCATATTTTGTAAAAGTGTTTGCATTTGTCTGGCATGTTGTAGGTTTTCAATTAATAACTGCTGAATGAAGAATGATTAATCACAGTTAAGGGAACATCAACATAAATATGCCTCTACCATTACAGAAATCCAGAGAAGAAAGCTGATTTTTACCCCACCCCACCCCACCCTGCTGACCAAAATGGGCCTACAGAGTCCTGGGCAATAACCTGGATTTAGGAGCTGGAAACTGCACTTGGTCTAACAGGAAGAGCCCAGGCAGGGAGTCAGCGGAGCTGGGCTTTAGCCCCGCAATGTCACGGAGGAAGTGGATTAACCAGGCAGCTCACGAAACTGTAGAGGGTTGTTCAGGGTCTCATCAGGAAAATGGGAGCACTGGATTAGATTCACCTCTTATGTGAAATGTCTCTTTGATATTTTTAAAATGTAGTTTTTAGGGCTTCCCTGGTGGTGCAGTGGTTGAGAGTCTGCCTGCCGATGCAGGGGACACGGGTTCATGCACCGGTCCGGGAGGATCCCACATGCCACGGAGCGGCTGGGCCTGTGAGCCATGGCCGCTGAGCCTACACGTCCGGAGCCTGTGCTCCACAACGGGAGAGGCCACAACAGGGAGAGGCCCGCGTACCGCAAAAAAAAAAAAAAAAAAAAAAAGTAGTATTTAGTTAGCATCTACACAGCGCTTACATACACTAATTTTAAGGGCACACAAACATGTTTTAAGGGCTTTACAAATATTAACTTGTTTATTCCTATAATTTTATGAAGGTATTAATACCTTTATTATCTCCATTTTACAAACGAGGAAATTGGAACCGAGAAGTAATGTGTCCAAGGTCACATGGCTAGAAAGTGGCATTGTGATTCACAAATAAATTTGAATTCATGCTTTGAAATCCAGGAACAATGAACACTGCTTTTTGAAGAGTGGTCCAGACTCCCTCATCAATACAGCCTTTATAAAGAGCAACGTGTCTGCAATCCTCCACTGTTATTTTTGAGAGAGAAGTATACACTCAAAGCAGTTTGCAAATGAGCTTGAGCTGGTCCTGCATCTGGGGTTACTTAGGCATTTCCACACGCTTACATCTTGCCTGTGTAAACACGGCTACAGAATCCACAGGAATGAGATGGTAGAACAACCTTCCTCCTAGCCTGTCACTGATTCTATGATGCACAGTTTTTCACATTTTAATATCTTTGAAATCCTGATGTATCATAATAAATGGAAAAGAAAGTGTTGAGTTGATGTGGATTTTGTCTTACTGGTACATAAAGTACTTCTGCACCTTATACATAGATGATGGCCAGTTAGATCTGATGAAACATGGTATTCCAACAGCAGTGTCCACAGTGACTACTTAGAAAATGCTGGCCAAGGAGGGTACAGCCAACAAATAGCCAAGCTAACATGGCCATCAACACAAACCGGGCCTAGCACCCCAATTTTGAGGTCTTGTTTTAAAAATATTTTAAAAATTGGAATACAGAGCTTTAGCTTTAGTGGGTGAAAAAGACCGTCAAGATAACTCAGATCAAACTTTTTTCCCAATCAGAAGCCTCCCCACCCCACCCAATCTCTCCTGAAGCCCCAGCATTTAAAACAAATGTAAACAGCTACTCAGGAGTCCTGTCTGCCAACCTCCCCTTTGCCCACCGCAGATTCTTGAGGCACCTTTTGGACTCCAGGGAATAGCTTAAAAGCTTCTAACTATCTCATCTGACAGATGAAAGAACTGGGCCCAGGAATATCTTGTAGAGTTTTGATTTGAAATAAGCTCACACAGGTGTTGATGATCAGGTTCACAGATCTGAGGTTTTCTCCCTCCTTGGACCAATAGTCATTTAAAAAATCAACCAAAACATCTTTCTCTGGCCAATGTTTCCACTTTTGTAATAGGACAAACTAAGAATCATCTAGGCTACACGTTTCTATCTATGTTCTTTCTAAAATACCTTTTTAAATTTTGAGGTATAATTGACACATAACAGGTGTACAACATAACGATTCGCAGTTTGTATTTTGAATTGATCACCACAGTAAATCCTGGTTCATAAAATACCATATTAAAAAGGACAATACACAATGGTTTTTTCATCTAACTTGGTATGCTTTAAATACGGTATATTTGGTTTTAAACACTAGATTACACCTTTACATTAGAATCCAGAATTTAAAAATGGAGAAGCCTCTAACTGCAGGTGTGAAAAATATACTTGACCACACAGGATGAACTTCCAGCAAGCCAAGGCAAAGGGAGGATGGAGAGGAGACAAGTGGTTCATACAAGATTCCCACCCCAGTGGCCAGGTATACCTGTCACAGCATTTTGTTTGGAACCAGGTTTGGCATGGATGGCTATGGTGACACAACCTTTGGGATCAACGGCCACAGGACCTGAGGGAGGAACTGGTCTCTCTGCTTCCTTGCTCTGGCTTTTACCCTAAAACGACAACAACAATCACACTACAACTTTACGGTTACAAAATATTTTCCCACACATTTGATCTTTCCATGATTCCTTTTCACCCTTAACCAAGACAAACTAGGCTAATGGGTCACGTCCAGGGAGTTCTGGCCACCCAGAATGGTCTTCCAGCAGCCTTCATGGCTCAAATCAATTCTTCCACGAAGCCTTCCCATCAACCCCACAAAGTGCTTTTTTCCTGCCTTGGAAAACCTGACTTAGAACTGGTTCCTACTGTCGGCTTTGTATTTCCCATTCCTCAGGGAGCAGCGATTATTCATTATTCATCTTTGTATCTCAAGCAGCACAAGTTAACAAACGTTTGTGAACAACTATGGCTGGACGGTGTATATCCATGTGTTCTGGGGGGAAGGGGAGGAGGAAGGAACAACAGTGGTATTTAAAGGACTACTGTGTGCCAGAAGCTGTACTCGGAACTTTCCACTGAACAAACATGAACTGCGCACCAAGGCAGTATGTAGGCAAAGGAGATGTAAAGATGAATAAGGACACATGGAGCTCAAGGAGCTAGGACTGCAGCGAGAGAAAAAGAATAAATAATCCCTCTAATACACTGTGCTAGAAGCGCCGACCACACACGCACAGGGCATCACGGCGCAGAGAAAGGGAAGGCAGTCCCGCCTTGGGACACTGGGGAAGCTCCCGGCAGGAGGCAGTCTTAGAGCCGGGTCTTAGGAACCGATTGGAGTCAGTCCTGCAGAGACGGTGGAAGGGAAGTGTGGGAGTGGTGCATTCTTGATGGAGGGGTGCGAAGACCAGCCAAGGGAAGGAGACAGAACGCTAACTAGAGCCTCCCAGGGAAGCACAGGCCGCACGGCGCTGCCGGAACACGAAGCGCGAGGCTGGGAGTGTGGGAGCAAGGCCGGCGGGGTCGGCAGCCACAGCTCAGGAACAGCCTCGCGCGCCGCCGGCCCGGGCCCTCCGACTTCCCCGGTGGGCGGCAGCGCAGCCGAGAAAGACGGGGAGCGGGAGGCCCGAAACTCAGAGACAACAAGCAGTTGGCGGAGCTTCTACCCACCCACGGGTCCCGCTTCTCTCCCGCGCTCCTCAACCAGCATTCCTGCGGCCCACCCTCCAACTGCCAAGGGACTTGCCACTGGCCTTGTTCACTGCACCAGCTTTCTTAGGCATCTCGGTGCCCACAGGGAGCCGGACAGCAGCCCGAGCACCAGGTCCCGTCCCCAGCTGCCTCACCCCGCAGCCGAGCCGCAGCATCCACGCCAAGGAGGCGGCAGGAAAGGCGGCGCGACGCCGGAAGAGCCCTCTGCACCTGCGCACGCAGCGGGCGGGAGCGGCTTCTCTGGCCTGCGCCTCTGCTGTGGCACGAGGGTGACACCTTCCGGCTGGCGGGAGCAAGACCCCTCGTTCTTCCCGGACCTACGCGGGACCCTCGCCACCTAGAAAAGCGGCTCAGGAGACCGAGAGATGGGGAGCTGGGCTCTGGTCGAGTCGTGACCACCCCCAACCCCCTCTGGTCTTGTTTCCTCATGGGAAGAAAGGATTGGAGTGAGCGGCAAAAAGCGCACAGGGCCAGGTGTCTTCTCGCTGCTGCAGCCAACCAGCAGGTGCAGAGCCCCACGCTGCTTCCTATGGCCCTTAAGTGGATGTAGAGTATCCTGCTGCTTTAGCCTTTGGGTACCTTCCGTGTACTGATGGAGCATCTACCTTGTGCCAGGCGCTGAGGATGCCACAGTGTAAAAGGAGAGGAAATATATTCTGATGTGCGAAGTGGCAAAAGATGAAACTGAAGAAGGCGGAGGCAAGATCAGAGTCATTGAAGGGTTTGAAGCAAAGGATTGGTAGAGTCACATTTGTTGTGATTAGAAAGATCACTGGCTGCAATGTGGCCAATAGAGGAATACAGGTAGGGAGACCTCCCTCTTAAATGGAAGATGGTAGCCTGAACCAGAGTAGTAGCAGTGGGAATGGAGAACTGAGAGCTGATCATTTCAAGCATACTCAAGAACTAGAATGATCGGAGCTTGGGGAATGACTGGATGTGGAAATGAGAGTGAAGAGTCAGGGAAGATGCCCAGGTTTGGGGCCCGAGGAGCAGGTTTGGGAGTCTGAGGTGAGTTGTTCAGTCCGGGACATAATGAGTTTGAGATAGCTGTGGGACACTAAGTAGAAATATTAAGGGGGTAACTGAATGTCTGTAACTGAAGCTTGAGAGATCTGGACTGATGATGGATTCTGGAGCCCTCTGAAAATAGATGGTAATTGAAGCCATGCACGTGGATGAGATAAAGACTCAGAGTGTGCAGACCATGAGGGCCCAGGACAGAACCCTAAGAAAATGTAAAGATAAGGCACCAAATGACATTGGCCAGATGTAGGAGTACGTAGCAGCCAAGAAAGGGTACTTCAAGAGGGAGTAGTCAACAGGGAGTAGTGCCACAGAGAAGGCATGTAAAACAGAAATGAGCGGTGTTAGTGACCTAGGTGCTAGCAGTTTCAGTGCAGAAGAGGAAAGAGATAATATGTGTAGAAAATAATTCGATTTCACTGTGAAGGAGTAACTGGTATTGGAGGAGCACATGACGTTAAGATGTTTTTTCTTTTTTAAACTGGAATGAGAATTAACCACATTTGAATATTCATAGGAATAAGCCAAGAGAGAAGACGTTACAACAGAGGGAGGAGGTGGGGTTCTGAGCACAGGTGGAGACTGACCTGTCTACAAGAAGCCTTACTCAGACACCCCTTCCTTCGCAAGAGAAGGAAAAGTTTAGGTGCACATGTAGCTGTGTGTATAGGTTTGATGCGAAGAGCTGGAGTTCTTTCATTAGCTGAAGGAGAGAAGGTGTTGAAGATGTGAGGAGAGTGGAACAGATTTAAATACTCTGGAGAATGTCAAAGAGCTAACTGTTGAAACTCACTCTGCAACACTGATGGTCTAGCTGAACTTGGAGACCATGAAATCATCATGACCCCAGTCTTGTACAGTTATATCATTTTTAAATGCCTAGACCCAGCAGCCAGGAAGTTGAAGATAAGGCAGACAACTGGTTTCATCCAGGTGGATATGAGAGGGTTGAGGGTTACTGAAATGGTTAATGGTGATCAAAGATCAAAAGTGGAGAAGCAAAAAAACCAAAAGGTTGAAGGTGGAGTCTACTAGAGTAGGGAAGGAAGAGGGTTGACAGAAAGGACGGAGAGGTCAAGGGAATGGCAGTCTTGAGGTGCAAGGACACATGTATGGGAGTGTGTGTGAGAGCTGAAGAGGCATTGAAGGTTGTGGTCAGAGTGTAATGTCTGAACTTACCATTTCAGAGGTAGTGCGAGTCCATATGACAAGGTACATGGTGTGGTCATGAGCAGGAGTGATTGACATGAAATGGTGAAGGTTACTGGAGGTTAGGAAGAAAATGGAAAGCTAGGTTTGGCTGGGTTGTCCACCCACTTGGATACTGAGGCCACTCAGTGTGAAGGCTTTGGTAGAAGTGAACCAGGTGTTAAACCAAAGCCATATTTTCTTTGTTTGAAATCAGTTAAGAATTGGGGCACAAAAGCTGAATCAGCATTATATAGAATTAGTTTGGGGTGAAGTCATGACAGCCTCAGTTAAAGCTTTGACAGTTTAGATGGAAATAAAGGGGCCACTTGCAATCGTGGATTATTATGTTATCTGGCAGTTGACTAGATGAGCGAAGGCAGAGAGAGGGAAGAGGTGCCCTGCAAGGACCATTCAGGCTTTCTCAAAGGCCACTCAGGAGTGGGGGGGTGGAGAAGGGGGAGGGGAAAAGCCATCAGCTCCATTTGCCACCCAAACTGTACATCTGTTGTTGCTGCTGCCCCGAATCTTTGCCTCTGGAAAGGAAAGAGTTGGAAAAAATACTGCCCAATGGTTAAAAAAAAAAAAAAAAAAAAGGGCCTATGATCCAAATGGCAGAAAACCCATTATAAATGTTTATACTGGTTCCTATTTTCTTTTACATTTCCTTCAGGTTTTAGTAAAGTTCAATTTAGAAACTCTCTTATCTTAGCCTTTGCCAATGGAGAAGATGGAGTTTTTAAGTGTGCAAACTCGGCAAAAGACTAAATGAGCCATGTAGCTCTTGGGGCTGGGATTACTATAGCACCGTCCTCTCTTATGAATGATGCATTGTCTAATTCAAGGGACAATTTTCAGGTTTTGAATCTGGATAACTAGAACAGGGAAGCAAAAAGGAGGAGACTGAAGGAGACAGGACTTGAAAGGGAACAATTTTTTGTCTAAAACATATTGCATTTAACATACTGCATTTGAAGACCTGGCTCTCTCTAATGCCCTATAAAGTTGTCTGTTTCCCGATAAATTTTTTTCTTGCAAATTAAAAGTACTGCTTATGTGGGCCTTAAAGAAGCAACACTTTGGGGGCTTCCCCGGTCCGGGAAGATCCCACATGCTGCAGAGCTGCTGGGCCCGTGAGCCATGGCCGCTGAGCCTGCGCGTCCGGAGCCTGTGCTCCGCCAACGGGAGAGGCCACAACAGTGAGAGGCCTGCGTACCACAAAAAAAAAAAAAAAAAAAAGAACGAACACTTTGATAATGCAAACATATAATCACAATTTGTTGGGTAGATACTGGAGTAATCACTCTTCTAAAAAATAGAAATTGCTTATATTCTACAGTAAACACAGATTAGCCAAGTATCTTTTTGGGTCTCACTATAAGGTTTGAGAACGGTGGCATTTTGGGACCCAGCAAAATAATATTTTCCCGCTTTGTAGCTTGGGAGATAGATCTCGGTTTAAATTCTGCTTACAACCACTTGACCTTTTAAAACATGAATTTCTTGGCCTGTGAAATGGGTATTATCATAGTACTTCCCTCATACTGATGTTGTGAGAAGCAAATGAGAACGTGTGTAAAGTACTCAGTGCAGAAGAGCCTGGTACCCAGGAGTCACTCAGGTAGCTCTATTAATAAACGATGGCGAGATGGTCCTTACACTATATCAGAGTAAATAACAAGCACAGTTTCCTTTCTCTCACCTACTGAGAGTAGAACAGGGGAGAAAAACCTGAGACTGAAAAAAACTGATGAAGCAGCAGACGACAACAGTTGTTGCTGCTATAGTTGCTTTAAGGCAACAGTAAGGCATTCTTACTATGGGTTGCATTACTTCCATAAATTAAAAATAAGGTTCAACCTCAATTAATTAGAAGCTTTGTTCCAAAATGGTGTCTTACACTCAACTTTTAGAAATGACAAAAAAATAAATAAAAGTACAATAGATGTTTATTTTTTTTTAATTCCAGGGGATGTCCCATGTCAGTAAATGGTTCCATTTCTTGTCCCTTGTATGACTACCTTCAGTTACATGAGACCTCTGCCACCACCACACCTCACTACCTTCTTGAAAATATCAAATACTACTTTAGATGGAAAATTTTTTTAACCTAATTACCATTTAGAAATAATTCTTAAGTTGATACTTAAAAGAATTGATTTCTACACATCTTCCACAACTATTTGATATAGCTTAATCACACATATATTTTTAATGAGATAATCATTTTGAAGGGAAAAAGAATTTTATATAAAAATTTTGCTTTATAAAAGTGTATAAATGTCATTCTGCCAATATACTTCCTATCCCCTCCTTAGGCAGCTGTACCTCTGACAGTGAGGTCATGAATGTTAAAACATATTTTATTTCTTGGATAGGACTGTGTAGGTGAAAGTATACTTTTCAGGAGTGATTCTGTTGGATATCTTTAAAGTTTCAAAGCAGCTGTTAGAGATGTTAGTATTTCATTCCAGTTCTTGCTGCGTAAGATTATCGCCACAGAGCTGAACTGATGTCTGTTTACTCCGCCACCATCAGCACCACCGCCATCATCTCAATCTTGGGAATTCTCAACCGCATCCCCCGCAGAGAGAGACACGTACAGTGGTGCAGCTTAGTGATAAAGAAGCCAGTCTCGGAGTACACCTTTAGATCCTTTGTTTGTATCACATTATTGTGAATTCGTACAAATTTCATTTATCGTTTAAAACTGTACTATGTAACATATTATACTATTATAAAATATCCTTTTCTGTAAATGCACTGAAGATTTTCTTTGGCATTTGTTAAGCCTATTTCTAGCAATACTGCAAATGCTAACCACCAGATAGTTAGAAACTCCAAAGATGAGGTCAGTTTTCATTTTCTGAAATTAGTTATTTGAGTTAATAGGAATTCTGTAGGAATACTGACCCACCTCATCTTATGTAACCTTCAAAAGTTAAAACAGGAAAAAAAACAAACCAGCTATATAAAACAAGAATCTTTCGGTTATAAAACTGCTGAAAGATCATGAGTCAGCTAATCTATGAAATTATGCAAGATAAATAGCTGTTTTTTTTTAAACAATTAAACCGGTTCTTTTTCCCCCTAAGGTTATAAGAAAATGGAAAATCTCCCTTTAAATCATGCAGAGATTTAAGTCAACACTTATCTATCTTTTCTAAGAAATTAAAATGTCTCTTATCTTACAGTTATATTCTGTGGCCAGTTTTTTATGCCTTTGAGACTAGGCTGTATGGTACTATTTAGCCATTATGTATTATAATGCTGAATTATGTATAAAATATTATTTCTGGTATTTGTCCATCTTCTATGGAAGTGCCATTATTATTGCCAGGGGAGCTAAAAAAGAAAAAAACAGTCTTGCTAGCAGCAGGTGTTTCATGCACTACTTTCTTCAGTCCTTTTGTGCCATAGTGAGAATCTGGACCCTAAATGAGAACAAAAGGTTCATTAGTAATTTTCATTTAATAAGCAATTTAATGTGGTATTTTAATTATATTACCGATCTACTGTATTTCGTTATAGCTCTTGTATAAAAATTTATGCCAAGTCATTTAAGGAAAAATGTAGTTTTTGCTACAAGCTAATTAATGACTAAAAATAATGAATGTAGAGCTCAGCTATTAGAGGACAGTGAAATGGTTTTAAGGAAATAATTGTTTTATTTTATCTTCTGTCAAACTTACAATCTCCTACTCAAACAAAAGGCTATTTCTTATGAAGAACTATTTCTTTCAGAGCAGAGCTCTGCTGAGAGGCACTGCTCTTCTCAAAGCAGTGGAATATTTTAGCTCCCACCTTCCTGCCTTCTCTGCTTCCGACAAGGCTGTACTGTTAGTGACTCTCAGCTTCTATTGAAACACGCTCTCTATAACATGCAAGAGGAAACCGTGGGCCCCGCCAGCTCACCACCTGGAACATTCGGGAAGACTCTTACTTTGAGTGTTGCGCATGCTGTGTAGCACACGTTGGGTAGGATCTCTATGGGTTCTTTGAACATGACCCTGAATGTATTAGCAGTCCCATCACAACTAAATCCAGTATCATTTTGTCCCAGGGTTTGTTTTTTTTCATATTCAATGATCTGTAATTTTTAAAAGAAAAATTAAATTTAAGTTAAAACAAAGTTTCGTAGAAGAAAGTATGAAGCCCTTAGGCACAGCAAAATAGACTACTACATCTCTCTGCTGTAATTTTTCTCTACTGTCTCTAACCACTAAAGATGGCTTTAAACACGCTGTCAGAAAATGCATTCACTGCAGTAAGGATGGGGAGGATGTCAGATAACTGGGCTTTGGCTGCAGGAGAGAAGAGCTTCTAAAAAAGACACATGGCTTGGGAACTGGTGTTTAGGCTGTGTGGATTTTAGATACCTGAGGGAAATGAGCCTCTACTCCTTGCTTGCCTATGTCTTGTTGCTGGGAAATTCCTGTAGCATTTCCTATGTGGATATTTCAAAATATGAAAATTCCGTCTTTTCGATTTAGTTCCATAACCTGTGCCAGGCACTGAGGGACACCCTCAAGGAGCTTCTAGTCATTAGAGAAGACAAGTAAACAATGACAATTCAGTACAGCACCTGCAGTAAACAGCTATGCATAAGATGAAGTGGAGGAGGAGAGGAAAAACTGATTTTGTCAGGAAGCGGGGAGGCTCCACAAAAGAGAGTTTTAAAAGCTCAACTCAGAGGTTACCAGGTTATAAGAGAAAAGTCTTCATGCAAGGGAACAGTATGTGCGGAGGCCAAGGCTCACAAAGCCATCTTTTTGCATACATTAGGTAAAAACGGTAATAGTAAAACAGGCTGAACGAGTACATGCAACGAGAGATCAGGACAGTGGCCACCTCAGGCGGGATAGTGACCAGAAAAGATCACAAGGGATGTCTGGGGTGCTGTAATACCCTGTTCCTTGATCAGGCTGCTGGTTACACAAGTGTGTTCGCAGTTTATGAAAAGGGAGCCATACGTACCACTTATGTCTACTTTTCTGTATGTACAGTCGGCCCCCTGTATACGCGGATGCAGAACCTGTGGATGTGGAGGACTGACTGTATTACGTCATTTTATATAAGGGGCTTTGAGCATCCATGGATTTGGGCATCCACAGGGGGTCCTAGAACCAATCCCCTGAAGATACTGAGGGACTACAGTATATCACAATTCAATTTAAAAAAAAGACATGATGGTGCCTTGGAAAAGTAGTAAGACAGGATTTCGTTGTGGTAGTGTAATCTAGAGTAAACCACTTCTCCGAGCCTCAGTTTTATCTTTTAATCTTGGAAAAAAACTTGTTTGCCTTCTTCCTAAGGCTATTGTGAGACTCAAATTATAAAACTACAGCAACAACGACAGCAACAGACTATGTTCCAAACACTTTACATGCATCATCTCAACCGCTGCTCACAAAAACATAATGGAGGTACCACTACTGTCAAAGTAAACAAGGACACTGGGGCTCAGAGAGGTTACCTAATTTGCCCACAGACACACCCTTGAGATGGTAGAGCTGAGATTCAAACCCAGGCAGGTCTATCTGGTAGTGTTATCTAGAGGGTGCATGGCACTAGCCACCGGGCGGAAGAAAATAAAGAGAAGTCCTACTTCTATTCATTTTATATTTTATCATTTTAATATACCTATAACCCCGATGCCCTCCCTCAGACTGTACACAGGAATCTGGTGTCTCATGTAATATGGGAGGGGCACTGAAGGAAGACAGGGGTTCCACAATTGAAGAGAATGACTGTGGGGCCCTCACTCCTTCCCAGGCCTGCAGATTACACAGCCTGCTTAAGGGGGCTTATGGATCCTATGGAGAGGATCTTAACAGTATATAAAGTAAAACGGGGGCTTCCCTGGTGGCGCAGTGGTTGAGAGTCCACCTGCCGATGCAGGGGACACGGGTTCGTGCCCCAGTCCGGGAAGATCCCACATGCCGCGGAGCGGCTGGGCCCGTAAGCCATGGCCGCTGAGCCTGCGCGTCCGGAGCCTGTGCTCCGCAACGGGAGAGGCCACAGCAGTGAGAGGCCTGCGTACCGCAAAAAAAAAAAAAAAAAAAAGTAAAACGGGGAGTGATCATGAAAATCTTTTATACCCCTAAGAGGTCTGCTGTGGCTTTTTTGCATTAAAAATTATAGAAAAAAAATTTCCTAACCTTTAAAATCTTTCAAATAAACAATCTCAGTGGCTTTGGTTTGTAAGAGCAACGAAATGACATGAATGATTTAATTTATAGCTGAATTTCACTATAAACGTTAGTGGATAGAATTTAAAAATGAGCATGATTTCATTAGCACAGCCAATAAAGCAATTCTTCCATTTGGAACAAGGTGTCTTTGTGAGGTAGTAAAGTATGTTTTTTGGCTGTCATCAGACCAGACCTTTATTTTTGTCTGTGTAGGGCCCTCCTTGCTGCACACGGGCTTTCTCTAGTTGTGGCAAGCGGGGGGCTACTCTTCGTTGCAGTACGCGGGCTGCTCACTGCGGTGGCTTGTCTTTGTTGTGGAACACGGGCTCTAAGCACGAGGGCTTCAGTAGTTGTGGCATGTAGGCTCAGTAGTTGTGGCGCACGGGCTTAGTTGCTCTGCGGCATGTGGGATCTTCCTGGACCAGGGCTCGAGCCCATGTTCCCTGCACTGTCGGGCAGATTCTTAACCACTGCGCCACCAGGTAAGTCCCCGGACCAGACCAGATCTTTGAATTGTTGTGTATCTTGAAAGTCAATGATGCATTTTGATCACAAAGTTCACCAATGTTTTTACTATTAAAAATAGTATATTAATTAACATTTTAGAAAGGGTAGTTTTTTCCGCTGAAAGAAGTCTGAAACATTGTTTACTTCCTTTTTTCATTTCTATTTTTTGTGTTTTAATTTATGTATAATATAAAGTAAGTATAGTATTGCAGAGGTATATGTGTATAGTAAATAAAAGTACAATGTAGATGTGTTTCAAAAATAATTTCACTAACTGGGATGTGCAGTCAAAAGTGTGGAGAACACTGGTTGACTGGAAGGGAAGGAGAGAGGTGCTTCACTTTCTTCGAGATTAAGTAATCGTGTCATATCTGGAAGAACTGAGGTGGAGCAGACCTAAGAACGGGGCAGGGTATGGTCAGACAATCAGAAATCAGAGGTGTAACCAGTAGTTATAGGAAATTAGACAGTCTCAAGCCCTAGAGTTCAAAGTACCATGAAAAAAGCAGGTGGGTGTTTTGAGACAGTCAGTGCACAGCAGGATGAACTAATAGAAGGGTTTCCTGGACAAAGGCGAGCTCCTTGTATGTTAATGCTTCTGTTAAGGACCCCAGGACCTCAATTTTCTGAAACTACACTTTTTAGATCAATTGTAAAGTGGAACCTCTAGGCTTAAAATACTAATAGGCTTTTATACTGAAATTTGGATTTTGCCGAAACAATATCTTATCGTAAAATGACACTTGTTATGTATTTCAGATGGTATACAGTGGGCAAAAAAAGTGTACCTGTATATTCACTTGATAATCCGTTGGACCATGAATAGATCCATATAAACCAAATCCGACTATAGAGATTCTTCTATTAACTGTGAACCTGAGAGAATGAGGCCAAATATAAAATAACATACATAATTCAGTAAGCATTCATACTCCAAAGGCTTATACATTTTTAAAGTGTTACTCAGAACATCTAATTTTGCTCATAATAAAGAAAACTATCAAAAATTAAACATCCTTGGAAATGTCATCTGCTTACCAAAAAACTCTTGCTAGAGTAACTTATTGGAAACTTAAGTAGAATCTGTTTTCATTTTTGAGCCAAGCAATTTATTTAACCTAAATACCCACTTTTGTTGTGATGATAATTTTAGTCCAAATCTGTCTGCACATCTCCTTCATGAACAGAGATGTGTCAGCCATCAGACCTGATGTGCAGCGTCCCAAACTCTGACAATTCTTCAGCTCGATGAATACTTACTGGGCCTGGCACTGGGGAAATAATGGTCAACAAGATAGTCTCTGCCCCTACTGCACTTATGGCCTAATGGAGGACACTGATAATAAATAAGTAAACAAAGGGATAAATCGTTAATTATAAGTTGTGATAAGAGTTGTGAAGGAAGCAGGCTGCTGTAACAGAATTGGTGGTGGAGGTCTGGGGACAGGACCTAAGTTACACAGGTGGATCAGAAGGAGATTTCACACTAGAACAATTAGCAGATCCAGTTTAGTCACCATAGTTAAGAAACAGACCCACCTTACTCCATGTTATAAATGTATAAAAACTAGCATCAAACACAAATGGCACTAAATGACTGTATAATAAGAGATAATCTATAATATAAAGCAGTTATCCTCAACATTTCATACTTTAAGAACTGAAGTAACAAGTTTTATTATTATTACTACCATACCATTGCCACTTTATGAGCACTTCCTGTGCCAGGCACCGAGCTTCAGTTCTTTACATGAATTATTTCCTTTAGTCATCATAACAGCTCTATAAACTAAGTAACACAGTATGATTTTTATCATCCTGTTTTTATAGCTGAAGAAACTGAGATTTAGAGAAATTAACTTGCCTGGATCAAAATGTGTAGCAGAGCTGGGACACAATCCCAGGTCTGCATGGATCAAAAGGTCACACTCAATCACTATGTTAAACTCCCAGTATGAGGATCACGTTAAAATTTTTAAAATATATTATTTATAATTTTTTATTATAAAAAAGCAATATATTCTCTGTTTAAAAAAAGTCAGAAAATGCAGCTAAGCAAACAAGAGGAAAAATTTAAAGCATCTCTAAATCTACCATCTAGAGATAACTTCATTTTCAATTTGGTGCACTTCCTTTTCAGACTTTTAGTTCTGTTTTTAAACAATACAAAAACAGACTTTTTTCTATGAACATATATGTATTATTTTAAAAACAATGTCAGAATATATATATTTTTGTAACTTCATGTAAAAAGGTAAAAAACTACTACTGATTCATTATATTTAAACAATTCCTACTTGTTAAATAATCTAGGTTATTTGCAGTTTTTGTTATTATACAACAATGCCATGATGAACAATCATTTCACAGTGCCTTCATTATTTCCTAGAATAAATTCCTGGAAGTAGATTTTCTGGGGAAAATGAAAGGCATATTCTTAAGGCGTTAGATGAACTTTATCAAATTGCTTTCTGGGAAGATTATAAAACTTTACACCCAACAAGGAATGAAGATCATTTCTATCTCACTCTCAACAACCACAAGTATCTTCATTTCTTTTTGCTGTTGAGAAACTGATGATTGACAAATTCTATTTATATTTGATTACTGAGTTAACACATTTGCTCATATGCTTACTATCTACTGGATTTTCTCTTTAATGAAAAACCCACTCACATTCTTTTCCCATTTTTCTCTGCTGATGAGTGTCTTTTTCATGTGGATTCGAAAGACCATGTTATATAGTTATTATATGCTTTGTCAGTAACATCCATTACAAAAACTTTCCTATTTGTCATTTATCTTTTAACTTTATGGTGGTTTTGGATGTAACATTTTGAATTATTTGTAGTCAAATTATGATCTATGCCAAGTTCAGAGAGGCCTATCTCATCCTCATAATAAATAAACATTCTGTTCCGGCACCTTCACGGTTTCCTTTTTTTTAACGTTAAAATTTTAATTTATACAAATATTGGAAGATGGCATCAGTAAAGATCTAACTTTATTTTCCCAGTGGTTAATCCTTCCTCACATTCTAAATGTTCATTTATATTAGGTTGGTTTCTGAACTCTGTAGTATGTTCCGTACAACATTCTCTTACAGCTTTACAATATTTTTCATATTTGATTAATACCACTCTTTTAAAAAAGAAACCTTTACTTTTGCAAATTAATTTTAGAATAATTTTGCCAACCCACTCCTCCCTACCAAAAACATGTGACTTCTACAAGGAACTGCCTAACTCAGAAAGGTTAGTTTGGAAAGACACTGTCTGATTCCAGTCGAAGTTTTCCAATTCTTTATAAAGATACCATACTGTACATTTCCTATAGGACTTACCCCTGCTACTTTATGTTATTTGTTACTATTGCAAGTGGGGTCTGTTTTTACTCACCATTTTAACTGAAAATTCAAACATTAATTTTATTTATTTATTTATTTATTTTTTTGCTGCATCGCATGGCTTGCGGAATCTTAGTTCCCTGACCAGGCATTGAACCCGGGCCACCACCCTGAAAGCGCCAAGTCCTAACCACTGGACCGCTAGGGAATGCCCTAAAATTTTTTTATTGTGGCAAAATATATAACAAAATGTACCATCTTAAGCATTTTAAAGTGCACCATTCAGTGACATTAAGTAATTCACACTGTTGTTAACCATCAACACCACCCATCTCTGTAAATGAATTTTAATGACACAGGAACATCACTGGGTTTTGCACATACGTTTTATAAGTTGCCACTACTATGCATTGGTTCTAATAGATTTTTACTGATCCTGAGGCTGTCTGGGTGGACTAGTTGTTCTCAAAAGGAGTTCTGTGCCCAGGGAGGCAGGCTCTGTTTTCACAAAGGATATGATGCACCACTGACAGGGAGCCAGGGACACCAGATTTACTGCAATACTTAGGAAAGTCTCCCGAAACAAAGAATCTCAACCAACTTTCAAGTGTCCTGTCAGAATTCATGTAGATGAAAAACTTGTTTTTAACTATGAGACTTGAACTTAATCCCTTTTTATTAATAAACCAAGATTTTTACAGCAATTTTAACATTCACTGACTTTTACAAGAGGTGACTACTATACAAATCGAGGAAATATCATACAGTCATTTCTCATTATTTGTGGTAGTTATATTTTATAGTTGGTGCAAACACAGAATTAGCAAATACTAAACCACTGCTCTTAGGGGGAATGTACACACACACACACACACACACACACACTTACACACACTCACACCACTCATGTGGATTATAATCTTAAATCCTAAGAACGACGCATTCTAGTATACCCCATTTTCTGTGTTTCACAAAAGAGAAATGGAATTAAGGAGTGTTAAGTGACTTGCCTGAGGCCACCCCACTAACAGATGCCAGAGATGGGATTCAAACTGTCCAATGGCCACAGAGCTGTAGTGTCCTGCACTGCACTGCCTCCTACCATCTCCATCTCTGTATGAGCGCTGAAATAAGAAGGTAGAGCATCCTCCTTGTTTGAGCTCACACAGGAGCATGCTCCCAGGCAACTAAAATCTTTTCTGTGAATGACTAAGAAAGCGCTGCTGGTATTGATTTGGGGGTTACAAATAAATTCTAGCGAGTAGATGAGTTCTCAAATATGGAAACTGGATAAACAGGATGGACCATAGTTTGCTTTAGTTGAAACTTTTAAAGAAAATGACAAAATTGGCAGCAATGCTGCTCATGGTATTTGGGACATGGTATAATACACCTGTTCCCTGCACCTACAGCTGTCTCAGTGTGCTGGTGCATACAGGTACTATCTCTGATTGCTTGTTTGTCTTCTGGTGCTGCCCAAGTGTCTACATATTGAAGTACACATTTGATTTTACTATCAGTTACATTTACTGTCCTTTACATTACAACTAGGCCATTATATCATTTTAAAAAAATGAAACACATTATCTATGAATTTCATTTCAGGTTAATAAAGGGGGAATACAAAATATTTATTACAAAAAAAGGGAGAACTAGGTCTGATGGAGTGAAGAACTACTAATATAGACGTTATCTGAAAAAAATGAAAAACACCTCTTCCTCTCCAATATTTCTTTTTCTTTTTTGTTTGTTTATATTGAAGTATAGTTGATTTACAACATTGTATTAATTACATATATTTCTTTATCTTTATACCTACATCAATCAGAGTTTTAAGAACACTACTGAAAAACAGCAAGGTTACCAGGCATCCCTATCTTGAGGTTTCAATAGCCCATCATGTTAAAGGAGTATTCTTCTAGACCTAGCCTATTAATGGTTATATCTGGATCGAGGGTAAAATTTTATCAAAAGTCTTTGTGGTACGCAGGCCTCTCACTGTTGTGGCCTCTCCCGTTACAGAGCATAGGCTCCAGATGCGCAGGCTCAGCAGCCATGGCTCACAGGCCCAGCCGCTCCGCGGCATGTGGGATCTTCCCGGCCTGGGGCATGAACCCGTGTCCCCTGCATCAGCAGGCGGACTCTCAACCACTGCGCCACCAGGGAAGCCCCAAAAGTCTTTTTGACATCTATCAAAATAAATTTTTTTCCTTTGATCTGCTACCATGGTGAATTATAGTAATATATTTCCTAGTTTTGCACCATTCTTTCAATCTCCAAACTCTTATCTGCCTTTTTTTTTTTGCACTGATGGACATTATTAGGAATAGCCTTACAAAACTCAGTTGGATGGATGTTATTTTAAATGATGTTCATTGCACTGCTCAGTGTCCCCTTTCTAAGAAACCACAGGAGAAACTTCTCTAAAGTCTCTGTATCTGAAACAGCCACGCTTCTCCTGAGCAATATGAGTACTTCTCATGTGATAAACTCTTCAATTTCTGTAACTTTACAGCTTTAGAACCAAACTTAAGATGTCAGAACATGGATCTTGCATATTTATCTCCACTGGATGTATTTTTCCGACCCTAATTTATCACTGTTTTTTAAAAATTGGACTATAGTTGTTTTACATCTATTTGCTGTTATAGTATTATTCTTTTAAGGTACTGCTAGATTCAATATGCTATTTTATTTCTTTTCTATATAAGTGAGATTGACCTAGAAAAATTTTTGCCTTGTCAGATTCCTATATAAGGATTATGCTTCTTTCAATAATTAACCAAAAAGTATTTTCTTCTTTTAATGTTCAACGAAACAACCTGTTCCCTGAATGTTTGATAAAACTCACCTGTCAAAACCACCTTGTGAAGGGACAGTTCTTTGATAACTTTTAATTTCTTCCATGGTAATTGGTCTATTCAGGCTTTCTTCTTCAGTCAATTTTGATAATTTATATTTGCCTATAAAATGATCCATTCCATCAAGATGTTCAATTTATTAGCACAGAGTAAACCCAGAATTAAAATAAAAATTTCCTCAGTATATTATTATATTCCATTATTTGTAGATGTAAGTATGTTTTATTACCTTTGCCCAAGGTTTGCTTATTTTATTGGTCTTTTTCAGGAACCAGCTTATATTTAACAATTCTATTTTTAATTCATTAATTTCTACATTTACCTATTTCCTTTCTCTTTTCATATGGTTCTTTTGCTATTCATTTTCTAGCTTCTTGGGTTAATGCTGAAATCATTTATTTCTACTCTAATTTATTTAATAAAAGTAGTTAATTATCGCTAATTCTCTGTGTGACACTTTGGCCTCATCCCCTAAGTTCTCACATATAGTATTCTCATTGTGAATTATTACTAAATAGTCTACAAATGCATTTTTATTTCCATTTTAACCCAATATTTGTAAGAGTCCTCTCCCTCTTGGAGTTCTAGTTTTAAACAAACTTCTTGTTAGTTTCTAGTTTTACACCAAAGTGCTATTAATATTAAATAAATGAAAATTCAAAAGGCATGTTTTATGAAAACAGGTAAATATTCTATTTTGACATTTAACCTAAGGAAACATGGTAGAGCAAATATAAATTCCAAAAGGATTATATGCATGCATCTTTTAAAATTAAAAAAAAATTTTCCCGAAGTTGTTACAAATGTATACTGAGATATTTTCCATGCAACATCTATGCAAATAAAAATCTCACACTAAACCAAGTAAGATTAAATGTATTAAATTATAGCCCTAAGGCTGTAAAAATAATGTTTGATCAATTAAGGGCTAGACTTCAGCTCACCAGCAGTGGCAATCCAAACGAAACTCACAAAATAGAAGGCCCAAGTCAATCCTTTCTTACTCTACTTGTTTCCTAAGAGACTCCCTCACTCATAATTCAGTGGGGAGACCAGTAAGCCTGACTTCTTGACTGTTGTATCAAGTTAGAAATGTATTAAACAAAGTATAAAATAAAATGTGGTTAATTATCTCCCACAATATGAACATAAAAGCCAAATGCGAGCCGCTGCCGCGCCCCACCCCACCCCCAAATCTACAATATGCAGATACCTGATTCGATCACTCGTTCCACTGTAACCCCACCGGCTCTCTACTTGCTGGAATCTATTGATGCAGCATTCCTTTCCTCTGAGGCAGCATCTTGGTCGATCAATGTATTCAACTCGGGGCTTAGGATTGACAGTAAAATGAAGAAAGAGGTTTACCACTTCACGATCTGACAGAATTCCAGACTGAGCAGGACCTGCAGAAATAAAAACATAAACCTCAATAAAAGTAACTTCACTGCAATTCCTAACTTTGTAATTCTCCCCATAATAATGTGAATTCAAATGTGAAAGATGTAAAGTAACAATGAGGTAGAAAAATCTCAGTATAGATAATTTTAGCATATATATATATATATATTTTTTTTTTTTTTTTGTGGTACGTGGGCCTCTCACTGTTGTGGCCTCTCCCGTTGCGGAGCACAGGCTCCGGACATGCAGGCTCAGCGGCCATGGCTCACGGGCCCAGCCGCTCCGCGGCATGTGGGATCTTCCCAGACCGGGGCATGAACCCGTGTCCCCTGCATTGGCAGGCAGACTCTCAACCACTGCGCCACCAGGGAAGCCCCTAATTTTAGCATATATTTAATTTTAAATTAAGTTTTACTAAATTCATCCGAGGTTAACCTAATATGTAAGTGTTAAAATCATTAATAAATCAAAGCTTAGATGAAACCCTGAAATCACAGAAAGATCCCTGGATTTTTCTATCCATTTGCCCTGAGTGTTCCATTTCCCAGAAAGAGGAGAGTTGGAGAAGTGCTTACAGTGGCAGCCAGAGCTATCGTTACCTCTCCATTCCCCATCTGTCTGAGGCTGTAATCAAACAATGGAATATTTAGAGGTAGAAATAGATGGCACAGTGCTTTCATTGTGGGATTTTGAAATCAGCAGAGGTCAGGAGCTAAGATTGGAAGAGCTGTGGAAGCAGCATATCACATGCTATAGTTTTCTCATTCACTGTTTCTGGGAAGAGAAAATTCCAAACAGCTTAAATTTAACCAGGAATAAATGCTATTCCTCATAAAAGATGCCAGGAGATTCCTTCCAAGGCTGGTAAAAACAATCTAAATAAGAGACTGCAAAACACTAGAAATTTGGTTTAAGAAACTATAAATCAGATTTTAACGTAAAATGCCCTAATTTTTAATATAAAGTTTTAGAATATCACAAACAAAATATATCAACCTGCCAGACCTGGCCCCGTGGTTCATTTGCAATCTCTGGATAAGTAAAGATTGTAAAGAAGAAAAAATACAATTACAAACTTAAAACATGCATTTTAGAGAAAGAAAAAAGAAAAGAATGTAACTGGAACTGCATAAGATCAGAAGACAGATGGGGGTGAAAACTCATGTATCTTTCTCAGAATGACAAATAAGACAAAAGAATTAAAATGTTAAGGTGATTAAAATGGATGATAAAAAGCAGAGACCAACATACAGGTAACTAGTGTTCCTGAAGAACTAACAGTAAGAAATAGGATGATGCAATAATTCAAGACTACAGGTATACCTTGCTTTATTATGCTTCGCAGATACATTTTTTTACAAATTGAAGATTTGTGGCAACCCTGCATCAACAAGTCTGTTGCTGTCATTTTTCAACTGCATTTGCTCACTTTGTGTCTCTGTGTCACATTTTGGTAATTCTCTCAATAGTTTAAACTTTTTCATTATTACTATACTTGTTATGATGATCTGTGATCAGTGACCTCTGATGTCACTACTGTAACAGTTTTGAGCCCCATGAACCACACCCATAAGACAGCGAACAATTAAGTTATGCAGGTATCTGCATAAATAAATGTTGTGTGTGTTCTGACTGCTCCACTGATCAGCCGTTCCCCATCTCTCTGTCTCCTCCTGAGACACAACAGTATTGAAACTAGGCCAATTAACAACCCTATAGTTGGGCTTACCTGCTGGCACAGTGGTTAAGAATCTGCCTGCCAACGCAGGGGACAGAGGTTTGAGCCCTGGTGCGGGAAGATCCCATATACCACATACCACATACCACGGAGCAACTAAGCCCTGCACCACAACTACTGAGCCTGCACTCTAGAGCCCGCAAGCTACAACTACTGAGCCCGCGCACCTAGAGCCCGTGCTTCTCAACAAGAGAAGCCACCACAATGAGAAGCCCGTGCAGCACAATGAAGAGTAGCCCCTGCTCGCTGCAACTAGAGAAAGCCCGCGCACAGCAACGAAGACCCAATGCAGCCAAAAATAAAATAAATAAATTTACAAAAAAAAATGAAAACAACAGCCCTATAGTGGCCTCTTAAGTGTTCAAGTGAAAGAACAGTCAAACATCTCTCCCTTTAAATCAAAAGCAGAAATGGTTATGCTGAGTAAGAAGGCTTGTCAAAAGTTAGGTCTCTTGCACCAAAGAGTAGCCAAGTTGTGAATGCAAAGGAAGAGTTCCTGAAGGAAATTAAAAGTGCTACTCCAGTGAACACACAAATAATAAGAAAGCAAAACAGCCTTAATGCTGATATGGAGAAAGTCTGAGTGGTTTGGATAGAAGATCAAACCAGCCACAACATTCCCTTAAGACAAAGACTAATCCAGAGCAAGGCCCTAACTCTCTTCAATTCTATGAAGGCTGAAAGAGATGAGGAGGCTACAGAAGCAAAGTCTGAAGCTAGCAGAAGGGGGTCCAGGAGGTTTAAGGAAAGAGGCTGCCTCTGTGATGTAAAAGTGCAAGGTGAAGCAGCAAGTGCTGATGTAGAAGCTGCAGCAGGTTATCCAGAAGATCTGGCTAAGATAATTAATGAAGGTGGCTACACAAAACAACAGATAATTCAATGTAGACAAGTGTAGACAAACAGCCTTCTAGTGGAAGAAGATGCCATCTAGGACTCTGCCAGTTAGAGAGAAGTCAATGCCTGGCTTTAAAGCTTCAAAGGACAGCCTGACACTCTTGTTAGGGGCTAATGTAGCTGGTGACTTTAAGTTGAAGCCAATGCTCATTCACCATTCTGAAAATCCTAGGGCCCTTTAGAATTATGCTAAATCTACTCTGTGTTATAAATGGAACAAAAAAGCCTGGATGACAGCACATTTGCTGACAACATGGTATACTGAATATTTTAAGCCCACTGTTGACACCAACTGCTCAGAAAAAAAGATTCCTTTCAAAATATTGTTCCTTGACAATGTACCTGGTCATCCAAGAGCACTCATGAAGATGTACAGTTGTTTTCATGACTGCTAACAGAACATCCATTCCATAGCCCATGGATCAAAGAGTAATTTAGACTTTCAAGACTTATTATTTAAGAAGAACATTTTGTAAGGCTATAGCTACCATAGACAGTAGTGATTCCTCTGATGCATCTGGGCAAAGTAAACTGAAAACCTGGAAAGGAGTCACCATTCTAGATGCCATTAAGAACATCCATGATTCATGGAAAGAGTTCAAAATATCAATATTAAAGAGAGTTTGGAGGAAGTAAACTGTAACCTTCATGCTTGACTTTGAGGGGTTCAAAGACTTCAGTGGAGGAAGTAACTGCAGATGTGGTAGAAATAGCAAGAGAACTAAAATTAGAAGTGGAGCCTGAAGATATGACTGAATTGCTGCAACCTCATGATAAAACTTGAACAGATGAGGAGTTGCTTCTACAGATGAGCAAAGAAAGTGGTTTCTTGAGACAGAATCTCCTCCTGTTGAAGATGCTGTGAAGACTGTTGACAACAAAGGATTTATAATATTACATAAACTTAACTGATAAAGCAGTGGCAGGGTGAAAGAGGACTAACTCCAATTTTGAAAGAAGTTTTACTGTGGGTAAAATGCTATCAAACATTGCATTGCCTGCTACAGAGAAATGTTTCCTGAAAGAGTCAATCACTGTGGCGAACTTCATTATTATCTTATTTTAAGAAACTGCCACAGGACTTCCCTGGTGGCGCGGTGGTTAAGAATCTGCCTACCAATGCAGGGGACATGGGTTTGAGCCCTGGTCCGGGAAGATCCCACATGCTGCAGAGCAAATAAGCCCATCCGCCACAACTACTGAAGCCCGCGTGCCGCAACCACTGAGCCCATGTGCCACAACTACTGAAGCCTGCACACCTAGAGCCCATGCTCCGCAACAAGAGAAGCCACCGCAATGAGAAGCCTGTGCACTGCAACAAAGAGTAGCCCCTGCTCACCACAACTAGAGAAAGCCTGCGCACAGCAGTGAAGACCCAACGCAGCCAAAAATTTTTAAAAAATGAAAATAAAAAAAAAGAAAGAAGTTGCCACAGCCATATTAACCTTCAGCAACCACCACCCTGACCAGTCAGCAGCCGTCAACATCGAGGCAAGACCCTCCACCAGCAAAAAGATTAGGACTCGCTGAAGGCTCAGATGTTAGTTAGCATTCTTTAGCAATACAGTCTTTTTAAATTAAGGTATGTACTTTGTTTTTTTTAGACATAATGCTATTGCACTTAACAGACTATAATATAGTGTAAACATAACCTTTATATGCATTGGGAAACCAAAAAATTTGTATGGCTCACTTTATTGCGATATTCAATTTACTGTTGTGGTCTGGAACACACAATATTGCCAAGGTATGCCTGTATTATAAAATTTCCTTAGTTGAAAAAAGAAGTCTTCAGATCATGAAAAACGTTCTCAGATATCTACCGTATACCTATTTAAAGAAAGTAATCAAGAATAAACTCATCAAATGAGTGAATCAAAATAAAGAATTCAAGAAGGTGTATCATAAAAGAACTGGTGATAAACACTAAATCCAATACAACCTATAATTAAGTCTAATACAGTTGTGTCTTTATAGTACGTTATGTTGAGTGTATAATCAGTTACCTTAAAGTGTGCTAGAAAGGTTGAAAGGATGGAACACCATGCTAACATTCTTATCTTAAATAGGGAAGGTCAATAAATATCATTTTATTATGAAATGAATTAAGAAAATTGGAGGGGAAAAAGTAAATGCAGAATTATTTCCTAATCTCTAGACAGAAAACACACACACACTCAACAGCAAAATAGAGAACATAAAGGGAGCTCTCCCTAAAACAGTTTTGAAAAATATAATACAGAAATAATAAGCATAACAGAAAAGAACATACATAACAGCAACAACAGAAACATTATTTCACTACATAAAAATATTAATAAGTCTGTAAGGTGGAAGAGCCTACGTCAGAGAACAACTATACATGAAACAGTACATAAAATAGCTATTTCATGTTAACAGAGAACAATTGAGGCAGTCAGTGCTTGAGAAGGGAAATGTATTGAGATGAAGCCCTATATCTGTCACCACTTTTCCCCTTGGGATATTTGCTGATTTGCTTAACAGGGCATAAATGCCACGTAGAAACGGGCAACCTAGAAATTGTGGTAGTCCTCAACTGACTGAAGAGACAAAAACTGTAATTCAAAGCTACCAAGGCAGCCAGACAACGATCCGGAAGAGAATACTTAATAGACAAACAAGACCAACATTTTGCGCATAATTTCTCCTTGAAGTATTTGTCAACTCCTGGGCTTCCCTGGTGGCGCAGTGGCTAAGAATCTGCCTGCTAATGCAGGGGACACAGGTTCGAGCCCTGGTCCAGGAAGATCCCACATGCCGTGGAGCAACTAAGCCCGTGTGCCACAACTACTGAGCCCCTGTGCTGCAACTACTGAAGCCCATGTGCCTAGAGCCTGTGCTCCACAACAAGAGAAGCCACCACAATGAGAAGCCCACGCACCGCGATGAAGAGTAGCCCCCGCTGGCCGCAATCAGAGAAAAGCCTGAGCACAGCAACAAAGACCCAACAAAGGCCCAACACGGCCAAAAATAAAATTAAAAAAAAGTATTTGTCAATTCCTAAGCTATGCACAAGCAAGAGAAAACTATGAGACTAAAAAACCAGGCAGAAAGACGCTGCTAAGAGACTAAAGAATTAAACAGAAATTTCTGTCTTAAAGCTAGGAGAAAAATTCCCAAATATTTGAAAATTAAGCTATATACTTAATAGCCCATGGGTCAAGAAAAAAATTACCATGAAAATTAGAAAATACTTTTTATTGAATGACAATGAAAATACAACATATCAAAACTTGTGGGGATGGGCTTCCCTGGTGGCGCAGTGGTTGAGAGTCCGCCTGCCGATGCAGGGGACATGGGTTCGTGCCCCGGTCCAGGAAGATCCCACATGCCGCGGAGCGGCTGGGCCCGTGAGCCATGGCCGCTGAGCCTGAGCGTCCGGAGCCTGTGCTCCGCAACGGGAGAGGCCACAACAGTGAGAGGCCCGCGTACCGCAAAAAAAAAAAAAAACACCTTCCACAAAGAAAACACTAGATCCAGACAGCTTCACTGGTGAATTCCCCTAAGCATTTAAGGAAAAATAGCACTAATTTTACATAAACTCTTCAATACAGAAAAAAGATATATTCCTAACTTTTGTATGAGACCAGCATAACCTTGATAATCAAAATCTGACAATTTCATTACAAGAAAGGAAAAATTATAGCCTAATTTCTCTCATGAAATAGTCCTAAAAATATTTTTTAAATCTGGCAAATTGGATCTAGTAATATATAAAAAGAATAATGCATGACAACCAAGTCTGGTTTATGTAAGGAATCCAAAGTTTTAACTTGGAAAATCAATCAATGCTATATTAAGCTATACTAAGAGAACAAAGGTGAAAACCATATCATTATCTCAAAAGAAGAGAAACATTTGGTAAAATTCATGATAAAACTCTTACAAGACTAGTAATAGAAGGAAACTGCCTTAATCCAATAAAGAGTATCTACAAAAAATTTACAGCAAGCATACTCTGTGGGGAAACACTGAAAGCTCTCTGCCTAAGACTAGAATAATGCAAGGATGTTCACTATCCATACTTCTTAATATGCTCAAGGTCCTAGGTCACACAATAAGGCAAGAAAAAGAAATGTCTAAGGATTAGAAAGGAAGAAATAGAATTATTATTGTTTGCAGATCACAACTGTACATGTAGACTATGTACAATCATCTACAAATAATTATTAGAATTTATAAATATAGCAAGATCACTAGATACAAGGTCAATACAGGAAAAGTCAACTGTATTTCTATATACTGGCAATCAATCAGTTAGGACATGGAAATTAAAAAAACTAATCATTGCAATAACATTTAAGAAGTAAAATACATAAGGAATAAACCTACCAAAAAATATGCAAGACCTCTACCAGAAAACTCAAAGTATTACTAAGAGAAATTTTAAAAAGACTTCAATCAATGTTCATTGATTGGAAGACTCAATATTATAAAAATGTCAATTATCTCCATACCAATCTATGGATTCAATGCAATTCCAATCAGAATCCCATGACTTTTTTTGGTGGAAACTGACAAGCTGATTAAAACATTTAGGTATATGAAACTACCAACACAAAAAACCAAGAATAGCCAAGGTAATCCAGAAGAACAAAGCTAAAGGATTTTCACCACCAGATTTCAAGATTCAGTTTAAAACTACAGAAATGAAAACTCCACAGAACTGGTTCAAGGACGCACAAATATACAGTAGAGCAGACTAAACATTCCAGAAATAGATTCATTCATATACAGTCACCTGATTTACAACGAAGTTAGCACTGCTGTGTATGGGGGCAAGGATAGTTTTTAATACATAGTCACGTGGGGGAAAAAAAATGAACCTTGACCTCTACCTCACACCATACACATGTGTGAAAAAAACACCACAAAAAAATAAAAACCCAACTGGATTACAGACCAAAAAGTTAAATGTCAAACAATAAAGTTCCTAGAAGAAAACCTAAGAGAATATCTTCATGACCCTGAGGCAGGCAAAATTTCTTAAGACATAAAAAGCCTTCACCTTAAAGGAAAAGACTGATAACTTAATTCATTACAATTAAGACCTTCTATTTATCAAAAGACAGCATTAAGATAATGAAAAGACAATCCACAGACTGGGATATTAGCTATAAGTATATACATTATATGTATCTATAATATATTCTGGATAAAGTCTTTTGTCAGATTATATACATATAATGGAGAGGATGTGAGGCAACTGGAATGAACTCTTAACTCTCTTAGTTTGGCAGCTGAGTGTGAACTATTACAACTACGCTGGGCGACTATTTGGTAGGATCTACCAATGCATACTCTATGACTTTGCAATTGCACTGCCACCTGCTCAACAGAAATGTTCACATATGTACACCAAGTGAGAGGTATAAGAATGTTCTTAAAGGCCCCAAACAAACAACCCAAATGTCCAACAACAGTAAAATGCATAAAGAAATCATGGCACATCCATTCAACAGATATACAGCAATGACAAAGAATGAGCTACTGCCACACACAACCACACAGATGAATCTAAGACATAATGTTAAGAGAAAGAAGCCACACACAAAAGAACACGTGCTGAATGTATGACTTCCTTTATATTAAGTTTAGAAACAGACAAAACTCATTTACAGAAGCCAGAAAGCAGTCACCTTTGGAAGGGAGATTAAGGACTAGGAGGGGCATGATGGAGACTGGTGGGGTATGGTAATGTACTGTAAATTGATATGTGTGGTTAAACAGGTGCGTTCACTCTATTTGTTCACTTTATTATGTACATGTTATATTTTAATTTAAAAAGTTTACAAAAAGAAAAAACAAACATTGATTCTGATCAGCAAAAACAACTTGTGAGAATACTGGAATATATATAATGAATCAAAAAGAAAAATTTGTATACCCCAAAAGAATAAAAGTCATGAACAAATACCCAGAGAAAACCATAATTCAAAAAGACACATGCACCCCAATGTTCACTGCAGCACTATTTACAATAGCCAGGTCATGGAAGCAACCTAAGTGCCCCTCGACAGATGAATGGATAAAGATGTGGTGTAGGTGCATATATATAATGGAATATTACTCAGCCATAAAAAGGAATGAAATTGGGTCATTTGTTGAGACGTAGATGGATCTAGACTCTGCCATACAGAGTGAAGTAAGTCAGAAAGAGAAAAACAAATATCGTGTATTAACACATATATGTGGAACCCAGAAAAATGGTACAGATGAACTGGTTTGCAGGGCAGAAACAGAGACACAGATGTAGAGAACAAACGTATGGACACCAAGGAGGGGAAGTGGCGGGGGGGGTTGGGGTGATGGTGTGGTGAATTGGGCGATTGGGATTGACATGTATACACTGATGTGTATAAAATGGATGACTAATAAGAACCTGCTGTATTAAAAAATAAATAAAATTAAATTTAAAAATTCAAAAATAAAGGAAAAAGAAAAAATACAAATGGCCAATAAACATAAGGAAATATAATTTTAAACCATTATGAGATTTTTTTTTTCTTTTAAATCAATTTGGCCATGACTTAAAAGCAGATGATACTCAGTGTTGATATGGGAAACAAGAACTGGTCATAGAACTAAGAAGCATCAACCCTAAGAGTCAGAAAGATCTGTCATTGTAACTTTAGGTAAGGCACTTAACCTCTCTCAGGTTCAGTTCTTAAACCTATAAAATATCACATAATTTTTATATATTTATAATATACAAAATATTTTAAAAGATATAAAATACATATAATTTAAAAATACATAAATATATAACCTACAATATTATCTTGAAGGGCTATTAGGAGAATTGAATGAAATTATACACACAAATGCACATACATAAACAGCTTCTTTTTCTCTCTTGCACAGGGAGACTGACTGCCCATTAAAATAGTTTCAAGTAGATTTTGGACAAGTTACAGCCTTACCGGCTGCAAACTCCTCAATGGTCATCAGCGGGAACCGGATCAAGGACAGTGCTTTCCCTAGAACTTTCTGTTTGTTTCCAAAAGTCACAGGCAATTGTTGTCTTTGACATTCCGCTTCTGCCCACCGTACAACAGCTCCAAAAAGTCGACTTTCTCTAATACTAAGAGTGTCTCTTTCTAGAACTGCACAGAGTGTGTCTACAGGTAAAATACAAAAATATATCACATTAGTAATATTTTGCTCTTTAACAAAATACTGACAAACATGCTTATATAAAATTTTCAAATCTCAATAAAAATAGGATACTTAAAATTATAGAGTCTACCCTTAAAAATATTAAAGAATTAAAGGAATTAAAGAGCAAAGTTTTCTTTAAAAAATTACTGTAAGGTTAACATTCAACTTATTACTTACCATACATGGAAGCTTAGATACAGTATCTCCTTATATATTCATGCCATTCAGCAAGCAAACTCAAATATTCAGAACAAGAATAATAAGTAAGTCAGAGAAAAAGGCTCCCAATCAGTAATGAACAAATTCATAAAGTCTACAGATTACAATTCATTCATTCATTCAGCAAATATTTCTTATTAACCACTCACAATGTGCCAGGCACTATTCTAGACACCAAGGATATATCATTAAACAAAAAGTTAAAAATTCCTTGCCTTCACAGAGCTTACATTCTAATGGGGGAAACAGATCAATAAACATAAGTAAATTATACTGTGTTACATAATAAATGTAGGAAAAGATAGCAGGGTAAGGGGAATCAGAAATGCAGCTTAAAATAGGATAGTTTGGATAGGCCTCACTTGAGTTAAGACCTGAAGGAGGTCGAGGGTGGTGGGGTCAGTAGGCCAAACACACCTAGAGAGAAAGAGCACTCCAGGACTGGCCAGTGCGAAGGCTCTCTTATGAGAGTGTGCCTGGCATATCTGAGGAACAGCCAGGAGGTCAGTGTGGCTGGAGGAGAGTGAGCAAGAGGGAAAATTAGTAGGTGACGAGGCCAGAAACGTGGTGGAAGGCGGGGTGCAATCATGTAGCACCCTGTAGATCATTTGGCTTTTACTCTGAGTGAAAAAGGGAACCCCTGGAGGGTTTTGAGCTGTGACATTTTATGTTCTAAAACAACCACCCTGGCAGCCGTGATGAGAAGAGACAGTAACGGAGGCAAGAGTGGAAACAAGATCAATTAGGAGGCTCTTGCGCTGATCCAGGTCAGAGGTGATGGTGGCCTGGACCAGGCGGAAGTGGTGAAAAATGATCAGATTCAGGGTATACTCTGAAAGGAGACTGGAGATTTCCTAACAGATTAGATATAGGGGGTGATAGAGAGCATGAGTAAAGGATAATTCCCAGGTGTATAGTCTAAGCAATGGAGGGATGACAGTGGCATCAACTGAGATGAGAAAGACTACTATGTGGAAGCAGGGTGGGGGGTGGTCAGAGGGGAGATGTGAAGCTTAATTTTGGACATATTAAGTTTGAAAGCCCTATCTGACATCCAAGTATAAATATCATGACCGTAACTCAGGCCCTCACTCAGAATCCTTTCCCCTCTTATCATAGGCAAAATTAAAATAGGCTGAGTTATTTTTAAACTACAATAGACCAGAAATCAATGAAAACATTAAAATATAATTAAATTGCCCAGAAACACACACCTAAGAAAAATTTATTAAAAACAAAATTCTACTATGCAATGGTCTACACATTCATACCAGAACCAAATATTAGTTTAATAACAAACATAGGTATCATTACAGCAAAGATATCACAGTCCCTGGAACACAGAAGGGGCCCAACAATATGTTAAAAATGAAGAGGTTAAACATAATTTTTTTAAAAATCAAGCTTTTTCCTTCTCTTGTAGCTGAGCAGATGAGTATAAACTAAGGTCCCAGGAAACCTTTTCAAAGATAAATGAATGTAAGTCAACATACCTCAATACTTGTAGGATTAGGAATATACTATGATCATAATATTTAATCATTCAATAGAAAAACAGACAACTTTGAACCTCCATTTCTCTACCTTGTATGCTAAAAACTTAAGTAAAGGTAAACATAGAAACTTAAAGGCTAAAAAACAAGCACATTATACTGCCCCTGGCATAATGTAAATTAATTCTGTTCTATCAATGTGACATATTATCTTTTTCCTTTGGCAAAAACCTACAAGAAACAGTATCTCTCTACTTGGAAAAAGGTAAGCATATCCCTCTGGAGCACATATTCAAATGCCAGGAGAAAAAGCATCCCCAGAATCTAAAATAGCTATTTAAAAAAAGCTCCTGAAGCCAGGTCTTTCTTTCAGATCCTAGAATTCTCTTTCATTCCCAATTTTTAAAAAGTACATTTGTGACAAACTAGACTATGAGGTGAAAACACATAGGGCCTCTATAGATAGATGTGTTATAATAAGAAATGACAGCTGAGAGCCTAATAAAGATCATAAAAACACACAGGATTATATTTATAAACATCATACAATACTGGGTTTTAATACAAACCACTGCAAATCAAATCAAATCAAATCAACAAATATTTATAGGGTTTTCATCCTGTGCAAGGTACCTACTTCAAGGTTCCCAAGGAGATACATTCAGTAGATTACTTTCTGCCCATGGACGCCGCTGAGTAAGCATCGTTGACGTCTCCCCCACCTCCACTGCTGTCATGTCTAAGTCAGAGTCACCCAAAGAGCCCGAACAGCTGCGGAAGCTCTTCTTCGGAGGTTTGAGCTTTGAAACAACCGATGAGAGCCTGAGGAGCCATTGTGAGCAGCGGGGAGCGCTCACAGACTGTGTGGTAATGAGGGATCCAAGAACCAAGCGCTCCAGGGGCTTTGGGTTCGTCACGTATGCCACTGTGGAGGAGGTGGATGCAGCCATGAATGCAAGGCCACACAAGGTGGATGGAAGAGTTGTGGAACCAAAAAGGGCCGTCTCAAGAGAAGATTCTCAAAGACCTGGTGCCCACTTAACCAGGTGAAAAAGACTTTTGTTGGTGGCATTAAAGAAGACACTGAAGAACATCATCTAAGAGATTACTTTGAACAGTATGGGAAAATTGAAGTGACTGAAATCATGACTGATCAAGGGAGTGGCAAAAAGAGAGTCTTTGCTTTCGTAACCTTTGATGACCATGACTCCGTAGACAAGACTGTCATTCAGAAATAAAAAATGTGAATGGCCACAACTGTGAAGTAAGGAAAGCCCTATCTAAGCAAGAGATGGCTAGTGCCTCACCCAGCCAAAGAAGTCGAAGTGGTTCTGGAAACTTTGGTGGTGGTTGTGGAGGGGGTTTTGGTGGGAATGACAGCTTTGGTCGTGGAGGAAACTTCAGTGGTCGAGCTGGCTTTGGTGGCAGCTGTGGTGGTGGTGGCTATGGTGGCAGTGGGGATGGCTATAATGGATTTGGTAATGATGAAAGCAATTTTGGAGGTGGTGGAAGCTACAATGATTTTGGCAGTTACAACAATCAATCTTCAAATTTTGGACCCATGAAAGGAGGAAACTTTGGAGGCAGAAGTTCTGGCCCCTGTGGTGGTGGAGGCCAATACTTTGCCAAACCCCGAAACCAAGGTGGCTATGGTGGTTCCAGCAGCAGCAGTAGCTGTGGCAGTGGCAGAAGGTTTTGATTACTGCCAGGAAACAAAGCTTAGCAGGAGAGGAGAGCCAGGGAAGTGACAGGGAAGCTACAGGTTACAAGAGATATGTGAACTCAGCCAAAGCACAGTGGTGGTAGGGCCTAGCTGCTACAAAGAAGACGTGTTTTAGACAATACTCATGTGTATGGGCAAAAAGACTCGAGGACTGTATTTGTGACTAATTGTATAACAGGTTATTTTAGTTTCTGTTCTATGGAAAGTGTAAAGCATTCCAACAAAGGGTTTTAATGTAGATTTTTTTTTCTTGCACCCATGCTGTTGATGGCTAAATGTAATAGTCTGACCATGACACTGAATAAATGTGTCTTTTTTTAAAATATGCTGTGTAAAGTTAGTCTACTCTGAAGCCATTTTGGTAAACTACCCCAACAGTGTGAAGTTAGTATTCCTTCAGGGCGATGCCAGGTTCCATCCAAAATTTATTTACAACCTGCTCTGGTGGAGAAGCTATTGTCTTCCGAAACCTTGGTGTAGTTGAACTGACAGTTATTGCGTTGTGACCTGGAGTTCACCGCGAAAAGGGTCACCCAAGCAAAGTCATGGACTTTTCTGATTATTAATATATGATTGTTGGCACATCCTATGCAATATATCTAAATTGGATTATGGTACCAGATATAGATGGGAATGAAGCTTGTGTATCATCCATTATCATGTGTAATAAATAAATAATTTAATACCCTCAAAAAAAAAAAAAAAAGATTCCCAGGATCCAATGGCATGCCTAATGGAGGAGCTATTTACAAAACAACTTCTCGGAGTGAGTCACCCAGATGCAGGCAGTATTATTTCAAATGACAGTAGACTGAAGTGGAGCACTTGATAGCTCCTTAAAGGGAAGGACACTAGGATTAAGCAATGTTTCATTACCAACGTGGGCAGTGCTTAGGGCTCTCAAACATCCAGTAACTCAACAAAAATTCAATAGCACACAACGTGCAGGTGCTGGGGGGGAACCAAATCTAGTCGCTGCCCTTCAGGATAATGCAAGAAGAGCACAAATCCTTCCCAAGGTAATGTGCAGCAGACAGGCAAACTAAGAAAGGGATGTTATTGAAAACAGGAATATATTAAATTTCATGGAAGAGGGGAGGGCAGCAGTTCTCAAGAAAGTTATAATTTGAGCCAAGACATTAAGACTGAGTGAGAACTAGCCAAGGTGGGAAGGAAAGGCAACATTCTAGACATAGCCAGTCAGCCCAGTTCGTCAACAAATATTAACTGAACACATACTATGTTCTACTACTTTCAGTGCTGGAGATACAGTGGTAAACAAGACAAAGTCTCTGCCTTTAAGGAGTGTACAATCTAGAAGGAGGAGGTAGACAATCAATATATACATATTCAGACAAAGACCAAGATAAGATTTTCAGAGAGTGATACATATTATGAGAAAAATAAATCAGAGTAACAGAACAGGGATTGTTTAGGGGAATATGGTACTTTACGTAGGCGTGAGATGGCCCGTCTCAGGTCTTGTTTAACCTGAGATCTGAATCATTAAAAGGAGGTAGCCACACAAAGATTCATGGGGAAAAGGATTCCAATCAGAAGGAACAGAAAATACAAAGGCTCAAAAACACTGAAATAACTGTGGCCAGTGCATATGGAACATAGTGAATGAGAAGCAGAATGGTAGGAGACAAGGTCAGATACAGAAGGAGGCAGGTAGTTACTGCCAGCTCTTTACAAAAATTCTGTTTTCTCTTCTTCCTGGGATGTGAGTAGTCTGCATCTCCTAGCCTCCCCTTAAGTTAGGTGGCATCTGGTGACTGAATTCTGTCCAATGAAATAAGAGGCAAAATGAGGGTGCCATTTCAAGGTCAAAGCTTTTAAGATGTGGGTATTTTCCTTGCCCAGGCGTTTTCCCATTTGCTAGCAAGATACAGATAATAAGCAGGCTGTAGGAAATGGCAGAGCCACAAGATGGAAGAGAGCCACTCACTGGCCGGGAACACTTCCTTGGACTGCGTGAGTGTAAAAAAAATTTCTATTGTGTTGGAGCAGTGTGCATTTTGGGGGTTTATTTGTGCAAATGTGTTGAGCGTGCATTTTGGGGTCTATTTGTTACCACAGCCAAGCCTAGCCTACCCTGACTAATATAAGGCTTGATCACATAGGATCTTGTAAGTTTTGTAAGCAGTTAGAATTTTATTTTAACTGCAGTGGGAAGACACTGGAAGCAAGGATGTGATACAATCTGCTGCTGTGTAGAGAATGGACAGTATGAAAGCAAGGGTGAGTGGAAGCAGGGAGACAATAGGAGACCACAGAGGTTATCCAGGTGAGAGAACAGTGGCTTCGACTAGGTGGGAGCAATGGATATGGTAAGAAATGGTCAGATTCAGGATACCTTTGTGTTTTTTTTTTTGACTGTGCTGCGCTGCTTGCAGGATCTTAGTTCCCCGACCAGGGATTGAACCTGGGCCCCGGCAGTGAAAGCACCGAGTCCTAACTGGACTGCCACGGAATTCCCCCAGGATACATTTTGAGTGGAGAGCAGAGAGCACGTACTGATAAACTGCATGTGGGGTATGAAAGAAAGAGAATAATCAAGAATAACTTCTAGGTTTTTAGTTGTGCATGGTGGTGCCATTAGGGAAGAATGAGGAGAAAACTGGAAAGGAACAAAAAGATTTAACAGGGAGTTGGGGGAAATCAATGGCTCTCTTTTAGCTGTGTTGTTGGAAATGCCTATAAAATCTCCAAATGAAGATGTCAAGTAAATAGTTGGGTATATAAATTTGGAGCCCAGAAGGTGGTAAGATTAAAGATAGATATTATGGGTTCATGATGGTGATATTTTAAGTCATAAGCCTGGATCAGCTCTCTCTGCTCTCCTACACGACAAAATTCAAACTCCTCAGCCTGTCACTGCACTGTCCTCCACAAGCTGGCTTTCACCTGCCTTGCACCGCCCTTCCTCTACACACACTTCTTCGTGCAGTTCCACTTGCCTCTAATGCCCTCCCCTCTTCATTAACCAAATGTTATACATTCTCTAAGGCCCATGTCAGAACCTTCTGGGTCAAGATTTTCCTAACACTCCTATGTGAGGTGCTCTCTTCATGTTCTGGATTTGCATAGTAATTATTTTCTATGTATCTAGTTCAGAAAAGGCGTAAGTCACATTTTGCCGTATGTCATCTCTTCTATTTAATGTCTTAAATCTTAATTTTCACATATTTGTTCCCTGATTCTCCAATTAGATGATAGTTTCCTTAAGAAAATGCACATCTTACCCTTCTTTGTATTTCTTATAGGACCCTAGTATAATGCCATGCATATGGTGAGCATTCAATGAATATTTGTTTGATTTGACATCTTTTAAAAGGCAATGAGGTAGTTAAGACTTTTAGGAATATTTCAGCAAAATAAAGAAAGCAAAACTCTTAAAGAGGGAGACTTAAATCACTTGGAAAACCCACTAATTTAAAAACAGCTTGTCTGCCCACAAGGCTGACTAGTAAGGCATTACTGTACTTAAAAGGTAACATTTTAATTCACAGTGAACTTACCTATATCAATATCAGTAAACCCTTCTGCACTTATTGCATCCATCGTGCTTTTGTCTATTGTGTCTAGACAAAGACTAGCAAGCTGAGGTTCATCAAATAATCGAGCCTAAACATGTAAAAAGCTAGTTATTTTCATAGTTATTTTACCTTCAGGCTGTACATATTCAAAACTAATACTGTAAACAATTATAATTGCTAATTATATAAAAACACATACTTAAAATACAATTATAATGTCTTATATGTGCTTAAAACTTTTCATTCCACAATCAGAAATAAAAGCTAAAAGCAAAAATGCCCTGCTGAGATAACAATTAATTCATATTACCACTAACAACCCTGTTATTTTTATTTTCATATGCCTATATATGCATTGCCTTGTTTCTTATACATCACTTATGTTATCCTTAATGAAACACTCTAGGTTAGATAAGGCAGACATTATCCCATTATCCAGATGAGGAAACAGAGGCTCAAAGAGGTATACTGACTTGCCTAGTAACATCTAGCTAGTTATGCTCCAAAGCCAGTACTTAAGTCCAAGTCTTAAGATCTTTTCACTAAATGGTAATATCAATTGTCAAGCATACCAGTACCAACAGATCAGTTTTTTTTTCCATTTCCTATTTTGATTGGGGGAAGAGAATAAAGTACAAGAATTTTACAGCATGAAAGTTCTGGGAACCTAAGCAAAAACTAGGCCTGACAACAGAGGAGCAAATAAGTAAATTCACGTGATGGAATATTACACAATAATGAGAATGAATGATCTACAACTACACACAACAATATGAAGGAATCCCACAAACTTAATGGTAAGCAAAAGAAAGTACTGCATATATTGAGCAAAAGAGTATACAGCTGACTCTTGAACAACTTGGGGGTTAGGGGCACTGACCCTCTGTGCAGTCAAAATCCACATATAACTTATAGTTGGCCCTTTGTATCCGAGGTTCCTCCGTATCCTTGGACTCAATCAGCCACTAATCATGTAGTGCTATAGTATTTACTACTGAAAAAATTACACATATAAGTGGACCCACAAAGTTCAAACCCGTGTTGTTCAAGGATCAACTGTATACTGTATGATTTTAGCAAAGCAAATCTAGGCTTTAAGAAGTCAGAAGTCAAACTTACAATATGTGCTTTATCAGGATGCATATTATAATTCAAAAAAAAGTTTAAAAATGGGGGCGTTCAAATTCAATTGAAATTTTTTAAAAACTGTAACACTGAAAAAGGAGAAATGAAATTCTTAAAAAACCGTAACACTGAAAAAGGAGATACGATGATAGGTGTGCCAATGACCAATTTTCCTTCTGGCCTAGAGTCACCTCTGTTTACATTTAATAGCATGGACAAAACAGAAGTCTACTGTCTGTATTTCAGTTTTTTCAATTGGCCCAATAATGCTTTTTATAACACTGTTCCTTCTAGCATGGGATCCAGTCTAGGATCATAGTTTTTGTATTTTTAAAATATGAAAAATAGTACATTTTAAAAATTCTAACTTCAGCAGATATTCTAACTGGCCAACTCAGTTTTTATAGGTGAGTTAGTGTTCATGCAAAAATTGATATTTTACTCTAGGAAAAACAATTTTTGGTAAAAATTATTTAATTCAGAGTAGCAATATTTCAGTTACTCAGATACAGTATCAAGTTTCCTTTAGAATCTACTGCTGCTACTTAAGAGTAAAATAAATTTTCTCTAAATTTAGTTTGAGTCTGGCATTACCTGATAAAATAGCACTATATTTAATGATTGTATCACTTCACAGAGAGTGTTTTTCCCTCTGTAATCTATGCTGGTACAGTATACTGGCTCTTTGTTTTAGAGGGAAGCTAGCATAGGTCCTCTCAAGTAAATGAACATGCTCAGTTCAAATGACTCACTTGGCAGGAACAAGACGTTCACATGACAATTTGTGGGCTAATTCACATGACCCCACCATGAAAACTTTGGAGTAATGTTGAGTTCTAAGACCAATGAGACACTAAAAAATTTCTTTTTCTCAGTGACATCTGTTAACCCTTGCTACTCAAAGTGTAGTCCAGAAGCACCAGCATCATCTGAAAGTCTGTTAGAAATGCAGACTCTCAGGCCCCACCTTGGCCTCCTGAACTAGAAAGCGTTTTGTTTTTGTTTTTGTTTTTTTTTTTTTGCGGTATGCGGGCCTCTCACTGCTGTGGCCTCTCCTGTTGCAGAGCACAGGCTCCGGAAGCACAGGCTCAGCAGCCATGGCTCACGGGCCCAGCTGCTCCATGGCATGTGGGATCTTCCCGGACCGGGGCACGAACCCATGTCCCCTGCATTGGCAGGCGGACTCTCAACCACTGCGCCACCAGGGAAGCCCTAGAAAGCGTATTTTAATCGTCAAAGTTTAATTTACTGGTTTCTAAATTTTTTTTTCTTTTGGCCATACCGTGCAGCATACGGGATCTTAGTTCCCCGATCAGGTATGAACCCGTGCCTCCTGGAGTGGAAGTGCAGAATCTTAACCATTGGACCGCCAGGGAAGTCCTATTGGTTTCTAAATTTTATGACTGAATTTAAAAAAGAAGAGTAGTTAAGTGACCCTCTCTACACACAACAAAATTGTTTAGACAATAAAGAATCTTATGACTATCAACTTCTTTATTGGATTTTCATCACAAATTCAAAAGAGGAAAAAAATGCAAGGAGACATCACTTATTAGTTATATAATCTTAGTCAAGTTATTTCACCTCCCTGTGGTTCAATTTCCTTGTCTATAAAATGGGGATGATAAGAAAATCTTCACCTAGAATAGCTACATCTCCTAAAGTTATTGTGAAGATTAAATGAATTAATGCATACCAAGTATTCAGAATGGTACCTGGCACACAATACTCACTCAATACATTTTGCTATTATTATCATCAATATCACTGTATCTTACTGGTTTAAGGTTGAGACCTTACTTTTACCACTTGCTGTCTCATGTTATATAACATATTTACCTCTTTACGCTTCCATTTCTTCATCTTTGAAATGGGGATAATAATAAACAACAGCACAGCTGTAATGAGGAGTAAATGTGATAATATATACAAAGGGACTAGCTTAGTGTCTGGAATACAATATATACAGACATGGAGTTCTGTGATTATGTCTAAGAAGAGGTGACATCAGCATGTTCTTTCTTCTATAACTATAAATACTTAACGGCCAAAGATTAAAAAAAAAATGCCATCAGTCATTTCTGGTATGACAAAATGGATGTAGAGGGTTTCCCTGGTGGTGCAGTGGTTCAGAGTCCGCCTGCCGATGCAGGGGACACGGGTTCGTGCCCCGGTCTGGGAAGATCCCACATGCCGCGGAGCGGCTGGACCTGTGAGCCATGGCCGCTGAGCCTGCGCGTCCAGAGCCTGTGCTCCGCAACAGGAGAGGCCACAACAGTGAGAGGCCCAGGTACAGCAAAAAAACAAACAAACAAAAAAATAAAAAAACCAAAAATGGATGTAGAATTGGGAAACTTGAGCTCTGGGCTCTGGCCCCACCTAGCCTGTTGTGAGACTTTGCGCAGGTAGTTAACTAGCCAGGTTTTAGATTTTTCATTTGGAAAATGAGACGGTTAGGCTAACGAACAGCCATGATTATTTCCATTACTAATATTCAGTAGGATTATATATTATCAGCTTAGACTTTTTCCCCCCCTCATTTTAACTTGCTTAACTCTGTGAAGACCCTATCTCCCCAAAAGGTCTTATTCTGAGGTACTGGGGATTAAAATTTCAACACATGAATTCTGGGGGACACAATTCAACCCCTAGCACAGGGTTACATAGACTAGTTTAGGATTTTGAAAACAAATTTGTAAAAGGGTATCATAACATTGTCTAAAAAGAACAACAACAATTTATTTATATCTCAAGTATGGAGCTCAGGTTACAGGCATTTAACAGATGCTAAATAGTACAAGTTAAAGACTGGTTAATGGTTCCATAGATGTGTTCAGTTTGTAAACATTCATCAGACTGTACACTTATGATATGTGTACTTTTCTGCATGTATAGTATACTCAGTGAAAACTTTTTTAAATGTCAAAGTAAGGATATTCTTAAATTCTAACTCCTCCAGAAGTGGGTCAGCAAGCTTAAAGACAGAAGACAGTAAATCTTACAACTTTTCCGGACTTGAAGTATTCAATCTTAATTTCAGACCCAACGCAAATCAAGAACAAAGATGTCCAGAAAGCTTCATGCTATCATACTCTCAATCATAGCAGGAACAATGCTGGATACTAACCTCAACTCCAATCCTAAACAGTTATATAACTTGGAGTCATAATGCCCTATTTATATAAGGCTTCAGTTTCTTTACCTATTATATGATATATTAACTCTAATTTGCTTTTCTATTCTAAAATTATATGACTCTGATGTATTTTCCTGAATGATACCAGAAGATTTCATATGCTTTAAAATAATAATCTAGGACTAATTCTCCAGGAAACAGTAAATATTCATATATAGTTGTAACCATTTTTTAAAGCTAAATGATACATACCTTAGCTACATTTACTTACCTGAGTAAGTAACATAAAGGCATTATCTGCCCTCAGATGTTTGGTGAGAAATTCCACACAATGTGCTTCCAAGGCTGGGACTGCATATTTCTTAGCAGTATAAAGAGTGGTCATAACTGTTTCTGGGCCAATTTGAACTTCATCTGAATACAGAAATCTGGGAAACAAGTGGAAATTGCAGAGATGATCAGGAGGGTTTTAGATAAGCAATCCATCAGTGTTAAACCTCTGAGGAATATTTTAAAAGATAATGAGCAAAGTGAAAAATAACTTGAAAAGTACATCAAACTTTCCAGGGCTACAAGGGCATGTGCACACACATCACCTCATTTTATTCTGACTCAATCCTGAGAGGTAGGCAGTGTCCATTTATAGAGGAGACTAAAGTTAAGTGAAGATCATGGGATCTTCATGTCTCCAAGTCAAATTTTTAGAGGTCTTTTAGCACCTACAGCAGCTTAGGATGAGTGGTTCATTTATCTCTCCTTCATCAAAGGATGTTCATGTAAGCAAATCTACAGATGGCTTAAGTTCACATCTCTAAATGTCAAACATCCATTTATTTCCTGATAATGGTGTCTTCTTATTCTGGGCATTTTTTAACCTTTCTTTGTTATCCCAGAATTAGCATTATGACCAACGACTGGAGTACTGGGGCTTTGGAGGAATAAAACAGTTTAATAGTGTATTAAATGACCCCATATTGCTATGTGCTTTTGAGTATTTAGATCCAACTTTCTTTCAAAATACTATCAAACCAATACCTCCTCCCCCACCCCGGTTGGCTGCTTCTAACTGTTAGGTCACTAGATAAATCAGATTCCTAGAAGTGCAGATAAAGCATAAGATTCTCAGAGAAGGCCTGGGCAGTTCTTGCTGAACTATACTGAAGCTTCTGCATATCCACTTCAGGGCTCCTTTGTGGTTCCTCAGAGACCTTTGTGCTTACTGCCCAGTTCTCAGCTACACTCAGCATAGCTGAGGGTGCTGGAGAAATAAGGCATTAAGAACAAGTATTTCATTTTAGCAATACTAAAGACTTAGAAAGAACACTTATTACACTTATATTCCCAGGACCCAAGTCGTAAAATAAGAGTTTAAGAGAACCCATTAGGGGGCTTCCCTGGTGGCGCAGTGGTTAAGAATCCACCTGCCAGTGCAGGGGACACAGGTTCAAGCCCTGGTCCAGGAGATTCCCACGTGCCACGTAGCAACTAAGCCCATGCGCCACAACTACTGAGCCTGTGCTCTAGAGCCCGCGAGCCACAACTACTGAAGCCCGCGAGCCTAGAGCCTGTGCTCTGCAACAAGAGAAGCCACTGCAATGAGAAGCCTGTACACTGCAACGAAGAGTAGCCCCTGCTCGCCGCAACTAGAAAAAGCCCGCACGCAGCAACGAAGACCCAATGCAGCCAAAAATAAATACATTTATTAAAAAAAAAAAAAGAAAACCCATTAACATCTTTCAGAACACTCTATACAGTAAACTGAGTGAGGAAAGGAAGTTCTATTTCATGTCCCTATCCACTGCTTTTCAATTTCTTCTTTTATTCTGGTGGGCAGACTCACCGCCCAAGATGAAATTCTAGCCTGTTGCATCCCCCTAACATCCCACCCTAACCAAATGCTGGCATTCCTCTAATAATATCATTATCCTTACAACTACCTCCAGTGGAGGCTGTGCATTCTCATACTTCTCTATGTCTCAGGTTCAAAAGTGAAGGTTGCTGTTTTTCAAGATTACACTGTTTTCAAACATTTTTTCAAAAACCTTTCAAGTCAGCCATCTGTATCACCCTCATAATACTCATTTAACATCAGGTGCCACTTGGTGATGAGTACAGGGAATGAAAAAACCACTTAGTCCCTTATAGTCAGGGGTAGGGGAATGAATAAAAAGGAGAGAGAGAAAATGAACATTTGTTGCGTCGCTACCATCTGACAGATGCCAATTCATTTAATCCTCCCACAAGGAAGGTAGGTGCTGCTACCTGCATTTTAAAGATGAGGAAACAGAGGCTGGGGAAGTGCAAGAGCTGTCTACCATAACACGCCATTTCTGGGCTTCTGGCTGCTCTCAGTGCTAGACTATCAGGCCCGTCAGGTGAGGGCTGTTTTAATTTGCCTGGACTCAGGGAGAGATGGCTTGGGTTTGAGCCTATTCCATCACCTGACAGCTATGTGACTTTAAACAAGTTATCATTGTGTTCCTCTCTGAAAAGAGATGTGGATAACAGTATCTACTTCATAATGTTCTGGTGAGGATTAATATCAGTTAAAATACACAAAGTGTTTTGAATAATGCCTGACAAATACTTAGCCTCAGTAAATGTTAGCTGTTTATTTTTATATTGCTTCATTTCTATTTTCCTCTGCATTTCAGAAGGTTTCCTTGCCAGTCTTCTAGCCCTTCTATTTTTCTCCCCAGCAATCACATGTTTAAATTTCTAAGAATTCTTGCTTCTTTCTTGAGTGTTCCTTTTTTTTTTTAACTCCACAGCACTATGTCTCCTTTTTATGGATGCAAAAATGTTCTCAAGTCTCCAAGTTTTAAAAGTTCCTTTCTGTTCCCTGAATTACCTATTTCCTTGAGGATCAGCTGTTCTTGGTCTTTTTCATATTCTGATTTTCCTTATATGTCAAAAGATTAATGATTATCTCCAGTTGAATATCCTGGTAGCTGGTAAGTTTTCTTTGCTGCTGTGTAAGTATAGGACTGCTTTCCAGCTAAAACCTTCTCCAAAATGGAAAGGGTGGCTGGGAGCTGTGCATGTGGGAGGCTTGCTGACTGGCACCTTGCATTGGAGTGGGAAGGCAGCCTTTAGGTTAGAGACCAACCCCTCCCCGCCCCCCCCCCCCCCGCCGCCACCCATGCCATTACCCTGGAGTCCCTAAACCAAATCAGCACCCTAGTTCTCCCCAGGTGGTTTGTCTAGTTTATTTAAAGAGGAGCCTGTCAGATGTCACCAGGAGTTAGCATACAAGAGGGGGTTTGAGGGGATGGCCTATAAACAGGCTTTAAATTAATGCCCATGTTTTAACCCTACCTTCTCATTTTCACCCTCTTCACTACCAACTCTCCACCTAGAGCCATGCTGGGGCTCAGCCAGGAAAGGCAGCTCCCACCACCACTGTAGTTCCTCATGCTCTGGATTCTGGGCTCCAGACTTGGCCACTCCATTTCATCATCAACACACTTCCAACTGCTTTGTTCCTTTTCCACATTGGCTTCCAATCTCTCTCCTTTTTTTTTGTCTTCGCTGTAATGGATTTATTTTCTTTTGTATTTCTTTACAGTCGGTTTAACTGGGGCAGAGAGAAGGCTAACATCATGCTCAGTTCCCTTCCTAAACTAGAAACCTAGGAAGTTTTTGTTTTAAGGGCAAGATAGGAAGAAGTCTTTACATCTGCCTTAATCTTTTTTCAAGCAAAAATTACTAGAGTTATAAAATATAGAGCTGAAATGTAGGGCCTTTATTATCATTTGTTTGAGTAGATTTAAACTTAAGGAAACCAGCTCCACAAAGTTGAAGTACATGGTTCTTTAAGAATCTATAAGTGGGGCCCCTGACAGGGAGATCTGGAAAAGCTTCCTACAAGAATTTCTACCTGAGATCTAAAAGATGAAAAGAGGGCAGGAAGAACATTCCAGGGACCAAAGAATTGTGTTTTAGACTGTTCTATATGGTCCAAAACCCCATTCAAATTGCTTTTATGAAATTATACCTCAGTAATATACCTTTGGCTCGAATATATTTAAGAAACATCTACATTTATATCTAAAGACATAGATTGAGGATACTACTGATGTCAGTAATGCCTTCATTTATTTATTTTTTTGGGCTGCGTTGGGTCTTCGTTGCAGTGCGCAGGCTTTTCTCTAGTTGCATCGAGTGGGGGCAACTCTTCGTTGTGGTGCGGTGGCATCTCATTGCAGAGCGTGGGATCTAGGGCACACGGGCTCAGTAGTTGTTGCTCGCAGGCTCCAGAGCGCAGGCTCAGTAGTTGTGGCGCACGGGCTTAGTTGCTCCACGGCATGTGGCATCTTCCTGTACCAGGGCTCAAACCCATGTCCCCTGCATTGGCAGGTGGATTCTTAACCACTGCACCACCAGGTAAGTCCCAGTAATGCCTTCTTTATGAGGGGACTGCATCAGGAATTTTTTTTTTAACTGATCTTATTGTCAGACAGAGTTGTGCATCTCCTAAGCAGTTGGTTTGTTTTTAATCTACAAACACTATGAATTGTAACTGACTAGCCAGGTTTCTCTTTTTGTAATAGTTGCTAAAATTATCAAAATTAAGTTTGTAGAGTACCTATAGCATGCATTTTTGTATTGGCTTCATCTTGGCTCTGTTTTATTTCTTATCCTTGTGTTTCTTGTATGACATTTTAAATTCTTTTTGGAGCAATGCAAGTTATAAATAAATACTAGACTATAAACAATAAGAAAGGGAACTCTGTGTTTCTTATATTTTTCCCTATTATCTTTCCTACAGCATCGGACAGAGTGTGGGCACCTGGCTAAGCCTTAATGAATACATGTTAGCCGACTAGACAATTCAGTACAGGTTTCTAGCTATCATTGATAGGGAAACCATTTTCATTTCTAATAAGAAAAAAGGCTACTTGAAAATCCTAGAATCACCTTGATTCATATTTTATCAATACATCCATGTTTTCTCTACATTCTATTTAATTACTAAAACTGCTATATTAAACAAACTATGTAAGCCAGTGTTTACAAAATATAACTAAAAATTAAACATATTAGCACAATACTTTGTATTTTATTTTTTTATTTTATTTTTTTATTTTTTTTTATTTTTTTTTAACATCTTTATTGGGGTATAATTGCTTTACAATGGTGTGTTAGTTTCTGCTTTATAACAAAGTGAATCAGTTATACATATACATATGTTCCCATATCTCTTCCCTCTTGCGTCTCCCTCCCTCCCACCCTCCCTATCCCACCCCTCCAGGCTGTCACAAAGCACCAAGCCAATATCCCTGTGCCATGCGGCTGCTTCCAACTAGCTATCTACCTTACTACGTTTGTTAGTGTGTATATGTCCATGACTCTCTCTCGCCCTGTCACAGCTCCCCCTTCCCCCTCCCCATAACCTCAAGTCCGTTCTCTAGGAGGTCTGCGTCTTTATTCCTGCCTTACCCCTAGGTTCTTCATGACAATACTTTGTATTTCAAAGTGAACATTTCAGCTCTGATACACTACCTCTAAGGACAAGAGCACAGGGAAATAATTACAGGTCATCAAACTATTTCTGATTTCTCCCCGAAGATGAATGGCTTTCCAAAAGATAAAACTTAGGTTACATTTAATCTAATTTAAAAATTAAAAGACTAAGGTAAAAATTTCATTTTAAATTAGAAAAATCACAAGATCATGTACAAGAAACTGTGTATCACTACTGATTCTTTCATTTTACTCAAAAACATTTATTGAGGGACTATATAATAACAAGACACTGAGACAGGTCCTAGAAATACAAATACGAGAGCGATAGCTCCGCCCATAAAAAGCTTATGCTATGGTAATAAAATGATTAAAAAGTAATGTCATAATTACAACAGAATTATGCATTAGGCATGGTTTGATAACTAATCTCTAAAGATGGCACCAATAAATCACGCCTCCTACTATCCATACCCTTATACAGATCTGTCCATAAGGAATCTGGGCTAATCCTGTTTGCCTCTCGTTAACTAACAGAATGTGGCAGAAGTTAACACTATGCCAGTCTGGGACCTAAACTTTGAGGATGCCTGGCAGCTCCTACTTTTGTGCTTTCTGGAGCCATGGGCTGCTGTTATCCAAGAAGTCAAGCTACCCTGCTGGAAAGATCAGCTGGAGAAGACATGGAGAAAGAGAGAAAAAGGTTCAGCCAACTCAGTCTGAATCAAACCTCCAGATGACTCCAGCCCCAACTGCTATCAGAATATGACTGCATGGGAGACCTGAAGAATATGCTATAAGAACCTCCCACACAACCCTGAAAGATAATAAAACCATATTTAAGCTGCTAAGTGTTGGAGCTGTTTGTTGTACAGCAATAGATACAAAACTTGCTACAAGAGATTAGATGAGGCAGAGTGCAAAATTAATGATGTTTTATAGAGGAGATAAAGCCTGAAGTATATCTGAAGGGTGGTAATTAAGTGTGGAAATCTTCTAGGCAGAAAGACTAAGTACAAAGGCAAGGAGGCTTTAGAAGGCAAGTATTAAAATAAGGGAAAGGCCATCAGTAGAGTTGGGGCACTGAGCAGATGGAGAGGAAGGGGAATAGATATCAAATCATAAAGGTCTTGTATACCTGCTGAAATGTTTAAACTGCATCCTGTATGCAAAAAGAAGACATTAAGAGATTCAGGGGAATTGTGATAATGTCTGGATGTGAGAGAAATAACTTTGTTAACAGTGTGAAGAGTGGAGAGAGCTAAGTCTAAAGGCAGTGGTCTGTCTGAAGCAATGCTGGAAAAAATTAAGAGAAGGGGGCTGAACCTTCATGACTGGTCCAAACAGGATAAGAAACACATGGAACAGACTGGAACCAAACTACAGCTTGGAGCCAAGCCCACCTGAGTCAATCCCCAACTGACCCACAGAACAAGAATATTCAAAGGAAGAATAAATGATTGTCTTTTTTAAGCCCCTGAGTTTTGGGGTGCTTTATAGCATTATTGTGGCAAAAGCTGACTGAGACGGCCTAATAAGCGTGCCTGCCTCAAAGACTGTTCTGAAATTTGAGTTCCCACAAGGTGCTTAGGAATATACGCTAAGCGGAACGTGGCAAGCACTCATTAAGTGTTAGATATTTTTACTGTTGACATGTCCATCTGTATGGGTACTAGACATTCGTTTGTGATTGTCCAGTTGGAAATTGAGTTCGGGCTGAGTACAAGTTTGGCAGTATAGCTGGGGGAGTATGTAGTGCCATGGGTTAATGGGAGAAAGGAAGAAGACAGCTGAAGACAGAACCTGAGGAATAGTTGTCACCTGAGGAACCCATGTCTCCTTCCAGCCACTGCTCCATTTCTCTGTTCCTCGTTGCAACAAAACTCCGAGAGGATTATTTATACTAGTGGTCTCCAGCTCCTCACTTCATATTTTCTCCCCAATCTACTCTAATCCTTTTGTTGAAATCACTCTTGCCAGGGCTATCAATAGCCTCCATGTTGTCAAAACCAATAATCAATTCAATGTTCTCATTTTACCCAACTCTCAGCAGCATTTAACATAGTCAACAACTCCCTCTTTATTGGTGCACTTTCTTCAACAGGACTTTCAGGACACCACGTGGGCTCCTTGTTTTCCCTTCTAATTCCACTAACAGCTGTGGCTCAGTCTCATCCTATGCTCCTCCTCCTCCGCTACATCTCTACATGCTGGAGGGTCCCAGAGCTCATCCTTGTACCTCCTTCTCTTCACAGTCTATTACACATTCCTTCCCTAGGTAATCTCACCTGGCCTCATGGTTTAAATACCATTTACTCTTAACTTTCAAATTTATATTCAGCAAGCAGCTCTTCCCTAAACTCCAGGTTCGTATTTCTAACTGGCTGATCTTATATCCCTCCTTGGATGTCTGGTAAATCTTCTTGGTTCTACCTTCAAAATATATCCAGATTTTGACTACTTCTCATCATGTCCATCACTACCACCCTGGTATATATAACCCACCATCAGCTCTTGCCTGAACTACTGCAAGAGCCTCTTTTATTCAATTCCCTGCTACTCATTTTACTACTTCCACAGTCTAATCTCCAAACAACTGCCAGAATGAGTTTTTAAAAAATGTAAACCAGATCATATCGCTCCCCTGTTCAAATGCTTCCCACCAGACACCAGAGGGAATCCAAGTCCTTCCACAGGCTCCACAGCCCTGCATGACCCTGGCCAGCCTATCTTTTTGACCTTATCTTCTACCACTTTCCCCTGTATTCTATCTGCTCAAATCACACTGGTTTACTCTTGCAATTCCTCTAACAGGAGAAATTTGGGGCTTTAAACATGTTTTTCCTTGCTTAGAATGCTCCTTCCCTCATGACTTGATCATTTTTCCTTAAAATACTTACCAGTACTTGACATTATATCTTTGTTTCTCCCTACTGGATAATAAGCTCCACGAGGGCAGGGACTTTCTCTTGTTCACTGCTGTATCCAATATCTAAAACAGTGACTGGCACAGGGAGGCAGTATTTCTTTTTTCTTTTTTCTTTTTTCTTTTTTAGACAGGTCTCAGATCAGATAGGGCCTTAGAGACCACATTAAGGATTCGGATTTATTTTAAGAACAATCAGGAGGCATTGGGAGGGTTTAAACTAGGAAAAGGATATAATAAGGTCTGTATAATTATAAAGTTACTTCGGCTATTGTATAAAGAATGATCGGAAGGGATTAGGGGTACATGTGGGGAAATAAAAGAGGAGATTTTTACAGCAGGTGGCTCAGCTATGGTAAAGGTGCTTGGGATAAAGAGAAGATTCAAGAGATTGCTAAATAGATGGAATGAACAGGACTGGATATGTGGATTTAAGAGAGAAAGAAGACAAGTCCATAACAAGGGAGGCAGTATTTCTCAAATGAGCAACTAAAGAACATCACGTAAAGGTCTGGCAGATCAAAGTGAGCAGTTTCTTAAAGTGCTTCAAACTCAAGTTCAAAAGCCTTTAAGTAATATTAACTAATTCAAGTTGTAAACATAAAAATATGCCCAAGCTAACCTGCTTTTCCACCTCAGCAAGTACTGTGAGACATCTTTTTGTCACGCAATAATAGGTAAGCACAGCACCTATGCTTCATAACCAGCCGTTAAATAACCTAAGTTTAAAAATCACTTTCAAAAAAAAAAAAAAAAATCACTTTCAGAATAGAACAATGACTAGAACCTGAAGGACAAATAACATGACTACGCTGAAAATAGGAAAATTTCAAGGACTCAGGTTAATTCACTTATTTTCTATTGATGGGAAAGTATTGACTGATCAACAGCTTCAGTGAAAGTATGAAATCAGCATTTTCCCTCTACATTCTTATCCTAGCAATCTCAATGTTTTTTAAAGGAAAAAGCTACCCAACAATATTTTTAGATCAGTGGCTCTCACGTATCAGTATTTAAGGAGAGTATTAAATATGCTCTCAAGGTCCCACCTCCAAATATTACAATATTGTAACGAGGGAAGAGACCTACAAATTTAACAAGTACTCCAGGTGATTACAATGCAGGTGGACCAACAGCTCATTAAAGAATACTTCTAGTTTAGAAAATCTAAATGAGCTATAACCAATCCTCCTGGTTGACTTCAAACCAAAAACCAAAATGATCTAGATCCTAGCTTTTGAGTTGTTTTTTCCCCCTTTATAAATGTAATTGAACTAAATTACAAAAAATATGAGAAACAAAGAGAAAAGAAAAGTCAACATCATCTTACCATTCCAACACAACTTTGGTTAGCATTTTGGTATATTTCTTTCACTCCTTTTCTCTAAGTATACATTTGCTGTTTCTTTTCCCAGTTTTTAATCATAGTGAGCACAGTTTCAAATGCTAATTATATACATTTTCCACATTAATATTATTACCTAGTCTTCATGAATATCATACTTAGTTGCTGCACTACATTCCATCAAATGCACCTATCACTGTTTATCTAAGCATTCTCTCTGCTTGACTACTTCCTCACTACTATAAATAATCCTGCCTTAAATATTTTTGTGGGGAACATTTTCAGTACTTGAATACCTCCTACCTGTGGGGAAAACAATCTACAGTGCCAGACTGTTTTACCACCACCTCTGTCAGAGAGGGCTCCCCAAATGTTATCTTAAAAAAAAAAAACTGGAAGAGGAAAAGTACATTTTTTAATGTGCACTTCTTTAATTACTATCGAAGTTAAACATTCATTGTTAATTATTATTTTTTCTTTCCCTAAGTTATCTATCCTGTCTTTATCCACTTATTAATGGGATTTTAGATTTCTTTTCTACCTGTGTTGTGTTAACTTTGTATTCAATTTCCTTGATCTTCCTGAGAGCTGTGAGCCTTTGTGGAGTATTTATCTCTTCCACTGACCTACCTGTTTTTGTCTCAGTACCACCCAAGACTGCTATTTTAATGATACATTCTACTCAGGCAGATAAAACCATCTTGGTGTAATGAAACACATGGCCTCTGGTATGACTTGGCTCTGTTACCTCTTCAAGTTACTTGACTTCTCTGGGCCGCAGTCCCATTTGTAAAATTGTAGCAAACAATACCTATACGTTCCGAAACGGCCTTTCATGAATAACAGCTAATAATGCCAAACTATTAGCTCCCTTCCATTAAATAAAATTAATCAGAAGTCAATCTTCTATCCTCAAGTAATCAAAAAGCAAACTCTTAACATCGAAAGGGAGATTCGTTTTTAAGCAAACATAACCTTATCTGCAGGAACAAAAGGTAGCTAAAGCCAAACTTACTTGTTTTGATATTCACTGTCCTAGATCATGACAACTAACACGAATGAAAAGGGCGTAAGAGGATAAAAATAAAATAAAAGTAAAAATAAATTTAAAAAAAATTTAAAAGGTCATCTCGTCTACAAGACTTCCCAAGTATCCCTCTTCCCCAACAAAAACCTAAAACGTCGCAAATGGGCAATCAGGACAACCTGACCCATACTCTGTCCTCACCACTTCTCTAATTCCCAAGCGTGGGCAACAACCCGCTACTGGAATGTGAAAACGCACGCTAATTGGCCTTAGACACTAATATTTACTCTCACAGCCGGCGGGCAGCCGTCTCGGCCGACAAATTTCGGTTTCGCCCTTCCCGAGCATCACAGACTCGGGAGGAAACTGAGGCCGGGAGGGTAAGGAGGGTAAGGAGAGCGGGGTTGGGGAGGCCGGCTCGGTGCCCGCCGCTCACCTCAGCAGTGCCAGGAAGGCGGCGGGCTCCACGTCGGGCAGCTCGATCTCGGCCGACGTGGTGGCCATGCCGCCGTTGAACATGGCGTCGAAGACCGCGCTGCCGGCAGCCAGCACGAAGCGGTGGGCGGGGATGCGCTGCGGGCCCCCAGCGGCGGCGGCGCCGCGGCCCTTGCCCAGCACGAAGCGCACATCGCTCAGCAGCTCCGAGTTGAAGAGGAACGCGAAGCGCTCCTTCAGCGACGCCTTGGTCGCCTGCCAGTTGTACAGCGGCTCCCGCTGCAGGGGTAGCAGGGGCCCCAGAGAGGACGGCGGCGGCGGTGGCGGCGGCGGCGGCGGCGGCCCCGCGGCGCCCGGCTCCGCCTCAGCCCCCGGGACCTGCTCGCCCGTAGCTGCCGGTCCGAGCGAGGCCATCCTCTAGCGGCGCGGCTCTGTGGGCTAGAGACAGCGCTCCCGCCGCCCTGCCGCCATCGCCGAGGCCGCCCCCCGAGGCCGGCACCGCCTCCCTGCCTTCCGGGAAAGGCGCTTCCGGAGGCCGCGCGCCTCCGCCGGCCCCGCCCTGAGCTGCCCTGCGCGCGTCCCCGCTGGGCCGGGAGGCGGGGGCGCGCGTGGCCGCCCAGGCCGGACCTGGAGGGGACGGTGACCCCCGCGGCGTCTGGGCCGCCCTGGGCGCACCGAGCTTACCCGAGCCCCGCGCTCCGGGGGGTGGGACTTCGGTGGGCTACATGCGGCCCGACCTCCTCAGACCTGCGGGCCCCGAAGCCCTCGCCCCTCCCTACCTTCAGGCCCCTCGTCACCAGCTGCAGCGCCCCCCACTTGTATCTAGGACAGGTCCCTAGGCTCTCCTTCTAGGAGTCGCAGGCCTGGAAGTGGAGGGGGCCCGAGGGCATAGCCGGCAAAGCCTGTGGGAGGGGACGACCTGATTCCACGTAGCCGCCTCCCCCAGTGTCGTCCAAGTCACCGCTCCAGAGGGCCGCTGCTCCTGTAGTACCCCTGGAGCACAGCTTGGAGACCCTCTGCATCTAACAGCCTTCCCTTTCCTCCTTCTTCCTGTTCTGTCTCTAATTTTGGTATCTGTGTGGACTCAGGCATTTTTTAAAATGTATTTTAACCCATTACCAAAAATTAACCGTATTTTAAATCTCAAAAAAACCCTCAAAGGTACCAAAGCAAAAATAATACAAGTAGTACAGGCTGCATTATCTGGTACGGGACAATAAAGTCATAATTTAACAGCCAAAAAAATGAAGACACTGCGTTATCAAAACTTGTGGAACACAAAAGTTGAGCTCAAGGCTAGGGCATAGCCAAAAGCAGTTGTTTACCAAAATGAAAACAATGAAAATAAGTGAAATAGAGGATCTGGGAGGATGGCAGAGTAGGAAGCACCAGGAATCTGACTCCCCACCTAAATAACAATTCCACTAGCTGAATCTGTCTGATGTACTTATTTTGGAACTCTGGACTCTGTTGAAGGCTGGTAACTTCTAGGGGAAGACTTGGACAGTAAATCGCTGTTCATTTTGGTCAACTTGAGCTCTTTGCACAGTAGCAGCTACCCATCCGTCACCACCAGCTGCATGGCAGTACCCGTGTTCCCGGAGCAGCTTGCACACAGCTTTGTCACCTACAAATTGGCACTTGCCATCTACCTCTATAAGGATCAAATTATGAGCCGCTGCAGCTGCTGACCTTCAACACCCCCTGAAAGGAGTTCAGGGTGGAGATCGGGAATGAGGCCCTCTGTGCTCTGGGAAAAACTGGCGGAACAGGTCTTCGGATAGTTAGATATTTTCAGGAGTCCAATTCTTGTATCTCCTCATATCTAGAAAAGCACTAAAATCCTTTCCGGTGATGTCTGCTCCTTGTGACTAGCAGTAAACTTCACAAGACTAGCAGAAAACTTCAAAAAATATGTGCTTGATTGCATGTACTCCCCCTTCACCAAAATCACATATATACTGACCTCCCCACTCTTTGGAGCAGTTTCTCAGAGCTATCTGAAATGCTGTCTCCCAGGCTATAGTCCTCATTTTGCTCCAAATAAAACTTAACTCACAACTCTAACGTTGTGCATTTTTTTTTTCAGTCAACAGCTTGTAGGAGGAGCCAGGGAGGGCAAAAAGGCACCTATCCTCCAAACACTGGGGATCTGTGCTCTGATTTCTGCTTCTGAACACAAATGTACAAAGAGGGGGCAGCTATTGTTGTTGTAGTACCTCTCTCCATTGTTGCAAGATGCTTTAGCTGAAGTGACTTCCCGAGGATTTAAAGGACCAGCACCTTCCCTCCCCCCACCCCCCCACCCCCATCCTTCATTTTCACTTTTTACCTTTTGGGGAGCCAGGTATTAAAGACTAGTATATTAAAAAGCAACCGTATTCATGGGGAAAATTAGAAAGTAACCATACATGCCCAAAAGGCTGAGAAAAGACCTGAGAAGACCTTAAGTTTATACCTCAGGCTGATCCTTGGCAAAGAGACAGATTTTACAGTAATCAAAACAACAAAAATAGCAAATCTGGGGAAAAGGGAGAATCTGATTTGCAAAATTACCACATTACTAGATTCAAATGTCCAGTGTTCAACATAAAAAATCTCAAGGCATACAAAGAAATAGGAAAGTTTGACCCATTCAAAGGAAAAAAATAAATCAGCAGAAACTGTTCCTGAAAAAGACCTAATGGCAGATATACTAGACAGACTTTAAAACAACTATCTTAAAGATGCTCAGCTAACTTAAGAAAACGTGGAGAAAATCGAGAAAATGATGTGTGAACAAAACAGACATATCAATAAAGAGATAGGAAGCTTGAAAAGAAACCGAAAAGAAATTCCAGAGCTGAAAAGTACAATAACTGAAATGAAAAATTTGCTAGAAGAATTCAAGGGCACACTTGAGCAAGCAGAAAAAAAGAATCAGCAAACTTAAAGATAAGACAATAGAAGTCGTCAAGGCAGAGAACAGAAAGAAAAAAGATTGAAGAAAAGCACACGGAGCCTAAGAGAACTATAGGCCCTCATAAAAGAGACAACACTGTGGGAGTTCTAGAAGGAGAAGAGAGAGTGGAAGGGGCAGAGAGAACACTTGAAGAAATAATGGCTGAAAACTTATGAAGCAAAAACTGACAGAATTGAAGGGAGAAATAGACGGTTCTACAGTAATAGTTGGAGACATCAATATCCCACTCACAGTAATGGATAGAACCACCAGACAGAAGATGAGTAAGGAAATAGAGGACTTGAACAACCTGATAAGCCAACTAGATCTGACATATACAGAACACTCCACTCAACAACATGCACATTCTTCTCAAGTGAACATGGGACATGTCTTCTCTGACCACAAAGAGATGAAGTTAGAAATCAATAACAAAGGGAAGATGGGGAAATTCACAAAATTGTGGAAACTAAACAATATACTTTTAAACAACCAATAGACCAGAGAAGAAATCACAAGAGAAATTAGAAAATACTTAGAGACAAATGAAAATGAAAACGCAAAATACCAGGGACTTCCTGGCGGTCCAGTAGTTAGGACTTTGCCTTCTAATGCAGGGGTGTGGGTTCAATTCCTGGTCAGGGGGCTAAGATCCCACATGCCTCGTGGCCAAAAAAACAAAACATAAAGCAGAAGCAATATTGTAACAAATTCAATAAAGACTTTAAAAATGGTCCACATCAAAAAAAAAAATCTTAAAAAACCCCACAATATACGGGCTTCCCTGGTGGTGCAGTGGTTGAGAGTCCGCCTGCCGATGCAGGGGATGCGGGTTCGTGCCCCGGTCCGGGAAGATCCCACGTGCCGCGGAGCGGCTAGGCCCGTGAGCCATGGTCGCTGAGCCTGTGGGTCCAGAGCCTGTGCTCCGCAACGGGAGAGGCCACAACAGTGAGAGGCCCTCATACTGCAAAAAAACAAAACAAAACACAATATACCACACAACATTGTAAATCAACTATACATCAATTTAAAAATATATATATACTAAAACTTAGGAGGTGCAATAAAAACAGTGCTAAGGGGGAAATTTACAGCTATAAATGCTTACGTTAAAAAACATGCAATATCTCAAATCAACAACCTAACTTTACAAGTTAAGGAACTAGAAAAAGAAGAACAAACTAAACTCAAAGCTAGCAGAAAGAAGGAAATAATAAATATTACAGCACTGATAAATAACATAGAGAACAGAAAAACAGTACAGGAAATCAATGAAACCAAAAGTTGATTCTTTGAAAAGGTCAACAAAATTGATAAACCTTTGGCTAGGTAGACTAAGGAAAAAAGAGAGAAGATTCAAATTACTAAGATCAGAAATGAAAGTGGGGACACTACTACATGCTACAGAAATAAAAACGGTTATAAGAGAGTACTGTGAACAATTGTTTGCCAAAAAATTAGATATCCTAGATGAAATGGACAAATTCCTAAAACTCAAAACAACAACAGAAACCTTTTAAAACACTTTTTTAAGGGACTTCCCTGGTGGTCCAGTGGGTAAGACTCTGTGCTCCCAATGCAGGGGGCCTGGGTTCAATCCCTGGTCAGGAACTAGATCCTTCATGCCACAACTAAGTCCACATGCTGCAACTAAACTAAAAAACACAGATCTCCCAGGCCTCAACGAAGATCCCGAGTGCCACAACTAAGACCCAGCACAGCCTAAATAAATGTCTTTAAAAAAAAACCACATTTATTTATTTCTTTAAAATAAATACATTTATTTAAAAAATAAATAAATAAAAGAAAATGAACAAATACAATACAATACAAAAAAAGCCACTGTGACCTATTCATCATTCTGTGTCAGAATCTAAACCTGGTCACCTTTGGACAGAGTCCCACCAGTCAGCCCACCTTGGGCAAAACGCCCACTGATGACACTTCTTGTCCATTACCCAACCAAAACCATAACATGAATTTGAAACAGGGAAGGAAAAAAGAACCAAAATATCTAAGGCCCTCCTTTTTTTTTCTTCTTTTTTTTAAAATTGAAATATAGTTGATTGTAAAATATTGTGTTACTTTCAGGTGTACAACATGGTGATCCAACAATTAAATACATTATGAAATGATCACTGCAAGTCCAGTAACTATCTATCACCATACAAAATCATTACAGTATTAACTCTTAATTAAAATTTAATGAACCTTACAGTATTAACTCTAACTCTACACCCCTGTAACTTACTCATTTTATAACTTGAAGTTTGTACCTTTTAATCCTCGTCACCATTTCACTCAACCCCCTGCCTCCTTCTCCTCTGGCAAACATCAGTTTGCTCCAGGTATCTATAAGTCTGTTTCTTACTATTCTTTAGCTTTGTTTTCTTTGTTCATTTGCAAAACACTTTTTTAAATGGTAAGGAAGACTTTATTCAAGTCCATTGCAATGGGGGCATTGCAGTAGGGGAGAGTGATCAGGCTCAACTCCAAATACAGCAATGACAGCTGAGGATTTATAGCCAATAAGCAAAATGAGGGGGTCGATAATGGAAAATTACTAAAAGGAAACATCGAGGGTAGGGAGATTCTTGCTAAACTAATTTAGGATTTTTGCTGAAGGCAAGCCAGAGTAATCAGATATCAAGGGTAGGGAGTGAGAAACTTGATCAGGTATTGAGAGTAATCAGATAAAGGGTGAGGGCCTTCTTACTGAACTAACTTAGAGGATTTTTGCTAAGACTGAGTTAGGCAGGCCAAAGACAGGCCTGGGGCCGAGGTTGAGGCACATCTGAGAAGAAGGCTCAGAGGAGCCTGACTAAAGTTTGGTCAAGGAGAGTCTTTGTCAGAATTAAAGAATAAATAATGCAGATAAGATTTGAGGGACTAGGGTCTTTAAGAGAAAGGAAGTACATGAGATTTACTCCTGCTTTTTCCCTGAGGGCATTGTCTAATTTGTTGCTTATTTCTCAAGCAGAAAGAACTCAAGAGACAGACTATGAAACTGCCAGAGAAGTTGGGGCAAAGTCCTGGAAAGGAGGGAACTACAAAGAAGTGAACCCCCAAATCTTCATACAAATTAACTTTATGCTATTGGATAACTTCTAAGTTCTGCATGGACAAGGAGAAACAATAGCAGCTGAGAGAACAGAGACAAGGAGAGACTTCACATGTGCTGCAGTGCTGGGGAGACAGAGGTTGTAGTTCAAGGTCCACCAAGATGGAGGAGCCTTAGTGATTACAAGGGACTTTGGCTGAGATCCCATAAGGACATGCCTTAGAAGTAAGGGTTACACACTAGTAGTAAGAGAAAAATTAACTAGGTTAAAACCTGTCTTTGACAGGTTCAAGGTGATCTGTAGAGCTGCTGTAAGGAAATTTAATCCTGTTCGAAGAAAGATACGTCATCTGGAGACTCAACATTTTTTCTTCTACAGTGTTGTTGGGAAAAAAATAAAAATTATGAGGCATGCTAAAAAAATGAGAGACAGAGAGAGATAGAGAAGGAGAAAGAATAGACAACAGAATCAGTTCTATGGATGATTCAGATATTGGATTTATCAGACGAGGACTGTAAAATAACTATGATTAACATGATGAGGAAAATAGACAAAAGATGGAGAATTTCACCAGAGAGCTAGAATCCATGAAAAAAGAGTCAGGTGGAGATTCTTGACCTGAAAAGCACCATAACAAATTAATACCTAAACACTTTGTGTTTAATAGCAAATTAGACACAGCAGAACAGACGACTAGTATAACTAGAAGACAAGTCAGTAGATGTCCAAATTGAAATACAGAGAGAACAAAGGACAGAAAATACAGAAAGGAATGTGTCTATTTACCATATGAGACAGGATGAAAAATGGAGTACTAGAAGGAGAACAGAGAATGAGGCAGAACAGTATTTGAAGAAATACTGGCTGGAAATTTCCCAGAGCAAGTGCCCCAAGAAAACCAGGTAGAGCTGCATAATTTTTTGGATCTAGCCTCAGACGTCATGCAAGGACGCAAGGTCATATCCATTGCATTCTATTGGTTACAAACGAGTCACTAAGACCAGTCCAGATTCAAAGAGGGGGGACACAGACCCCCATCTTTTGATGGAGTAATATCTAAGAATTCATGGACATGCTTTAAAACCACCACCCTACTAAAACTACACATACCTATATCCTATGACCCAGTCATTCCACTCCTGGGTATATATGCAGCAGGGTACTTATGCCCACCAAAAGAAGTACATGAATGTGCATAGCAGCTTTATTCATAATAAATGACTAAATAATTACCAATAGTAGAATGGATAAATGGTGGTATATTCATACAATGGATGAAAAAGAGCAAACCCTAATATTGAAATAATATGAATTAATTTCAAAGACATGTTGAGGAGAAGCCAGACATAAAGAATATATTATGATTTCATTTGTATCAGACTTCACCATAGGCAAAACTAATATGCAGGGCTATAGGTCAGAACAGCAGTTAGCTTTTGGGGGGTTGTTGACTGGGAGGGTACATGAGGGAATTTCTGGGGTAACAGAAATGTTCTGTATTTAGTGGTAGTTATAGGGCTGTTGTTCTGGTTATTTATTACTGTGTAACAAACCTGTCCAAAACCTAGCGGATTAAAACAACAATTTTTTTTTTTTCGTTAATCTGCATTGCGGGCAGGGCTTGGCAGGGAAGGCTCTTGTCTCTCTGCCCAGAGTCATCTAGGGTGGCTTGACTGAGGGCTAGAAGATCCACTTCCAAGAAGCCTCACTCACGTGGCTGGCAAGTTGGTGCAGGCTGTTGGCTGGGAGCTCAGTTGGAGTTGAGGGCCCAGGACCTTGGTTTCTCTCCACATGAGCCTCTCCATGTGACTGGGCCTCCTCATAGCATGGTGGTTCCAAGGGCAAGTGGCCTGAAAGAGAGAGAGAGAGCTAGGAAAAGACTCTATATCCTTTTATGACCTAGCCCTGACAGTCACACAGCATATTACCTCCACACTTAGTTTGCTGAGGTGGTCACAAAGGCCTGCCCAGGTGCAAAAGGAGGAGACATAGACTCTGCACTTGATGGGGGAGTGGCAAGTCACACTGTGGGAAAGTCACATGGGATTATAGACATTGTTAAGTCACCTTTAGAAAATACAATCGGCTATAGGAGTTTACACACCTAAACATTTGTTAGCTTTATACTTGAGACGTGTGTCCTTCACTATCTATAAGTTATATCTCCATAGAAAAGCAAATAAAATGTAAAAACCTTGTGAAAGTATATAAACTTACAAAGATTGACAATTTTTGCCCTTCTTTCCTGTACAACCATTCTGTGGGAGTCACCATCATTATCTGTTTGACATGTACACTATTTTTTATACGTACACTTTTAAACTTTGCCCTGTACACTTGAAAACATTGCCTATCTATCTATCTATCTATCATCATCATCATCTATCTATCTAAATCTGTCTATCTATCCATCCATCCATCCATCTATATAGACACGTATACTCCTAAATACAATTTTTTAAAAGATAAAAATGGTATCACATTGCACATATTGTTTTGAAATTTGCTTTTTTTCACTTAGTACATTGTGGAAATCCTTCCATGCCAGGCAGTTTGGGAGTGGAATGCCTTCAAATGTTCAAAGAATAGATGCTAAATAAATGAGAGCTTAGATGATAGATTTCCAAATTCATATTGTGAAGTTAGCTTAACTCTGATACCAAAACCTAACCAAGAGAACTCACAGAAAAGAAAACTATCAGCCAATCTCATACATGAATATAATATGAAAATCTCAAAGTAACAGCAAATCAAATTTAGCACAAATGAAAAGCATAATTAACCACAACTAAGTAAAATTTATTCACGTAGTAATTCGATAGTTCAATATAAAGAAACGGTACTGGCAGTTATCTCTTCAAGTATGGACATCTTGACCCAAGTATCAAAAAGACATCTCCAAATACCCTTTGACACAATAGTTTTCCTCTTGGATATTTATCTGATTCAAATATACTCATTTATTTGTGAAATGACAGAAGTACCTGGATATCATGACAGTTTTATTTGTGTAATAAAAGATTTGAATTTCCATCAAGAGAGAACTGGTTAAATTGTGATATATTCATATAATGGAAGTCATTAGAAAGAATGAGGCAGTATTATATGTACTAATATGGCAGCAATTCAAGTTATATTGTCCAGTGAAAAAGGAAGATTACAAAAATAAAATGAGTTATACAGCTGAAATAATACAAAATTTAGTAGGCATTATAGTGTATAGCAAAAAATCCTATGTGACGATGTATTATCCAACTGTTGGCCTTGACCTCTCTCTACCTCGGTTTCCTCACCTGTAAATTTATTATTATATCAATAAAAGTCATATCACAGAGTCAGGAGTGGACCCAGGTTTTAGGGGTCTGAAGCTAATACAATAGTGTGTGGGGGGTGGGGGGCGGAGGGGGGGTACTTTTTAAGAAAAAGAATGCAAAATCAGATAGAAAACTGGGGTATATGGGTCTTAATTGCACAAGTCTTTCAAACTTTTCTATATGTTTGAAATTATTAGAAAAATTAGTTAGAAAAGTATTTATAATGAGAAAAAAATCATAAGAAATCACACATTTTTAAAAAGCTGACCAATATCACAAACAGCACAAATCCAGAAAATAACATAATCTTTTAAATTAAGTAATTGCCTGAAAAACTTCTATAATACTTTCCCTCTGTAGTTTTGTCTTCAGACTCTTTATCTCTTGACATGAAAATGATTTTGGAACATCATTTTCTAGAGAGAGAACAGAAAAATTATTATGCTTTTCCTCTAACAGGATCAAAAAATTTATTATTTGTTGTTTAGAGAAGTTTTTGCATGTTCAGAACCTGTTACTGATAATATGCACATCCTAAGCATTATTGTGAAACTTGGGAACCTCTCTCTGTCGTTTCTTCTCTCTTTGAGCTGTAACAGACATTTACAGTACTGCTAGACGTTTGTGTCCAACAAACACAGGAATTCTGATAAATTATATTTTGTGTGATTCCTGTCACAAAAGGCTATGATTAGCTATCATTGTAACCAATGAATAATCAAGAATATTCCCAAAAAGAGAGGACTTCTTTCTTGACCAGGTATTAATAAAAACCAAATCTTCCATTTGCAATTTTACATTTTGATAGATTGGAAAAATTTCCCACAGAAATCTGTTGTTATTTATTTTTATCCTTGTTTTTTTCCACTGCCCACATACCTCTGGGGCTGGGTCCCAGAAGATCCATTTAAATTGTAATAAGAGTTCTGACTTGTACCTTTGTGTCATGATGCTGGGTAAGTTGGCACAAAAGGCAGTAGAAGTATTCCTGGAAGCTATTTCTACAGTGGGCATCTAGCAAAAGTGACTGATAACCACATAAGGATATCCTACTAAACCTAACTAAATCTATCCCTGACTCAGGTTCTCCTTAAGGCCAGAGGCCATTCCAATGCCTCCCGGTGACATAGGGAAATTGCGATGGAAGATTTATCAGAACCACCAGAACCAACAGTCATTAACATATCTTATTTTGCAAGTTTTACAAAAACATAACATTGTGTGAATATATTGTTAGGGCCCCTCCCAGACGCTTGGATGAGGTTTGTGCAAGTGAAGGGCCCTGAAGCTTAAGCTTCATTAGTTTCATGATAAATCTGCCTCTGCATAGAGTTGATATAAGGCCTAACTGAATTAATATATGGAAAGCATTTAGAACAGCCCAAGTAAGTGCTCAATAAATATTATTTATTATACATTACTGATATAGAAATAGATAAATACAGCAGACTAGCAAGTCCAGAAAGAGACTCGATTACATATATACATTCATTTATTGGAGGTAGATTATATTTCACTCTCTATTCCAAAATATACACCTGAAAGAATAAATCTATATATTAAAGAAGACTGATAACAGAGAAGAAAAGAAGAACAACAACAACAAGACAAAAGGAACCACAATAAAGTGCAAGTGAAATGATCTGGTTTTGAGGTGGGGAATTTCTTTTTTTTTTTAGAAATTAAAAAAAAATTATTTTATTTATTTTTATTTTTGGCTGTGTTGGGTCTTCATTGCTGCACGCAGGCTTTCTCTAGTTTCGGTGAGCAGGGGCTACTCTTCACTGTGGTGCACGGGCTTCTCATTGCGATGCCTTCTCTTGCTGTGAAGCATGGGCTCTAGGCGCGCGGGCTTCAGTAGTTGTGGCTCGTGGGCTCAGTAGTTGTGGCTTGCGGGCTCTAGAGCGGAGGCTCGGTTGTTGTGGTGCACGGGCTTTGTTGCTCTGCAGCATGTGGGATCTTCCTGGACCAGGGCTTTAACCTGCATCTCCTGCATTGGTAGGTGGATTCTTAACCACTGTGCCACCAGGGAAGCCCGGGAATTTCTTTCTAAACATAACACCAAGACTAAATCCATAAAATAAAAATACTGGCAGATTTGACTACATAAAAATGTTAAACTTGTGTCCATCTAAAAAATAAAGCTATTAATATTAAAAGTAAAGAGACAAATGAGGAAAAAATGTTTGTGTAATTTATGACAAAAGGACAGTGTGCTTAATAAATAAAGAGCCCTAACAAATCAATAAGATAATTACCCACTCATCCCCTTTTTATTTATGTATTTATTTATTTATTTATTTTTGGCTGCATTGGGTCTTCATTGTTGCGCACAGGCTTTCTCTAGTTGCGACACGTGGGATCTACACTTCGTTGCGGTGCGCGGGCTTCTCATTGCGGTGGCTTCTCTTGTCATGGAGCACGGGTTCTAGGCGCACAGGCTTCAGTAGTTGTGGAGCACAGGCTTCAGTAGTTGTGGCTCGTGGGCTCTAGAGCACAGGCTCAGTAGTTGTGGCGCACGGGCTTAGTTGTTCCGCGGCATGTGGGATCTTCCCGGACCAGGGATCGAACCCATGTCCCCTGCATTGACAGGCAGATTCTTAACCACTATGCCACCAGGGAAGTCCCTCATCCCCTTTTTTAAATGGAAAAAGGACATGAACAGGGAATGCACAGAAGTATAACCTTTCTGAACAGCGACTCAGAAATGTGTGTTCCAGTTTTAAAATCTATGCATCTTTCGTCCCAGCAATTCTACCTATGGTAATTTATCCTGAGGAAATAAGAGCAGAATATAGAACTAAAAACAACAGCAACAACAAGGATATCAAAACATTATAATAAATTTTTAAAATGGAAACACCCAAGACAGATGATTGGTTAGGCAAATTGTGGTACAATCATATGACAGAATAATAAATATCTATTAAGGAATGTTTATTGGTATGAGAACGTCTTCTCAACCCATAACGCTGAGTGAAAGAGCAGGCTACAGAACAAGATGTAGAGCATACCATTTTGTCCTATGGGCTCAGAGTATACCATTTTGTTTTAAATATCTGTATTACATGTATTACAAAGACAAAATTTATAACCACTGTTGTTAATCTGATATATTGCAGGGTGATGGGACTGTGAGTGGTTCCACACACTTTATATTACTTTTCTTATTGGAGATTAAGAAAGAGGTAAAAATATTGTGAGGTTTGACTGCATACAATTATTGAGTTGGTTAACTGGTAAGTTATAGCAAGGACACCAGCATGTCTATGTCATAAGATGCAGTTTATTTCTTTGTCTTCCTCTGAAATGCTGTTAGGTAACACCTCTCATTTGACTAAATGCAATTTAATTCAGTTCAACACTCATTGCATACTCCTAGTGAAAGTCACTGGAGATGACATTACAAAGATGACTAGAACATATTACTTTCCTCAAAGAAGCTAATAATTTATTAGGAGGGGGAAACCCACTGGGACCTGCTTCAGCTAGAAATAAAATTTCTTTTTGGATTAAAAAAAAAAAGCAACAGTAAGGGCAATTTGCCATCCCGTAGACTAAATTCAGCTTATTTATGGAGTTCTTCTTTCTTTGCTTGTCATCGCTTTCTGGAGTTCAGCCTAGGAAAGTAACATATGTCACCATGTGTACTAGTTTATAATTAGAACAAATGTGAGGATTTATAAGAAAAAGAGCTATTGGCTAAATAACATTTAGTAAAACTCTAGAAAAGGCAGTCAGGAGAAAGAAGAAGGAAGAGTTCTATTTTGGAAATTAATTTAATGCTAAAGAAAGAGAAGACTTTTAAAAGATATAAAAGGCAATTATTATGTCCTTAGGATTTTTATGTTTCAGGAGTGTGTGAAAAAGTAGCTGCTATTGGATTACCCTGTATTTGAAAGGATGAGTATTGTGCGTATAAATAGAAGCTAAGGTCAAGAAACTAAAGGCAGAAAAAGACTCACGTGTTCAGCAGAGACTGATAAGCATGTGAAATAAAATCTTTTACTTGTAAGGCTGCAATTATGCCTGTGACCAGAGTTTGAGCTCCAGGGAAGAGGGGAGGGGTAAAAGTCAGAAGGGTCCAAGATCGCCCTTCTTATAAACCTTAAACCAGTCCAAGACTTCACCAGACTTCACTATGATAACATTAACAGCAGAGACTTATTTCTAAGACCTCTGAGCCCATAGGGTAATTTTCTCCCCACACTTCACCTGTTTCCAACTCAGCATTAACACTTTTCAGAAAGATGTGGTTGACCTAAGCCCTAAAAACCACCATCTCCTCCCCATTTAGGGTCAAGAGTTTCTGAGAAGGCTTTCCCAGAGGCATGGCCCCAGGAATTAAAAAGCAGACAGGGGCTTCCCTGATGGCTCAGTGGTTAAGAATCCGCCTGCCAGTGCAGGGGACACAGGTTTGAGCCCTGGTCAGGAAAGAGCCCACATGCCGTGGAGCAACTAAGCCCGTGCACCACAACTACTGAGCCTGAGCTCTAGAGCCCGGGAGCCACAGCTACTGAGCCCGTGTGCCACAACTACTGAAGCTGGCAAGCCTAGAGCCCATGCTCTGCAACAAGAGAAGCCACAGCAATAAGAAGCCTGCGCACCGCACCGCAACGAAGAGTAGCCCCCGCTCACCACAACTAGAGAAAGCCCGCGTGCAATAACAAGGACCCAATGCAGCCAAAAATAAATAAATAAACAAATAAATTTTAAAAATAAAAATAATTTTTTAAAAAAAGCAAACAGGTAGAGGGTCACCTCTAGTCTGGAGTAGCTTGATTTCCCACCATCTTTCCATCCCCCTACTGACCTCCTCTAGCCTAGAATTCCCATGTTCTGCTTTCCTGCTCAGGACAGGGCAATTCAGCTTTCATCCTCCTCCACTGTCCTGTCAGCTTTCATGTCCCCTCAGGCTTTAGCAGGGCATGTTTCCCTGAGCACTTCCCCACCCTCCCTGCCTTGACTGTCCCCTCTGTCTTTTCTTGGGCTCCTGTCCCAGCTTCCCCAGGCCAGACTCATTCACCACGGGCTCCACCACTACGCCCCACTGTGCATGGTTGCCAGGGTCTCCACTGAGTGGTGGTGGGTTACCTGGGTGCTCAGTGGGTCTGCTGCCTCTTCTCTGAGGGACTCTGCACTTGACTCTCATCACTAGACACTCTTCAAGGACAGGGGAGAGGACTGCCTTTTAGTTTACCAAGTCAACTCAATGTGACATAGAGAGGAGTGTAGGGAAACTAGGTTTGTCAATCAAGTAGAAGTCAGGGAACTCTGAGGAGAGTTTCTTTAGATGCCACAACAATACCAATAAGTATATACACACAAGTACTGAGGTTATTGTTTTTGGTAATCATTTTTCTCCTCCCCCCCTTCCCCTTCCTTGTTCTGGCACTACCTCATCACTTATTTTTAACAACTTTCTTGTTCAAATTTTCCACTTTTAATTCACCCTAGTTGCACAGCCACTATGGAGAGTAGTATAGAGGTTCCTTAAAAAACGAAAAATAGAACTACCATGTGACCCAGCAATCCCACTATTGGGCATATACCCTGAGAAAACCATAATTCATAAAGACACATGCACCCCACTGTTCATTGCAGCACTATTTACAATAGCCAGGTCACGGAAACAGCCTAAATGTCCACAGACAAAGGAACGGCTAAAGAAGATGTGGTACATATATTCAATGGAATATTACTCAGCCATAAAAAGGAATGAAATTGGGTCATTTGCAGAGACGTGGATGGACCTAGAGACTGTCATACAGAGTGAAGCAAGTCAGAAAGAGAAAAACAAATATCGTATATTAACGCATATGTGCGGAATCTGAAAAAAATGGTATAGACCATCTTATTTACAAAGCAGCAGCAGCACAGCACAGGGAGGTCGGCTCAGTGCTTTGTGATAACCTAGAGGGGTGGGATAGGGAGGATGGGAGGGAGGCTCAAGAGGGAGGGGATATGGGGACATGTGTATGCATATAGCTGATTTACTTTGTTGTGCAACAGAAACTAACACAGTATTGTGAAGCAATTATACTCCAATAAAGATCTATTAAAAAAAATTGGCACACACACAAAAAAGAAAAGAAATAGAGACACAGGCGTAGAGAACAAATGTATGGATACCAACAGGGAAGGAAGGGTGGGATGAATTGGGAGATTGGGATTGATTTAGATACGCTATTGATTATTGATATTATTTATATACACTATTGATATTATTAGATAACTAATGAGGACCTACTGTATAGCACAGGGAACTCTACTCAGTGCTCTGTGGTGACCTAAATGGGAAGGAAATCCAAAAAGGAGGGGATACATGTAAACATAGAGCTGATTCACTTTGCTGTACAGCAGGAACTAACACAACGTTGTAAAGCAGCTATACTCCAATAAAGTTAAAAAAACAAAAAAGAAGCAGCCCACAGTTTGAAGCGGGATAGCACGAAGTGTAGAGCACACACTCTGGAGCCACACGGCCTGGGTTTGAATTCCGGCTCTGCCCCTTACTGATTGTGCGACCTTGGGCAAGTTGCTTAACCTCTGTATGCCTCAGTCTCCTTACCTATAAAATGGGGATTATTACATCTACTTTACAGAGTTGCTACGAAGATAATGTAATAAAGCACTTAAAATACTGCCTGACACATGGTGAGAGCTCTCTTTAAGTGTTTTAAAACAAATATATGTCTTTGAGCAAATTAGGGAGAATAAGCATTTGATTAGTAAGTTTTCTGAGACTTTGCAGACCTGAGAATGTCTTGGTGTTGCCTTGTTCTATGAATGACAGCCTTGCTGAGAAAACAATCCTTTGGAATCAACCTCACCCTTGCCCCCTTCCCTACCACCAAGCCCTGTAGATGCGGTTCCATTGCATCTGGGCTTGACCGGGTCCTCAGAAGAAGTAAAGGTAATCTGACTTGAATTCAAGAAAGCCATCCCTGCTGGGAAAACCTGCAAACTATTGGCAGTTGAAACAACCATGTCGCAGTCTCTGACTTAAATAAATTTTTGTTTTTACTTTTTATTGTGGAAGACTTCAAATCTACATAAAAATGAGAGGATTCCTGGCAATTTTAATAAGGACTCTCTTTATGTATAAACTCATCTTTTCCCTCTCAAATTACCTTTATATCTTTAGTTATTGACTGTTGAGGGTTGGAAAATCTTCCTGGAGTTTCCTGAGGTCTGGAGTTCAGATGCTATTTTCTGTTGTCTAGGAGTTCTGTGATAAATGCTGTGGAAAGCCTGGATCTAAATTCTGGCTAGATCAGTTACTAATTATGGCTTTATTTATTTATTATTATTATTTTTTCTTTGCGGTATGCGGGCCTCTCACTGTTGTGGCCTCTCCCGTTGCGGAGCACAGGCTCCAGACGCGCAGGCTCAGCGGCCATGGCTCACGGGCCCAGCCGCTCCGCGGCATGTGGGACCTTCCTGGACCGGGGCACGAACCCATGTCCCCAGCATTGGCAGGCAGACTCTCAACCACTGCGCCACCAGGGAAGCCCAATTATGGCTTTATTAATTTTCTCTACACGTCTTTAGATTATTGTATGGGATAAATTAGTTAATACTGTATCTCTGCAAATCCAGGACACCAGTGATTATAAGAACATATTTTATATACTACTAAGAAACAAACAAGGCTTCCAGTTAAACTAATACACAATGAATTTTTTTATCACCTAAGATTCTTGTTTTATACTTATTGAAAGAATTCTTTCAGACTTATTTAGAAATATATATTTATCATTTACCACTTTGATAGGATTTCATTAGTATTTTCTATTTGACTAAACCTATAGTTTTATTTTTTTCTCAGTTGAATGACACATATCAGTTATAAGATGCATTCTGATTTTAGAGCTGTTAAAATAGGAAGAAAATATACATTTAGAATTGATTAAATACAGTATATGAAACCTTTCTGCTTACAGTAGGAGTTCAGTGATTTTCTCCAGTTTTGTTTTGTTTTGTTTTACTGTACATTTTTCTTTTGGAGTTCTTTTACGTTCTGACTGATTTTCTACTGTGTCAATTTTTACTTCCACTGCTTCTAATAGTGACTTTAAGTAGTCTGGTATTAATTTTTATAATAATTTAAAAACTTGTCTGTTGTTCTTGGATATATGTCCTCTTTTAATGCTTTCACAGCTCATGAACCTCACATGATATGAAAAAAAATCCACTCCAGATCTAAATGTAAAAGGACCAAAAAAGAAATTCTTATAGCAGAAAACAAAGGAGAAGATATTGGAGCAGGCAAAAATTTTTTAAAAATGAAATATAAAGCACTTTACCCATCAAATAAAGTTAATGAATTGGCCTATATTAAAATTAAGAACTTCTGTTTATCAAAAGATACAAATTAAGAGAATGAAAAATCAAGCTATAGATTTGGAAAAGATATTTGCCATACATATATCTGACAAAGGACTGTCATCCAAAATGTGTAAATTGATAAGAGAAAGGAAGCCAACTGAATAAAAAATGGGCAAGAGGGCTTCCGTGGTGGTGCAGTGGTTAAGAATCTGCCTGCCAGTTCAGGGGACACAGGTTCGAGCCCTGGTCCAGGAAGATCCCACATGCTGCAAAGCAACTAAGCCCGTGTGCCACAGCTACTGAGCCTGCGCTCTAGAGCCTGCGAGCCACAACTACTGAGCCTGCGTGCCACAACTACTGAAGCCCGCGTGCCTAGAGCCTGTGCTCCGCAACAAGAGAAGCCACCGCAATGAGAAGCCCGCACACCACAACAAAGAGTAGCCTCCGCTCGCCACAACTAGAGAAAGCTCGCATGCAGCAACAAAGACCCAACGCAGCCAAAAATAAATAAATAAATAAATAAAATGTTTTAAAAAGGGGCAAGAGACTTGAATAGGCACTTCATTAATGAGGTTACGCCAGGAAGCACACAAAAAGTTGTTCAACATCATCATCATCAAGGAAATGCAAACTAACACCATAATGAGATACAGCTATACCAGGACCTCAACGGCTAAAAATTAAATGGCTGACAATAACAAGTGCTGATAAGGATGCAGAACAATCAGAATGTTCATAGTCTCCTGATGGGAGCATAACTTGATACAACCATTTTGAAAAATTATTTGGCATTATCTCCTAAAGATGAATATACACATAATCTATGACCCAGAGATTCCACTCTTAGGGATATTCCCAACAGAAATATGTACATATGTTCACCAAAAGACATGTCCAAGAATGTTCATAGGAGTACAATTTGTAATAAATGAAAACTAGAGAGCACCCAAGTGTTCATCTTCAATGGACAGAAATGTAAATTGTGACATATTATCACAATGGAAATCTACACAGAATGAACTGATACAAGAGCATAGATGAATCCTGCAAACATAATATTGAATAAAAGGAGCCAAACCCCAAAGAGTACATACTGTGTAATCCTGCATATGTAAAGTTCAAAAACAAGAAACTAACCTGTGGTGTTATAAGTCAAGGTATGAAAATGATGTGAGGCAGTCTTCTGGGTGCTGTTGATGTTTTATTTCCAGATCTGGCTATTGCAGAAGTATAGACCCACTTTTGAAAATTCACTGAACTATACTCTTAGGATTTGTGCACCCTTTGGTGTGTGTGTTAGACTTTGAGTTGCCGAAAAATGTTGAAGGTTTGTTCTCCAAATTGTTACATTTCTTCTGGATGATTTAGTCAAGAAGTTTTCCTTAGGCTCTTACTGCTTTTTACTGTCATCATCCTTAGATTAGTTTTTGCTTGTTTACGTATTGGTGACGATATTTTTGCACACAATAAATGGATGTATTTTATTTCCTTCTTAAATAATGTTCCCATGCAGCCTTCCCTAAGACAGGAGGCTTATCTTCCCAGAGCAGGAAAGAGTGAGTATTTGGCCTCCTTATCAAAGTGATTGGTCTAAAATTAGGGTGGCCAGAGAAAAGATGCAGTGTTCATTCCTGAGCCTCTTCTGGCCCCCTCGGAATGTAGAATTGAGAGCCAGCAGCCCTGCCATGGATCTGCTGCGGGGGGGGTGGTGGTGGTGAGGTGACCCCACTGCCTGGACCTCCTGGTCAGGGGCCAGATGGACAATGTGGTAGCGATTCAGTGGAGCCCATGGCTCAGTGAAAGCTATGGTGGGGTCAAGCCAGCTGGAGAGCAGCCCTCAGGCTCTGAGCAAGATAAATAAAACTAGGTTACAGGTTAGAGCAACTGCAGGGGTCAGCTGTGGACACCAGAAGCCAGGGCCAAGGCCAGCTGCGCCTCAGTGGTCACCAGCCCCCACAGAGCAAAGGGCCAGCATAAGGCCACGATATCTTGAGGTCACCAGGGCCCCTTCCCTGTGCCCAAGTGCTACCTTAGAGATAAGCTGGAGGAGAAGGGTGGAATCTGACAGATTGAGTTGTTTTGACTCTGAAGCAGCCTTACTAAAAGGGATTGGTCCCATTCCTGACTGGGACTAATTGTACTAGAACGGACTAAAATACATGTTTCCGTGTCACCTAATCAGTGGGACCCAGTAAGGTCGGATTGCTTAAAGATAAATAAAAGAGCTACATTTCTCTGGCACTTCTGAGTATAGTGCAACGAAATTTGCAGCCCTCTTTCTCTCTTTTATTTTTTCTTGATTTTACCAACTTTTAAACTTTTGTTGCTGGAAATAGTTCATTTTAGGAATTTTTCTAGCTACTTGAATAGAATTTGAAGAGAAAGCTCCTGGCATTGCTACTCTCCACAATCATCCCTTTATTTATTAGTAAAACAATTTTATAGTTTCTCTTACCTTTCCATTCTATTCATCATGCAACCATCTATCTACCCACCCAAACAGTAACCATTTTTTGGAGCCATGTTCCAGGTATTGAGCTAGAAGATGAATGACAGTCCTTTGCTATCAGGTTTTGAATACAGAGGGAAAGCAGATAGCCAACACTGTTCCAGTTTCACCTTTCCACACATCCACACAGGCTTGTTTTCACTTTTGGTGTCTAGGCATATTAATTGCCAGGAATTGTTGAAAGTACTGGGTTTCTGAGTCTTATGACCTGTTGGCAATCATCTTTAAGAGCTTCCTTGCTTTGTAGTATGTCAAGATGTACATCTGCTGCCCTAGACCTGGAATCAGCCGTTTCTCTAAGGAGCCTCGGTTCCCTTTAATAGGAAATATATTTAGAAACCAGAATCTGGCCTCTAAGGAAGCTCATTTCTTCAGGATTGGTCATTATTTCTAGTTCTTTTCAGTGGACAGAGATGAGATGAAGAATATTAGGGGAGGAACAGATTTTAGAGGATAAAGGAAAACTAATTTTTCTCAGTCATTTTTCTATTATCAATCATAGATTATTATTTTTGACTATAAATACATACATCTGTTCTAAGTACCTTTATTTATAGTTTTTAATTCCCCTTTGAATTCATTCACTTAGGATAATTTACTCTTGTAGGTTTATTAGGACCGAGGGCAGGAACACTCACGTGTCTTAATTATTTCCTGAGTCTATATACAGGACCAGCTATGTAATTTGCCATCCCATATAAAATGAAAATGGGGGCCCTGGTTCAAACAGCAGTAAATAAGTTCCACAAAGGTACTAAAATAAAAAGCTTTTCTCTTTTGTTCACTGTCTCTCCCTCCCCGATCCTCTCTCCACCTGTCCTGGTGTTTCTAATTTGCTATTTAATGTCAGGTTCCCCTGGGCCCAGGGCTACTGGCAGGCTGAGTGCAGACCTCACAGGCTCCCTAGGGGGCAGTCCCCTTGGCAGCAGGCATGCACGGGGCACTGCAGCTGCCAGGTTCCCTTCCCTGGCAAGACCAGCAATGTCCCCTTCCCATAGGCCAGTTGCCCTCACCCTCAGGAATGGGAGAACCTCAAAGGTATTGCAATCTTCGTGCCAGGACGTGGTAGGTATCTAGATTTGGGGAGAGGTGAGAGGTTTGCCCCGAGGCCAGGGTGTTTCTACTCTGGGGTGAGGTCAGCTGCCTGAGCCACCACCAAGTGCACTGTGCCCAACTCTGATCCTTCCCATGCCCTGGCCAAGGCTCCCACCAGGAACGAGGGTGCCAGTGGTCGCTGGGCAGGAAGGCAGGCCAGGTAAGGCCCAACGCACCAAGGTGGGGGGAGTGGGTGGCTCAAGCTGGTCCCTGGGAGGCAGGGAGTCATCAGAAGTGGGGGACAGTGCATGAGCCAAGGCTCCAAGCCTCTGGTGCATGCCCCGTTGTCCCACTGGATTTCACTTATGAAACACAAATTCAAAGATTAAATTCTTAAGAACTTCATGATGGCGACTACAGAGCATTAAACCCCAAATGTGGGGCTCTTCAGAGCACAGGGCTCTGTGTGCCTCCACTGGTCCTGTGCCCATGAAGTGGTCCCTCCCTGTTTCAGCAGCAATTTTATAAATATGCCTGGGGCCCCTGGGGTTCTTGGAGATCCTTTCAGGGGATCTGTGAGGTCAAAACTATTTTCATAATAACAGGAGGACAATACTTGCCTTTTTCACTCTCATTCTCTCAGGAGTATACAGTGAGGTTTTCCAAAGGCTGCCTGACAGTGTGATCCTGTAACAGATTGAATTCAGAAGCAGAGAATTCCGCTGTCTTCTATTAAGCCAGACATTAAAGAGATTTTCAAAAATGTAAACAATACTATTCTTCTCACTAATTTCTATTGTAGAAAATATAGTTATTTTAAATAAAAATATGTTACCTGTCATTTTAAATTTTTAATATTTATTTCTACATAGTCCTTTTTGTTGTTATTTTTAAGTGAATGAAGATAGTTAAAATTTTCCAGTTTAAATTTCCAACACAACAAATATCGATAGATAGACCCACATAAACAAAAGCTGTTGGGGTCCTCAATACTTTCTTTAATGAATAAATTTTAAAAATTGAAGTAAAATTCATGACACAAAATTAACCATTTTAAAGTGCATAATTTGGTGGCATTTAGTCCACTGTGTTGTGCGACCATGACCTCTATTTAGTTCTAAGACATTTTCTTTCATCACCCCAAATGGAAACTCTGTACTCATTAAACAGTCACTCCCCATTCTTCCCTCCCCTCAGGCCCTGGTAACTGCTAGTCTGCTTTCTGTCTCTATGGATTTGCTATTTTGGACGTTTCATATAAACGGAATTATCCAATCTGTGACCTTCCTTTCACTTATCATAATGTTTTTGAGGTTCACCCACACGATAGCATGTATCAGCACTTCATTCCTTTTTATGACTGAATAATGTTCCATTGTATGATATGACATATTTTGTTTATTCATTCATCATTTGATGGATATTTGGGTTGTTTCCACCTTTTAGCTACTGTGAACATTCATGTACAAGTATTTCTTGGAATACATGTTTTTAATTTCTTGGGGTATGATACCTAAGAGTAGAATTTCTGGGTCAAATGATAATTTTATGTTTACTGTTTTGAGGAAGTGACAAAGCGGTGACTTTTTGGTTTGTTTTTTTGACAAAGTGTTTTTTACAGCAGCTGCATCATTTTATATTCCCATCGGCAATGTACAAGGGTTCCAATTTCTCCACATCCTCAACACTTGTTATTTTCCTTTTTTTTTTTAAATTGTAGTTATCCTAGTGGGTGTGAAGTGGTATCTCATTTGTAGTATTGATTTGCATTTCCATATTGATTAATGATGAGCATATTTTCATATATTTACTGGCCATTTGTATATCTTCTTTGGAGAAATGTCTATTCAAACCCTTTGCTCGTTTTTAAATTGGGTTGTCTTTTTGTTGTAGGGTTCTAAGAGTTCTTTATATATTCTGGATACTAGACCTTTATCAGATATATGTTTTATAAATATTTTCTCCCATTTTGTAAGTTGTCTTCTTACTTTCTTGTTAGTGCATTGTTTTAAATGAATTTTTATTGGAATATAGTTGATTTCTTAGTAGTATCTTTTGATGTACAAAAGTTTAAAATTTTGTTTACCTATTTATTTATTATTGAAGTATAGTTGATTTACAATATTATGTTAGTTTCAGGTATACAGCATAGTGATTCAGTATTTTTACAGGTTATACTTCATTAAATGTTATTACAAGATAATAGCTATAATTCCCTGTACTATACAATATATGTTTTTTGCTTATCTACTTTATACACAGTAGTTTGTATCTTTTAGTCCCCTACCCCTAACTTGCCCTTCCCCTTTCCCTCTCTCCTCTGGTAACCACTAGTTTGTTTTTTATATCTGTGTGAAAAGCTTTTAATTTTGATTAAATCAATTTGCCTAGTTTTTTTGTTGTTGTTGTTTATGTTTTTGGTGTCATTTCTAAGAATCTCTTGCCAAATCCAAAGCATGAAGATTTACCCCTATGTTTTTTTATAAGAGTTTTATAATTTTATGTATCATTATAAATCAAATATTCTTCAATTAAAAAAAGTTTTATAATTTTAGCTCTTACATTTAGGTCTATGATCCATTTTGATTAATTATTATATATGGTATGAGGTAGAGTACTAACTTCATTCTTTTGCATGTGGATATCCAGTTGTCCCAGCACCATTTGTTGACATGACTATTCTTTCCACCATTGAATGGTCTTGGCACTTTTGTTGAAAATCAATTAATCATAGATTTTTTGACTTATTTCTGGACTCTCTATTCTATTCTAATTATTTATATATCTATCCCTATGCCAGTACCACACTGTCTTGATTCCTGTAGCTTTATAGTAAGTTTTGAAATTGGGAAATGTGAGTCCTCCAACTTTGTTTTTCTTTTTCAAGGTTGTTTTGGCTATTCAGAGCCCCTTGCAATTCCTTATCAATTTTATAATCAGTGTGTCAATTTCTGCAAAAACAAAAAAAAAGTCATTTGAATCTTTGTAGGGATTACATTGTGTAGATTGTAATGGGTAGTATTGCCATCTTAAAGGTATTAAGTCTTTTAATCCATGATCCCAGAACGTCTTTCCATTTATTTAGATCTTTATTTTTTTTCAGCAATGTTTTGTAGTTTTCAGTGCACAAGTCTTGCACCAACTTGGCTAAATTCATTCCTAATGTTTTTATTATTTTTGATGCTATTACAAATGGAATTGTTTAAAAAAATTTTATTTTCAGATTGCTTGTTCCTAATATATAGAAATACAGCCGGTTTCTGAGTGTTGATCTTGGATCCTCCAACTTTGCTGAATTCATTAACTCAGTTTTTTTGTGTGTGTATTTTTTGAGATATTCTATATACAGGATCATATTATCTGTTAGTTTTACTTCTTCCTTTCCAATTTGGACTCCTTTATTTCTTTTTCTTGACTAATGGCTCTGGCTAGGACTTCCTGTATAGTGTTGTTGACCAGCAGTGGTGAAAGTAGACATCCTTGTCTTGTTCCTGATATTAGGGGAAAGTCTTTAGTCTTTTATTATTGAGTATGTTAGCTGTGGGTTTGTTGAGTGTTCTTATCATGAAGGGCCCAATAATTTTTAAGAATGTTGGGAATTCCCTGGCGGTCCAGTGGCTAGGACTCTGCCTTTCACTGCCGAGGGCCCAGGTTCAATCCCTGGTCAGGGAACTAGGATCTCGCAAGCCACGGGGCATGGCAAAAAAAAAAAAAAAAAGGATTGTAAAGGGGTCCTGCTGGTATAGAATATTAGTTAAGAGCAAGAGCTTTGTAATCAGTCTAGGTCATTTGAATCACAGCTTGGCCGCTTACTTGCTTCATGACCTGCTTGGACAATTTATTTAACGGTGCGCTCCAGTTTCCTTATTTGGAAAATGGAGATTTATTTATAACAGTGACATGATCTACCTCAGAGTGGTAAGTGAGGATTACATGACTACTCACTAAAACAGTGCCTGAGGTGGAGTAAATGATCAATACATATTGGCAATTATTCAAAGAACTGAACCAATTTAAATGTTCCCTGGCAATTTCCATTCTGCTAACGTCTACCCCACATAGATTTAATAATTTGACTTTGCTTTTGATTATTTAATAGATGGTGCTTCATTTTTCAAATTTACTTTTCTGTAACTACTGTAGAGGCTGAAGAGTTTTCAAATTTTTATCACAGTTGTGATTTCCCCCTTTTTAATCTATTTTAAATCTCCAGTTGTACTTTATTATTAGTCTCACAAATTAGTTCGATGCAGTCAAGTATAAGATAAATAACTAAAATTAGTCCAGTTTACACCACGTTAGCAAGGCTGTTGTCGTGTTCATAAAAATAATATTTTAGGGCTCCAAGGACATTGAAGAGCTGGAATTATCTGGCCCACATATTTTGAATCTTTGAAATAAGCCATGGAGACTGAGCACAGTTGCTGTGATTCTGCTGCAGCGATATAAATATGACCTTCCATGAAAAAGCATGTCATGGCCAGAAGTGAAACTCAAAGCAGCAGGCTGGTTTTCAGAGTCCACATCATTAGAATAGGCTGCCTCTCTGGTTACAGCAAAGTAAATATAGACCAGGCTTATTATATGAACACATTTCATTTAACTTTGCCCATCTCTATTGATTTCCCAATTCAGTTTCAACAGAAACTGGATCAACCCAGTTATAAGTAGGTCTGCTTATTCTTTTCCCATCCGCCTCGGACATTTCCGTTCTTCCCAAGGCTAAGTTTTCCACCTTTGCTCTTCAGTTCATTCCCTTACTATCCTGCTGTTCTGTCTCTTGCTTTTCTTTCTGGTGACTTCAAACTCTCCTCTTCCACCAGCACCTTTTCCCGGTACCCACAAATATGTAAATATTTCCCCTAACAGGAAAGAGGTCCTCAGCCCCGTGTCAGCCTCAAAGTGTCCCCCTTTCTTCTTCCTTCCTATCACAGTATTCACTCTGCTTTCTTATTTCTGGCCACTCCTCAAGCAACAATAGGATGGCTTTGGCCACCACTCCTCTGAGCACCTCTAAGGCTGCTGGAGATCTCCTAACTGCTAAATCTTTGTCATTTCATTTTTTTTTAAGATTTTTTTTTTGACATGGACCATTTTTTAAAGTCTTTATTGAATTTGTTACAATATTGCTTCTGTTTTATGTTTTGGTTTTTTGGCCACGAGGCATGTGGGATCTTATCTCCCCGGCCAGGGATCGAACCCACACCCTCTGCATTGGAAGGTGAAGCCCTAACCACTGGACCATTTTCACTGGGTGTGATGGTTGACTCCTAACTCTTTGACACTCTCCTTGCCTGGGTCTGTGATATATTTTTATAATTTTTCACCTCTCTAACTTTTCCTTTTCATTTTCCTGCATGATGAGCTCCTCTTCTGTCTCCACCCTTAACCATTGGTTTACTCAGGATGCCATGCTTGGCGCCCTTTTTTTTCCCTCCACCCACATTTTCTGCATGACCTCTTCTGTTCCCATGATTTCAGCTAATGCCGGTGATTCTCAAATCTATATTTTCATCTCTGATCATTCTTATAAGCATAATACTTGTTTTAGATATCCAAACGTCTACTAGAAATCTCCTCCTGGAGTCCCACAAATGCATCAAACTGAGCTGACATCTCCTTTGCCGGAAGCTCCTTCAGATCCTTATGAAGTAAATTGCTGCTAACTTAAAAAACCCAGCTGAAATCCTGGCACTCAAGTGGAAAGAATGTCTGGCTGTCTGATTTTAGCCTCTTGTTTCAACAGATCACAACATACAGAATGCAACACAGTTGTGTTCTTTCTTTCTCAGCTTATAAAATTTGATTTTATTTGGGCAGCAACAAGCACAAGGAAGGAGGACCCTGTCTCCACGCCTCTGAGAAAAACCATGATAGGTTTCCATATATCTCAGTGTACCTTCATCCCCTGAGTTCCCCTGTCCCTTTCCTTCTCCCCAGCTAGCTCCCACTCCTAAATTCTTCTCTGCTTCTGCCTCTCACATCCTGTTAATCAACAAGCTCTGTAGATTCTATTCCTAGTCTCTCCTTTCTACTCTCACTGTAGCTGCCCTGGTTCAAGACACCTTTGTTTTCTTATTTATTTGTTTGTTTGTTTTTGTTTTGGGCTGTGTTGGTTCTTCGTTGCTGCACGCAGGCTTTCTCTAGTTGCGGCAAGAGGGGGCTACTCTTTGTTGTGGTGCACAGGTTTCTCATTGCGGTGGCTTCTCTTGCTGGGGAGCACAGGCTCCAGGCGCGCGGGCTTCAGTAGTTGTGGCACACGGGCTCAGTAGTTGTGGCTCGCGGGCTCTAGAGCACAGGCTCAGTAGTTGTGGCATACAGGCTTTGTTGCTCCATGGCATGTGGGATCTTCCCGGACCAGGGCTCGAACCCATGTCCCCTGCATTGGCAGGCGGATTCTCAACCACTGCACCACCAGGGAAGCCCGACGCCTTCGTTTTTCTTGCTTGGATTACTGCTCCTCTTATCCCTTTGCCTCCTGTTTCGTTCCCCTTCACCTCAAACCCTGCACACCTACTAGAATAATCTTCTAAAATGGCCAACCTGAACATGTCCCTCTCCATCTTAAAATTCTCACTCGTGTACCCCGGGGGCACCCCAAGGAGGCTGGCACTTCCTAGATCGTGCTATGGTATTTTAGCCTCCGTTCCATTCCATACGTGGTAGATAACTTCCTTCTGAAATGCCCTCTCTGCCTTGGTCCTCCAGGGATTACTTCCTCTGAGACGCCTTGGTTGAATTAATGATTCCTTCCCTGGGGCAACTTTCATCTTTATTATTACTGTCCTTCTCAAATACAGCTGTGACTGTGATCATTTTTTTTATAGGTCTGAGTCCTCTGTAGACTGTGAATGGGTTGGTCACTTATTTATACTTTCCTTTTTTATAACCACAGTGCCTAGTAGAATATGTGGTACATCATCTTTATTCAATAAATAAATGTGTATTGAATGAATGTTTTAAATGTGATTGTTTGGATAGGGAATTCAGTGAGCTCTCCAGTACTTGGAGGCTGATTATAAAATATACAGCTTCTCTTTTTTTTGCGGTATGCGGGCCTCTCACTGTTGTGGCCTCTCCCGTTGCGGAGCACAGGCTCCGGGCGCACAGGCTCCGGGTGCGCAGGCTCAGTGGCCATGGCTCACGGGCCCAGCCGCTCCGCGGCATGTGGGATCTTCCCGGACCGGGGCACGAACCCCTGTTCCCCGCATGGGCAGGCGGACCCTCAACCACTGCGCCACCAGGGAAGCCCAATATACAGCTTCTTTAGTCCTCATTCTGTAACTCCTTCCCACTTCTCCTTTCTGCTTCCTGCCTATATGTCATTTCCTTTCTACACTAGACATCAAGCAGGTGGTGAACCAATGAGTGAGGAGTGAATATGACAGTTCGGACAGTCAGTTTTACCGTAAACAGAATTCTTATTGTCTGAGTATTCATTAGTCAAGATGCCACCGTTTGAGTTTATGTAAGGTAGCAGAAGTCAACAGCCTTCCAACATATTCACTAACAAACCAGACAATAATGAAATCAGTCCCCACTGGACTAGCCAGAGTTTACCTCTGCCATTGAGTCAATGGCTGTTTTTAATAGTCAGTCATCCTTTCCAGGATTGTGGGGTTGCAGAATTTCATGAAGTTGATTAAAGGGATGTTGGAGAATGGCTTATTCACAAATGAAAATTTGATTATAAAACCAGTTAACAAATGAAGCAAATAAGAGACAAGGATAAAAATGTGTTAAGTTCTTCAAAGAAGGTGATTTGAATATCAAAGGACTAAGAACTGCCTTTGGAGGAATTCCCTGGCAGTCCAGTGGTTAGGACTCCACGCTTTCACTGCAGGGGGCAAGGGTTCAATCCCTGATCGGGGAACTAAGATCCCACATGCTTCGCAGTGTGGCCTTAAAAAAAAGAACTGCCTTTGGAAAACTGACTACTCTCTTGAATACTTATGCAAAGACACCTATTTTGGATCTTGATGCAAAGCTCAAAAATGATATTAATGTTGTGCATTATGCCATTATACTTATTTTATTTACTGATTTATTTTTATCAAAGTTATACATCTGTTTAATAAAAATAGATGTATGTGGCTTGAAATGAAAACCAGAATCCCTTTCCCTTCTTTTCCCCCATCCGTGAATTCTGCCCCTGAAGGCAACATCTTCTAATGCCTGCTTTTGCCCCATATTTCTAAATAACATGTTTACACTGGAATTTCTTGATTTTTTTCAGGTTTGGATGTTATCTATTGACTTTCTACTATAGAAGATGAGGCCGTTTGCTTAGTTTTCTATTTCCTCTCACTACTTCAAAGTCTCTGGAGTTTTTCATATCTTAATACCTTCAAACATACTAGATAACCTAATAGTTACATCTTTTTCTAGAGACAGTTCTCCTGGAGTTGCCTCCCTTCTGCTCTAAACTGGACTGCTTGTTCTCCAGGCCTGCTCCTGCACAGTTGTCACCCCATCTTCCTGGGGGATCCCTCAGCCCCGTTCATGGGCTGGAGCTCCTGTTTCCTGAATCCCACATCTTCTTCTACATTGTATACTCCCTTGTATCAGTGGAACACATTCTCCAGTAGCTTTCTGAGAAAAGGCTCAAGGGAGGTAGATTTTTTGAGACCTTGCATTTCTGAAAATGCCTTTTTATTTTCACCTCTTGCTTGAGAGTTTAATTTTTTTGAGTTAAAGTCCTGAGCTATCTGGACTAGATAATCTGAAAACTTTCCCGCTTAAAAACACCTAAATGGGAGGACTTCCCTGGTGGTCCAGCAGTTAAGACTACGCTCCCAATGCAGGGGGCCAGAGTTCAATCCCTGGTCAAGGAACTAGATCCCACATGCCACAATTGAAGATCCCTCATGTGGCAGTGAAGATCCTGCATGCCACAACTAAAGACCCAGCACAGCCAAATAAATAAATAAAAATAAAATAAAAACACCTAAATGCTGGATACAATATAACAGGAGCACTTAAACATGTAGCCTAGACTGCAAGAAAGTAAGTGAAATTCCCAGAGGCTAAAACTAAAGTCTGGGACCTGGAGTCAGTGAGAAATGCAGTGCCTACAGCTCCAGGGAGGTTGTCATTTCAATAACCTGGAAACCTGGTTTTTATGTCTACACTAGTCTAGGCGACCTGGCTTTGAGTTCACTGGATGCAGAACATTGAAACTGACATCCTGCAGAGAGCTGGGACCTTTAAAGGAGACATAACCTGTGATGAAAGTGTGAACTAGCAAAAAATGTCCCACCACAAAAGGGTCTAAAGACAAAGATCATAGGTCATGTCCTGAGCTCAGAGTAGTGGGGGAAGCTCTCCCTTGTAAAACTGTAGCCATTCTATACCATTGTTTGAGATCTGAATTTCTTCTACCAGAATATTCTGGGGGAAATTACTGATCTTTCCCATCTGATTCTTCTTATGATCAATTGCATCTTTTCCTGACATCTGATTTGGATTTGAAGATACTATCTGTCTCCAGCCATGGATTAGGGCAGTGTTTCTCAGAGGGTAGACTGGAGATAACTTTGAGAACTTCTGGATTAGAGCCAAGCTCACCGACTCTTGGGAAGGACCTTTGCTTTCAAAGCTCATCAGGTCAATGAAGAAACTTGCAGGAAACTGACCCTGGACTGAACAAGTGTAAAGAAGCTCCAAACAACAGGCACACCTTGACCTGGCTGTTTTGTGTTTAAGTATTGCCACCTGGAGAAACTCTTGATGTGTGCACAGGAGAGAATCACAGGATGTTCATTACAGCATTGTTTATAGAAGTGAAAAATTAAAAACAATTCTGAGATCTATTAGTGGAGGAATGAAAAATAAATCGTGGTATGGTCATACAGTAGAATGCTCTAGCAGTGAAAATGAATGAACAAGTGTATAGAAATCAGTGGATTTCAAAAACTCAATGTTAAGTGAAAAAAATATGTAAGAATATTATCATTTATATAAATTTTATAAAATAACTATATATTGTTTACATGTATAGAGACATATATAAATAAAGACTGGATATGCCCCAGTTACAGGGTAGTGATTACTTCTAGAGATGGAGGGAGAGGAATGGGACTGGGAAGGGGATTTCAATTTCAATTTTATTTAAAAAAAAAAAGGCTTTGAAACACCTTCTTCTCTGTCAGCCCCTCTCAATTTTTGTAGCTGTGATTCTTACAGGGTAAAGGTTTACAATATTTACATTTTGTTTTGTAATTGTTTTCCAGTTATTTCAAAAATAGAAAACTTTTTTTTTGGCTGCACCACGGATCTCAGTTCCCCGACCAAGGATCGAACCCATGCTCTCTGTAGTGGAAGCGTGGAGTCTCAACTACTGCCCCACCAGGGAAGTCCCTAGAAAACTTTTAAATAGCATAGTCTTGTGACATGTAAATATTAGTCACTAAAGAAACAATTCGTGTGATTGGAGCCAGAGAATATTAATAAATGTAAATCCTCATGTCATTTAAACATTGTTGGTCCAGGGAGATCCATTCAATCATCCCAACGTGATCAATTCTTTTGATTTCTTGCTGGCTTTTTTCACGTCCTTGGGGTTTCAGTTTCTTGTATTCCATGCTGTCTTTTCTTGAACTTTTAAAAAAATTTTGCTGGAAAATATACTGGCATAATCTGTCATCTAGGATGCATGGATAGTAAATGTTCTTGCATATCTGAAAATGCCTTATTACTGCCTTCACAAATTACTGGCAGTGTGGCAGCGTTTAGAATTCTAGGTCCGAGACTGGTTTCCTTGCTAACTGTGAAGATACTACTCTGTTTTCCAGGATTCAATGTTGTTAATGTTAGATGACAGTTCTGTGTCTTGTTCTTTAGTAGGAAATCCCAAAGATTTTAGGATTTCCTGTTTACATGTACAATTATAAAATTTTACCAGGATGTGTCTATCTAGATTTTAATTCAATTCAACAAATATTTACTGATGCCCGCTAAAGGCCAGGCACTGTTCAAGGCGCTAGGTTCACTGGACAATGAACAAATCAGGCAAAGCTTCCCGCCCTCCTGGAGCTGACAATTTAGCAAGGGAGACAGGCTGAAAATAACATGCATATTTCTTATGCATGGATAAGAAAATTACATAGTATGCCAACAGGTGAAATATGCTATGGGAAAAAGGAATGAGTAGATCAGTGTAAAGTGTTCTGGGAATGCTGGTGGGGAGAGCTTAGTCTTTTTTCTTTAATTTTGTTCAGTAGGCTTTTTCAGTCTTGAAGACTTGTGTAATTCTTGAGCTTAAGAAGATATTGTTCTGTTACTTCTTTGCTATTTTCTCTCCTCTATTTTCTCCATTCTTTGCTAATAAGACAGGTGCAGGACCTCTTGGGTCCCTGCTCCATGCTCTTATATTTTCTGCCTCTTTATTTTTCTTGCTCTATATTATGTGAGATTCCTTGATTGTAGATTAACTGCTTGGTCTTTAGCTGTGTCCAAATTATCATTTCAGCCCATGAATTGAATTTTCCCTACTGCAATCCCATTTTTAATTTCCTAGAACTTTTTCTTGTTCTTTGCTCCTTTCTGTTAGCCACTTCTGACCATTTCTCAACTGCAATGCCTCTGAGGATGTTAATTGCAATTTTTATAAAGTTCTCTCTTCTTTCTTAAATTGTCTCTGTTTCCGCCAAGGTCAGTTTTTCTATTGGTTCAACCTGGGCCTTCTCTTTCATGCTGCTGATTTTCCTAATATATTTAGCAACCTTGGTTTTCTGCTTATAGTTATGAATAAAGGTGTATGTTAAGCAGTGTGGGTAGCTTTCCTGAACATCTTGGCAGATTTGTTGGTCCCTGTCAGGCCTCTCCCCTGGCTGACAGAATTGTCTGAGAGTTCTATGCATGTAGGGTTTCAGAAGATAGACACCTTTTTAGGGTACCAGGATAAGAGGGAAGTAGTCAAGTTAGAGACCCTCACAGTTGTCCAAGTGGGTTTTATTCTGGGGGCAGAGCCCTTTAGAATTTCTAACTGGGTTCTGCTTAATTCTCAGGCCCTCCTACAGGCCCCCTCAGACATCTTCTAAACAGATTTTCCTCTTTCTTTAGAGAGCAGGTTTTTTGATTAATGATGAGAATGCCATTGCTTTCACCTATTACATTTTCGTGCCAGGAGAGAAGGAAGGGCTGACTATCTGAGCTGTCCACAATACTGTTCCTCAATGCTCGTCCAAACCCCCCCTACTCTGCATTTATTGACTCTGAACTTGGACCTGCTCCTTCTCTCCCTTGGGAAGAATTTTGGTGTCTCAGGTTTAAGTTGCCTCTGTTCTTTCTCCACTACTGCTTCCTATTTTTCCGTTATCCATGACTGCATGACAAACCACCTCAAACTTTAATGGCTTAAAGCATCAAAAATGTCTCCTTTTTCATGCTTCTGTGGGTTGACCATGCAGCTCTTTTGCTTTATGTGGTGTTGATGTTGGGATGGCTGGGAGGTCAAAACTAACCTTCTTCCATGCTTGGTGCTGGCTGCTGGCTGGGATCTCAGCTTGGGCTGTCAGCCAGGGGCCTTGGTTCTTCTCCGTGTTGTCCTTTCCACATGGCTGCTTGGGCCTCCTTACAGCATGGTGGCTGGTTCCAAGAAAGAGCACCATAAGAGGACAGACTCTAATGGGCAAGCTCTTATAAGCTTTTGTTTAAATTATGCTTCCTAATGTCCCATTGGCCAGAGCAAGCTAGCCACCTGCCAAGTCCAGAGTCAGTGTGGTAGGGAACTACAAAGGGCACAAATACTGAGAAGTGTGGTTCAGGACACCAGCCAAGTAACAGCTACCACAGTCTTCTATGTATCCTTCAGATTTCAGGTCTACTAGGAGTACTCTTTCCTATTTCAAGCACTGTATTGCTTAGTCTTTTTAAAAAATGTATTTATTGGCCAGTTAATTATGTTAACTATTCTTATGTTAACTCTTGCATCAGAGGTTGAAAAGGTATCTAGAGGGGAAAAGTAAATGTCAAGGAAGTCCCTCAACCTCCCCTCCAATGGGTTCTGTCTAACCCAAACCCTGACATGTGAAGTCTTTTTTTGTTATACCTCAGGAGGGTCTGAACAATGCAGCAACCTCGGGTTTGTTTGTCCCATGCTCATCCTTTTCATGCAAGAGTGTCAAATTACCCTCCATTTGTTTGCCTGTCAAACCATAATGCTCTGTCCTTACTTATCCACTCAGAATGTTTCTTCTCTCTTGCCAGCCACTGAAATTTCAAACTCTCTGTCGCTTCATTTGTATTAAGATGTTACTATGTGAAATAATATTCACAGAACATCTCCTGAAGGATATTCGTGAATACCCTTTGATCAGAGCTGGCAGATCGATTTAAGTTGGCAAGTGAGAAGAAGCCTATTGGTGATGTCCAATCTCCATGGGAGAAGAAGGTTTCATGGATCATTGGTGAATGATCAATGAAACCCATTGATGCTCTGGGCTTGGACTGGAAGTGGTGGTGTGCTTGCCGGGAAGGTATTTCCGCCTCTGCCCCCAGATATCGTAAAGTCTATCATCGAACCAAACCAAACCTTCTGAGAGCTGCTTATCTGTGAGGAATTATTTTGGCTCCTTTGCACTGAGTGACTCTTGGCAATATGCCAGCCACCTGCACTGAAGACATACTGAGAGACAACTGTTCAGAATTAGATTTCTATATTTATTGTAGGAATGTTGCTGAGGACATACTATATGACATGGTGTTCCCTTTAAGAGGAGCCATGAGAGAGATCTTCTGAGCCTATGATCTGTTTTTATCTTACGGACACTGACTGTTATAACATTATGTTTCCCTCTTTGCTTTGATTGCTAGGAAACCCAAGGCAATGGTGCAGATCTCATCTAGCAACTGCACAAGACTTTTTGACAAACATTTTACATACTAACTTTACCTCTCCCTTCAGTTAGCATTTATTGAGCACCTGCTCTATGCCTGGCACTACCCAAAAATATCCATGTTAATCATTGTAGCATATTAAGACAGTCAGGGCACTTGTGGCCAAAGACAAACCCAGTGTTTAATGTGACTTAGTGTTTAGGATAACTTAATGTTTCTTTGAGTGGACTGGTCACTCTCTGGTCCCTTCTCGGGACAAGACCCTAGTAATGTACCCACTAAGATACACTACCCTTGCCCTGGTCACTCTCAGGTCATTTTTTTTCTGTCTCTATACACCCCACAGAGCAATCTGTTTGCCCCATTTATGTTTGTCTAGAGTGTTCAGCCTTTCCAAAGAACACGATCACAACTTTTTTTTTTTTTTTTTTTTGCGGTACGCGGGCCTCTTACTGTTGTGGCCTCTCCCGTTGCGGAGCACAGTCCCCGGACGCGCAGGCTCAGCGGCCATGGCTCACGGGCCCAGCCGCTCCGCGGCATGTGGGATCCTCCCGGACCAGGGCACGAACCCGCATCCCCTGCATCGGCAGGCGGACTCTCAACCACTGCGCCACCAGGGAAGCCCGCGATCACAACTTTTATCAGAAGGATAAAAAGTGGGAAAAAAAGGGAAGAGGGGAGGGGACAAATTAGAGGTATGGCATTAACAGATACAAACTACTATATATAAAATAGATAAGCAACAAGCACTTACTGAATAGCACAGGGAACTGTACCCGGTATCTTGTAATAACCTGTAATGGAAAAGAATCTGCAAAAATTACTGAATCACTATGCTGTACACCTGAAAGTAACACAATGTTGTAAATCAACTATACTTCAATAAGGAAAAAAAAGAAAGAAAAAAGGAAGGAAGAAAAATAGTGGAAAACTGAAGCATGTGAAAGGGGAAGACGCCACTGGGGCTGGGTACTAACGAGTGAACACAGGGCTGACTTCTACACTCTTCCAGAACAGCCTCACTGTGCTCCCTCAGTTCCTGCCCAGCAGTATTCTTCCTTAGTTCCTACTTCCTATGTGACCAGGTTCTCTGATGTTTTGCTTTCACTTCCCCTCTATGGCAGAAGCAGACACGGTCAGGGGCCCTTCCGTGTAATTCCAGATTTGTCAATTCTTTTGAACCAATACACCCAAAACTGTCTTTCTCATCAGGGAATGGGCAGAGTACAGACCTCTGTGTGTCTATTTTTGCTTCCAGGAAGCTTGGAGTCAAATTTCACAGCTATAATATTAGCCTTCACGGCTTGCAAGATGGATGGTCCTAAAAAAACAAAAACCGAAAATCAAAAAACAAATTTATTGTCTGAATGCCTTTTATTCTAAGTCATACCCAACCCTTTTTCAAGAGAAGGGGCAACTTAATAATTACTGATTTGCATAGAGCAGAACTCCAGAACTCAGCCTCCTAAAGCAATGAGTCAACTGGCCAAATTTGTAGGGTGTCCACCCACCATTTCTAAGGTGCCCGATGTGGTGCTTTGCTGCTGGTCAGCTGTGGCATCATGGGTATAGTGACTTAAAGTCAGCAAATCTGAATTTAAGTGCACCCTCTCTTAGCCCTTTGACCTTGGACAAGTTGCCTCACCTCTTTGAGCCCCAGTGTCTTCATCCATAAATGGCTCCATACTCTTCAGAGAACTGCTGTGAAGATTATAGGATAATGTTGATGGAATTCCTTTATAATTTACAGAGTACTGCAGTGCTGGAGAATGAGATTATATTCAATGGGTTTGTGCCCTCCCCAGAAACCTGCGGAGGGTTTCTTCACCACTACAAGCATTTTGACCACTCATATTTTCAGCATTAAGACAAATTGTTGTCAACAAAATAATATAATCTCCAACATGCATACCAAAGTACCCCAAAGCTTTGCCATGGCCCTTGGGTCCCTGGCAGACTCCTAGGGAGCAGCTCACAGGTGTGGGATGTTGGATGCTTCTGCCATTGAGTTCAGATGCCCTTGGGCTGCTCTGCTGATGGAAATGCTCACCAGCCCCTCTCAGGTGGCCTCTGTTACCATTCTCTTTGACTCGACCCTCCTCCTGGACATTGAATTCATTTCCTTGATTTTTAAGCCACACCTCTAGGCTGGTGACCCTCGAATCTGTATCTGCAGCTTGCGCTTCTCTGTGTGCCAAAGACCAGTATCCCCAACTGCCTATGGGACGGCTCCTCCTGGGAGCCCCATGGGTACTGGAAACCCAACGTATCCAAAACCAAACTCATCCTCAAGCCCCCTTCTCCAGGCTCTCTCCTCTTACAAGTCCTATCCAGATCTTTCATATCTGCCCCCTCCTCTTCCCTCTCATTGCCATCACTTTGGTTCAGGTCCTCAGCATCTCTTGCTAGGATAAGCCTCCCACCTGGACTTCCTGCCTCCTACCTCTCCTCTTTCTAAACCATGGTCCGCATCAGCAGCCAGGCAGATCTTTGAAGATGCTACTCTGGGAAATTCCCCTGCAGGCCAGTGGTTCGGACTCCGTGCTTTCACTGCCGCAGCCCAGGGTTCAATCCCTGGTCAGGGAACAAAGATCCCACAAGCCTCGTGGCAGGACCCCCTGCTCCAAAAAAGTGACTCTGATTAAGACAGCCTCTCCTCCTACTCATAAATCTTAAATGCTCCCTGCCCTTGAGGTTTTCTGAGACTGAATCCCCGATCACCTCTCCATTGCCACTTCCCGCCAGCCTCCCTCATGCACGAGTGTTTCCAAGAAGAGCAAACAGCTTGAAGTTCATTGACTGACATGCTCTCTCTTATATTTCTGGCTTTCACATGTGTTATTTCAATTTTCTGGAAAATCCCACTAGTCCTTGCCTGCTTATCCAGCTTCTACTTGTTCTGCAAGGCTGGTCTAAAGCCTCAACTCCTCTCTGAAGCTTTTCTTGACTCCTTCAGACAAGATTGGTGATTCCTACAGCAATTTGTACATAAATCTTTTATCACCTTGCATGCTAATTGTTTACATGTGTTTTTCCCACACTAGACTGTGGTCTTTTGGGGCGAAATGTGTTTGTGATTCATCTTTGTGTGACCACTTCTTAGAACAATGCTGGAAACATGGTAGACTCTCTGAGGATGTTTGAGTCCTCTTGTTAGTGATTTAATTGTCACACCCATTCCTAAAGTAGCAGAGAGCATAACCGAAGCCAGCTTGATGAGATAGGAGGAATACATATAGAACTGTGAAGTCCAATACAGACGCCACTGGTCACAGGTAGCTATTAAGCACTTGAAATGCGACTAGCCTGAAATGAGTTATACTGTAAAATACACACAAAATTGCAAAGCCTTAGTATTAAAAAAAAAAAAAGAATGTAAAGTTTCCCATTAACACCTTTGACATTGATGACCATTGAAATGATCATCTTTTGGACATATCGTGTTAAATAAAATATATTATTAAAATTAATTTCACCTCTGTCTTTTTACTTTTCTAATGTGGTTACTAGAAAATTTAAAACTACACATGCGGTTCACATTTGTGGCTTGCATTATATTTCCGTCAGGCAATGATGATCTAGAGCGTTCATTCTGTGAACAAATGTTTCTCGAGTACCTGCTCCATACAGGTGTTAGTCTAGGTGATGGAAATAGAATGGTAAACAAGATAGATAAGGTTCCTGACCTCAGGGAGCTTATGTCATAATGGAGAGAGGGACACAGAACAGGAAGCAGATGTGTAAACAAGATGATTTTGGACAGTATAAGTAAAGTACTATGAAGAAAGCAAAGCAGGGTACTTGATAGAGAGGGTGGAGGAGGCACAGGAGGGCGGCCAGGTAAGGTCTTCTGGAGCACGTGAGGTCAGAGGCAGGGAGGAGGCTGGCACATGGAAGATAGTAGAGACCTGAACTGAGACAGCAATGGTACAGATAGGGAGACAGACTTGAGAGATATTTGGGAAGTAACAGGAGGACTGTGGTAATCATAGGAGTTCGGGATTGGCCAGAACCGATGCGGACTGCCAGTTTTCTGGATCACCAGGTGAATGGTGGTGCCACCGGATGAGATAAAGCTGGAGTGGTCTTGCGGCAGACGAGGAATTCCATTTTGGCCATGTTGAGGGTGAGGTGTCCGTGGAATGCCAGGGAGCAGCGCTGAGGGGAGACATCAGTGCTAGGAATAATGAAATGGGATCTATTAGCACAGACACGGTCATTAAAACCCAGCATGGATGGGACGAAGTGAGAGAGTGGCATGGACATATATACACTACCAAATGTAAAATGGATAGCTGGTGGGAAGCAGCCGCATAGCACAGGGAGATCATCTCGGTGCTTTGTGACCCCCTAGAGGGGTGGGATAGGGAGGGAGAGAGGGAGACGCAAGAGGGAGGGAGATGTGGGGATATATGTATATGTATAGCTGATTCACTTTGTTATAAAGCAGAAACTAACACACCATTGTAAAGCAATTATACTCCAATAAAGATGTTAAAAAAAAGTTTTAAAAGGGATAAAAACAACAAAAACAACAATAACAACAACCACCCAGCATGGATGGGAAAGGAAAGAGAGAAGATGGCAAATGGAAAGGACACACAGGTCCAGGGAGCAGTTTTCTAAACTGGATCATACACGAGCATATGTCTAGGTTGAGGGGAAGGACCCAGGGTGGCTAGAGGGGTTCACGGTATAAGAGAGAAGGCAAGATTGATTCGGCAAGGTTTGGCTGGTGATGGAGGGGTTGGGCTGGCCTGGGAGACTGGCTGGGAGGAGAGAAGGGGTCTCCGATGAGGTATTTGTCCTCGGGGAGGAGGAAAGAGTTTAAGGAGCTGGTAAAGGTTAGGAGTAGCTGTGGAAGAGGATGATGTCCAGGTCACAGGTAAGGACATCACTTGGGAAAGCTTTGGATGTGTCACAGTTTGGGCCAAGGCTTTATCATTATGTCCTCAGAGTTTGAGAAGCCTCCAAGAATAGCTGGGATAGGGGATTGGGAAAGCTGGCTTTTGAAAAGTTGAGTGGCCCTGGGGCAGCTCAGAGCCTCTTTGCCACTCTTTTCTCTCACCTCTAAAACGAGCTGCTGGTGTCTTCAGCTTGTTAGCAGGTGTAAGGTCACTAAGTACATGTGCTTTCCTTGGTTGCTTGAGCTGTCCTCTGTCTGAAACTCACTTCCCTTCCCTTTCCCAGCCATTAGAGGACTCCAGGGTCTGTCCCAGGGGCTGTCTGAGGCCGCCCCGCAGCAAGGTCAAGCAGCCAGGACAGACTTGGCCCGCATTATTCTCTGTAACGAGTGGGCGTCTGTCTGTCTGACAGCAGGGTGACGGCAGAGTCCTTGGCTTCCTTGTACTCTGTATGGCCTAGGGCAGGCTGGCTGGTGGTAAGCTGGCTTCCAGGAACGCTACCTGTAAGAGAAATGGATAGCGTTCTAGTCTCTTAAATCATCGTATTCCTCGGAGTGTCAGCTCCAAGTAAAAATGGGAATTGCAGGTGATAGCAGTGTACTGATTAGTACTGGGCACGCACTCCATGCCTATTAACTCAGTGAATCCCACAATCACACTGACGTGGGTTATTCCCATTTGGTAGAGAAGGGAAAAGACACAGAGAGGTTAAGTACTTGACCAAGGTCGACATCTGGTGAGTGAGCAGACGGGGTTTAAACCGGAATTCGGACTCGGCGTAGGAGCACTGCTCGCTGCCGGTTGTTGGCTGCTCCGGTGGAGAGGTTCCAAGGTTTCGGGATCATTTATCCCTTCCTATCCCCGGCCCGAGGGTTCCCCACGTGGATGATCTCGCGGGCTCTTCCCGCTCTGACACCCCCGGGTCTGGCTCCACCCTCTGCCTGCCCGCAGTTCGGCCCAGACACTCTTCAGAGCCTCTCTCGTCGATGACAAGCTCCCGGCTGCGCCCAGGGCCGGGGCCCCGCGCCCACCTCCCGGTCCGCCGCCTTCCCGCAGAGCGCGCGCCTCCGGGGACACCTGTCCGCGGTCAGGGGGCTGTCGCCGCTCCTCGGCGCCGCCCGGCGCTCGCGGTGGAGCCCCAGCAGCCCTGGGCGGGAGGACAGCAGGGGACCTCCCGGGCCTGTGCACCTGCCCTGCATACCAGGAGGCTGCGGGCGGGCGAGCCGTGGGCGAGCTGCTGAGGGCGCTGCTGAGGGCGCAGCGCGGGGAGCGCGCTGGGCGGGGCGCCTTGAAGGGCGCGGCCGAGGGGCGCGGGCGCAGCCGGAAGCTGGGGCGGGGCGCCCGCGCGGGATGCGGTGAAGGGCAAGCGGCGCGGCGGCGGCGGCGATGAGTGCCTCGGCGGCCACAGGGGTCTTCGTGCTGTCCCTCTCGGCCATCCCGGTCACCTACGTCTTCAACCACCTGGCGGCCCAGCACGAGTGAGTGGGTGCGCGCGACGGGGGTCGGCGCGTCAGGAGCCCCAGCAACTTTTCAGAGGGGGCCGAGCCGCAAACTGCAGGGCAGCGGTTCGCCGGCCTCCAGGGCTCCCCGCGGGCAGCCGGAGGAAGGGAGGCGCCCGGAGTCGTGCGGGCCGGGGTTCTCGCTTAGGCTGGCATCCCTGACATTCGGCGCAATTCTGGGGGCAAGTGCTGGGCGTCCGTTCTGTGCCCGCCCCGTGCCAGGTATCCGGGGTTACAGAGGTCAATAAGGCAATGCCCCTAACCTTCAAGTGCCCAGGGGCAGGGGTGGGGCGGTACACACACCGACAACTTGGGAGCTTGGTCTTATCTCAGGCTGTGCCTTGTTCGTTTCGCATTTCTCAGGAACGTTTCCATGTATGCACACACGCATACTTGTCATTTCGTATTAATTTTAGAAACTGTTGTGAATGACTAGCAGAAATAGCCCAGAACGAACAGACAAAGACCTGGGTTCTAGGCCTGGCTTTGGCACTAACCGTGGGGCCCGACCTCAGTTCTCCTGTCAAATGGCCTATATTTGCATCCTATTGTCGGGATCCAAAAAGCCGTAAGGGCGCAGTGTTGTGTAGGATGGGCAGCGAGGCAGAGAGGCAGGGCAGTTCCATGCTAAGGAAATGGGTGGGGCTGAAGGAGGCCGCATATGGATTTGGTTCAAAGCCCTGCCTCTCCTCTGTGAGGGATCCCTGGTCAAGCAATGGGCACCAGTCAGCAGCCAGCCTGCTCCAGCAGTGGGAAAGGTGCCAGACAGACCCCCGGGCCTGCTGATGTTTCTTGCTCTCTGCGGGGAAGAGGAAGTAAACCTGTTATGTGTCCCACAGCAGTTGGTGCTAAGGAGATTGCATCAGTCTGTATGCTGCAGACCCCCTCCAGACCTGCAGGCTGTAGAGAAGTGTCTGCCCACAGGGCGGTGACTTGCTCCTCTCTTGTTCCTGGGGCCACCACTTGCTGACAGCCTTATCCAGATGGCACCCATCCATACTGAGTGCTCCCTAGGCATGGGCGGTGACAGCCCTCGGTCTGACCCAGTCTTGGGGCACAACTCCTGGAAGAAGCATCTCTGGGCAGTGAATGTCACATGTCTGTGAATATAGTGCATGGAGGACCCTGCCCTCCTAAAATGGCATTATGGGCAGTTCAGCAAATATTTATTGAGTACAGATTCTATGCTTGGCACTGTTCCAGGTGCTGGGGAAATAGCTATGAACAAACCACAAGAGATTGGGGAGGCATGTGTTGAGATAGACATCAGCACAGAAAGTGGGGCGACATGAGAGTGATGAGGGGGACTGGTGGTCAGGGAAGGCTTCTTGGAGGAGGTGACTTGAGCTGCAGCAGGTGGCCACAGGAAGATCTGGGGACAGAGCTTTCCAGGTAGGGGAACAGGGAGCAGTGCAGGGAGAGGGATGTGGCTGGGTGCTGGGATATTTGGGAGGGGGGGCAGTGCAGCTTGTTGAAGGATCACATGGCATGGAGAGGATCTGAGGATGACTGAGATTTTGGCCTCAGCCACTGGGAGGATGGTGATGGCATTTACTGAACACATGGTGAATTATGTATTGCTGTGTATTGTTGAGCACATTGCTAAGCCCTGCAGAGTTTGGAATAATTGGTTCCAACCATTCTTCCTGTCCTGCAGGTTAAAATCCCAGTAGCTTTTGATTCCTCCCTCTTCTTTCTCCACTCCTTCCCTCCAGCCCTCCCACTGTCTCCTTCTCCCTAATTCCCCGGGCTGGGCTAGCATGTTTCCTCCTTCCTGTTCCCCTGGCACTGGCCCTCTCTGGCCCAGCCCATGGCAAAGCCTCCCACGGGAGGTCCCCTTCCTGCCCCAGTGCCCTGTGCATTTCTGCCTCAGCCCACCAGCGCAGCCCACTGTGCTGGTGCTTCAGCCACACGGGACTGTTCTGTGCCCCTAGGACACTCCTTAACTTTCCCACCTCCTCGCCATTGCTCACACTGTTCCCTTTGACGGGGATGCCTTCCTCCCTGTAGCTGACTGTTGAAGCCACACCTGGGCTTTATGGCCCAGAGGAAAATGCCACCTCTTCCTCTTCCAGGTCCCTCCAAGCAGATGTGATCTCTCCCTCCTCTGAGCCCGGCTGGGTTGTGCTCTTCCCACAAGAGTTACTTTCCTGTGGTCAGAACTTACCTTCTCAGGCCATAGCTCCCCTTAGTATTGTCCTGCCCAGCACGGGGCCTCGTGCCTAGTGGGCTATCCCGTTAAGTTTGCATTAGTTGACTTAGTTGAAGCTTCCTTCCCACCAGACCTTTTACAAAAGCCTGAAAAACAGAAAAATCAGATTAAGTCGAGGAGTCAGAAAAGGGTGGGATCTCTCTCTCTGTCACACACAAATACACACACACACACAAACACACACGCACACACAAACACTCTGCTCATACTCACCCATACATGACCCCGCTCAGTAGCTGTCTGTTCATGGAAGGGCATCAGTAACTCCCCGCTCCCCATCCCAAAACACACACACATTCCAAGACTAACAACATTTCCACCCTTGGGTTAGTGGCAGCCCTTACCCCTCCCCCCACACCCCGAGTCCCTGCTGGATCCATTTCTCCCTGTTCTGAGCAGGCCCTGCACTTGGCTGTCACTGGGAGACACAGGTGATCTGTTGCCCCAGTTTCTCTTCATTTTTTGCTCCTCCCCCAGAGGTGGAGAGCGTGAGAGGACACCGTGAACCAGTTCACACTGCTCTCTCATAGTCCAGAAGAGCACCAGCTGTGTGACGGTGCTGGCTGCGAGCCTAGGTCCTTGGTAGGAGCAGGGATGGGAGTTGTCTCCTGGCCACTACCTGTCTCAGGCTGTGATTAAAATGTCTGTCAGCTTACATCACACACTATCCTCTTCCTTCTTCACCGGATGCTTCAGCCCAGCACCATGTGTCTGACCCACATTAGCTTCCTCTTCCATCCTCCCCTCCTTTGTCTCATCCCTACAGGAGGAGCCTGGAGCATCCCCTGATGTGTACCGCTAGAAACCTCCTATTTCAGTCTCTTGCCTGGTCACTGACATGGTCATCCTCATCCTTGTCATAGAACTATGTCATCCATTCACCGTCCGTCCATCCACCCATCCATCCACTGTCCATCGTCCATCCGTCCATCCATCCATTCATCCATTCACCATCCATCATCCATCCCTCCACCCACCACCCATCGTCTGTCATCCATCCAGCTATCCATCCATCTACCATCCATCTGTCCATCCATCTACCATCCATCCACCCATCCATCCATCCCACTTCTCCTTCCTTTCTTCCTCTCCCTTTCCTTCCCTCCCTCATTCATCCACCAATTCCTGAACACCTTAAAAGAGGTCCCGAGGCAGACTTTCTGTGCATACTCATCCCGGTTTCTTGGAAAAGGTTGCACGTTCCCATACCCCACCCCTGAAGTATTCTGATTCTGTAGGTCTAGGGTGGCATTTGGAAATCTGGGCGCTGCTGATGCCCAGAGCCCACTCCTTTACTCTTTAAGTGGGTCCTGGGGCCAGGTGCTGGGGACACAGCTTTCCTGGACCTGGGGCCAGTCTCCTTGGGGTCCATCTGCCTGCAAGGAGTTGGATCACTTCCTGACTGACCTCTCTGACATTAGGGGCAGATGTCTGACTGGTGCCTAGCACCCATTCCAGCTGTAGGTGTGTGGAGCGAACTTCAGCATAAGTTCGTCCCTCAGATATTAGTAGGTATTGGTGGGCTGTGAAGGATACTTTCCAGAAGTCCTGGGGCATGTGGCAAACGTTATCCAGAAATCCTCTGTGATGCTGTGGAGGGCTTTGGCTAAGGAGTGGTGCTTGCAGCCTCTCTCAAGGGCTACTGAGGAGTGTAGCAGGCCATGGGAGTGCTTTGTCTAGAACTGGATGCCTTGTTGGTGTGGAGGAGTGAGAGAGAGAACATCTCTTAGGACTGGAGGTAGCCTTCTGGGTGAGAAAGCTCAGAGCCTATTGAGATAGGTTCCCCCCATGTAGACAGGGATCTCTTTTTCATCCACAGTGCCTGGCACATAGGGGTGTGCAAGGCATTTTCCCTCGATATATTTTTTAATGAATTAAAAAACAGATGATGAAATGACATGATGTTCCTAAGGTCACACAGGGAGTGGCAGAGTAGGTACTGGACTCCAGGTCCCTTGACTGCTGACTCCACCAAGCCTCGTGCCCTAGTGCTGTCCTGCTGAGGAGGGCCTTTGGTCCCCAGTCTCCTTGGTGCCATGCCCTTTCCCAGGAGAAAGACCGGGGGCTGTGCCCAACCTAGCCTCACCCTGGCTTCCTGGGCATGGGGTTGCATGCTGGCTTGGCTTCCTGGGTGTTGGGGCGCTGGCATCATTCTGGCCTTAGGCCCGGCCTAGGCTCTTCCCTCCTTGGATTGGCCTTGTCCTCTGGCCCCTTTGATGACACACACAGCCTGTGGCCTGTCCACCGAGAGGGTGTACGTAGTTGTGACTCCTGTGTGTTCCCTGGAGCTCGGTCTGAGGGTTTCCAGCTGGCCCTGAGAGAGGAGGCAGATTCAGTGGTTAGACCTGTCAGACACTGGGAACAGGGCTTGGAGGAGCAGGTGGACAGAGGCAGCGGGACAGCAGCAGAGGGCGCTCGGACACATGGTTCACCCAGGTGGGCAGGATGACAGGAGAGTGAGGACCTAGTACCTCTGGTCCCTGAAAGTCACAGGGGCAGCCCAGAGGGGCCCAAGTGCTGCGGATAAACTTCATGAACTCCACAGTGCTTGAGGGATAGGCAGAGGCAGAGCTGCGAGAGAATGCATTCAATAGCCAGGGAATTCCATACACCAGTGTGTTTATTTTGATAAGTGACCACCTCCCTGTTCTGGTCGTTGCAGTTCCTGGACAATTGTAGGGGTGGCTGCCCTCATCCTGTTCCTGGTAGCCCTGTTGGCTCGTGTCCTGGTCAAAAGGAAACCACCCCGGGACCCACTGTTCTATGGTACGTCTCCATGGGAGGGAAACACTTTGTGTCCACTTAAGAGCACAACACTGGGGCCTCAGTCTCTTTCCCTCTGTGGTTGTGAATACTCTGAGCCCCCTGGTAAAGCGGCGGGAAGGGTGGGAGTATTTTTGTTCTCCTGTAAGCTAAAGTCTCTCCCAGGCTGTGGACCCCACCCTGTCGCAGCTGGGAGCCTGGTGGAGGGAAGGTCGCTGCCAGGGCCAGGCAGGACACCCCTCCGTCCCTCTCCCCTGTGCCCAGCCATGCTCTGACCTCTGACCTCGGCTGTTTTACCAGCTCCTTCCTGGCTTCCTGCCTTCAGCCTGCTGTTTGCAGCGCCCTCCACCTGGCATGGAACGTAGCCGTATGGAGCCTCAGTTTGCACATTTGTGTAATGAGGAAAATAATAGTATCAATACTTACCATGGAGGGTTGGTACCAACATTAGATACTAGTTGTAAAGTACTTAGACCACTGCCTGGCAAGTACGCTTGTATGTTAAAGGAATAAAAACACCACTGAAAAAAAAAAAAAAAAAACACCACTAATTGAGCACCTGTGGTGTGCCTGGTGTGACTCTGACCACATTAGCAGTATCATTTTATTTAATCCTCACAACAAATGTCCTCCCTGCACAGATGAAGAATCTGGCTCAGAGGTGCTAAGAAACGTGGTCAAGGTCACAGTTAGTGAGACAGCACTGACCCGCACAATTTCTCCCAACTTGCATGTAAAAAATGCTGAAGCTTAGAGAAATGATGTAACTTACCTAAGACCTGACAGCCGGTCAGGAGATGAGCTGGGCCTGTCTGAGTTCAAGGCCCCACTCCACCTGCCTTTGATCTGGCCTCTGCCCCCCTCTGCAGACTGGTCTCCTGCTGCCGTCTTCCCCCGACTCCCTCCACACTCCGTGGAGCCCACGCTTAGCTGCGCTCATGTCTCTCCCAACTCCTCAGGGTGGAGGACCCTTGCTCCTACCCCCTCAGCCCTCTGTCCTCATGTCTGTCACTGCAGCCACAGGGCCAGACTGGAGGGCAGAGAATGTCCTTGCCATCTCTGACCCAGCGTCTGACGCTCCTATTGGCATCGGCGATTGTTGGTAGAATAGCCGAATGAGCATGTGCTGAAGGCTTCCTCTCCTGGGAGACACGCAGTGGCTGATCACCTGATGGCTCATCGCTGTCAGCGGGATCTGGACCAGAGGCCTGCACAGAGGCCCGGGGAGGCAGGGTCTACAGGGCCGGGCACGTGTGGGCCTTCTGCTCCTTCTGGGGAAGATGTAAACGCAGACTCAGGGCAAGGGCAGCTTCCCTTCTCTGTGAGTTAACCTTCCCCTCTCTCCTCTCCATTTCTTTTTCACAGCTGTTTTGATATTCATCATCAGATGTTTCTACCATCCATGCCCATCACATAGTTTGACACCGATTTGTTACAGCTTGAACGTGCAGCATTATTGACAAACTGCCACATGCTAAATTTGATCACTCACTGTTTAAAACGTGTTATTCCTAAGCTGTTTGTTGCTGGTAGTTTTCAGCCCGTTGAGGAGATTCTCACAACCTTGGTGAGATTCTCTAAGATGCTACGGCTTTCCTTCTTTAACATTCACCGGTTCCATCTCATATCCATTTTTTAAAAAAATCACTGGCCTTTCTTCTTAAAGCCACTGTCACTTGCACGTCAGCCACTGTCTGTCTTTCGGATCTCCAGTGTGGGATAAAGCAAGTGCATTGGACACACCGTGAGGCAGACTGCTTGGTAACCATTGAGATGAATGATCTCTTTTGAGTCCATGTTTTAAACCTGGGGGTCACCTCTGTGCTTCCTTGGCCACTGGTTAATGGTTTTGTTCCCGCTACCCAGGTGGGATGCAGATGTGGCCCTGGCAGCCACGTGTAGGAAGTGGAGGATGGGTGGGGCAGGCTGGTAGAATCCTCTGGGACAGTCAGTGGGTGACTTTGTCACTCGCTACTCCCTGGGTCGGGGGGTGTCCTCTCCCAGCTCCACAACACGGGCAGAGATCCAGCTGCATGCACAGGAGGTACGTTCTTTTAGTCCGTATTGACAACGTCCACAGTATCTTCTGGAAAACAGGAAAAGAAATCATTACTGGCGAACGCCAGGCTCTTAGGCAACGTCCCCTGAGCTACGGCTTTTTGAACTCCTGCTTTCTTTGCTCTAGTGTATGCAGTTTTTGGATTTACCAGCGTGGTGAACCTCATCATAGGACTGGAACAGGACGGGATCATTGACGGCTTCATGACATACTACTTGAGAGAGGTACGGGGTCGGTAGCGAGTATGAGCCTTGAACTAAAGGGTCTGCGACCCCAACAGCATTGCTCGAGATGGAAATCCTTTCGTTTAGTGTAAGCAGGGATGACACACGGTATTTCATTTGCTGCCATAGACACAGGACACTTAGTCACGTGGAAGATGAAGCAGAAAGTTAGGATTGGATCATGGGAGGCAGTTCTCCTCGGCGTTCGGTCTTACAGCTCCTTCCTCACACCCAACCCACCACCTTTCCCCTTTACTTGTATTTAATATAAATGAGGTTACTTTAAATGAATCCAGTATCTGTGTATCTCCTGTTATTAATACACTCCTCTCTAAGAAAGCCCAGGTCAGTCTTAAATGTATAAAGCCCCAAACACTGAGGCAGTTAGTAAAGCCATTTGATTGTGAGGATGAACATGCACTCCTCCCCCCATCACAGCATGATAGACCTACCTGGCACCTGACAGAGCTAGTCCTTTTTCCTTATTTTATGATGTGATGAATCCAGCCCCAGAGAGGTTAAGTAACGTACTTAAGGTCACACAGGAAATAAGGAGCAGAGCTGGAAGTGTAGTCTTCATCTGTGTTTCAAACAATGGGGAGCTTTGTGTGCAAGCTAAGGGAGTTTGGATTTTGTCCCGCATGTGAGGGAAGATGTTAAGTCAGCGAACAGTGCAGTCAGCTCTGAGAAGGATGGGCTTGACGGAAAGGGTTGATGTCATAAGCTGGGACACCAGTCAGGAGGCTTTTGCAGGGCCAGCGAGGGCATGAAGATGGCCCAGACGGAGGCCAAGCATGGACAGTAGAGAAGGACGGACGGACTTCAGAGAACTTGGGCGGCTGGAATGAGTAGGTCTCGGGGATGAGTTGGGGGCAATGGGGAGAGTAAGGGCTGAGGCGCCATCCTGATTCCTGCTTTTGGAAGAACGCTGGTGTTATTCAACCGGAGAGGGACAAAAGGGGAAATGCAGTTCCACAGATGTTCGGTGAGCAGACTGTGGGGGTCACAAGACCTGCTTTCTCCCTCCAGGAGCTAATGTGGCAGTGAGATGGCATGGTCCTAGGCGCAGAGACGGAGGCTCACGCCAGGCGCAGCGCACACTGAGGAAGAACTGACTCTGGGAGCACTCGGGGGAGCCTCAGCGAATTGGTGACGCTGCCCTCGGCTTTTTTAAAAATGGCAGTGGCCGTGGATGATAAACGTTTTCCAGATAGACTAGGGGGTGGAGGGCATGCCAAGGAGAAGAGACAGTGTGGGCAAAGGCTTAGAGAGAAGGGACTTCCCTGGCGGTCCAGTGGTTAGGACCGCACTTCCACTGCAGGGGGCGTGGGTTCCAGCCCTGGTCGGGGAGCTAAGATCCCACAAGCTGCACGGCACAGCCAAAAAAGAAAAAAAAAAAAAAAGGAGGCTTAGAGAGGAGAAACAGCATATGTCTCCCCACTGCCAGCCTGGGGCACACGTGTGCAGGGATGATGCTGGGTTCATCTGGGGACGTGTGGAGTTTGAGGTGGGTAAGGAACATCCTGGCAGGTGTCCCAGCTGGCAGGGCTTTGCAGCTGTTGAGCTCGGGGAGGAGAACAAGGACCATCAGAGTACAGTTGGTACCTGAAGGTCTGGGAGGAAAGGAGAGGGTAGAGAGGAGAGGGCCGAGGGTGGAACTTTGGAGACCGTGGCCAGAAGATCAGGAGCCTCTGAAGTGGACTGTGAGGGGACAGGCGAAGAGGCAGAAGGAAAGCCTGGAGAGTGCAGGGCCACTGAGTCCAGAGCGGGGAGGTTTCAGGAAGGAGGCAGCCACCTAGAGGGCCTGGAGGTTGAGCTGGTGAGGGTGGTGAGACAGGGTATGAGATGGGGGGCTGGGGTGTAACTGTGGGAGGGTCTGCAGGGCCAGGCTCAGGGACCCGGCTGCCAATAAGAGGAGGTGGGGCTTGGTCTTGCAGCCACCAGTAGCTTTGGCAGGTTTTTGAGCAGAAGAGTGACATGTCAAGAGCCAGGGCAGCGGTGAGGTGAATCGGAAGGAGAGGAGAGAGGTAGGAAGACCATGTGGGAAAGGTCCAGTGAGGGGCACTGAGGGCTTGAACTAGGCCATGACGAGAGGGAGGGTTGCCTGGGGTGACCTTATAGAGGTAAAATTGATAGGACTTGCCAACAGACTGCATAAGAGAACAAGGAATGAACAACGACCCTGTGGTTTTGACCTGGGTAAGTTGAATGGTGTCGCCATGAAAATAGAGAGGCCAGGTGGGGCTTGGTTGAAGGGGGAAGCCAATGAGTTAAAGGAGGTAAGGTGAGTTTGAAGGGCCCACAGACCAGACAGTTGAAGATACCCATCAAGCCACCAGGAGAGGTCAGCACTGGCCGTGAGAGCCAGGTGTGTACGCATCAATGATTAAAACCATGAACTTGGATAGTATTATCCAATCAAATCATGTCAGAGAGAAAAGATGTGGGGCAGGCATGGGTACTGAAGTATGACTCACGTTGTTTCCTCCACCTCTGTGATTTTCACTTAATGTGATTTTTGAGGCAAGATGACAGAGAGCAGCCTTTGCCCCAGGGGAGTGCAGAGCTTCAGAGAATCCCCTGCTTGGTTGGTTGACTGATGGGCTGGTTGATCTGCTCTGTTCCTTGTTGTAGAAAGGATTTAAGGCATCTTAGGAAAACATCTGAAACAAGGCAGGAGATCACAAATGTGGGAGAAAGAAGAAAGGAAAGTGAGTTGGAGCCAGAATGACACTAAAAACCTAGGCAAGTTTGACAGTGATTGTACAGTAGCCACCTGGAAACATAAGCACCTGGGAAAGGGAAATGTCGTTCATCATATAATCTGTGTTTATAAAATTAAAAATTTCTCGGAAGTATAGCTCTTCTTGGTAGTATAGTTTCTGCTAGGAATTAGCTGTGTGACCTTAGGCAGGTCAGGTAACCTCTTCCAACCTCTGTTTGCTCATCTGTAAAATGGAGTCAATCGTGTCTATCCCATAGTGTTGTTGGGAAGGCTGAACGAGGGGTTGGGTGTGAAGCTCTGAGTATAGTGCCTGCCGGTCTGTGCCTGCACTGGGGACAGAGGCGGGGGAAAGACGTGCCTTCCTCACATTCATCCCAGCAAGCCTCTGGGTCAGGATGAATTTTGAAGGTCAGCCAGTGGCTCTGGTCAGCAGGATCTTCCCTGGCCACCCCTTCTGCCCAGAGCCAAACACCTTTAGTCACAGATTAGACTTGGCCTCAGTGAGTTCATCATGCGGCCAGGACTGCCTGTAACGCCATCAGTTTTGCATCACTGTGCACACCTGTGTTGACCTAGCATAGGCCAGGCATTCTCTTAATTCCACTCCGTGTGGCAGACCCTAGTTCTGGCGGCTCCAGGGTAAATGTATATTTTCATGTTTCTACCAATTGTGTAATTGTATGGGATTAAGAATAGTTTCATTTTAGCAGACGAAGATGTTCTGCTGCTTTATTTTACTTTCAATACAGGTCTGGTGTTCTGTGTTGAAGTGTCTGAGTCATATTTAAAGTGGACTTCTGTTTAATGCTTTCCTTAGGGTGAACCGTATCTGAACACGGCCTATGGGCACATGATCTGCTACTGGGATGGCTCTGCTCATTATCTGATGTATCTGGTGATGGTGGCAGCCATAGCCTGGGAGTAAGTCAGTTCGCCTGGTGGGTGTGCCTTTGTTACCTTAGCAATCGATAGGCGGGTAGGTAAGGAAAATGGATGTAGAGAGGCACAGACACAGGCAGGTACACATGGACATGAATCTAGGGTCTATGGAGACAAGTTAGACATGGCTTTATTTTTCCTTGTGTCACTGCCTTTCCAACATATGCCTCTGGATTTCTCCTCTGCCATGATGGACAGCTCGGGCAGACCCCCTAACTTTCTGATTATGTTCTCTTATAAGAGCAGTCTCATTTTCAGAAATTAAAGCCCAGCACATAGTAATTCAAAACTTCAAACTCCTATCAGTTCAGAGCTCTCTTTCCCTCCAGTTCAGGCTTACCCCTGAAGCTTAGCGGCCTGGCGGCCTGCTTTGAGGCTGGGGTGCGTGGTCTGTCCCTTGATTCCTTCTCAGCTTGCTCCGCGGCTGGCTCCTCTGGGAGCATGTGTGTATGTACATGGGGTTAAAGGAAGAGGGGCAGAGTCTAAAACGACAATTGCTGTTTTCTGGGAATTGGTAGCCTCCGTTATGACATGCTGGCTCTGTCTTGTGGGGCACATGTGTGGGTTCTTGGAGACCCCTACCACAGGAAGGAACCTCTGCATTACACTGATCCCTGAAATGAGCAATGCTCTCTCAGACTGAATTTGTGTGACTCTCCTGCCCATGGTGGTACACCCACAGCTTCTTTCTGCTGGGGCCTCTGCAACCCAGGAGGCACGCCCTTTGGGGTGGGGATCCTTAAAAGGTGGCTCAAGCCCAGCTACCTTCCCAGGCCTCCCCTTGGCTCCAGGTTAGAGAAAGCCGTGCATTTTGCCCCACACCAGGTTGAAACTCAGCTTGACCAGCTGTCCTGTGCCCCTCCCATGCCCTCAGTCATCCACTCAAGGACAGTTCCAACTAATTTCTGGACTTTTCTAGGCCCACCCCCCGCCCATCTCTTCATGAATGTTCCCAAGCTCCAGGGAACACATCAGGTATTTCTGAGAATGCTCAGGCTCTGCTTGCTGCCAGGAGTGGGCCAGTGTTTCTATGGTTCGGTTAGCATTCAGTTGGGGAGGAAGATTCTGGTCTGTCCCCCTGCTGACAATCCCAGTCACTGTGAACGGGCCTCTTGGGATCTGATGCATGTGGCTTGTGGGGGTAGGGCAGGGCAGGAAGCACACAGTATTCTCCACTTCTCTTTCCCGTCAGAGAATCTCTTTTTGAATTTCTCATGGCCCCTTATGGAGGTGACTGTCAGTTATCAGTTGCAAACACTTTTTGTCAACATCGCCTATTAAGATGAGGGGTATGTGTCTAGCAGCTCCTTCAGAACATGGGGTAGGTATCACTTATTATACTTATCTCTGGGGCTTTAGCTAAAATCCTGTGACACCAGGGAAAGTCCACTTAACATCCTACTAATAATGGTTTAAAATGTGGATCCAATTTTCTGTGAACCTTCTTTTTTACTTTCATGCTGTGAGTTTCATAAGTAATAGTGAAATGCAGGACTCCTTTGATAGTGATGACCATGGTATGGTTTAATAGATCAGTGTAGCAAGCATAATTTCCTATTCAAAAGGACACAAAGAGGTTCTATAGCATATCACATATGGAAATGCAGTTTGATCACCAGGGTTCCTTGTATTTGATTTATTACTCTTGATTCAGTACATTTTGGCTCATGTACTTTACCAGTTAGAACAAAGATAATATTGTGGAGCATCTTATACTAATAGTATTCTAAGACAAATGTGTTAAGTCAGGATTTTTTTCATTACAGGGAAAGTTATAGAACCATTGGCCTATATTGGGTCGGATCTATTATTATGAGCATTGTTGTTTTTGTGCCAGGAAACATTGTAGGTAAGAAACTTTATCTTAAAGTTCATTTTCCTTTTCTGAAACAATAGGAATTGTTTTTAAATAGGGAAGCTATTTTGGTTGTAATAGAACCAAGAAATTCCAAGTATACCAAAAAAGCTGTTTTGCAGAATTACTCCTTTTCCCTTCCATCTCACCTTCTAAGAAATGCTTTTGAGCAGTTTTCAGAAGTGTACACTGAACAATTAGACTATCTAATATCAGTGTTTCCTGACTTTTAGAAGGATCTAGTGGGGTAAGTATTGTGTTTGTGGCTACATTCAGTGTGAAAATATTTCCTACAACTCTTTGTATTATATATAACTCTTGACACACCATGGGAACTTGATAAATGTACTTGAAAATTAAGATTCTTGAAAGCTAATGTAGAAGAGTTATTTATGCATGCAAGAAATCAGGATATTATATTGTCTATTTTTAAACTACTGTAGATAGGGCATGCCTGTTAATAAACACCTAATAATTTTAAATTGACCTGTTTTTGGTCTCATTAAAAATACTGTCTGGCCTATATCAAAATTTTAGATGACTTGAGACGGGGAGGTGTTCTACATGTTGTGTTTGGATATACTTTTGACTTTCTCTTTTTTTCTCTTTTTTAAATAGGGAAGTATGGAACACGCATTTGCCCTGCTTTTTTCTTAAGCATACCATATACTTGTCTTCCTGTCTGGGCTGGTTTCAGAATCTATAATCAGCCCTCAGAAAATTATAATTATCCCTCAAAGGTGATTTTATTAAGTTAAATGTAACCTGTTCTCAGACTCACAGGGCTCACTCATACCCACTGGATACTGGACTGAACCATGCCTCCAGGGATGGAGCCTTTGGAGCGTTCAGTCAGTGTGACTGTGCTGATTCTGCAGCATTGGTTCACACCTTAGTTACGGTGGCCAGAATGGTCTGTTTCTGCGTGAACAGATCTGCTTTGATTGGCCAGGCCATGCTTTTTGGAACTTCCTGTGCCAGAGGTTGCACTGGCTCTTCCCATCAGATTCCGCATTAGTGTGTGGAGCGTGAGGTTTGTCTGGGGCTGTTAACAGCCTGGAGTCTGAGCACCTGGGTACCTCTTTCAGAGATATCTATGCACTACTGCCCCAAAGGGAGGCTGGAGATATACTGCTGTTCCAGGTAGCACACACAGACATAGGGTCTGATTACCAAGAGATCCAGGCACATGGAGACTGGCTACAGGACGTCTTCTGAGACACCTCCCTTCCATTCACAGCCGAGGTGGTCAAGGTGAAACAATACTGGCCGGGCAGGTACTCTGTTAAGGTCTTCATTTCTAAGCTAGTGACATTTTTCTAAGTTTCTCTTCCTTTCATAGGTATTAGATCCTTAAGCAAGATCCTTTAAGCAAAATTGATATATGAAAATATGAGTTACTAGAGATAATCAGAACACGATTCTTCATTTTACAAAAAGACTTACAATAGAATTCATTAAAATACATTTTAATTTACAGACACTTCATTTGTAAACATTTAGACACATGCTATGTAAACTCAGCTTGGCACATTGACAACTGGTACTCCCTTACACCCTCTTGAGGAATGAGGTGATGGTTAAAAAATAAGCAAACAGTAACCATAGCCTTGGTCCTCACTCGGCTCCATGTCAGTGTATCAACACCGTTCCGTTCATGTTGTAAGACACATAGACTGTTCATTTAAAAAAACTGTTAAAACACAGTGATGGCCGGGGAGAAATAGGCATTGTCATACAGTGCTGGTAGGAACATAAATTCAGAATCGTTCTGCAAAGCCACCTGGCAGTGTTATCAACCTTAACAAATCTAACTTTTTAATCTAGTAATTCTACTTCTAGGGCACTATACTAAGAAAATCATCAGAGATGCTGTCAAAGATTTATGTACAAAGTTGCTCATCATCACATTAAGTGTAACAGTGAAAATGCCTAAATGTCCAATAATCAGAGATATGGCACTTCCATGTGATGTTGTTTCAGAAGAATTTTTAATAATGTGGTAAAGTACTGATAGGTAGTGAGAGGCAAGAGAACAAATGCAAAATTGTTTATACATTAAGTCCTAATTTTGTGAAAAAATAAATGTAGATTATATATCATACATACATATGTAGTACAGTGTGTGTGTGTGTGTGTGTATATATATATATATAACTATATATATGTGACTGGAAAATATAACAACTGGTAATCGAAGTATGATGGGTTAATGGTTTATTTTTTAAAAATGAGTATATTTTACATTTATAATCATAAAAATGCTTTTTCAAAAAAAATATGGCCTCATAGAGCCAGAAGGGCCCTTTGAGATCACCTGGCCCAGTCTCATTTCACAGATGAGGAACTGAGACTTGAGGGGAGAAATTATTTTCCTGTTGCATGGCTAGTGGTTTTGAATCCTCAGCGTTCTCTTATCACCCATCATCATTGTATCTGTGTTTCAGTAGATCTCAGATTATTCTTTGGCACCTTGGGCCTGCTCATTAGTTACCAACTCTACTTTAGGTCATTCAAGAAATCCAAGCGAAAGATCTGCTGAGAAGACCATGTGATTTAATGTTGGTTGTGTGTCTCCTTCTGGCAACTGGATTTTGCCTGTTTAGAGGCTTGGTAAGCATAAGAGATCATAATAACATAAAGTATATTTTTAATCAGATTTCCTAGTGCACTAACAAAACATACCTCCCATTAGAGCCTGGAGGCCTGGACCTGCTTCCTGACTCTCCTACCCTCACCCCAGACCTCTCCTCCCAGAGGGGTAGGTCCCTTCTGGGCTGCTCCATACCACCTCCTTCAGGTCCTTGGATCAAGCTCTGTTCCTGAAAAATTAGCCATGAGTCTCATTCTTTTGGTTCCTTTGATGTTTCTGATTTAAGTATCTTTGGTAAGGGTGGTAACTTAAGACTAGTCAGACTGTGGCACAGAGCATCCATGTGTTCTCAGGAGTAGGGAGATGGGATTGAGGAAGGGGTACCAGAGTACAGTGTTAGATTCCTGGCCATTTACTAGCTGTGTGGCCTTGGAAAAACCACTTAACCTCTTTGATCCTCAGTTTCTTCCTCTGTAAAATAACAGTACCTACCTTACAGTACTGTTTGAAGATTAAATGATAAGGCACGTCGAACACTTGCAGAGGGCCTTATACCTAATAAGCGCTCAGTAAGTGATTGCTCTATTTTTATTGATCAAGGATCCTTCACAATATCCCAGTTGCATGGTTTATTCTCAGTAGCAATAAATTTGAGCAGCCAGAATTATACGGGTAATTATATTCAGCTTTAATGACAATTACTGTTCTAAGGCTGCTGGCATTGCACAGCAGTTGGGGGGCAGAGTGGCAAGTGTAAACTGATGCAGCTGATTCATTGTTTTGGGGCGGCTAGCTGGGTCAGGGTGAGTAGCCTTAAGAGCTGTCTCCCTCTTTGGATCATCAGAAACTTCCTGGAGCAGAGTTGGCTAATAGGAGTGGCATGGGGAAGGGAAGTAAAGGAGAAAGCAGGGCCATAGGCTTTGCTCGGACCACAGAGCACTGAAACCATTCTTTGTTTAGTTTGCTGTAATTCCTAAAGTCAAAAGAACAAAAACAGCAACAATAAAAATGAGCCCCAACTGTTTTCTTGCATAGCCATCTCCACTCCCCTGTGCACATGAGAAAAACGTGTGCATGGGCGAGTGTGTACCCTTTGGTAGGTGGGGCTTTAAGGTTGGGGCCCATTTTTACCAACTCTGCCACTGACGTGTTCATGTTATTTAGGTGGGACAACATTTATGGCTAAGGACACAAGCAATGGTACCTGAGGGAGGTGACTCAGAGGGGACCCAGTAATGTGCCAGAGAGACACTTTGTTCTGTGGCCTAAAGTCTACTCTGCCGTGACTAAATCTGCTCTGCCCTCTTTCAAAGTGGATATAGGAGGTGGCTTCAGAGAGGACCTCACTTTCAAATCATTATCCTTTACTGCCCCCAAAGGCCATTTACTCTGTGAGGCACTGGAGATAGGAGGATGCTATTTCTGAATCTTGCAAAGCACAGTTAAGATGAATTTGGTATAGAAATGTACTTTTCTTCCTGCCGGGAATAGTTGGTGAGTTATTCCCAGGAAAAGTGAAACTGATGATCTAAAGCAAGCTGTGCTTTGGTTAGCCAAACCTAGACATTTAAACTGAATACTCGGAAGATCCCAAGAACAGGGCATTAGTTTCCATTTCCTTCTCCACTATTAACCTCTACTTAATCTCTTCAGAGTAAATCTGTAGAATATTTATTTTCTTTCCTTTTTTACTGATGAGCTTCTAAAATAGCTTTTGTTAAACAGAAAGCAGCTTGTGACTAAACCTGGCACGTTTAGCCTTATCAGCAGACATAAGAACCAGATGTGACTGTATCTTTATAATGCATTCATTTTTGTTCGTAGATTGCTTTGGATTGCCCAGCTGAGCTCTGCCGATTATATACGCAATTTCAAGAGCCCTACCTAAAGGATCCTGCTGCTTATGCTAAAATCCAGGTCAAGTAGTTATGAAGCCTAAGATTTTTCTAAAATTAATTTTTTTTTTTTTTTAAGAATGGGAAAATGTGATACCATGTAGGAAATAGGAGTTAACGTTTTCTAAGGCGAAAATGTTAATTGATGAAAATGTTGTGCTTTTCGTAAGGCCAGATTAACTATTAGTTTACTGATGACGTTATTTCCCTGTTCAATGTAGATGCTGGCGTATCTGTTCTATTCCGTCCCTTACTTTGTGATGGCGCTCTATGGCTTGGTGGTTCCTGGATGCTCCTGGATGCCTGACATAACACTGATACATGCTGGAGGTCTAGCTCAGGTACTAAGAATATGCTGTTAAGAAAGTTTATTGGGGATGTGGCTGTCATTGTTGAGTGTCTAAAAAATATCTCTGCTCTGTGTTTTAGGGTTGGGAACAGTTATTAGATATGTTGTGCCCTTTGCTTTACAGTTCTTTGGAAGACATTTCTGCATTATTTAAATCTCATAATCTGGTAGGTGCGCCATTCAGTTATACAGATGAGGAAACTGAGGCCCAGCAAGGTTAAATGATTTGTTCAAGGTCACATACCCAGCAAGCGGCACTGCTGTTTCCCAGTCTCTGAACACCACAGCTACTAAAAGAGAATTGAGAGCTGTTATCATTAAGATGTCTACCTGAATTTAAGATTTCAGAAGTTCACTATATTATGCTACACAGGACCAGGGAAACTGGTTTTAAAAAAGTTCTGCTCCTGGGAAGCTGGGCCTGTCATCCCATTCCTCCCCTCTGCTACTTAGCCAAGCCTCTGGCCTACAGTAGATGTTCAGTGAATGCTTACCTCATTGAACTGGGAATGAAATTATCTATGGAATTATCATTCAAAGCATATTTTTATAAGATAACAACCTATCAAAACAAATTGATCTTATGAACAAGGAAGAAAATTATTTTGTTCTTTTCTTACTGTAAATTAGAAAACCCAAGTGAACTCATCTTTTAAAATCATTATCTTTGTCCCACTCTTTTTAAGCAGGCATAAAAATGAGGTTCATCCAGGAACTCTAGGCATATACAGTTAATTATACTTACGGTATAATTATGATGGCAAAAAGACACACTAGAATTTACAGGGTTTAAAACCAGTAACAGCATTTATGGGTTAATACACTGGGCTCAATCTTTGCAGTCTGAGGTACTTCTTCTTAACTACAGAATTAGAATATAAATATCAAAAAAAGTTGATGCAGTATTCAGAAGTAATGGTTCCTGTCCTTTCCTTGAAGGACATAAGGAAAGAGAATTAGTATGTACCCTCTGCAGACCTCTGAATACCTTATTTCTCAGCCCTTGGTGTGGGTCTTTATTTCCATATCTTTCAATACCAACTATAAGGTGATGACTTTTCATTTCCCATCTTTAGCTCAAACTGTTCCCAGACTCTTATATTTAATTCCGAACTCCTTCTTTTCACTTGGGTGTCTTACTGACATCTCAGATTTAATGTCTAAAATAGGACTCCTGATCCGCCCCACAACTTCTCTTTCATCTCCCCATCTCTGAAAATAGCCCTTCCTGGCATCCAGCAGCTCAAGTCAAAAATGTGGAGTAGTTCTTTACGCTTCCCATTCCCTTACCGTCTACATGTAGCCCATCACTAGGTCGGGTTAGTTCTCTCGCCAGAGTACTTTGCAAATCCACCACTTTTTTACAGCTCCACTGCCACTACCATAGTCTGAGCTCTCATTACCTTACTTCATGCAAGGCAAGCCATGCTAAGTGTTTTACTTACCTATTTGTGTAAAGACAGGCTGTGTGCTCTGCTGGAGTAGCAAATACCCAGTGGTTAAAAATAAAGTTTTATTTATTGCTTGTGCAAAGATCATGTGGGATATTTTCAAAAGTCAGGCCTGGCACCGACCCAACTGCAGAGGAGGCTGATACATGTGGTCTTCCTGTCTGCCTCAGAAGAAACTGTGTGAACACATAGCATCATCTCTGCAAGTTTTTCAAAAGCCTCACTTAAAGATAAGCAGGCCGAGACCCAGGGTAGTTACTTGCCTAAGGTCACAAAGTTACTAGAAGAGGGATATAAAATCCCATCTGACTCCAAAGCCCATATTCTTCTCTGTTGTGTTATCCCTCTCCTCATGCAAACAACTAACTATGCTCCAGAATCCTACAGCAGAGTAAGACTTTGTACGTGGCATGTAGGAGTTAGAGGACCTTCTTGGAGTGGGAGGCAATGACACCTGAGCTGTGGGCTTTACTGGCTGAATAGACTTGAAAAGACTGCGGAAGCATTTAGATGTTGGAGTGTGCCCTGGTTAGAGGGTACAGAGGGCCTCCCACTCGCCCCACTCTTACCAGCCCCTTGATTAGATTGTTCAGGGTTCAACATCTACTCATTACCCGTGTGCTCTGCCTGCACAATCCAGCTTCCTCTGCATGCCATGTACCTTGGTCTGCCCTGCACCAGGCCCTGATGCAAGAACACCGAGTGTCATCAGCTAGGAGGCTGGCAAGAGTGAGGCCAAGTGTTGGACCTGGTCAAGTCTCAGGAGACAACTTGAGAACTAGGCAGAAGACCTAGGCCAGGGCCTAGCCATGTGCACAGGGTCAGCAGAGTCAGGAGGCTTAGGATGGTCAGAGCTTGGGGGCGAATGGGTACTTAAATCTGTAACAGTAAGATGAACCCTACCCTGTACCTGCTGGTGAGGCTAAGCTTGCAGACAGGCACCTGTGACTCCAGCCAGGAGGTTCTGGGAAAGGCAGTGTGGATAGCAGAGCGGCTGGCAGCAGCAGTGGCAGTTTCAGCCATACGCCAGGCCTTGAAGAAATCTCTGGTCTCATCCATCACTGCCCAATTTGCAAAGGTAGCCTGAGGCTGTCAACTAGATTCTATCAATGTCAGAAGGATGTTTCTCCCAACCCAACAGAAGAATGGTGTAATCTGAGAATTATGTGTCTGACATTCCCATAACCCTTAGCTGGGCTTTAATATCTACCTATTCAGAGTGTTCAGCCTAAGGAAAAGTTACAGATCATACTGCAACAAAACAGTGCATATGAAGCAAATACTTGCTCACGAAATGAATTCTCATCTTGAGAGGATATCGGACACATTCATCATAGAAGCTCTCCATTACCTTGATTAGCACCCCGAGCTTGCTAAAACTGCCATTCCTAATTTAGAAGCTTTATGTATTCATGATCCCACTAACTTTATCAATGCTTTTATTGTAAGATCTAGTGAACTCCCAACAACCTGTGACTTAATAAGAAAAAAATCCTTGAAAAACTTCTTGACCAGTACAAGTCAATGGAAAAACATGGTTAGTAGTTATTAGGTCCCTCATTTCACACCATTTAGGAATCTGCCAAACCTGCTGCCTTCAGAAATCAAAAGATAAATCAAAAGGTAAACTAAAATGCAATAAAACCAGGACACATTTTACACCAAAGAGTTCCACTGGGGACTTTAACCCAAGGGTCTTTTCATATAAAATCAAAGTTTCAAGTCTAATTTGAAAAGTATTACAGGCTGTTTAGATCTACTTATTAGCATTTTTTAATCAATTGAAGAATTTTTCTCTGCTAAAATATCACTGAAAATTAAAAGAAAAGATATAGTTAATATGGTTAAGACCATGAGCTCTGGAGGCAGACTGGTTCGAGTCTCATTCACTGATCACTTCAGTGACCTTGGTCACTCACCTCTTTGATCCCGTTTCCTCTTCTGTAAAGTAAGAATAATAATAGTACCTTTCTCATAGAGCTGCTGTTAAGGATTTTATGAGGTAATATGTGTAAAGGGCGTAGAGCAGTGCCTGGCACATTATAAGCCGTGGGCCTCTTTGTTGCTTTTGTTAATGTTGTTGTTAGAAGCTTCCCAGTAAGAGTTCGGAGGAGAAATGCCTTATGTTGCTCAGAAGATACATTAATCTGTAGCTGTGTGTTGTGTATAATTACCTAAAAATCAGAGAAACTGGAAGAAAGCTCTGGGACAGATTCACAGTGGGTTTGGCAGGGAGCCTGCCATGCCATCCAATTAACAGCTCGCAGCCATGGAAGCAGGAGCAGTTCCACTTCAGTCAGGCAATGCCAGTGCCCCTTCCCACCTGCTGCCTCAGACTCTCCCACCCCCTGGCTATGCAGGTGCCACATACTTTCTCACAAAAGGGTCTGGAGGCTCATCTGTGGATAATTTGGTTGTCAAGAGTTGACTCTACTGGGGGACAAGTTTTACTAAGTTTTTTCCTTTATGGAAGCCTTTAAGAAAACCTGAAAGTAAAGGTTTAGGAAGAACATGGATAATTGGGATACTAAAGCAAATCTCATTTTAATCATTTGCTTCTGATGTGATTCATCACTAAACATCTTTTTTAGTATTAAAACTAGAGCTTGGGTTTAATGTCTTTTTACATGCTTGTTATCCTTTGGTGGAGACAGTCTTGAAATTGTCAAGAGATTAGCAAGGGAATCTAAAAACAAAGGGCCCCGGTTTTCAAGCAAGTAGAGTGCCAGATCATGAGCAAGTATTTTACTTGGGTTTTGTATCTGTCTGTGGAAGAGCTCCATGTGCTTGGCACTGTCCTAAGCACTTGACAAAGATCAACTCATGGAACCTGTATAACAATCCTATGAGGTGGACTCCTGCTTTTCAGGTGAGGAGCCAGAGGTAGTTACATACCTAACACAAGGTCATATTGCTGGTTTTCGGTGAAGCTGGGATTTGACGCTGTCAATCTGGTTCCAGATTCAGTGTTCTTAACCACAAGACTATGGCGCTCAGAAAACCCTAAGAAACGGTAACACGGTTCTAGATTAGCTATTTATACCGTATCAGCCAAATAACCTGGCTACTGTCCCAATGTTCACATTAGTTTTTGCCTATAATATTTATGTGGACACACAAAACTCTTTCAGTTCTCCTTTCTGGAACCAAGATTGTGATTTTTAGTCAAATTCTTTCCAGGCTGTCTCTATAGGAAAACACAGCTATTAAAATTTAACCTTTTTCTTTGACTTTGTTGCCTCATTTTCCATCCCAACCATCCATTCTTAAAAAAAAAAAAAAAAACCCAAAGTAAATCTCTTAACTAAATTTAAGGTGAAAAATGATTTAGAATGAAGTAGAAGAAAAATTATTAGGGGCTCAACCTCACATCACTGAATTTTGGAGAAATTTCTGGGACCCATAACTTGAACATGTAATCTTGGCCATGTGTCAGTTCAGCAGCACTGAGGTCACCAAGCCACCAGATCCTACTAGCACAGTGCTCAGGCTGAGCTCTTCGGCCCTGTCATAAGGAGGTCTCATGTGCTGGTGGGAAAATCACCCAGGAGACACGGTGCAGCCCCTTAGCAGCTATGTGCTTGGGAAGGGAACCCTTCTCAAGTGAGACTGAGGGTTTTCTGAAACTTCAGCACCCTGGAAACTGGACACCATATGTCTTGGGAGGAAGCTATGGTTGGATTGCTCACTCAGCTAGAGGTGAGGCCGCTATAAATACACCCATTAGAACCATGAGCAGTACTGGAACTGCAGAAAATTGGCCTCAGGCTCTTTCTCTCAATTACATACCTCTTTTGATTAGAAATGCAATCATCTTTGCCCCTTGTTAATCAATTTTGAAGCAAAAGGCCTACTAAAATAGGTATAAAAATAGAGAAATGCTTTGTAGAAGCTTTTTTGTATTTTGACAGTCACAAGACCATTACTGTTGAACGTTTATTGAGCTCTAACAATGTGATAGGTGCCACACAAAACATCAGACACAGTACCTGCCCGGTGGGCTTACAATCTAATCTAAGGACACGATCATTTTTTAATGTTGCCATGAGTTTGCTGTTTGTGAAAATGAGGTATTAACTGCACCGGTTAGTGCAGCAAAAAAGCCTACGAAATCAGACTCTTTAGCAGGTTCCCTATGCAAGTAGGCATGATTGCTCATATTATTCTCTCAAACTATGGTCCGCATTTCCCCAAATTTGGTGATTTTTGAGATGTGTATAAGTGTCTATAAAGATAGACACCAAATGCACATTTCTTAAAACCATGGTTCAAATCTGGCCTCTAGTCCAGAAGAAAAAATTTAGTTACAATATTCAGGAAAATACTGTTATTCAAAATAGGCCCTAGAAGAAAATAGTGACGGGGGCCAAGTTCCTGTTCAGTGTTCCTAGAATGTCCACAAGAGCAGCTCCTCAGGGCAGCCTCTCAAATGCCCTTTACTCTCAAGGTGTTTTGTCTTCATAGCCCAGAGATGAAATATTTAACGTTTGCTGGGTTCTGTTTGGGCATGTGCCCCGGGGGAGGTGTGTTTGAGGGCAGAGCCCTCTCAGTGCCTCACAGATCACAATGCAGACAGACGATTCCTGCGTTGGCATTGGCGTTGGTCCCTGGGTCCTTGGCAACACACCACATTAATTTAACTTCTATCTCCAGAAAGCAGCAAAACTACCAGAAGCCCCCAGAATGTATCAGTAACTTGCAAAAATGTAACCTGTTAAAATCTGTCACTGATACAATCTGTATACATACTGCTTATGAAAACTTGTCCTTTGCTCATCATAGTAAAGTCAAGTGCTAAGTAACACTTTTATCTGTGTTAACCACTTAGCAGAATAAACTGATTTATTAACCACTTAGCAGAATAAACTGATTTCATATGGAAGGAAATGTAAGATAACTCATATGTATTTAAAGCAAATTATTTAGTTTTCATTCTTGTTACTTCTGTGCCTTCTTTAGATTATAGTATCTTCTGTCTCTTCACTTTGATCCTGATGAACTAAGTCACCACTTACTACATTTAGATTCCCAATCCTTTGTGTATATCTTGAATTTCAGTAAGATATGAAATGCAGACTCCAGGACTGCATTCTGTAATGATACAAGGATCCTGAGGAAATACTTTCACAGAAGCCTTTTCTAATAGATTCCCCTGTGCTTACGAAAAGTATCAAAAAAGACCAACTGGCACATTCTGAATGTATGTTCTCAACAAGTAATCTAAGTACAAATGGGAAGCTCTTGCCTTTCTGTTTTGTAAACTCAGATTATGCTGACAAGCCATACTTCTAAATAATTTGATTTGAAAGGTTGCCTGCATGTATATTTGCCATTTTATAAAGAGCAACCAAATCCCTACACCCACCCTTATCTTACAAAACAACCCTTAGTATTTTTTAAGTTGCATAAAAAAACAAATATGTGAATAAATAAACAAACAAATGCATAATGAAAGGCTCTGAGCTCTTGCTCCAAGGAGTAGGTGAAAGAACTGATAAATGAAGCTGAGGCCCTCTCTCAGTGCTTCTCTTTAAATAGTTAGGCTAAAAATATTTTAAGCTGTCTAAACTCTGTACTTGCTTCATTTTAATTGGAACACATTTTGTGAGCCACAACTGAGTTCCTATATAGGATATCTCCAGAAGGTAAATCAGGAAAAAGCAGATTTTATTCAGATTTTTTGTCAAATTGAGCCACTACTGTTTGGTATGGGGGCACTAGATGCGTTAAAAAACAGCTAGCCTGATAAAGACGTGCTAAAGGTTTACTTTATTTGAACAGTTAAGTCAAGAATAGCCCTAAATTCAATGAAATATTGAAGACTATGGATTGTTTGAAAGTCCTGGTTTTGAGGGCACAGGAGCATGGTCTGAATGAACCATTCAGAACTCATCGTGCATCCAACTAAACACAAAATCCATGCTTACCACCCCCCCCTTTTTTTAATGCCACAGGCTCAGTTTTCTCACATCGGTGCTTCTCTTCATGCTAGAACTGCTTATGTCTACAGAGTCCCTGAAGAAGCGAAAATCCTTTTTTTAACATTAAACATAGCATATGGAGTTCTTCCTCAGCTCTTGGCCTATCGTTGTATCTACAAACCAGAGTTCTTCATAAAAACAAAGGCAGATGAAAAAGTTGAATAAAAGCATTATTTTATGTTCTTTCTCTCTAGATTACTGACTTTTGTTATTTTGGTACCAATATTTGGTCCCATTCCACTCTCTTCCCATACAGGAACATTTAAGAATACATAAATTCTTGCTCCGTACTGTATATGTGAGCTATCATAGGAATTATGTGGATAAATTTTCTTTTTTTGAAGGAAAATTGAAGTTATTCAGAAAGCTTGTTTAAAGAAATATATTTCAAGTTATTTGTGAATAAACTTGACCACCTATCTCAATATTCTGTTTGCACACTTTAAATATAAGTGAAAAATTACAATTTAGCTCCTATAATAGTGAGCATGAAAAGGAAACTGTTCAAAAGTGAAAATGGTCTATGCATATTAAAAATTTCAAAGTAGCAAATACAGATGGAGAAATATTTTTGCATATAAGATCTATATGTTTCATTATCAACCTCAATATAAAAGACAAATTATCAGAATATTTAAAAATGTTGTTTGAAAAATGTTTTCCCAAGGAAAGTATATTATTTACTGCTGTTTCAAAAACTGCTTTTACTGAAATTTTTCTGTGAGTCTAAATAGCTAAGGAGGGATCTATAACTTTATCATTACCCTTATTTTATTGGTGACTGGAAATGTTTCTATTGTATTTCTGTGTGTATTTTTAATAAATTATTTTTGGTCTTTTATGAAGACAAATCTTACTAAATTTGAAACATTTTGTATATTTTTTTTCAGAAAAAGTTCTGTAGTCTTTACGCCTTTTGTTTTAAAAATCTGTCAGCTATATTTCCAGTTCAAAATGTCATCTACATTCTCATGTTTTAGTGTGAGCAATGAAGAGGACTTTTCATGAATTAATTAAATTTCATTACTTTTAAATTAAAATATTCAAAATTAAAAAGTACCTTTTAAGGAAAAAGAAGTGGACTGGCATTCCTACTATCTTTTAATGAACTCTTCATATTTGGAAGTGTGAGTGAGTATAATAGAGGAAAATCAATATTTGCTAAGTAAGAGAAACCAACCAAAAATCCAGCTGCCGCCTCAGAGCCCGGGAGTGGTAAGTGGCACTTTCATGCCCTCAGCTGCCATCATCACCACCACCACCACCACTACCATCATCATCATCAACGGCCCTAAGCTTTTAGGGCCACTCATGTTTTTCCTTCAAGTTATTTACAAGCTCTTCACCAAAATAAGAAAACCAAAGAAAATGGGGTCTAAATCACTGCATGGATAATGTCAAGTGTGTGAATTTAGGGTCCACTGAACTGGTAAGTATCATAGACGTGCAAGCAATCATGTAGCCAGTTCCTCTCCCTCCCCACAGTGTTTAAAAAAAACCCTAAAACCCATAGAGTGTTAAAAAAAAAAAGAAAACCCTCCCCTGCACTTGATTCTATTGTCAACTTGCTGTTAACAATTTTTGCTTTAATATATGAATTACATTAATACCTCACATTACATATATGAAGCCAAATTACACTAACTTAGTTGTTTACAACCTCAAACCTTACTCCCAGTACACATTCCAATAAATTTATTCTGTAAAAACAATACATTTTTTTGTTTTTGATTTTTTTTTACAGTAAACTTTTCAACTACAAACCTCGAATACGCGAAAGATGTTCCAAGGACAAGCATATCAGGACTGATAAAACCCAAACTGACTAAATGTGTTCTCACAATATAAGCTGGCATAAAAATAAATAAAATTTTCTGTTATCACAATTGCAACAATAATGTACACATAATAATGGTTTGTGGATGAGTATTAACTATTCTAATTCTAGTTCCAAAAGAAAACAACCGATCATTTTAAAAGTCTATATTTAAAAGTCAATGCTTTGTCTTACTTCCCATAGGGCTACTGCTGATTCCAGCTTTAAAATGTAAAGAATCCAGCTTGAGTGATTAGCTCAAATTGTAGTGAGATTGGGAAAAAATAAATCATTGCCTTTATTTTGGAGTAACACAAAAGACTCACTAACTTCACATATAGAAACTGAGTTTGTGTACGTTAACAACATGAGTTTTGAGAAGTATAAGCTGTCAACTAGCTATTTCTAATATGGAATAGATATTTTACAATATGATTAAACTTTACACATGGCCTCAAAACTGAAGAACAATTTTAAGTTTATCTTCAATATGCCAACATTGTGTATCTAGGAATTGGTTCCTGGGTTCTGTCACAGAGAGGAAATCCCTTAAGCATTATGTTGAGTGGTCATTTTAAAAAATGCTAATTTATATTTAACTGAGTGTTTGGTGATGGTGGAGTAAAGGCAGGAGACTGATGAACATAACTGCCTTGATAAAGGATCCTAGACTTGTATAAGCTTGTGCAAAAATCTGGATAATCCTTAGTGGTTAAGGGCAACTTCATGCAACCAAATAACATGAAATTAAATCAATAACCTTAAAAAAGGCTAAAATGTCTTTTTTCCCCCAAACACAACAGAGAGGAATGTGAATAATGTACATACAAACTGGGGTTCTGTCAATGACAACAAGGACTATGTGTTGGTTCATATCAAATCCAAGAATATTAGACAACCAAACGTATAACCTTCTTGTGGTTTTCTTAATATGCAGCATTCATTATGGTAGTTAGGTCTGAAAAAAAAAGAAAGAAAACAAGCCTTTAGATGATTTTGGATATTAAGAATAAAAGCTAGCCACACCTTTATAGTATATAACTGGGTTTTCTGAGATTCCAACCTGCACTGCAGCATTAACAATACTTAGCAAGAACAGCCCCTGAGGCTCTGCTTTATACCTATTAGTGCAAAAAGCTAAAGGAACGACTAGGGCATTTTTAGTGTTCCATTAAGAAAAAGAAAAGGGGGGGGCTTCCCTGGTGGCGCAGTGGTTGAGAGTCCGCCTGCCGATGCAGGGGACACGGGTTCGTGCCCCGGTCCAGGAGGATCCCACATGCCGCGGAGCGGCTGGGCCCGTGAGCCATGGCCGCTGAGCCTGCGAGTCCGGAGCCTGTGCTCCGCAACGGGAGAGGCCACAACAGTGAGAGGCCCGAGTACCGGAAAAAAAAAAAAAAAAAAAGTATTTGAAGAGTATGCAGATTATTCTGTATAATATTTACAACTTACTTGTGACATATGGCTCAAAGAAATACAAAAGTTAATAAAATCAAGATGTACAAAAAGAACGGAAGCCTAGATTTCTGTTAAAATTTAGATTACATCCATGTGACAAAGATAAAATATTTCCGTTTCCTAAAAGAATTATGTTTCAATTATGGTCCCACTTTAAATTGTATCAGATTACATTTCCCCACAGGGATGCTATTTTTGTTTTCTTCATCATTATCCCAAATACATTAAACCCCTTAGTAATGTTCTCATGAGATGAATGAAAGAGGGAACTCGGGCCCCCAATATTTTTTCTAAAAACAGCCTGCTTCAGCTCTTTACTTCACTGAGTGAATGAACTTGTTTGTAAGCATACATGTGCTCACTCATGGGTATGTTTTCACTTATGCAGCCAAAATCTATCCTGTACCGTACAGAATACAATATACAAATAATTCCAGAACCTTCAAATAGGAAAAGTTACTAAACCTACCATCCACTCAAGATGGCAGAAGTACATTTCTTAGCCTTCTTTGTTCCTACCAAAATGAGAAAGCTAATCTTAAATAAAAATTACATTTAAAATCTGTGAACTTGCAAGATTCAGTGCCTCGTGACTCCTAACAAAGAAAAACACTAGAAATAAGATTATACTCACAGACTTTAGAGGATTTTCCTCCCTTGTGAAGGAGGAAGACACCCATTAAAACAATGAAAAATTGTTAATCGACCAAAGAAAATTCTTTGTAACAATGTCTTTTTATTAATATTAATGTGAAAGGCAATACATTCTATGTTTACATTGGTAGAAAATTCATAGTAACAACTACTCAATCCATGTTGAAGAGTATATTTGGAACAGATGGTCTGATGGCAGCCTCAGAATATTATTAGTGCTCCAAACAAAGTGCAAGTGGTAGCAAAATGTGACTATAACTTTAAGGACATGCTTTTTGGGGGGCAGGGTCTTTAAACAAGGTGCTATCAAATGAGTACTTATAAAACCAAATTATAAATCTAATTTTTTTAACTTCTCATACCATAATCACACTGTGCGCCTGTGTGTGAAAATATATCTTGTTAATTCATAATGGTGAATGTCCTGGACACACTGTTCTGAGTATTTGCTAGACTAGAAGTCTCCTCCACGTAAGCAGCCAGAATTTGTTCCTTAACGCGCTGGTTGCCATGCTCAGCGCCACACCACTTCTATACTGGATAATGGCTGGCTAATCCAATCAGATTCTCTCTTGAGGCATTTGAATATGAGACACATTGAAAGGCTGTAGGGTGGCAGTGAAGCTGAAGGACACCCAGAACATAGGAAGCAGAAGTTATGAGGCAGGTGAAGTCATAGGATCTTTTTTTTTTTTCCCCATAGGATCATTTTATGGAGCACCAGTTTTACTGCGAAAAATGATGACAGATAAACTATGGTTATTCAGACTTGGGCATTTGGCACTTTGTCAAAAATAAATGAAATGAGCCTATTATTTCAAGGAAAATGGCAGTATTTGTCGCCAATGATAAAATCTGAGCTTTTAAGTGAAAATTAGAATTCTAGAAAACTTAAATCCTCCACAGCCAACAGCTTCCCAAAACGTAGATTCTTCTGACAAGACAGGCAGTGATATTTAAAATGTGACTAAAAAGATTTCATAATGAAATATTTGGAAAACTTGAATAACTCAGGGAACAAAGATTTTCCAAATGTGTGAAAGCTATTCAAAGTGCCAGACAGTCCAATGGATTTTAACCAAACAATACAAAGGGTTCAGATTCCACACTGCAACTAACCTCTGAGAAATTACCACTTACAGAATTGGTGTAATATCAGAGAATACACACAATGATATGAAGAGACTATTAAAATACGCATAACTCCACTTCTCAACTACATGTTTATGTAAGACCACATTTTCTTCCTATACTTCAACCAGAATAACATCACAACAGACTGAATCCAGAAGCAGATATGAGAATCCTGCCTGATGTCTTCTATTAAAGCAGACATTAAAGAGATTTTAAAAAATGTAAAACCGTGCCATTTTTCTCAAAAAAATTTGGGGAAAATGCACTTTTCACAAAAACGTGTTATTTATATACTAAGTAATGGGTTTATTATTATTTTAAAGGAAATTAGTATCTTAAAATTTTGTTTTTATTTCTAATTAAGTAAATATCAATAGCTATATCAAAAACTCTTTGGGGCCCTCAATAACTTTTAAGAGTATTAAAGGGGTCCTGAGCCAGCTTGATGAACCACTGGCTTAGAATAAATGAGAGTGAACGGTGAGAAATGAGGCTGAAAAGATAAACTGGGGTTGGAGTGTGAAGGCCATTATATGCTGAAATAAGGAGTCTGGGCTTGATCTAGAGGGCAATGGCAAGACATAAGGAGGCAGCACCATATGGCAGGAAGAACAATAGTTCCAGAGTCAGAAGAATAAAGGTATGAATATCGGTTAGTGGTTACAGTGAACTCTCTGGCTGTCCTCCCAACATTTATTCTATCCTCTGCTCCTCCCCACAATTATGTGATAGCCTTGTGATTTGGGGACTTGACTCCAGCTCCAGGGATGGGGAGAACCTGACTGGTCTGAGCCAGTTCTAATCCCATTGTTATCAGTGGTTGGTTCAGGGATGGGCAGCTTTCTGACATGGATCTCAATGATGGCTGCCTCCTGGTATTCATACCCTTGTGTAATACCCTCCCTTTGAGTGTGGGCTGGACCTCGTGACTTGCTTCTAATAAACAGAATGAGGCAAAAGTGATGGGATAACAAAAGACTGACTTCTGTGTTGCTAGCATTCTCTCTCTTGCTAATGAAGCCAGCTGCCATGTTGGAGTTGCCTTATGGAGAGACTCATGTGGCAAGCAACCAAGGAAGGCCTTTGGCCAACAGTCAATGAAGAACTGAAGCCCTCAGCCCAGTAAGCTGTGTGTAACCAAATCCTGCCAACAACTTTCTGAGTGAACTTGGAAGAGGACCACCCCTCCGCACCCCCCAGACGAGCCTCAAAATGATCTGAGCCCCTGCTAATACTTTTAACTGCAGCTTTGGAGAGATCAAGATAGAAATATCAACAAGTTACATCTATTTGGATTCCTGACTCATAGAAAATGCTATTTTAGGCCACTGAGTTTTGGGATAATTTGTTACATGGCAAGAGACAATAGAACAGGTATATTATCTGCATGGCTTCCTGGCCACAAAGATTAGTCCCCTCCACTTTATAGCCACATGAATCAGGAAGGAGAGCTCTAAGTCTTCTGGAGCCTACCCCTTTCTGCCTCATGCTTCCACTAGCAGGGGTGAGGATGAAGGCAGAGAGCCTCTGGAAATAAAGGGGGTCTCAGAAGTCTGTGGGTTCCTTGTAAGAACCTCTTCTTTCCTTTCTTTATCGATATTCATAACTTCAACACCACTATCTATCTGCCTTGAGCCATCAATAATCCTTTTTCCTTACGCCCTTTATTCTTGCTTACTTCGGTTGCCACAAGATGGGCTCCAGATCTCCTATCACTTCCTGGACTCTCATCCTCAGTCACTTTATACATGTTTGTTTATAACCTCATCTCTTAAATGCTCCCACCGCCCCCAACCCAGATTCCTTAATCTCTTCCACTGGGCCCCTTGGAAATCATAGCCATCAGCAAATTTCCTAAATTCATGATATATTTTACTCATCAACTTGTTCTAACTGAAACCTGGTTTCCCCTGAAGATAGTGCTGCTTCTTTTCCTGCAACCCCCAGATGGTAACTATTTCCTTTGCCACAGCTCTTATACTACAGGCCCCCGAGGTGGGGAAGGTGTCCTTGATCTTAATGACTATTTCCAAGCTCTTCTTCCTCTCCCCTGTGCTTCCATCCCCAGGAAAAATAATCCTTCTAGCTTTTAGTCTCAATATTGTGAGCCACCACCCCTCCCTACTGCAGTCACCTCCAGACACCCCAGGTCACTCCCCTTTTCTCCTTGAAGACTTTAGCTCTGGCCCACTGTCATTCAATAGCATAATAACTGCTGGATGTCGACATGCAGAGAGATCGTCTTTCCAACACTTTGGCCTCTTAAGTTCCTAGACTTCCTCTTCTCCAAAGATCTCGTCTTCCACCTTACCTCAGTCACTCATTTCCATGGCTATTTCGTAGACAAGTGTTTCTCAACCACTGAAGAGTATTTGCAAATACTGTTTTAAGTCACTGTTCTTTTGGGGGCAATTATGGAAACATTTTAGGTTATTATAAGAACTTGGAGGTCCTGTGGCATTTAACGGGCAGGGGCCAAGGGTACTAAATGTCCTGCGATGTGAACAGTGCTCACACAATGAAAAACTGTCCCACTCAAAATACCAAACTCACCTGCACTGTCATCAGCACCTACTGCCACCCTTCCGCAGTTTGATCTAAACATCTTCCTATTCTATCACCACCTATCTTTCCAGCTCGCTCCCTTTATCCAGTACTCCAACTCCAAGAATTCTTGGATATGCAAAATCTGTTGATCCTGTCTCCTTCCTCACAGCCTTATTTCCCTCTGAACATATTTTGGATTCCATGGGTCCATCATTATAATTAATCCCTTCCTTGCATACATCCTCAACTCCCTTGTCTTGAACCTCCTTTATTCTCTGGGCAAGCACCAATTCTAGTTAAATGCAATTCTCTGCCACTCCATGATTGCACAATTGAATATGCCTGGAGAAAAACACACAGCCATCTGACTGTTCTCACTTTAAATTCATGACCACTAACCTCACGTGGGCCCTTACCGCTGTCTGGCAATTCAACTTCATTTCCCAAGTCCAATCACTCTTCTGTTCTTCTAAGTAACTATTTTATCCCTTTTCCTCTCTCTTTAAACTTTCAACACTTCTTCCTGTTCTCACTCTCAAATGTTGTCCTTGCTTCCTAAGAAGATAAAAGCAATCAGAAGAGAACTTTTGCATGCTCTCACCCCAAGTACTCATTTACCTGCCCCTGTGCCCAAACGCTCTGCATTTCCTCCTGCTTCAGTGGATGGAGTAAGGTAACCCTTCCGGATGTGCACTAGATTTTATGCCTTCTTGCCTTCTGTAGAGCACTACTGTGGCAATTTTTTCTTACATTATTATTTTGTGATCATTCCATATTTGGATCATTCTCATCAGCATATGTGCTGTATATTCTCCCATCAAGAAAAAAAAGCCCCTCCGACCTTCTATCCTGGACCATGTCTATTAAATATTTGAAAAAAAAATTAGGCTACTTGCCCTATAAGATATCAGGACACATTATAAAGCTACTAAAATTTAAGAAAGTTTAGTACTGACCAAAGGAACAGAATAGAGAACCCAGAGAGAGACCCATGGCTATATGACAGATGACACTGCAGATCAGAGAGGAAAGGAGAGACTATTTAATAAACGGTGCTGGTTAAATGGTTATGCTATGGGGAAAATGCAGTGGGAGCCTATCTCATACTATACACAAAAATCAATTCCAGATGGATTAAACACTGAAATGTTAAGAACAAAACTTTACAATTTTAAAAGGAAATATAGGAGAATACCTTTCTGACTTTGAGATAGGAAAAGACTTCTCAAACAAGACAGAAAAACGATAACCATAACAAGGAAAGTTTGATACATTTGACTACAATAAAATTAAGAAAGTCTGTTCACTAACAGCTTAGAGAAGATATCTGCAATGCATATGACCACTCATGGCAGTGAGAATCCAGAATATGTAAAGGAGTCCTACAAGTCAGTAAGAAAAGAAGTCCAACAGGAAATGGGCAAAAAACCAAAATCAAGCACTGCACAGAAGAGGAAACAGAGGTGGTCAATAAACATGTGAAAAGAGGCTCAACTTCATTATTGATCAAAGAATCACAAATTTAGACTATAATTTACATCCACTATATTGGCAAAAATTTTAAAGTCTGACAATGCCCAGTTAGTCACAGGGAACTCATACACTGATGGTGGGAGTATACATGGATCCAACAACTTAGGAAAATACTTTGGCATTACCTTGTAAAGTTAAAAACCTTAAACTCATGACTCAGCATGTCCAGTGTGAGTTTACATACCCTAAAGAAACTCTTTTATGTGCATTAGCTCAAAAATGAGCAAAATTATATTATTATTTAAGTATATACGTATATGTTAGGTATGGGCTAAAATTTTGAAAATGAAAGGAAATAATAAATACAACGCTAGTGGTTATCTCTGGTTAGGAAGAAGATAGGATGGGGAAGAACACGTATATAGATACAAGTTATTGTTATGTTCTAGTTTTGGCTGAGTGGTAGGGTCTCTGCTATTCATTAAATTACCATGCTTACTACTTTATTTTTATATTATATATATATATATCCTTTTGTGTATAAAATTATATTATTAGAAACAGGTTAAAAATAAAAAGATCTCAGGCTCTTGCTTCAAATTCAGGCTCTGACTAGCTGTGCGACCCTGGCCCAATCCTTTCAGCTTCAGTTTCCCCAGCTACAAAGTGAAATAACACCTGCACCTACCTCCTGGGATTTGTATGAGGATCAAATGCATGTACAGCATTTAGCACAGTATGTGGCACATGGTAAAAATGTTAGCCACTACTACTCTGACTCTGCTGCTGTTGTTACTTCTAGTAGCAACTATCTTCTGAGGTGCTTTCAAGTTATTAAAGTAGAAATGGTTTTATTAAATTAGAAAAATGAATCTACAATGCAAGAGCTAGAGTGAGAAGTCATCAGTAACACCTAACAGCTGAAACCACATGAGTGCATAAGATGGAAACAGGGGAAGCTTTCAGACTGGAAGTGTACCAAGACAGCCTAGAGAAAAGTGCTCTAGAAGGAGACTGAGGAGACACTGGGAGAGGAAGCAGAAGAGACTGGTGACCTGGAGGCAAAGTCAGGAGGAGAAAGTGGCTAATGGTATTAAATGCTGCAGAGTAAAATAAAGACTAAAGGAGACACTGGATTTGGCAATGAGAGGATCACTAGGAACCTTTACAAGAGCAGTTTCCATGAACCGGTCAAAGAAGAAACAAGAGTGCCATGGGTCCCCAACCTATTTGGCACCAGGGACTGTGTTTCATTGAAGACAATTTTTCCACGGACTGGGGTGCGGGGGCTGGGGTGGGGTGCGGGGGGGAGATGGTTCCGGCGGTAACGCGAGCGATGGGGAGCGGCAGATGAAGCTTCCTTGCTCACCCGCCGCTCACCTCCTGCTGGGTGGCCCAGTTCCTAACAGGCCTCTGACGGACAGGTAGCGGTCCACGGCCTGGGGGTTGGGGACCCCTGGGTTAAGGCATGAGTAGGTGAGAAGATGGACGCTGGGAGAAAAAAGAACTCTTTTAAGAAATTAGAGATAAAGAGAAAGGTGAAAAGAGTAGGATACCTGGTGGAAGGGAGGTATCTTTAAGGTTAAGGGAGACCTGATACTGTTTATAGGCAGAGAGTAAGGAGCCAGCAGAAAAGAAAGTAAAGGTATAGGAGAGAAAGGGGACCACTGATGGGGTGTAGCCTTGGAGAAAGCAGGAGATAATATTCTGGACTCTGGTGATAGGAAGGTGCAGATTAGTGCTTCTCTTTAATGTGCATATGAATGACTTGGGCGTTTAGTTAAAATGCAGACTATGATTTAATAGCTCTGGGGTTAAGCCTGGATTCTGCATTTCTAACAAGCCCCCAGGTGATGTTGATGCTACCTGTCTGCAGACCACACACTGAGTAGTACAGGTGTAAACTACCTCTTCCTCTGTCATGGGAAGTACAGCTAGAAATTTATTGGAGAGAGGTCAAGAGAAGGAAGACAGGCAGAGGATGGGGTAAACTGAGCTGGGTGAGAGAAACAAGGGAATAAATAGAATCATAACTTGGGAAAAATCATGGGTAACTGCAAGCAGGAGGAGACAGTTGAGAGGTAAACAGTAATGAAAAGAGTAAGCAAGAACTCAGCTGAAACTAGAATTTAACTAAAGAGTAATAATAATTTATTTTATCAGTATTGTTTTAAAATGATTTGCTGCTGTCCAATTAGTCTTCATAAAGACTCATGGAAAATGACCAGGGGCAAAATCTGCCTTCACTAAAACTTTTACGAAGGTGGACTTGCCTGTGACTTTGAAGTTAACAGAGGTTAACAAAAGTTAACAAGATTCAAAGTGTACAAGTTTTCCCCTTGGTTCCTTTAAACATTAATATTCACATATAGCTTGAATATTTAAATGTTTAAAATCCCCATGGGTATATTAAATTACATACTGCTTCTAAGAAAGAAGGAGCAGTATAAAATACCCTATTTTGAACATGCCATTCATTTTATAATATAAGAAATACAACTGTCAAATTCTGAGGTGGCATTTCATAATTTCAATACTTCATGCCAGACTTCTAAAAAACTCTCAAGGTGCTGAAGTTAGTTTAAAAAAGAATAAACCTGTCAGAGTTCCAAACTGATAGACAGGTGTAATTCCCACCCAGCTCTCTTTTGTTCTCAGACTCTAAGCATCTGATCACTTATTCAGGAGCTGGGAGTGAATGTATATGTCAAGCTGAGAATGTTTCTCCATTTACTAAGGCAACGTTTACTAATGCTGAGATAATGAAACCTGTTCTGAGGCAAAATGTCTTCTAAGTTAACAGGAAGATAAGAGAAATCACAGGTATATTCTTACCCCTTCACTGGTTTTTTGCAAGTCTGAAGTTGTGTTTCTTGTGTCATTGCCGGCATCTCCACCCTCAGAGCTGCTTTTATTTTCTTCTTCTTTGCAGTCCTTGTCATCTTCATCTCCTGGAGATTTCCGGGACTGTTTAGAGGATTTCTAAATATTTAGACAAGTTAAAAAGTATAGTCAAAAGTAGAAACCCAAATGCACAAATGTAAGTAAGAAATGTAGAAGTAGCTGACCTATATCCAGTCTTTGTGGCTTGATACAGGATATACCAATACAACATGGCAGTGTGCCACGACTGAGCTAGGTGACCTTGGACAAGTGATTTCACCTCACTCACCAGCTGGAAAGGAAGTAGAGGTGGACTAGATAACCTTCTAGTTCTTTCCAGTAGTGTGATATTAAAAGCAGAAAATAGAGATTCACATACCTGGAACACTGTCAATGAATAAATATAGCTGATGGACACCATTCTAGGAAGGCTACAGAGCTAGAAGGCACCCTAAAGGTCTCCTTGTCCTTCCCCATAATTTCACAGTAGAAATGTGAGGTCCAGAGAAGCAAGGTAAACTATCTAGGATACTATATGGATATTCATGTTGGAACACTTATGGAAGCTGTTTGGTTAATGGTATACATGGGATGATCTTGACAAAACTTTTCTATCACCATATGATATGAATTAACTTTAATCTTTTAAATTATGGATAGTTATTTAAGAACTCAAGGCCACACTGGTAAACTAGCCCTTTTTTTCTTATCAACTTGCATTTGAAACCAAGATGAACTCTACAGTGAAGGTGAAAATACAATTATAGTTTGCAGCCAGAGCTGCTTTGCAGAACAGCATTAAAATGATCAAAAGCTGGCCCCACTGTGTACCTTTAAGAAAATAAAATGTAGCATTTCACTTACATTTCCTTTTTGAGAAATTTTATGAATCTTTAAGCACATGGTAAATAACAGCTAAGGCAAAACTCATTAAAGCAAGTCACTTTTGGTCTTACAGAAATGAATTAGCAAATCTGAGCTTCCTGAGACAATCAATATTTTAAAATGCAACTTTCAAAGAGAAAATATCTTCTAGCTATGTGACAGAATATGGAATTACACTGCTTCTATCTTACTTAAATGAAACTACCAACCAAGCCCAACATGTCAGTTTAAAATGACTTCATTTTTACTTTTTACAAGGAGGGAAAGCAGGGATTTAATAATCCAAACATGGAGTGCCTGGAGTTAAAGTTTAGATCAAGTATGATGATGTAAAAAGTGAAATACTTTTGTTCTCCTAGTAAATACAGTATAATTATTGACATGCAATAGTTGCTTTATATAATAATTCTCAAGTAATAGTCCTTGACTTGCAGTTCTTACAGATAATAGGCAGAACTCCCTAAAATTTATAGTGCTTACAAAGGATACTTACGAGTAATCCTACAAGTGAGTTTTTAAGCTTTATAATTTGATATACATAGACTAGAATTAGGGCATTACTATGTTTTGCTAATGAGTCACATTCGGTATTCTACTAAGAAATCTGGCTGCCAAGCTATATTTGGTAACCTTAGAAAGCGCTTACTGTGCTTATGCAGATCGTCGCAATTCCTGTAATTTTGGGGAAGGACCCTTCATCAGTTTCATCAATATGGTTTTGAATAGGTTGTGTGTCCAGCTGTTGCTATCTTTGGTTTTTAACTAAGATTACTAACGGTTTACTATCATCATCAGTTTAGTTTGTTGTGAGGCTCTCTGATTAGCCCTACTTTATACAGTAAATAACTTGCATGCAAAATATTTTTTGCTTATAATTTTCTAGTATCTGTTATGGCTCAAATATGAATCACACATACACTTACTGCTAAAATGATATATATATATAACCTCCCTCAAATGTGCTTATACTATGGCTCTTATGAACATTTTTTTCCACAGAAAAAACAGAATTAGGTGAGGTAGAGGGAAAGTGGGACTTCTCCCTCAACCTAACTTGGATGCAGTCAAAAAAGTTTGTGAACCAAAAGTTTAGTGGTAAAGGAAGATTATTCAAGAAACAGATGTAAAAACAGATGTAAAAAGGAAACATCTGGGAAGCCAAAGAGAGCAGTGAGGTTATACGAGGTAAGTGGTTCTCTAAACGTGGTTCCCAGATCAGCAACACCAGCTCACTGGATATTTAATTGCCCACCCTGGACCCTGCCCTAGACCTACTAAAATAGAAAATGGTGGGGGGTGCTGACACTCAGCAATAAGTGTTTTAATAAGCCCTCCAGGTGATTCTGATGCATGCAAAAGTTTGAGAACTATTCTGCTAGGTTACTCGGTTGATATTGAAAATTAAAAATCATGGTTCTTAAGTGATCATGAAAGTTGTGATCTTGAAGGAAAGCAAAGGAAATGATTCTTTAATTTAAAATCGATACGCCTTAGTAAGTAAAGTATGTCTTTACCTCTTCACTACTTTAAATTATAAATCCACCCCAGGTATGAGCCCTATTACTTCTGGCTTTCACAAGAGTGATGAAATAATGACATTTAAAAGCCACATATCCACACTATTAAATACCTCAGGTACCTTAGAGGGCTTAGATAATTTAGGGTGGTGCAACACATTACACAGAAGCTCAGCAGGCAATCATAAACTAAATTAAATTCAATTTGGTGTTTAAATGAAGTCCAAAATGTTAAAAGAAATTCAGCTTAAAAAATAACCCCCCCCCCAAAAAAAATAACCCCTATGGAATATACAGTCTGTTAGGGAAAATTCTAATTATTTTGTTGCCATTTGCAAACTTTACCCCCATTTAAGGCAGATACCATGTTTTTCATTAGGTGTACAGGAAGTAACATGCATTCATACAATTTTACCCGTATGCCAGTTGGGTGGATTTTATAGACTGTAAAATAAAATGTTGAAAGTCTAAGAAACCCTTGATACTTGTTTTTAAGGAATTTCCTAAGTATATCCAGCCACTAAATACCAGAGTCTAAATGGAAGTAATTTGTCCAAGTATTCAACTGTGTGACAGACCAATTGCAGCAAAACTTGTACCCATCTTTATCTTCAAAGATCCATCTACCCTGCTTTAAGTTTCTAAAAGGTGAAGAATTTCCACAATATCATAGTTTTTTCAATTGTATTTCTGAATTACTGTATGAAAAACCTAAACTTTCAATTTGTAAATCAAGGATCATGTCACGCCTCCAATAAATTATTGTTACATCTGGAATAAAATTCAAACTCCTTAACATGGTGTGCCAGTCTCCATTATTTAGCCTTTGCCTGTCTCTCCCTCCTGATCATGATTCTCCAATCATGCCTGCCTTCTTTCAATCCAGGCCATGTCAAACTCTTCCCTCCCTCAGAGCTTTGCTGCTCTGCCACACGCGCTCCTCGTCCCATGCTCTTCTTTCAGGTCTCGGCATAAATTTCATCTTTTCGGAAAGGCCCGGCCACTCTATCTAAATAGATACACTTATTCTGTTGTTCCCTGCTCCCATTCATTTCCTTCATAGCCCTTTCAGAATTTACAGTTATTATTTGTTTTTTAACTCTGTGTTTCCACCCCCTCCAACCCACTGTATTGTAAGTTACATGAGGGTAGGAATGGCGTTGGATTTGCTCACCACTATCTACCTAGTACAAGTGTCTGACATAGAATAGGTGACCTGGAAATATGAGGACTGAACAAATAAAGAACCAAAGCACATTCTTTAAAGCAGAGAGACAAGAAAGAGTCTATCTTTATATTTACATCTATAATACTAGACATAGTCCTAAATTGTACTGAGTCTCCTATATTCCTAAATTCTTCAGGGCTCACCCGGGGGTTGTTATAAGAGGAATACCTATTCTTACATCCTTGATTAAAGAGCAGTCCTCCTCCAACAGAGAAGGTGCTATTTTCAGGGTCAACAGCCCTTATGAGTCAATACCAGTTAACCTCACATCTAAGATCACCTGTCTTATTCCCCTCAGATATATTACTGTCTCTAAAGGCAGAGGCTCCACAGAGCTAATATATTTCTATGTGCCCAGTGAATGAATTAAAAGTAATCTAAAAACCTTTAATGAATATGCATACAGCATTAACAACAATGGGAAAGGTTTCTTAGTAACCTTTGAAGTGTATGACTTTTTCCGTTTTGAGCCTGCTTTTTCATTCTTTCTTTTGCCTTTTCCATCTTCTTCTACTCTATCACCTTCTTCCTCACTGCTTGCATCTGCAGTATTCCCGCCTTCTCCCTCGGTTTCTGAAGAGCTCTGTTGCTGAATTGCCTAAGAGATAATAAAATATTAGCTAATTACATTTTTGAAAAATAGCAAAGACTACAGACTATGAAAAGAATCATTCTGTTCTAATTAGAAGAAGTTCAGCTTACTCAAGATTTTCAAAATAAACGGCTGTCAACTTCAATTTTCCAGTGACCAATTGACATGAACCCTCTTAAGGTAATAGAATTACAGGCATACCTCGGAGATACTGCAGGTTCAGTTGCAGACCACAGCAATAAAGTAAATATCACAATAAAGCAAGTCACATGAATTTTTTGGTTCCCCAGTGCACATAAAAGTTATGTTTATACTAAACTGTAGTCCATTAAGTTTGCAGTAGCATTATATCTATAAAAACAATGTGTATACCTTAATTTAAAAATACTTTATTGCTAAAAAATGCTAACCATCATCTGAGCCTTCAGCGAGTCCTAATCTTTTTGCTGGTGGAGGGTCAGCCATGCTGATGGTTGCTGACTGGTCAGGGTGGTGGCTGCTGAAGGCTGGGAGGCTGTGGCAACTTCTTAAAATAAGACAACAGTGAAGTCTGCAGTATCAATTGACAAATGATTTCTCTGTAGCAGGCAATGCAGCTGGATAGCATTTTACCCACCATAGAATTTCTTTCAAAATTGGAGTCAGTCCTCTCAAACCCTGTCACCACTTTATCAACTAAGTTTATATAATATTCTGAATCCTTTGTGGTCATGTCAACAATCTTCACAGCATCTTCACCAGGAGTAGCTTTCATCTCAAGAAACTACACTCTGCTTATCCATAAGAAGCAATTCCTTATCCATTCAAGTTTTAGCAGGAGTTTGCAACAATTTAGTTACATCTCCAGGCTCTGCTTCTAATTCTAATTCTCTTGCCATTTCCACCACATCTGCAGTTCCTTCCTCCACTGAAGTCTTGAAACCCTCCAAGTCATCCATGAGGTTTGGAATCCACTTTTTCCAAACTCCTGTTAATGCTGATATTCTGACCTCTTCCTATGAATCATGAATGTTCTTAATGGCATCTAGAATGCTGAATACTTTCCAGAAGGTTTTCAAGTGACTTTTGTCCAGATCCATCAGAGGAATCATCATCTATGGCAGCTATAGCCTTACAAAATGTATTTCTTAAATAATAAACTTGAAAGTCTAAATTACTCTTTGATCCATGGCTGCAGAATGGATGTTGTGTTAGGAGGCATGAAAACAACACTGATCTCATCGTACATCTCCATTAGAGCTTCTGGGTGACCAGGTGCATTGTCAAGGAGCAGTAATATCAAGATTTTCAAAGGAATCTTTTTTCTGAGCAGTAGGTCTCAACGGTGGGCTTAAAATATTTAGTATACCATGTTGTCAATAGACTGTGCTGTCATTCAGGCTTTGGTGTTCCATTTATAAAACACAGGCAGAGTAGATTCAGCATAATTCTTAAGGGCCCTAGGATTTCTAGAATGGTCAATGAGCACTGGCTTCAACTGAAAGTCACCAGTTGCATTAGCTCCTAACCAGAGTCAGCTTGTCCTTTGAGGCTTTGAAGTCAGGCATAGACTTCTCCTCTCTAGCTATGAAAGTCCTAGATGGCAACTTCCAATAGAAGGCCATTTCATCTACATTGAAAATCTGTTGTTCAATGTAGCCACCTTCATTAATTATCTTAGCTAGATCTTCTGGATAACTTGCGGCAGCTTCTACATCAGCACTTGCTGCTTCACCTTGCACTTTTATGTTATAGAAATGGCTTCTTTCCTTAAACCTCTGGCATCAACCTCGGCTAGCTTCAAACTTTTCTTCTGTACTTCCTCACCTCTCTTAGTGTTCAGAGAATCGAAGAGAGTTAGGGCCTTCTCTAGATTAGGCTTTAGCTTAAGGGAATGTTGTGGCCGGTTTGATCTTCTATCCAGACTACTCAAACCTTCTCCACCGTAGCAATAAGGCTGATTTGCTTTCTTATTATTCATGTGTTCACCAGAGTAGTACTTGTAAATTCTTTCAAGAACTTTTCCCTTGCATTCACAACTTGGCTAACTGCTTGGCTCCAAGAGGCCTAGCTTTCAGCCTATTCCAGTTTTCGACATGCCTTTCTCACTAAGCTTAATCATTTCTAGTTTTTGATTTAAAGTAAGAGATGTGTGATTTCTCCTTTCACCTGAATACTTAAGATGCCATTGCAGGGTTATTAACTGGCCCAGCTTCAATACTGTTGTGTCTCAGGGGATAGGGAGGCTCAAGGAGGGGGAGAAAGGGGAACGGCTGATCAGTGGCGCAGTCAGAACACATACAACATTATCAATTAAGTTTACTGTCTTATATGGGTGTGGTTTGTGGTGCCCCAAAACAATTGTAATAGTAACATCAAAGAGCACTGATCACAGGTCACTATAACAAATATAAGAATAATGAAAAAGTTTGAAATATTGAGAGAATTACCAAAATGTGATGCCAAGACACGAGGTAAGCAAATGCTGCTGGAAAAATGGGGCCAACAGGCTTGCTCAAAGCAGAGTTGCCACAAACCTTTGATTTGTAAAAAATGCAGTATCTGTGAAGTGCAACAGAGCAAGGTATGCCTGTACATTTAATCCAAAGTGCTACTGGAACCAGAAAGAATTCTGACTTCAAATGGGTGGTGGGTAATCATTAGTACAAAGGACATATAAGAAAGATCCAAAAAAGAGTTAAAATAAAAAATGAGATGCAGCAAGTGATAATGAAGTAAACCATCACCTGGTATCCAGTAAACTTTACTCCTGGGTTATTTTCTATTTCCCACAATCCTTCATTAAATCCTTTCCGTTTGTTTGACTTTCCAAACTTGTCTTTGTATTCCTTATAAGGGAAAAGGTCTTTGGGACCTAGAAATGCACTGCAGAGATATATTAGAAAGAGATTTGATATTCTGACCTTCAAATAGAAGATATTTTTAATATCAACTCAAGTGTCAGAGCATATTTTAGTAAATACATTAAAAGTATATATAAACCCTCTCAGTTAGACACATATCACAAGATGTTTTGCACATATATTTCAAGGTAGAAAAAATAGACAGCTAGGTATGCAAGCCAGCAGCACTGAACGGTGCTACTTTGATTTTACTTTTAAATTACTAATTTCTTTTTTGTTTTGAAATTGATTTTTAGCTAAACTACTTTAAAAGTAGTTTTAACGATGTCTACTTTGACCACTTAAATCATCATCTTAAACTAAGACTTATCTATGCTAATCTTTCACAGGTAAGGGTTTTGTAAGACTCACAGTAAAAACATAAACACTGGATTAAAAAATGATTTTAACTCTTTATGCCACATTAGTGTATTTATTCACTATTATTTCTATAAATTAAAAAAGCATTAGTGTTTAATGAGGCACTACACAAGAAAAAAATCAGAAGTGGCAAAGTAGATAGAATCTTATCCAATTTAAACCTTATCCTAAATGAGTCATAATTATGAAAAGAAAATGAGTTAGAATAAATCCTGGGGCTGGCTAACAGATCTGAGCATTTAAACTAGAGTCTTCAGCATTATTATCTATGATATTAACCTGGTGAATGAGATGGTGGAGGCCCACATGCTGGCTGAGACTCATTTCATTTACTCAACAAATTTTATCGAACATCTCTAATGTGTAAAGCACTATTCCAGAGGTGCTGGGGATTCTTCAGGGAACAAAGAGATGAATGTCTCTGCCTTCATGGAGCATACATTCTATTAGCAAGGGTAGGGGAACAGACAATAAAGAAGACAAATAAATAAAATACATAGTACTGTGTGCTGAAAATAAATCAATAAATATATAGATGAAGCAGAGGAGGAGGATGGTTAAGGACTGGGGTGGATTTTACAGTTTTAGAAATACAGATCAAGAAGGAAGGCCTCACTGAAAAGGGAACAGCTAAGAACTGAAGAGGGTGAAGGAAGAACCCATGCAGTTATCTGGGGAAGAGCAGAGCAGACTGAAGGAAGAGCAAGTACAACAGACCCTGAGGCGGGAGAATGCCTAGTGTGTCTGAAAAATTAAGAGGCCAGTGTGGCTAGACTGAAATGAGTGAAGAGAGAGCTGTGTGAGATGAGGTCAGAGAGGTAACAGGGTGGGAGCACAGATTATGTCAGGCCTTGGAGGCCACTACAAAGGCTTTGAGTCATATGGGAAGCCATTAAAGGTTTTGAGAAGTGACAATTTGTGTTTTAACAGCGCCACTTTGGCTGCTGTGTTGAAAACACACTGAAGAGCTGGGTACTAGGGTAGAAGCAGAGAGACTAATCAGGCTATTGAAGTAACAGTGGTGACTTGGACCAGTTGTAAGCAGTGCAGTTGGTGAGAGGTGGCTGGATTCTGAATTCACTCTCAAGAAAGAGCCAAGGTATTTGTTAATGGGCTAGATACAGCACGTGAGAGAGAGGGTGGAACTGAGGTTTTAGATTGAGCAATTAGAAGAATTGCTATTTAGAAGAATCTAAAACTCCAAGGTTTTAGATTGAGCAATTAGAAGAATGCAGTTGATATTTACTGAAATGGAAAGATTTTTGAGAGAACAAGATTTGAAGGTGAAAAGCTTAGTTTTGGATGTTGAATTTGAAAACTTGGTTAGATATCCCAGTGAAGATGTCAAGTAGGCAACTGGGCAGGTGATTCTGGAATTCAGGGGAAAGGTCTGTGCTGGAGATAAATATTTGGAACTTATCGCAGAGATGATGTTGAAAGCTTTGAGACGATAGGTTAACAGTTTACTGCTGATTTTTATAAATTCCATTTTCTGACTGGATCTTAGTACTGATCCCTTCCTTACACTGCCCAGCTGGTCAAGAATGCAAGTTGATAAAATCACCTGAGGAAGCTTTCTGACCCCAATCACCAAACTTTCCTTGACTGTTCACCTTTAACTGTTCAGCATGACTGCATTTCACTGAATCCAGAGATAGTTTATTAGGATACTGGACATTCTAACCAAATGCCTAACAAACTGAGCATGAGAAGGAAATGTGGCTTTGGGTATGGTGATTTCACTTTTAGAGCAATTTGACATGAATTATTAGACTGTGGCTTGTGACCTTTCTCCAGTCCTTGACTCTATGTATAGGAATTGTGGGCTAAGCTGCCTGAGGTTCACGTCAGCTATAGATGCTAACCAGAGCTTGTCTGTACTTTAATTATGCCACAGGAGCCAAGGTTAATGATTCAACTGGCCATGTTGGCTGCTGCCAGAAAGAGGGACACTGAATGAGCTATTCTGAAACAAGTTCTTGTTTTTGATAGACAATCTTGGTTTTTCCTGGATTATAGATAATTCCACAAATCAAATCCCCTCTCAACTGGTTAACTTTGCTGTATGTTTTATAAATTTTAAAGGGTAGGCCAGAAAATGGAATTGTTCAAAGTTACAAGATCTAAGGATGTTATTTTTTTTCCTGACAAAGGCTGCCTTGAAAATTGTCCAGACTAAAACTACTGGGGTAAAGTTATATGGAGCAGAAGAAATTGGGGCTCCAATCACCTATCTGTCTGAGCAACAGATTCAAAGCCATGTTCTAAGGAAAATTCTGGTCCTGCCTGAGGGTGTTCCTGCTGACAGTCTTTTTGTTAAGTTCCTCACCTTCCACATACCTTCCCCCCTTTCATTTATTTCATTTAATCAATTTTAATTCATTCAACAGCTAGTTTTAGACACTCCTGAAGTCATTCTACGAGACCACCGTCACCCTGATACCAAAACCAGACAAAGATACTACAAAAAAAGAAAATTACAGACCAATATCACTGATGAATATAGATGCAAAAATCCTCAACAAAATACTAGCAAACAGAATCCAGCAAAACATTAAAAGGATCATACACCATGATCAAGTGGCGTTTATCCCAGGAATGCAAGGATTCTTCAATATACGCAAATCAATCAATGTGATACACCATATTAACAAATTGAAGAATAAAAAACATATGAACATCTCAATAGATGCAGAAAAAGCTTGTGACAAAATTCAACACCCATTTATGATAAAAACTCTCCAGAAAGTGGGCACAGAGGGAACATACCTCAACATAATAAAGGCCATATATGACAAACCCACAGCAAACATCATTTTCAATGGTGAAAAACTGAAAGCATTTCCTCTAAGATCAGGAACGAGACAAGGATGTCCACTCTTGCCACTATTATTCCACCTAGCTTTGGAAGTCCTAGCCACGGCAATCACAGAAGAAAAAGAAATAAAAGAAATACAAATCAGAAAAGAAGAAGTAAGACTGTCACTGTTTGCAGATGACATGATACATACATAGATACATAGAGAATCCTAAAGATGCCACCAGAAGACTACTAGAGCTAATCAATGAATTGGGTAAAGTTGCAGGATACAAAATTAATGCACAGAAATCTCTTGCATTCCTATACACTAATGATGAAAAATCTGAAAGAGAAATTAAGGAAACACTCCCATTTACCACTGCAACAAAAAGAATAAAATACCTAGGAATAAACCTACCTAGGGAGACAAAAGACCTGTATGCAGAAAACTATAAGGCACTGATGAAATAAATTAAAGATGATACCAACAGATGGAGAGATATACACCATGGTCTTGGATTGGAGAAATCAATATTGTGAAAATGACTATACTACCCAAAACAATCTACAGATTCAATGCAACCCCTATCAAATTACCAATGGCATTTCTTCTTTTTTTTTTTGCGGTACGCGGGCCTCTCACTGTTGTGGCCTTTCCCGTCGCGGAGCACAGGCTCCGGACGCGCAGGCTCAGTGGCCATGGCTCACGGGCCCAGCTGCTCCGCGGCATGTGGGATCTTCCTGGACCGGGGCACGAACCCACGTCTCCTGCATCGGCAGGCGGACTCTTAACCACTGCGCCACCAGGGAAGCCCTACCAATGACATTTTTTACAGAACTAGAACAAATCATCTTAAAATTTGTATGGAGACACAAAAGACCCCAAATAGCCAAAGCAGTCCTGAGGGAAAAATACGGAGCTGGAGGAATCAGACTCCCTGACTTCAGCCTAAACTACAAAGCTACAGTAATCAAGACAATATGGTACTGGCACAAAAACAGAAACACAGATCAATGGAACAAGACAGAACGCCCAGAGATAAACTCACGCATCTATGGTCAACTAATCTATGACAAAGGAGGCAAGGATATACAATGGAGAAAAGACAGTCTCTTCAATAAGTGGTGCTGGGAAAACTGGACAGCTACATGTAAAAGAATGAAATTAGAACACTCCGTAACACCATACACAAAAATACACTCAAAATGGATAAGAGACCTAAATGTAAAACCGGACACTGTAAAACTCTTAGAGGAATACATAGGAAGAATACTCTTTGACATAAATCACAGCTAGATCTTTTTTGATCCACCTCCTAGAGTAATGGAAATAAAAACAAAAATAAACAAATGGGACCTAATGAAACTTCAAAGCTTTTGCACAGCAAAGGAAATCATAAACAAGATGAAAAGGCAACCCTCAGAATAGGAGAAAATATTTGCAAACAAATCAATGGACAAACGATTAATCTCCAAAATATATAAACAGCTCATGCAGCTCAATACTAAAAAAACAAACAACCCAATCCAAAAATGGGCAGAAGACCTAAATAGACAGTTCTCCAAAGAAGACATACAGATGGCCAAGAAGCACATGAAAAGCTGCTCAACATCACTAATTATTAGAGAAATGCAAATCAAAACTGCAATGAGGTATCACCTCACACCAGTTAGAATGGGCATCACCAGAAAGTCTACAGACAACAAATGCTGGAGAGGGTGTGGAGAAAAGGGAACCCTCTTGCACTGTTGGTGGGAATGTAAATTGATACAGCCACTATGGAGAACAGTATGGAGGTTCCTTAAAAAGCCAAAAATAGAATTATCTTATGATCCAGCAATCCCACTACTGGGCATATACCCAGATAAAACCATAATTCAAAAAGACACATGCACCCCAATTTTCACTGCAGCACTATTTACAATAGCCAGGTCATGGAAGCAACATAAATGCCCATCGACAGACGAATGGATAAAGAAGATGTGGTACATATATACAATGGAATATTACTCGGCCATAAAAATGAACGAAATTGGGTCATTTGTTGAGACGTGGATGGATCTAGAGACTGTCATGCAGAATGAAGTAACTCAGAAAGAGAAAAACAAATATCGTATACTAACGCATATATGTGGAACCTAGAAAAATGGTACACATGAACCGGTTTGCAGGGCAGAAATTGAGACACAGATTTAGAGAACAAACTTATGGACACCAAGGCGGGGAAAGCGGCGGGGGGTGGGGATGGGATGAATTGGGCAATTGGGATTGACATGTATACACTGATGTGTATAAAATTGATGACTAATAAGAATCTGCTGTATAAAAAAATAAATAAAATAAAATTCAAAAAAACAAAGAAACAAAAAAACACCTACCATGGGCCAGGCACTGTGTAAAGCACTGTGTATATAGGGCTTAGCAACATCCACAGAATCTCTGCCTTCACAGGGAGACTGAATATTAGGTACTTGCCAGGGCATATAATCTCAGGTTTAAGGACACCCAATACTTAGTAAATGATCAGCTGAAACAATGTTATAACAGGTTTTCTAATCCAGCAAAAAAACTCACATATGGACTGTATCACACTGTTCCTTGGTAGAATTGCTTTTACTGAATTGAGACTTGGAATTATGCCACTGACTTATATTAAGGATGCTATAAGAAATAACTCCATAAAATCCTTCACACTGTTTACTGGAATGATTCTGTTACTTGTACTAGCAATATACTAGGTGGCAAATTCTTTAAGGGCAACTTTTATTTTCAGTGCCTTAAAGAATATCTAGAAAATGTTTACTAAGTGAATGAAAGTTACCACATAATATTAGTAAATGGTTGATTTTGGTGTATGCAATGGAAACGTCATAATCTTGTTTATCAAATCCTGCCTTGTTCTAGATGTACAATCAGATCACTTGGAATTAGGTTCTAAAGGAAAAGCAAAATAATGGTACAGACATAAAAGGGAAGCAGGAATGAGAGAAATACAAAAATGGGTATCACAAACCCCTACGCACTTATTACTATAGGTAAAACATTTATTTCTAAGCTTCGAGCAACCTCTTCACGGAGAAAAACATGTTAAGTTGCATAGTCCACAAGTGTCTATTAGATAAAAATAAAACAAAGAAAATAAAACTAACCTCTTGAAAAAAACATAAATTTCTCACATGAAGACAAGAAAGAAATATGCCTTAAACGGCCCTCTCCCAGCTAGCTCTCTTTCAATACGAGAATGAGGAAGATGTCAGAGTGATAGAGACAGCAAATAAAGAAAAAGTTCATGCCTAGGTCTTCCCTGGTGGCTTAGTGGTTGAGAGTCCGCCTGACGATGCAGGGGACATGGGTTCGTGCCCCGGTCCGGGAGGATCCCACATGCTGCGGAGCGGCTGGGCCCGTGAGCCATGGCCGCTGAGCCTGCGCGTCCGGAGCCTGTGCTCCGCGACGGGAGAGGCCACAGCCGTGAGAGGCCCGCGTAACGCAAAAAAAAAAAAAAAGTTCATGCCTGGCTCTACTAACATTCACATGAACATAGGGGGTGACCCTGAATATAAGATTTCATCTTAGTTTTTAGCTTTCCCCCCCATTTGCAGTTTCTATTCCATTTGTGTCCTTGTTGTAAATAACCATATACGTTCTCAGTGTGTCAGGTTCTGTGTGTCAAGACTGCCTATGGTTCCCTAGCATCCATTATCATTGTCTTTCTTTTAATGGATACTCCTCCCAATTTGCTTCCCCAACAAAGTGGCCTAGCTAGAGACTATGCTTCCAGCTTCCTTACAGCTAGATGTGACCATATGTCCAAGTTCTTGCCACTGGTATAAATGCAACTGTAAGCCACGTATTCAACTGCTGTGTCATTTCCTTACCTCTTCTCTCTCCCCCTTCCCTCTACCTGGAAGATGCACAGGTACTGCTGAGCCAGTTTTTGCTTTTTTTTTAAATAAGCAGACAAGGGCAATGAATGCCCTAGGGAATGGTAGGACAACACAACAGAAGAAACCTGGGTCCCTAGAGCAGAGCGGAACATCCACCTTGATCTATCTACCTTGATAGACAGATCTATCTACCTATCTATCTATCTATCTATCTAGATCCCTCATCCCTGGACTGTTTCCAAAAAAAGAAGTAAATTCCTATATTATTTGAGACACTGTATTTTCAGTTTCCTTTATTCAATAGCTTAATCTGTATTCTGACCAACACAATTACAAAAACTTAGAAAGGTAGTATGTTTCCTTCAGGGTCTGACAAATTGAAGGAGACTGAGAGAACATTACTTTGTTCTGTGAAATATGAATGGAAGACATCTCTCTAGGTCTTAAAAGTGTCCTAAAGGAAACTTCTGGGTCATGCCCAACATTTAAGCAGAAACAGAAATGATATTCAAAAGCCAAATTAATGAAAAATCTTTACATTAAGAAAAAATATATTATCTTTGCAATTTTATATAATTGATTATAATGATTTTAACAACATATAAAATAATATAAGGTGATTTTCACAACATATAATGTAGTCTAGCAGAATCAAATTAGAATTGTTGAAAATTTAAGTTGTTTTGTTGACTTACGTTTCATGGGTGCCAAAAAAGAAGATAGGATACTTATTTGCTGGAGGCTTCACAGCTCCCTCTGGGAGTTCATCAATCTATTAAAGATAAAACCATGTAAAATAGCATAAACATGATATAAACATTGTTCCGATAATTTATTGTTAATTTCAAAATAAAATCACTCTAATAAAAATCCCAACAGTTTTCCTTTCCTTGAACCTTATAAAATGATTCTAAAGGTCGTATTTGGCACACCATATGGAGAATAACACTGTAAATTGATTATAACTATTATGGTAATACATAATCAGGAGCCAAAACTACTCATTTCCTTCAACTCAATAGAATTACTCTTGGGAATGTGTCCTAGTGAAATAATTCAAAAGAATAACAAAAAAGAAACAGAAGATGCACTTTTGGGGGATAGTAACAAACTTTTATATCCCACCCTACAAGATAGGAGAATTATAGAAAATTAACTCAAAATATTATGTAGTCATTGAAAGATATCATCTCTTGCCTGGACTAGAGCAAGTCTCTCCCCATCCACTGAAGCTCACATTACCTTTTTAAATGCATATTTGATTGTGTCAAATCCTTCAACAACTTGTCATAGCTGTGCATCTGAAACCTCTGGGGCTTTTAAAAACCAAAGATCATCAATCCTTCCCCAGACCCAGCAATTTTTATGTACAGCTGAGGTTGAAAACTTCTCATAGGATAAAGTCTAAATTCTTTAGAATGCTACATAGTTATATAAACATCATTCCCTAGAATGTTTCAAGAAATGGTCCTTGACTCCTAAATCTCCATCTGTAGTCCCAACCTTTCCTTTGAACTCCAGGAATGAAATTACAAACATCTACAAACCATTTCCATTTACAGGTCCTACAAGCAACTTAAAATGAAGAAAAGGCCTGGAGTTCTTCAGAAGAGGCATACTTGGAGTTTATAGAGCAAGGAAAAGGGTCTGGTATCCTGCGTCCTAAAGATATCTGCAGGCCTTCTGAACTAACATATGGCGACAGCCTGAGGATTACTACAGCATCACAACATTCATCTCTGAACTGAAAGAACCATGTGTCACAGAACAGATGCCCTGGTGTACTGAGAAAAGATGGACTTTCAGTCTAGAAACTTTAGTCCTGCTTCTGACTTCAATTGTGATATCGAAGATATCACTTAATGACTTTCACATCTGTAAAATGAGACGGTTGCACTAGGTAACCTCTAGGTTTCCTTCAAGTCCTGAAATTCCATGCCTTGCCTAAAACTGAACTAATTTTCTCTGAATCTGTTTTTGTTTCCTATCTTAAGTACTGGTACACTCAGTACCAAGAAAGAAACCTTAATCTTTTTATTATTTCCTCAAGCTCCACATTCAGTTTTTCACCAAATTCCCCAATTTGGCTCCTGAAATGTCTCCAAATTGAACACCATTCCCATTACTAAATTTAGTTCCCTAAAAAAGTTCTCAAGATCTTTTGACAAGGCCACAGCAGCCTGTCAAAGTATCTCCTTGCCTCTGGGCTTTCCCGTTACCGACTGTACAACTTCTGGGTAAACCCTGTATGTTTTACATTCAATACACTACCCTACAAAGACAATTTAAAATGAGTAATTTCATTTTGAATAAAATTCAATTATACACACACACACACTCTCTCTCTCTCATACATATATTATTGTGGTAAAAAATACATAACATAAAATTTTCTATCTTACCCATTTTAAAATTTACAGTTCAGTAGTGTTAAGAATATTCACGCTATGATATAGATCTCCAGAAAATGAATAACTATATTTTAAATGGACAAAAAATAGAACTTAATATGGAAATGTATGTTTATGTATGTGGGAGGCACTAATTGCTAGCCGACAAAACACTATCACATCATGTTTTTTTTTCACTCTTGTGAGAAAACTGAAAGTGTATCTTTTTAAAAAAACTTTTCTTTCAAATAAAACACAACTTTTGGTTAAACTTTTCCTTCACCGTGTTATATAACTAACATCTACTGTAGAAGTTGCAAACTGACAGCCCTTAGGCCATGTCTGGCCTGAAGAAATGTTTTGTTTGGCTCATACAATGTTTTTAAAAAACTGAATTAGGTATCAACACTTTAAAACTGGAAGATTCATCTTAAACCCAGAACAATAGCCTCTGTGAAAAAATATGGAAGATAGGGATAAGCAACACTAAGCTTGCATTCCCAGGAGGCAACAATTAGCTGAAGATGATCAACAGCTGCCTTCAGACAAGGTATGTTCTCTCAAGTTTGCTACATTCCCCACCACTCTCTAGGTAATGTTGTTAATGCCTGCTTCCCTTACTTACAATTGCTTGCCTGGCCCCTTTGAATATCTGAGTTCACACCCCTGTAATAAATAATGCCAAAATAGTGGCTTTACCATCACACTGGTTCCCTCATAAAGGTGTTAAATGTTGACATGCACTCACTATATCTTACTGAGTCTTGTTTTGAAAATTACACTTTGACAGTTTTGGAATTATACGAAGTTGTTCAAGTGGATATATATGCCTTCTTGAACCAATTAAAGAGTGTACCTCCTGGGCACTGGTTTTTGTTTGTTAGTTTTGGCTTCTAGAGTGAATACCAAGTGGCAATAGAACTTTAACTTCAGAGTTTCTGTTTTTCTACTGTTTCTATTTTCCTGACTTTTATTTTCACTTTTATTTCTGGTTCTTGGCTATGTTTGGTTCTGATTCTGGTTTGCACACAGCCAGTGTGTTATTCCCCATTAATAGGAGGATGGGGACCTATTCTCTTTTGGGTATGACAGGGCAAATAATCTGGTACAATAGTCTTTTGGTTTGTAGAAGAATAAGTCTTGCTTTTACTGGAAAGAAGAAAAGCCCTTTGAGATCTAGATCAGTGAGTATATGTATTTTGTGTTTCCTTTAACCTGTAACTGAAGTAGACCTGAAGCCGTAGGCTCTCTGTGTGCCTATCATACTTGAGAGTCTTTACCCTTCCCTGGGTGAGTTTGAAACATTTTCCTGTTTCTGGGAAGGGTATTAACAAATTAGATATAAATTTCTTAAAATGAAAGAGCTCTGTTTTTACTGATTTACAGACACTAATAAGATTACAAAAATCTAATATAAAGGAACGTTAAGAATCCTCAAGAAATTAAAAAGTGAATGTAGAATACTTCAAATACGGTGGCCTTTTTGTTATCGTTCATTGTTTATTTGTCTGCTTTGTTCACTGCAGAGACACAGGCAATGTCAGTTAGAACTGAGGCTGGACTTGGGGCCTGGAGGCAGGCAGCCTCACATTTCCTAGAAAACTTGTTCTCAGAGCTCATCCCTGGGCCTTCACCATCAGTGTCACCTGCGGACTCATTAGAAATGCTAGTTCTCAGCCCAGAACCCTAATGAGGGTTAGGCCCAAGAATCAGGGTTTTAAGAAGCCTCCAGCTGTTTTTGATATACATTATAAAGCATTCCATCCTCCTGCTGTGGTTCCTGTGGATGAGTTGCCTTTGTTTCTTCTGATTAACATTAAGTCTGCTTAGGGAAGAGATATGGGGATATATGTATATGGATAGCTGATTCACTTTGTTATAAAGCAGGAACTAACACACCATTGTAAAGCAATTATACTCCAATAAAGATGTTATAAAAACAACAACAACAAAACATTAAGTCTGCTTAAATCTGTGGGATTTTTGCCCTGAGACCGCAAAATTGCATCAGTGCACGTTTATTTTCCTAATATTTTTAAAAATGTCCAATTTTCTATTTTTTAATTAAAGGAGTGCTACACTATATTAAATGTGGTGGCTTTTTAAGGAAAAAACCCTTCTCACAGGAACTGTTAGCTCGTAAGTATTCTTATATAAGAATCCAAATTAAAGTAATCAAAGTGAATCTTTGAACAAATCAGACTGGTTTACAATTTTGGTTTAAAAATAACTATTTGTCTTTATCTGGATTTAATCATTGTAGAGTGTAATATAAGTAAATTTAAGAAAATAAAATTGGGGTTTCTCATGAAGATACTAATTTACATCTGAATTCCTTAAGTTCTGAAGTTCTTACCTAACCTCCCTCGGTAGACTTCCCTGGTGGTGCAGTTGTTAAGAATCCGCCTGCCAATGCAGGGAACACAGGTTTGATCCCTGGTCCAGGAAGATCCCACATGCTGCAGAGCAATGAAGCTCGTGCACCACAACTACTGAGCCTGCGTTCTAGAGCCCGCGAGCCACAACTACTGAGGTCTCATGCCACAAACTACTGAAGCCCACACACCTAGAGCCCGAGCTCCGCAACAAGAGAACCACTGCAATGAGAAGCCTGCGCACCTCAAGGAAGAGTAGCCCCTGCTCACCGCAACTAGAGAAAGCCCGCACACAGCAACGAAGACCCAATGCAGCCAAAAATAAATCATAATAAAAAAAAGGCATCATCATATAGATAAAAACAAATAAGTAAATAATTAAAAAAAGAAAAAATGGACATTAAAAAAAAGGAAAAAAGGGTCTACTGATAAGCTAATATTACTTCCATATAATGTTTAAGATGAAGGAAAACGTAAACTTAAATTATAATTCTGACAAACTTTTCTATATCAACAGTAATTATGTTCTGTGGTATGTTAAGATTAAACATAATTTCCAACAGTTAACTTTAAGACCTTGGACTAATATTAAATTGAGTTAAAGGATCATCTTTGCATCTCTGAATAATTCCTAAGTAAGACAGAATACTGAAACACTGGTCAGCAAGTGTAGTTTTAACATATATATGATTTTAATTTTTATATGTTATGTAGTGGAAAGGATATGTGTATTAGGTGTATCCATGAGCTTTGCTGGTTTGTTAAAACACTTGTATATAACAGAAATTTCTCAGTTTCTCTGTGAAACAGAAGTTAGTTACCTTGGTTAAGTTATAATTGATATGCAGATTGAGACTATACTAAGAACAACAGTGACACAGAAATACAACCATGTATGCAAAGGTAATGAATGGCATGTGTTCTTGTTTATTAATGGGAAAAGATTAGTCTTGTCCTTGAAGTGAAGTATCTAGGTTGTTCCAAAATGTGTAAGAGGATAATGAAGGACAAACCTGGATATTGAAAGCTGTAGATTTGTGGAAAGGGAAATTTATTTGCCTTGGACTATAATAACTGCAAATAACAGTCTAAAATATGCAATGAAATATTAAAATTTTTCCAAAGCTGGCTCAGTTTTGATGGATTTATTCATAAGGTTAAAAAGGGAAAGTTTCTAAATCCATTAATGTCAAATATTTATTAATATAAAACCAGAATTTGGTTTTCTCTGTTAAAATAAGAAATTGGTCTTGGAGTATTCTGTTCTTAACAAAATATGGTAAAAGGTTATTCTTTACCTCCTGTAATCTGCATAGATAGCCATATCTCACTAGAATAACTTCTTGGACTTTGTGCTGACTCTGTCATATCTTTAAATTTGTTTTTAAACAAACAACAAAAGTTCCTTGCTAAAGAGTTAAAGTTCTTTAAAAAAACTGGGTCACCACTTTCTATGTTAATTTAAAACATTATATTGTTACTTTGACTAAGTCATTATCCATTATCTTCAGATATCTAAGCTCCTATCTTAATCAAGCAATGAAGTCTGATAATTCTTGTGATGCTGCCGAGTTCAGAGAACTCACTGTGTAACAAATGATTTGGTTCAGATTGTGGTGTAAGACCCAAAGTGCAGTATTACGTGCTGCCTCAACATTTTGTAAAATTGGGATGGTCTTGAATGGTCTACCTGCAAGTTCTCTTCCTCGCTCTGCTCCTGTGGATAAGGTCCCCTAGTCAAAAAATTCTCTTCATTAAAGGGGCCAAGCAAAGTTTCTTTTTAATCCCTGCTAGCCTTTCTCCCCGGTTTTGGTTCCCTGCTAGCCTCGGAATTATTCAGACAAGCCAATCACATCCTCCTGTGGGAACCCCACTCTCTTGATACTACAAAGTCTTCTTCCCATTGCCTGAGTTGTTCACTGTTTCTGAGTGTAACCTCCAGGTCGCCCTGTAAGGCAGGCAGTGTCCTCCTCCTCTGGGATGTGAGTTTATGTAACTAATACATTGCTGCCTATCTTATCTGCCCAGTGTTGTGTGTTGAGCCATTCCCAAAAACATATGGTGGGAATCCTCTCTCTCACCAATAGGGTGAATAGGAAGTGATTAAAATACAGATAGGCACCAACACCAAGGGAATCTTATCAGAATGCTGGGGTAAGAGGTTCCACACAGTGGCTCAAATTTATTAATGTGTGGTAGCTTAGAGGTACCGAGTCCAGATGGTAGTTGGGGGTGGGGTTGAGTGGAGGAAGAGAAGTCCTGAGGGCCAGAGGGCTAGGCAGAGATACCAAGGTCCCTCCCTTGGCAGTGTCTCTTCTCTCAGAAATGCTCATGGCCCATTCATTCCCATACTTTGTTCAAATCTCTGCTCAAATAGCACTGCATCAGAGGGCTTTTCCCCTACAACCCAACTTAAAATAATACCTCTTACCCTGTCATTCTCTATTCTTTTATTCTGCTTTATTTTTATTGTAAGAATTTCCCTGCCCTTGAGTATTTGTTTGTTTCTTCACATTAGAATATAATCTTTGTGAGAGGGAAACTTGCTTTGTTCTCCACAATAGCTCTACTGCCTAAAGCAGCACCTGATACATGACTGGTGCATAATAAATATTCCTCGAGGACCAAAGTTTCCTTACTGACTCAGGACCTGAAGAAGCCTATACTTACATGATGAGAATCAGTGACCGTGGCTGTGAAGAAGAGAAAGGTACACCACAGACCACTTTCAATCATAGATTACTAAGAAAAACTATTATGGGGTTATAGTATAAAGGAGTCTCTATGCTTAAGAAAAGGAAATAAGAACAAACTTGTCTCTTTGAATATGCCAATAAGAAGAATTTTGGGGCTAGCTAACTAAGAATGCGGAGGAAAAAAAGACCATTTTACCTATTAAAGTTTATGAAGTGAGGTTAAATTACAGAGGGGAAAAACGCTTGTGATATTATAAAATGGCTTTAGATAAAGAGAAGTCTATAAATGAGTCAACAAATTTACTGTAGGGGAAGAAAGGGAAAGCACACTATGGAAAAAGGAAATGTATACAAGAGGAAGGGGAAAGAATTTTTAAAATCTGAGTATATCTGGATTAACAAACAGGTAACTGATCAACTTAATATCTGAAAATAACACTTTGTTAGGACCCCAAACATAAGGTAACTTCCAAAATAACAGTTCAAAAAATCTGTTGAAAACCAGTCCGTAATTATCTTCAAGAATATAAAAATCATCACTTGTTAGTTGACAGAGCAATTTCACATTGAAAGACATTTTGTTTTTCACTCAATTAAAGTTTCAAAAACCTCGCCATTTTCATCTTTAGAAAATTATAAATAATTTTGAGAGGTCACAATACACTTAGAACACAGTGCTTTTAACTTATTGTAGGTTTTATGTAGGGGATAGGCCAGATGACTGACTGAGGTCCCTCATTCGTATGTTACATTGCTGATTCTGGAGGAGGAACATATATGGGGCATTAACACATCCTCACAGTATACCTGGGGAGAGCCAATCTGACAAATGGAAAAACTCAGGCTGAATAGTAAAAAGTGAGGGATTTGGTGTGATCTTCATATAAGATCTTCATTTATATTGCCAGATCCCTCTTTTTTTTTTTTAAATTATAGCAGGCACATTTTAAATTGAAACGTATAAAAAATCTGGCCTATTCCCCCAACTTTCCCTCAGTCTTAAGCAATTGTCCACACAGGTTCAATCTTGAACAGGTATAAATAAACTCATTTTTAGGGTTTAGCTGCATTTTTAAAAATTTTTACTTATTTAATTTATTTATTTTTGGCTGCGCTGGGTCTTCGTTGCCGCGCGAGCTTTCTCTAGTTGCAGCAAGTGGGCGCTACTCTTCATCGCGGTGTGCGGGTTTCTCATTGCAGTGGCTTCTCTTGTTGTGGAGCACGGGTTCTAGGCATGCGGGCTTCAGTAGCTGCAGCACGTGGGCTCAGTAGTTGTAGCTCGCAGGCTCTAGAGCACAGGCTCAGTAGTTGAGCGCACAGGCTTAGTTGCTCCACGGCATGTGGGATCTTCCCGGACCAGGGCTCGAACCCATGTCCCCTGCACTGGCAGGTGGATTCTTAACCACTGTACCACCAGGGAAGCACTCTATCTGCATTTTTTTGAAGTAAAATTTATAATGAAATATACTGATCTTAAATGTATTGAATATATTTAACGAGAATTTGATATATGCATATACCCATTTAACCAACCCCTAATCAAGTACAGAACTTTAATTTATCTCAGAACATTTCCTCCTACTCCCTACTGGTTATTTCTCATCCACTACAGGCAGCCACCTTCCTGATTTCCATCATCACAGATCGGTTTTGCCTGTTCCTGAACTTAAAAAAAAAGCAACAAGTTTTTGGTCATTGGCTTCTTTCGCTCCATGTCTTTTTGAGATGAATTCATATTATATTAGTAATATAATTCTAATATCATTCTTTTATATTGCCAAGTAGTATTCTACTGCATCCATTCTCTTTATGTGATGATGGACATTTGTTACTGTTTCCAGTTTTGACTATTGTGAATGAATCTGCTAAAATTATTCTTGTACCTTTCTTGGAGGGAATATACGCTTTCATCTTACTTGGATAAATACCTAGGAAAAGGATTAGTGAGTAATAGTGTAGGGATATGTTTAACTTTGTAAGAAACTTCCACACTGTGTTCTGAAGTGGTTATGCCATTTTTAAAAAAATTTATTTTACTTATTTATTTTTGGCCGTGTTGGGTCTTTGTTGCTGCATGCGGGCTTTCTCTAGTTGCGACTAGCGGGGGCTACTCTTTGTTGTGGTGTGCGGGCTTCTCATTGCGGTGGCTTCTCTTGTTGCAGAGCACGGGCTCTAGGCACGCAGGCTCCAGTAGTTGTGGCACGCGGGCTCAGTAGTTGTGGCACACAGGCTTAGCTGCTCCGCAGCATGTGGGATCTTCCCGGACCAGGGCTTAAACCCGTATCCCCTGCATTGGTAGGTGGATTCTTAACCACTGCACCACTAGGTAAGCCCGGTTATACCATTTTAAACCCCCTTGAACAATACATGAGTTCCAGTTGCTCTACATCCTAACCAACACTTGGTGCGGACAGTCTTTTTAACTTTAGCCATTCTAACAGGTGTGAAGTGGTATCTACTGTGGATATCTTTCAACATACCAAACTGTCATAGTGCTCTACACATTTACCCAAGAGAAATGAAAGCTTATGTCCATACAAAGATCTGTACAAGGATGTATATGGCAGCTTTACTCATAATAGTGAAAATCTGGAAACAGTCTAGATGTCCATCAACATGAGAATGGTTAAACAAACTGTGGTGTATTCACACAAGGGAATACTATTCTGTAATAAAAAGAACAAAGTACTAATCATACAATAACATGGATGAATCTCAAAAGCATTATAGTAAATGAAAGAAGTCTGCATAAAAGGGTAATACTGGAATACTGAATAAATGGAATATTGCATGATTCCATTTATATGAAGTTCCAGAAAAGAAAAAGCTAATTTGTGATGAAAGAAAACTCTAAACAGTGATTACCTCTGGGGGAAGGTGGGAGTGGTAACTGACTGTGGGAAGAGGCATAAGAGAATTTTCTGGGGTGATGGTATATTTCATATCTTGATAGGGGTTTGCATTATATGGGTGTATAAATCTGTCATAACTCATCAAATGGAATATTCACTGTATGTAACTTTCACCTCAAAAATGTAAATAAACATTAAATTCTAGTTAATTACATGCATGCTAAAGTGTTTAGGAATGAAATACAATAATGTATGTAAATTAACTTAAAATACATAAAAATAAATTGATGGATGGATAGAAATTGTTAGATGGATACAAATGTCATAAAACAAACCTAGCAAAATGCTAATTGTAGACTCTAGGTGTGGTGGGTTATGGTGTTCACTTTTTATATCAACTTCTGATACGTTTCAAAAATTTCATAATAATATTTTGGTAAAAATAGGAGAAGAGAGGAGAGAGGATGAGGGTAGTATAACAAGTTGGTTATAACCCTGCTCTTAAAATGGAGTCAACTGATATTGTTTAGTCAATAAATCAGTATGAGACAGGAGGGGCTTCCCTGGTGGTGCAGTGGTTAAGAATCCGCCTGCCAATGCAGGGGACATGGGTTCGAGCCCTGATCCAGAAGATCCCACATGCTGCGGAGCAACTAAGTCTGTGCGCCACAACTACTGAGGCTGTGTGCCACAACTACTGAAGCCCTCCTGCCTAGACCCCAGGCTCCACAATAAGAGAAGCCACCACAACGAGAAGGCCACGCACCGCAACAAACAGCAGCCCTCACTCGCTGCAACTAGAGAAAGCCCATGTGCAGCAACGAAGACCCAATGCAGCCAAAAAAAAAAAGAGAGACAGGAAACTGTTGCGCTTTCTTATAAGCCAAGTTGGTTTTTAAAACTGTGTACATACAATACTTAAGCTAAAAACAACTGAATTCAACAAAGAATTTTTAATGAAGCAATGCCATTTGCAGCAACATGGATGGACCTGGAGATTATCATACTAAGTGAAGTCAGACAAAGACAAATATCTCATGATATCACTATATATGGAATCTTAAAAAAAAAAGATACAAAATGAGCTTGTTTACAAAACAGAAACAGACTCACAGACATTGAAAACAAATTTATGGTTACCAAAGGGGAAAGGCAGGGGAGGGATAAATTAGGAGTTTAGGATTAACAGATACACATTACTATATATAAAATGGATAAACAAGGAGGACCTCCTGTATAGCACAGGGAACTATATGCAATATCTTATAATACCCTATAATGGAAAAGAATCTGAAAAAGAATATATATAAAAAACTGAATCACTTTCCTGTACACCTGAAACTAACGCAACATTGTAAATCAACTATACTTCAATTTTAAAATTTTTTTTAAGTTTTTAAAACCACCAAATTGTCAATTAGTGATTGCACTTCCACCAATCATGTGAGTCCCTAAATCCCTACATCTTCACTAATAATGAATAATTTATTATCTTTTTATCTTATCTAAATTTGCTATGTGAAAAATGCTGTTTTGTTTTAATTTGTACTTTCTTAATTATAGATGATGTTGAACATCTTTTCATATGTTAAAAAGTTATTTGTATTATGTTTTCTATAAACTGCTTTTTCATATCCCGTGCCCATTTTTCTACTGGGTTGTTGTCTAGTTTTGTTACTGATCAGTAAAAGCTCATTTTGTTTGTATGCCTGTCTGTCTGTCTGTCTACCTATGTCAGCCCTTTTCCTACCATTTGTTACGTTTTTTACCCATTTACCGTTTGTCTTGACTTAATCTGCAAAATTTTTTTTGCTAGCAGAAATTTCTTAATTTTTATATAGTAACAGCTATTAATCATTTCCTTTGTGGCTTATGGGTTTGTATCTTGCTTAAAAGGCCTTTCCTACTTTAAGATTACCCCAAAATTATCCCATATTTTCTCTTGTATTACTTTTGTGATTTCACAAGTCACAAAATAATTCTATGAATTATTTTCTTAAGCTAGAAATGTGCCTAATAGTAAGTGTAGGGAAATGAGCACCCACATAAATAATTACAAGGACTATAAACTGCTACAAACATTTAAGAAATTGATATGATTGCATATATTATAAAATTAAAACATACATACCACATGGCCTAACAATTCCACTTCTAGGAACCAATCTATCCTACAGAAATAAGAACATGAGTGAGTATGTAAACATAAACAAACCAATATGTTCACTGAGGCTCTCCTGCCAAAGAAGAAACAACTAACGGGCCTTCATGGTAGGAATGGTTAACTAAATTATGGTGCAGTCATAGTATGGCACATTCATAGCCAAGATCTATGTGCACTGACTTGGAAAGTTAGCAATATATCAAGGACAAGTGAAGAGAGCAAGCTGCAGGATAAAAAATGTTAACTATATAAAACCATACGTGCATGTGAATGCTTATGTAAGTGGAGGAAAACATTAAGAAGGGTACACGCCAAACTATCAATGCTAGTTATCTCAATGGGGTAGGAACGGTAGCACTATAAAACATTTCTTCTGAAATTAAAAATAAACAAAAATATTGTCAGAGTAACCCAATAAAAATATTGATGCTTAGGGCTTTCCCTGGCAAATCTGATTAAAAAAATCATAGCAGAATGGAATTTTTATTAGGTAAAGAGCAAATGGACAATTAAGCTTCCAGACTCTACTGTCTACGTGTGCTGGATGACTTTTCCTTTAAACCGTCAGCCCCTCTGTGGTTCAGCCCCTCTGAACCAAGGAGAACCTCACCTGATCAGATATAAAGGCACCTTTTCCCACTACAAGGGGGGTTTGGAATGAGTCTCCAGCTATATACTTGGTTTGAATTTCTAAGGACACTATATTTGCAGAATTTAGCCTTCCCTTTTCTATTTCCCTAGTAAGGAGTCTTAGCTGGTCTTCCTCCAGCAAAATTTCCTTAATTATATGCAAGATTTTATATAGCACATTTTAATGGGGAGAGAATTCACTGCTTTACTCATATCCTCCAAACCCTGCCTCCCCCATCAAAAAAATGTAAAGAAAAACAATCATGTTAAACTAAATTCAGACACTTGTGAATCTAATTCACAGTATTTGTACCAATTTGGGAACATCTTTTATTTTTGGTGTCAACTCATCAAGCTTTATGTTGTCAACAAAAAATGATATACAATATCTATTTTTTTCCCCTTAAATTCTACTTTATATGATATAAATTACTGCCATTTCTTGTTTTATTCAAATCTGATAAATAGATCTTTCCAACTGGGGCAAATTTTTGTCTTCTACTATTCTGTGTTAGATCGGTCTCTTTTAAACACTGCATTGCTGGGTTTTATTTATCAATCCAAATGGAGAACCATTTATGTTTGTGACATAATGTCTGGCTTTTTATGCCTCTGTTTTTTCTCTTCATGTTTATTTTTATTACATGAATTGTAACTCAAATACCTCATTTTTAATTCACTAAGTACTTCCTATATTTCAAGAACACTATTAAAATAATATTTACAAATAATATTAAGATAATATTTACCTATTTATTCTAATCTGAAACAAAATATTTAGTGCTTTCCCCTCTCTTCTTCCCTTTCCCAATCTTTATTAATCTTCCCTCCATCTTTTCTCTATTATGTTTTACTGTTTGGTTTAATAAATTAGTTACTAATCACTTTTCTTGTTATAGTGACTGTAGGCAACTATCCAAGGGAGACGCCTTCAAAGAAGGAGCAGGAAGAAGGCAAAAGCATATAAAACAGGATGTTGATATGGAACTACCTGAGTGTCAGTTTCAGCTGAAGATCTAAGACAACAGATAATACATTCCAAAATGAGGTGAGTAACCACCATGCCAAACTTGCAAAGAATGTGGGCAAAAAACCTTGTAAACTTTAGCTCTAGCACAATAAGAAAACAAAACAAAACAAAGAAAGGTTGGAGAAGGCAAGAAAAGAGATAGAGATTAGGAGAGGATTTTTGGAAAAAGCTTCTTTTCCCCAAGTACCTTGACCTAGGGAAATAAGTTTCAAGAAGACTACTTGGAGAGCTTAAGATATATCTTCTAGAGCTTGGGAGTCACAGGAGACTGGTGTTTGACTCAAGTCTGAGAAATCCTGAGAAAGAGTACAGGACTTCCTGGTTAGTTCCTCTGATGGCAGAGTGAAATGGGTGATGAATGCACTGAGGTTGGCTTGCACTTCAAGAGTTTCTTGTGGTAAGAATGCAAGTCTTCCATGGACCATTAGCTAGAGATACAGTAAGTCCTCTACATACAAACCTTCAAGTTGTGAACTTTTAAAAGATGCAAACATGCGTCCGCACGTCCAACCACGTAAGGTAGTTCACATGTCTGGTATACACTGTCACATGCATGCATCCTCTACAAGTGGTTGTGCTTTTGTGTACTCTACTGTACAGCACTGTAGAGAGTACGGTAGTACAGTATCTTTATTTCAAGTCAGGATGTCTGGAAGCAAGCATAAAAGCAGCAGTGATGTAGCTGGTACCGCTAAGAAACGCCAAGCGGTAATGATGTAAACAAAAGTGAAAATAATTGAGAGTGGAACGAGGCGAAAAGATGGTAGGCGTTGCTCATTCTTACGACTCGTTCAACCATCAGCATGATTCTAAAGAACAAGGACGATCATGAAAAATGTGAAGTCTGCCGTGCTGATGATGTTGACAATAATATTGAAGAAGCGTGGAAAAGTGATGGAGGACATGGAGAAACTTCTCAGTGTGTGGATGCAGGATCAGCATCAGCGCTGAGTCCTGCTCAGCTTAATGTTGATTCAAGAGAAATCTAAAAGCCTTCATGAAGACTTGAAACACGGCGAAGAATCAGAGGGCACATCTTTTAATGCCAGCCATGGCTGGCTTCATTGGTTCAAGGTTACAGCCAACCTTCACAATGTAAAAGTTAAGTGTTGAGGCAGTGAGTGCAGATATGGTAGCTGCCCAGGGATTTCCTGAAATGCTTCAAGAAATTATTGATGAAGGTGCATATTTACCCAAGCAGGTTTTTAATGTGGATCAGACAGGACTGTACTGCAAGATGCCAGACCGAAGTTACATCAGTAAGGAGGAAAAGTTGATGCCAGGCTATAAAGCAGCAAAGGACAGGCTACCACTTGTTGTTTGGTGGCATTGCTTCCAGTGATATGAAGCTGAAGCCTCTCTTAGTTTATCATTCAGAGAACCCAAGAGCCCTTAAAAATATAGCCAAGGGCTCTTCCTGTTGTGTGGAAGAGTAACCCCAAAGCCTGGGTTACACAGGCCATTTTCCAGGACTGGTTTTTCCACTACTTTAACCCAGAGGTAGAGAAATATTGCATAGAGAAGGACGTCCCATTCAACATTCTATTGCTGCTTGACAGTGCTCCAGGCCATCCCCCATTCATGGATGACTTTCATCCCAACGTCAAAGTAGTGCATCTGCCACCAAATACTACGTCACTTATCCAACCTATGGACAAGGGAGTTACAGCGACTTTCAAAATATTATTTGCATCACACTTTTCATCAGGCAGTAAAGACGAGTGACAGATCAGGAACAACCTTGAGACAATTTTGGAAGGACTGTAACATCTACAAGGCCAGAAAAAACACTGACTTTGGCGTGAGGTTACAGCCGTCACCATGAATGGGGTTTGGAAGAACCTTTGTTCACGCAGTTTGTTCACGATTTTTATGGATTTTAGAAGGTGGATGAGGAGTCCAAAGAAGTCTTCAGCAACTTAGTGACCCTCAGCGAGAAGCTGGAGCTTGATCTCCAGGAGGATGACTTCACTGAACTTCTTGCTGTGCAACATGAGGAGCTTACTAATGAGGACCTGATGGAACTGGAGGCCCAGAGAAAGGACGAAGAGAGACAAGAGGAAGAATTAACTGAAGAACCAAAGAGATTCACGACGCAGGAAATGGCAAGGGGATTTTCTTTTTTTTTGAGGAGGCACTGTTAGTTTTTGAGGCACAGGACCCGAACGTAGAATGGTACACAAAGCTTGCAGCAGCCATTCAGAATGCAATCCAGTGCTACCGTGTCATCTATGATGAGAAAAAGAGCTAGTACCCAGACATCACTGGGTTCTTTTCAAGAGAGTAGATAGAACTGAATCCAGCAAGGAACCAGAACCTGTGCCATCGACGTCAGGTGTGAGTGAAATTGCAGCTCGCCCTCCGTCTCCTATTGCTGACGATCCTTCAGCTCTAGCATCTCCCACCTCCTCTCCTTCCCTCCAGTCAGTAATTCTTCTTGCCTGTTCACTTGATGCCAGCCCCTGGATGCCAGCTCTTGTACTGTACTACTGTACTTTTCAAGGTACTGAGGGGCTTCCCTGGTGGACCAGTGATTAAGACTCCACACTCCCAAAGCATGGGGCCCGGGTTCTATCCCTGGTCAGGGAACTAGATTCCACATGCTGCAACTAAGACCTAGTACAGCCAAATAAATAAATATTTAAAAAAAATAATAAAATCAATCAAGGTACTGTACTGTAAGAGTCAAAATGTTTTCTTTCTTGTGTTTTTTATGTGTTATTTGTGTGAAAAGTATTATAAACCTGTTCCAGTACAGTACTATATAGCCGATTGTGTTAGTTAGGGACCTAGGCTAACTTTGTTGGACTTAATGAACAAACTAGACTTACGAATGCGCTCTTGGAACAGAACTTGTTATACGTATGTAGGGTACTTACTGTAGTATGAAAGTTGTCTTAAATCCTATCCAAGAGGGCCATGTGGAGGTGAGGGGACCACGGCAGAAAGAAGGCAGAAATGTACCGTGACATGTCTAGGGAGGAGGGACTGGACTAAGTGACTATTCACAGGAGATACATTTGCCTGTATCAAGAGAAGTGAAGATGAGATAATCCCAGGATTACTGGTGGTGGGATGGTAGGGTGCTTCTAAAATGGTTCCCAATAATCCTCATTTCCTGATATTCATGGCCTTGTGTAATCCCCTCTTCCTGAGTGTGGGCTAGATCTAGTTATCTACTTCTAATGAATGGAATATGGCAAAAGTGATGGGATGTCACTTCCAGCTTGCAGACTCTTGCCCTCTTGATTGCTTGCTCTGAGGAAACTGGCTGCCATATCATGAGTTGCTCTGTGGAGAAGCCCATGTGGCAAGGAACACAGGGATGGCTCTGGCCAACAGCTCATGAAGAAATAAGGCCTTTAAAGTCAATAACTCATGAGGAAGTGAAACCTGCCAACAACTCCTGGAGTGAGCTTGGAAGCAAATCCATTCCCTAGTCAAGCCGTAAGATGACTGTGACAGACAGAGGCAGAAGGTCCAGGTAAGCCATGCCTAGATTCCTGATCCACAGAAACTGTGAAATAATATATGTTTATTGTTTTAAGCCAGTAAATTTTGGAGTAATCTGTTATGTAGCAAAAGGTAAAATAGGGTAGCTCTAAACAAAGTACAAAAGAATTCATGGGGCTTCCCTGGTGGCGCAGTGGTTGAGAGTCCGCCTGCCAATGCAGGGGACATGGGTTTGTGCCCTGGTCCGGGAGGATCCCACATGCCACGGAGCGGCTGGGCCCGTGGGCCACGGCTGCTGGGCCTGTGCATCTAGAGCCTGTGCTCCGCGGCGGGAGAGGCCACAGCAGTGAGAGGCCTGCGTACCGCAAAAAAAAAAAAAAAAAAAAAAGAATTCATGAGCAAAAGAATCAGCCCTAAACAGCTGCCCAGTCCAGACAGCATCAACACCAGCTCACAACAGCTATTAGTCTAATAAGAACTTTACTGCTACCTTCTACCCGTTTCAACCCTAGAGGGCTGAAGAATGTTGGATGAGCAGTCAATACATTAAGTAAGGTCAAAAAAATTAGTTGACCCCCCCTTAATACAGTAGGCCAACCTTTGGTAGGGAGAAATTTTGGCTTTAAATAAAGTTTGAAGTTTTAAATAATTATACAGAATTGACCATATTAATTATTGAACTTAGTCTGCTTTTGTACTAGAACTGCTCTGAGGACTTCTCATTAGCAGAGAGTGATCAGAAAAGTTATAGGACTTCATCCAAAGGGACTGGAGCAATGTTAGCATCACAAAATGGGTATGAACAGAGTAGAGGCAAAACAAAGCTTCAAAAAAGCAAAATGAGGAAAGAAAGAAGTCAGAGCAGCTAAATCATAGAGAGAAATAGCAAAGGTGGGGGTAGGTCAAGATGAATACTGAGTAATGCATGAATACAAGGCAAGAGAAAATCAGCTAGGCTAGAATCCAACATTTTGTAAATGGTAGTTTCCAAACCCACAGGTCTTCACAGTGCTCTGAGAAGTTTGCATTATTGACAGTCATGGTATCTGTTTCAATTTCAATTTAAAAATCAATAAATACAATAATTTAAATACTTTCTTTCTAAAAAGTATGAGAGCCTCTTCGTATCTACTGAGCAAATATGTGCAGCAATAGTAGGTAAGTGTATTCACGACTGAAATATTCAGTTAGGTTTATCACTCAACTGAACACAGCTAGCTGCTTCTGGATTTGACCATTAATCTGTTCTCATTTTTATTCTTTGTCTCAATATTATTTAGCTTATATCCAAAATAAACTTTGTTAAGACTGCAAAAGAAATATGGATGTTGAAACAGAAGTTAGTAAAGAGCACAAAATGATAATAATCTTGTAAATTTTTTTCAAAATTATCTTTATTCTATCTGAAAACTGAATTTACCTGATCAATATCAAGATTCTCCATCTGAACCAGTACTGAAAGGAGAAAAAAATGATGACAAGTATATCCCAATTTAGCATTTTATTTAAAAAAATGAATTATACTTTATCATTTTGGTGACTATCTTTTCATGTCTTTTATATACATGCACATATATTTTACATAAATGGGATATGTCACAGAAGCTGTTTTATCATGGAGATCCTTTTTCTTTTAAATAGAGATGTGTGTGTGTGTGTGTGTGTGTGTGTGTGTGTGTGTGTGTACGTGTGTACATACTGAGTGGTAGGTGAGTGGAGGTTTACCTCTACAACCTCTCTCAGACCTACTTATCCCAAGGTAATGATTACAGTTGGAACCTTTGTAGTCATGGTTCCTCATCTGCTGATTCGACCAACCGTGGAATGAAAATTGAGAAAAAAAAATTCCAAAAAAGCAGAACTTGAATTTGCCAAGTGCTGGTAACTATACAGCATTTACATTGTATTAGGTATTATAAGTAAGCTAGAGATGATGTAAAGTATATGGGAGGATGTGTGTAGGTTACATATAAAGGACTTGGGTGTCTGCAGATTTTGGTATATGCAGAGGTACTGGAACCAATCCCCCTGAGAATATCGAGACATAGCTATTCATAGCAAAGTATGCTTTTCTCCATGTTCATATACAATTTTTTTTTTTGTGGTATGCGGGCCTCTCACTGCTGTGGCCTCTCCCATTGCGGAGCACAGGCTCTGGACACGCAGGCTCAGCGGCCATGGCTCACGGGCCCAGCCACTCCACGGCATGTGGGATCCTCCTGGACCGGGGCACGAACCCGTGTCCCCTGCATCGGCAGGCAGACTCTCAACCGCTGTGCCACCAGGGAAGCCCAATATACAAATATTTTATACACAGGCAGAAGTGTTTTTTTTTGGGGGGGGTGACTATGGTGTTTCTCTCTCACACACACATGCACACAAAATGAATCACATTTTATCAAATTCTCTGCATTATTAAAAGTCCTTGAAGTCAACTGGCATAGATTTAACTCATTTATTTTTAATGACTGCATAATAATACAGTAATTAGATAACCTATAATTTACCCAACTTTTTCCTGAGGAATGTTAAATAAGGAATTTACCTTATTTTTAGTGTTTTTGCCCTTAAAAAAGGCTACAGCAAACATACTTAAGATTTTTATGCACTGGTGCTTCTATTTCCATGAGATACGATTTCCAGGAGTGAGACTGTTGGATCATATATTAGAGGTATTTTTCATTTTAATAGATATTGCCAGACTGCTTTCAAAAAAGGTTATAATAATTCACTTTTCCACCAAGATATGAAAATGACCTCCCTTCCAATCTCTGACAGCATTAGGCATTTCTGCTCTTTTAAATTTGCATTTCCCTGATTAATGGTGAGGTTAAGCATCTTTTCATAGGTGTATCGGCTAGTAGGATTTACCCTTCAGTGAATTGCCTATTCATATCACTTTTGCATTTCTCTATAGGCTTCTGTCTTTTTACTATTCATTTGTAATATATTAACCTGATATCTATACTCTCCATTGTAAATATATTTCTCTATTATATAATATGCCCATTGAAACATTTTCTTCTCTTGAGTTCCAGGATACTACACTCTCCTGATATATTTTTTTCCCTTTCTCACCATCCACTTCTTTTCAGTCTTCTTTTCACAGCTCCTCTTCTCTACACAGACTTAGTCCCCTGGTGATTTCATCCAGTTTCATGGTTCTGAATGCCATCTATACACTGACGAGTCTCATATTTCTACCCCCAAAATCCAGACTTCCCTTTTGAGCGTCAGACTCACCTACTTCAGTGTCTCATAGGCATTTCAACTCTTAATCTTATGGCCTAACCCGTTTATCTTTCAGTATTCTCTAATGTGAGTAAATGACATCACTGTCCAACCAGCTGCTCCTATTCGAAAACTGGAAGTCATTATTGATTTACTTCTCTCCCATACAGATATGTCTCAATAACACTAATTTCTTTCAATTATACCCCCTCAAATATATCACCAAACTAACCATTTCTTTCTACATCCAATTCTGTCTGCTCTGGTCTACTCTACCATCATCTAATGCCTAAACTTCTACAAAAGGCTCCTAACTGGGCCCTTCGTATCCACCTCCCTAGCCCCTACCTCTGCCCCCAACAATCAATTCTTCAGATCCTAAACATAAGTCAGATCATGTCATTCTGCTCGAAACACTCCTATGACCTTCCATATTTTAAAAAATTCTAAACTCATTGCTAAAGCTGTAAGACCCATGATAGGAATTTTGTCTACCTCCTTGAACTCATCTCCCGCCCTTTTGCCCCTAGCCCTAGCTCGTTCTGTATTAGCCTCATTTGCCTTCTTGCTCTTCCTTGAATATGCCAAGTTCATTCCAACTTTTACCCCAGAGCTGTACGACTCCTTCCTCTCGAACATTTGACTCTGCTCAAATGTCACATTTTCAGAAAACCCTTCCTTGATTGTGCAGAAACACCCACCCACACAGCATCACATCATATGCTATCCTCTTTGCTTGCTTCATCTTTTTCCATATCTCTTATGGTTACATTAAATTACAGATTGCTTTGCTTGCTTGCTTAGTCATCTGTCCCACTCTAAACTAAAACATAAGCTTTATGAGGACAGAAAACACGTCCATTCTCATTCACTACTAAATCCCTAGCACCCAAAACAGTGCCTGGCACATAGCAGGAATTCAGTGTAATTTTTTTTTTCAAGAATGACTAAGTGTTGCTTTATTATTTTTTGACACTGATCATTGCAAAGCTAGCCTAATTACATTGAAAGGAACCAATATATAGCTGTAGTTCATTCGTTTTTAATGTTTAATATTTTTACATCAATATACCACCATTTAATTTTCCATTCTCTGTCAAGGACATCTGGGTTACTTCCAAGTTTTTTTGCTATTATGAATCATGTTGGTGTGAATATTCTTGTACACATCTTCTAGTACACACATGTGAGCTTCTCTAGGATTACAGATGTAGCGTCAGAAAGTATGCAAAATTCAACTTCACAACATAAAGCTAATTTGTTTCCAAAGTGGTTGACCAATTTATATTCCTTCAGTGGTGTATAAGAATTCCTATTGCTGGACTTCCCTGGTGGTGCAGTGGTTAAGAATCCACCTACCAATGCAGGGGACACGGGTTCGAGCCCTGGTCCGGGAAGATCCCACATGCTGCAGAGCAACTAAGCCTGCCAGCCACAGCTACTGAAGCCTGCGTGCCTAGAGCCCGTGCTCCGCAACAAGAGAAACCACCACAACTAGAGAAAGCCTGTGGGCAGCAACGAAGACCCGACGCAGCCAAAAATAAATAAAAAAATTTAAAAACAATTAATAAAAGAATTCCTATTGGGATAAACAACAAGGTCCTACTGTATAGCACAGGGAACTATATCCAATCTCCTGGGATAAACAATAATGGAAAAGAATTTTAAAGAAGAATGTCTGTATGTGTGTAACTGAGTCACTCTGCTGCACAGCAGAGATTGGCACAGCATTGTAAACTATACTTCAATAAAAAAAATGAAAAAAAATACTCAAAATAAAAAATCACGGAGTCTAATAAAACACAGATAATGGCCAAAAAACAATTCCTATTGAGCCACATCCTCTCCAACATATGATACTGGAAAATCTCTTAATTTTTGGCAATCTCATTATGATCTTAATTTGCATTTCCCTACTAATAAGGTTGAGCATCTTTAACTATATTTGTAGGCCTTATGTAATTCTTCTATGAAATGGCTGTTCATGTCTTTTTGCCTATTTTACTATCCAGCTATTTGTCTTTTTCTTATTGATTCATTCTGTATACTAAAGCTTTGCTGGTTCTGTATGTAGCAACTTCCTTCAGGTTGTGGCTTATATTTTCAAGTTCATTAAAGGATTTTTTAACTGAACAGAAGCACTCGATTTTAACATACTAAAATTTATCAATTTTTCCTTCCATGGCTAATTTTTTTCTGTGTTGTCATGGAAAATTCTTCCCTACTCCAGGGATACAATATATTCTCCCCATATGCTTTAAAAGCTTTTTATGCTTTCATCTATGTAGAAATGATCTTTGTATATAGTATGAAATAGGGATCCATATGGATACTATATGGATAACTAATCATGCTAGCATTGTTTAAAAATACTCTCTCCATATCCCCCCTCCCCTACCTGCAATGCCACCCTTGTCCATATATCTGTGGACCAGTTTCTGGGTAACCATTCTGTTCTACTGGTCAGTACAACTCTCCCTGAGCCAAACACTGTCTTAATTTACTATTAACTACTACTTGAACAATTCTACATTTTGATATCTGATAGGACAAGTCCCACCATCTTGTTCTTACTGTTCAGAAATGTCTTGTCTTCGTTATCTACCCTTCCATATATATTTTAAACAACAAAACAAAAACATAATTTAAAAACAAATACTCATTTACAACAGCAACAAAAAGTATAAGATACCTAAGAATGTACAGAGATTTATAAAACAATTAAGAAAGCCCGCATAAATGAAGAAATAGACCACATTCATGTATTAGAAACCTTAATAAGATGTCAAATTTTCCATATTAATCCATAAATATAATTCAAATTCAATCAAAATCCCAACATAGTTTATTGTGAATCTTGACAAGCTAATATACTGTTTAACCTTCCTTCACTGCTTGATTGGAAGCATACAGAATTATAAATTTAGTATAAGATATAAAACTTTAACCAAAATATGTATTAGAATCTAAAATGTGATCAGCCTTATCTATTTCTGATGATAGGTCTTCCTTAATCAAAGTCTAGAAATTTTCCTTTATTATACTTCAGATAATTAATTTTGAAATATCTGTACTGTCTTCTAGAGTTCATGTTGTTAGCAAGCTGACGTTCTCTGAAATATACTTGTTGTTTATCATCTCTTCCCTTATATTTGTCTCCAAACACTTCTTTTGCTTTCTAGATATGTTCTTCAAAGTCTGTCTTCTATTTGACTAATTTATTGATTCTGCTTGTTACCTGAGGTGTTTACATACTCTACTCTGGCTATTCTTATTTAATAGTCATTGTTCACATCCTAATGTTCTTTACCGAAAAAAAAAAATTTAAAGAACACAGACTTGTTACAGTACCATAAAGAAAGGCTTTGGACAATCATAAGGCATAGCATAAAAGGACTTTAAAAAAGCCAGCGAGAAAGGGAAGAAACAGCATAAAGCTTGGAAAAAGCAAATACTCTTTGCATACTTTCAAATTTAGTATAGAAGCAATTATCCTGAATGGCTCTGAAAACAGGGACCTATGCCCTAGACTGCTGATATCAAACAAAAGGCAAAATCACAGAAGCAAAGTACAGGTATGATAATCCATCTAGTGCCTCAGAAATTTAACCTATAGCAGCATTAATAATATTCTAAGCATTTAGAACCATCTGCTAAATGTATCCAATTGTAATTTATCTCTTTTTAAGGATAAAGATGTGAAATTAGTTTTGTCTTTCTGCCAAAAGCACCAATCGACCAAAAAAAAAAAAAAGAAAAGAACAAACCCCCCAAAAATGTAATGACTGTGTTCCTGACAGGGTTGCTAAACAAATATTTGATAATAGAAAGTAGACAGTAGGAAGAAACACCAAAAATTCCACAGGATGATTTTCTCAGAGATTCTTTCCTTCAGTTTATGTCTCAGGGATGAAATTCATCACTTGTAAATTTGAATAATTCTACACATAAAACAAAATTAAAGCATATGATAGTCTTAAACTGTGCCTGTTTTTGACAAATAAAGGTGGTAGCTTAGCCAAACCATCTTGACTGCCTCATCTATGCAAAAGCTCATTTAAACATTTAAATAATCACTCACAGGCATTTTCTGAACACTGTATCTCATTTTCCTTGTTCTCAATTATACCCAACTGCCTCATATAAGGCTAGGCCTGGGCAAACTTGTGCTTTGTCTTCATTCTTACCTTTTCATCTTTCTAATAAGATCACAATGACCCCAGGACCTCATATTTCACTTCTCTTGCTTTCCCCACATATGCTGCATATGGATGTCCATAAAAACTCACTGTCCCAGGAATATCTGTTCAGAGTCCTGTTCTTTGCTTATTTTAAAATAAATTACAGGGACTTCCCTGGCGGTCCATTTATTAAGACTTTGCCTTCCAATGCAGGGGATGTGGGTTCAATCCCTGGTCTGGGAGCTAAGATCCCACATGCCTCATGGCTAAAAAACCAAAACATAAAACAGAAGCAATACTGCAATAAATGCAATAAAGACTTAAAAATAAATAAACAAATAACAAGCACAATGATCAACAGAGTGAAAAGGGAGTCCACATAGTGGGAAAAATATTTGCAAATCATATATCTGATAAGGAGTTAATAATATTTAGAATACATAAGGAACTCTTACAACTCAATAACAAAACCCCCCAAATAACCCAATTAAAAAACGGGCAGGGGCTTCCCTGGTGGCGCAGTGGTTGAGAGTCTGCCTGCTGATGCAGGGCACACGGGTTTGCGCCCCGGTTCGGGAAGATCCCACATGCCACGGAGCAGATGGACCCCGTGAGCCATGGCCGCTGGGCCTGCGCGTCTGGAGCCTGTGCTCCGCAACGGGAGAGGCCACAACAGTGAGAGGCCCGCGTACCGCAAAAAAAAAAAAAAAAAAGGGCAAAGGACTTGAAGATATACTTCTCCAAAGATATACAAATGGCCAATAAAGCACGTGAAAACATTCTCAACATGGATAATCATTAAGGAAACACAAATCAAAACCATGAGATATCACTTCATACCCATTAAAATGGCTACTTTCAAATAAACAAAAACCCAAAAAACAAAAACCCCAGAAAATATAAAGTGTTGGCAAAGATACGGAGAAACTGGAACCCTTGTGCACTGTTGGTGGAAATGTAAAATGGTGCAGTCCCTATGGAAAACATTATGGTATTCCCTAAAAAAAATTAAAAATAGGATTATCATATGACCCAGCAATTCTACTTCTGAGTATATACCCAAAAGAATTAAAGGCAGGGTATCGAAGAGATATGTGTACCCACACGTTTATACCAGCATTATTCACAATAGCTAAAAGGTGGAAGCATTCCGGGTTTTCATCAACGAATGAATGAAGAAAGAAAATGTGGGATATACATGCAGTAAAATATTATTCAGCCTCAAGACGGAAGAAATTCTAATACATGCTACCACGTGGATGAACTTTGAGGACATTATGCTAAGTGAAATATTCCAGTCACAAAAAAGACATGTACTGTATGATTCCACTTATATGAGGTACACAGAGAAGTCAAATTCATAGAGACAGAAAGTAAAATGGTGGCTGACAAGGTCTGGGAGTAGAGGAGAATGGGGAGTTATTGTTTAATGGGTACAGAGTTTCAGTTTTGCAATACGAAAAATTTCTGAAGATGGATGATGGTGATGGTTACACAACAATGTGAATGTACTTAATACCAATGAATTGTCCACTTAAAAATAGTAAATTTTATGTTATGTATATTTTAACACAATTAAAAAGAAAAAATTACAATTAGCACATAAACAGCTCATCCTAAGACTGGTTTTAAACCCTTTTCTTACCTGAGCCTCAAATTTTCTAAATTAAATAAGGGTTTCTGTCTAACTGTCAAAATGGTTAGAGTGAATTCCGTATTTTCTTTCACTTCTCCCTCTCATCCTGCGCAGGTGAGTAAAGAGGGCAATGGATTGTACTGCAGTTCTTCCTACTAACTTGCTCTGTAACTCTGAGAAAGTCACTTGGTCAAGAAGTTTAATGCATTTTAGTTTTCTCATCCCTCCCCTCAAAGTAACAACACTGGAAGTCATCTTAAATCTTATGTCTCAGAAGGTACTATCACTAAACTTTCCATTAACGACTTCAAAACTGACTGCAGGGAGGCAGGAAGCAATAGCACAAAATGTAAAGGAAGGTCCATTCAAGATGCAGTGTTCTCCCTCTATAACAGTTAAATTGTGTTAAGTCCTATTACAAATAATAGGACAATAAATAGTTCTAAAAACTACATTTCAATGTCCTATAACCAAAAAAGGGCTGAAACCCAGCCTTTTTGTAAGGAAATGCCAATAAAAAATGTCTCTATTCTCTTTTTCATGTTCCTTCTGGGTTGGTCAGTTTTATTACTTGTTCATTTAGTCTAGCTGCCTTGTTGATAGGAAAATCTTCTCATCACTTTCTGCACACATCTCACTTTTATTCTTTTCCTTTATGCATCTATGGTTCTCTTCCTTAACCTATCTCAAGCTTTTTCAAGGTAAGGTCATGTCTCATTCATTTTTGTAATGTTAAGTCTATCAAGTCTATCATGGAGACTAACCCAGAGTATATACTCAATGAACACTTAATGGGAATATGATGATGGAACACTAGTGTTACCCAATTCACACAGCCCCGCCTTCACAAGGAAATAACTGGAAATTAAAAAGATGAAAGTTTCAATGACAGAAATTAAGAATGTTACACAACAAACTGTTTAAAACCAGGAAGCATTTCTGCTAACCAAAAAAAGGAGATAAAATCTTGAGGAAGTCTGTTAACAAAGAGTGGAATAGGGGAAAATCTCCCAGGGGTGGTCAAAAAACATTAAGCTACATATATACTGTTTATACAATTTACATCTTAAAACAGGAAAGAAAAGTTATGAGTAAAAGGCTGGATAAAGACACAACAGCCAAATCTATACAAAAATAAAAGCATGTTACAAGTTACAAGTACCATAACTTACAAGCTAAAAAAGTATGAAGTGGTAGAGTGGATCATTACACATATATTTTTTGTAATTTCCCCAGTTTATTTGAAAACAATCTTTTCTGACATATATTCATACAAATTTTAGATCAGTCATCTCCAAGTGTACAGAAATTACCTATATTTGACTATAAACTAACCACTGAAAAAAGAACACTTAACGTATCAATATTTAAGCATTCCAATATAAAAGGACTTTTTCCAACTTATTATTTTTTTCCCACCTAAGCTGATCAGTATTTGACATTCAGGTTAATTATCTGCATGTAAAAGCAGGTGCGGTCCTCAAACTAACCTAAGGTAAATCAGCACACAAGTGTCCTTCTTCCCAGACATGATTACATTTCCAGAGGCAAAGTGGTTCAAATGGGAACAAATAAGCTAACTTCCTTATGAAATAAACTAGACAGACACAAACTAAGGAGTGAAGGTGCTAAAGATAAATCCCACAAATCTTCCTCATTCCTGTCTTGTCAATGCACAAGTGTGCACTGTGAGCGTGTATGAACACTTCTCACCAATATCACTGGACACCAGGCCCTGGCATCAAGAGGTAGTGCAGGGCAGGGGGCCCCGTCCACACAGAGGGAAGATGTAGTGCAGATTCTTGGAAGTGTCGATGGGCTCAGATGCTAATGGGCCTTACAGTGATGTTTTACTTCATTATGTTCTATTTTGTTGCTCTACTATTTTGTTTGTTCCACTATTTTTGTAAGTGGGGTGAAGTGGGAGGTTCATCTAGTCTAAGAACATTTACCCCATAAACTGCCTGAATCAAAATTTTTATTTATTCTTCCACCAAACACAACAACTGATTTCCATCTACAATTATTTTTTAAGGTAGGAAACAGTGAGTCAACTGAAGAAAGGGCTGCGGCCTTGGCGAGGGAATGGTGACACTGTGTCGCTCCACTGAGAATGCGGGCCTATGGGGACAAGCCTGGGCCACAGCAGGACTGGACCTGGGTCAGTGAACCCTCTCCAGCAAGGCTCTGCAGCACCGCACACACTGGTGGTAGACGGTCTCAAAGTCAGTGTCCTTACCATAATAAGGATCTTCAATAATGAGTTGTTCCTGTGGCTCCTAGCTCCCAAGTGTTCAATTCTCGCTCTGCAGTTTTTAACTTGATTACTTTTCCTATTCACATCTCTCAGGTTGCTTTCATCCATACATAGTATATAATCAAAAGTGGCAAAGACTTCTTTGGTAACTTGCCAGGCAACGTGACTCATGGGGATAACCATGCTTCTTCATGCAAGCCTGCCCCCGATAATCAGGAGGGTTTCCTAGTTCAAACGTGGACACTGCTGCACTGTTTATCCTCCAAGTATCTGAAATGTTTTGATCAGTTACAAGTTTCCTGAAAACTGTTTCTGCAATGGGTGATCGACAGATGTTACCCAGACACACGAACAGCACTGACTTGGTCACCTGTATGGCCATCTTCCCGTGCACAGAGAGGCGCCCACTTGGATCATTATATTCTGACAAAAGGTACACTACCCTGGAGTTATAAGTCCTAAACATTTACGTGGCAAGTGAAGCCCTGAAATTTCCTAAATGGTCAAAAATATTGTGAGAGATATGTAGAAATATAATAGATATGGTAGCTATACTTCTGCATCTCTAAATATTGACTGCTACAGAAGCCTTCTTTTTAGGAATACAAAGAACACTTTTAAAAAGTTGATCACGGGGACTTCCCTCGTGGTCCAGCGGTTAAGACTCTGCATTCCCAATGCAGGGGGCCTGGGTTCAATCCCTGGTCAGGGAGCTAAATCCTGCATGCTGCAACTAAGACCCAGTGCAGCCAAATAAGTAAACAAATAAATATTTTTTAAAAAGTTGATCACATATTAAAAGAAAACTCAAATTAAAAAATAGTTTAAAAGACTACATACTCTGATAACAAGGTAATCATGCTAAAAAAACAAATTTAAACATTGTATAAAAACTTTTTTTTTTTTTTTTTTTTTGCGGTACGCGGGCCTCTCACTGTTGTGGTCTCTCCTGTTGTGGAGCACAGGCTCTGGATGCGCAGGCTCAGCGGCCATGGCTCACGGGTCCATCTGCTCCGTGGCATGTGGGATCTTCCCAGACCGGGGCACGAACCCGTGTCCCCTGCATTGGCAGGCGGACTCTCAACCACTGCGCCACCAGGGAAGCCCTGTATAAAAACTTTTAACCAATGATAATTTCTAAAATTATCTCCTAAACATCTCTTAGGCCAAAAAAGAAAAGAAAATCACAATTAAAATCTATGTTGAAAATGATTATAAAACACCAATTACCCAAATCTACATGTTGAAGCCACATCTGACCTTAGGAAAACTAGCTTTAAAAATTTTCATTTTCAAAAAAAATTTCAAAGAAATTTCATGACTTTTGAAATAGAAGAAAAGAAAAGTAGTGAAGATGAAATCAGAAATTCATGATGTAGGGGAAAAAAAATAGGAGAACTGATTAACCAAAAAAAAAAAAAAAAAAAAAGGGAGAAATAAAAACCAAGAGCTAGAGTTTTGGTGAAAAAATGACAATAAAGCTGACAAACCTTTGGCAAATCTAAATACAAAATTTTTTTTAAAATATATAAAATTAGTAATGAGATGTAACTATAGTGACTGAGACTAAAAATTATAGTAGAATGATATATATATATATAAAATTTACACTAGAAGGTTTACTATATCTATGAAATAGACACTTTTCTAGGAAAATAAAAATGGTAGAATTGACTCAAGAAGAGTGTAATATGTGAATAAACCAATAACCATGAAATTGATTTAAAAGATGCCCGAAAAAACCCTCAAAAAGTTTCCAGGCCTGAAGTGGCTTTAAGGTCTTTCAAGTCTTGGAAATAGACTTGCTTGCTTGCTAAATAGAAATTATTTTAGGGACTTCCCTGGTGGCACAGTGGTTAAGAATACGCCTGCCAACACAGGGGACACGAGTTTGAACCCTGGTCCGGAAAGATCCCACATGCTGCAGAGCAGCTAAGCCCATGCGCCACAATTACTGAGCCCGCATGCTGCAACTACTGAAGCCCGTGTGCCTAGAGCCCGTGCTCTGCAACAAGAGAACCCACCGCAATGAGAAGCCCGCACACTGCGACAAAGAGTAGCCCCCGCTCGCCACAACTAGAGAAAGCCCACATGCAGCAATGAGGACCCAATGCAGCCAAAAATAAATAAACAAAAATAATTTTTTTAAAAATAGAAATTATTTTAGGGCATCTAAAACTTGGAAAGCTTACCACACATTTTACCAAATCAGCAAAGCTGCGAAAGAAATCAGACAAAAGACTTACTACAACAGACAGAACTGAAAGGAGAATAGGCAATTCAACAATAATAGATGGAGACTTCAATACATCACTCTAAATAGCGGATAGAACAACTAAACTAGACAGAAGATCAAAAAGGAAACAGAACACACTATAAACTAACTAGACCTAACAGACATCTATAGAACACTTCACTGAATACCAGCAGAATACGCATTCTTCTCAAGTGTACATGGAGTGTTCTCCAGAATAGAACATACATTAGGTCATAAAACATGCTTCAATGAATTTAAAAGGACTTAAGTCATACAAAGTATGTCCTCTGACCACAAGGTAATGAAATTAGACATTACTAATAAAAGGAAATTTGGGAAATTCACAAATATATAGAAATTAGCACACTACTAAATACACAATTGGCAAAGGAGAAATCACAAGGAAAATTAAAATTACTTGTAGATGAATGAAAACATAAACATAATATACCAACACTTATGAGATGCAGTGAAAGCAATGTTTAGAGAGAAATTTATAGCTATGTACACCTATATTAAAAAGGAAGATCATGGGGCTTCCCTGGTGGTGCAGTGGTTGAGAATCTGTCTGCCAATGCAGGGGACATGGGTTCGAGCCATGGTCTGGGAAGATCCCACATGCCGCGGAGCAACTGGGCCCGTGAGCCACAACTACTGAGCCTGCGCGTCCGGAGCCTGTGCTCCGCAACAAGAGAGGCCGCGATAGTGAGAGGCCAGCGCACCGCGATGAGGAGTGGCCCCCGCTCGCCGCAACTAGAGAAAGCCCTCACACAGAAACGAAGACCCAACACAGCCAAAAATAAATAAATTAATAAATAAAATTTAAACTGTTGATTCATTCATGTAATTTAAAGAAAAAAAAAAGGAAGATCACAAATCAATAACCTAACCTTCTACCTTCAGAAACTGGAAAAAGAATAGCACCAACTTAAAGCAAATAAAAGGAAGAAAAAAATACAGATTAGAGTGAAAATAAGTAAAATAGACAATAGAAAAATACAGGAAATCAATGAAACCAAAAGTTAGTTCTTTGACAAGATCAATAAAATTGACAAATCTTAGGCTAGAATGACTAAGAAAAAAGAGAGAAGATTCAAATTACTAAAATCAGGAACGAAAAGAGAACATTACTACTGACCTTACAGAAATAAAAAAGACTATCAGGGAATAGTATGGGTAACTGTATGCCAACAAATTAGATAACCTAGATAAAATGAACAAATTCCTAGGAAGGCACAAACTATTGAAACCCACTGAAGAAGAAACAGAAAATGTGAGTAGAGGTATAATAGGAGATTGAATTATAAAAAAATACCATAAATAATAAAAAAAAAAAACTACCACAAAGAATCTAAAAAAGCGCAACTCATAGAAACAAGAGTAGAATGATGGTTGCTAGGGACTGGAGGGTAGGGGAAATTGGGAGATGTTGGTCAAAGGATACAAACTTCCGGTTATATAAGATGAGTAAGTTTTGGGGATCTAACATACAGCATGGTGATTATAATTAACAATACTGTATAGACTTGAAAGTTGCTGAGAGTAAATCTTAAAAGTTCTCACTACAAAAGAAATGGTAATTATGTGAGGTGACTGAAGTGCTAACTAACCCTACTAGCGTAATCACTTTATTATGTGTAAGTGTATCAAATCAATACATTGTACACCTTAAATTTACACAATATTTCATGTCAGTTAAATCTCAATAAAGCTGTTTAAAATAAAAAAAAAACACCCACAAAGAAAAGCTCAGGTCCAGATAGCTTCATTGGTGAATCATACCAAACATTTAAAGAATTAATACCAATCCTTCACAAACTCTTTCAAAAAACAGAAGAGGAGGGAACACTCCCCAACTCATTTTTTGAGGACTGTTATTACTCTGATACCAGGATCCCAGAAACAGACATCACAAGAAAACAGAACTATAGATCAGTATCACTTATGACTACAGATGCAAAAATCTACAACAAAAATATAGATCTTCCTCAACTTATGATGGAGTTAATCCCAATAAACCCATCATAAACTGAAATTATCATTAAGACAGAAATGCATTTAATACACCTAACATACAGAGTATCATAGCTTAGCCTAGCCTACTTTAAATGTGCTCAGAACACTTAACATACAGTTGGGCAAAACGATCTAACACAAAGCCTATTTTATAATAAATGTTGAGCATCTCATGTAATTTACGGAATACCATTCTGAAAGTGAACTACAGAATGGTTGTATGGATACAGAATGGTTCTAAGTGTACTGGCTGTTTACCCTAGTGACAGTGTGGCTGACTGGGAGCTACGGCTCACTGCCACTGCCCAGAATCAGGAGAAAGTATCTTACTGCATATCGCTAGCCTGAGAAAAGATCAAAATTCAAAACTTGAAGTGTGGTTTCTGCTGAATGTGTATCATTTTTGTACCATCATGAAGTCGAAAAATTATAAGTTCAACCGTCATGTGTCAGGGATTCTATTTCTTATTAGCAAACAGAATCCAGCAATGTATAAAAAGAATTATGTACCATGACCAAGAAGTTTTATTCCAAAAATGTGAGATTGGTTTAACACACAAAAATCAATCAATATAATACACCATATTAATAGAACAAAAGACAAAACAGCACATGGTTATCTCAATAGATGTGGGAAAAGCATCTGACAAAATCCAACATCCTTCCATGATAAAAACATTCAACAAACTAGGAATACAAGGAAACACCCTCAACCTGATAAAGGGCATCTATGAAAAACCCACAGCTAACGTCATACTTAATTGTGGAAGACTAAAATTTCCTGCATAAGATAAGGAACAAGACAAGGATGTCCACTTTGACCACTTCTATTCAACATTGTACTGGAGGTTCTAGTCAAGGTCATTAGGCTATATGAAATGTAAAATGGTATAACAGCTTTGGAAAAGAGGCTGGGAATTTCTCAAAGGGTTAAACAAAGAGTTACCATGTGACCCAGCAATTCCATTCCTAAGTATATACCCAAGAGACTGAAAACATTAAATCCACATAAAAAATTGTACACATATGTTCATCACAGCATTATTTATAACAGCCCAAAGTGGAAATGACCCAAATACCCATCAACTGATGAACAGATAAACAAAATGTGGAGTACCTATGGAATGTTATTCAGACATTAAAAGGAATAAACTACTGGGACTTCCCTGGTGGCACAGTGGTTGGGGATCCGTGCTCCCAATGCAGGAGGCCTGGGTTTGATCTCTCATCAGGGAACTGGATCCTACACGCATGCCGCAACTAAGAATTCGCATGCCACAACTAAGGAGCTAGCGAGCCGCAACTAAGGGGCACACCTGCTGCAACTAAGACCTGGTACAACCAAATAAATAAATGAATATTAAATAAACAATAAATAAAAGGAATAAACTACTGATACATGCTACAACATGGATAAACTTTGAAAATATTATGTTAAATTAAAGAAGCCAGACATAATTGGCCATATAGTCTTTTTTTAAAAATAAATTTATTTGGGCTTCCCTAGTGGCGCAGTGGTTGAGGGTCCGCCTGCCGATGCAGGGGACACGGGTTCGTGCCGTGGAGTGGCTGGGCCAGTGAGCCATGGCCGCTGAGCCTGCATGTCCGGAGCCTGTACTCCGCAACGGGAGAGGCCACAGCAGTGAGAGGCCCGTGTACTGCAAAAAAAATAATAAAATTTATTTATTTATTTATTTATTTATTTATGGATGGCTATGCTTGGTCTTCATTGCTGTGCGCGGGCTTTCTCTAGTTGTGGCGAGCAGGGGCTACTCTTCATTGCAGTGCGCAGGCTTCTCATTGTGGTGGCTTCTCTTGCTGTGGAGCATGGGTTCTAGGTGCGTGGGCTTCAGTAACTGTGGCACGTGGGCTCAGTAGTTGTGGCATGCGGGCTCTAGAGCGCAGGCTCAGTAGTTGTGGTGCATGGGCTTAGTTGCTCCATGGCATGTGGGATCTTCCCGGACCAGGGCTCGAACCTGTGTGGTTAAGAATCCACCTGCCAGTGCACCACCAGGGAAGTCCACCACCAGGGAAGTCCAATTGGCCATATATTCTATGATACCTCCAAATGAAATATCCAGAATAAGCAAATTCTTAGAAACAAAGTAAATTAGTGATTGTCATGGACTGGGGGTAAGGATGGATGATGACAGACTGCTTAATGGGTATGCATTTCCTTTTGGGGTGATAAAAATGTTCTAGAATTAGCAATCGTTTTACGGCATTGTGAATACAATAAAAACTACTGAACTGTATAACTTAAACAGGTGAATTTTATGTTACCTAAATTATATCTCAACAAAAAGAGAAATGTATGTACAATAGTCCCCCATTATCTGCAGTTTCATTTTCTGTGGTTTCAGTTACCTGTGACCAACCATGGTCCAAAAATATTTAATGGAAGATTCCAGAAATAAACAATTCATAAGTTTTAAATTGCACGTCATTCTCAGTAGTGTTAGGAAATCTCAAGCCATCCTGGAGTGGGACATGAATTATCCCTTTGTCCAGCATATCCTACCTGTTAATAACTTAGTAGCTATCTCAGTTATCAGATCAACTGTTGCAGTATTGTAGTGCTTGTGTTCAAGTAGCCTTGATTTTACTTAATGAGGGCTGCAAAGCCTAAGAGTAGTGATGCTGGCATATGCCAAAGAGAAGCTGTGAAGTGCTTTCATTAAGTGAAAAGGTGAAAGTTCTCGACTTAATAAGGAGAGAAAAAATACCATTTGTTGAAGTTGCTAAGATCTACTGTATGAAAGAATATTCTATCCATGAAATTGTGAAGGAAAAAGAAATTCATGCTAGTTTTGCTGTTGCACTCCAAACTGCAAAAGTTATGGCCATAGTGCATTATAAGTGTTTAGTTAAGATGGAAAAGGCATTAAATTTATACAATAAGGTATTTTGAGAGAGACCACATTCACGTAACTTTTATTACAGTGTATTGATATAACTGTTTTATTTTATTATTTATTTAATATTTTACCATGCCTAATTTATAAATTAAACTCTATCATGGGTACATAGGTATAGGAAAAAACGTATACACAGGGCTCAGTATTATCTGCAATTTCAGGCATCCACTGGGGGTACTGTAATGTATCCCCATGGATAAGGGGGGGTTACTGTACTGAAACAAAGTAAGGTGTATTCCAGGTATACAAGTACAATTTAATATTTAAAATATATAATTAATAACAAGGCCAAAAGAGAAAACTTACAAAACTATTACAATTTGACAAAATTTAACTTTGACAAAATTTAACTTCCATTCTTGATAATTCTTAGAAAAATAAGAATAAAAGAATACATCAATGGAAAACAATATGGGGGTTCCTTAAAGAACTAAAAATAGAGTTGCCACATGATCCTGCAATCCCATTCCTGGGCATATATCTAGAGAAAACTGTAATTCAAAAAGATACATGCGGGCTTCCCTGGTGGCGCAGTGGTTGAGAGTCCGCCTGCCGATGCAGGGGACACGGGTTCGTGCCCCGGTCTGGGAAGATCCCACATGCCGCAGAGCGGCTGGGCCCGTAAGCCATGGCAGCTGAGCCTGCGCGTCCGGAGCCTGTGCTCCGCAACGGGAGAGGCCACAACAGTGAGAGGCCCGCGTACCGGGAAAAAGAAAAAAAAAAAAGATACATGCACCCCAATGTTCACTGCAGCACTATTTACAATAGCCAAAACATAGAAACAACCTAAATGCCCATTGACAGATGAATGGATAAAGAAGATGTGGTATATATATAGAATGAAGCATTACTCAGCCATAAAATGGAATGAAATAATGCCATTTGCAGCAACATGGATGGACGTAGAGATTATCATGCTAAGTAAGTCATCATGCTAAGCAAGTCAGATAAAATACCATATGATATCACTTATATGTGTAATTTAAAATATGACACATGAACTTACCTACAACACAGAAACAGACTCACAGTCCTAGAGAACAGACTTGTGGTTGCCAAGGGGGAGGGGGGCTAGGGAGGGATGGATTGGGAGTTTGAGGTTAGCAGATGCAAATTATTGTACATAGAATGGATAAACAACAAGGTCCTACACAGGGAACTATATTCAATACCCTGTGATAAACCATAATGGAAAAGAATATGAAAAAGTATGTATATATAGGTATAACTGAATCACTTTGCTGTATAGTAATTAACACATTATAAATCAACTATACTTAAATAAAATGAATTTAAAAAAAAGGAATATATCAACATGATGTGGACCCCAGCTGTCATAAAATTTTATCATGTTCTGAAATGTGCACAAATATAACAGTACTATTATAACAATACATTATAAAACCAAGATAAATTTATATATTAAGTAGAAATAAAATGACACCAAAAAATCTAAATTAATAATTTAATGTCATACTGTTTTATTGGAATTACATCCTGTTTACAACATGAATACGCCTCAGGTTCTTTTGTGTTTAGCACTCTTACGCTGCCCTGGGCTGTATAATGAATCAAATTTCACAGTATTTTTCTCTATCAGAACTACCACCAGGCCTCCATTTGCACAGCCCATCTTGACATCATTAGGTGATCAATAAGATGTTAGAGGCAAAGAATAAGGAGCATCTAGGATAATTTGAGGTCTTTGTTTTTGGGGGTGACTGGCTAAATAGTAATCTTTAAGTAAAACAGGAATACTTGGGTTGGGAGGGGTGGCTAGATTACTTTTGATGATGAATTTGTGGTACCTGAGGGACAGCTAGATGGAGCTGTCTAGTAGGTAAATGGATGTATGGATTTGAAGCTCACAATAGTAAGTCTGGGCCTGAAACAGAAATTTAGAAGAATGGTGGCTTGAAGCCAAAGAAGAACCTGTACAGGTATGGTTAGAGAAGCAGAAGAATCTTTCAAAAGAAACACAGGAGGGAAGTCAAGAGAAGAGAATTTTTTAATAGCAGTGTTAATTTCCACAGAGGCAACAATTAGGATTGAAATGAATTCTATTAATTGGCAGGTGATGGTGACTTCTGGGAGAGGGGTGAGAAAGAGACAGTAAGGTCAGTTATTTAAAGAAGCATGGCTACCAAGGAAAGCAGAGAGAGCAGTGCCTGGAAGATAGGAGAGATTATTCTTTCTAGTCTGTAGAGAGAAAGTCAGTGGAGGGGAAGAGGCTGATGACTTCAAGTCTATGAGAACAAAACTTTGTTTAGGTTACCTCTCTACCCCCAGCATCTATGAGGGTGTTAGTGTTTGGGACATAGCAAACACTCAAAAATATCAATATTTGCTGAATGTTGAATGAAGAAAGGAAAAGGGTGGGGTCAAGCAAGAAGGGGAGGGTCTTAGTAAGGAGGATGGGGAAGAGGCGATGGAGAGGGAAAAAAACATTTTTTGATCATCCGTTAAACTTCAGGTTCTTAAAAAAAAAAAAAACAAAAAAACCCACAAAACTTCAGATTCTTTATGTTCAAAATCCTTGAAATAACCCTGAAAAGAAGGCATTATTGTCTCCATTTTACAGTCGATCAAAGCAAAGAGATTAGGTACCCAAGGTCATTCATCTGTTGAGGGATAGAGACAGCAGACACGGCTTTATCTGCACATAAAGCTCCTGCTCTTCCACTGCACCTTGAAAATGAACATATAAAATATGAAAGTAAAATAATTTGCTGAAAATAAGGGGAAAGAGATTGAGTTGGAAGAGGGTAGTAAAAATATCTACTAACACCTGAGGAGGATGGACAAGGAACTGACCCAGGTCAAGTAAAAGGAGTGATGAGCAGTGTTGAGGACCTAACAAAATTAATCCTGGAGCAGTCCCAGTCTGCATGCCTTTGTGATTATGTCTAGTTGGTCTCAGCAGGAGTTTGTAGGGTGAATGCATGAAAGTGTGCATGGGGTGAGAGCAGTTCAAGTAATCATGTAGGTCTAATTTGGATAAGGAAGGAGTGAAGCCAGGAGGTAGCTGGGATACCCAGAGAAAACGGAGAGGTCACAGTAGTTGGATTTTACAATACTGAATGAGAAGCAATTTTAGTGGCGCAAAGGAGGGGTCTTCAATCACCATCATCTCTATTTCACTTCAACAAACTTCTCTAACCGCCCGCTCTTGCTGAGCTGCCCTACTTCTGTAATTTGCTTTTATGACAATATTAAAAACAAGGGACACATTGGTTCTGGGTTACCTGATCCCTTGTAGTTAAATAAATATTTGCTCCAGACAAGGAGCTTATTAAAAATGAACAATGGAGACCATCAAATTTCATAACTCTATCAAAGGCTCTGTCCTTCACCCACCACCCCACCTAGCACAAGACAGGGCCAGTGAACAACAGCAGTGACAAAAAGCTGAGCGGAAAACCACGAGAGTTCTTGAATACCTGACTTAACACAAAGATTAACCTAACCCTTTTGTTTCCAGATACTTCCACTTAGTATAGTGGGGCTATTTTCCAATAGAAGTATACTTATTTTGTGTGAGTCAGTCAGCCAGATGTGAGATATAAAACTGTGCTTACTATAACTTTTCAGAAATATATCTTTTTCAGAAATTGAAGTGTCTTACTATCATCAATATTAGATTGTCTCTTCTAAGATTGCTGTTATCTAAATAGTAGCAAGGAAATCTTTCTGATTGGACAAAAGTGATTGTAAAGAAAATACAGAACCATTAGAAATGTGGTAGTCCCATGACTTTACATCCACTTCAGAGGGTACCACAAACCTACCCCACCTATAGGTTTTCTGGACTTAACAAAAGCCCATATCAATCCCAGTCATAGATAGCCTGATACCTCCACAGTCTAGTCTCAAAAGCCCAAGAAAACCCCAGAACCTCAATATTATCAGCCAGGGAACACTAGATAGTGTTTATCACTAACTAGTTAGCAAATGTATGAAGCTTATTACCCTCAACAAGCCATATGTATGAAACTATAATTAGCTTCATAGAGAAAGCTAAGAAAGTAGTAGGTATATTTGCAGTTCAAAGAATAGAAGGAAAATGAGAGTAGAAATATTTGATCTGTATACCTTTGGAGATCAAGTAAAACAATGGCCAGGGTGGTTAAGTGTCCTAACATAACTTTCATTTCTTATGTTCATGTGACCTCCATGTAGGACTATGGCTACAGCAGAATAAAAAGCTCAGGACTATTAACTCATCTCAAAAATCCAACTACTGTTCTATATAAACATATATAACTCACATAGATTAATTTCCCTTTGGCCTAACAGACCAGACCAGTACTTTTCAAACTACAGGTAGTGAAATTGATTTTGTGGGTTACAACCTGATTTTATACAAAATGAAATATAAAAACATCAGGATGCATCACATATAGTATGATGTGGTGAAAATCTTTTTCTAGTGTGTGTGTATGAAATTAATATTTATTTCCTATTGTCAGTTACAGCCAAAAAAATTCTGAAAGCCACTAGACTAGACTGCAACAGAATCAATCAGCAACCATGACTCATTTCCAAGGTCTAAATACTTTTTCAAAATTATTGACTTAATCCTCATGTAGCAGTCCAGTGAAGGAGATAAGAACAGTTATGCCTTGTTTGAAAATAGCTGGTCTCATTTTGAAAGTCAAACAGAAGTCTTGAGGGAATTAATTTTCAATCCATTTAACATATGCTAACTCCAAAAAAAAAAATGAACTGAGAATTCATAACACTGCTCCCTCTAAATATGCATTTCCTCCAAAATTAAAGATGCCATTAGTACAAAAGTCTACTTCAGTGACAAAAAGGAAGAAAAGCTCTAAAAGCATGGGTTTATTTTTTGACATTTTTCCCTACATAAAAGTTTTTCAATCTCTGTGAAACTCATTTTTATATTTGCTAACCACTACTGAACCTAAATGAACCCATCACTTACAACAACTCTCGTCTTAAACATATTTTGATAGAAACTAAGAAGTTACTAATATGTTAGTAAGAACTACCCAGTCCACTTTTGGAGAGCCTTCGAGACTCTATAATCAGGCTTAGGGAATCCACTCAGAGCTTGAGTTTCAGTGATCAAGTGGGAGGAGTAGTTGATTCATAGGCACCATTTAACTGCCAACGAAGTCCAGCTTAGTTTGCCCCCAAATCCTGAAGCTATGTGGACCCTCTAGAGATGGCTCATCACACTCATAAATCTGGAGGGGTAATATTAATGGGAAGTCCCTACAACTTCCAGAGCCTAAAGCCAACTCACTATTATAAAGTCACAAGGAAACTGCTGAAAGACACACTTGCCAAACCACAAAAACATTTGTGGCATAACTGAGACTTTACTAGGTCCGGTGTTTCTAGGAGGTTAATTATTAGGTACTTAATTAGCAAACACTTTCTTCATGTATATTTTCACATTTGATTACTAGGAAAAAGGGTGAGACTAAGAATTATCACTCTCCCTGTTTTACAAAGAGGTTGTAATAAAAAAAAGATGCCCAAACCTAACAAACCAAGAGAGTGGTAGAATGAGGTGCTTATCTTTTAACTCCTGGTCTAGTTGTCTTCCCCGACATGGCAGGAAGTCTTGCTCAGAAATCTGGAGGATGTCACTCTAAATGTCTGAGCTCACCAATCATTGGATTATTTCACTCTTTTTAACCTCTAGGTGGCTCTCTGTGACCCTACAGATGGTACTTACCTGACTGACTACAGCAAATTCTTATCAAGTAAGAAGATATAGTAGAAAAATTCAATTACTACCTCCATTTTAATCAGCTGAAAGGAGATTACATATACAAATGGCAGTGATATACTGTACATAGGAAAATGCTGTTACAGAGATTGGGAATGCAGTAAACTGGCAAGAAGTTACACAGGCTAGTAGTAGTAGTTCTTATGATTTAGTTTCTAGGCTCTACTGAACCAGTAACTCTCATAACTACCCTACTTGATGTTCAAAGTAGATGTGTTCTCTCACACATAAAGGTTTTAGAACTTACACTGAGTCAACATCATGCTACTCATTCAGAATTGATTTTAACGGGTCTCTGCTTTCTTTAAATGCACAGCTAATATTTATTTTTATATTGCCCTGTGTCAAAGGACTTTCAAAGAGATATAAAGATAATATAATAAATGTTACAATAGTAAATGTTCTCTGACTGAAGATTTCCAGCTTCACAGAAACTTGTAGCCCTACAAACACACATATATGTATGTTCTTTTTACATACTGCCAAATGCTTCTTTAGTCCTTTACCTAATCTGATATCACATTTCTTATGTTCTTGTGGCATTCTTAATAGTCTGGGATTAAGACAATTAAGTTGTCTTTAGGTGAATTTCTTAAGCTAAGTCTTGGTTCTCTTATGAGGATATCTACCTCATAGTAGTGTTATTATATATACTCATTCTAATTTGATAATCAAGACACATATACATTATTGATAGAATGTCATATATGATACATATATTCTGCCTAACTTGTAACCAAAGAAATTAATTCTATTAAATATTTGTGCTTATTAAATTGAGAAAGATTTTTAAAAGTTTGAATCATCCACTTTTAATGAATATGTGAGAAAACAAGTATTCTCTTATTCTGGTAGTGGGTAAGATAAGATAGTTAAATCTTTGTAATACAAAGCTTTAAAACATGCACGTGCCCCTTGACTCAGAAATATAATTTCCAGAGACTTGTCCTAAGGAAATAACAATTAAGCCAAAAGAATGTTTCTCAGAGTATTCTTTTATAGTATAAAACTGGAAACAAAATAAATGTCTTATAATAGCAAGTAGTTATAATTTATAAAAATAAGTCCATGCCATAAATTACCAGATGGCTATTACAAATAATGTTATAAAAACATATTTATTGCCATTGAAAGTCTTCTAAAGATACAGTGTTTAGTGGGGAAAAAAGGTTGCAAAACTGTATATATATTACAAAAATTATGTACCTAAACATAGGTGGATATTCATGATGCTTGTAATTATGTCTAGGGATGTTAATCTTTCTACAGTGAACATTATTACTTGTGTAATAACTGTAACTCTGTTACACAGCTGAAATTAATATATAACATGAAGGTCAGTCCATTCTCTCTTTTAAATAAGCATAGTTTAAATAGTTTACAGTATGAGCAAATTGTTTTCGGTGCAAGGAACGCTATTGACTGTTAAGGATCCTATATAGTCAGTACTTCTATTCTGTGGTGAAGGAGCAATTAAAAAAAATCTAATTAGTTACAGACATTTTAATAAAATAGATTAAAGATGAATTATTAGAAAATTAAAATTAAAAGGCATACAAACCCCAATTTTAAATCAGATTCACAAACAAAAAGTTATTCTATCAAATTGCTAAAAAAATTTCTAAACTCTTGTTCTCAATTTCTATATCTATCTTGTCACTGACAGGTAACAGTCCACAGACCATGCTTTCAGTACGTGCTTGAAATGATTAAGAAATCTTTTTGCAGTGGACTAACAACCGTATTAAGTGGACTATATTTTGATCAGACATCTGGAGGCTCTTCTGCAATAGAAGATATTTCTCTAATAAACAGGAATATTTCGGCTCTTGCTCTACTATACTTATTAGTCTATAATGTTTTTCTAATGCTAATAGACATTTTCAACAGTCATATATCATTTTAAACCATCATTTTCCAAAAGAATCAAACACAACCTCATATAGTGGAATTAAGAGAATTAATATTCTTCAAATCATGGGGCAACAAGTAGTCATTAGGGCATTCCAAAGGGGATATGCCACATACACAGATGCACCTGGCTGACGGAAAATGTAAATGTTGGTATTGAGTTTAAGTTGCCTGTTTGCTCCCAGGGTTAAGCTGAAGAAAATGAGACAGTTTGCCAGTCTCAAACTGGCAATGTGAATATAGTCTCTTGGGGAAAGGCTGAGTGAGCCTGTGCCACTCTACCTGAGGAATGAACCAATGATGCATTTCTGTGGACTCAGGACAAAGTAATAAAGATTATAAACATCTTACTTTATGTCGAGATTAAAAAGAATTTAAGTGTCAACTGATTCTCTGAAAATATGTAACCTGGTCTGCAGAAATAAAGGTTCACAGTCTAGCAGTTTACTGTCAAAGGCAAAAAAAAAAAATGGAAAGTGCTATGGGTCAGAAACTGAGGATTCCCAACCAGTATTTACATTAATAGAGGATAGGGAAACACTTTATTCAATTACAATGTTTTTAAATTGCTGCAAATTTAATCTGTTGGTAGAAAAACGAAAAAATACACCTAGTACAGTGCCTTACATACGGTAGGTACTCAATAAAAGTTCAATGAGAGTTCAGATCTTTGAACTGTCATAGAGGGGTAAGTCAAATGCTTTATTCTTAAGTTTTAACAAGTGATAGGTGGAGAGCTAGATCAAAAATATGATGAGCAATGAATGATTTAGCATGAAAGGAATAGAAAGACTCTAGTAGAGTTAAGCAAAAGACAGAGGCAGAATCCAGAACTACAAAGAAGCCTCAAGAGAAAGCTGTGAAGTAGTAAATGAAGTTTCTAAAATAGAAAGGAAGATGCAACTTTGTAGGACTGAAGCCTTAAAGGAAAAAATTTCTCACTGAAAGCTAAGTATGGTGAAATCGAATCCATGAAGAAACTTGGAGTATTAGATTCCTCTTTTTCCCCACCTCATACAAAGTGTGTGTTTTTAAAATTGAGGCATTATATACACAAATTGAGGCATTATATACATAATAGTGCATAAATCCCCAAGTGCAAGCCTGATAAATTTTTACATACGTACAAACCCACATCAAGATACAGAACATTTCCAGTGCCTCCTACCAGTCAGTAACCCCACCACCACCTCCACCTACCACAAACTGGTCACCATTGATCAGCTTTGCCTGTTTTTGAACATCATGGGATCATACAGAATGTACTGTCTTGTGTCTGGCTTTTTTTTCACTCAACCTTATATTTTTGTGGGCATCAGTAGTCTGCCCATTTTTATTGCTGGGTAGTACTCCACTATAAAACATACTACAAATTTGCTTATCCATTCTAGCGTTGATGGACACCTGGGTTGTTTCAGTCTTCTGCTATTATGGATAAAGCCGCCATATATGAGCATTACTGTACAAGTCTTTTGGTGGACATAAACACCCATTCTCTTGGGTATATGCCTAGAACAGACTGCCAAGTCACAAGGCAGGCATGTGTTTAACTACAGTACATCAGGCCAGTTTTCTAAAGTGGTTATATCGATTTACTCTCCTATTAACGATGCTTGAGAGTTCTCATATAAAGTTGTATTTTAAAAAGCTCTTTAACTGAAACACAAGGGCTTTAAGACTTTGGTTTTTGTATTGTTTTTTGTTTTTCCATTTTTTAGAGTAGGGGTAACATAAGCAGAGTGCTCACACCTCGGGGGATACACAAGATGATTTTAGGGGGTCTGTGAAGAAAATAGTACAACTTCTATCTTAGTTTCTTATTCTTCCGCCTAAAAAGTAAATTTTACTAATATCCAATACATCAATCAACACTAGTGTGCTTATTTACATAATTATATTTATTCACTTTAGGCATACTGTGACTTACTGCCATTTGTGTGTGCCTGGTTGAGTAGAATTATGGAACATCTACTTCTAACAGAATTCTCGCTAAATGAACAAGTGGCTAAAGGAGTCCTACAAAGATGACACTAATAATGTAAGCACAAGCAAACAAGGAAATGGCCAAGCTGACAGTTCTAGTCTATAATATCTCTTTAAAAGATAAAAACTGTGACAATCTAGTCAGATCTCACAAGAAGGAGGCAAAAAAATTCCAAAAATTAGTACTTTTTAAAATATAAACTTAATCTAGTACTATTAATGACATTTTGCCAATAAGAATTTTAAAACATAAAATATCATCTATATCATCTGTCATCCCTATTAGTTTTTTTGTATTTATCTTATAATATATATAATAGTACAAAGTACAAGTAGATGTAATTTTAAAGTAAATTTACACATATTAGAGATGCATGCTCTATTTTTCTTTTTTCTTTACCAACAAGGTACACAATCAAAAGCCTTCAGAGGGACTTCCCTGGTGGTTCAGTGGTAAAGAATCCACCTTCCAATGTAGGGGACTCGGGTTCGATCCCTGGTCAGGGAACTAAGATCCCACATGCCATGGGGCAACTAGGCCTGCGCACACGCCACAACTGGAGAGAAGAACTAGAGAGAAGCCCGCATGCCACAGTGAAAGATCCTGCATGCCGCAACTAAGACCCTATGCGGCCAAAAATAAAAAATAAATAAAATATTTTTTTAAAATTAAAAAAAAAAAGCTTCGGAGACTCTTGTTTTAGCATAAGTATTTTTTAGTATTAAGCTAGTTAATCCTTAGGCATAAATGAACTTCTAATTTTTAAAGTCATATACAGCAAGTATACTCCATTAGAAACAGCCAGTTGCTATTTAATGTTAAAATAATATATCTGAAAAGGGAGAAGGACAAGAATCAACTGGGAAGAGGCATAGGGAACTTTCTTGGGTACTGGTACTGTTCTGTCCCAGTAGGGGCTAGCATTACACCAGTGTATACATTTGTCAACTCACTGAATGGTACATTTAAGGTAAGTGCGTTTCAGTCTATGTAAATTTTACCTCAAAAGGAAAAAAAAGAATCTATTAAAAATATTGACCTCTAGTTAATGAAATACAGTCTGGAGTGTCTAGGAGTAAATTATCTGCAACTTACTTTGGAATGCATTAAAAAAAGATGGACTGCTGTATGGATAGAGGGATGGATATGTGAACAAATAGGTGATATAGCCAGTATAACAAAATGTTAAGTGCAGAATCTAGGTGGTAGATATATGGCTGTTCACTATACAATTTTTAAAATTCTCTATGTTTGAAATTTTTCATGATAAAATGCTGGACAAATAACAAATCTATGTAATAGCTGAAAATTTTAAATAGTGTAGTGATACAGGGGAAAAATTAGAAATTCAAAAAGCAAAAAAGATGGAAGCATTCAAGTACTGCTGCTTAGTGCTTTTACATACACTAAATCTGTGAGGTGAGAATTATCCCTATTTTACAGACTAGTAAACTGAAACTTAGATTACAGAACACACCCTGGGCACAGAGTGTGAAGCTCAGCCAAAAGCTGAAACCAACCTGATCAAATTTACTAGATGTCTGAATCCTCTAGGCTCACATTCCTCACAAGGGGATTCCTAGGACCAAAACAAATGTCTTCTCTACAGCAGAGAAGTCACTTCTCCATGCCACCTGGACCAGCTCTGACCATCAGAAAGCTCCTCCCCAGAGCCTGAAGAAATGTTTCCTCCATGTTCTCCCTCCTATGTTTCATTCCTTATGGCCATATATTGATAGAATCCCAACATGGCTGGCCTTCATATCAAGGGATAATATTTGAAATTTAAATAAGTAGGATTCCCCCCCCATACTTGATAATATCATCATCGACAAAGCTATAGCTAGGTGTAAAGTGGGGATACTATCTCACAGAATTGGAATGAAAATAAAACGAGAACACTGACACATTCAACTGTAACAAAGAGTAGGGACTCAAATATCTTTCTTCTTTTTCTAACCTTTACCTTTCTTTGGAAATTACAACATGCCACTCACTATAAAATATTTTTTAAAAATTAGAGAGACTTAGGGCCTTCCCTTGAGGAGCTCGCGTTAAATGTGAACAGACACACATTTTTCCCCCTGTATTTACTGTATCTTATCTAACAATGTAATTGATTTTATTTCCTCATTCTATTTTCCATTTTGCCTTGGTTTGGAATTATAACTCCTAGGAATTTTATGTACAATTAAATACACAACTATGACTACTTCTGCAGCACTTTTTTGTTTCAAAATTACTACAGGTGGCCAACATATGCAAGCAACATGTTAATGAAATTTTAAGTCTATTTTCTTTTTGACCCTCAGGAGATATTTTTCAGAGGTAAGATTAAAGAAAGCCATTGTGTTACAAGAAAATGACCAACTGGTGATGCTAACTTTCAATTCACTTTTAACTATGTATAAACATATGTGCCCTATAGCTGTTTATTTCTTACTTGATGAGTATACTCAAGGGGTTCCCTAAAGGACTCCTAAAGTAACAAATCTTGCCCCAAAACATTATGGCACTGTAGTAGGAAAAATAACCCATTATTCCACCATGAAAACTTTGCCTTACTTAAGGAAAACCTACAGTTCAGATGTGGAGAAAAGTTATTTGCACAGCCTCACGAAATCTGAATAAGACTGTTTTTTCCCCTTGAAATCTGAGGTTGTTAGTGTTGGAAGGAATCCTAGAGATGATCATTTTACAGTTGCAGAAATGGATATTCAGACAGTTGAGATGATTAGCCCATAACAGAGCCCAGATCAGATGCCAGGGTCCCCCAATTCCTGACCCAGTGTTCTTTCCATTTTACAATCATGACAAACTAAAAACAAAAAAAGTGATTATGTCCATCCATTACTTCAACTTCACTAAATTTCAGTCTGGCCACCCATGATGTCACTTCCTTTTGTGAATGGGTGTATTTGGGGGAGGGGGGAATCTCAGTACCTTCACTTGCATATAATACAACATATTTAGAGCCTGCACTCATATTTATGCCACTATTTCCCATGTCTACTTCTATTCCTCAAGTTTACTAACATAATCTTCAACATGCTTTGACCCTCCTTTTCACTGTTTCTTATTTCAAGCAATTAACTGCCAACTGTTATAAAATAAAAGTAAAAGGGATTTATTTTAAGACACAAAGCACACATGTTAGCAAAGGACCTAATAAAATTTAATGTTATGTATTACACGCAGATGCTTTCTAGAGAAAGAGCCCAGCGAAAACCCTGCTACACAGAAAGAGAGCGCTATTGTGGACTGTTGTGGGAGGCCGAGGATAAGGTCTGGGATCTGACCTAAAACAAACATGGAGGTGAAAAGGCACGAGGAGCTTACAGGACACACCAGCCAGTGCCAAGCTGCAAGCTCCCGGCTATTTGGTGTCGGTTTAAAAGAACCATGGGCACCAAGGATGCACGTACCCCAGGACAAGGATAGGGCTGGCGGGGCACCCGGAATCGCGCTCAGGGAAAACTCAACAAGTCTGGAAGGCGAAGGATGCAACGAGAGACGGATGAATGACTGCCAAGAGGCTCCTGCTGGCTCTGAATGACCACTACCCCTTTCCAGGATTTGCGCCGCAGGCACCCGCCGGCTCTCCGACAGCCATTTGCACTACGCTCCCCTACGTACCCCGACGTTCGCCCGGGACCGCGGTGTCTACCAACGACCCTGGCCGGAGCGATGGCTCCACTCCAGGCCCGCTTCCCGGCGGCACGGGCTCCCGGTCACCACCGGCTTTCCGGGAGGAAGACAGCGGCGGGCCTGCCGGGGCCGGAGCCGCCTTCGAAAGTGGGCGGAAGGATGGCGGCCCTCGCGGGGTGCGGGCGCGGCCCGGAACCCTCGCCTCCGGCGCGGCCCCGTCCTCCCTGCGCAGCGCCGCCCGCGCCCTCAGCCCCGGCCGCAGTCGGCCGCTCGCGGCGGGCTCGGCGCTCCGGGCTGAGGCGATGGGGAAAGGGGGCGGGCGCGCCATCATGAAGGGGAAAATGGTGGGCGGGCGGGCCCGCGCGCGGCCGCCGTACTCACCCGGGCCGGCCAGTGCGGGTAGCCCTTCATCTTGGCGAAGACCAGGTCGCCTGCCTTGTACTCGCGGGGCCGCGGACGCGCCATCCCGGCCGCTCCCCTTCCTGGTCGTCCTTGGGCGCCGCGAAGATGCCGGGAGGCCGCCCCCCCGCGGGCCAACAGACTGCGCCGCGCTCCCCGCGGGCCTCGAGCCGGGCGGGCTGGCGGGCGGACGAGCGGCCGCTCCGACGAAGGGAAGCGGCGAGGCGGCAGCTGGGGCGAGGGGTGGGCGGGGGGCGCAGCAGGCCCGGCAAATCACCGCCCGGCAGCGGGGGAGGGGAGCCCCCGGCCGCTCGGCTCTCCCCGCGCTGAGGTTCCCCGCCGCCGCCGCCGCCGCGCGCTGCTCACAGGCGCCGCGTCGCCTGCCTCATGCCGCCGCTGCCGCCGGCGGCCTCTTTCCTGGGCTCCCGGGCGCGGCGCGAGCACCGGGCCTCGCGCCTCCTCCGAATTCCTCCTCGGGCAGCGACCGCAAACACGATCTTATTATTGTTCTCGCGCGCGCTCAACATCCCCCCCACCACCACCACTTCCCGCTCCCCACCCCTCCCCTCCAGGGCCGGCCGGTTAATTCCTAGGTACACGGCCGGCTTTCGCGCAGAAACCGAGCGCGCCAGCCCGGCTGCTCGGCGGGCGGGCGATGGGTGCGTCTTCCCCCAGCACCGAAGCCCGCGCCGGGCGGGCGGGAGCGCCTACTCCAGAGGCCGCCCGCCGCCCGCTCTCTTTTGTTCTTGGCCCGGAGCTGCCAGCCGCAGCCCAGCCAATCACCACCTGGCCGCCCCCCTCCCCACCCGTCCGCGCCACATCGGGGGCGCTCCCACCGGCGTCCCCAGTCCCACGGCCACCTCCTGCTGACTGGTCTCCCTCCCGGCTCCCCGTCGCGGGCCGCTTCTGCGAGTGCTCTCGGGTGAGTGGGGCACAAAGGCGCTCCAGGCCGGGGGCCGGCCGCGCGAGGGGACCCGCTGCCCAGAGCATCAGGCTGCTGGAAAGAGCACCGCTCTGGAGTCAGCGACCTTGTTGGGGTCTCGCCCTAGGCCTGCCCCTCACAATGCGGTGTGACCCACCCAGGGCAAGCTGACTGGAGTCACCGGAGGTTATCTCATTTGCCAAGGGGGACAGTCGGGATTCGAACACGGATCTCCATAACTCCAAAGTCCGGAAGCGGTTATGCTTTTCCATGCGTGGGCCTTATAGGCCTGTAGTTTTGTGAAAGGGACTTATTCTGGCAGGTCACTCGTTTCCAGTCCTGGCAACATTTTGGACAAAGTTTTTTTGAATCTGCCCAATGAATGCTGCCTCTCTCATCATTCTGAAGCTCATCTTTAAGAGATCAGCTGACGCAGCTCCTGAGCGTAACGGACTTTCTGTGGTCCTCATCTTGTCTCCTTGTTTGTGTCTGTCCCCTTTTCTAGGCTTTCTTGCCCTCTCCCCCTTTTATAGAAGCTACAGTTCCTCCCAGCATTTGCCTTCCTCACTTGCTGTGTAGAATTGTGTGTTGTGTTTTAACCCCTGCTCGTGTTCCTTTAATGGGGCTTTAAATTCTCTAGGCTTCCTGTGGATTGTTTCCTTTAATAGTGCTTAACATTATCTACTAATGCATCTCCTTACTACTTGCATCTGGTGATTTTCCTTTTTAGATATTTACCCTTCCTCACCAGTCCTACAGGTTCACCTTTTCCTGTTTTCTCACTGTAGACTAGTCTAGGTCCTTTTGCCTCTGTTGCAAGAAGAGCCTGTGTAAGTCTTAGTGCCTTTGGGCTGCTATAACAAAATACTGTAAATACTGTAGACTGGGTGACTTATAAACAACAGAAATTTATTTCTCACAGTTCTGGAGACCGGGAGGTCCAAGATCAAGGCATAGACAATTCATTTGTCTGGTGAGGGCGTGCTTCCTGGTTCACAGAAAATAGTCTTTTCTCTGTGTCCTTACATGGGGTAAGGGGTAATGGGGAGGAGAGTGAGGGAGCTCTCTGGGATCTCTTTTATAAGAGCACTAATCCCATTGATGAGGGCTCCATCCTCATGATCTAATCACCTCCCAAAGGTCCCACTTTCAAATACATTGGTCATTAGGATTTAATATGAATTTTGGGAGGATACAAACATTCAGTCTATAGCAGCCTGCTAATGTGTCTCCCACCTCTAGGACTGCCATGTATACCTGTCATCATGTCATCATGCCCTGCTCATGAACCTGTGAATGGTTCCTATATCCTCTTATGCCAAAACCAGATCCCTCTGAGCAGCTGCCAAAGCCCTAGCTGTTGGCTGCTCTCCTCACATGGTCCCGCCTCCCTCTGGGCACAAATTAGAGATAGGGGAGAGGAGAGAAATGAGAGGGGAAAGGTGGTCAGTTGGAAGCCATGGGAGGACTTTAAATAGGGGAGGGGCACGATCATAGTTTGGGTTTAGACAGATTACTCTGGGGGCCTGGGTGGAGGTGGATTTGAGGGTGAGAGTCTGGAGGCAGGAGCTCAGCTGGCGGGTGGGGGGCTCTCTCCAGAAGAGAGAAGACAAGAGCTGAGACAGGCCTTGCTGACTCACTGAGCAGTATGTAGCAAGGAAGAAGGAGGAGTCAAAAACTCTTCCCTGGTCTCTGGCTTAAGCAATGAATGGGATGATTAGTTTTTTGTTGTTTGTTTGGTTTTTTTTGCGGTACGTGGGCCTCCCACTGCTATGACCTATCCCGTTGCGGAGCACAGGCTCCGGACGCGCAGGCTCAGCGGCCATGGCTCACGGGCCCAGCCGCTCCGCGGCATGTGGGATCTTCCTGGACCGAGGCACGAACCCGTGTCCCCTGCATCGGCAGGCGGACTCTCAACCACTGCGCCACCAGGGAAGCCCGGGATGATTAGTTTTGACATTCACTGAGATGAGGAAATCCATGAACAATGGGCAATTTGGAGATGAGATCATGAGTGGTTTTGTGTGTTGAGATTTCCCGGGGTATCCAGAGAGAGATGCTTTAGTGGAGAGCTGAATACACAGCGTAGGGAGAGTGGTCAAGGAAGAACATAGAGACTTGAGTGACTTCAGTAGATAAGTGGTGGCTGAAACCATGAGGGAGGTTCCTAGGAGACCGTGTAGAATGTAAAAAGCGGTGGTGAGGATGGAGCCAGGTAACAACAACATTTAAGGTTCAGGCAGAAGAAGACGAGGAGTGTGGTCCTGTAGGAACCAAAGAATTAAAGAATTTCCAGAAGGAAGGAGATGTCCAGATACATGCCACAGGGAGGTCAAGTTAAGATAAGGGAGGCGATGGCTCCATTTAATCTGGTGATTGAGAAGTATTTGGTGTCCTTGTTGGGAACTGTGTCACTGAAATGGTGATGAGAAGAAACCAGAGAGCAGTGGCTTGAGATGGGAATGAAAGGTGAACATGTGGAAGCAGGAAGTGTAGACAGCTCATTCCCAGCCACGGAGAAGGAATAGCCCAAAAGCATGCCGGGAGAGTTGTTCTGTTGTGATTATTTGGCTGGATTTTAAAGATTGGAGAAATTTGAGTTTGTTATTAGGAGAAGGAGCCAGTAGAGTGGTTGAAGACAGAGTCCAAAGAAGGGACACTTGATGGGGGTTTGGTTATATCGATACTGTGGAGATTTCTCCCAGTCTAGGCTTTGGTTTCAGGTTTTTAATTGAGCCTCGGCCTGACTGCTCAGCACACATTTTCTGCCTGCCTCTCCTGCCGTACCAAGTCACACTTAATGACACACGCACATGGGATCCCCTTACAGGCTCCCTCTGACTGGTCATTGGGAATCTCCTAATGTGCTTGGCTAAGAGCCCATCTGTTTTGCAGCCAGGTTGGATGCAGACCACCTTGTCAACACAGTTTTGCCAGGGATGAAGCATTGCTCTGTGGCTTTCACTGCAGACAGAGCTTTCAGACTGGGTCCTTCGCTTTTATGCAAAGGATTGTTCCTATGGCTATTCCAGAACAATGCTCTAGTCAAATATTTAACAGATAATAAGTAACCCTTTAGAGATACCACTAAGACCATTAAAAGAATCTGATGTATTTTATTTTAATCAATGTGGCCCCAAGAGCTGGTCTATTTGCTATGTCAAAATAGAATACATTAATTTTACCTGAAAATTGAAAGGATCTCCATTCACAAATGGTGATAATATCAACTTCCTTTGATCACCTGATTTCAGCATCCTCAAATCCCGATGGGCTACTACATCTCCCTGCCCTTGGCTACCTGATCTATTTTTTGCCACTCCTTACTCACACATCCACACATGCTGTCAACCCTGTCCTGTTTTCACCTTCCCCTTTCATATCTTGGCTCAGCTTACTGAAAAAACTCTTTTAACATTTCCTTCAAATCTTGCCTCCCAATTCAACCATTCCACGATGCTTCAATTACCTACAATCTATTCCTCCACCCCAAATTATATATGAGATTATATATCTAAAGCACTCGGAACAGTGCCTGGCACATACTAAGTGCTCATTAAATGTTAGTTTATATTGTTGTCTTTGTTGTTAACATGGTGTGGTGAAAAGAATTATGGAAAGGGAGTTGGGAAAATTTGGTGTTACACACACACTCGGTGTGTCAGAAGGGCACTACCTGGACTTTGCATCAGAGTTCATTTCTATTACTTTTGCCACTAGGGTTATCTCTCAAATGTCCTTTGACCCAGTCCCAGAAGAACTGGTCTCATATTCTTTGAAAGAGAAAGGATCATAAGATATTGACACCTTTGTGACAGTCAAATAGAAGGACTATAGAAGTCCTTATTAATAGAAGTAATATACTACTTGTGGTGAGAGAGGGAACTCCCACCTCAGTGTGAGCGCCAGGAAGTTCTAGGTTGGCAAAAGGCATCATAAACTCAGCATGGGCCACGATGGGGCAGGGTAGGGGTCAAAGGTTGGGGTCAGCATTGCTGGAGGGAGGGTGGGTAACAGCAGCAACTGTACTCAGGCCACAATGTATAGAAACAGAGAGCCCCCCAATAATAACCCTAGATGCATGTTAATGTTCTCTGAAGACATACTTGAGTCACCTGGATCTTATTTGGGGAAGGAAAGGGATATTGTTTAGGTCCTGGGAATCTTCCTCCCTGATACTGAGAGTCCAAGGCTGTTTCTATTAAGACTGTTCTCATTCTTCTGCCTTCACTGTCCTGTCTCAGGCTGAGAAACAAACTGGAGAATTTTAGTGAGTTATCAGCTATTTGGGAGAAGAGGTGATTCAATATGTAGAAAGTACTAAAGACAAAGAATTTGCAAATTTAGCGACCACTTTGGCTAGTATTGTTCCAATATTTGTGTAAATGCTGCTGAAGAGAGCCTTGGATCAACAGTTAGCATTCATTTCTTCATTGATTTATTGAACAAATATTTGTCAAGTACTGCTATGTGTCAGTCATTGTTCTAGGACTAGAAGTCATGGACAACAAGGAGGATGGTGAGGGAATCAAAAACATGTCAGATGAAGTAGCGTTGCAGGAGTTACGAGAGGCCAGTGTATCTAATGGTATCCATCTGAAGGGCTGCTGTGTGGAGTGAAGGATGTGGGAGAAATGATGCGTTGCTAGCTCTAGCCCTAGCCATTGTGAGGCGTAGTAACTTCCACTTTCACCCTCTTGGAATCCTGGCCCACCGTGTAAATACAGTAAGTCCCCTACATACAAATGAGTTCTGTTCCTGGAGCGCGTTCAGAAGTCCAATCTGTCCGTAAGTCCAAAAAAGTTAGCCTAGGTACCCAGCTAATACAATCGGCTCTATAGTACTGTACTGGAATAGGTTTATCATACTTTACACAAATAATACATAAAAGAAACACAAAAAATAAATAAAACATTTTGACTCTTACAGTACAGTACCTTGAAAAGTACAGTAGTACAGTACGACAGCTGGCATCCAGGGGCTGGCATCGAGTGAACAGGCAAGAAGAGTTACTGACTGGAGGAGGGGGAGGAGGTGGGAGATGGTAGAGCTGAAGGATCGTCAGCAATAGGAGATGGAGGGCGAGCTGCAATGTCACTCACTCCTGACGTTGCTGGCACAGGTTCTGGTTCCTTGTTGGAACCAGGTGCACGTTCGCGTCCTTGAAATTTCACAACTTGAAGGGGAGTTACTGTAATTACAAATACCCTGCTGGTATGGAAGGGGAAGGGGCACGTGGAGAGAGACAGGCCCTGGAGAATGAAAGACTACAGAGAGAGAGAGAGACACCTAGACGGCCCCCAACTCTTCTGATCTCCCTACTTAATTAAGGTGCCAGACATGTGAGTGTAGCCATCTTGGGTCCTCCAACCCCTGTAAGCTACAGGCAGTTGTTACTGAGCCTGGCTCAAATTGCAGAATCATGTGCAAGTAAATGGTGATGATTGTTTTAAGCCACACAATTTGGGGATGGGTTGTTATGTAGCAACAGATAACTGAAACAGGGTTTAATTAGCAGATTAGATACAGCTAAAGAGAGCTTGTGATCTGGAAGATAGGTCAAAAGGAAAGATATTCAGACATAAGCCCAGAGAGATTAAAGGAAGGAAAAAACAGAAAAGAATGTAGTATAGCCACACCAGCTTTCTATTGGTTAGTATTTCTAAGGTATTTTCTATCTATGAGATATGGTGAGAAAGTCTAATATGAAGTCTCAAATGTTGAGAGAGAGAGACAATGGGATAGAAGCAGTATTTGAAGCCATGATGGCCAAGAATTTTCTAAAACTGATTAAAGCTATTAAAGCATGGATTAAAATGTATTTTGAATGATGAATTACTTGGGTTATATATATGGAGAAATAAAAATTCACAAAAAGTGAGATGAGGTGCATGGAATAAAAAGGGCCTAGATCCTAAGATAGTACAGAAAGTGGGAAAAACATATTACATTTTAATAATTTAAAGATTCATGTTATGATCTGTAGGATAACAACTAAAAGAATAATAAAAGAATTCTCAACTAGTGGGTGCAATAACAAAATAGTAAAATAATACAGAACCCAAAAAGGTAAGAAAGAAGAGAAAAAGGACATAGAATAGCGGATTAAATATGAGATAAATATTCATAATTATTTAACCCAAATATATCAGTGATCACATTAAAGATAAAAGGAACAAATACTCCAATTACAATTAAAAGATTGTAAGACTGGATTAAAAAGACATCAGCGTTATGCTTTCAAGAGAGGTACTGTAAGAGTACTGAAAGTAAAATGATTAACAACAACAAAAAAACCCTTGCAAATATCAATAGAAATGGCTTTACTAACATCAGACAAAATAGACTTTACAACCCAAAGCATTACTATAGATGAGTGGCTCTCAAGTAGGAGCGATTTTGCCCTCCAGTGGACATTTGGGAATGTCTAGACTTTTTTTTTTTTTTAACATTTATTTATTTGCCTGTGCCATTTTTTTTTTTTTTTCGGCTGCGTTGGGTCTTTGTTGCTGCCCGCGGGCTTTCTCTAGTTGTGGCGAGTGGGGACTACTTTTCATTTTGGTGAATGGGCTTCTCATTGGGGTGGCTTCTCTTGTTGTGGAACACAAGCTCTAGGTGCGCGGGCTCAGTAGTTGCGGCACACGGGCCCTAGAGCATGCAGGCTTCAGTGGTTGTGGCGTGTGGGCTCAGTAGTTGTGGCACACAGGCTTAGTTGCTCCGTGGCATGTGGGATCTTTCCGGACCAGGGATTGAACCTGTTTCCCCTGCATTGGCAGGTGGATGCTTAACCACTGAGCCACCAGGGAAGTCCCAGTGCCGGGTCTTAGTTGTCACATGCTGGATCTTCATTGCCGTGAGCAGGATCTTCCTTGCAGCATGTGGGATCTAGTTCCCTGACCAGGGATTAACCCCTGGGCCCCCTGCATTGGGAGCTTGGAGTCTTAACCACTGGACCACCAGGGAAGTCCCTATTCATATAGTTTTGATTGTCATGGGTAGGGTCGGGATGCTACTGGCATCTAGTGGGTAGACAACAAGGATACTGCTAAACATCCTACCGTGCACAGGACAGCACCACCATACCCACTCAACAAAGAATTCTCCTGCCCAATATGTCAATAGCACCACAGTTGAGAAATGCTGCTATAAAGGGACATTACATAAAAATAAAAGGGTAAATTCACCAGAAAAAAATCAAAAGCTTAATGCATACACTAATAACATTGCCCTAAAATATATAAAGCAAAAAGTTTACAGAACTACAAGGAGAAGAGACAAATCCACATTTATGGTGGGATATTTCAACAAAGTTCTCTTAGGAGCTGATAGAAGTGGACAAAAAAAAAGAATAAGAATGTATGTGATTTATCAAAAATCTACAAACAATAAATGCTGGAGAGGGTGTGGAGAAAAGGGAACCCTCTTGCAGTGTTGGTGGGAATGTAAATTGATACAGCCACTATGGAGAACAGTTTGGAGGTTCCTTAAAAAGCTAAAAATAGAACTACAATATGACCCAGCAATCCCACTACTGGGCATATACCCTGAGAAAACCATAATTCAAAAAGAGTCATATACCACAATGTTCATTGCAGCTCTATTTACAATAGCCAGGACATGGAAGCAACCTAAGTGTCCATCAACAGATGAATGGATAAAGAAGATGTGACACATATATACAAAGGAATATTACTCAGCCATAAAAAGAAATGAAATTGAGTTATTTGTAGTGAGGTGGATGGACCTAGAGTCTGTCATACAAAGTGAAGTAAGTCAGAGAAAAACAAATACCGTATGCTAACACATATATATGGAATCTAAAAAAAAAGAAAGTTCTGAAGAACCTAGGGGCGGGACAGGAATAAAGATGCAGACATAGAGAATGGACTTGAGGACATGGGGAGGGGGGAGGGTAAGCTGGGATGAAGTGAGAGAGTGACATGGACTTACATATACTACCAAATGTAAAGTAGATGGCTAGTGGGAAGCAGTCGCATAGGACAGAGAGATCAGCTCCGTGCTTTGAGACCACCTAGAGGGGTGGGATAGGGAGGGTGGGAGGGAGATGCAAGAGGGAGGAGATATGGGGATATATGTATATGTATAGCTGATTCACTATGTTATAAAGCAGAAACTAAAACACCATTGTAAAGCAATTATACTCCAATAAAGATGTTTTTTTTAAAAAAAGAATGTATGTGATTTAAGTAACGTAAGTAATAAACACAATCTTATTGATATATTTAGAACACAGTACCAAATATCTATAGAATACACATTTTCAAATATATATGGAACATTTACCAAAACGTACCGTATGCTGGTTCTTAGAGTTAATCCCGACAACTTCCAAAGGATAAAATTAGGCATGGTGTGTTCTCTGCCCACAGTGGAATTAAGCTGTGAAGTCAGTAACAAAAAGAAAACTTGGAAATTCCAAAATATTTGGGAATTAAACAATATTTTTAGTGTCTAATTTTCAATAACCCATGAGTCAAGAAATTACAATGGAGATCAAAATATATTTTGAAGTGAATAATATTGGAAACACAATGTATCTAAACTTGTGAGATGAAGTTAAAGCTGTGTAGAGAGTCTTAAATGCATATACCAGGGGGAAAAGGATGAAAAGCAATGATCTCAAGCATTCATCTCAACAACTTAGGAAAAGAACATAAAGGTAAACCCAAAAAAGGAGAAGGAAGGAAATAACAAAAAGCAGAAATTAATAAACCATAAAAATATATCATAGGATAAACAAAGCTTGTTTTCTAAAGGGCTAATAAAATGGATAAGCCTCTGTCAAGACTGATCAAAAGAAATAGCGAAAGAACAAATAACAAATGAGAAATGAAAAGGGGGACATCAATTCAAGTTCTACAGATATTTAAAATAATAAAAAAGTCATTGCAGACAACTTTGTGCTGTTACATTTGGAAATTTAGATGAAACTGACAACATACTAGGAAAACACTTCTTACCAGAATTCAAACAAGAAGAAAGAGAACTGTGACTAGTCCTAAATCTACTACCGAAAGAAATTCCATCTGTAAGTGAAATCTGCCCCCAAAGAAAATTCCAGGCCCAGATGGCTTCACTAATATATTACACCAAACATTTTAGGAAGAAATAGTGCCAATTCACAGAAACTCTTTCAGAGAACAGAAAAAGAGAGAAGACTGGAAAGTTGTTTTATGAGGCCAGCACAATCTTAATATCAAAATCTGACAAGTATATAATACAAGAAAGGAAAACTACATACCAATCACTCTCACAACACAGATAAAAAAATCTCAACCAAAATGTCAGCAAACCAAATGCTGGTATACATAAAAAGAATAATATATCATGACAAATCTGAATCTAATCCAGAGTGCAGATTGTTTAACATTGAAAATTAATGTCATTCACAACATTAATATAGTAAAGGAGAAAAATCACATGATCCTTTTAAGAAATTTAGGAAAAGTGATAAAATTCAGCATATATTTTTAAAGCAACAGCAAACTAGGAATAGATAGGCACTTTCTTAATAGAATAAAGGGTATATACAAAAATCTATAACAAACATCATACTTAATGGTGAAACATTGAAAATTTTCCCTATGACTGTGAACAAGGCAAGGATATCTGCTATAACACCTTCTGTTCACGATTGTACTAGATTCTTTAGCTTATGAATTAAGGTAAAGAGAAAAAACAAGGACTTCCCTGGTGACACAGTGGCTAAGAATCCGCCTGCCAATGCAGGGGACAAGGGTTCCAGCCCTGGTCCGGGAAGATCCCACATGCTGCGGAGCAACTAAACCCATGTGCCACAACTACTGATCCTGTGCTCGAGAGCCTGCAAGCCACAACTTCTGAAGCCCATGCGCCTAGAGCCCATGCTCTGCAACAGGAGAAGCCACTGCAATGAGAAGCCCGCACGCCACGACGAAGAGTAGCACCTGCTCACCGCAGGTACAGAAAGCCTGTGCACAGCAATGAAGACCCAACGCAGCCAAAAATAAATAAATAAAATAAATAAATTTATAAAAAAAGAAAAAAAATGAAGTATGAGGATTGGAAAAGAATAAATGTACTGTTATTTGCAGATGACATAATTATGTATGTACTAAGTCTGAAAGAACCTATAAACTATTAGAATTAATAAGTGAATTCAACAATGTCACCAACAAAAGGTCAATATAGAAAAACAATCAATTGCATTTCTATACACCAGCAATAAACAATTAGAAAATGAAATTTTAGAAATGCTATCATTTTCAATAGCATCAAAAACACCAACTGCTTAGGAATAAATTTCATGAAAGATTTGTTAGAACTTTGCACAGAAACTATATTATTTAGAGAATTTAAAGAAGAACTAAATAAATGAAGAGATATACCATTTTCATAAATTGGAAGCCTCAATATCATAAATGTGTTATTCCTTCCCAAGGTGATGTATGGAATCTAATTAAACCAAATTAAAATCCCAACAATTTTTTTTGGGGGGGGTGAAAATTGACAAGCTGCTTCTAAAACTTGTATAAAATGCAAGGAGGTAACAATAGCCAAGACAACACTAAAGAAGTGAGTAAAAAGACAAACCACACAGAGTGTGAGAAAATATTTGCAAGATATGTAATCAACAAGGGGCTTGTATTCAGAAAATACAAAAAGCTCCTACAGATCAATAAGAAAAAGCAACAATCCAAAAGAAAGATGGTTAAAAATCTTGAACAAGCACTTCACAAAAGATGTTAGGCCTGTGGAAGAAAAAAAAGGAAAAGCTTCTCAAATCATTAGGTATCAGAGAAATGCAAATTAGAATAATAATGAAATAGCACTATCTTCCTAAGAGAATGGCTAAAATTAAAAGCACAAACAATTCCATGTGTCAGCAAGAATGTGGAGTAATTGAAACTCTCAAACACTGCTGGCAGAAGTATAAGTTGGTATAACCAATTTGAAAAATAATTTATCATTATTTTACTGAAATTGAATATATTTACTAAAGTTTAATATAAAGCAATTCACTCCGTAGGCATATAAATGTGAACATAAGTACAACAAAAGTCATGTACAAGGGTTTTCTTAGAAGTGTTATTCATAATAGTTAAAACATGGAATAAGTCCAGATGTTCATCAACACTAGAATGGATAAATAATGGAACAGTCATATAATAGAATAATTTATGGGATGCAATACCCATAAATACCATAAATACTACCACATGTAATAATGTGGATTAATCTTATAAACATAATGTTGAACAAAAGTAGCCAGGCACATGAAAGAATAAGTACTATGAGATTCCATTCACAAAAAGTCCAAAAGTTATCCATGGTATTAGAAGTCAGGATAGTGGTTATCTTTAGGAAGGAAGATGGAGATGATAATTGGGAATGGGCACAGGGGACTTTTGGGTGCTGGTAATGTTCTGTTTTTCCACCTGGGGGGTGTTTACACACGTGTGTTCACTTTATGATAATCACGCTGTGCACATGGCAGGCATGTTTATTCACATCTTTATAATTGTTATACTTGAATAAAGTTTATTTCAAATTAAAAATTGGTGGACTATGGCTTAAAAATTCTGAAATCAACTCCATGTACATGCTTTTATGTCTAATGTTTGCTTTCCTTGACAAATCCCTAAAGGATAAAGGGGATTTCTGACTTTCAAAGTGACTTCAGGAAAGGGAGATAATTCTTAGAAAGTATACAGAATCCTTTCCAGATCATCAAGGACCACTTACCAATAAAGTTTGAACTTCTCAAGAAGAGAGACTATTTCATTTACTTCTGTATGCCCAGCACCTATCACAAGGTCTGACCTAGCTTTAGGCCAGGGATGGCAAATAGATTTCACTAACTGTGCCAACTCCAAATTATTAATAATGGCTACCTGGAACACCATGTAGGAGAATGTATATTGAAACTGCATCCAGGATCAGTGGGAAAGATTCTGTGTTCAGTTAGCAGTGTCTGCCATAGGTACCAGATAAAAAATGATGGCACACACAACACGTACCTGTCATTTGTGGTTTAAAGAGGCCACAACCATGGGATCTTGGTTGATGATGCAGAGCACTCAATTAAGAGAATTGTTTGCCCAGGAACTCACCATAGGACCAAAGGCTTTTAAGCTAATAATGGATGATATTAGAGAAAAGTCAGTGAATCAATCTGTAGAAATAATTACTGTGGAGGAAGTTAAGTTTTGATCGGAAGAAAAATAATAGTAAAGGATGTTGGCAGTAAGTCAAAGTGAAATGGAAAGGGAATCAGAAATAGTACTTATGACCTCTAGTGTCTACACATCAACTTTTCCCAAACAAATACTGCTTTTTTAGGATATTCACAAGCAGGTTTCCTAACATTTGTGAGACCCAGGCCAATAGTGTAAATTGAAGCCAGGTATCATACAAAAATATTTAGAAGTTATAAGTCAAGCTAACATACTGTTAGATAAAATATGTTCTGCCTACTTAACTTTGGCAAGCGTACTTTCAAAATGATAAAACTGAAAAATGTGTAAGCAGCTATAATCTTTATGTGATTGAAACATGGCAAAAATCAAAGATGATGGATATAATTATTATCGTGCAGGTCTTCCTGTTCTGTTGATGGTCCAGTGATGTTTGGGTGAGTAATAAATTAAAGGTATACATGGTTAATCAATTGTTTATATATTTACTCCATAACATTTATTTTCCTGCCTTCATTTCAGCAAAATCAAGATTTCCATAACATGCATTTTATTGATGATGATGTCAATTTGACATTACTAATGTCTGTAATATAACACTGTAGTTCTTGGATGATTTAAAAAATTTTTTTAATTATTTCAATTTGGAGAAATGTTGCTCTGCTGGGGCAGTAACAACTGTAATTGCCAATATTCTCAAAGCAATACCTACATTTGGAAAGAAACCAAGAATTTTACATATTTTATATATCATGTATATCATGATATGCAACAATGGGGTTGCATATATAAAATGATTATTACAGAATATATTATAAAAATATTTTAATTTCATCATATACTGTTAATATTTATTATGATTTTTTATCATCTTCTAAAGGAATATCTGTATACATACAGTATTTATTCAATTATTTTCAAATATTTTTCAATGTTGAAATATTCTATAGAAAACCAGAATAGCAGTATCTTGCTTCATTGGTGCAAATTTCTCTTTCAAAGAAGACTACTTCTTGATTTAATTTGACCAGAAAGGGGTCTCCACAGAATTAGTTTTAGGATCATTTGTAAGTAAATCCTCTCCTTCAGAATCAAGCAAATTGTCTGTTTCCATGTTCTGATATCCTACTATTTTATTGGACTATCACTTTTTTTGCATATTTCATATGTAGCTTCTTTTGATTTAGAAAAACATGTTCTCAAAAAATTAAAAGCATTAATCCTTTTAAAAGTGAAATAGTTTTAAAAAATAAACTTCTGCTAATACTTTTAGTAGCAAGCAACAGTTTATACCAAATAACTGGATAATGCAAATTCAAAATTATTTTAATTTTCCAACAAATACCATGATTTGTTTTTCATCTGAGGATTTTCTGTGATTTCACTGAACTCTTTTTGGGCATTTCATATCTTGTCTAAATTAAGTCTAATAGACTTAACAACATTCAGCTGGATATAATTAGTGTCCTAGAATGGTTGTAAGGTCACAGTTTATATATATTTTCATCAATATTGTTCTATCTTTGGGCAGACCTAGAAAAATTGTAAGGGAGGAAAAAAACTATTCCTCTGTCTTTTTCAGTTCTGTGACTGGGGCCTGAGAGTTAAACTGACAAAGACAGATTAACGAAAGGAAAGGCACACAAATTTTATGTGATGTTAGTATTTTAATCTTTACATGCATGGAGGCCTTCATAGAAAAGCAATTAGGACCCCGAAAAAGCAGTTAGACCCAGGAGCTTGTATACCATGTTAACAAAGAACAATCAATGCAGAGAAGTGACAAGTCAAAGGAAAAGGGGTTTGGGCTTCTACGGGTGGTAAATTATGGGAAGGGAGGAAACTAATGGAAGATAATGATGATTTTAGTAAGATTTGTTTGTCAGCACCCATCTTGGTGCTGACTTTCTGTCTCCAGTAATAAGAATCGTTTTCCTCCTGGTATAGGAGAGGGGAAGGGGAACACCTTCACAAAGGGAAACTTATGACCTGCTTTTAGGGAAAAAGCTTTTTTTTTTTTCATTTGCACCTTCTTAATTGCCTTCAGCTCAAAATAATCCTTATGCCAAAGAGGCATATTTTGAGGTGGCATCTTCTGATCTCCTACAATATTATACATAACCTTTGAACTGTTTCCAGGTATGTCTCTTACCAGAACAGATGAGGCCTCATCTTTTAATATTAAATTCGAACAATATGCCATATACGGCACAAAAAATACATCTATATCCAGGGCCAAAATTCTGGCTTATCCACCCTTTTCTTAACTGTTAGTACCCTTGACAGTTTTTTGCCAGCTTTATTGAGATATAACATTGTGTACGTTTAGGTTCATAATGCGATGATTTAATATACATGTGTATAGTGAAATGATTACCACAATAATGTTGGTTAACACAACCGTCACCTCATGTAGTTACCATTTCTATTAACGCATATATGTGGAATCTAGAAAAACGGTATAGATGAACTTATTTGCAAAGCAGAAATAGAGACACGTATAGAGAACAAACGAATGGTTACCAAGGGGGGAGGGATGGATTGGGAGATTGGGACTGACATATATATACTACTATGTATAAAATAGATAACTAATGAGAACCGACTATATAGCACAGGGAACTCTGCTCAATGCTCTGTAGTGACCTAAATGGGAAGGAAATCCAAAAAAGAGGGAATATATGTATATGTATAGCTGATTGACTTTGCTGTACAGCAGAAACTAACACAACATTGTAAAGCAACTATACTCCAATGTAACAACAAAAAAAGATTTGCTCTCTTGGCAACTTTCAAGTATATAATTCAGTACTGTTAATTACAGTCGCCATGCTGTGCATTAGATTCCCCAGAACTTACCCATCTTTTTTTTTTTTTTTTAACATCTTTATTGGAGTATAATTGCTTTACAATGGTATGTTAGTTTCAGCTTCACAACAAAATGAATCAGTTATATATATACATATATTCCCATATCTCTTCCCGCTTGCGTCTCCCTCCCTCCCACCCTCCCCATCCCACCCCTCCAGGCGGTCACAAAGCACCGAGCTGATCTCCCTGTGCTATGCGGCTGCTTCCCACTAGCTATCTACCTTACGTTTGGTAGTGTATATATGTCCATGTCTCTTTATCGCTTTGTCACCGTTTACCCTTCCCCCTCCCCATAGCCTCAAGTCCATTCTCTAGTAAGTCTGTGTCTTTATTCCTGTTTCACCCCTAGGTTTTTCATGACATTTTTTTTTTTTAATTCCATATATATGTGTTAGCATACGGTATTTGTCTCTCTCTTTCTGACTTACTTCACTCTGTATGACAGACTCTAGGTCTATCCACCTCATTACAAATAGCTCAATTTCGTCTCTTTTTATGGCTGAGTAATATTCCATTGTATATATGTGCCACATCTTCTTTATCCATTCATCCGATGATGGACACTTAGGTTGTTTCCATCTCTGGGCTATTGTAAATAGAGCTGCAATGAACATTTTGGTACATGACTCTTTTTGAATTATGGTTTTCTCAGGGTATATGCCCAGTAGTGGGATTGCTGGGTCATATGGTAGTTCTATTTGTAGCTTTTTAAGGAACCTCCATACTGTTCTCCACAGTGGCTGTATCAATTTACATTCCCACCAACAGTGTAAGAGGGTTCCCTTTTCTCCACACCCTCTCCAGCATTTATTGTTTCTAGATTTTTTGATGATGGCCATTCTGACTGGTGTGAGATGATATCTCATTGTAGTTTTGATTTGCATTTCTCTCATGATTAGTGATGTTGAGCATTCTTTCATGTGTTTGTTGGCACTCTGTATATCTTCTTTGGAGAAATGTCTATTTAGGTCTTCTGCCCATTTTTGGATTGGGTTGTTTGTTTTTTTGTTATTAAGCTGCATGAGCTGCTTATAAATTTTGGAGATCAATCCTTTGTCAGTTGCTTCATTTGCAAATATTTTCTCCCATTCTGAGGGTTGTCTTTTGGTCTTCTTTATGGTTTCCTTTGCTGCGCAAAAGCTTTTAAGTTTCATTAGGTCCCATTTGTTTACTCTTCTTTTTATTTCCATTTCTCTAGGAGGTGGGTCAAAAAGGACCTTGCTGTGATTTATGTCATAGAGTGTTCTGCCTATGTTTTCCTCTAAGAGTTTGACAGTTTCTGGCCTTACATTTAGGTCTTTAATCCATTTTGAGCTTATTTTTGTGTACGGTGTTAGGGAGTGATCTAATTTCATACTTTTACATGTAGCTGTCCAGTTTTCCCAGCACCACTTATTGAATAGGCTGTCCTTTCTCCACTGTACATTTCTGCCTCCTTTGTCAAAGATAAGGTGACCATATGTGCGTGGGTTTATCTCTGGGCTTTCTATCCTGTTCCATTGATCTATCTTTCTGTTTTTGTGCCAGTACCATACCGTCTTGATAACTGTAGCTTTGTAGTATAGTCTGAAGTCTGGGAGCCTGATTCCTCCAGTTCCTTCTTTCGTTCTCAAGATTGCTTTGGCTATTCGGGGTCTTTTGTGTTTCCATACAAATTGCAAAATTTTTTGTTCTAGTTCTGTGAAAAATGCCAGTGGTAGTTTGATAGGGATTGCATTGAATCTATAGATTGCTTTCGGTAGTAGAGTCATTTTCACAATGTTGATTCTTCCAATCCAAGAACATGGTATATCTCTCCATCTATTTGTATCATCTTTAATTTCTTTCATCAGGGTCTTATAATTTTCTGCATACAGATCTTTTGTCTCCTTAGGTAGGTTTATTCCTAGATATTTTATTCTTTTTGTTGCAATGGTAAATGGGAGTGTTTTCTTGATTTCACTTTCAGATTTTTCATCATTAGTATATAGGAATGCCAGAGATTTCTGTGCATTAATTTTGTATCCTGCCACTTTACCAAATTCATTGATTAGCTCTAGTAGTTTTCTGGTAGCATCTTTAGGGTTCTCTATGTATAGGATCATGTCATCTGCAAACAGTGACAGCTTTACTTCTTCTTTTCCGATTTGGATTCCTTTTATTTCCTTTTCTTCTCTGATTGCTGTGGCTAAAACTTCCAAAACTATGTTGAATAAGAGTGGTGAGAGTGGGCAACCTTGTCTTATTCCTGATCTTAGTGGAAATGCTTTCAGTTTTTCACCATTGAGGATGATGTTTGCTGTGGGCTTGTCATATATGGCCTTTATTATGTTGAGGAAAGTTCCCTCTATGCCTACTTTCTGCAGGGTTTTTATCATAAATGGGTGTTGAATTTTGTCAAAAGCTTTCTCTGCATCTATTGAGATGATCATATGGTTTTTCTCCTTCAGTTTGTTAATATGGTTTATCACATTGATAGATTTGCGTATATTGAAGAATCCTTGCATTCCTGGAATAAACCCCACTTGATCATGGTGTATGATCTTTTTAATGTGCTGTTGGATTCTGTTTGCTAGTATTTTGTTGAGGATTTTTGCATCTATGTTCATCAGTGATATTGGCCTGTAGTTTTCTTTCTTTGTGACATCCTTGTCTGGTTTTGGTATCAAGGTGATGGTGGCCTCGTAGAAGGAGTTTGGGAGTGTTCCTCCCTCTGCTATATTTTGGAAGAGTTTGAGAAGGATAGGTGTTAGCTCTTCTCTAAATGTTTGATAGAATTCGCCTGTGAAGCCATCTGGTCCTGGGCTTTTCTTTGTTGGAAGATTTTTAATCACAGTTTCAATTTCAGTGCTTGTGATTGGTCTGTTCATATTTTCTATTTCTTCCTGATTCAGTCTTGGCAGGTTGTGCCTTTCTAAGAATTTGTCCATTTCTTCCAGATTGTCCATTTTATTGGCATAGAGTTGCTTGTAGTAATCTCTCATGATCTCTTTTATTTCTGCAGTGTCAGTTGTTACCTCTCCTTTTTCATTTCTAATTCTATTGATTTGGGTCTTCTCCCTTTTTTTCTTGATGAGTCTGGCTAGTGGTTTATCTATTTTGTTTATCTTCTCAAAGAACCAGCTTTTAGTTTTATTGATCTTTGCTATTGTTTCCTTCATTTCTTTTTCATTTATTTCTGATCTGATTTTTATGATTTCTTTCCTTCTGCTAGCTTTGGGGTTTTTTTGTTCTTCTTTCTCTAATTGCTTGAGGTGCAAGGTTAGGTTGTTTATTCGAGATGCTTCCTGCTTCTTAAGGTGGGCTTGTATTGCTATAAACTTCCCCCTTAGAACTGCTTTTGCTGCATCCCACAGGTTTTGGGTCGTTGTGTCTCCATTGTCATTTGTTTCTAGGTATTTTTTGATTTCCTCTTTGATTTCTTCAGTGATATCTTCATTATTAAGTAGTGTATTGTTTAGCCTCCATGTGTTTGTATTTTTTACAGATCTTTTCCTGTAATTGATATCTAGTCTCATGGCGTTGTGGTCAGAAAAAATACTTGATACAATTTCAATTTTCTTAAATTTACCAAGGCTTGATTTGTGACCCAAGATATGATCTATCCTGGAGAATGTTCCATGAGCACTTGAGAAAAATGTGTATTCTGTTGTTTTTGGATGGAATGTCCTATAAATATCAATTAACTCCATCTCGTTTAATGTATCATTTAAAGCTTGTGTTTCCTTATTTATTTTCATTTTGGATGATCTGTCCATTGGTGAAAGTGGGGTGTTAAAGTCCCCTACTATGAATGTGTTACTGTCGATTTCCCCTTTTATGGTTGTCAGTATTTGCCTTATGTATTGAGGTGCACCTATGTTGGGTGCATAAATATTTACAATTGTTATATCTTCCTCTTGGATTGATCCCTTGATCATTATGTAGTGTCCTTCTTTGTCTCTTCTAATAGTGTTTGTTTTAAAGTCTATTTTGTCTGATATGAGAATTGCTACTCCAGCTTTCTTTTGGTTTCCACTTGCATGAAATACCTTTTTCCATCCCCTTACTTTCAGTCTGTATGTGTCTCTAGGTCTGAAGTGGGTCTCTTGTAGACAGCAAATATATGGGTCTTGTTTTTGTATCCATTCAGCCAATCTGTGTCTTTTGGTGGGAGCATTTAGTCCATTTACATTTAAGGTAATTATCGATATGTGTGTTCCTATTCCCATTTTCTTCATTGTTTTGGGTTTGTTATTGTAGGTCCTTTCCTTCTTTTGTGTTTCTTGCCTAGAGAAGTTCCTTTAGCAGTTGTTGTAGAGCTGGTTTGGTGGTGCTGAACTCTCTCAGCTTTTGCTTGTCTGTAAAGGTTTTAATTTCTCCATCAAATCTGAATGAGATCCTTGCTGGGTAGAGTAATCTTGGTTGCAGGTTTTTCTCCTTCAACACTTTCAATATGTCCTGCCACTCCCTTCTGGCTTGCAGAGTTTCTGCTGAAAGATCAGCTGTTAACCTTATGGGGATTCCCTTGTGTGTTATTTGTTGTTTTTCCCTTGCTGCTTTTAATATGTTTTCTTTGTATTTAATTTTTGACAGTTTGATTAATATGTGTCTTGGCGTATTTCTCCTTGGATTTATCCTGTATGGGACTCTCTGTGCTTCCTGGACTTGATTAACTATTTCCTTTCCCATATTAGGGAAGTTTTCAACTATAATCTCTTCAAATATTTTCTCAGTCCCTTTCTTTTTCTCTTCTTCTTCTGGAACCCCTATAATTCGAATGTTGGTGCGTTTAATGTTGTCCCAGAGGTCTCTGAGACTGTCCTCAGTTCTTTTCATTCTTTTTTCTTTATTCTGCTCTGCAGTAGTTATTTCCACTATTTTATCTTCCAGGTCACTTATCCGTTCTTCTGCCTCAGTTATTCTGCTATTGATCCCATCTAGAGTACTTTTAATTTCATTTATTGTGTTGTTCATCGTTGCTTGTTTCATCTTTAGTTCTTCTAGGTCCTTGTTAACTGATTCTTGCAATTTGTCCATTCTATTGTCCATTCTATCTCCAAGATTTCGGATCAACCTTACTATCATTATTCTGAATTCTTTTTCAGGTAGACTGCCTATTTCCTCTTCATTTGTTAGGTCTGGTGGGTTTTTATCTTGCTCCTTCATCTGCTGTGTGTTTTTCTGTCTTCTCATTTTGCTTATCTTACTGTGTTTGGGGTCTCCTTTTTTTTTTTTTTTTGCAGGCTGAATGTTCGTAGTTCCTGTTGTTTTTTGAGTCTGTCCCCAGTGGCTAAGGTTGGTTCAGTGGGTTGTGTAGGCTTCCTGGTGGAGGGTACTAGTGCCTGTGTTCTGGTGTATGAGGCTGGATCTTGTCTTTCTGGTGGGCAGGTCCACGTCTGGTGGTGTGTTTTGGGGTGTCTGTAGACTTATTATGATTTTGGGCAGCCTCTCTGCTAATGGATGGGGTTGTGTTTCTGTCTTGCTAGTTGTTTGGCATAGGATGTCCAGCACTGTAGCTTGCTGGTCGTTGAGTGAAGCTGGGTGCTGGCGTTGAGATGGAGATCTCTCGGAGATTTTTGCTGTTTGATATTATGTGCAGCTGGGAGGCCTCTTGTGGACCAGTGTCCTGAAGTTGGCTCTCCCACCTCAGAGGCACAGCACTGAGTCCTGGCTGCAGCACCAAGAGCCTTTCATCCACAGGGCTCCTTAATTTGGGATGATTCGTTGTCTATTCAGGTATTCCACAGATGCAGGGTATATCAAGTTGATTGTGGAGCTTTAATCCGCTGCTTCTGAGGCTGCTGGAAGAAATTTCCCTTTCTCTTCTTTGTTCTCACAGCTCCCAGGGGCTCAGCTTTGGATTTGGCCCCGCCTGTGCGTGTAGGTCGCCGGAGGGCGTCTGTTCTTTGCTCAGACAGGACGGGGTTAAAGGAGCCGCTGATTCGGAGGCTCTGGCTCACCCAGGCCGGGGGGTAGGGAGGGTCACGGAGTGCAGGGCGGGCCTGCAGTGGCAGAGGCCGGCGTGACGCTGCAGCCTGAGGCGCGCCGTGCGCTCTCCCGGGGGAGCCGTCC